>NC_066285.1:1800000-3050000 GCF_905404315.1 Leptidea sinapis | reverse complement strand
TCTGATAGCGGAACGGCAAAAGTGTGCTTAACAAGACAATGTACGCACACTTTTCTCCTTAGTCGTCCTATGCTGTAATTGATAGGATATTTCATATTTCGGCTATGTTATTATTCATTATACATCAAAACTAGAATTTAGCTTTTATAAAGTAATGAAAAAACGAAGCTAAACAATAAATAATAAAGTAATATTATATTTTAGCTTAAATTTATCAGAAGAAAACAAATTAATTCTTTGATTTTGTACAATCTTATAATACCGGTTATTGCTTTTCGTAATCATAAAAGTTCCCTCTAGTCTGTTTACGCTGCGAATATATATGGGACAAAATAATAATATGACTTAGAAACGATATTGCGAAAGTTGACGAATATGTCCAATTTATTACATTCTGTATGATACCTAAAGCGAACTAATAACGTAGATTATTGCGGATCAGATAGACAGAGCGGAGAAAAGAAGTTATTAATTATATTGACTTTCGGGTGTCTTGCTACTAATACATATAATATTACTAGCTGCCCCGACAGATGTTGTTCTGTAGATAATAAAAAAAATACAGTTTTATAGAAATTTGCCTATTATATTTCAAAATATTAAGAATTATTTCGTAAAAAACGCTCCCTGTTGTTATAATGAGATTGTTTCACAGCGGAACTGTCATACCGTGCGTCACTAATTTATTCTCTTGTAGAAAATATGTCCATACAAAACAAATATATAAAATAATAATTATATATGGGTCCCAAATCGAAATAAAACTTTCCTATCTCTCAAGTTGGACCAATTTGCACTCCATGGACACCCATTAAAATCCGTTCATAAGTATTCCATTAAAAAACGTATTAACATTGACTGATTGCATTGCAGCCAGAATGGGCGAAACCACCTTCAACACCCTCAGACGCTTCTGAAGGTGCCCCAATACCTACCACCACAACAACACAAGCACCGACAACCAGACCTGCGACGCAACCCACGGTTGTTCAGCAAACTACCACGACGGCAGCACCGGTTGAGCAACCAGAAATAATCAATGAAATAGAGCAACCACCATCGGTTTGTATAATAGAACATAACGATACAATTGCGCAAAGTAGGAGATGACCTGCAGTACGAGTGGTAGTTGCGCAAAGTTCGACCACTATAATTATTTTCAAACATTCCCGCACGCTCAGCTACATTCCCGCAAGGTCTTGATAACCTGTGGGAAAGTAGTACTTTGCGAACGCACATTCATGCGCAAAATCGAACTTTGCGCACGATAGTAGGAAAAATAATTTAAATCAGCCAGTTGTAATTATTGTACACAGGTTATTTTATTTTTCTTTTTTATTTGATTTTATTTGGGGAGCGTTTACAGCAACATTTACAAATCAGTCAAGTAAACTTAATTCTAAATGCCAATTACATGCTTATACATATCGAAAGAAATTTGCTTAGTATAACTATAGATTTAGAATCTCGTAAAATCCTTGGCGAAGGCACTTTTTATGTTTTTTATACCACCACTAAAAAGATCAAATCGGCTATCACAATTATACATATTGAACAGTTTGGTGATCCGTGGTATGTAACTGTTTATTCTATATTAAGAATGACTGGTAGGTACGTAAAGTAAATCATGTTTTCTTTATTTACTTTTAATGTGACGATAACAAGATTTGCTTCATACATTGCAGCCGTTTAACGGCCGTTTTCAATAACGTATCTCTAGTTACGGATACATTGCTGTCACCGTTTAATGACAAGATCTTATCTATCCATAGTTATAGTCCAATGGTTTATGTCGATAGGTTATTGAAAACGGTCGTAAAATAGTCTCATTAACTTGACGTAACCTAATTTAAATTAATCATTATTTATTTACAAATAAGCTAAGGATGCGTAATTAAAAACCATTCTATCTTTCTATTAAAGAACTTGATGAGTCATGAGTAATGGCCCTTTTCCTAATGTTTTTTTATTCATCAGGAAAACGAAGTGGACAGTCCAGAAGTTTGCAGTTCGAACGAAGATTATATTGCCGACAAGAAACGTTGTGATAAGGTATGAATGAATATTCATTTATAATGTTTGAATATTATATTTATAACGAGGTATTATCAATTGTTCAAGAGAATACTAGGCTAAAATAAATTTGAAGAGGTTTTTTTGACCACTTATGATGACGACGGTGATCTTTTTTTCATCAGAAAAGAGAACTTTACTCCATTTAACATATGATTTACTCACGTGTAAAGGTCTACCATCGATACTAGGCGATTGTCTTATGAGATTACAGTCCACGCTAAGCTAATATTATTTAAATAGTGCTCAGTGCTCTGTGAACGGCTGGATCTCTTGGCGTTGCGTAGAGACGTCACATCATTGTGTGTCTTCTACCGCAATTATCACGGGGAGTGTTCCGAAGAGCTGTTTAACCTGATTCCTGCCGCCGAATTCCACCTTCGCACGACACGCCACAAGTTAGGATTTCATCCCCACCATCTGGATGTGTGGCGGTCCTCCACAGTGCGGTTTTCAAGGAGCTTTCTCCCTCGTACTACAAAGCTATGGAATGAGATTCCTTGTGCGGTGTTTCCGGGACAATACGACATGGGTACCTTCAAAAAAAGCGCGTACACCTTCCTTAAAGGCCGGCAACGCTCTTGTGATTCCTCTAGTGTTGCAAGAGAATGTGATGCGGTGATCACTTAACACCAGGTGACCCGTACGCTCGTTTGTCCTCCTATTCCATAAAAAAAAAATCGTAAAATCATCACAACTAAGCCTCGAACCTCACCAAGCCTACCAATGTATCAGTCGTAAGAAGTCAGACCGCCAGAAACATCCATATTTGAGCACCTTTACTTAATGCGCCCTATTTATGACATTTATTGTATTATCTCTAGTGTAGGAACTCTGACATCCCTCGAAAGATATTATTATCTTTTATTAAATCTCTGGTTAAATGATGGCTAATTCAAGTTCTGAAGACATACCTTCATTGATTAGCAGTTGCAATATTTTACACCAAAATGCGAATAACAAATTTTTTTTTACAGTACTGGCGTTGTGTAAATGGCGAAAGTGTGCAGTTTATGTGTCAACCAGGAACAGTTTTCAACACGGCACTTAATGTTTGTGATTGGCCAAACAATGTTAATAGAAGTGAATGTAAAATTAAATAGAATAATTATAGTTTCAAAAGCTGCATTTATATATAGTTATATGAATAGATACATAAGCAGGAAATATTATTTGTTATGAGAATCATAAGCTATTATAAGCTATGTATGTAATATTTCGAAGTTATTAAGTACGGTTGACAAAATAATAATAAAAATTACATTTTCCTAGTCTTTTTAACAGGATTTTTACAGGTTTTACAAGTTTAGGTGTCTTAGATTTAATAATGCAATATTTCATTATTTAATATTGTTACTGGTATATATTTTGAAATAGCTTCTCATAACAAATTTTATACGTGTGGGTATGATGTTTTTGTAGTAAGTACCTAATGGTGGCACAAATTATATAAAAATATATTAAAAAGACTGCTAAAATTTAATTATACATCAAAAATTTGTGCTATACCTACCTTTTATTTACAAATAGTAGAAATTAATTTATATTTAGATTAATTTATAGATTAAGCTTTACAATTAATGATATAAAATATTATCGGTTCTAACGAAGGATAATTGGTGAATAATTTAACTTATATTACTCAGATCGATGCTATTAAATTATAAGTACAGAAAATATCATGTGTATTATTTATCTGCTGTTTTTGTAACATTTACATTAATATTAAATACGTTAAATTAATTAAATTAATTAATAATTATTAACTGACCCGACAGACGCTGATCTGTTCAAAATATGACGGTGTGTGATCTGTCTCTTACTGCCAAACAATTCACAGTTATTTTAAATAACACTGGGGCTAAAATTACATTTAAAAAAAAATCTAATAATTAATTAAGTCTTAATTTAATTTATTGTTACGAATATTAGAAAACATTACAAAAAAAGGAGAAATAGAAAATAAGGGTTCATTTTTATATGCAGGATGTAATCGTTAAGTGTGACCAGTCCTAAAAAACAACCCCCTTAACGCTTGTACTCCGAACGATAAATTGATCAAACCGATTTAAGCCGGTAATAAACATCAAATTCCAAATATTGCCTATCATAGATAATTACTGATATACAATAATCGCAACGTTACTAGTGAGCATGAGTGACATTTAATATTCCATAAAGTAGTCTCCGCTTCCACTTGATCTGAGCGAGAATCGTATTGCTAATTACTGTCTCATGTCATATAATTAATCTTTATACAGGATGTAATCTTTAAGTGTGACCAGGCGATTATTCCGTAACTATAAAAAATATCAAAAAACTTTAAACTGATATCGAAAGTATGCTACATAATCAGTAATTTGAATTTGATCAATTTATTGTTCGGTGTTTAAGCGTTAAGGGGGTTGTTTTTTAGACCTTATTAACCGGTTACATTTATATATTTCGTTTTCTTGCTAAAAGCAATAATCTATCTTAAAACATAGATTATTAGTTGAAGTTAAACCAGTACACGATGTCAGATAGAATATCGTTTACTTCGTCATACATACATCATAATACTTGTCTTTTCATTTTTTATACGAGTGAAGTGTCGCCCGGAAACAATACTAACTATTTACTATATTATGTTTTTTTTTGTAAACATTATCCATCACTGTAGGAGCTCTAAAAACATTCAACGACTCTAACATATTTTGTTAGTATTAGTAGTAACATGTTTACAATCATTTCTTAACAGCAGTGTGGCAGCACCAGTGGGAGGCTCCTTTGCACAGGATCCCGGCTAAATTATGGGTACCACAACGGTGCCTATTTCTGCCGAGAAACAGTAATGTGTAAACATTATTGTGTTTCGATCTGAAGGGCGCCTTAGCTGCTAAAATTACTGGGCAAATGAGACATAACGCCACTCTGCTGCGCTGCACTGTAATTGGAAGGGGTACCAATTACCATCAGCTGATCTTCATGCTCGTCTCGTCCCTTATCTTCATAAGAAAACCATAAGCAGCACCGAGTAAACGTAAACTACAAGAACTTAAGTTCATGACGGTTGAGTAAAAATAAAGAAAGTTTATCAGACTTGGAGGTCGTACATGAAGTGCGTGCTATCGACAAACGTGAGGAATTACCAGTTTATTGGTCGTAAAACTCACTGCGGGTTATAAATGAAACACCAGAACATCTTGTACTGGACGAGAAGTATTGGCCGTAAATAAACATTGTTAGCTCTGGCAAGGAGTCACTCTCATTACTTCAGTCTCAAGCTTTTATGGCGATGTAGAATAATTGTGATCTTGTGAATAGGTTTAGTAAGTACTACTACAAAAACTAATTTTACGCTTCATTCTCTTTGTATGCGTTCAACATATTGCAATGATCCTTTGTATTCCATTCATTCATTGAATCATTTGAATCAGTCATCACATAACTATTGAATATCTCCGTTCCATCGGAAGCCATATCCTGGTATACTAGATATAAAGAGTATATTCATGCGACCACGTTACGTCACCAAACTATAGCTATTATGGGGTAGCTAAGTTCTGATCGCGACTTTGCTTGCCTTTTTATTATAGTTTTTCCTCTGTAACTAAAGATATAAAATATTGTTGTTATCAGTTATTTGTTCGTTGCGTATTATTGAAACCGTATCCTCAGGTACAGGTATTAGATTAGGTATTCAAGATATTATGGTATCGAGGCATAAAAATCCAAACTTAACTTCATTCGTCTAAATGCAGAAACATTCTTTAATTCTCTCTAAAGTGTAATTAAAATGAGTGCCAAATCATAAGTCCATTCAAATTCAAATATTTTTATTCAAAGTAAGATTTTGTAAAAATAAAACTTTGGCCTGAGAAGAAGAGGCACATGAAATTTAGCTGGCTTCTTTTTGTTAAATAGAAATACAATTTAATTTATTAATTACATAGCCTGAGAGTGGTTTCTATTTCTAAGGTGTGGTATTTTCAAGAAAGTGTTTTGTCTTAGTAACTTTTATCACACAAACGTTTCTTAACTATTCCTTTAATTATTGTAACACATTTGTTTTGTACATTTTCTGGGATATGTTGTACTAACTCGACTTAACCGAGAAGTAGGCATTATATTTATCACACATTTTGGAAAATTGGAATAGTTGAATTTTACACTTATTGTAATTTTTTTAATGTTTATATACAATATTAGAACAATGCTCAAATGTTTCGACTTATTAGAATTTTTAATAATAATAATAATCATAAATGTTTATTCCGAATTATTTAAAAACATAAAAAAGAGTTACGAATATCGGGACGAGTAATAATAGATCAATCCGTAGACACTGTAAATAAATAAAGTTAAATTTTATGTTAAAAATATATATATATTGTGCTATCTTTATATTAATATGTCAAATTTATTTAAAGAAATTGCCAATTATATATTCTTTTAAACAATATATGACCTGATTATGTCACATTGAGCAATACTTCCTTTGCTATATTTTGGGAAGACTTCGGCACAAACTACCACTTCAGCGAGGCCGCCACGGTGAAAACAACTCATAACAAAAACAAATGATGACAAAAGTGGAGCACTTTGTTTAAATTT
The DNA here is from genome assembly GCF_905404315.1 of Leptidea sinapis. Lineage (NCBI taxonomy): Eukaryota > Metazoa > Arthropoda > Insecta > Lepidoptera > Pieridae > Leptidea > Leptidea sinapis. Next base: position 3,043,331 of record NC_066285.1, on the reverse strand, counting down.
CTGCATAAATAATTAAAACACAAAACTTCTAAGAAATGTTAATAAAGATATTTCGCTACGAATAAGCCCTGCTACGAATTCCAAAACTAATTATTATGAATAAACTTAAAATGAAATAGCTTTGACACAGTTTAGTAACTCTGAGCCAACTCTAGCTCGAGGGAAGCTTGCTAAACGTTTCATTAAGCTGTATCTTGCCAATTTAACCTTCGATTAACTCGCGAGATGCAGCCAATTTGATTAGAAGCTTAAAAGACCTCGCGTTTGTTTTATAGTAACATGAAAATGATATAGTTCATTATTATTTCATTAAAAAAATACATTACATATTTAATAATTTAAGAATTATTGTTAAAATGAATGGCATTTATTGAAATGTAAAGGACACATCTGAAGAATTGAGAATCATCACACAATTGTCTTGACCTGTTCGAAAACAGAGGTACGCTAAATAGCTCAATATTTACGTGCCACACGAACTTACAGAGAGAGACCTAAGTAACTTGTTTCTTCTATCGAGAAGGTAGCGGAATAGAGTAAATTGAGCCTTGTCCAATTTAACCCCCAGACTCAAGATTGCGCGTTTACCACTATAAAAAACCATTTGTCGTATCACCGCACTTCGACAACACTTCCCTTACAGTCTCGCTAGTATCGGAATTATGGGTCTCGAAATCTCGAGCGATAGCCAATTCCGCCGAGCATAGCCAAATTGGCTTCGAAGCTGGGCGTTATAAATAGAGCACGTGAATACTTCAAGCTGACCCACATTCTAGCGCACTTCCGGCCACATATGGAGTATCAGCTCGATCCATTTGACCGCGTGCAACACACAGCAGCACGAACTGTCGGGGACTCAGTGCTTTGTGAATGGCTAGATCACTTGGCGTTGCGTAGAGACATCCCTTCATTGTGTGTCCTCTATTGCATTTATCACGCGGAGTGTTCCGAAGAGCTGTTCACCTAATTCCTGCCGCCGAATTCCACCTCCGCACAACATGCACAAGTTAGGATATCATACTCACCATCTGGATGTGTGGCGGTCCTCCACAGTGCGGTTTCCAAGGAGCTTTCTTCCACGTACTACGAAGCTGTGGAATGAACATCCTTTTGCGGTGTTTGCAGGACGATACGACATGGTTACCTTAAAAAAAATCGCGTACACTTTCACTTGTAATTCGGCTCTGGTGTTGCAAGAGAAAGTGGGCGGCGGTGATCACTTGACACCAGGTAACCCGTACGCTCGTTTGCCCACCTTTTGCATAAAAATAACGACAAATTAGTTTTTATTTTATTATTATTATTATTTATTAATGTTATAATAAAAAGGAGACGATGTCTATCCCTACTAATATAAATGTCAATGTAAGTTTGTTTGTTAAGCTTTTAAGCCGCAGCTACTGAACCGTTTTTGATGTAATTTGGTAAAGCGATAGAATAGAGTTTGGGAAAGAACATAGGCTTCATTTTGTCCCGGAAAAATCCATGATTCACGCGGGATTTGTAAAAAACTGAAATTCACGTCGATCAGCTCGAAATAAGATTCATATATTATGTTGGGTACGGGAGCGAAAACGGGAACACTGAACTGGAATTAGAACATGAGATAATCTTTATCTACGCAGGCGAAGTTGCGGGCATCAGCTAGTTATAAATAAAATAAACATCATTCTTAAAAAGAAAATATTCTATTGTAGCAAAATTGAAGACTGCATGTATTTTAAGTTAGTCTAAATAAAGGAAGCAGAAAATTTTTATCGTTAGATACAAGTTTACGACGGCAACGTGCAGGGAGCAGCTGTGAGAGAATATGGAACTCATAAAGTTGAATCGTGTTAGAATTCGAATTATTCTGGAGATTGAAAAACATCAGAATAATGCTGAGGCTGACTTAAAAGAAGATTCATGACTTAAATCTTCTAATGCATATAGAAATTTACAAAGATTTTATGTAAATAGGCTTGAAATTTGTAAAGGAACGATACTAGTGGGAGGCTCCTTTGCTCGGGATGCCGGCTAGATTATGGGTACAACAACGGCACCTATTTCGGCCGTGAATCAGTAATGTGTAAACATTATTGTGTTCCGGTCTGAAGGGCGCCGTAGCTAGTGTAATTACTGCGCAAATGAGACAACATATTATGTCTCAAGGTGGCGAGCGCAATTGTAAAGCCGCTCAGAGTTTTTGGGTTTTTCAATAATCTTAAGCGGTACTGCATTGTAATCTTAAGCGCAGGGTGTATAAATTACCATCAGCTGAACGTCCTGCTCGTCTCATCCCTTTTTTCATAAAAAAACCCTACCAAAATAGGTAACGATTCTGCCCGCCCGAAGCTTATTCTCTGTAGCGTTTAGTTACTCATGTGCTGGCGGATAGCTCATATTATATGGCTTAACGTAGTATATTTATACCAGAAACTGAATCAAAAAAAGTATTAATACATATTTCAAATTTTTATAAAAATACAAGAAGACAATTTCAAAGTATACAGTGAGATAAAAAACATCTATCTAACATCAACTCTTAAAATATACTCGTAGATATTGAAGTTAACAAGCCAATAACATTTAGAATTCAGCGAATTGTTATTTAAATTTTTATACGTAATAAAATTTGCAATATCGAAACTTAAACTACGAGAGTTTAAAACATGATGGTATCTTTAGATTTTACTACGTTTAATATATGAAAATCATAAAGTTATTTTATGTCCTGCAAGACATTATATTATTAAGATTAAGTCATAATTTCTGATTTTGTGTCCATGGACATTCTTTCTTCATTCATTTATGCGTTTCATGAAAATGTTTAAATTTCATGTTGCCTATACTTGATTGATCATCAGCATCATATCACAATAAAATTAATGATACATTAATTTGAAAAACCGATGAATGAGTTATAACATCAAAACTATATGATTACATATACAGAATAGATAAAAGACTTTAGAATTTATGAATTAGAATCTCTTTAACCTGTTCTGTGAATATAAGTATACATACACAAGACTGATCTAATTAAACAGACAATATAATCTTAAAATTTGGCAGTAATATTATAAACTTAGTATAAGCTGTTCATCATCATGATCATTATCAGCCGGAAGACATATCCCCTGCTGGACTAAGGCCACCCCCAAAGATTGCCATGATGATCAGTCCTGCGCTGTCCCCATCCAAGCTATTCCGGCGATCTTGACCAGGTCGTCGGTCCATCTCGTGGGGGGCCTACCAACACTTCGCCTTCCACGTGGTCGCAAATTCGAGGACTCAACTGCCCCTTCAGTTTCACAATCATCTGGGCAATTTCTTATTTATTCTGGGCCAGCCACTCTCTTAAGGTCATCCTACCATCATTTTATTTGTCGCCCTTTGCTTCTTTTGCATTCTCGTGGATACCACTCCGTTATGATTTTTGTCCATTTTTCGCTTTTGTTACGTAGCATATGTCCTGCCCATTTCCACTTTAATGTTTTGCACACAGTTTTGACATCTTTGAATTTGGTTATACTCTTAATTTATTGTTAGTTTTATTTTATCTCTTCTTTTAATTCCAATAACACTTCTTTCAATTCCGTTTTGGCAGATTTCGATTTTTTTCAACAACTTTTCTATTAATGCCCATGTTTGGCAACCATATGTTAGACATGGCAAAATGCAGGTATTATATACTTTTCTTTTTTCTTTAATTGGCATATCTACATTTTTCATAATCTCGCTAAGAAACCAAAATCTTTTCCAGGTGTTGGCTATCCTTCTATAAATTTCTTTAGGCATGGTGTCAGTTGCGGCTATAAGCTGACCTAGATAAATATACTCCTTTACATATTCTATTTGTTTCGTATTTACTGTGATGTTATAGGATTGCGAACCATTGGTCAAAATTTTTGTTTTATTTGTATTCATCGAAAGTCCTGCAATGGCCCTTTGATCAGTACTCATTTGCACAGTATTTGTAACAGCTGATTACAACTTTATGCCTCTTCATAGCTGGCGTGTCCGCTGTTTTATCACCAATAATTCTTGCAACTTATTCATCAAATAATATATAATTCAACAATGGTGTATGGCATTTACTTAATTCATACACTTTGGAAGCAGTAATTTGAGTATATCTTAATCCATATCACAATTGATTTTTAAATTGGCTTCTGATAGCTTCATCTATTAAATCCAGAGAACTTCTATCAGGTTTCTCCATAAATGGTTCAAAAAACAGGCTTACATCATTTTTCAGTTCATTGCTCGCTTGTATACAGAATATGATGATGAACTGCCTAACATCACTATATTTAAAATTAAAGCTTGCGGAGCCAGATTCATATTATTGGCACTGTCTGCCAGATCAAGACGACAAATGATGATATCTATCGAAACATAAGCTTAATTTATACCAACATTTACGAACGCTGCGGGACTGGAACCCGCGCCTCTCGCGTTCTTTCCGAGCGCTCTTACTAACTGAGCCAACCGTTCGAGTGACACTATGATCGTAAATCTTGGTATGCCTTGTTTAGCTCTCAGTTGGCAAGCGCACTCGGATGGAACCCGAGAGGCGCGAGTTTGAGTCCCACATCGTACATAAATTTTGGATATTTAATTTATAAAATTGTATATTTAATCCCAGAAGTAAGGGATATCACTTAAAATTAACAAAACTGCTACTACGCTTTTTTTATGAGATGACAGGACAAGACGAGCAAGAAGTCTTCTGATTGTAAATAATAGGCTTTGCAGTGCACAATTTATTGGGCAGGGCACTCTGGATTTTTGATTGAACCCAAAATTGTGAGCGACGGAGTGAAAAGCATTCTGTATAAAGAAGCCTTTCACAATTCAATTGTAAAGTTTTCCATTTTCTCTGAGACTGTAAGAGAGTGAATTACGTTCGTATTCCGTTTTAGGTTTGAGATTTATTTGCTCGGAAATAAAAGAGTAAAGAATGAAGGTTTAATAGGTTCACTAAAAGCTCCTAAGAACTTAATAAAAACGAAAATGTTCACAAAAGCCATTAGTTCCAAAAACACTTTAAAAGCTACAGGTTATTTATTGTTTCATCAAGGTTTATTCATTTTCTAGTTAAATTAATAATTTTAATAGTTAAATCATCAGCATCAACTGACCTTAAAGGCCAGCAACGCTCCTGTGATTCCTCTGGTGTTGCAAGAGAATGTGGGTAGCGGTGACTTAACACCAGGTAACCCGTACTGTTTGTCCTCCTTTACCAAAAAACAAATACGTATCGCGTATCCTTTGGAAACTCGATCAAAATATGTCACGTTGTGTGTGAAAGATGTGAAACATCAAAATGAATTTTTTTGGACTTTGTGCAGAAGTAGACGTCTTCCGACTGATATGTAGATGATATCCATATTGTTGGAATCATATGCGAGGACTCCGAGAAACTTCCAATCGATACTCTTATTTTTTCCATGATAATTATAATATTCATTAGGATTTAGATGTTCCTAGAACATTTTAGAAATCCATACTAATATTATAAATGTGAATGTAAGTTACTTTGTTACGCATTCACTCCTTAACCACTGAACCGATTTTGATGAAATTTGGTACAGATATAGACTAGAGCTTGTAATAGGACATAGGACCATTTTTTGTATAAAGAGCATAAATAAAGGATGAAAGTTTGTATAGAAGTTCGTCATTATCGAAGATGACACCATAAAACTTTGTATTTAGGCACATGATAAGAAGATAACAATAAGAAATAAATAAATATTTGCTTTAGCGTTTCTAAAATTTCGAACGGTGTAGGGATGAAAAAGGAGATTAAAATTTTCTGTGGGAAATCCCATCAATCTACAATCCACAGTTTTTTGTTAGCATGAAACTTTGTATTTAGGCACTTGATAAGAAGTAATTTATCAACATTTGTTGGAGCATTTTTGAAACTTTGAACTACATGGGGATGAAATAGGATATTAATGTTCACAGGGAAATACTATAAAAGAGACCGTTCATAATGACAAGGGACATCCGCTGTATTGTAGATGAGTGCCGCAAGCAGTGGAAAGAGCAGTTTGTATTTGAAGTATCCTCAAAAGTAAAATATGCTGCCCAAATTAATTATTCCGAGCGAACGAAGTCGCGAGTAAAAGCTAGTATAAAAATAATTAAATTAATAATTCATGATAATAAACTATTATTATTTTTATTAAATACTAGCTGACCCGACAGACGTTGTTCTGTATATGATAAATAAAATTATGTTTTTGTATGAATTTGTCAATAATATATAATAACATCAAAAATTACTTCGTAAAATATGCACCCTTCTGTCGTAATGAAATTGTTTCACAGCAGAACTGTCAAACCGTGCGTCAATAAATTCTCTCATAGAAATTATGTATGGACACATTAAAGGAAAAACATATTTGTTGTTTTTATTTAATTTAGGAGCATTTTCCCATTTATTCACCTTTTAAACCTTCCCCGGACTTCCACAAATAATTCAAGACCAAAATTAGCCAAATCGGTCCAGCCGTTCTCGAGTTTTAGCGAGACTGTTCGTTAGTCTAGCAATTCATTTTTATATATATAGATGGTATATTTGGTTCACTCATAGTTATGGGACAAGGTATATATAATCTGTGGAGTATAATTTTAAAAATATAGAGAGTTGGTTCTACAGCGATACAATGTCCTACAGTTTATTATAATTTAAAAAGTTCTTATGAGACTTTATAGTGACATTTTCTTAGTTGGTTCACTTAAACGTTAATTTAACTTTTCGAGAATTTTATAAAACTATTCTTATAGAGATAGTATTTTTTTTAAAATATTATACAATACAAGATAGATTTTAGCGTAATTAGTACAATAAGTAAGTTACCAGTGGGAGGCGCCTTTGCACAGGATGCCGACTAGATTATGAGTACAATAACCGTACCTACCTCTGCCGTGAAGCAGTAATGTGTAAACATTATTGTGTTTCGGTCAGAACGGCGCCGTAGCTAGTGAAATTACTGGGCAAACGGGACTTAGCATCTTATGTGTCAAGGAGACGAGCGTAATTGTAGTGCCACTCAGATTTTTGGTTTGTTGAAGAATCATTTGTTGAATTGTCATGGGCAGGGCGTTATTGTCATAAAAAAAGTTAAACCCTTGACATGGACCCATGAAGGCCAGAATTCAGTCCTCGCCACAGTAATAATTATAGTACATGTAACTGATATGTACGTTTATTCGACGCTCTATAAGGTCGGCAAAGCTCCTATGATTCCTCTGCTGTCCCAAGAAAGTATGGGCTGCGGTTAATTCGTAATCGTGACTCCATGATCGTTTGTCGAATGTTGATGAATTGATCGTCAATGACTTGATCGTCGATGAAGACGAAGAAGCTTGTACTGGTCTTCTCTGCATGATTTATTAAATGTTGATTGTAGTGGTACATTTGTGTTACCAGTTACATTTATATTACACATACATTGAGTCACAAAATCGTACGGTTAATGAAATAGCGACATAGCCGTAATGCAGCCTAAGCCTGACATACAGATGTTGCCCTTAATCCGTAAACTTCTAATTATCTACATTGATATCTAAAGTTTGTCTCTGTTCGATAACTGGAGTGGACTGTAGATATAGTTGGTTATAAAAAAAGATGGTGGTTCGAATGAGAACCTGTCGGTCAAAGCTAGGCAATGGTAAATAAAAAATTTCATCCACTAACCTTGAACTCCCACCTAATTGCTCTGCTTTGGTTTCCTCGGAGGTGCTTGGCACGCAATTGTCACGAACAAGAGTAACACTAAGGGTATTGGCGCGAGATATCCAGCAACCGGTATGAGGGTAGTTGAAACTATGAATTTAAATCTACCCACCAACCTTACAATGACCGAACAGTCACATTCTCAATCACCATTCATAACAATAGCGGATAAAGCATTTTCCTCAAAAATTGTAAATTTTAATTCTTGCTAATATTGTCGAATTAAAAATTTTCTTTGATATTCGAAAATTTGTTATTAAATTAGATAAATCGGTTGAACATAATGAATAGAAATTAAAATTTACATCTATTCCAGCCTTATCGACTAGAGATAAAAATTATATAAATTAATAGAAATCTAATTTTGCAAATCGAAAAATGGGATGATTTTATCAAATTATTGTATTGTCATCGGTCCTCGATCAATTTACGAAGAACGAAGTATGGCCGTTTAAAGTGGGACGAAATCGCGCTCACATGAGTCGGTTAAAAACAAACAGGTGAAGCTAATAAAAAGCGTGTAAAAAATTGTAATCCAATGTGATTTAAAGTAAATCTTTTATAGCATTTGAAAATTGAAAATAAAGAAAGAGCAAGTCCTATTTAAACTATTATCTGAATAATGCTCAACTGAAAAACCGTCAAGGAAACTTTAGGAGGAAACACGTTCATTGTAAGCGACCCAACCTTCCTTTAAGAAACTAAGTTGAAGTTGCAGCTTACATTAAATGGAAAACACTATTCAATGTAATTGGATATCCGAGAGTTTGTTTCACTTTTGTAAGCTATTTGTTTTTCAGACTGATACTAAAATATCGTTCACTTCTTAAGTTTTTTCAGACGCAAGAAAGTGATTGACTGTTTTAATTATCCAATTGATGATAAATCAAATCATTAACAAATTGAAATGAAATTCGATACGGTTTACCTTAACGGCTTTACGTTTATGCTTTTTTTTTTAATGAAAATAAGGAACGAGACGAGCAGGAAGTTCAGCTGATGGTATGAATGGAGAGCCGGTTTTTGCCTGTCACCTTGAGATATAAGATGTCAAGTCTCATTTGCCCAGTAATTTCACTAGCTACAGCGCCCTTCAAACCGAAACACAGTAATGCTTACACATTACTGCTTCACGGCAGAAATAGGCGCCGTTGTGGTACCCATAATCCCTCTTCATTTCTTTAATTTTATTTTGTGTAACTGTTCAAGTTTGTTCTTCTTTTCTTCACTATTGTAAATGTTGTTTACACCTGCATAGACATGTCCTATTGTACTATCCCCTGTGTACTAGCTAAAATTTTAATTATATAATGATGTGTTGTTGGTGTAACTATCTCAATAAATAAATAAATTACCTTACGAATTTTCATAACCTTGTCGAGGGCAATCTCTCTCCGAAACGATCCATTCAGGAGTCCCTCATAGCTCTGTTCCCTCCCTGAGTGAGAAGACAGCGTCTTCTCACTCTTTGTGTGTGACCCAGGCCCCTGAAGTCCAACTCACCTAGTACGCCAATGACGTAGCAGCTCACTACTACTGCTGTTTAAGTATCCCCTTTTTTTTTTAAATACTTCAAGCCGCAGAAAATGATAAATAATAATCAAAGAATCCGGGATTACCTTACAAATTTTCGTAACCGCGTCGAGGGCAATCTCTCTTTGCAACGACCCATTAGGTCAAGAGTCCCTCAGAGCTCAGTTCCCTTCTCGGCCTTCTTCTCGCTCTTTGCGTGTGATTCGCCCAGGCCCCAGAAGGCTCAGCTTACCCAGTACGCCAATGTCGCGGATCTCTTCTACCGCTCTTCATGTTTCCCCTGTTTTATAAAAACTTGCGACTTGCCCTGTTGATGAGCTGGGGATGAAGAGCTTAGATTAATAGCGTATTGAAGTTAAACCCCAAAAGGTTCAGCGGTACTTTCAGTCTTTTACCAGTGGGAGGCTCGGCTAAATTATGGGTACCACAACGTCGCCTATTTCTGCCGTGAAGCAGTAATGTGTAAGCATTACTGTGTTTCGACAGAATACTTAATTACATCCAAATGTTTTAAGTTGTCATGTTGACTCGCCAAACTCTGGCATCTTAGTCTAGTTCCAGATATTGGCGAGTCAACATGTCCTGAGGATGCCTCGTGCAGAAGCGAAACACGTGTGGAATTGTTTAAAGACAAATGTTGGCGGAATTAACACTTAAGAAAACTTAAAACATTTGTATTATTATTGATTTCCGAAAAGTAACGCCTACATCAATAAATTTACTTAATTATAATCTAAGAGTACACAGTTATCAATTTTACGAACCATGTTATTTCTGGTCGAAGTCGAAAGAGTTGCAAGTATGTTAACACCAGGAACAGACATAAACTTATAATGCCTACTACTCGGCTAAGTCTTTTGTGGGGCGATGTATATGCTTTTACAACAAGATCCCAGAAAATGTTCAAAACAAAAGAATTACGTTATTCAAAAGAATTGTTTATAAACGTTTGTGTGCTTAAGGTTACTAACATAAATGACTTTCTTAATGATACCACAATTGGGAATGGAGTGACCGCCCTCAGGCTATTAAATAATAAGTTTAATTGTACAATATTACTTTGTAAACATAATTTTTCGATGAAAAAAAAAAGCCCGCTGAGTTTGTTGCACGTTGTGTTGTTGGTGGTAGTTTTTGACTATCAATAAGAGATGTCACATCCTATTTTGAATAAAAATATTTGAATTTGAACTATGTAATGCTGAGTTTACTGCGATACAAACACTCGACTATTAAAGATTTTTATAGCTCTATGCATATCGATATAATAAATTATATCGATACTTAGTCTGGCTATATATACTGTTACAATTAAAAATAAACAAAATATTACATTTCAATTTGGAATCTGTCATTTTTATATGATTGTTCATTGAGTTTTCTCATTGTGGCGCCACTACATTGTTACATATTTTGCGATATTAAAACGGAGCGAGATGATAAAAAGAACCGAATCGCTGTGATTGCATTACACAAAGTAGGTATTGAGCAAAATGCAATTTTTATAACTCTTCATACGCTTAGTGTAAAATGTTTGTGTACCGGGCTATTGATAGGTACAATGAGTTTTGACAGAAAAAGATCTTTCCAATAAGTGTCTGAGCCATACTTTTGTGTAAAAGGTATCAAAATATCTGCACAAGTGTATCAAAATACCATTATTGAGAAGGTAGTGAAGCCCCTCAACAACACCATGTTCAATAAACAAGAATGGTCCTTCCAGCAAGACTCGCCGCCGGGTCGTAATGCTCGGTCTACACAGTCTTGGTTGGAAACGAACGTTTCGGACTTCATTAGGGCTGAAGACTGGCCGTCGTCGCCTATTGTCAGTTTTATAGAGTACGGTTTGCTCTTTATGCCATGATAATTTTGGAGTCCCTATAACAATCCATGCGATTTGCAGTGAAGAATTTTTCCATGGAAAGAGTGCATGCTTCCATTGATAACTGGCCTCAACTTTTAAAGGACTGTATTGCATCCAATGGAGACCATTTCGAAAAAGATTTTTAGATTTTAAATTGTTTTATATTTATGTATTAAACTAACACACTATAAAAGTAATGAATGTTACTTGAAATAGAAAATTTAGAAGTAAAACTTCTTTAGGCGCGACTGACGGGGAAATTTACCATTTTTTTCGGACGGAAGTAACGCTCTGTAAAAAAGTCACTTGAAACAATTTTTAACCCGTTATTATTTTATGGTTTTAAAACAAATATTTCAATATTTGAAAATCTCCAAGTGTATAATTTGCTTATTTATTAGGTAGGTACTACTTTTGTAATAAATAATATATAAGTTATCAGAATTTTTCTGACATTTGCGACATTCGTAAATTTGTTTTTGGTTTCTTCGTCCATTATTAGGAAAGGCAAAGGGTCAGAGCCCATACAGCCATATTCGTTAATATTCAATAACAACGTAATATTAATATGGGCTAATATAACCTTCAATTTCTTATTATCAATTATTTTATTTAATGAGTGAAACTTTTTAATATAGCGAATGGTATTAATGTATTATAAATTGAATATAAAATGAAAATAATAATCAGTCAAATAAAATGGCGGAATCCCAGGAACATTTTACTCTATCATCAATAAATAAGCATAAAAGAGAAAATCAAGTACCTGATAATGACCTCACCTGTAAAAAGTGTTTATTTTCTAATGAATAATAATATCAAAATATAACATTATATCATTCTTTGTAAAATATATAAAATATCACTTGATTGAATAATATCATTTATTATAAAGGCTTTCTTTTATTTTAGGTAGAGAAAATGCCAACTTTGCTCAAAAGATGAAGTTATATTGTTAGCGTTTCCGAGGAAAAAAATTTGCAAAAATCTAACAAAGCTCCTCTGTAAAACGTGAGTGCTTATTTGGTAACAAGGCTTTATTTAATGTATCTGTTAATTATTCCTAAAGTTAATTAGTATTAAGTTTTACTTCAACGTGCGTAAAGATTACACGCACACACTTTTTTTTTATTTGTTTCAGTATTTATGGCAGGACTAGGTATATATGTTTCTAAAAATAAAACTTATTTGGACGATACAAATAGTATTCTGATGACTCGACAAATAGTAAACAAAACAAGGCTACATCACGAATCCATTATACACCATATATTAAAAAGATTGATTGGTACATCAATAAAAGTATCATTAGTTTATCATAGGGACCGGCTCTATTCTTACAAAATTTACGACATTCAATTATTGTTAACATCTATATTATTTTGTATTTTTTTTTATGAAAATAAGGAACGAGACGAGCAGGAAGTTTAGCTGATGGTAATTGATACGCAATACCCATTACAATGCAATGCCGCTCAGGATTCTTGAAAAACCGAAAAATTCTGAGCGGCATTACAATTGCGCTCGTCACCTTGAGACATAAGATTTATTTAATAGAAGTCTCATTTGCCCAGTAATTTCCCTAGTTACGGCGCCTTCAGACCGAAACACGGTATGTTAACACATTACATCACGGCAGAAATAGGCGCCGTTGTGGTACCCAAAATCAAGCCGGCTTCCTGTGCAAAGGAGCCTCCCACTGGTATACATTTAAAATGACCGAACTTTATTTGTTATTGCAAGTCGCAACATGAAAATGATTTCTAATATGAAAGTGATTTTCAAATGTGTTTTTCAAATAATTCATTATGTATATTACGTTACTTTATTATATGTACATATTTTCACCACATACCTAGTATATAAAAAAAATTAACAAAAAAACAATGGACTTCAAAAACACTATTCCAAAATAATAAATATGCACTAAAATAAATAATAAATATGCAGTCTCGATCCGAACTCGATGTGACAAAGACGTGTTCGTCAAACAATATTTTACTTTTGTATATAATAATAGTATTAGTAGGTTTTTATTAAGTCTTAACGTTATAGTTTTTTAAGTAGTGCTGATATTTCTTTGATATAATAATAGTATAGAAATCTGATTGAGTGTTATAGTTTTCTGTGTTGTGGTGACTTCTATTTCTACGCATACCGCTGCCTACTGCAGTACAAAGTGACGCGATTAATAACCAGTTCCGTATCAATACATTCCTGAGCACCGGCGTTGACAACCTTCGGCATGGAAGATTTATGCAAGCGTTGCAATGAAAAAGTTCTGGATGGGGCCTCGTGTTCGGGTTGCCGATTAACCTATCACTTCCACTGTGTTAGCTTATCGGAAGTTGGGTGGCGGAGACTGGGATTTGAAAGACAGGGCTCGTGGATTTGTCCTGAATGTAGAAAGAGTCCTATCCAAACGAGCTCTGCTTCCAAGAATCTAATTCCGGAGGACGCTTCATACCAGGTGCAACTAACCAGAATTGAGAATATGCTGTCCCCTCTCACTTCACTCCCAGAACATGTCGAAAAATTACGCAATGAAATGTACGAACTAACCTCAAAGATAAATACGAGTGTAATTGAAGATATTAACACGAGGCTGGCAGATATTGATACAAAACTCTCTGTTGTTGAATCTCTAAGTCAAGAACTCGACCGGGTTAAGTCACAGATTCTCAACGTCGAGAATAGATTAAAAAGTTATGATACTGAACTTGCGAAGAAAGATGCTGCTATCTCTAATCTTCAAAAAAATATTGCTGCATTTGATTTAGAAAACAAACGCGAGCAGCAAAAATCCCGCTTCTTAAATATTGAGTTAGTTGGCATACCGGAGAAATCGAAAGAAAATTTGGTTGAATTACTTCTTCTCTTAGCTACGGCTATTGGTTCCGACCTTAGAAGAGACGACATTGAATTTATAACAAGAGTTCACTCAATTCGTCAGAAACAAGGACACCCAAGGAAAATTGTGGCTAAACTTAAGGATAAGAGAGGTAAAGATGAACTCCTAGCTAACTTCAAAAAGCATAATAAACAAAAAGGGATAACCTCACGTGATCTTGGCTTTGATGACAATTCCATGAAAATCTTCATCAACGAACACCTCACAGTTGCTAATAAGATGCTCCTTAATAAGTGCAAACTAAGAGCTAAGGAACGTAATATCAAATTTGTTTGGGTGAAGAACTGCGTAATTTATTTACGTCGCAATGAAAAATGTCCACCCAAGGCGATCAGGTCAGAAGAGGAATTGAACGATTTTTTAGACACTTCGCAGGTTTAATGCTCAGTTACCATTTTTTATTATTAGAGTTCATTGTACCAGAAATACGTATATTCATCACACACACACATATTCATCACACACACTTTTACCACTCAAAAAAAATCAAACTAATTATATTCATTCACACTTACACATTATTATTAATCTTAAGAAACAAAAACTTAAGTTGTTTAAAACCTCTGACACTCAGTACTCACATCACTGCCGTACAATTTTTAGTAAATGATTTTATATCTACCCTCTTATCTGTTATTGTTTTTAGCCATGTTATGCATTTAATAAGTTATCAATTGCTTTTTATTGCAACAAATTTTTATATTAGAAATTATGTAATTGTATTTACATTATATTGCGTAACCGTGTTCTTTTTGACATTTCCTTATATTTTAAATATTTTTACTTCTTAATAATTAGGTTTCTTTATGATGGATTTAAATAATCTCAAAATTTATTATCAAAATACTCGCGGGTTACGCACGAAATTACACTCACTTTATAATAATATAGAAACAAGCAATTATGATATAATAATTTTAACAGAAAGTTGGCTATGTGATGGAATTTTAAACACGGAAATATGTGACAGTCGTTATGATGTATTCAGATTTGACAGGAAACACAAGAGAAGGGGCGGGGGCGTTTTGATATGTATTAAGAAATTACTTGCTGCGTTTATTTCACAGGACTCAAACTGCGAGCAAGTAGAATGTATATGGCTAACTATTCCGAAGGGTATATATTTAAGCAATCGCTCGCTACGTAGTGACAAGGATTTACATATTATAGCGGCATACATCCCCCCTAACTCGGATGCGAATAATTTATTACGTAACTTTAATAAGACCCTAATATCATTTTACGATAAACATTCGAATGATAATTTTCTCATAATAGGAGATTTTAATTTTTCTTTCATTTCATGGTATGGTAATGATAATAGTTACAGCATTACAAAATACTGTAACTCAGAATTATTAGAATCGGCATTGAGTTTACTAAATACTTACAATCTGATGGGATTAAAACAATATAATTTCAACAAAAATAGCTGTGGTAACATTCTTGATCTTGTCTTATCAAATATTTACTTACAGTGTAACATATGTAGCGATTCACTTGTAAATATTGACCACTTTCATAGTCCCCTGGTTATCGTCGTAAAAGACCTTTTTATGAAAGCCCTACAACCACATTTTTGCGTAATAAAGAAATTTTTTAAGGGTGACTATGAGACGATAAATTTAAAATTAAAAAATACAAACTGGTCCGACATCCTAAATGGCTCCGTTGAAGAGGCCGTGGATAATTTTTACAGAATTATTCATTCGCTCATAGAATCTCATATACCTGTTATAAAAATCTCCTCACGTCATCAATACCCGAAATGGTATACTCCAGCTCTAATTAATTCAATAAAAGAGAAGTACAAAGTTCACACTAGGTGGAAAAAGTTTAAAAATCCAGGAGACTATGCCATGTTCTCCTTGCTGAGAGCCCGAGTAAAGAGGTTGCAAATCGAATCATATACAAAATATATGAATCGTTGTCAGAGTAATATCAAAACTTCGCCTAAAGAATTCTGGAAATTTATTAAAAATAAACGCACTGATTCTGGTATTCCTCACAACATGTACTACGGAAGTAGTTTACTTACGAATGGACATGATATCTGCAATGCATTTAATGAATACTTTCAAAGTGTATTCCAACCTAGTGACCTAAATGATGAGACCCTGAACGAGGAATCAAATATTTCCGAAAATCTTCACACAATTGAGATCGATGAAAGAATACTTAGGAGGTTGTTTAGTAAATTGGATATCCGAAAGGGCGCCGGTACTGACGGTATACCAGCTATTTTTATAAAGAAATGTGAATCGGGCCTATTCCTCCGCTACTAACACTCTTTAAGCGCTCCATTAATGAAGGGACCTTCCCTAGATGTTGGAAGGAAGCCCGAATAGTACCAATACATAAAAAGGAATCAAAAACAAATATTAGTAACTATAGAGGTATCTCCATTTTGAATATATTTGGTAAAATGTTAGAAAAAATTGTATATGATCATATTTATAGAAATTGCCTACAATGCATCCCTATCAACCAACACGGTTTTATTAAATCTCGTAGTGTCCTTACTAACTTGCTTGAGTTCACTCATACCGTTAAGTGCGACATGAATGATAGATCACAAATAGATGTAATATACACAGATTTTGAAAAGGCTTTTGATAGAGTCAACCACAGTATACTATTAAAGAAGCTTTACGCAGTTGGAATCAGAGGGAACCTTCTTAGATGGACAGAATCGTATATAAGAAATCGCTGTCAGGCCGTCGTCCTCGGTGGTTTTAGATCAGACTTTGTTGAGGTGACTTCTGGTGTACCTCAGGGATCGCACCTGGGTCCTTTGTTATACAATATATATTTATATGACATCAGTAATTGTTTTGCTAGTTCAAACTTCTTGCTGTATGCTGACGACAAAAAGATTTATAAAAAGATTTCACAAATAGACGATTGCTTTATGTTACAAGATGACTTAAATAGACTGTCACAATATTATAAAATAAATAAAATAACAGTTAATATTGCTAAATGTCAAATTATTACATTTTCACGAAAGCATAATAACATAAAATTTGATTATACTTTAAATAACGAAATTATTCAAAAAATTACTCAAATAAGGGATTTAGGTGTGATCCATGATAGCAAACTAACCCATAATAACCACATCGAAATAATAACACAGAAGGCTTATAAAAATCTAGGGTTTATTCTTCGCACTTGCGAACCTTTCAATGACATCTTGTGCCTAAAAGTGCTATATTATGCTTACGTGCGAAGCATCCTTGAATTCGCAAGTCCTATCTGGAGGCCTACATATCAATGTTATATTGACCGCCTTGAAAAAATACAAAAGATATTTATAAAAAAATTGAATTTTAAATCTCAATTCATTCCTATAGACTACAAAGAAGCCTGTAATTATCATAAAATCGATACCTTGGAAGATAGAAGAGATGTAATTGATATGTTACTCCTTTATGATATATTACATAATAAATTTGACTGTCCAGATATCTTAAATAAAATATCATTCCAGGTACCAACATTACGTACTAGGCATAGTAATTTATTTAACATTCCCTTTGCTTCTACTAAGTATCTTAAATATTCACCTCTATTTCGAATTCCTGACATATATAATAAGAAATTTTCTTCCGTCGACATTTTCAACTTATCACGTCTGAGGTTCAAAAAACTGATATTAAACTGTTTAAATTGCAGGAGTTAATCATCAGTATATTCAGGATAAATTATTAGTCTCACATCGTAATTTAAACATTATATTCGAACACTCACATTCACTCACACCACTCACATTCACTCACACCAATCACATTCACTCACACCAATCACATTCACTCACACTACTCACATTCACTCACACTACTCACACCACACAACCTACTCACCGTTTCAGTTACTCAATATGGATACGATTTCTTCTTTTCTTTCTATGTAATTTTTTCTTGTAAGTTTTTCTAGTATTTTTCGTTTTTGTCTTAAACTACTTTGTCACATACTTATTGTACTGTTAATAGTATTCCTTTTAATTGGCGTATCTATTCTGTATAATTTTTAATATACTCTTTTCATTTTGTTAGCTGTAAGGAATCATAAATAAATAAATAAATAAATAAATAAATAAAAAGTATGAAAATAATTGCGTATTTTTATACAATGTAATTAATTAAGCTACTTCTAGTAACGATTATTGTTAGTTTTGGAATCGGTGTCCTCCCGCCGCGGCCCTACTCTCGCCTCCTCACATCAACCACTATAACTATATATTATGTAGTACACCTTGGCTGACACCGACTCCAAAAACAATAATCGTTACTAGTAGTAATTAATTAGATTGTATAAAAATACGCAATTATTTTCATATTTTTTAATGCATATTATATCTCATGTTTTGGAATAGTGTTTTTGAAGTCGGTTGTTTATTTGTTATTTTTTTTTATTTAGATTTTTTGTGAATCTGAATCAACTATCTAATATTTTATCAAAATTTTTGTAGATCTACTAAATTTTACATTGCAGCAATGAACTTAACCGCATTAAACAATTTTATTACAGACAGTTAGAAATTCTGCCACAGATCGCACCCTTACTGTAAGATGTTAAGGAGTTCCATTGACCATATATATTTAACTAAGACAATTACTTAGCCTTAACGATGTAACGGTAAGTGACCCAAATATCCGGATAGCATAAAAAGGATTAGGCCTAGTATAGTTAATTTGCTCCTAAGAATTGAAGAGTTCCGTTACTTTGTCATAGATCCTATAATCAGAACCAAACCAACTTCCTTTAAAGTATATCCTTTCCAATAAAAGAAGAATTATTGAAAGGTTATCGCCTTATTGAGTAATTCATTAATTAAGTTGGCACGCACATACTTATAGCAAATTTAAGACTTTTATGGTTTTCTCAAAGTTGTCACTGTTAGATCTGAACCAAACTGCAATGGGACCACACAGGAAGCACCAGCTTTCAAATAAAAAAATAATTATCAAAATCGGTTCACCCAGTCTAAAGTTTTGAGGTAACAAACATAAAAAAAAGTGTGTGCGTGTAATCTTTACGCGCAATTGAAGTAAAACTTAATTATAATTAACTTTAGGAATAATTAACAGATACATATATATACAGGATGTCCGAAAGATATGGGACATGAAGGGAAAGTACCTTATATATCGAAGATAGGCTATTTTACTGAAAGAAGACTTTATGTTATTTTTAAAAGTTAGTAATTTTGCATTCAAAGATTTTCTAAAAATTACTTGTCTCGTCTGGGAATCGAACCCACTTAAATGTAAAAAAAAAAACACATTTTACGTTGTTCTTTTCTTTTAAAATACTATGTTACTTAAGAAGAGTTATTAGTTTTTGGCCGTTCTTTCGATTGGCATCATAAGAGTAGGGGTGTTTTTTTTTACATTTAAGTGGGTTCGATTCCCAGATGAGACAAATAATCACCGCTCTCCGAGAACACTTCGTATCGTATCCTAGTATCGGAATACTGGGTCTCGAAATCTCGAGCAATTGCCAATTCCGTGGCCATCTGGAGGGCAAAGCCAAACTGGCTTCAAAGAAACTGGGCGTCATAAATAGAGCACGGCAATACTTCAAGCCGGCCCACATTCTAGCGCTCTACAAAGCGCAGGTCCGGCCTCACATGGAGTATTGCTGTCATCTCTGGTCTGGCGCACCCCAGTATCAGCTCGATCCATTTGACCGCGTGCAACGCAGAGCAGCTCGAATTGTCGGGGACCCAGTACTCTGTGAACGGCTGGATCACTTGGCGTTGCGTAGAGACGTCGCTTCATTGTGTGTCTTCTACCGCATTTATCACGGGGAGTGTTCCGAAGAGCTGTTCAACCTGATTCCTGCCGCCGAATTTCACCTTCGCACGACACGCCACAAGTTACGATATCATCCCCACCATGTGGATGTGTGGCGGTCCTCCTCAGTGCGGTTTTCAAGGAGCTTTCTTCCTCGTACCACGAAGCTGTGGAATGAGCTTCCTTGTGCGGTGTTTCCGGGACGATACGACATGGGTACCTTCAAGAAAAGCGCGTACACCTTCCTTAAAGGCCGGCAACGCTCTTGTGATTCCTCTGGTGTTGCAGGAGAGTGTGGGCGGCGGTGATCACTTAACACCAGGTGACCCGTTCGCTCGTTTGTCCTCCTATTCAATAAAAAAAAAAAAAAAAAATTTAGATGCAATTACTAACTTTTAAAAATAACAAAGTCTTCTTTCAGTAAAATAGCCTATCTTCGATATTTAAGGTACTTTCCTTTCATGTCCCATAACTTTGGGACATCCTGTATACTTTTTTTGCTTATCTGAAAGCCCATCGAGAAAAAATGTTATTTTCGTTTGGTCTTGATTGTCCCACCTTTTCTAGGACATCCAGTATACAACAAATATTCTTAAAAAGTTCAAAGACAAGAAGATTTAATTTATAATATTACTTATTAAATATATACTTACATTAATGAAAGCCTTGTTATTAATAAGTAATTTAATTATAATAGTTAAAAAAATATTAATTGACTTTTTTCTGTCGGAAGTTTAGTACTTCGTTACTTCCGTTAGAAAAATATTCTGCGTTAAACTTCTATTCTGAGTTACCCCCCAAGTCACGCCTTAAGAAGTTTTACTTCAAAAAAAGTCCGGTGAATATAGGAGTTAATAATTGTGTAAATGTAATTAATGTATACCTATTAATCAGTTTGGCAATATTAAGCGGCTGTTTCAAACTTAAATAATTTACTAGTATTCTCCTGTTATTTACGACTAAATAAACATTTATTTATTTATTTTATTTATTTTATTTATTTTATTTATTTTATTTATTTTATTTATTTTATTTATTTTATTTATTTTATTTATTTTATTTATTTTATTTATTTTATTTATTTTATTTATTTTATTTATTTTATTTATTTTATTTACTATATATATTTATAATACCAGACCACTAACAAAATCCAATTTTTAATTTTTATTCTGCAATTTTTAGAGCTGGTGAATAATACAAAATCTATCATTATATACTCAATGACTCATTTGCCTCAATTTAAAATAAAATACTAACAAATGCACGTTATAATATCTCCAATAACATTGTTGTTATCATAATAAGACAAGACATTTACCAGTGGGAGGCTCCTTTGCACAGAATGCCGGCTAGATTATGGGTACCACAACGGCGCCTATTTCTGCCGTGAAGCAGTAATGTGTAAACATTACTGTGCTTCGGCCTGAAGGGTGCCGTAGCTAGTGAAATTACTGGGCAAATGAGACTTCTTTCAATTCAATTTATGAGTTTTTCAAGAACCCTGAACGGCACTGCATTGTAATGGGCTGGGGGTATCAATTACCATCAGCTGAACATCCTGCTCGTCTCGTCCCTTATATTCATAAAAAAAAACTTTATGCCGAATTATCACATCGACGCAATTTGTCTGTAAGCGTCTTGAGTATTTACTACCGACTATAAAAATAGAAGCTACATGTTACGTTTTAATAGAACGTTATTGATGGCAATAACAATATATGTGCAGCTTCTCTAAACAATGGAAGAGCAGTAAAATGAACGATATAAAACTTAAACCTGTTAAGACTTACGGACGAGACAGTTTTACAATATGTATGTATGTGCGAGTGTTTGTCGCAAAATTTTATTGAGTTTACGACGCCGTTGTCAATTGTAATTTAATCAACGAACGGTCGCGAACAATTCAAAAGATTTACTACCAGTTGAAATGGAAATTATTCTGATTATTTCTTGCTTAGATTAAGGGTTGGTTTCCGATGTGCTCCAACTAGATACCGCAGGTGGGCGTACTCGAACCAGTCTCGAACAATCTGTGACGTTGACGTGCCACATGTCCTGTTAAATTTTGCTATTAATTGAAACTAAATTGCAGGGCTGCGTAGTAAAACCTTCTCAAAATAATACTACAAGAAATAATGAAGATCACATATCATCAGTAAGTACAAGGTTGGCCAAAAGAAATCACCCTATTGGAAGATGCTCTCATTTTTGCAAATGGCCGCCAATGTCAAACCTGTTTTGACATTTATGGACTAGATAGATGCAGAATACAAGTGAACAAACCATGTAGCAGTACACTCCCCAAGAACGTGGAATAATTGTGTCTATTTTTGTGCGTAACAATTGATTCCCCGGCCGTCTGACACCGACTGCGCAAACACTGCGCCATTTGGCCACCAACCTTGAAGAGTATGGGACCACACGAGACGTTGCCAAGAGTGGGCGGCCCCGGAGCGCCCGTTCTGCCGAGAATATCGCCGCTGTTGCCGAGGATGTCGTACAGTCGCCGGAAAAATCGACCAGACGCCGTGCCATGCAATTCGCCATCAGCCGGACGTCCCTAAGGCGAGTTTTGGTCAAAGACCTGCGCATGTTCCCGTACAAAGTCCAGTCCGTGCATCAGCTGCTGCCTGCCGACCGCCAAACCTGCGTAATCTACGCCCAAGTCATCCTCAATCTCGAAGAAGAAGTGGAAGATTTTTCGACCAAAATCATAATGAGCGATGAGGCTCATTTCAACCTCCGCGTGTACGTGAACAAGCAAAACTATCGCTTCAGGGGCACCGAAAATCCACGAGTGATGCACGAGAAGCCATTACACCCGCTCAAAGTGAATGCATGGTGCGCTGTGCACGCTGGAGGAGTCATAGGGCCATTTTTTTCGAGAACGTCGCTAGAAAAACGACAACAGTGGACGGTGCGCGCTATAGGGCCATGTTGACCGAGTTTTTTCTGCCGCAATTGGACGAATTAGGACTGCAGGACATGTGGTTGAGAAACCTCGCACACTGCGCCAGCCACAACCGATATTCTGAAGGTGGGGCATTCCCGGGTCGCCTCATCTCTCGTTTTGGCGATTTGCACTGGCCCGCAAGATCGCCCGATTTAACCGTTTCAGACTTTTTTGTGGGGTTTTTTGAAGTCCCGTGTTATCGTGAACAAGCCCGATACTCTGGAAGCCCTCAAGGACAACATTTGACACGAGTGCGAGAATCTGTCGCCCGAAGTTCTCGCTGAAATGATGAAAAATATCATAAAACGAGCCCGTTTGGCAATCAATTGTGACGGCGCCCATTCAGCCAATATCATCTTCTCGACTTGACCACTGCAATTCTAAAGGTTCAAATAAACATAATCAAAAAACAGAATCAAAGCTTTTCATTTAGAAAAAAAAAGAGAGCCAAACAACATCGGATGACTTCTTTTGGCCCAGCCTGTATTTTGTATTTCATTAATTTCAATGTAAAATAACACGAAATGTATGTTACGAATTTTGAAAGATGCCATTGAGTGTCAAGATGTCACGCACACAAGCATCTAATAGTTGCCGTTATAAAAAAGCTATTGATCTTAGGTAAAGCGGTATATAGTTGGAGCGTAGCGGAGACTAATCCTTAATCTAAGATTGAAATGTATGAATCTTACAAACACGTTTATCTGCCAACTTACTCGAAAAAGTATGTGTCTGAAAAATCTTAAATATGTAAACAATGTATATGCTTAAATATAAAATATTTTTTAACCTACGATCATTCTTATCAATAAATGTACTCCTCTTTCAGCTTAGATTAATAACTATTATATTGTCATAGTGGCATTAACGGCCGTTTTCAATAACCTATCTATCCTTAGTTTAACTTACTTCAGGTAGACAAATCTATCCTTTTACGCTTACTTACATTTCAATAACCTATCGACATAAAGTATTAGACATAACTATGGATAGATAAGATCTAGTCATAAAATGGTGACAGCAAACGTATCCTTGGGTACCGATACCGATCTGTACCCAGAGATACGTTATAGAAAACGGCCGTATATTAACAATCAAGAGAAACACAGATTATGACAGGTTTCAGCACAGTAAGTAAGGGTTTTATGCCATGAATTCATCTAATTCCTAATAATTAAAAAAATCTCAAAGGAGTAAGATGAGAGAGCAGTAGATGTATCCAAAGAGGATGTAAATACTACATTATAAGAGGCGGGATTGTATAAGTAAAAATTGTAATAACAATAATATGGCGACGAAGTTATAATCCGGCTAAGTTTGAAAGCGAACAGTTGCTTAAAACGGATTACGGATTTCGGCTATCTCCGTTTTTTACAAGATTATAGTCGTCATCTGTCAATCTATCAATGACTGCACGTTTCATACAATCGCTTTCGAGAGTTTCGCTAGGCTCGATGTATCAATTTGCATACACTGTAAATAAGAAGAGGAATTATTAGAACAATTATATGTTTAAACTATTCTTTTTAATTTAAAGATAATAGAAAGAAATAATCAATATATCAAGATACTGATCAAAGACATGATATTATATATACAGGGTGTCCCAAAGTTATGGGACATGAAGGGAAAGTACCTTAAATATCGTAGATAGGGTATCTTACTGAAAGAAGACTTTATGTTATTTTTAAAAGTTAGTAATTCTGCATTCATAGATTTTTTTTAAATTAATTGTCACGTCTGGGACTCGAACCGACTTAAATGTAAAAAAAAAACACCCCTACTTTTATGATGCCAATCGAAAGAATGGCCAAAAACTAATAACCCTTCTTAAATAACATAGTATTTTAAAAGAAAGGAACAACGTAAAATTATTGAGTCAAATTTCATGAAAGTTATTTATTGCCGACGACGACGTTCGAAAAGTAGGGATGTTTTTCATTCCATACATAGCATTGATTATTCGTAAATAAGCACCCACTTCATAATTAATATACTTTACAGCATAGTTTTTTTTAGTTTAAAAGCGTTACGAGAATGTGGGCGAGTTACAAACAGAATTGTGCCATACCATATCGAGTATATACCATAAAATGATAAAAAAATCAAAAGGCAGCGGACTCATTAAATGATTGGCGATTTGCGTAAGACAGAAGGGATCACATTTTGAGCATTTAATTAATTAATTTACAAAAAAATACCCACTTAATTGACTACTTTCTTCATATCTACATAATCATACAAGTAGGGATGTTTTTTTTACATTTAAGTCGGTTCGATTCCCAAACGAGGCAAGTAATTTTTAGAAAATCTTTGAATGCAGAATTACTTACTTTTAAAAATAACATAAAGTCTTCTTTCAGTAAAATATCCTATCTACGATATTTAAGGTGCTTTCCCTTCATGTCCCATAACTTTGGGACACCCATATCTTCGGGTATTTTTATCTTTTCAACCAGGCACTACGCGCACTACGAGCATGCATGCAAACCAATTTTATTTTTAAGCTGTTATTGTTAAGCCTATGTTATTTGCCGCCATTACTTTTGTTTATTTGTGGGTTCGTCAATATAACAAAATAAACATCAAATTTAAAAATATCCAAATCCAGTTTTTCCAGTAGAGTTTAAAATGATTATAAATTTGTGAGTGACAGACCTTTCCAACAGTACCTCAGACATTAAAGTCAGATAATCCCTTGAAAAGTTATGACGTCATAAAATATGTAATCTCATCTCAACCGAATAAATATTAAGTACGTACCGCGTATGATGTTTTTAAGAATTTCATGGCTTGTGTTATTCAAATTCTTCTTCATTTTTAATCTACCAAGTCTAAATCTCTCTCTTGAACTAAATTAAAAATCATATAATGTTATGATGAATATAATATATGAATCTGATGTTATTATTATAAGGCCGTAGCTAAAATTGGTATTTATATGTTATCTACTAAAACTCTCAATTCTACTTTAAAACAAAATTGAACTGAAACTATTAAAAAATTTAATATTTCGTAAATTCGGTCAGAAATGTATTTATTTTGAATAATGAAATAATTGGTGCCGGTTAATAGAATTTATATTACCTATATATTATTTAAATATATTAATTAGATTTAATCTATACTAATATTATAAAGCTGCAGTGTTTGTTTGTTTGTTTGAACGCGCTAATCTCTGGTACTACTGGTCCGATTTGAATGATTCTTTCAGTGTTGGATAGTCCATTTATCGACGAAGGCTATATAGGCTATGTATTTTTTTTCAAAATTAGGGATCCGTAATAAATTGCTTTTTTGTAACACAAGGTGTAAAATCTAAAACCTATTTTTGCGTGCGCTGCAAAAACTATTGACAATAGAACAAAATGATGTACAGGCTATAATATAGGCAATATTTTATTACTTATAAAACTATCGCGTGAATTATACTTTATATGGCAAAACAACGTTTGCCGGGTCAGCTAGTTATATATATTAATAAATTCGAAATAAGAACCTTACTGACCTTGCAAACCTTATATAGCCATATAAATTTAAAAAAAATGCAATAAAAAATTTTGTTGTATAAAAAATTGATTACGACCAAAACTTACCTAACAAATATACATATAAAATTTCATAAAAATCGATGAAGCCGTTTCGTAGGAGTATAGCAACTAACATTTTGACACGAGAATTTTAAATATATAGATAGATTAAATTATAATTTACATTATTGAGATGCATAGATTGTAATTTATATATTGTTTTTTATCAGGCTTTTCAAAATGGTGACGAAAAACTATAACTACTGGGCAGTAACAAAATATATGCGAACATTGCATTTAAAATATTTCTTAAAAGCCGGTGAAAAGATATTTAAATCTCAGTTTCATCTATTTTATAACAAATCTAAATCATTTTAACTTAGATTCATCATTAGAAAGTTTTACCTTTAAAGATGGTTTTTCTTTATTTAATATAGTTTACTGTTACACATTTATTGAAGTAGGCGTTACTTTGCGGAAATCCATAATTATCCAAATGATTTGAGTTTCCTTTAGTGTTAATTCCGCCAATATTTGTCTTTAAACAAATCGACACGTGTTACGACTCTACACGAGGCATCCTCAGGACGTGTTGTCTCGCCAAAGTCTGGCACGAGACTAACACGTGTTTCACCTCGTGTAGAGGCGAAACACGTGTCGAATTGTTTAAAGACAAATATTGGCGGAATTAACACTAAAGAAAACTCAAATCATTTGGATGTTAAAAATTTTGTTATTATGATCAAAAGTAATATTTAAATAATAATATTATACTTGTATATTACAATAATATCTTAACTAAAAAATCTTTATTTTTTTATGACCTTAACAGCCGTTCCCAATTTACTATCTTCAGATAGAATGAAAATCAGTCAATAATCTGAAGCTGTCCCAATATACCATATAAGTCATTCTTATCGTTTTATATTGGGACGCATGAATTTCAATTTCCATACAAACTTATATCGCTGGTAGGCTATACGTCGTCTCATTGACAGACAGCGTGTACGGATAAGGTGAGTTACAGTCGGTAAGTTTATTGGGACAGAAAAGTCAACGATAGTTACGATTTTTATCTAAAGTAAGAGATAGACTGAATATTGGGAACGGCCATTAATCATATTACCTTAAACCATAGAGAAATTTTATTTAAAACATTTTTGACCAATATTCGGAGCTATAGCTGTTCTGTTGAAGAACTGGCTCTATCAGACCATACAGCACAAATTTTCAGCTCTACTGTTCAAAAATTTAGTCGGATAGAATACTGGTTTATTTTAAGAAGAGACATTAGCGAAGAAAACTTGAGTAAATTTAAGGAATACCTAAATAGTATTACATTTTCGGATGTT
Source organism: Leptidea sinapis (assembly GCF_905404315.1). Lineage (NCBI taxonomy): Eukaryota > Metazoa > Arthropoda > Insecta > Lepidoptera > Pieridae > Leptidea > Leptidea sinapis. Next base: position 3,015,649 of record NC_066285.1, on the reverse strand, counting down.
TATAAAACATCTGAACCAAATGAAGCATACAATAGATTTTTCGCAATGTTCTCACTTCTTTACTATCTCTGCTTTCCTTACATTAAAATAAAAATACAGTCAATTAGAAAACCAAAGTGGATATCAAAAGGAATAAGACAATGTTGCAAAAGAAAACGAGAGTTACTATGGAAATATAGAAAAAAACCTAATAATAAAAATAAATAAAATTACAAAGTGTATGGAAAGCGTTTAAAAAATATCATCAAAATAACACAAAAATCCCAAAATGATTATAAAATAAGAAATTCGCATAACAAATCTAAGACTACATGGGACATAATAAATGAAAACAGATTAAAACTCAATAATTACAAAATTGAACGTATAAAAAAAGGCAATGAAATAATAAGTGACCCCTTAGAGATTGCACAAGCTTTTAATGAACATTTTCTTAGTCGTAAAATTTTGTCAACAACTAATGAAAGAGCAAACACTAACTTGTTCCAAGCCGAATTCAATTTTTATGAAACCATCATCGCCTACTCAAATAAATAATATCATAAAAACACTAAGAAATACAAATAGCACTGGGTTTGATGAAATTTGTACCAAAGCAGTAAAATATGTATCTGATATAATATCGCCAGTTTTGTGTCATATTACAAATCTATGTGTAGAGAATGGTGTATATCCAGATAATTTAAAAACTTCAATTGTGAAGCCACTCTTTAAAAAACAAGATAGGGAAGACATGGACTGTTATAGACCAGTTACACTTGTACAAATTTTCTCAAAAATAATAGAAAAGTATATTTGTAATATCTTAAACGATTATTTTGAAAATAATCAAATATTAACCGAAAAGCATAAAGGCTTTAGAAAAAATAAATCAATTAATTTAGCAATATACAATTTCTTGAAGGAAGTCATTACTAATGTAGATAAAAGAAAGTATGAATGCGTACTTTATATGGACCTCACTAAGGCATTTGACTATGTCGACCATCAAATATTATTGGATAAGCTAATCGTGTACGGGGTTAGAGGAAACAGCTTATCACTTCTAAAATCATATCTAACGGGGAGGCAACAAATGACACAAATAGCGAGGCTAGTACGGCATGATAAAACAGAAACACCATATATATCGGAGTCAAAAACCGTGACCACTGGAGTATCGCAGGGAAGTATATTAGGCCCATTGTTTTTCATAACATATATAAACGATTTCCCTACGGTAACCAACCATGAGATGATTTTATTTGGTGACGACAGCACAGTGATATTTATAGGTGAAAATTTAAATTCTTTTGAAAGTGACATTAATAATACTATAGGCAATATTATAAACTGGTTGACATGTAACAATTTAATCATAAATCTTGACAAAACTAGCATAATGACATTTGTAAATAGACGCAATAAGATAGCATTGAATTAATGTTCAATCTAAGTAAAAAAATATCTGAAATAGCACAAACAAAATTTTTAGGCCTACATATTGATGATTGCCTAAATTGGAAAACCCATTTTGAAAATTTGTGCATGAAGCTAAATAGATTTTCATTTGCATTGCACATGCTGTCTAAAGTAGTAAACCAGTCCGCAGTGTTAGTAGCTTTTAACGCATATGTCACATCAAGTATTCGGTACGGAATCATATTTTGGGGAAATTCCACAGATAAGGATAGAGTCTTTAAATATCAGAAAAAATGTATAAGAGCTATATTTCATTTAAGCCCTACTGATTCCTGTAAACCATATTTTGATAAATTTAAAATACTTACTTTCCCGTGCCTATATATATATATATATGAAGTGCTAGTATTCATTAGAACAAATGATCAACTATTTAGTTACTCTGATAGTAAACGAAGAAAAAATAAAATATGTTTCACGCAGCATACAACGGCACTTTTTGGTAATAGTATATTTAATAAACTACCAGCATCATTAGCGGACCAAAACTTAAATATTAACTCTTTTAAAAATAAAATTAAGGAATTTTTAATGACGAAGAAAAATTATTCAGTTAAAGAATATTTAACAGACATGAATGTATAGTCATTAGAATAAGTTAATTCAGATATTTCAAATTTTTATTTTTCACATTTTTATAATATTATGGTGGATAGTCTTTTATGAATAATTTGGTTTTTGTGTTGTATGTTTTTCACGGTAAACTTAGAGTAAGGATTGTAAAATATTATTTTTGCATGCCTACCCGGCAGATTGTTAGCACCTATGATTATAATGTAACACCAATGTACCCACTCAATCTATGCAATTAAATGACTTGATTTGATTTGAAAACATACATTGCATGTGACTTATTATATGCTAATTACGTACATCCTAATAGGAATCACTAACACCCTCCCCTTTGCGAACAATGTATCTAATATTAAAAAATTAACTTAAGTGGCTTAAGAACACGATCTGCCTTGCTTTTCTTCGTGGTCTTCTCTCGCCGCGCCCACATGGGCGCGGTGGGGGAATGCTGATCAGGACTTTTCGTCCCCTGCAGCAAGGATCACTCGCCGCCCGTTGAAACGGGCGGGTCATTGGGGGTGAGAGTCGTTGCTCTCTGCGGTCGTCTTCTTTAATTTGTGGTATGGTTGGGGGAGCGCCCCCCCCTTTGTGGTCTACTTTTTGGAGCTGAGGGAGCGCCTGTTCCCTCAGCTGAGATCCGGTGATTGTTGCCGGTTTGCGCGGGCCTTGACGATCAGCCCCGAAGAAGAGGGAGGGCGATCAGCCGAGCCGCGCGCAAACACGTCACTCTACATCCTCGTCCCGCACGAGATCACGCGGGTAGCGGCGGCTGTCAGGTGGCCGCGCGTGCCAGGGGGCCAGATCTCGCAGATGATGGAGATCGGACGAGTCGGCATGCGCGAACATGTTGACGGCGAGACGACGAGTGAAGTCGTCCAAGCCCTCGACTCTTAGGTCCCTCTGGATTGTTTGGTTCCTCACGTACCATGGTGCGCCCGTGATGCGGCGGAGGATCTTGTTCTGCACGGTTTGCAACCTTTTCCGGTTAGTTAGATTCACGAGCGCGTACCATGCAGGCGCGGCGTACGTGAGTCGGCTGCGTAGGTGGGTCTTGTACACCAAGACCTTCACCCTCAGAGGGAGGCTTGAGGAGAGCACTGGACGAAGTAAGGCCATCGCGACGTTTGTCGACGCGATGGTCTTCGTGACGTGCTCGTTCATGTTGAGCCGGCGGTCGATGGTGACCCCGAGGTACTTTACCGTCGGGGACCACGAAATGTCCTGTCCGTTTAGCTGCAACCTATGCTGGCCAGTGTGCACACTCCCAGTCGCGAGCGCCTGGGTTTTGCTAACGTTCACCGATAGCCGCCACTTCTTGAGCCATTCTGGCAGGGTGTCCAGCTGGCGCTGCATCTTCACGGCGGCGTGCGTTAGGTTGAGTGACGAAGTAATATACGCCGCGTCATCTGCATATAGCGCCAGAGTCGCCGACGGTTCGAGCGGGATGTCATTTGTGTATTTTGCGTACAGCAGGGGAGAGAGACAGCTCCCCTGCGGTACGCCAGCAGAGATAATCTTGGAAGCTGAAATGGCATCGTCTACCCTTACTCGAAACCGACGGTTTTCAAGGAAGTTGGCGACTATCCTCACCAGGCGGGGAGGTGTCGAGGTTGCAGCTAACTTGTGCACGAGTCCAGTATGCCAAACACGGTCGAACGCCTTCTCCATGTCCAGGAATACTGCCACAGCTTTCTCTCTTTTGTTGAGAGAAGCGGTGAGGGTGTGCAGTACCCTGGACAGCTGGAGCGTGGTGCTGTGTTCAGCGCGGAATCCAAACTGTTCTTCCCTAAGCTCTATGTAGGGTCTTAGGAGTGACAGCAGGAGAGATTCGAATATCTTAGACTGGGTCGCCAGAAGAGTGATGGGCCGGTAGCTATGTGCTAGTGCGGTGTCTTTCCCCGGCTTCGGGATCATAATGACGAGGCCTTCATTCCAGATATTTGGAAAGTACCCCGAGCGCAGGATGCCATTAAAGAGTCGCGTCATCGCCGCGATGGTTTGACGCGGCAGATGACGCAGGGCGGCGTTTGTGATACCATCCGCGCCCGGGGCTTTTTTGGGCCTCGTCCGAAGGATGCAACTTCTCACTTTAGTTGGGGAGAAGAACACCGCATCTTCTAGTGCCTCTACCGGCCGTTCTAGATATTCGGCGATCTCTCTCTCAAGTGCTGTTACGTGCGATACGTCGTCAGTTGGATTCGGCTGGAACTGGCGTTCAAGGTGTTCGGCGAAGATGTCGGCACGCTCTGCCGCTGCGTATCTCAAGGTTCCGTCGGGATGACGCAGCGGGCGAGCTGGGGGCGCTAGATTTGTGATTTGGCGGCACAGACGATGAAGAACTGATACATCATCTGCGGCCTCGCCAATCGTTTCCTCCCAGCTCTCGGCGGAATCCTCTTCGAGCTTTTTCTTGACTAGGCTGCCCAGCCTATTAAGACGAGTCTTGAGTGTTGGGCATCTGGTCACCTGCCATCTGCGGCGTAAAGCTCGTTTCTCGAGGATGAGTTGCCGCAGTCTTGCGGGCAACTCCGGCATCTTTCTGGACTCGGTCTCCTTTGTCGCGGTGGCCAGCGACCGCTGGATACTCCCCGTGAGGTCCACGGCGAGGGCTTCGACGTCGGCAGCTGTCTCTAACTTCCGGGATGGAGTGTTGGCTGCCAACTCTTCCGCGAACACCTTCCAGTCAGTGACCCGGCGTGATGGTCGTGATGGTGCTCGCGTTGCGGTGGTGGTTATGGTAAGAAGTACTGGAAGGTGGTCTGACAGAAGCTCATCGATAATAGTTTCCTGAGTCAGCTGGCAGTCCAAGTTCTTGAGGACAGTGAAATCAATCACATCCGGAAGGTATTCATGGTTGTCTGGGTAGTGGGTTGGAACCTCCGGGCCGTGGACCTCGTATCCGTGTTGTAAGGAGTCGTTAAAAAGTGTTCTGCCTTGCTTTTATGGCCGTTCATAATAGAATATTAATTGGTTGAAATAAATTTAATCACGTTTTACCGTGCTCCGGCAATATGTGGGAAATGAGAGCGCTGTCTATAACGGACGTACTACCGCCCCGCTGCCAATCATTGGCTGTGTATAGATAGAGCGTACAGTAATTTGATTTACGAGTATTTTTATCGCAAACATACTTTGATTTTGGATAACATCTATGGCTTTTAGGAACTATTTAATAATTAAATATTGAGTAAACTGTATATACAAAACATACAGAAGATTATTCAATAATATTTTCAGATTGACAGATCACCTACACTGTGCGTCGTCGCAAAGATAGTACCTAACAAAACAATGTACAGTTTTATATTGATTATTAGTATGAGGCTGTATTTAGTGCTTGACCGACGGACAGCACTGACGTCGGTCAAGCGTAGCGCATATCCGTACGCACTGATCATGTTGCGTTTAATGCTCAGCTGAGAGCAAACTTGATTGCGCGTGTACAATTGCGAAGAAAAATGAATCCAGTTTTCACCACTTTAATATGTGCGTACTACTTACGCAAACGATTACGGAATAGAATACGGAGAAGATTTATCATCATCATCAACATCATCAGCAGGAAGACGTCCACTGCTGCCCAAACTTTTGACTTCCCTCAAAATTTCGGCCTTAGACGAAACGACCCTGCCGTCACCGGTCTTCAGCTTCGTCAGTTGGCTCTGCCCAATAGACAAATCTCGTGCAAATACTTTTGAGCCTTTGTTACGCTCTTAGGCCACCTTCATACAATCTGTATTGTGGAGGCGTATATCGCAAGTCAATGACTTGGAGATCTGTCTGTTTAGCTGCCTATACTGGGAAGCATCGTCCGGGGACTGAAGGGTCATTTGGCGTCTTACATCCATCAATTTGAGGGTATAGTCTGAGATTTTTCCGGTTCTTTTAAAACGGCTGTCCTTGAAGAACTAAGACCCAGCCGTTTGAACAGCTGTCACGAACCTGTTATTATACTCGTCCACGTCAATGCAGTCACCGAGGCATTCGAAGCGGCTTTGCCATTCAAGCTGAAAGCTTTCGTGGTTTTGGATCTGGATGGGTGTGGGTTGGAGCGTAGAGTTCACCAGTCAAGACCGCTCCGGATTTATATTCAATGTGCCCCTTACTATGCGGTGATCACTATCAGATTTCACTGAGTTGATCACGGAGACATCATTGAATACATGTCTTTTGGTCGACATAATGAAACCTATCTCATTTTTGGTGGCACCATCGGGGCTGATCCAAGTCCTTGTGCATTGTTCTGGCTTCATAAAGAAGGAGTTCATCATATTCCTCCTTCTCCATGAAATCAGCCAGGACCTGGCCTCGGGCGTTCCGATTTCCATAACCAATATTGCCCCACTCTCAACTCATCGCCGCTACGTCTGCCCAGTTTTTCGTTGAAGTCTCCCATGACAACGTTGAAGTGGGTCTTCGGAGTGTTAATGGCTGTTGAGATATCCTCATACATGGCCTTCACCTCCTCGTCTGAGTGTGTCGAAGTCGGAGCGTAAACTTGTATGACCTTCGACGAATACCATTCAGTAATTCTGAGTATTAGGTACGCGACCCTAGTCGACACGCTCCCCACCTCAGTTACATTGTTGACGAGAGACTTGTGAACGAGGAAACCGACACCACCCTGGGACAGTTGGTGGCCCTCCCGGAAAAAGAGCATGTGTCCGGAATATAGGATAATCGAGTCCTCACCCTATCTTCTGACCTCAGATAACACCACGACATCCCACCGTACTTTGCTCACAACTTCCTCCAACTTCTCGTTGGTCCGCAGTGTCTTGACACTGTATGTTGCCAGGGCCAATGGTCTTCGTTTGTGGTAGGTTTGTCGCATCCCGGGGATTCTTAGCAACCCCTGCCCCGTCGCTTATGTGGCTACCACGAGTGGGGCCGCCGGGGACTGGTGGCCTTATAGTGTCTGTCATATTTTTAGGGGGTATTTTGCCATAATCACCACGCTTGGCAGGCGGGTTGGTGACCGCAGCAAATGGTGTGCTCTTAACGAAAGATGCTGCTACCCATCCTCCGCTTTTTGTATCCCTTACTCGCCTCTTTCGACACCCACGGGAAGAGATGGGATGGTGCTATTCTGGTGCGACACCACACGTACATAAAATAATACATTATGAAGTTTACCCAATTATTATAGATCGTCAAGTTGAAGGAGAAATTTATACTATCTATTCGAAATTGCAAGAACATGAACACTTTTGTTTACGATTTTTCATAACGATGTTACACACGCATCTACTGTGGATTGCTCGGTTATCCTCGCACTGAACGCACTTATTTATCGTCATACCGCATCAGCGGACCGACGTACGCCACCGACGAGCTCGACTGACGATCGACGACGACGGCATACGCGCGTAGCAATTCATCAGCGTTGGACTGAACGTGATCATATATTTTCATAGTTATGGCTAAGCTTGACCTAAATGCAGTTTCATTCTCTTTGACATGTCCTAAATGCATCTTATAATAATCGTCTTTATTTTTACGGGCTTGCAGAACACATGACTATTTACAAAAAGTGTCGCGACAGCTATATATCGCAAGTGACAGTGACGAAGTCGCGGGGTATCTGCTAGTTTAATCAAAAACTAACCTGATATACACGACATAACATTAGCATTAATAATAATAAATAATCCTCAAAATCTGTTCAACTATTTTCAAGACAAGCGGGAACTAACAGCCACAATTATACGGTATTATGGTACCGTATAAAAATTCAAATTATCCAATAATATTATTTACTTACCTATAACTATTTTTGCACAAAATAAAGATTCATTAGTTTTGGTTGATTTGATTTTAATTAGATTAGACCGCGCGCAATATCTCACAGTAGAAGAGGAATCCACTTCAATTTACGAGCGACGTTCATTTTATATTAATCCATATAATACTCGATTAGTAGACGCTTATGAGTTATAAGTAGATACTCATACTCAAGTTAATGGACAAAACAATTTGATTTATTTGTTAAGATTATTAAATAAGATAATAATTATATCTATTTCTATATTTTTAAATAAGTAACACACGCTAAGTTTAAAAAAAATCACTTTATTTACTACTAATAAGAACTTATTAAGCAAATCATATTAATGTTCTTCGTAAAGAAATACCTGTTATTTTATAAAAAAAATATAAAAGTAGTTTGAAAAGTATACTCGGCTAAGTCAAGTTAGTAAGTCTTTTGTGGGGTGTTGTTTAAGCTTTTACAACAAGATCCAAGAAAATGTTCAAAACAAAAGTATTACGTTATTCAAAAGTATTGTTAAAAAACGTGTGTTTTGTAAAGGTTTCTACAACATAAATGACTTTCTTAATGATGACCACAGATTGGGAATGGAGCGTACTTTACTTTTTGGAATTGGTGGAAGTTTTTGACCTTCAATAAGTGATACCATATCCTATTTTCAATACAAATATTTGAATTTGAATTTAAATGGTATACCAATAATTTTTTATTTTATTGATTTATTTAACAAATTTCTCAACAAATATCAGCAATAAACTGGTTTATTTTATTGATTGACATTAGAGTAGAAATTTCATTTAATACAGGCTGTTGTTAAAAACACGATTTATAAGTTGAAAAAATGTATTCAAGTTGAGCCAACAAAATATTAACATTTTACAGACAGACAGACTGCTATATACAGACACCAACTAAAATGTTTTTATTTTAACGTGCAAAATATTAGTTAGGCGCCTTGCTGCCTGCGGTTGTATAGCTTTAGTTTCCGTTTCCAACATTACTCAGGAAGTTTGATGTTCAAGTATGAAGAAACAATATTGTGCTGAGTCCATTATTTAATAGTTCAAGGATTTTTTCATAAATCTATATAAATATATAAAAATGAATTGCTGGTCGTTAGTCTCGCTAAAACTCGAGAACGGCTAGACCGATTTGGCTAATTTTGGTATTGAATTACTTGTGGAAGTCCAGAGAAGGTTTAAAATGTGAATAAATATGCAAATACTCGGAATTAAATAAAAACAACAATTTTGTTTTTGTGTCCCCCGTCATCGTTCAGAAATCAAATTGAAAGCATAGTTTAAAATGAATAACTAATTAGAATTTTTATATCTTTCTAGCTCTCTCAGGTGGTATAAAATAAACTTAATTTTAGCTATCTAAAGTGTGTAGAATAACAACAGTTGTTAACTATCTATCAGATTATTTTTATGTAGATTGATAGACCTTAAGTATCGCCACAAAATAAATTTCTGAACCTAGCCATAATATTGACAACCAATATGTCGATCCATCCTATATATCAAATGATACCGTACCCATCATTTTAATCAAACCTGGTGTTAACTGAACACCGCCGCCCACATTCTTTTGCAGCACCAGAGGAATCACAGGAGCATTGCCGGCCTTTAAAAAAGGTGTACACTCTTTATTTGAAGGTATCCATGTCCTATGGTCCCGGAAACATCGAACAAAGAAGCTCAATCCACAGCTGTGTGGTATGTGGAGGAAAGTACCTGGAAAACTGCACTGGGAGGACCGCCACGCTGCCAACGTGGAATTCGTCGGCAGGAATCAGGTGAAACAGTTCTTCGGAACACTCCCCGGTGATAAATTCAGTAGAAGACACACAAGGAAATGAAGTCTGTACGCAAGTGATAGAACCGTTCATAGAGCACTGAGTCCCCGATTGTTCGAGTAGCTCTGTTGCGTTGCACGCAGTCACTTGGTCGGAGCCAATACTGGGCTGCGCCAGACCAGAGATGACAGCAATACATATGATGTATCTCTGGCAGGCAGGACCTGCGCTTTATAGAGCGGTAGAATGTGGGCCGGCTTGAAGTATTATGCCACGCTTTATTTATGACGTCCAGCTTCTTGGAAGCCAATGGCTTTGGTTTCTAGATGTACGCGGAATTGGCAATCGCTCGAGATGTCGAGACCCAGCATTCCGATACTAAGCGAGGCTCTAAGTAAGGTGTTATCGGAGAGCGGTGATTCGACAAATGAGGTTTCTTTTAGTGTAAAACTTGAGTCTTCCGCGGGTAAAATTGGGCAAAAGAGAGAGGACAACAGAGGACTCAATAGAAGAATTATTCAAAATAGTTTCATATTTTTCATATTTAAGACAGGACAACGTCTGTCGGGCCCGCTAGTTATAAATATTTCCATAAAATGTTTTTATTTATATATAAAACTTTAATTTTGTATTTTTGCTTATTTAAATTATCGATTATTTATACTTATATCCAGAAGTTAATTTCAACATTAACAGTAAATTTTTAAATTAATATAATGCGTATATAATATATAAGAATTACTGAAATAAAAATAATTTATTCCGTACTTATTTCTTGTTTATATATTGATATAATGATTATTTTTATTATCTAAGCTTTTATTTTATTATTATTTTAGTTAAACCGACATTTAACTTGCGTCGACCTTTCCACATCACGTTTCAAGGGGGAAAGAGGATGTAAATACTACGTAAAAAAGGCGGGAATGCCTAAGTAAACATTGAAATTTAGTTTAATATGAAACGTGCTATGATTTAAGATAAGTTTGAAATAGTAGTAATAACAGTATGGCGATTGGTGAAGGCGAACAGTTGCTTATAACGTAGTAGATTTCGGCTATCTCCGTTTTTTACAAGATTATAGCCGTCATCTGTCAATCTATCAATGACTGCACGTTTCATACAATCGAGTCAATCGCTTTTTTCTTAGATAGTTTCGCTAGGCTGAGGGGAATTGCAGATGAAATGAGTCAAGATTTGTCGTAGATGTCATTATGAAGTTTATCGCCATTTATTGCCTCGGAGGTGGAATTTGCTGTAGACAGATGGTTTTTGGCTAAATTTACTGGCAGTGTCCTCTTCTATTTTAGTATTGTGTAGTTTAGGGTTTTAATTTTGAGATTATTGGATCCCTTGGGAGAAATCTATTCTCTTTTACCAATTTCTTGGATGGTTGAAGCGGATGTAGAACCAGATTAAAACCATGCATCATTATCCTCTATATAATAATACATGCTGACCCGACAGACGTTGTTTTGTACATATTAAATAAAAAAAAATCTGTTTTTGAGAATTTGTCAATAATATTTCATAACATCAAGAATTATTTTAGAAATGTGCTACCTGTTGTTAAAATGAAATTGTTTCACAGTAGAACTCTGGAACACAGCAGGCCTTAATAAATTCTCTCATACAAAATATATCCGTACGATACAAATATTGGAAATTAAAACATTTATGGGTCCTAAATTTGTATTAAAAATATCCTATCTCTCAATTTGGACTAAACTGCACTCCATGAAGTAATCCCCATTAAAATTCGCTCGTTAATTTAGGAGGACACTGGTTATATATATCTTCTAATATATAGAATTCTCGTGTCATGGTGTTAAACTTTGATCTCCTCCGAAACGGCTTGACCGATTCTCATGAAATTTTGAGTGCATATTGGGTAGGTCTGAGAATCGGACAACATCTATTTTTCATCCCTAAATGTTAAGGGTGGTCCACACGAATTTTATTTTTAATTTTTTTGACTTTTTTTTTAATTTGTTTGATTATGAGTCAGCATTAAAAATACATACAACTTCAAATTTTCACCCATCTACGTTCAACAGTTACTTTTGTATCGCGATTTTAATATCGGCAATACAACGTTTGCTGGGTCAGCTATTATACTAGCTGCCCAGCAAAAGTTGAAGGAGAAATTTATACTATCTATTCGAAATTGCAAGAACATGAACACTTTTGTTTACGATTTTTCATAACGATGTTACACACGCATCTACTGTGGATTGCTCGGTTATCCTCGCACTGAACGCACTTATTTATCGTCATACCGCATCAGCGGACCGACGTACGCCACCGACGAGCTCGACTGACGATCGACGACGACGGCATACGCGCGTAGCAATTCATCAGCGTTGGACTGAACGTGATCATATATTTTCATAGTTATGGCTAAGCTTGACCTAAATGCAGTTTCATTCTCTTTGACATGTCCTAAATGCATCTTATAATAATCGTCTTTATTTTTACGGGCTTGCAGAACACATGACTATTTACAAAAAGTGTCGCGACAGCTATATGTCGCAAGTGACAGTGACGAAGTCGCGGGGTATCTGCTAGTTTAATCAAAAACTAACCTGATATACACGACATAACATTAGCATTAATAATAATAAATAATCCTCAAAATCTGTTCAACTATTTTCAAGACAAGCGGGAACTAACAGCCACAATTATACGGTATTATGGTACCGTATAAAAATTCAAATTATCCAATAATATTATTTAGTTACCTATAACTATTTTTGCACAAAATAAAGATTCATTAGTTTTGGTTGATTTGATTTTAATTAGATTAGACCGCGCGCAATATCTCACAGTAGAAGAGGAATCCACTTCAATTTACGAGCGACGTTCACTTTATATTAATCCATATAATACCCTGATTAGTAGACGCTTATGAGTTATAAGTAGATACTCATACTCAAGTTAATGGGCAAAACAATTTGATTTATTTGTTAAGATTATTAAATAAGATAATAATTATATCTATTTCTATATTTTTAAATAAGTAACACACGCTAAGATTTAAAAAAATCACTTAATTTACTCCTAATAAGAACTTATTAAACAAATCATATTAATGTTCTTCGTACATACCTGTTATTTTATAAAAAAATATAAAAGTAGTTTGAAAAGTATACTCGGCTAAGTCAAGTTAGTAAGCGTTTTGTGGGGTGTTGTTTAAGCTTTTACAACAAGATCCAAGAAAATGTTCAAAACAAAAGTATTACGTTATTCAAAAGTATTGTTAAAAAATGTGTGTTTTGTAAAGGTTTCTACAATATAAATGACTTTCTTAATGATACCACGTATTGGGAATGGAGCGTACTTTACTTTTTGGAATTGGTGGAAGTTTTTGACCTTCAATAAGTGATACCATATCCTATTTTCAAAACAAATATTTGAATTTGAATTTAAATTTAAATGGTATACCAATAGTTTTTTTATTATTGATTTATTTAACAAATTTCTCAACCAATATCAGCAATAAACTGGTTTATTTTATTGATTGACATTAGAGTAGAAATTTCATTTAATACAGGCTGTTGTTAAAAACACGATTTATAAGGTGAAAAAATGTATTTAAGTTGAGCCAACAAAATATTAACATTTTACAGACAGACAGACTGCTATATACAGACACCAACTAAAATGTTTTTATTTTAACGTGCAAAATATTAGTTAGGCGCCTTGCTGCCTGCGGTTGTATAACTTTAGTTTCCGTTTCCAACATTACTCAGGAAGTTTGATGTTCAAGTATGAAGAAACAATATTGTGCTGAGTCCATTATTTAATAGTTCAAGGATTTTTTCTTAAATCTATATTAATATATAAAAATGAATTGCTGGTCGTTAGTCTCGCTAAAACTCGAGAACGGCTGGACCGATTTGACTAATTTTGGTATTGAATTACTTGTGGAAGTCCAGAGAAGGTTTAAATGTGAATAAATATGCAAATGCTCGGAATTAAATAAAAACAACAATTTTGTTTTTGTGTCCCCCGTCGTCGTTCAGAAATCAAATTGAAAGCATAGTTTAAAATGAATAACTAATTAGAATTTTAATATCTTTCTAACTTTCTCAGGTGGTACAAAATAAACTTAATTTTAGCTATCTAAAGTGTGTAGAATAACAACAGTTGTTAACTATCTAACAGATTATTTTTATGTAGATTGATAGACCTTAAGTATCGTCAAAAATTAAATTTCTAAACCTAGTCATAATATTTGACATTTGACAACCAATATGTCGATCCATCCTCTATATAAATTGATACCGTACCCATCATTTTAATCAAACCTGGTGTTAACTGAACACCGCCGCCCACATTCTTTTGCAGCACCAGAGGAATCACAGGAGCATTGCCAGCCTTTGAAAAAGGTGTACGCTCTTTATTTGAAGGTATCCATGTCCTATGGTCCCGGAAACATCGAACAAAGAAGCTCAATCCACAGCTGTGTGGTATGTGGAGGAAAGTTCCTGGAAAACTGCACTGGGAGGACCGCCACGCTGCGAACGTGGAATTCGTCGGCAGGAATCAGGTGAAACAGTTCTTCGGAACACTCCCCGGTGATAAATTCAGTAGAAGACACACAAGGAAATGAAGTCTGTACGCAACGCCAAGTGATAGAACCGTTCATAGAGCACTGGGTCCCCGATTGTTCGAGTAGCTCTGTTGCGTTGCACGCGGTCACTTGGTCGGAGCCAATACTGGGCTGCGCCAGACCAGAGATGACAGCAATACATCATATGTATTGCTGTCATCTCAGGCAGGACCTGCGCTTTATAGAGTGGTAGAATGTGGGCCGGCTTAAAGTATTATGCCACGCTTTATTTATGACGCCCAGCTTCTTGGAAGCCAATGGCTTTGGTCTCCAGATGTACGCGGAATTGGCAATCGCTAGAGATGTCGAGACCCAGTATTCCGATACTAAGCGAGGCTCTAAGTAAGGTGTTATCGGAGAGCGGTGATTCGACAAATGAGGTTTCTTTTAGTGTAAAACTTGAGTCCTCCGCGGGTGAAATTGGGCAAAAGAGAGAGGACAACAGAGGACTCAATAGAAGAATTATTCAAAATAGTTTCATATTTAAGACAGGACAACGTCTGTCGGGCCCGCTAGTTATAAATATTTCCATAAAATGTTTTTATTTATATATAAAACTTTTATTTGTTAACTATAAAATTTGTATTTTTGCTTATTTCAATTATCGATTATTATACTTATATCCAGAAGTTAATTTCAACATAATAATTTATTTTTAGTAATTTTTTAAATTAATATAATGCGTATATAATATATAAGAATTACTGAAATAAAAATAATTTATTCCGTACTTATTTCTGGTTTATATATTTATATAATGATTATTTTTAATTATCTAAGCTTTTATTTTATTATTATTTTAGTTAAACCGACATTTAACTTGCGTCGACCTTTCCACATCACGTTTCAAGGGGGAAAGAGGATGTAAATACTACGTAAAAAAGACGGGAATGCCTAAGTAAACATTGAAATTTTGTTTAATATGAAACGTGCTATGATTTAAGATAAGTTTGAAATAGTAGTAATAACAGTATGGCGATTGGTGAAAGCGAACAGTTGCTTATAACGTAGTAGATTTCGGCTATCTCCGTTTTTTACAAGATTATAGCCGTCATCTGTCAATCTATCAATGACTGCACGTCTCATACAATCGAGTCAATCGCTTTTTTCTTAGATAGTTTCGCTAGGCTGAGGGGAATTGCAGATGAAATGAGTCAAGATTTGTCGTAGATGTCATTATGAAGTTTATCGCCATTTCGGTTTTTGGCTAAATTTACTGGCAGTGTCCTCTTCTATTTTAGTATTGTGTAGTTTAGGGTTTTAATTTTGAGATTATTGGATCCCAGTTGTAAGATAATTTTAGCCCATCTTCTCTATTCAAATTTGAGTGTTTTTAATTTCAATTGCTTCACATCTTGGGAGAAATCTATTCTCTTTTACCAATTTCTTGGATGGTTGAAGCGGATGTAGAACCAGATTAAAACCATGCATCATTATCCTCTATATAATAATACATGCTGATCCGACAGACGTTGTTTTGTACATATTAAATAAAAAAAATCTGTTTTTGATAATTTGTCAATAATATTTCATAACATCAAGAATTATTTCAGAAATGTGCTAGCTGTTGTTAAAATGTAATTGTTTTACAGCAGAACTCTGGAACCGTGCCTCAATAAATTCTCTCATACAAAATATATCCGTACGATACAAATATTGGAAATTAAAACATTTATGGGTCCTAAATTTGTATTAAAAATATCCTATCTCTCAATTTGGACTAAACTGCACTCCATGAAGTAATCCCCATTAAAATTCGTTCGTTAATTTAGGAGGACACTGGTTATATATATCTTCTAATATATAGAATTCTCGTGTCATGGTGATAAACTTTGATCTCCTCCGAAACGGCTTGACCGATTCTCATGAAATTTTGAGTGCATATTGGGTAGGTCTGAGAATCAGACAACATCTATTTTTCATCCCTAAATGTTAAGGGTGGTCCACACGAATTAATTTTTTTTAATTTGTTTGATTATGAGTCAGCATTAAAAAATACATACAACTTCAAATTTTCACCCATCTACGTTCAACAGTTACTTTT
The DNA here is from genome assembly GCF_905404315.1 of Leptidea sinapis. NCBI lineage: Eukaryota > Metazoa > Arthropoda > Insecta > Lepidoptera > Pieridae > Leptidea > Leptidea sinapis. The sequence goes on along the minus strand of NC_066285.1, from coordinate 2,999,388 downwards.
GTATTGTGATTTTAATATCGGCAATACAACGTTTGCTGGGTCAGCTAGTATTATACTAGCTGCCCGGCAAACATTGTTTTGCCATATAAATTATTTTTAGAGTTAGACCGTTTCTTGGACATTGCAACATTACTTTATGTATCGAAAATAAAAGAAGTTTTCTAAAATAAACGTAGTCGCAGTTACTCCTTATAAAATCAGCTACCTGCCAATAAAAGTCCCGTCAAAATATTTCAGAAAGCCATTTCAGAGATTAGCCGGAACAAACAGACAGACAGACAGACAAAAATTGCAAAAAAAATGTCATTTTGGTATATTTCCCGTATATATATTCGTAATATACATGTACTAAAAAACAGAAACTCCATTTTTATTTATTTGTATGTATATGTATGTATAGATATAATATACTAAGAGAGTCTTCTTTGACAAAGAAGCTCTAATATATTTCTAGAATTTATAATCAGTAAGACAGGGGATGGACCCTGCCTCCTACTTGGAGACGCATCTTGAAATATGATCCATAGTGCCGATGATTATTTGTGAGCACATTTTGTGCACCCGTGAGCACCAAAATTGTTACCTAAAAATTTATTAGTACACCCAAATATAACTAACTATACACTTATCATATTTTTGAAGAAAGGATGACGGAAAAAAGGAAGAAGATGTTGTGACAAAAATTGAGAAAGGCATGCTGAGATGGTTTGGACATGTCGAGAGAATGAATGAAGAACGATTGACGAAGAAAGTGTATAAGGCCAGTGTGAATGAAAGTGTTAGAAGGGGAAGACCTAGGTGGACGTTTTAAGATCAATTGTTACCTAAAAATTTATTAGTACACCCAAATATAACTAACTATTTACTTATCATATATTTGAATAAAGGACGAGGAGTGTTTATATTTGTTATCTAAATAAAACATTTGCATATAAATAATATATCGTGATAGTGTTATAAATAAATTAACATAAGCCACGAGCGAACGATTTCATTCAATCCTCTCGGATCTCGTTTTAATTAAAGAAAATATATTTGTCATAGAAATATTAATTGAAATTTTTTGGTTTATTATGCGTATAAAACCGCGCTTATAAGCTATTTTATATCCATAATCATGCAGAGAATAATTTATATCTAAATAAAGTAAATAAATATTGACACACTTTTACACAGATTATCTTGCCCCAAACTAGGCATAGCCTGTACTATGGGTACAAGACAAGGATATATTTAATGCAATATACTTACTTAAACATATATAAATACTTATAAACATCCATGACTCGGAAAAAAACATCCATATTCATCATGTAAATGATTACACCTACCGGGATTCGAACCCGGGACCTCTTGCTTAGTAGTCAGGGTCACTAACAATTCGGCTATATGGGTCGGCATAATATTTAAATTATAAATAGAAGCAGTTAGTTAAAAACAGAATGAAATATCTTGTTTGAAACAGTTAAACGTTGTAAAGGGTTTCCGCTAGTAGATAAGCTGAAATGCATCACATATTTTTTAGACTATGTCACTTTTAGTACCCTTCTCATTTAGATGTCTATGGTTTGATCATTTGTTTTAATGAAATACCTAGTTTTACATAAAGCCGATCAGTACGTTATAACATGAAATTATTGACACAATTCGACACTAAAAAATAATCTTCTTATAGATCTCTAGAGAGAAATCAAATAAAAATCTGTATGGTGCAAGAACCCATGGAGTTATATGAGGACTGTGGCAAAATAAATTTGCTGTGCCCTACAGAGTATTTTTTTAATAATTATCAGGAGCGAGACAAGGAGGATGTTCAGCTGATTGTAATTGATGCCCTGCCCATTACAATACAGTGCCACTCAGAATTCTTGAAAAATACAAAAATTCTGAGCTAAACTACAATTGCGCGCGTCACCTTGAGACATAAGATGTTAAGTCTCATTTGCCCCATAATTAATAATAATAAATAATGCTGACAAATGTGTCACTTACTTGGAGACACATTTGTCAGCGTTAGTCCGAATTGTTAGTGACCCTGACTACTAAGCAAGAGGTCCCGGGTTCGAATCCCGGTAGGTGCAATCATTTACATGATGAATATGGATGTTTTTTTCCGAGTCATGGATGTTTATAAGTATTTATATATGTTTAAGTAAGTATATTGCATAAAATATATCGTTGTCTTGTACCCATTAAGCAGTAATGCTGCTTCACGGCAGAAATAGGCGCTGTTGTAGTACCCATAATCTAGCCGGCATCCTGTGCATAATAAGCCTCCCACGGGTCTCTTAGGTTACACTGTCTACTTAAGTTATACCATCAAAATATTATACCATTGTAGAATGCAATAAATATATATTAAGTACTAGCTGACCCGACAGACGTTGTTCTGTATATAATAAATAAAATAAAGTTTATATATGAATTTGTCAATAATATATTATAACATCAAAAATTACTTCGTAAAATATGCTCCATGCTGTCGTAATGAAATTGTTTCACAGCAGAACTGTCAAAGCGTGCGTCAATAAATTCTCTCGTAGAAATTATGTATGGACACATCAAAGGAAAAACAAATTTGTTGTTTTTATTTAATTTAGCAGCATTTTCCTATTTATTCACCTTTTAAACCTTCTCTGGACTTCCACAAATAATTCAAGACCAAAATTAGACAAATCGGTCCAGCCGTTCTCGAGTTTTAGCGAGACTAACGAACAGCAATTCATTTCTTAATATATATATATATTTCTTGTGTGCGTGTGTATGTCACTAAACTCCTCCTAGACGGCTGGACCGATTTTGATGATATTTTTGTGTGTTCCAGTGAATTTGAGATTGTTGTGTGTGTTCAGGTGGATTCGAGAATGGTTTAGATTCACAATTAAACTACCTCCAAAACGACTGGAACGATTTTGATGATTTTTTGTTTGTTTCAATGAATTTGAGATTGGCTTAGATTCTCAATTCCGTCCATATTACATAATTCTCCTGCTCATGTGTATGTTAGTGAACTCCTCCTAACGGCTGGACCGATTTTTCAAATTTAAGACGTGTGTACAGGACAACGTCTGTCGGGTCCACTAGTTAATACATATAGATAGATTATATTAAATTGAATTTCCGCCACATTATTGAACGTAAAATTTCACAAAATTACATATTTCCAATGAACGCGATTGTATCAACGTGACATTAATGTGGTTTATCGATAAGCTGTCGTTAATACTGTAGTAAATAACAGGCATTCTGTATATAGCTTACATAATATAATTGTGTATTGTATGTAGTGTAACTAAAAGATAATCTACATAGTAGGTATTTACTTTTTAGGGTCTGCGTACAAAAGAAAAAATAAAGGAAAACAGACAATTAATTACTCCATACTTTAAAGTGACCGGTCATTACGACAGTTATGATAGAAGACAACAGGAAGGTGACTCCAGTTTGGTAATATATTGATAATTTTTCGCCGGTTGTCAAAAAAAAGTTACACAGCAGGATACAGAGAATTAATTAGTTGACTATGGCGGGTATTAAGTTAATCTTTGACTTTTCTTTGATTTTTCCAATGACGTTCTATACATATGGACATATCATTCGCAGTCTGATAACGGAACGGCAAAAGAGTGCTTAAAGTCAATGTAAGCACACTTTTCTCCTTAGTCGTGTGTCAACTATGTGTCAATCAACAAGCCTGTGTGCTATAAAAAGTGCTTAAATAATACATTAACGACTCAAAAAAAGATGGTGTGTCTTATCTTCGTTAAGGTTATTTTATTATATAAGATTGATTGCAAAAAGCGGAAGTTATTTAATAAAACGAATATTTTTTCATTAAATATGGTACAATATTATAAAAAGTGAACTCTGATAGCTCTCTGTATTCTACTTGTAATATTTTATTGGCATATGAATTTAATTTGTACCAAAATTCATGGACGATGCGGGACTCTAACCCGCGCCTCTCGGGTTCCGTCCGAGCGCTTTGACCAACTGAACCAACAGTCCGAGTGACGCATCAACCGACATTTATATTTCTTGTTCAACTCTCACAAACATATGTACATACATGCATACAAGGTACAACTTTAAATTGTATATTTAATCCCAGAAGTGAGGGGATATATCTTAAAAATAAATAATTGTTCATATTTTATTGGCGTTTTTATTTCCCTCTATAAATCATTATGTATATCGCAGCCCTCGCTTTCGTTTTAAGCTTACAAATAAAACTAACCGATTGAAAAGAAAGCCTTACCTATTTGTTTATAACTATTTCAAGCTACACCTGTAATAATTTGAGAAGTGAAAAATCATTTTGATAGCGATCGAAGCCTTCTTTCTATACCATACAGCCTCAGCATATATTAAATGAATGCACTACCATTAACTTTTAAAACTGAAAAGTATTTATTGTGACTAATTACTGATTAATTATTTAAATAAAATTTTATTAATTTATAATAAATGCATTTATTATTACAGAAATAGACGCATTAATCTCAAAATCTACACGTCAAAACCATTCCCTCACCATTTAAGTATAGGTCCGACGATACTTAAAGCTAAGTATTTCATTAGGCCTATTAAGGAATCCTAAGGTGTGAACATTTTTAATGCTCTACTAAGTAGCTATTTAAGTATTTCTTAAGCAAATATGAGTATGGCGGTTATACACATATTGATGTACTTATCTGAATTATAAGAAGTTCATTGACATTAATAAGAATAGATAGATATGCGTGAAGCATGCTGTTTGAGAGTAAATTTAAATTTAAGGCTAGTGTGAATGAAAGTGTTGGAAGGGGTAGACCTAGGCGGACGTTTCAAGATCAAATCAGGGACGTCTTGAAAAAAGGCCAGGTCAAGAGTACCCTAAACAGGAGAGCATGTATGAAAGGAATAATGAAAGTGGACGAAGCGAAACAAGTATGTAAGGATCGTAGCAAGTGGAAAGAAGTGGTCTCTGCCTACCCCTACGGGAAAGAGGCGTGATTTTATGTATGTATGTATGTAAATTTAAATCGCCTGTCAATGATCACTCGTCCGCTAGTTCGCTTGCCTTGTTTTTGATCAATCAAATCGGATCGGAAAAGAATAATCGGATATAGAGCGCGTTTGATAGATTAGTGAAAACGGATTTTGTAATCACTTTCTTTTGAAAACTCGTAGTCCATTTTGTAGCATTATAAAGTTAAATGGTTTATCATTTCCGTAATGAGCTGAATATACAAGTATATGTCCGGTGCCTCACTTATAAACATGAAAAAAATCTGTCTCCGTTGGACCTAGTCTTAGCTGATCTTTTAATTATATTATCGAGATACTATAAACATGGGTAATTAAAAAACCTTTATGTCAAAATTTAAATAAATACGAGATGCAGAGAATCCTCTCAAAAACCCTCAAGGGAAAAATTATTTTTAGAAGATTTCTTTCAAATAGAGCTTATAAAAGGAAAAATTCTTTAAAATAATTTCATGGACGAGTAAAAATCGTACGTCTCGGTGACAAAGGAACAAGTTCAAAAGCAGATCCAGGTTTCATGTTCTTAGAGACAGTACTTATGAATAATTTGCTTTACTAACGAGCTTGCAGACGTGGCTTAATATCAGCTATCTAAGATGTACCTACATACTTATTATATAAGGTCCTCTCTTACACATTTCTACATCGAGAATAAGTGATTGTGAAGAGTGTTTTATAATTTTTCAATATTGCTAAATTAATGTTTTATTCTGTCTATGTATCTTTTAAAGGTATGTTTCGTCAATAAAAGTTATAATTTTACTTAATGTGTTATTGGTTAAAACTTTGTTGAGAGTACAGGTAAATAACAAAATGGAAAATTTTCTATGTTTCAATATAATGTTTGATAAATGTTTTATTGTAAAAAGGGAAAATGTGTAATAATAATTGTGATTACCTTTTCGTTCTGGGAAACTCTGATCGCGCGATATACCTTAGATCAGAGTGATTTTGGCGCTCACGCAGCGTTCTGTAAATGCGTATTATTTTACGTGTATTAATAGATTGCTCATAATTAGGGTGATTTGAGTAAATATATCTGAAAGCTATTGAAACACGCTTTAAGAACATTCAAAATAAACCACCTTATAAACAAAATAAGGGTCAGAAGTTGATGAGAGAATAGTCTGCCGTAAGGCACTCTCGGTTTTTGTGTATCTGAAAAATCAAGTGCCCTGGGGCACTGCCGATTTCTGAAGGTAAATCATCAAGGATATTATAAATATTATATTGGAGCGTATGACGACAAGAAGTACGGTTCTAAGTGGATAACTCTTGTAAGTGTATTGAGTAGAAGAGTAGCAGAGTTCCAAATGTTCAGTTCCAGTTCAGCATGTTGCTGAGCCATACTTTTAGGGTGAATCCTAAAAATATAAAAAATAAACCTTTTGGGTTTTTTATCTATTTAAAAATTAAAAACAATCTAAAGAATTTTTAACATTGTATATTATTGGGGCGTGCGCGTGCGTAGGAAAACACATGATATTAAAAATGCAAATCGATTATAGCGAAATTTAGACAGAGACATACCTGAGATTCCGAGGAGAGATCGTCTACAGCTGGGGGTTCACACTAATCGTCTAGGAACTCCTGGTGCTAAAGTGGGTGTTACTGTCCTAATGATTTATGACTTGATGTGATGCGAATAGGTCGTTGATCACTGATGAAGTATTAATTATATTGCGTATTATATGCGCATTGTGTGCGAACTGTGCAAGTGCCTGGTTACAATTTTGGTTACGGGGCGAGAGCCAATTGGCCTTAGATCAGCCACTCAGATACCAATACGTCTGTTCTCTCTATGTTTTTCTACAGGAACCGTCTGCACTATAGTCTGCCATAACAAATTGCAAGAATGATTGCGACGGACAATTGCGGCGTAACCAGTATACATAATAAAAATAGCAGAACATAAATTTAAGCTATGGCATGTATGGACTCTACGATGCAAAAGACTACGATTATCTCTGTACCATTTTCTTCACGAATTGTAATACACTTGTATATAAATACATAAGCATAAGCTTATCGCTTCCGGTCTAGACAGATAGGAAACATAATCAAAGTCTTATAAAAAAGAGTATTTCACCCTCTATTTGCAGAGGTTTTCTCTATTAAAATTACCGATTGTTACAATATATCGACACGACGATAAAAAAATTATTCAGGTATTCAGTATAGGATACGTGAATTCAGGATACCTGAATACATTTTCTTACCATGCTTTTATTTATAGTTTTCGATCTATTTAGTTTCTGCTTTGCACTTTATCTAATCATAAAGATATTTATGATCAGATATTGAATATTATTACTAGTTTAGAACAAATCATGTTGATTTTCTTATGGCAAGTTACACATAAAAGTTAGGACATTCAATATTTCTATATTATTATGTTATGTTACGAAATATATTTGTATCATGAAGTACAATTAATTGCCACCGAGACCAAAAAGCTGTGGTTTTTTTTATTTTCGTTATTTATTTTTAGTTATGCTTAAATTCGGTATATCTATCAAAAACAATTTAATTTTGCGCCTTTGAGAATAGGGCAATTGATTTAAGCTTATCAAGTCTGTAAAAATAATATTTAAATCCGATACGCTTAAAAGCAGCTATGATATAATTTAATGGACCTTTACATTTTGTTCGTCATCTCCGATTGACTATCGTATCGCTTTCCGTCAAATTTATTATAATAATATTGAAGAAATAAAAAACGCAACATATTCAATGTTCATATAAAACTGAGAGTTTTCTCAAATTATCCCTGAATTAAACATAGATTCCATAGCCACATCAGATTTTCAGGGTTCCATAGTCAAAAAAACGGAAGCCACTTTTTTCCGAAACTAAAAGAACTGTACTGTTGAAACTTGGTAAGTAGATGTATTCTGTAAACTGCATTAAGATGTTCACACAAAAATTGAAAAAAAAAACAAAACAATAAATTTTTGGGGTTCCGTTAGTAGAACTTAGAACTGAAACTCGAAATTTTTTTTTTCATCAAACCCATAACATACGTGTGAGTATTTAATTTATGGATAGATCTTCAAAGATAATATTGAGGTTTCTTATACCATATTTTTCTAAACTGAATAGCTTGCGCAAGAGACACTTCCAAAGCGGTAAAATATGTGTGTCCCCCTGTAACTTCTGAAATAAGAGATTGATATAATTAAAAAAAATATATATGATGTACATTGCCATGCAAACTTCACCGCAAATGGGTTTGAACGAGACCTAGTAAGTAGTTTTTTTTAATACGTCATAAATCGTTACAACGAGCTACAAGAATTTTTATATTATGTTATTTGCTGCTACGGAACCCTTCATGGGCGAGTCCGACTCACTTGGCCGCTTTTTTAGTAATGAGATCAATCTAAGAGACCATGACTGGTGTGACACTCGCAATATTCAAGGACGTTTATTTGGTGACCAAATATGAAGAAAAAACACTGCATTAAAAATAATTAATTATTAATTAACTACCTAGTAAACTTAACGGAAAGTTAAGTTATTAATTACGCAAGGTGTTTATATACCTTACGTACTCAGCTGTCAACACCTGTTACCTTAGTGTTTATTTAACAATATAACTGCCGAATCTATCTATCCTAGACACGTCACTTTGGGTTTCCTTAGCTAAGGAAACATTTAAGTAAGCATAAGATAAGTTAGGTTTATAAAGCTCAAGCAAATGAACGTGGCAGCCTGTTTAAAACAGAAAATGGACCTTTTTCTGTACTTCCACAGATAGCGATGGAAGCCTCACTTTAGTTGAGCACGTATCTACCATACATCCTCATCATATAGAAAATGAAGGCACTATCAATAACTTTTAAAACTGAAATGTATTTATTGTAACAAATCACTGATTAATTATTTGAAATAAATCTTATATCTTTAAACGAGCAATTCTTGTATATGTATATATATATATATATATATATATATATATAATCTGAATCTCGGAAACGGCTCCAACGATTTTCATAAAATTAAGTATGCAGGGGATTTCGGGGGTGATAAATCGATCTAGCTAGGTTTTAATTTAAAAAAAATGGTTTTATCCATGTTTGAATGAGAAACAGCTACAATAACATTAGAATACAAAGGTAATTTTCGCCACTATATACAAGACTATTATAGCTCAGATGGGAGACGGCCGAGCCTTGCTCGTATTCTTATGAATGTACAAAACTTGACCAAAAAAAACAAATAGGACATCTGGATTCGAACAGGAGCCTTCTGCTTTCCGGATCACTCAATGTCCCATATGAGCTATTACAGTCTTGTATATAGTGGCGAAATTTACCTTTGTATTCTAATATTATGGTGTTTCTCATGAAAAGAGGGATAAAACTAGAATTTTTTTAAATTGAATCCTAGCTAGATCGATTTATCGCCCCCGAAATCCCCTGTATACTAAATTTTATGAAAATCATTTGAAACGTTTCCGAGATTCAGATTATATATGTATATACAAGAATTGCTTATATAAAGATATAAATTAAGATGAAACTGTGCTTTGCCGTTTACCATAATATTGTTATTTCGTTATAATATTAACGATATTTTTTGTAATTTATTCAAAACAAAACAATATTTAGGATACTATGATAACATTCAATTAAAGTTATCATTACGGGGAAAAGCCAAAAATACTGGCAGGATTTCCACGTTTGATAGCTTGGCTGATTCGTTGACCGAAATAGCTGTCAGCGCTTGGGTTTCTAACTTGGAGTTTTATTTGAGATTGTTCATACCTATATAATAGTTAAAATAGATATATACCTCAATTAACTTTAGAAAAAAAAACTTTTGTTAAGTTAGAATAGAATAGAATAGAATAGAATAGAATAGAAACACTTTATTAGCAATAAAAAAACACTCACACAAAAACACAATAATTTACAATATTAATTAAAATCTTAAAATTCTAAATTAAATAACGTAACAAATATTATAAAAAATTAAAAATAAATAAATAAAAATAACAGTGTGAACGTGATAACCTGCTAAAAGGAGCTGACTCAGTATATTGTTGTGTCAGTACAGAAGACACCAACACAACACTGGTTTTCAGCAGACCCTCGTGACATTTGATGTAGAGAGTTCTTATAGTCTTCCCATTGCAAATTAATTTGCGTAGGTTTCAAAGTAAGTAGTGTAATAAAATAAAAATAAATAAATAATTGTAATAATAATAAATATTTAATCGTATAATCTGTACGTCACTGTATATAATAATATAATAAAGGTGGCATTAGGTACTTTAAATGGTGATATAAATATATTGGTGAACATTAAATAATGATAAAAATACAGAATTGTGTTAATTTATAAGATACAATTAATAGTCATAATGGTGGCGGTAAAGTATTCCAGCACTTAGTAGCACTGCATCGAAAACTACCCCTGAACGCTGTTGAATGATGCCGGGGCACTGCTAATATCTGCGAGGCAGATCTGGTCTTTATATTATTAGCACTGCGTTGGCCCAGCCATTCAAGTTTATTATACAAGTAAAGGGGTACTTTAGTGTGCATGATACCGAAAAGCAACGTTGCTAAATGCAGACACCTCCGACCTTTCATGTTAAGTATATTGGCGTGTTTTAAGTATGGAGTAATGTGTTGCCTGGGCGGAATATTCCAGCAGAATCGGGCGCATGCATTTTGCAATCGTTGGATGGAACATTTTGTTTTGTACAGTAACCTTGGACCATACACCACGTCACAGTAATTGAACTTTGATAGTACAAGTGCTTCACATAATGTGAATCGAAGTTCTGTACTTAGATATTTTTGAATTTTGTAGATAACTTTCAGTCTATAAAAATCAATTGGATAACACTCGGCTTATATATTTTTCGAAGCGCATGTTTTCGTCAATTGAGTGCAGCGGAGACCCATCCTTAATCTAAGCTCTTACATTTTATTTTAAGATGGCCGAAGTTTGAAGGTGCGAAGACTTTTCTAAAACATGTTTTCTTTTATTTAATTCAATATATTAAATCGTAAATTCCAATTTAAATAACAATTGTTTTGTTTTTTCGTAATACCATTCTATAGAAAACTAATTTGCTTTTACTTTGGAAGTATTCGATTTATACCTAATTGTGCGGATAAAGGTTCCACGTACCGAAAATTGGTTTTCTTTGAACGCTATTCTTTTTATCTGCGTTACACTTTTTATAACTTGGCTCAAGCAAGCTGAGAATTCAATTTGATTAAAAATAAATTGTTAATCAAGTATCATATAATTAAATCTTAGATAGTATTTTATACGTTTAGATAAAGCCTCTTTCTGTGAGGCAATGTGTGCCTACGGGCCAGGCACTCATTAAACAAATGCTGTCATTAATAAACAAGAAGTAAAGTTATATCTAGTTTAAAACTTTTTGTCTTTAACTTACCTTTGTCACTACAGAATTACACGACAGGGAGAAGTAATTTTTAAACTTGGAGTAACATTACACTGAGATTATTAATTAATAAGACTTATAATATTCATCATCATTCTCAGAAAATAAAAACACAATATTTTTTTTACGACAATAAGGGACGAGACGAGCAGGATGTTCAGCTGATGGTAATTGTAGCCCTGCCCATTACAATGAAATGCTGCTCAGGATTCTGGAAAAATCCAAAAATTCTGAGAGGCACCACAATTGCGCTCATCACCTTGAGACATAAGATGTTAAGTCTCATTTGCCCAGTAATTGCACTAGCTACAGCGCCCTTCAGACTGAAAAGCAATAATGCTTACACATTACTGCTTCACGTCAGAAATATGCGCCGTTATAGTACCCATAATCTAGCCGGCATCCTGTGCAAAGGAGCCTCTCACTGGTAAAAATTATAAATATAAAAAATAATCTTTATTTTTTACTGTTTCCGCCGGAAAATGTCCACTGCTGGACAAAAATCTCCACGACGATCGGTCCTGCGCTGCCCTCATCCAACATTACCAGCTCCAATTATGACATTTTCATTACTATCTTATCAAGCTAACACAGTCAGATGCGTATTAGATTTACTTGTATTGTCTAAGTAACAAAAGGTTAGGATATGTATGTAGAAAAGTAAATAACAATTGTATTCCTTATTTAATCATTCAGACGTTGAAAATCATTTTGTTTCTTTCGCGATTGATCAGTTTCGAGTAATAAAATAATTTATGCTAGAGAAACCAGTGGTACATTCGATTCGTTTTAAAATTTTTGGTGGGATTTTTGATATTAAGAACTGATTAATTTTTGAAATCTCTTTATTATCGATTTCTTAAAATCCTAATTGTATTCAAAATTGGGTCAAGCCCAAACACACACACACACTTAGGACTTAAGGTCCTATGAAGACTACTTCAAGATCTGATGAAAACTTGATATTTAAGAAACGGGGTAAATTTTCAAGTTTCTTAGCGAGAAGTTAAAAAAAAGAATGTCATATAAAATGCGAAGAAACTTTTTCCTAATCCTATTACATTCACTTCTAAGCTATAAATTTGATTTTATAATCAAACTTCAATACCTTATCGAACTTTTATATTTCGTCGCAAATGTAGCAAGCACGGACCAGTAAAAAAATAAGGACTCCATGTCACCTCACATAACAGTATAGCACCAAAATAAGCCAATTAACGTGTAAATACATAGACCCACGCCCACACTTACACTACTACAGGCTAATAGGCGGCCATTATGAGAATTGTCATCGTCTGTGACAGATCGGCTTGCGTCTCAATAAAATATTTTAAAAATGCTGTCGTGCGTTGTGCAAAAGTGTAAAATACTATATAAGTATTATATTATTTAAGGGAGAAAAATTTTCGTAACTAGTATCCCCCATAACCGCACACACACTAGCTTAACGGTGCTTCACTTGCTAATATCACGGCGCGGAGTCATTCTTTTATTACTCGTCCGTGTTATCAAGGCCGATAAATATCCACATGAAGCGAGGCACAGCTAGTCTAAAGTACCTTTATAATATCTCACACAATATAGCCGAGTGGTTAGTGCCTACTGAGCTAGAGGTCCCAGGTTCGAATCCAGGTAGGTGCAACCATTTAAATATCTATCATGATGAATTTAAATATCCATTTAAATATCGCAAAATACAATACAAAATGTACAATGTATTGGTGCCAACATGAGAAATCTCAATGAACAATCATAATAAAATGACAGATTCCAAATTCAAATGTAATGTTTTGTTATATAGCAGTATTTATGGCCAGACTAAGTATATCAACAAATTACATATTGACTAGATTAGATTTCAATCTATGAGAAGAATAAGGGATTCTTCTTGAACAAATTGGTCGTGGCTTAACCTTTTGAAGGGTGATCATTCACTTTGTCGTTTGATAGTATTTATTAACCACAGATTCGACTCGTCCCTCAGTAACAGGACTGGGTTAAAGGTTTTTAGAAGCCTATAACAATGCTACAGGGATTCCGCATATTATGAACTATCATGTCGTTCATTTTTTATTTCCTTAAATAATAATAATAGCCCTAATTTGCCATCTTATATTTTATAATAAAATTAAGCTTTTAAAAATCAAAGTATTAAATTTTGATGAGTCAATAATATTTTGTTATTAATGTTATTTAATTAAATGTAATTTTCCTAAATTGTCAAAATCGCAATTATCTTTAAATATTTTTTAATGTTGTGCATACCTCTAACGGCCGTTCCCAATATTCAGTCTCATCTCTTACTTGAGATAAAAATCATAACTATCGTTGACTTTTCTGTCCAAATAAACTTATCGACGGTAGCTCACCTTATCCGTTCACGCTGTCATTCAATGGGACGACGTATAGCTTACCAGCGATATAAAGTTTGTATGGAAATTGCAATTCACGCGTCCATCCAAAAGTTACTTTACCCCAAAAATAATCTAGAGTCTTCGCATACCGTATAAATATATGTTTTGAAACAGAATAGCACTTATTTCAAGTATTAATTTTATTCAATAAAGTCTGGTAGCTGTGTATGTTCGCGTCCGCTTTTATAAGTCAGGTTATAAAAGGGATAGTTGGTATAAATTGAGTTTTTGTCATGCAAATGAAATGCAATGGGATTAGAGCGTGGCATAACGATAAAGTCTCTTTTGTTTTAAAAATGCAAAGATCTATTATTTGTTTCCCGAAGCTGAAGTTTTATGCTTAGATATTTTACCTGGTGGCCTAGATCTTATGGCACTTTTATATTTTATATAACTATTCAAATTTAAATTTCTTATTTGACATCAAAAACTATCCTATTTGATAACTTATGCTAATTTATTTTGATAAATATTCTAACACTTCCTTCATAATACTCATATTATAAATGTGAATTTAAGTTTGTTTGTTACGCATTTACGCCGGTGTAACTGAACCGATTTTGATGATATTTGGTACAGTACAAAATTGGAAATTCGCGTCGATGAGTTATAACTATACCAATAGTAGGTTTAGTTTGACATAGTTATCTTCCTCGAATTAAGACTCATATAATATGTTGGGAACGGAAGCGAAAACGGGAACCGGAACAGGAATAGGACATCAATCTACAATTCCAAACGAATGACTGTATGTAGAATGTAACGCGGGTCTGATACCCGCGATTCGTTCATAATATTAGTACTAGTACATAAAATTAAATATGCATATCATGCGTGTTAGAAAAAAAACATTAGGGAATTTAAAAAAATTGTGATTTTAGCATTCAATTTAAGAAGGAGAACAGTACGTGACGTGTTATATGTTAGCTAGTCTTAAGGGCTCATTCATAGGTCTTGGTATTCAATTTTACAATAAAATGTCCAAACAATTGGTTATGTTTTTAAAGTGATAACCTTCAATTCTAAGATTAATACACAAAGCAAACAAGAATTAATGACGATACGTCACTCGCACGGTTAGCTCTGTTGGTAGAGCACTCGCACGGAACGCAGGAGAGGTGGGTTCGAGTCCCGCATCGTTAATAAATTTTTGTTTTCAAATTTCATTTGTTTATTAATCCTATAAGTGAGGGTTATCACTTTAAAAGGAACACAACAAATTGTTGAGATTTTTTAAAAAGAGCGACATTTCAAGTCAATTTCCTAATAAACAAATATTGGGATTGAGCAGGTTATCAACTATGAAGTAGATGTTGTAAATGAAGCCACAACCTGAGAGTTGAACAAAGCATACAAGATTTAATGACGATACGTGACTCGAACGGTTAGCTCAGTTGGAAGAGCACTTGCACGGAACGCGTGAGGTCGTTGGTCGAGTTAGTAAAATATTGTTTTCAAATTTGATTTGTGTAATAAAATATCCGACAAAATTTCAATGGTTCTGCGCACTTAAAATCGTGTGGTGAATGTAGTAGACTAGGCAATGTTGTTATTCCATGATTCAAAAGATGAGCTGGGAATTTCTTATGAATTCTCCTACCCATGTTTACCAAGCGTTTTTGCAATATGTTACGTTATTGTCACTCGCTATGGTTAATATATAAACATATATCTATTCTAACGTTACCATTATATTTCTATATTATCATTGAATGTGCCTCCGTTGTGTTTATGTTGACAATAAAGTATGCTACGACAAAGCTGTTACTTCAAATCCTTTAAAAGGGAATTTTATTTACGCATATATTGATATTTATTTTTTATATCAACTTGCTGTAGACTGACTTATTTAATTGGTATAAGTTTGTCTAATTGTTGACCAGCTTGTCAAACTGGTTTCATATGTAACTCTATGTAAGCTTCCGTGATGTCCATAGAGGTACGTAAGCTGTATAATGGTTGCCTGCGCTTGGGCAATTCGTGAATACCTTTCTTTTACAATCCCTGGAGGAACTGACAGAGCCTGAAGTCTCTAGCACGTATCTCCAAAGCTTAGTCAATAAATGCTTGCCTTAGCGCCACTGAAAAGCACGTGCTCGTTGCACCGCACCTTATTTCGTGTGAAAAAGGTATTTTATAGCCTGGTAAAACTCTTTTAATATCTGGAAATCTATTGAGATATCCATAACGAACAAACTATTTACCTAAACACAGGGAAACTTAGCTAGGAGTTAGAGCTCAGCCATGAACTAGTAGATTGTTGTCATGATGTAGACTAAATAGCTACACTCCAGCAAAATGTCTGTTTCACATAAACCTACTGTCTGTATGTGCCTAGTTTATTTAAGAAGTCCTAGCAATAAAAACTTCGTACCTACTTGTCTAGATGCACTTACCAAACATAAGTACGTAGGCTTCTTCTTAATGTTTGTATCTAAAAGTTGTGATGTATAATGTTGTGTAGAAGGTATTATGAGTATGTAGTAACATGTATATGGTTTTTTTTTGTATAATACGTTTTCTTTTGAGACAAAATAAAATATTTGTGTTTGAATTTACATAATACGAATCTGACATGGGAGAAGCAGGACGATTATAAGCCCTCGTTTGCACGGTTGCTCACGGCCCAAAGAACACAATTCGTTTGATCTCACCGCCTGCTTTCTACGCGCTATTTATATCACGGCAAATGAAGAACAGATCATACTACAATTATTGATGATTGAATCAACATCAACATCAAAACAAAAGAACACGCAATAGAAGCAACGAAGCTACGAATTTAATATCGATTCGCGAATCGATACGACTTAGGGATCTTCAAGCCGTCTTGGCACCTGGTTTTGTAGACGACCATGGGTGGTTGCCTGGACATTTAAAAAAAGACTGACAAGAAACGAAGGCATCATAGCTAAGTCGAATGCCGTGATTGAATGAGTGTACCTCACGTTGGAGATGTAAAGCAGGGCATGTTGAAATCTGTTCTAAATTTATTCCTGTAACGAAAGTCTAAGCTGTACTATAAGTTCTAAACACATTTGGATAGGTAATGAGAGGAACATGCGCAGTACGTCTATGGTACAGGGGCTTAACCTGCACCCGAGTCACCCGTCTCGATCATTGTTCGGAGTTGCTCACTCCGGCACATTATGGACCGGCCACCCACTTAACGACTTTATACAATGCTCAGAACTTCGTATCAACAAGGCTTCTGAATGTAAGTCCTATATTTTTTTTAATGAAAATACGGAAAGAGCAGGACGTTCAGCTGATGGTAATTGATATGCCCTGCCCATTATAATGCAGTGCCGCTAAGGATTATTGAAAAACCCAAAAATTCTGAGCGGCACTATAATTGCACTCGTCATCTTGAGACATAAGATGTCCAGTCTCATTTGCCCAGTAATTTCAATCGCTGCGGTGCCGTTCAACCGAAGCACAGTGATGCTTACACATTACTGATTCACGGCAGAAATAGGCACCGTTGTGGTACCCATAAACTAGCCGGCATCATTGTAAACTTGATGGATAATAATAAAAATTAGTAAACTAAAAAAGTTGAGACAGCTAAAGACAGCAATGGTGATTTATTGTGTTGAGAGAATCACCATTATTATAACAGTAGAAATAAGGGATTGCTTGTAACTAATTCTAGTTGGCTTCATAAGATACATAATAGCTTTAAGGGTAAATGTATACACTTCTATAATAAAGTCCCAGCCACTGTTGAGGCATTATCTATAATTAAATTTAAATGTTTTATAAAAAATGGCTCTGTCGTAAATCCTATTACTCCACTGCTGAATATCTAAATGATCGGACAGCCTGGGACTAGATTGTGATTATTTTATAGCGATAGAAATGACTGTACAATATTGTATATTTTTATTGAAAAGAGCGCAAAAAAAGAATGCTGGGAGAGTTTCTTGCGACGCTTCTTCTCTCTGAGAGCGCCATTTGTTTCCGAAGCGGTAGTAGTAACTAGAAATGACATCAAAAAGAATTCTAAAGGGATCAATTTTGAGGAAAAATTAAATGCCTTTTTATTATCAAATAAGACAATGCGTAACTGCATATAGATATTTTTTTTATAGAAGACAAGGATAAGCAACACTAGAATTGCGCTAGAATCAAGCGAGCGTTGTCAGTATGTTAAACTAGTTTAAGTGGTTCGGTTGTCCGTTGAAGAAAAATAGTTTTTAAACACAGTGTGGAGGAATAAAATAAATATAAGTTTTAATGTACTGAACAACCACAATAAACGAATTTTATAGCAATAAAAATATTAGTACAATTTTGTAATTTATTTAATATTTAATATATTTAGATTCTTATTTAATCAAAACAAATCTTATAACTATATTTACAATACTACGACTACATAAAATTAAAACTATCATTACGTGGAAGCGTACCAAGAATACTGGCAGCATTACCGCGTTGGATAGCATGGCTGATCCGTCGACCGAAATAGCTGCCAGCGCTTGGGTTTCCAGTAGCCTTATTGAGGCGCGAAGATAGTATTTTGAACATTCTCCGCGCCTCTGGGCCCCACGGGCCAAGTGTCTCGACACCAAACTGAGACACAAATGACTCACTGAGACCAACATATTTGCGACGCTTGCCGTCTTCGGCAGTCGAAGCAGCAGCCCCAGCACCAACTGACGTAACTTGGACATGAGAAGGAGCCAGAGTGTCGACGCAAGTAGCGTCCCACACCAGCGCCCTTCCCCGTGCCCAAGCCACCAGCGTCATTCCATCAGGACGCTTGCCATCGCGGCGGGTAATACCATTTGGCTCTAAAACAGCTGGTATATTAAGAGCGGCAAATGCCCTGCGGATGACTTCATTAATGCTGGCGTGACGACTGATACGGCCTGCCGATTTTAGGCAGCATAACCCGTGGCGTCCAAGAGCATCTACCCGAACGCCACATCTACATTGATGTGGTTCATTCAGTTTTATACCTAGCCGGAGTGATACGCATATTGACAATGTCATATTGTCAAGTAGCGTTCCAATCGGCGCAGAAGGCAAGGCTTGTAACCAAAAGCCCGACTCATTTTGTGTCACGGCCAAAAGACAAGCACGCTCTGTTATGTCAGTAGATGAGATCAAAAGATCATCAAAGGCTGACTTACAAAGAAGTGCGTCCCATGCTTTTTGACACTTTAAATCGTCTGGAAAATTTTGAATGTTTGCAATATTTAGCCAAGCATTGTTAGCTTCGTTCAAATACACAATCTCTGAGTTACCTGGTACATGATTTACAATTCTAGTAACCAAAGGCTGCGCACTATGAACTGAAGATAGAAATGCTGGTAAGGCAACGCCCGAAACTTTGCGAGTACCCAAACCACCAAACCGTATCGGTAAAGAGGCTTGAGACCATGCACGATCTGTAAACGCGCAATTCAAAACGGTTTCTAAAATATTTTTAAGTGAAATATCAATCACATCAAGCAAATTTGGAAATTTCCATAACGGGCTAGACCTTAAGAGGTACGTAAATTTTGGAACAAATAAACAAGACCGAATAATAGTTAAGGCCATATGACAATTAATTTTCAATAATCTGTCCGAAACGTTATTAAATTTTTTAATGTGATTATCTAATATCGTTGGAATTGAAACAGGAAATAATGGAGCTCCAAGAAGGTGAAGTGAATTCTTATCCAAAACTTTAATATTGGGGGCCAGAACATTAAATTTATTGGTAATATCAACCCGGTCTGAAATTTGGAAATTTTCGCCGATAAAAAGCTCGCATTTCGAAAAATTTAACTCAAGGCCGATTGAGCTAAAACTTTCTATTACAACTTTCAAATCATCTAAAACAGAGTCCACTTCACCACCCAAAGTACCATCATCCAAGTACCAAACATTAAATTTTGATTTTAGTTTTGTTATGGCGGAATGAATGGCAAGGCTAAATATTGCTGGACCAAGAGGGTCGCCTTGCTGACAGCCAACAGAAGACCAAATATTATGATTTTTGAATAATAATTTGGATGGTTTACTATAACATTGCCAAATATAATGATAGATTGAAGGAATTGAATTTTTAACTTCTCTCAGCAGAGCTCCCCTATCAACAGAGTTAAAAGCATTTTTCACATCTAATTTTAAAAAGACATCACCAGAGTTCCTCTCCAAAAAAGTTCACGCAGTTGTAATTTTATTTAAATAGAACGCAAAAAATGAATCTTGGTAGAGTTTCTTGCTTGCTCTTCTTCTTTCTCAGAGCGGCATTTGTTTCCGAACCGGTAGCATTATTATGAATATAATATAAATGACATCAAAAATAATTCTAAAAGAATAAATTTTGAGAAAATAAATGCCTTTTAACTTCGAAAGCTTATAATATTCGTAAACAGAGCACACCAAGACCCGAAATCTTAATAAATAATAACGTTGTGCTGGTTTCGGTGACTGTTCAATAAAAGACAAAATGTGATACTTCCTTTATGGAAATAAGGCTGCCATAAAAACATATATCATGAACAGTAAATAAATCCTGATATATTGTCATGTCCGATGTTATGATCACATGAGCTCTTTGTTCCTATGTATATGTATAAATACAGTTTTTCACAATACCAGTTAAACCAGTGGGAGGCTCCTTTGCACAGGATGCCGGCTAGATTATGGGTACCACACTGGCGCATATTTCTGCCGTGAAGCAGTAATGTGTAAGCATTACTGTGTTTCGGTCTGAAGGGCGCCATAGCTAGTGAAATTATTGGGCCAATGAGACTTCACATCTTATGTCTCAAGGCGACGAGCGCAGTTGTAGTGCCGCTCAGAATTTTTGGGGTTTTTCAAGAATCCTGAGCGGCACTGCATTATAATGTATTAATCAGGGCGTATCAATTACCATCAGGTGACCGTCCTGCTCGAAAAATACATTTTAGTACTTTATTGTTTTATATTTCCTCACCTTAGAATTTTGTGGAAAATTAGAATATCAGGCGTGCACTTTTGGATTTCCCAAACTTTTTTGTTCTGTTTCCATTTGACAGTTTAAGTCTAACTCTGGATTATCGATATGTATCTCTCAGTCCAATATACTGCTTTTGACATTTCCAAAATGTTGTTTGATTTTCTTTTTATGCAGTTTCCAGCATTCTGTATTAAGAAAATAAGATTACGAGGCGTGCCCTTATAATTCTACCCTTAGGTAGGATCCATAGTTTTAAGAAATTATTATGTATTTAATAAGATATTAGAGTAATTATTGCACAATTTATTATTTTTAAGTGACATTTGTCACTTCTGGGATGAAACAATAAACATTCAAATTTAATTGGTACCAAAGATTATGGACGACGACTTTAAGGATACACCCCAGTGCTCTTAGTATATATATCCATCTAGAGACTACTTATCTACTATACTAGCTCTTAAGATGTCTTTCTACTACAGTATTATATTTGTACATATATTATATTTTTGAAGTGAAAACTTCTTTAGCGACGTTGAGAACTTTTCTTGAACTTGGCTATTAAATGTTAAACTCGCGCCAGGACACGTTATTTGATCGAAATTTCGTAAGACAGTCGTTGAAATTTTGGATGATAGTTGATTTTTCTGAGGGATAAACATTTTAATGAAAATAATTGTAATAGTTCTGAAGTGTTAAACTTTTTGTGTAAAATAAATTGTCATTTTTGTGTACGATAGCCCAAAAAATGAATATATAAAGACATTTATATTCTGAAAATTGATTCCTTTAGAATTCTTTTTGATGTCATTTCTAATAACTACTAGATACTACTACCGCATCGGAAACAAATGGCGCTATGAGAGAGAAGAAGCGATGCCAGAAACTCTCCCAGCATTCTTTTTGCGCTCTTTTCAATAAAAATATACAATATTGTACAGTCATTTCTATCGCTATAAAATAGTCACAATCTTGTCCCAGGCTGCCCGATCATTTAGATATTCAGGAGTCGAGTTTTACAGGATATACGATAGAGCCATTTTTTATAACACATTTAAATATATTTATAGATAATGCCTGAACAGTGGCTGGGACTTTATTATAGAAGTATATACATTTACCCTTAAAGCTATTATGTATCTTATGAAACCTACTGGAATTAGTTACAAGCAATCCCTTATTTCTAGTGTTATACTAATGAAAATCGCTATTAAGAGCAAAAAGGTGACGATTTTTGTGAACGTTTATTAAATTTTCATAAATGTACTGACAATGAACAGTCATAATATATATTTCTTTAAATTTTTCTTTGAGAGACTGTCTATAACCAAGCTGATATATAGCACGAACAGCTCTCTTTTGCAGAGCAAACACTATATTAATGTCAGCAGCATGACCCCATACTAAAATACCGTACGTCATGATGCTGTGAATATAACTGAAGTACACTAATCTAGCGGTCGCAACATTCGTGTACTCTCTAATCTTTCTAACTTCATATGCCGCAGAGCTGAGTCTATCTGCTAGATGGGCAATATGTGGACCCCACTGAAGCTTATTATCTAACGTGATACCCAAGAAGACCGTAGTGTCCACAAGTTCCAATCTATGGTCATTTTTAAGTACGTTGGTTTGTACCATATTGTATTTAACCTCATACATGCTAGTATTTTTATGCTGATAAATAAAGCAATTCGTGTGAAATTATTCCCTAACCATTCCAAAATATTCAAAAATGCACAACGCTTATGTTCAAGTTTTGACTTCTGCCGGCACTCCCGGAGTGCAACCCGTATTTTTTTTATTAATTTAAACCAATTCTACAAGACTACCCCTCAGTAGATGACACTGCAATAGTTAGTATCAGTAAAGCTATATATCAACTAACAGTAAGCGACTATATTATTAATTTATTTATAAAAAATTAAGGACACTACTAACCAATACGAAAAATATATTTTATCTTTATTTATTTTATGTTCATGTAAATTTGTAGACATAAAAATATTCATGTAAAGATATTCCGGTACAAGTTGGGGCCATTCCTTTTGGACATCAGCATATAGATGGATTTCTTTCCTGTGACCTCCTAAGTAGAAATATGGAGATAATTATATTGAGATTATTTTGAATAATACAGCTCGTACGATAAATTCGATATCGAAATTGTTTAATTCATTGATAATGTCAAAAGTTATACATTCTACCATTTACTTTGGAAAAGAATGTATGAGCTTTATGAGAAGAAGTTGAAAAAAACTAATCGGATTAGATTTATTTTAAAGTACATATTATTTATAATAATTCTAAATTCAGATTAATTGTGTTCAAATATTATTTTTACATTATAATCTCATAAAAGTAGGCTTTCATTTGTGTTTAGCGTGCGTTAAGTTATACTTTTCCTCATAACCACTGAAGAGGTGTTAATTTATTAATTTTTTTGTTTTTTTTATAACTCTTGTTAATACATTTGGTGAAAGTTTGAAAATTTGAATTTGTATTGCGGAAAGTTTTTCTTTTCGCACTAGTGTATTTGTGTAGCGTTCGGAAAGTTATTAATATTATTATTAAGCTTATTTGCTCATAAAAATAATGGATTTAGAGACAAAATCTGTACATTTATTAATAATATCTCCATTAAATTTAATATGTATCTCATTGTAATTGTTAGATATACTATTATATTATTCTGTAAGCACAGTCTGTTGACTTTTCGTAACTCACTGCTTCACCCATCTTGATAAATATTTTTTTTTATGTCAATAAGCGATGAGACGAGCACGATGTCCACCTGATGGTTATTGATACGCCCTGCCCATTAAAATGTAGTGCTGCTCAGGATTCTTGAAAAACCCATAATAGCTGTGCGGCTCTACAATTGCGCTCGTCACCTTGAGACATAAGATGTTTAAGTCTCATTTGCCCGAAACAGATCGAAACATAATAATGCTTACACATTACTGCTTAACGGCAGAAATAGACGACGTGGTGGTACCCATAAACTAACAGCATCCTGTGCAAAGGAGCCTTCCACTGGTTTGTAGTAGGAATAAGTAGCGAGCACAACTACCTTTATTGGGTATTTGCATTATTGAGGCCAGATCTGTTTTCATAAGAGTAATTTAAATGAAAATAATGCAAAAAAAAACTAAAAGTAAAATGTGCATTGGATGAAAAACTAACTAATTTGAAAATATAAATAAAACTTCATGGGTTTTATTCAACCAATAGACCTTTAAACACACACTTTACCAAAATGTTCACATTCACAATAAGTAATTATATGAATACGAAAATTATATTTTTTTTGTAATATTAGCTACACGTTTCTCCATTATTCCTGTGCGAGGAGAAAATAAGTTCGCCATTTTTGTTACACATTTACCTTGTGACATCAGCATTGTATTTGCTATTTGCACTTACTTGCTATTTTAACAAGTTAATAAGAAGACTTTTTTCTCTAACGAAATAACGATACTGGCCTTGACTTGGAAATATATTTCACAAATACAAATATTTTATAACTTTAAGTGACTATTTGGCATGAAAGTTGCTATTGTTCTGTACGAGTATTATAATAGAAAGTCAATCGTATTTCCTGGAGAGTAAACACTTAGATTTAGCTTTTATTTATTTTGGAAAAGTATACTATTTATTACAAATGTTTTAAGGTTATATTGCATATTATGTAATTTTTTGGTTACGAAATATTTTGATCGTATGAACATTGATTTCTCAGCTTGTGTGTTATTTTTAACCAACTTCAAAAAGGGATGAGGTTCGCAATTCGTCGGTATGTTTTTTTTGTTACCTCAGAACTTTCGAGTGGGTGAACCGATCTTGATAATTATTTTTTTATTTGAAAGCTATAGCTTTCCGTGTGGTCCAGGTCTAACATTGGCATCCATGAGAAAACCATAAAAGTCTTAAATTTGCTGGGTCTTAAAAAGTGAGTGTCGAAATCACATCGTTTGAATATTAAGATTGTAAATATTTAGAGTCTGTTGACACAGGTTCCTTATGTATAATAATAGATATATGACGATTTGCGAATATGTACTGTGTTGTAAAACTTATCAATTATTTATATAAAAAATTATAAATCTCAGGATCATTGCCTTTTTCTGCCCTTTTAATTAGAAGTAACAGCTTGATGATGCCCTAGTCATAACTATCACATATTCATTTCATAATATGCAAGTGGACCTCCAGCTTCCTCACTGGGCGCAGCATACAGGTCATTGTCGACGGTTATTACTCGAACCCGAAGCCGGTTAACGCTGGAGTGCCCCAAGGTTGTGGGCTATTACCTATACTGTTTCTTCTGCATATCAATAATTATGATGAACACCTCCAACATACGTTGCTATGCAGACGACAGTACTGGTGATGCCGTATACACGGGCCATGCAGGTCTCTCTCGGGAAATCGTCGACCAGTGCCGGGAGAAACTTGTTTCTTCTATCGAGTCCTCTCTTGAGAAGGTCGCGGATAGGGTAAATTGAACCTAATACAATTTAACCCCCAAAAGACGCAAGTTTGCGCGTTTACCACTAAAAGCCCCCATTTATTGTTTCACCGTTCTTCGACAACACTTCCCTTAAAGCCTTGCCTAGTATTTGAATACTGGGTCTCGAGCGATTGCCAATTTTGTGGTCACCAGGGTAAAGGCAAATTGGCTTTGAAGAAGCTGGGTGTCATAAATAGAGCACGGCAATACTTCAAGCCAGCCCACATTCTAGCGCTCTACAAAGCGCAGGTCCGGCCACATATGGAGTATTGCTCTCATCTCTGGTCAGGCGTGCCCCAATATCAGCTCGATCCATTTGACTGCTTTCAATGCAGAGCAGCTCGAATTGTCGGGGGCTAAGTGCTCTGTGTACGGCTGGACCACTTAGCGTTGCTTAGTGACGTCGCTTCATTAAGTGTCTGTTTCGAAGACCTGTTTCACCTAATTCCTGCCACCGAAATCCATCTTCGCACGAGACCCAAGAAATTAGGATATCGTCCCCACCATCTAGATGTGTGGCGGTCTTCCACAGTGTGGTTTTCAAGGAGCTTTCTTCCACGTACTACAAAGCTGTTGAATGAACTTCATTGTGCGGTGTTTCCGGATCGATACGATATGGGTATCTTCAAAAACATCGCGTACACCTACCTTAAAGTCCGGCAACGCTCCTGTGATTCCTCCGGTGTTGCAACAGAAAGTGAGCGGTGGTGATCACTTAACACTTAACGCTTGTTTGTCCTCGTTTTTCATAAAAAATAATTTGTACATGAAAGAATTTCTATGAAAGCCACAGGTACTGTGAACAAACGCCTCACATCAAGATGGTAATATAGATATTGTAGGAACATTTAATTTGTAAAAATAAAATTCAGGCCATGATTCTCTATGATACAGTTACAATTTCAAGGATAAAATATTACTAATCAATTAAGTAATCTTCAAATTTACCTCGTGTCAAGAATTATACAAATTCACGTTAAGATATATTCAGGCACATAAAATTTACTTATTCTAAAAAATAAAATTTCGAGAAACGCTTTAAATGACAGGAGAATAATATGATCATTTCCCGAAAAAGATATTTAAATAAAGCCTCACAATATTAAGAAAGATCTTCAAAGGCTGTTCTTGGTTTCCTTCTCATTATCAATTCGATTTCCATTCAATTATTCACAGATCAAAAACCTTTTCTGAAATAATAGAAACTGAATATATCGTCCAAATTCTATTATATTATTATTATTCAATTTTTTATCAAGAAATGTAAATTATAATTGTTAATTTTATAAAACCACGTTGTTACCCGTATGTCTGTCCATCTGATTATCGAGGCCTTTTTAAACGACCTTGAAATTAATAATTCATTGAAACGAAACAATGCTCAAAACTATATTTACAATACTATGATTTCATTAAATTAAAACTATCATTCCGGGGAAGTGTATCAACACTGGCAGCATTTTAGTGGCTAGGCTGATCCAGTAGCCCTATTGAGGCGGGTAAAAGTACTTTGTAGATTCTTCTCGCCTCTGGGCCCCATGAACCAAGCGTCTCGACACCAAACGGCACAAAGTATAAGACTCACTGAGACCGACATATTTGCGACGTTTGTGTCTTCGGTAGTTGAAGCAGCAACTGACGTTACTTGGACATGGGGTGGAGCCGGAGTGTGTTGGATCAAAAAATGGCATGGTCACATAGCCTTATCTTAAATGGACTCGGAAGAACTCGAAAACAAGACAAGTTCAGAGTTTTTTCTTGCACACCTATATTAATAGGAATGCTTTCAGATTTTTGACTTTGAATACGTCTATGACAAGTTGGCAAACATATTATTACTAACAAATTACAAACAACAAATTTTGTGATTTCATCTAAAAAAAAAATTAACACAGATTGCGTGTCATAGTTACCACAGTTACCACAGGTATACCATAAATACCAGAGCGCCGCCTTTTTTTTTAGTTTATTGGCCATACAAATACAGATATATGACAGAACAGACATAAGACAGAACAAATACATGCATTTTTATGAAATTAGTACCACGAAAACCTCATGGGTTTATCTGGGTACCTAGAGCCATTCAATTATTTTTTTTTCCAAATTCTATTCTTTTTTCAAGAAGTATCTTTTAAAGCGAGTTTTGATTTTCGTGGTATTTATGTACATTTCTTGCAGCTCTTTGGGTATTACGTAATCGGGTATTACGTAATTGACCGTTCTCTTCCCATATTTATTATTAATTTTTGGTAAAATGTATTTTTGATTTATATGAAGTTGTCGTAAGCCAAAGGGTCTATTTTTTTCGATTAACAGGATGGGATTATTAATATCGGTTAAAATAGAAAATTTAGCTTTATCATACACATTCATGACACAACAATGTCCAAAGAGCTGATCATAATTTTCCTTATTTTTATTTAGTACAGGTTTTGGTACAATTGTTTTGAGTAATCTTAACTGCAGGTTGTAAATATCTTTCAGATTTGTTTTGCAGGACCTACCATAACTACTAATACCATAACCGATGACAGAGTCAGCTAGGGCCATGTACAGGAGTCGTAATGTCTCATATGGTAATTTGAATTTTAGTATGCTTAGTTTGCTCAAGATTGATCTTAGTTTCGAGCAAACATGCGCTATATGTGGTCCACATATAGCGCATGTTTGCTCGAAGTAAATCTGTCATCAATTATTAGGCCTACGTACATTTGAGATTGCACTTGTTCAATTTTGTCACATGTACAATTTGAACTGCAGGAGGAGTGTAAGCAAGAGTGGTTGTGGGCTACAGTTTTTTGAGCTACTAGTAGACAAGTATCATCTGCATATTGGTACACAGTGCCCTCGTTTATTATGTTAACCATAACATTTACATACAACAGGTACTCAGTCGGGCCAATGATAGAACCCTGCGCTGTGCCCTGTGTAGTTGATTTTAGGTCACTCCTTTGTTTGGCTAGACTTACAGTGGTTTTTCTATTAAGGTGATAATTTTTTATCAATTCTAATAAAGGACCCTGTATACCATTCTAAGACAGTTTGTTAAATAGGGTATTATAATTTAATACATCAAAGGCCTTACTGAAATCAATTAGTAGAACAAGCACGTGAAGTTTATTGTCTAGGTACGTATTAACTTCATTAGTAAAGTTTCTTAGTAGTTCCGTTGTGCTTTTATTTTTTTGGAAACCATATTGTGTATTATTTATTATTGAATGCTGTGTTAAATAATTATTTATTTTTAATCCCAACCTTTCTATTATTTTATCAACACAGGACACTATGGTGATGGGCCGGTAATTATTGTAATCATCCCTCTTACCCTTAAATCGACGTACTTAAGCACTGATTTATAAGGTGTGTAATGACCGGAACTAGATATGAAGACATGTATTTTATATCTTTAGCTCTAATTCCGTCGTACCCAGAACTTTTTCTGTCATTTATTATTATTGTCGTTTTCACGTGCCTGTTCTAATCTGATTGAAGCGATTGGTGTATTCTCCTATAAATTAGAATTTAAAATTTACAAGTCACAGTGATTGATAATACTTTTAACATTTTTGTCAATTATTTGATAAACCAAGTGCATCTTGCTTAAAATGCTTAATAATTATGTCATCAATACATTTAACAACTTTTGCCGTGAGGTTATTAACTATTTTCCAAATTTCTCGTTGGTTTTTAAAATTTTTACATAAATCGGATTTAATTTGTCGATTTTTTACAAACTGTGCATACTTATTAGTTTTATTTCTATATAAGTTATATAACAATCTCTTTTCCGAATTATTTTCATCTGCAAGCCAAATATGCTGCTGCAAAACAATAACAGCGAGTGAAATTACTGGTCTAATGAGATGATAGAGATGAGCTGTGTGTCAAAAGTACAAGCGCATTTCGATTGCGTTCAGAATTTTTGGATTTTCAAGATTACAATCGGTACTACATTGTAATGGTTGGAGCGTATCATTTACCACCAGGTGAACGTCTCGCCACCACAGAAAATAAGCTAAGTTTCTGTGTCTATGTGGGAAAATATTCAACACAAAATAATGTTTTTAACAATAAGCCTAACTGTCCAACGCGGAAATGATGCCAGTACTCTTAATTTATCGGTAAGCGGTGCCAAACACCAATGCAATTCATCGTTTAACGTTTTACAAATATATTATACATATATACAGTCCACTTAGTTTAATGCTGCACATTTGTAAAAACCAGTGACCAGTATTAAATTGTCTATTAAATAAACAAAATGTCTTCTCATTCGCAAAATAGCCCTCAAGCAAAAGTGCACCTTTTCGCATTAAATATGTATGTCTTAAATAAATAATACTTAGACAATTTAGAAACAATGTTTTATATAAAATCTATAGAAAATCAGGATACATGGGTAACACTGAAAATGTTTAGAACTGGCCAGTTAGAAACATTGCTTATGAAAACTTTTTTTGAATTTCAATTTTAGAACTCTTTGGTAACCTAATGTAGTACCTATATTGCATTCATTTGCCATTTGTTTTTGTGAATTTGCGGCAAATCAAAACCTCTTGTTACACGTGAAAATGAACCCAACGCGACAATATTTTCGGTAAATGATTTATTATGACTTTCGTTGTGGGCTTACTCAACAACAAAGCTATGATAGGCTGCGATTAGCATTTCTTAATTAAGCCCCATCTCGTGCCGCTACTTACAATTGGTTAACGAGTTTAAGCGTGGACGTAGCAATCTCAATGATGATCCGCGTGATAGACGTCCTTTAACAGCGACTACTGAAGATAACATCACGAACATTTAGGCGTCTTTGTACCAGATGGATCTCCTATACTTTAACCGATGACCAGAAATACCTTCGCATGGACTGGTGTCGCCAAATGTTAGATAAGTTCAATGGCGGTGACTCAAATGCTGTATTTGACACCGTCACAGGTGATGAAAGCAGTGGGTTACAATCAGTTCAGTGGGTGTTTCCCTTTCGAGGATAGGCCAACTAAGGTAAAGAAAGGAAGAAGTCAAGGAAAAAAGATAAGTGCCTCATTCTTTGGTCGAAAAGGTGGTGCAGTTGTGCTAGAAGATGGAAGAACAGTTACTACAGACTGATATGTCAATCAAATGTTTGCCTGTTGTCTTGGAAATAATTCTACAGCAGCGCGCTCGAAGCAGGATCTTCTTTCACCACGACAATGCTTCAGGGCACTCCGCAAAACGGACTGTTGAGTATTTGACTATGGCAGGTGTCGAGATAATGAGTCATCCGCCATACAGTCCAGACCTGGCGCCCTGCGACGTTTCTTTATTCTCAAGAACTAAAGATAAAATTCGAGGTAATCGCTTTACGAGCCTTGAAGATGCGGTGAAAGCGTACGAAAAAGCCATAGAGAGACCCCTAAAGAAGAAATGGATAATAAATATAAAATAATTACTTTAATTGGGAAGCGGATAAAATTGAGACTTGAAGAGTAAACGCTATTTGTGTTTCAGGAATAAAATGATATTTTGTAGGACACCTTTCCGTACAGAAAATGCGTGCTATCGACAAACGTACGCGAGGGAATACCAGTTTATTGGTCGTAAAACACTGCGGGCTATAAATGAAACACCAGAGCATCTTGTACTGGACGAGAAGTATTGGCCGTAAATAAACATTGTTAGATCTGAGAAGGAGTCACTCTCATTACTTCAGTCTCAAGTTTATATTGCGATGTAGAATAATTGTAATCTTGTGAACTGTATGATATTCCTCCTTACGGATACTAAAATAATTGTTGAAACTGTATTAAAAAAGATGTTTAGCTTTTATTGAAAGTAGAAGTTACTCGTAAGTATAATTAAACACATTCATATTTTCACATGCACTCATTCACACCGCATTTAGGCCTGGTATCCACCAAAGCGGAGAGGAGAGGAGATGTCTCATTTTTCCATAGAATTTTATGCCGCGATCAGATCAGAGCGGAGATGCTTGTAGGCGGGCGTAATGACGTCTTCGTTTCGTAGTTATCACTTGACTGATTTCGAGCTCGCACAGCTCACATCTCCTCTCCGCTTTAGTGGATTCCGGGCCTTATCACGGGGAGTGTTCTGGAGAGACGGTTGTTATAATTTCAACTGCTTAATTACATATCACCCTTATTACCTAGATAGATATGTGGCGCTCCTTAACAGTTCAATTCAAATTCAAATTGAACCGATTGGCATAAATGCGTGCGCTTCGCATGAACTACGAAAATAAATTTAGAAAAAATTCGGTAGCCAGCAACTAACTCGACTCCTTAGGATTTTCGTGCATAATAATAATTACGAAAATCTGTTTATTCGGTCTCACAGACCCACACGCGCGTATAGGAAGGTTAACAGGTGCGACAGAGTTTGATATAAAACTCACGGGCACTGAAACTTCACATCATCCTTACAAATATTATAAATGTGAATGAAAGTTTGATTTTGCGCTTTTACGACGTAGCTATTGAACCAATTTTGATGAAATTTGGTACAGGGATAGACGAGAGCTTGGGTAAAGATATAGGCTACATTTTATCCCGGAAAACTCCATGGTTCCCGCCGGATTTGTGAAAAAATGAAATTCACGTCGATGAGCTATAACTATACCAATAGGAGGTTTAATTTGCCATAGCAATCTTCCTCGAAATAATATTCATATAATATGTTCATAGAATAGGACATGAGATTCCAATCTTCAATTCGAAACTTGCTTATTATTTAAAAAAAAAACCCTTTATCTTTGCGGATAAAGTCGCGGGCATCAGCTAGTATAGTTTATAACATATACTCTTAACATTTTTTTAAATTAAGTTATTTTATTATGATAATAAAATTATCTATTCCTTTTCCAATTTTCTTTATTTTTACACAGTCACAGGTTTCCCTTATTCCACCGATAAAAGCGTGTTGTTGGTTCAGCCAATCCTAAAAGAAGGTAAGTGGGTCCCGAAATTGTATTAGATCCACACGAAATCCCGCGACACTGTCGAGTGGGCACGAAATGCGATTCGTGTTTGTTTGTTCCGGTAATACATACAATTTTATACAGTTTCCTACGATTGAAATATACTCATTATAAAAAAGCGGCCAAGTGCGAGTCGAAGCATGAAGGATTCTGCAGCAGCATACTATAAATGTTCTTGTAGGTTTAAGATTTATGACGTATTAAATAAAACTACTAACAAAATCTCGTTCATATAAATTTTCGGTGGAAGTTTGCATAGTAATGTACATCACTTTGGAAGTTTCTCTCGCGCAAGTTATTCAGTTTAGAAAAAAATTATAGTAAAAACCTCAATATCATTTTTGAAGACCTATCTATAGATACACGTAAGGGTTTGATGAAAAAATTTTTGAGTTTCAGTTCTAAGTATGGGGACCCCAAAGTCTATTGCATTTTTTCTATTTTTATGTTAAAATCTTAATGCGGCTTACAAAATACATTTATTTACCAAGTTTCAACAGTATAGTTCTTATAGTTTCGGAAAAAGAAGGCTGTGACATACAGATAGACATGACGAATCTATAAGGGTTCCGTTTTTTGCCATTTGGCTACGGAACCCTAAAAAGAGTTTACAATAAAAGTTAAATTGTAAGTATATTCACATTCAAAAGCAAAAAGATTTCACAATCTCCCTTTCGGATTATAAATTATCTGCGTAATCTTTAAGACAAAAATCATGTCATGATGGATGATATTAGGAAAAAATAATAAAGTACCCATCATAAGGGCATAGGTATAAGGCATTTATTTTCTCATAATTTATTCCTATAGAATTCTTTTTGATGTCATTTCTAATATACTAGATAATACAAGAGCTTCGGAAACAAGTGGCGCCCTTTTTAATGAAATATTTAATATTGTACCGTCATTGCTATTGCTATAAAATATCATCTAGTCTCAGGCTTCAGGATCACTTAGATATTCAGCTGTGGAGTAGTAGGATTTACGACAGACGCATTTTTTAATAAAACATTAAATTTGTTTATGGATAATGCCTGAATAGTGGCTGGGACTTTATTATAAAAGTGTTTACATTCACCCTTAAAGCTATTACGTATCTTAATGATATACTGACGACTCTCAAAATATTAATGACAATGTAATAATGCATGTACTTACAATACGTTGTTGCAGGCTGTCACCTTTAATAACTATAGTACTGTCATCTGCAAATAAGATCGTAGGATATGGTATATTTGAGGGCAAGTTGTTTATATATAACAAAAACAATAAGGGGCCTAGCACGCTTCCTTGGGGTACACCGTATGTAATTTCACGTTCTCGAGAACTACTAGTTTTTTCCATTTTACTACGTGGGCTTAGCTTAGTAATGTGCGTTATCTGTTTACTGTTGGCAAGGTATGTTTGTATTAGACTGTGGACGTTCCCACGTAGTCCATATTGTTCCAGTTTTTTTAAGAGTATTGCATGATCAACAAAATCAAATGCCTTTGTCATGTCCATATATAGTGCACAAACTGGCATTCGTTTATCTATATTTGTGACCACGTGTTTCATAAAATCATAAATGGCCATGTTTGTGGTGAAGTTTTTTCGAAGCCCTTTTTGTTGTGGAACAAGAACTTTGTTCTTTTCTAAAAATGAGTATATTGACTGATAAATGATTTTGTCAAATATTTTTGACATGATTGAAGTTAGGGCAATTGGTCGATAGTTTCTTAAATCGTCTTTTTTGCCTTTTTTGTGTAAAGGCTCAATTATAATTGGTTTAAGTTTATCAGGATATATGCCATTGATGATGCTGATATTAATTATATGGCTAATATGAGGTGCAATTGCTGATGCTACATGTTTTAATACTATTGTACTAAATCCATCATAACCAACACTTTTTTTGTTTTTTAGGTTCTCTATAATTTTTTGAATATATATATACGTTGGATCTGATCTATGAAGAAATCGTTAAAGGTATTAGCAAGTTGTTTGGGAGATTTTATAATTTTATTATCTTTAATAATCTGTAATATATTCAATGTAATATATTATAAATTTTGTTTTTTTTTATTGATAACTTGCCATGTGGCTCTACTTTTGTTATTTGTACCTAAAATAAATTGATTGTTTTGGGCTTTCTGTGTCAGTTTTATAATTTTTTTAAGTCTTTTTGAATAATTTGTGAGGATATTTTTGTTTTTTTTTTTTGTTCTATTTAATCTGTATCTCCATAGAGTATCTCTTTTTCTTTTACTACAAGCTTTTATTCCTGTTGTTATCCATTTTGGTTCATTGCGGGTTTTAATTGTAATTGTTTTTGTCGGAAAACATAGATATATAGCTTGAATGTTTCATAAAATGAGTCGTAAGCTGTATGTAGGTCACTAGTTTCATATATATCAAAAGTAATATTATTCAGACAAGATATGAATTTATTTAGGTTTTCTTTTTGATAGTCTCGGATAGTTGTTCGCCAATACTTTAAACTGCAGGTTCTACGCACTGGATATTTAACTAGTTGCGCGGTGTGATCGGAAAGATCCTATATGTCTATGACCTCACTTTTACCAGATTTAGGATTGCCATAAGCAATGTTGTCGATACAGGATCCAGACTGTGGTCTTGTGCATTCTTTTATCTGTAGTTTTAAATTATATTGAGCAAGAAAATTTTCAAGATCTAATGATGTTTTATCATTTTTTAGCATATCAATATTGAAATCACCGCACATCACAAGTCCCTTCTTAGTATTTTTTAATAAGTTATACATAATTGTGTCAAGCGTTTCGTAAAATATATCTAATTCTCGTTTTCTATTACAAGGAACTCTATAAATGCATAGTTTAATCGTGTCATGATTAATTAAGTCAATAGCGCAACATTCAATAATATTTGTTAGGGATACTTGTGCCGGAAATTTTATTTCTTTGTATGGAGTTTTATTTTTGACTCATATGCATGCTCCTCCTCTTCTTTGTTTTCTTGAAAATGTTGCAGCAACGTGATATTTTGGTATATGTAAAATATGTTCATGTCCAGAGAGCATGTCCGTTACAAGCACCTTAATGATTGTTAAATCTACGGCACTCGTTGCTCCTTTGAGTTTTTTAAATTAATTTATTTAAAGAAAACCCTGTTTAATTAATTAATTTAACTACTAATGACTTCTTTTTATTTTTTTTAACTTATACAAGTAATTCAAAACGTTTGAGTAATTTTGGTGAATCACTTGACATACATTGTAATATAAAATATATGTAAAACGGTGAAACTGTAAATATAGACTGAAATTATTTTCTTTCTTTCAACAACAATAATGTAATCATCGAAACAAACATAAACCTGCCATGCCTACTACTCGGTTAAGGCGAGTTTGTAATTTTTTATTGGAAGATGTAAATATATTTTATGTAAAATATGCTTTTGCGACATCCGACATGCGACACGATTCCACAAAATTTACAAAGGCCTATGTGTAGCAATATTTTAAAGAATATATAGTATATTTATCCCCATTCCAAGAAAAGCCAACGCCACTAAAGAAGTATTCACTTCAAAAATATTGAATTAACATTATTGTAATTATAATAATTCGAATGAAATTCTCTTGAAACACAAAGCATAGGCTATTGCCTTGCCCCAAAGGGCAAGATAATTTGTGTAAAAGTGTATCAATATTATTATTTATATTATAACTAGCTGCCTCGACAGACGTTGTTATGTAGATAATAAAAAGAAAAACTGTTTTATAGGAATTTGCCAATAATCAAATTACAATTTCAAATCATCAAGAATTATTTCGTAAGAAATGCTCCCTTCATTATAATAAATAATGAAATTGATTCACAGCGGAACTGTCAAACCATGCGTCACTAAATTCTCTCATGGAAAATATGTACATACAAAACAAATATTTGAAATAAAAATAATTATGGGTCCCAAATCAAAATAAAAACTATCTTATCTCTCAAGTTGGACTAAACTGCACTCCATGAAGTAATCCCCATTTAAATTCGTTCATTAGTTTAGGAGTCCATCGCAGACAAACAACGTGTCACGAAATTTATATATATTAACATTATCAAGATTAAATATTTACACATATGTGACACCAGCCACATTATTCAACCACACGGTTGACCCACCACTATATCGCTCGATTCATTTCATTCAACCTTGCCTTCGTGTCGAGGTTTATACTTAACATATACGAGTATCGCATAATAAAAGTTCTGTAAAGTTTAATAAAGTAAACCATAACTTATGGTCACGAAATAATTGAGTTATAAAAATAATACCGACGCCACCATCTGAAATAGTCTAGACTCCAGAATAAACACAATATTATGAAATAAATTCTATAATTTGTTCAGTTTATGCGTAAATTTATTAAAGTAAAGGCATTTGAATTCACTATTCAAATATAAACTTTATTTTTTTAAAAGAGGATACATTTGTGTTTTTGTATGTATGTTTGTAATACTTTCACACAAAAACTACTCGACTGATTTCAAAAATTCTTTCACCATTAAAAAGCTACATCTTCACTGAGTGACATAGGATATATTATATTTTCAAAATATAGGCATCAAGGTGTGAAAATATTAGGCAAAAAAAAACTGCCATCCCGTACGGAAACTATACGCAACAAAAAAATGTTGTACAGTATTATAGAACGTATCAATACCAAAAAAAAGTCTGGAATACCATATGTCCAACTACTGTAGTTATGCCACTATAACTACTTTTTTACATTATAATAGTGTTGATAGTAATCAAACCTGTAACAAGGAGTTCTTATCCGCATATAAGAACTCATTGTTCAATGTTTGGCCGTCAAGCTAAAGAATAGATTAATATTTTAAAATTTAAATATTTACCCGGATGAGAAGACAATCGAATAAGAGAGATTAGAGAATGAAGTAAAGAAATTCCTCTGGTGTTGCAAGAGATTGTGGGCGGCGGTGATCACTTAACACCAGGTGACCCGTACGCTCGTTTGTCCTCCTATTCCATAAAAAAAAGAACGGTCGGCCTTCGGCCTAATATTTAATATTTATAATTAATATTTTTAATTGAAATTGAAATAATAAGCATATAAGAGTAACAGAATATATTAGATTGTTTTATTCTATAACGATCCCGCGGTGAAGGAGGAAACAAACCATATTATTCATACCACTGTATTAATTCTTATCCTCTTAAATTGTATTTTATTAGAGAGAGTTTCATTCAAAAGATATAATGAATTTAAAAATGTCAATCCAAAGAAAAACTGCAATAATAAAATAATAAATAAGTGAAATAAATCATCTAGATGTTCATCTTTTAGAATTTAGGCGATAGGATAAACCAGTATAGACTAGATCAAACTAGTTTCAAATTTCTTCATTTTTGAAGAAATTTGCTATTATTTGCAATTTAATAGACCTTATAAAAATATCTCGTGGCTTATAAATAGTATTGAAATACCGCTTTCTTGAATTCTCTCCGAAAGCAGTTTAGTAAGTTATTTAAAATTAAGTGATAAAAATAACTTCAAAGCGACAGAACCTCACCGTGGGCCGGCAATAAGTAGGAAATGAAAGCGCTGTCTATAACTAGAGTTTACCGCCCGTCTGCCATCGATTGGCTCTGTCTATATATTTAGCACTGTCTATGCTATAATTTGATTTAGATATTTTTATCGGAGACATAATCAGATTTCATCAGAACTCTCTGGCATATTCCCGTTTAGAACTGGAGTTCCTGGAGGAAATTCCCAGGCAAAGTTATATTTAGAACATTACGACAGACTTTTGAAGTTATAATATACTTCGTTTAGCGCAGTAGGGAAAAATTATCAGTGAATTTATACGATGCGCGCGCACACCGTCACGCAAATTCGACACCCTAATGCTAGTTGGTCAACTAGATCATTTTGTATTCAGACTATATTTACTAAATTATTATGCGGTATAATAATATTTTCATTGGTTTTATCGTTTAGCTTATTTGTTATATATATATTATATATATATATATATTATATATATATATATATTATATTGCTCTTTCTACAAACGTAAAATAACACAAGAAAAATTTTATTTAAGAATTTTTGTTTTGCTGTGCCAAAGTATAAGTGCGTAGGTACAAATGTGAATCAATCTACATTTTTTTGTAGATTGATTCAAATGTAGTATGGTATGGTATGGTAATCCGAAAAGAAATCTTTATTCTTACAATTTTTAGGTAGAACTTCAAATATTATAGGGATTATTACTTTTATATGACCATTTGATGGGACCAGCATTTGATGGGATTTTAAATATTTTTTTATTATTTATTTTTACATTACGATAAGTTAATTCAGGGCACACAGTTCGACGGACAGATGGTGGGGCAGAAAAGTCTTCGAATGGCGACCATGTACCGGAAGACACAGTGTTGGTAGGCCCCCCAGAAGTTGGACCGACGATCTGTTCAAGATCGCCGGAAAACGTTGGTTGAGGGCAGCGCAGGACCGATCTTCGTGGAGATCTTTGGGGGAGGCCTTTGTCCAGCAGTGGACGTCTTCCGGCTGATGATGATGATGAAGTTAATTTAAAGTACTTAACCATCTTACAACTAGCATCTCTTCTCAAAAAATTAATACATTTCTTATTAAATCCCCCTTTATCTATGCTTAAGAATTCTTCAAGCTGTTAATATATTCATATAAGTAGTCAGATATTCGGTATATTTACAAGATTCTTATTTTCTTGTTATTTGTATTTAATATTTCTCGCCAACCATTTTGTTTTGAATAAAAATTATAAAAAGCCGTTTTTTGCCCACAAGTCGATCTAGAGTTTAAGTTAGCTGAACCAAATTCCAGCTTAAGAAATAGTGTAGGCACTTAGAAGGTAATAGGAAATGTTTGAATATTTTTGTTGCATCACTTTGCATAAAATGTATAAATATTTCGTAAAACATACTTTCAATTGTATAAATTGCTGCAGCTGAAAATGGGGCAATGAGGTTATTGCCACTATTTTCCATTAGAGATTCCAAAGTGTTGTAAAAATCTAAGTTGTATAAATTTTGACGTTAGCGTAATTTTTTGACCTAACTGAATTAATTATTTTTGAGTTTGAATTTCCATGAATGAGATCAAAACATTATTTAGCAGTTCATTTTTGATGAATAGAACTCACTGAAGATATCAGTAGAAAGCAAGCTCTGGATCAACCATTAAAATGGGTGTCCCACATGGTTCAACTCTTGGTCCGCTCCTATTTCTCATCTACAGAAATGATTTGCTGTGATATGTTGCTAAATTGTATTGTATGATAGCAGGTGAGACCTAGCTATTATTTATGCTTAATAGACGAATCGGTCTTTAATCATAATATTAACAACTTTTCGGCCAAAATGGCTTACTAATTTAAAGTAAATAATTTATTCATTTATTTATTTATTAGGAAGCCAACGTGCATACAACTATCTTAATCTATAGATACATTTAAAAATTCTTTTATAATGTTGTATACTCCACTTACAAGCTAACTCGACATGCTTAATAGTATTATATACATCCTTTGTTAAACTAAAACTTTTGAAAACAATTTTTGAAAATATTTTACAAATTAAAGCCACAAGCAAAAGGCTGATAAAAAAAATAACTATGTTCATACTTAATAACCAAAAAAAATTAAATTATAAAACAATAACTACGAACAATGACTAACCATCTTGCAATACTTTCATAATTTTTTTGACTTCTTTTTTAAAACATTGGGTAGAGTGCTGAAAAATATCTATACCAGCTCTCTTAACCAAGTTGTTGTAGGTGACAACTATTCTACACAAAGGGGCGGATCTGCTTAATTTATATTGAATATAGTAAGAAAACTATGTGTATTTGATTTATTACAGCTAACGTCAATATGGTGAAATCCATTGTCAACAGATTGCCAACAGATAGCTGGATTGCCAAATATACTTAGTTCTGCATCATTCGTGGTAAGGATAATAAGTTAACTCTAACAAAGTTATAGCACGTGTCGTCATTATTTCCAAAGTGCTATATCCTTCGGTATATTACTTTGGGACACTTCACTAATGTTCAAACGATTTAATTGCTGCAGGAAATGGCTGCTCGTGCATTGTAATTACAGAATTTTATGCAAAAGTTGGATAAAAAGTATTGCAAAGTGTTAAAGAGTATTAGACTTCTTCAAAGACTCAATAAAGTTTGTACTTATATTAGTGATAGTGGCTGTATAAATTACAAATAAAAGTAGAGGAGTATAACAAGGATATTAAAATATTAATAGTGCCATGTCAATGGATATTTGATAACCTAATATTTTTTTTACACAAATATTAAACATTTTCTAAAGGTTGTGATGTATAATGTTGTGTAGTAGGTATTATGAGTATGTAGTAGCATGTATATGGCTTTTTTGTATAATACGTTTTTCTTTTGAGACAAATAAAATATTTTCAAAGAACAGGGACACATAAATGCAATACTAGTATAAAC
Organism: Leptidea sinapis; assembly: GCF_905404315.1. NCBI lineage: Eukaryota > Metazoa > Arthropoda > Insecta > Lepidoptera > Pieridae > Leptidea > Leptidea sinapis. The sequence continues at coordinate 2,958,578 of NC_066285.1, read as the reverse complement.
ATAATCTTAAAATCATTCACGTCAGTTTTTAAACAAATTTTGCAAACTGTGTGCAGTATGACCCAACTAGAGAGATATGATAGTATTTATTTCAGTTCATGACCATTTTTATTTTTAGTTTCAAATTTTATATCTGTATGAATAATTCATTAATTCATTTGACAGTTCTGCTGTGACATTATTACATTACAAGAACAGGGAAAAATTAAATAGGTAATTATAGTAACGATCAAAGTTTTACAAATTTCATAAGAGACAAAAAAGATTTTAAATCTAAGACTTATAATAAGACTACACGCTCACTGCCAGGTATATACATAGCTATTTATGAGATATTGAATATTAAACCATGCTCCTATATGAACACAATGCTGTGCTAAAATTTCAAAACGATCAATAAAGATATTAAGGTAGTTTGCGATTTTAAACAAACGCACATTAGATTTTATTTAACAGATTACCGTAAAGCCTACTTTAAACTGAGTACTTTATATTGAGAACAAAGTTTCTCCATTAAAAATCGCATAAGGCTGAAAAACATTTTTTACTTTCATGAACTTAAAACTGTGCTCCTAGGAACTGAAATGTTATTTAAACTTCCATAGAGTTAGGTTACGTTTCCATTAAATGCTATAACATAATTTCTCTGATGCCAATATTTTGTATTTTTTACACCAATAAATTACTAAAAGAACGAATATAATTAAAAAAATATTGATATTATAATAATGCTAATTGCAAACAAAAAAAGCTAAATTTAATAAAAGAGTAAGCAATTTGTTGGTTATTTGTAAACAACTGCATTTTCTAATTTCAACGTGTTATTGCTGATGTCAAGACATAAAAAATACTTGCAGACGAACTTAATATCGAAAACCGGCAGCCGATGATTCCTCCATCAAAAAATTATACGACATAACCCCTGAGTATTTTCGATCTGGCCGCCCGCCTCTCGTATTCTGGGGAGGGTGCAGTACCGTTTATTGCTGAGGAGAAACGAAGCAACAATATCATGACACTTCACTCTACGCTTAATGTTTACTTTTGCAATACATGGGTAATACATTTCATCTTAAACATCAACTACCAACCACCACCTTGAGATGGCACAGCCAGCCTTGTTATTCCTCGTGGAGTTACAGATATGTTTGGTTGCGCGGAATATATTTATTTATGTGTATTTCCTACTATCCTATTCCTTCTGCAGTATCTTCTTTACCGCTTCTATGTACCTAATATTATTCATCTCCCTGATGGCAGCGTACAAAGCTACATAGACGGCACTAGTGGGTCGCAAAGCCTTCGAATCAGCTAATTACGGGAGTTAAATCGAAGGACGGCAATCATTGCCTTCGAAGCTTCACTTGAGTGACATCGCCGCTGCGTGTAGTTTATTGAGATTCGCGCAATTACTGCATTAACTTTATAAATAACTAATCAATAACTTATACTTTTACCAGTGGGAGGCTCCTTTGCACAGGATGCCGGCTAGACTATGGGTACCACAACGGCGCCTATTTCTGCCGTGAAGCAGTAATATGTAACCATTATTGTTTCGGTTTGAAGGGTGCCGTAGCTAGTGAATTTACTGGGCAAATGAGACTTGACAACTTATGTCTCAAGGTGACGAACGCAGTTGTAGTGCCTCTCAGAATTTTTGGGTAGCGTTGCATTGTATTGGGCAGGGCGTATCAATTACCATCAGCTGAACGTCCTGCTCGTCTAATCCTTGATTTTCATAAAAAAAAACCTGTGTATGTGTATCAAGAATCATACTGTTACTCGGAGATCAGCTGGAGAGAGAACGATCTTATCGAATAAAGTAGGTACGTTGCCTTACTTCCGCCATATATAGTCCTAATTTAAGTGTATAATTACATTACCCACTTATTATTCCGAACCAGCCAATACAGTCCATTAATTTCGCATCACAAATCTTGACTGACACAGCGTATTTTTCTGCTTCATGCTGGGGTATCTGGGTTTGTTAGGTAGGATATCCACTTTCGTTTTCTTGAGCTCAGCATTATAAGGTTTTAGTCCTGGGTGACTTCAACGGGCGTAAGGTGGGGTCGCGTACGACAAACTTCGCAGCGATCTGTATATATTGTTGCATTGGCATATATTCGCTTTGGCCTCTTTAAATAAAGGATATTATGGTTTGTTTACTACCTTGGAGAGATTTATTTAACCATTTTTCTATCAGGATATTATAGTATTTGATTGCGCTTGTAGTTTTACCATCGCTAACAAGATAGTGGAGCACATACTTTGTTCAGTTTGTTATTATGATCAAAACTGGTTACTGGGAGACCTAGTTACCTCTCGTTATTTACGTCGTATTAAGCAAGTTATGATTGTTTCACAATTTCCTCCACTCAGCGCGGCTATTGTGTTCAACTTTATTGTGAAACTTTAAGGCAATGATTGTTAAATTTATTTTCTGTTCCAGTTTTCTCATTAATTTACTCATAACTAGGCTTTATACCTAAGAAGTCCGTCATGTCGACCTATTTGGTTTATTAATTCGAAAATCAAGAAGAAAAATTAAATCTTGTATGTATGTATGCATTTAATAAAAGGCTTTTATTTTGATAAGTTAAATAAGAAGTCGCACATAATACATTTAGTAAGAAGGCTAGTATTTTTATACTGTGTGATAATTTGCATACAATTTATTTAGCAATTTGGTATTATTTTGATATTATAAGCTTAAAAAAATATGGGTTGCACTCTGGGAGTGCCGCTAGAAGTGAAAAGTTAAACATTAACGCTGTGCATTTTTTAATATAATAATCTCGAACGAATTGCTTTATTTATCAGTATAAAAGTATTAGCACTTATGTGGTTAAATTATTATTCATTTATTGAGCTATCGTACAAAAAAATACAATTTATATACATTAAAAAGATTATCTCTCAGAAAAATCAACTTTACTTTGACTTTGTTAAGAATTTTCGATCAGGCCACGGGTCCTGACGCCAGTTTAACATTTTATACCCATCCCAAAAAAAGTGCTCAAAGCCGCTAAAAAAGTTTTCACTTTAAATATTTTATTTTTTGCACAAACACGTATTAACACACTTACAACACTGAGGCCCAAGCAAACTCCCACTATACCTTGGTAAACACGAGTGGAGGGGGTACAAAGCAGAGCGGAAGAGAACCACCAACACCAACGAACAATAACAACGGTTCAACACTTGTATAATAATTTTAAGATGTGTGTTGTGCATGAACCTCTAAACTGCATATGAAGTCCTGGTACATGTTGCTAGCATGACACATGATTTCGAATGCTATTAAAGACATTATTATCACCGCTACCTTATTTATGTTCTCCTGGTGTCTATTTAATAATTCGTTGTGCGAATGAGGTCAGATTATGTTAAGGTATACTCGCGTCATACATAAGGCAATCTCTTCTTCAAATATGATGGCCTGGTACCAAAACACTGTTTAAAATTGACAATCGAATTTTCGATCAGGTCACGTCTCCTGACGGTAGTTTATGATTTTGTACTCATACCAAGATAAGTGTTCATCACCTCTAAAGGAATTTTCACTTCAAAAATATTTCACGGCTGAGATTCGATCCTTCGACCTCGCGGTGTTTCGGCTTCGCAATCTATCTAGCAATGATTCAACCACTGGTCCAAAGACCGTATGATCATTAAGTTGAAATAGCCGAACTATAATTAGGTAGAGGTATAAATCTTTCATCCATAATTTCAACGACTGTCTTACGAATTTTCGATCAGGCCACGTGTCCTGACGTGAGTTAATAAACATTTTATACCCATCCCAAGAAAAGTATTCAACACCGTTAAAGAAGTTTTTACTTCAAAAAAATTAAGTTACGTGTATAGTGGGTAGACGCGGTTAAGTCGATGAGTCAGTTGGAGGGCTTCGCTATTAATTTAATGCCATTTTATTAAATATCTATTTTGTCCGATTGCTTTAAGCTCAGTAATATGTTATGTTTATAAAGTGATAACCCTCACTTTTAGGATTAATACACAAAATAATAATTTATATGACTGACTCTTATAATAATTTATATGGCAAACGTTGTTTTGCCATATAAATTATTTTAAGAGTTAGACCGTTTCTTGGACATTGAAACAATACTTTATTTCTCTAAAATAAAAGAATTTTTCTCAAATAAACGTAGCCTAAGTTACTCCTTATTACATAAGCTACCTGCCAATAAAGTCCCTTCAAAATCGGTCCAGCCATTTCAGAGGTTAGCCGGAACAAACAGACAGACAGACAGACAAAAATTCTAAAAAATGTTATTTTGATGTACATACTGTAAATATATTCATATACATGTAGTAAAACACGGTTATTTCAATATTACAAACAGACACTCCAATCTTTTTTATATGTATAGATGACAGCACTTAATAAAATAAAATAAAACTAAATTAATTGCTCTTGTTGCTTATAAACAATGAGTAATCTATACTAATATTATAAAGCTGCAGTATTTGTTTGTTTGTTTGTTTGAACGCGCTAATCTCTGGTACTACTGGTCCGATTTGAATGATTCTTTCAGTGTTGGGTAGTCCATTTATCGAGGAAGGCTATGTTTTTTTTTCAAAATTAGGGATCCGTAATAAAATTGCTATTTTGTAACACAAGGTGTAAACTCGAAAACCTATTTTTGCGTGCTCTGCAAAAACTATCGACAATAGAACAAATTGATGTACAAGCTATAATATAGGCAATATTTTATTACTTATAAAACTATCGCGTGAATTATACTTTATATGGCAAAACAACGTTTGCCGGGTCAGCTAGTCTATACTAATATTATAAAGCTGCAGTGTTTGTTTGTTTGTTTGAACGCGCTAATCTCTGGTACTACTGGTCCGATTTGAATGATTCTTTCAGTGTTGGGTAGTCCATTTATCGAGGAAGGCTATAGGCTATGTTTTTTTTTTCAAAATTAGGGATCCGTAATATAATTGCTATTTTGTAACACAAGGTGTAAACTCGAAAGCCTATTTTTGCGTGCTCTGCAAAAACTATCGACAATAGAACAAATTGATGTACAGGCTATAATATAGGCAATATTTTATTACTTATAAAACTATCGCGTGAATTATACTTTATATGGCAAAACAACGTTTGCCGGGTCAGCTAGTGTACTCATAAAACTAATTCCGGATACTATCACGTACTTAATAATAGATGTTAACATTATTTGAACACATATAATAGGTCAAATAAGTATCATTTTTATCAATACAATCGTTGCGTAAAACTACTAAATTGAAAAAAAAAAGCTTAAAAAGCAAAAATACATTTATTAATCATATACTTTAAACGCAGCTAAGATCAAGTGAATAATATACAAAGCTCATTTAAAAACAAAGTCAAATCCTTTACAATTATTCAGTTGTTTAATTCTATCTGAACTATACTATAACAGTATTAGGAATCCATTCTATGTAATATAGCCGAGATTATCTACGAGATATTTATTGAAGCCCAATCTAACATAGGGATAGAATGGACTTAAGACACGGTCTGACATAGTCTTAACTAAATCTAGTATTGATTGAAATCTGGGTTGTAGATTGAATTAAAATAGAGAATAATGTTTTAATTATGTAACGAGTGTTGTATCTAAAGTGACATTAATCTACACAAATAAATTTAATTGAAGTGTCTGTTATTGGTTTTTTTACTAAATTTTCAAACATAACTATATTATATAACTATATTTACAATACTATGACTATATAAAATTAAAACTATCATTACGTGGAAGCGTACGGTAAGCGCGTTTGTTCTGTTTGTATCTGATTGCCATTTCATTAGTTTTTTTTGGTCTCTTCTATCTCATATCTGAAACGACTTGACTAATCTTGACGGGATTATTACTAATAGCTAACACACAAAGAATAGTCAGGCTAGTCAGATTTTCATGTATACAAGTAGTTTATTGTTGTTGTATTTGTAAATTATTGGACAATGTTTCGAGTTAATAAGTCTTTTGTGGGAATTGTGTGTCCATGTAAATGCTTTTACAATAAGATCCCAGAAAATGTTCAAAACAATTGTATTACGAAATTCGAAAGAATTGTTCATAAATGCTTGTGTGGTAAAGGTTACTTACTTATACTTAACATAAGTGACTTTTTAAATTAAACACTGTTTAAAGGATTCAAAAGCGTGTTATTGTAACTTTGTATTAACATTAGATTTTTGCGTAAAAGTTACATTTTTATTACTATTTTAAACCCGACTTTTCAACACCTTTCTAGCTCTTGTTTTCAGGGGGACTGCAGATGATATAAATAAGTTTCTTATAGTACCGTAGATTAGGAATGGATCGACCGCTCTCAGGCTATTTAATAATAAATTTTAATGTACAATTTAACATTGTAACCTTTTTATAAAAAAAGAAGCCCGCTGAGTTAATGCGCCCGTTCTTCTCAGGTCTGAGGCATACTTTTTGAATGGGTGGAAGTTGTTGATAATAAGTGATATTATTATTACACAACTCGGCATTAACACTCTTTTGATCTTCAATTGGAATTGTGCAGATGGGACCCGTAGCTGAGAAAAAAATTGCGATCATTTTTTATCAACGTTCCTCGCCCGCCTCATTTTTGTTGGCCTGTTCTCATTTTCAAAGAGCCATTCACAATATTGCTGTTTTCTTTTCGGGTTTAAAACATAAAATCCACGTTTTGTCTCCTATTTTTTTTTTTTTGAGAGGAGGAAATACTGTTACGTATTTACGCCCCGTTCCGGGGCGTAATATGTCGGACTCGAGTGTCCGCGTAAGCGGACGCCCCATACCGACTAAAACCTCCTCTGTGCTGTTAGCAGCCCTGGCTTTCACAGCGAAGTAGGACGTGGGCCGTGGAGGCCGCAAAGACTACGCAACAACAGTCGCGGGGCGTCTCCTAAGGAGACTCGAACCTCAGACCGGCTGTGTGCTTGTGGGAAGGAGAGAGAATGAAAATGAAAATGAAGATGAAAAGATGAGAAGAACACACTCGCCGGCGAGTGTGGTGATGTTTAGTGTAATGTATGTGAGTGTGTGTGTATGTGTTTATGATTGTATGTATGTATGTGTGTAAGTAGTGTAAATGTTAGTGTGCATGTATGTTTGTGTTTGTGTCTGTTTGTTTGGAGTGTGTTTGTGGTTGTGTAAGTCGTGTATGTCAGTCCGTCAGTCAGTCCGTGTGTTAGTGAGTGTAGTGAAACGATTACAGGACGAGGACTAACGTCTCGTCGGGTATCAAAACAATGTGTAGTATATCTAGGGTGCGGGCCGCTGGCCATCGTCAGAGTGACGAGTGCCAGTGGTTTGCGGTGGTTGACCGCGCCTACGCCTGCGAAGGCGGTGTGTGCGTGTCTGTGTCGGTGTTTGTGTGGGTGTTGCGTTCGCGATGGTGATGTCGTCATCCGGGTCTACCGTTACGTGTCTGGGACGTCTTATTGGGTTGAGACTATGGTGAAGGGGGGTGTACCCGCATGCCTTCCTAACCAAGATGTTGGGATGGTTAGGCGCCTTGTCAAAGAAGCGTCGCGAGATCTCTTTAAAGTGTTGAGCTATCGTCGGAAGCTCTAGGTCACGGTGAAGGTCAACGTTTCGGATGAACCACGGGGCTCCGGTTGCCATGCGCGTGAATTTATTTTGAACTACTTGCAAACGACGTAAGTAGCTCGGTCGGGTGTGCGCGAAAACGACGCTTGCGTATGACAGTATGGGCCGTACGATGGTTTTGTACAGCGTCACTTTGTGTTTGAGCGGAAGTTTGCTTCGCCCACACACAAGTGGATAAAGGCGACTGAGGACAAATCGGGCTCTATTGCATACCGTATCAATATGTTTCTTGAAGTTCATATTGCTGTTGAACGTGACTCCTAAGTATTTGTAATCCTTCACCCACGGTATGGGTGTTTCATACAATTTAATGACGTCGGTCGGTCGTTTTTTAGCGCGGATGCTATTCGCGTTACCCAAGAGTACCGCTGCACTCTTGGTGGGATTCACTTCAATCCACCATTTTCTGAACCAGTTGCCTAGTTCATCGACGGCGGCTTGAAGCACTTTAATGTTCCTGCTCAAGGTTGAGCGGTTCAATAGAGCGGAGCCAAAGTAGAGTGCCGTATCGTCAGCGTACTGAGCGAGCTGGACACTCGAAAACTTGGGAATGTCGCTCGTGAAGAGCGAGAAAAGAGTGGGAGAGAGGACTGAACCCTGTGGCACGCCAGACCTGATGGGTCTGGGTGAGGATAGGGTGCCCTCTACTCGATATCGGAAGGAGCGATCAGTAAGGTAGGCTCGTATGATGCGCACGAGCCTGTCTGGCACTCCCAATTGATACAGCTTGAATACTAAGCCGTTGTGCCATACCTTGTCGAATGCCTTCGCGACATCGAAAAACACGACTGCCGTGGTAGCGTGAAGTTGACGCCGTACGAGAATGTACTCGGTGAGTCGGTGAGCCTGCTGGGGACACGAGTGAGCGGTTCTGAATCCGAACTGTATGTCGGGTATCAGGTTGAGCTCCGCGATGTAATGATTAAGACGCGCGAGAATTAATCTTTCGTAAAGTTTCCCGATCGAGTTAATTAAGCTAATAGGCCTATAGCTACTCGGATTAGCTTTAGGTTTATTGGGTTTTGGGATACCGATAACAATGGAATCCTTCCATTGTTCGGGGAACGCGCTATTAGACAATAGAATATTAAAAATGGTAACCAATAAAGTAATAAGAGTCGAGGGTAGGATTTTAAGAACCCTATTGTTTATAGTGTCGGGCCCCGGGGCCTTCTTGGAGTGAAGCTCCTTAATGATTAGCTTCACCTCTTCGTAAGAGGTGGGTTTTATTACATCGCCTGAAGGACTCAGAGCGGAGCGACGTTCAACTTCACGATCAACTTCGTCAACGTATGTCGGGTCGGCTGCTGCATTTGGAGAGCACTGACTGTATCGGCGAGGCATTCAGCCTTCTCATCGTCATCGAGCGCCGGCTGCAGTCCCGGTCTGTCCAAAGGAGGCATGACAGTGGGCGGCTCCTGTTTGAACGCGCGAGGCAGCTTCCAGAAAGCCACATGTGATGGCTTAAGGTTGCCGAGCAAGCGGTCCCAACGTTCGCCGCGGAGTTCCGCGATACGTTCCCGTACCACCCGCTGTAGGTAGCGGAGGTGGCGCCTATTTTCGACCGACGGATACCTGTCGTAAAGTCTAGTGGCTCTGTGCCGTGTGTCTTCCGTGTGAGTAAGTTCCTGACCTCTGGAGGCAGGTTTAGGCGATGCGGTTGCATCGTCGGAACCTGCCTGGAGCAGGCCTTGATCCTATTCTGTATATGTGACGTCACATGAGAGATAGCACTGTGAGCCGTGTCGACCGAGTCGATGACGTCCGGTATAAGGTCAAGGTCGTCGGACTTGATAGACTCGAGATCCTTTTCCAGCCGTTGCCAGTCGATCACTGTTTTCGTCGGTGGTTGAAAGTTAACCGGTGGGCCTAGATTTAGGACGACGGGCCGGTGGTCTGACTCTAATTCGTGAAAAACCTCAATTGAATTTACATTGAGCCTTACGTTCTTAAGTAACGCAACGTCTAGAATGTCGGGTCGGTGCGCGACGTTATCCGGATAATGTGTTGGTTCGTCGGGTGCTATTACTGAAAAGTTCAGCGTGTCTGTCAGCGAATCTAATAAGATTCCGTTTCTATTTGTGGCTCTACTGTTCCAGCTGGAGTGTTTGGCATTAAGATCGCCACCCACTATGACTGCAGCCCCGTGGCCAAGTAATGCTTCTATATCTGTGTATAATACTTTTTTGTTGGGCGGAAGATAAGCTGAAATAACAGTGATCGGCTGGTGATTCGCCATACTGACCCGGATGGCAGAGGCCTCGATGTTAGTGAGGACCGGAGGATCTATAGGTATACAGTGTAGAGACCTTTTAAAATAAATGAGGGTGCCGCCCATACGGGTGGTGCGATCATTCCTGACTAAGTTATAATTAGCGATACGCGGATCGCGTATACGTGGTTTTAGAAATGTCTCTTGCACTAAGAATAGGTCTAATTGATGTTCGTGAGCGAACTCCTTCACCAAGTCTAGTTGAGGCTTAAGGCCTTGGGCGTTAAAATACGCTATAAGGAGCGTATGTGGCTTAACCCGTCCGCTTACGTAATTAGGCATCGCGAATTTTTTTATACTTTCGCCCTATATCGGTGAGGGCACGGAATATTTTGCCGTTGTCTGCCATAACTTGCAGGAGTGACGGCGGGTCGTCCCGGACAGCATCGAGCCTGCTGGCCAGGGCTGTGATTTCATCAATGTCGAACAGCTCTGACAGTTCAAACATGAAGGCATTCGTCTCCTATGACAATGTCATATACAGCATTACAAGGTCCGTGGTCGTACTTCATTAGCATATGTGAGTAGCATTCCATGCGGGCCCGCTTCTGCTCCACTGTAAGTTCATGAGGGATCCAACGACAACAAAGTTTTCGAACTTTCAATTCTTCTAATATTTCTGAATTTGGCTCATGCCAATCCCCAATAGTCTTCGAATTGTCTCATAGGTAATCCGCAGGTTTTCTTCAATTAGCCGCTTAACAATAAACACATTATTTTCGGTGACGGCAATTGATGGCCGCCCTTCACCAAATTTGTCATGTAAAGAAACCCGACCTCTCTCAAATTCAGCAAACCATCGCCACACAGTGCTCAGGCAAAGTGCTTCTCTCCCAAAAGCATTTTTAAGGCGAGCGGCACAGTCTTGCGGAGAGAGACAACTTTTAAAATCATAAACAAATCATCGCTCTAAAATTTTTTCGACTTAATTCCATTTTCGTTGCGTATATAGAACTTTGATGTGTGATAAAAAACAATTGGCAAATTATTTCCCGCCAATTGTTTTTTTTATTACTAAGAAGGTTGCAACGTTTCAAAAACTGTAACATTCGAAATTCAAATAGTTCCGATTAGCTAGAAGTGCAAAACTTTTAGTGTGTACTTAGTAATATTGATTAGAGTTAAATTTAAGTTATAATAATTATATAGTGGTAAGTGTATTTGAAAAGATTTCCTTACTTTAAGAAATGGAAATATATTATTACTGCGATTTTTTTGTTAAAGCAGAAGTATCGCCGAAAAATCCTGTCTCAATATAAATGTTATTCGTGTAAGTTGACGTCACTGTCACGTGATAGCCACTAGGTTTTCTTTTTAGTAAATGAATGGCAAAATGAACAATTAGCCCACCCCATGTTGAGTAGCAAAGTAGCAATTCCAATCATATCGTTTTGCATCCATGGACCTGATACATAAGATGAAGTGGACTCTAAAATATGTAGAATAATAAGACTTACTTAAATAATTTATTATTAAACTGGAACACTAAAAATTATGAGTTGTACAACATATACAGTGCTTAACAGGTTTATAACAATATATGAGTTATTTATTTATGTGTTTATTTATTAATTTAAGCCATTAACTACTTTTAATTATACAAAACTGTTAAACTAATTTAACTTCCACTTTTATAACATCACTCTGCTAGGCGAAGGCCTCCCGTTTTTTTTACACAATATTTTGTCGGCTGTTGATCGGGTCTAGAGTACGCATTCAAAAGCAATTATTTCGTCGAAACACGTGGTGGTGGGTCTGCCTCTTTTTCTTTTTGAGTTCCTCGGATATATATATATATCGCTGAAATGTCACTGCATGTGCGCTTGTGAACGGGCGCTGCTTGTGGTGGCAGGATGATCGCGTTGCGGGAGGCTCGGCTTCAGATTCTTAAAAGTTATTATGTGTATATATATATATATATATACATATATATATATATATATATATTATTTATAATCGAATATAAAATGCTCAGAGAATACCTTTATTTATTTACGGTGTGTGTGGATGATGCGGCTACTATACTCAATAACTTTTGTATTAATTTACATTTACTTTTTTTGCTTACTCTTGTAAGGCTTTGACTATTTACCACTTTACAAATTAATATATTACATTGTAAATCGAACAAAATGTAAATCATGATGATAAAAGAGTGGCAATGAGTTTCTTGCTACTTCTTCTCATTAGCTCAACCCTTTACGAAGTAGCGGTAGATTCAATAAGAAAAAATATTTTTTTGACATTCACAAGTGTCATTTTCGTGACCTACATGAATAAAGTGATTTTGATTTGATTTGATTTTGATAATTATATTACTCCAGCTATTGTTACATCTTCCTGTTATAACAATATTAATATAATAAAATCAGGCATATGAACACAAATCAAGTTGAAGATAGTTGCGAGTATCGTGTAAATCCCGATACTACCAAATTCTCTATTTTCCAGCTTCAATATTGTCTAGGAACTCTATATTCCGGCTCAGCTGGGATTTAGCTTTTCGCAAACAACAAATTCAAGTATGAACTATAAAAGCGCATTTTAAGCTGTCTTCGTTTGAAATAAACTTTGTTTTAGGAAACAGCTCCGTGCTCTTTCGATATTTAAATATGTTTTAAAGTGTCCGCACTAACAATACTATGTTTTAAATGTTAAATCTATGTGCTTAACTTATTTCACACTAGTGGCTACCCACAACTTCCCAACGTCGTTATTATCATACTAATATTATAAACGCAAAAGTTTGTTAGAATGTATGGATGTATGGATGGATGGATGTTTGTAACGCTTTCACGAAAAAACTACTGAATGGATTTTTAATGAAACTTTACAATAATATAGCTTATAAATCAGAATAACACATAGGCTATATTTTTTAAGATATATGTAGTTTGAATTATCCAAAATAATACGATAAGTGTCAGTAAGTAGGAAAAAAATCTGCAATCTGGGAGCTATTAATGCGTGCTCCGGAATAACTGAAGGAGTTTCAAATATTATAATGTATACTATCGTTTTTAATCACACTAATATTATAATGGCGAAAGTTTGTGAGTGTATGTGTATATTTAATATTTCTTCACGTGGAAACCAATTTTGATATTTTTTTTTTTTTTATGGAATAGGAGGACAAACGAGCGTACGGGTCACCTGGTGTTAAGTGATCACCGCCGCCCACACTCTCCTGCAACACCAGAGGAATCACAAGAGCGTTGCCGGCCTTTAAGGAAGGTGTACGCGCTTTTCTTGAAGGTACCCATGTCGTATCGTCCCGGAAACACCGCACAAGGAAGCTCATTCCACAGCTTCGTGGTACGAGGAAGAAAGCTCCTTGAAAACCGCACTGTGGAGGACCGCCACACATCCAGATGGTGGGGATGATATCGTAACTTGTGGCGTGTCGTGCGAAGGTGAAATTCGGCGGCAGGAATCAGGTTGAACAGCTCTTCGGAACACTACCCGTGATAAATGCGGTAGAAGACACGATTTGGTACTTACTTAGAAAGCTGACCTGGATTATATATACACATAACACATTAAGAAATATTTATATATATGTATAAACACTATTTATATATAAAAATAAATAAGAAAGAGTTTTCCTGGTTTCATCATTTTCAGTTTGACATTGATGAAACGGGGATTTAAATGATAGACTTAAATATTATATACATTTCTTACAAAACGAACCTTACATACGAGAATTTTATGTTTTTATTCGCTTTTCACTTTAGATGGCTTTCGGGAAATTAACTTGTTCTATCTTTATTCTGTTGCAGATATTTGCATGGCAACCATTAAACATCAGAATGTAGAGAGTTTCATCCAAAGTAACTTTTTTTAAAATATAACTAGCTGACCCAGCAAACGTTGTATTGTCATATAATGTAATAAAAAAATTCAATAATTAAAATTTTTAGGGTATAAAAATAGATGACGACCGATTCTCAGACCTACCAAATATATCATACATAAAATTTATCATACTACAATAATCATTATCATTATATTCGATTGCCATATTGCAACTCTATTGCGTGTCTGTGGATGGATTAGAAAAATATTAAAATCGCGATACAAAAGTAAGTGTTGATCGTAGATGGGTGAAAATTTGAAGTTGTATGTATTTTTAATGCTGAGTCATAATTGAAAAATAATAAATTATTAAATTAAAAAAAATGTCAAAAAAATAATAAAAATTTTGGGGTGGACCACCCTTAACATTTAGGGGGATGAAAAATAGATGATTTTAAATATTAGAAGGGACTAGATAAGCTAGACCTGAACCTGGTAATAAGACGCCCTGAAAATTACAATATAGTGCCGCCCAAGACTATTGTTAAGCCCAAAATTCTAAGCAGCGGCGTCAGAATTACCCTCGCCATTTTGAGACATAAGATGATAAGCCTGAATTGGCCAGTAAATTCACTATCTACGGCGTCCTTAAAACTGAAACACAACAATGGCTGCACATTATTGATGGTTGGCAGATTTGCCAGTGCGAGCCTGTAACTAGTGAAATTACTGGGCAAATGAGACATCTTGTATCTCAAGGTGACGAGCGCAATCGTAGTGCCGCTCAGAATTTTTGGTCTTATCAAGAATCCTGATCGGCACTACATTGTAATGGGCAGGGAGTATCAATTACCATCAGCTGAACGTCATACTCGTCTCGTCACGTATTTTAATAAAAAAAAAACATAAAAGCATCTCTGTGATACTTGGAAGTACGCTTGGTAAGTAATTTAAATTACCAAATAATTAAATCCGAAAGAAGATTTTAACGGACTTTTAATTACATATCGCGTTAAGCTAAGGTGATGGTAAATAAAAAGGCGATAATATTAATATTGTTTCTATACAAATTCAGAGATTGTGAATATTTTGAGTGAATGACGATGCAAAGAAACCCTTTAAATGGATTACCTCAAAAATAGTATTGCGGTACGGAAGTAGTACATCATGCTGAGTCAGATATATTTTGAGTGATTGCTAGTAAGAATAGAAATATATTTCAAGAAATGTTATTTAAAACCACATTCTGAATGTCTATATCTATGTCAGAATATAAATATTATGTACCAATCTACAACATGCATATTCCGTTTTTAAATGACCTCACAATAGGAGGAGGGTCTCAATTCGTCAGTATGGTTTTTTTTATGTTTTTTACCTCAGTCCTGGAGTCGGTGTCAGCAAAGGTAGGATTGTAACTACATACACTGTTATAGGTTAGATGTGCTTGAGTCGCACGCGGGACGAAAGGCGAAAGCGGGACCGCGGCGGTAGGACACCGATTCAAAAATAACAATAATCGTTACTAGAATAAGATTTATTAATAAGCTTCTATAAAAATACATATTTTTATATACTTTTTAGTGCATTTTTATATTTATTTTTTTGGAATAGTTTTTTTGAAGTTTGGTTGTTTTTTGTTAAATTTATTTAGTCTTTAAGAAATACCAATTTACTGGATGAAATACTGCTAGAATGGAGGACAAAAGTTAAGTATCAGGGCAATACTTTAGCCAGAAAACTTGGCTTTTGCAAGCATGTTGAGAAAGTATTTAATAAAGCTACTCAGGCACTCATGATATGCAAAGTTTAGTGGGGAGAAATCTGGGATGCTCCTCTAAAATCCATCAAGAAATGTCTCCTAGCGGCTAGGCCTATCTTCAAGATGTGTGGTTTGGGCCAGGGAGTCATCAAATGTGGCAGTGAAGTTGAAACTTAACAAATTGCAAAGATAAGCCTAGCATCATTGGCGTCATTAAATTATTCCCTTCCTCTGCTATGGAATCGATATAAGATCTCATATTTCTTCTAATTGCAGGAATTTCAGCAGCAATGATAAATATAATTAGGGAACTGATTATTTTGTACACAGTTTATTTTACCTGATCAAATGCACCAACAGAGGTTTCATTTACAACCAAATAAACCTAGAAAAACTAACTATCTACGTTTATGGATGGCTCCAGGACTGAAGCTGGTATTTCCGTTGGAGTATGTGGCCCTAAACTCAAAAACTATGAAGCTTTAGGCAAGGAGATCACCGTATTTCAAGCTAAGCTATAAGCGATGTGCCTTCAATTTAACCTAGACAGAAACTATAGGTCAAGCCAAGAATTTCACAATACTCTCAGACAGTCAAGCGGCATTGAAGGCATTAACATCCTACACTATTTACCCGAATGGAATTGGAGTGCATATTGAAATTGGGCTATTACATCTAAGGCTAGGTTAAGGTGAGTTTTATATTCGGAATGTCATTGGAGTTCAGTTCTCTGGAAACCATAAAAATTATGTACTGTGTATATGTCACACTGTCCTAAGCGCGTTGGCATGCAGGTGGGACACCCCACTGCTGAGGCATTGGATAGGTTTGCATGCGCCTCTAGCTAGGTGCAACTTATTGTGAAAATAACTAGCCTTACTAACATAATTTTTAAGAAAAATTGTTACTAACTTAATAACTAATACTTATGGATGTATAGTGTCCGAAATAAATGATTATTATTATTATTATACGGAGTCACCTCAAATACGGTTCACAAGTATGGGATCCCCAATATAAAATCTACGTTAACCGTATTGAAAGAATACAAAAATGTTTGTGAAATTCCTTCAACACCGAGCCGTATCGTTTTCACATACCTAATTTGACAGGTGTAAAAAATTGCATCTGCTACCGCTTCTGCAGTGGCGTCATACAGCAGATTTGGCGTATTTGTGCAGTATAGGGAACAGTAAGATCGACTGTCCAGAGTTACTGAGTATACTTGTACTAGTAGCACATGTATTTCCAATACGTAATCCTAGCCTTTTACATCATGGCGAGGTGTAACTATCGTGGAAATAGCTTCATTACTAGATTCTGCAGAAGTTATAACGACTTGTTAAATGACGTAGATCTAGATTTATTTTCTACATCTAGCACCAAACTAAAAATAACCTTATCTACTAAGTTCTTCCAGTTTTAATAATTGTAGTCAAGATAGTTTTAAAGCGTAAAATTAAATCATATCAATAGTTCAACATGTATGTGGAAACTTTTAAGTAGCCTCACTAGTTTTAATTATTTAATAAGATATAATAATGGTAAGCTAGCTGTAAGTCTCCCAGATATTTATAAATAAAATTTAATTTAATTTTAGTCTGGATGAATGAAATGGAGGAACTTAGTACAAATGTATAAAAGGAAACGATATAGCCGATGAGCTAGCTATGAAAGGGCTTCCTCAACCTTTTACTTCATATTTCATTTTAGGTTTTCAGCTGATTTCGCTGCTGTATCTGCTGCCCTGCCTCTGGTGTGCTGAGGTGAACGGTCGCTAGCGTATCTACTTAAGTTGGGACACATATCCACGGGCTCCACGACTTCAAGGAATCAATGTAATACCATCAGGCTTCGTGCCTTCGTCAGGCTTCTTCTTCGCCGGATTACTCTTGACAGAGCAGTCGTGGTCACGTCGAACGACGAACGATTCTACGCCAGTTATACCTGGCTGTTGCTTCTCTGGCACATGTGTTTAGGGTTGTTAGGGCTTTGATCTATCCAGCGCAAAGGAGAGCGTCCTCTTGATCTACTGCCGCTGACCTTTCCCTGAATAACAAGTCTCTCTATGCCATGCTCTCCACGTCGCGTGATATGTCCGAAGTATCTGAGGTTATGGGCTCTGACTATAGATGAAAGCCTTTCTTTCACCTTGACTTCTTCAAGTATCGAGACGTTTGTGCGGCGTTGTGTCCAAGATACAGGCTATAGTGCCTATATAAATAAAATTAAGTAATATTACAGAATGTGTGACAGTTAATGATATTTCGTAACACGTGTGCTGTGGCTTCTCACATTTTATCGTAAATTAATTTGTGTGAACGTAATTATTAACGTTGTATATGAAATAAGTCTCATGGTTCAGAAATTCGTTGTCAACACAATATAAGTAACCTTTCAAGTGTTGCTGAAAATACATATTCCTCTTGAGAATTGCTGAACTTGTTCTTAAAATATAGCCTTCTATATTTTCACGAATTGTTATTTTCTTCTTCGTATAAACCAGTGATATAAACCGAAAATTTTATTATTTTATTTAATAAAATAAGTATATTACTTCAATATAAATATTCCTAATGAAGATTACTTGAAAACTATTTCTTAAGAATTCAAAATTAATATGATTGTTAGGTTTTTTCTCTTACAGCTTTGCATAAAACGTCGCGAATTGTAATCTTATATCTTCAAAGACATTAAGGCTGAGATCTATAAAGCGTACTTAAACTTTTTTAACTGACTTCAAAAAAGAAGGAGGTTCTCAATTTGTCAGTATGTTTTTTTTATGTTTGTTACCACAAAAATTTCGAATGGGTGAACCGATTTTAATAATTCTTTTTTTTTTTAAAGCTGGTGCTTCCTGTGTGGTCACATTTGGTCCAGATCTGACAATGGCATCCATGAGAAAACCATAAAAGTTTTAAATTTGCTATAAGTATGTGTACGACAAATTTACGAATAACTCAATATTGCGCCAACCGATTGGAATGATTCTTTTCTTATTGTAAATGATATACTTCAAAGGTATTTTGTGAGATTTTAATTAGTTTCTGATAATGGGATTACAGGCAGGGAACGATCTGTGGCAGAATTTCCAACTGTCTGTAATCAAATTGCAAAATGCTTACGTTCATTGCTGCATTGTAAATTTAGTATATCTACACAGTATATTTAAACAAATTGTTAGCTAGTGTCCTTCAAATTCACTAAAAATCAAAAACTAAAAAAAAAAAACAACCGACTTCAAAAACACTATTACAAAACAATAGATGCACTAAAAAGTATAAAAATAATTGCGTATTTTTATACAACCCAATAAATTAATCTAATTCTAGTTACGGCTATTGTTATTTTTGGAGTTTTATATGACAATAAGGGTCGGGACGAGCAAGTCGTTTAGCTGATTTTAATTGATACGCCCTGCCCATTACAGTACAGTGCCGTTCAGGATTCTTGAAAAAACCCAAAAATTCTGAGCGGCACAACAATGGCATAGGTCTCATTTTCCCAGTAATTTCAGTAGCTATGGCGCCCCTCAGACCAAAACACAATCATTCTTTCAGGACAGAAAAAGGTGCCGTTGTGGTACCCATAATCTAGCCGCCATCCTGAGCAAAGGAGCCTCCCACTGGTTTGACTTTGCTCAGACTTTACTTAAGTAAAACTTAGCTGAGTGGAAGCTTATCATAATGTTTGATTTGAATTATTCGTTTTATATTAATTTTACAGCTGAAGTTATGCTGAGTTAAGCTTAAAGATTAAAGATTAATGCAAAAGTTTTACGTAAAACTCAGCCTACAAACGATAAAGATTAAACTTAAAGTTTACACCAATTAAGTTTTAAAATAAACTGTTTCTCAACAAATGCTAAAAAGCTAGAATGAAATATTTGGTGAGCATACTTAGTGAGGAACTGCACCATAAGGTGTTGGGTAAGTTTCCTCTGCGGTTTGGAGTTTCATTTAGTAACTTATAATTAATAACTCAATGATTCACTTGAGACGGCTTCGCACCACATGCTGTATAAATACTTGTATAATTTGAGCCAGTAGTTTTATTGTAGTAAGCTTTAGTTACTTTACATTATCGACAGTTTCGCATCAGTGGGAGGCTCCTTTGCACAGGATGCTGGGTATTCTGGGTACCACAACGATGCCTATTTCTGCTGTTAAGCAGTAATGTATAAGCATTACTGTGTTTCGGTCTGAAGGGCGCTGTAGCTAGTGAGATTACTGGGCAAATGAGACATAATATCTTATGCCTCAAGGTGACGAGCGCAGTTGTAGTGCCGCTCAGAATTTTTGGGGTTTTTCAAGAATCCTGAGCGGCACTGCATTGTAATGGGCAGGGCGTATCAATTACCATCAGCTGATCGTCCTGCTCGTCTTGTCCCTTATTTTCATAAAAAAAACAGCCTATTGCATATATCATGTGGTCATTGAACCAGTGGGAGGCACCTGATAGGTACCACATCGGTGCCTTTTTCTATCGTGAAGCACTAATTTGTAAGCATTAATGAGTTTCGGTCAGAAGGGCCCCATAGCTAGTGAAATTATATACTGAGCAAATGAGACTTAACATATACATAATATGGAAGAGAACAGAGCAATTGTAGTGCCGATCAGAATGTTTGAGATTTTCAAGAATCCTGATTTTTGATATAATTATATTAATTGTAACACGACATGTAAGCATACACTAAGTAGGTACTTGAAGTATTTTTAATAATATATTTTTTCCTATTTCTTAAGATTTCCTACTCGCGTCCTATATTTGATACTCGCTGAGGCTTTATTGAATATTTTGGTATGAATTAGGTATACTAGTTATTTAACTTGAAATATTTTTAGTTTGACGCGTTTAGCAAAATAGTCACAATTTCTGGTACAACTGTAAAAGAGCGGCGATATCACAGCACGAATCTATCATAAATCACGTTTATTGCTTACAATAACCAAGCTTGTTTATCTAGCAACCCGTAACATAAATCGCATAATGATACCTCGACTATTGTAAACACAAGTGGATAAGGGGATATAGCGTCTCAAGTGGTCGGCGCCGGGTTTGGCGCCAAAACATTGCATCATTGCACAAGCGCGGGTTGTGTTAGTGTATCAGAGGTTAATAGATAGATAGTAAGAATCAAGCCGATCGTATTGATGACTTCATCGTCGATGATTTAAACAGTTCTTTATCTATGCTGTCAAATGAAAAAAAGCTTCCAGTGGGGAGTGCCCGCCCAGTGATGAGATAAGTATTCCATGTGAGGCTGGCCGTATATAGTTGCAGCCAGTGGCTTGAAGTGAAGTACTTTGTGACCTTATTGAGCAAAAAAAGCTTTTTAGAGGCCTTCTTTTCTAAGAAACGACGGAACTGAACGTAGATATAACAACGCGCGACTATCGGCCGTTTTCAATAATCTTATTTCCTTAGTTTAACTTACAAACAATCTATCCTTTTACGCTTACTTACATTTCAATAACCTATTGACAGATAGCATTGGAGTATAAACTATATTGGACATAAATATGGATAGATAAGATCTTGTCATTAAACGGTGACAGCAATGTTTCCGTAAGTTAAACTAAGGTTAGATAGGTTATTGAAAATGGCCGTATGCCGATAAAAGCTGTGGCAGTAAGAATTCTTTCTATCTTGAAAAGAGGTTTTTTTAATGAAAATAAGGGACTTATTATCTAATATGTCTAATTAATCGATGTTGGATGTTTTTAAACTCAAGAAAGCATAACACCGAATTTTTTTTTATCACCTATTACCTATTATTACATTTATTTTTTATTCCTTAAGACAATAAGGGAGGAGACGAGTAGCACGTTCAGTGGATGGTAATTGATACGCCATGCCCATTACAATTCAGTGCCGCTCAGGATTCTTGAAAAACTCATAGATTACGAGCGGCACTACAATTGCGCTTGTCACCTTGAGACATAAGATGTTAAGTCTTATTTGCCCAGTAATTTCATAAGCTACGGCGCCCTTCAGACCGAAACACAGTTATATTATTAAAGGATTGGTCTCCGCTGTGCTCCAACTCGATACTGCAGGGGTAGTCGCAAAGTGCGGCAACTAATACTGCGCCGAAGTGGGTGTACTCGAGCCAGTCTCGAACAATGTGTGACGTTGAGGTGCTTCATGTTCTCTTAAACTTTGCTAATATTTGAAACTCAAAAAAATATAAGCCGGGTTGCGGAATAAAACTTTGTAAAAATAACACTACAAGAAATAAGAAAGACACTGGGATCACATAATATCATCAGTTAGTATTTTGTATTTTATTAATTTCAATATAAAATAACATGAAGCGTACGTTACAAAATTTGAAAGATACCATTAAGTGTCAAGATGCCACGCACACAAGCATCTAATAGTTGCCGTTATAAAAAAGCTATTGTTCTTTGGTAGTGCGGTGTCTAGTTGATACCCACAGTAAACAAGCCTATAAATTTATCACTTCAAATAATGAAATTGGTAATTCTCAATTTAAACGTGTTATTATTGTTATGCTAAAAGTTAGTTACGAGTAAATACAAACATTGTTTTAACTCAAAATCAACAAGCCAAATACTGTAAAACAATTTCAGTATGTTCAACTATTTAATGTGTCGTTACAACAAACACTATATTTAA
The DNA here is from genome assembly GCF_905404315.1 of Leptidea sinapis. Taxonomy (NCBI): domain Eukaryota; kingdom Metazoa; phylum Arthropoda; class Insecta; order Lepidoptera; family Pieridae; genus Leptidea; species Leptidea sinapis. The sequence continues at coordinate 2,936,467 of NC_066285.1, read as the reverse complement.
TTAAAAGATATCACTTATGTCTGCATTACCAATTAATTATATCCTCACTAAACCCTAATTTTACTAATGGGAGGCTCCTTTGCACAGGGTGCCGGCTAAATTAGGGGTACCACAATGGCGCCTATTTCTGCCGTGACGCAGTAATGTGTAAAAATTATTGTGTTTCGTTCTGAAGGGCGCCGTAGCTAGTGAAATTACTGGGCAAATGAAACTTAACATCTTATGTCTCAAGGTGACGACCGCAATTCTAGTGCCGCTCAGAGTTTTTGAGTTTTTCAAGAATCCTGAGTGGCACTGCATTGTTCTGGGTAGGGCGTATCAATTTCCATCTGCTGAACGTCCTGCTAGTCTGTCATAAAACAAAATTCATACTAACGTATCCAATCTTTAATCAAAGTATGTACGATTATTTGACGCTTTATACGTTTATCATCGCTCTAACTATTCCTTTGGTGTATGGGCTGTGGTGATTACATACTGTCAGGTGACCTATATTTATACTTGTTTATCGTCTTCCATAAAAAAATCTTGTATAAACGAATATCGAAGTCATACGAAATACTTTTGCTAATTTCAAAAATATTCGCGAGTTTACTACTTCACCGCTAAGTCGCTTTAACATTTATGCTACAAACTTAAAATATTAAAGTTTTACTTTGAGAAACAGCAGATTTATTTAAACTGTTGATCTCTTGAGTAATTTGCAACCTTTTAGACTAACATGATAATATTTATAAAAGAGAAACTTTTATTACATCGTCCCAAACTTTTTCGTCTGTGTGTTGCATGTCGCGTGACGGTCGGGCGGCGCCTATAGTCGCAGCAGCTGACCGTGTTGTGCATAGACTATTACTCATTTGTGCCAGTGCTCCACGCTATTTTGTTTGTTTTTGCCAATGTTTAATGTAGATGTTGTTTGTCAGTGTTTAATGTAAGCCTTTTCAATCAATATTTTTAACCAGGGCTAAGACACAGAGTTCAATAAAAATATTAGTTGGAGACTTAGTCTACTATAACTAATTCCCATTATCATTCCAATTTTCTAAGTATAAAATTAAGATTGATATAGCGAGTTTTATACCCTTAATGGAATATTATTCCAAAAATTTTTACTTAAATAATGAGAAAATAAGTTTCACTTTTACCGTGGTTTCATAAAACCACACAATTTACTAACTTGATCGTTATAAAACTTTCCGTAAGATAAGATTTCCGATTCTTTAGATCTTTTACGTTTCATAATGGCTATTATCCTCCTTATTGTCCTCTATATGATAGTATCTGTATTGTTGACAGTGACAGTGACAGGGTGAAGATATCTATAAAAGGCGATATCTCCCTGTCGATATAGTTCCGCTGCAACCGTTGACGAGTTAGGGCGTTACTCTGCCCAATTTCTGTTCGAATATTAGTCATTGTGTTATTTGAAATTTTTCTTAGAAGCATAACAAATTATTCTATTTAATTTTACAGTTAATTATTTGCAAGACTACTCTCACACAGAGAGACTTCTGGAGGTCTTGGGTAGTTAGCACACCTTTAAACCGAGAACACCCTATCGTACGCATGTTTGCACATACACCCTCTCTCTCTCTCTCTCACACACACACTCACACATACACACACACACACACACACACACACACACACATTTACCTCTATCCATTGGAATTTCAAGCTTTTTAGTCACTGTGTAAAAGTGGAATCCTGGTGACCAGTAAAACAGGTATTTTATTACCTACCACAGGCACCAGCGATCCACAACCAAAACTTATGTATCCCCTGTATTTTTTTTTTAAGTTTTCGCTATATTGTAATTTTGGTTGTTGGTGAGAAATAAAGTTATTATTATTATTATTTAGAATGGTATTAAAATTTGTTTTAAAAAAAATACTCTTTTGATCTTACTTCCTAGAGTATGTATTCGATCCATCAACATAATATCAGAAATGTAAATTATAGATTCTGTTTTTTTGTTATGCATTATTTTAATCTCTTAAATATTTATCTATTGTATATATCATTGAAATATGTGTGCATATTTTTGATACTCACCCTTTAAATGTATTGTTTTCTCTTTTATTTTATAAAACATGGTTGCCTGGAAGAGATCACTATTTAGAGATATGTTAGTATTTAACTTATGTTCTGTTAATGTGGTGTGAAAAAAGTGTTATAAATAAATATTACCTGCTCATCACTACGGCGCTTTATTCAAAACCAAATTAGGCGATTTTTTATGCTGTATTTAAATACATAATAATATGATTAATCATATTTTATTTTTTTTATTTTAGAGAAAGCAAACGGGCAGGTGGCTCATTTGATGGGAAATCAAGCCGCATATGAATATCTGCAATATAACGTTGTCGTTGACAGCAGTTGGAGTAAAATTTAATCAGCATATCAAAGCCTACCGTAGCATATGAAAACAATTTTACGAATATGTGTGAAAGTGTCACCAATGGGCTACTTTTCAACTGGTCGAGCGGTTTTGAAAATGTCATTGTTAAAAACATATTTTATGAAAAAAAAATAAACTCTGTTTCTTTGTTGGTTCAGTTTGTTTTTTTAATTTGTATTATTTTGAGAGTTGGCAAACCAACCGATTTTTTTATTTGTAATACTAAAACAGTACATAGTAAAAAGCCGTTTTATTACGTACTAAAAAAAACAATTAACATTTGAAAAACCAAGAATGATAAACTATAAAATGTCTCTTACTTCGCCGTGCCGATTGGCAAAGGCCTCCTAGAACGATTCCCACTCTTTTCTGTTTTGGGCAACTCTTCTCCATTGAGGTCCTGCGGTCAATTTTATTTCATCTTCCCACCTCGTGTGCTGTCTTCCTCGTTTACTTTTGCCGTCTCTTGGGTACTATTCTGTAACTCTTTTGCTTCATTTCCCCACTTTATTTCACATGTGCCCATCTCCACTTATGTTGGTCGATTCGTTTGAGTATGTTATTACGAAATTTACCGAAAACAGCTGTTACATTTTTTAATAATATCTATTTTTGTATTATTCTCAGTATATTCCCTCGTTAAAAATACATATTATAGATATTGTTATATTCTCACGGCTCACATATTATATAGTAATAAGAATATCTTTTCTCTATAAGTGAATATTGTAATATTCTTCTGAGAAATAAAGTTCTTAAATCGTAAAATACATAAGGATACAAAAAAAATTCTCTGTGTGCTGTGAAGTGTTGAAAGAATCCTTCCTAATGATCCAACCTTGATTTTTAAGAAGCTGCGGTTTTTGACTATAAATTTTGGTCAGTTTTGGAGACCGAACCTGCTTTAAATAACTTGCTGATTGAGAGAAACGCCTGGAAATAGCAAATACCAACACTTAACTATCTCATGATAACGTGCTCAAATCTATAGACTCCTGGCCGGATAGACAGGCCATTTTTTTACGATATTAAAACAAAAGGGGGCATTTTTCAGTAAAGCATGTTTGATTTATTCCCGATACTTTAACAAATATGTACAAATAAGTTTAATTAACAATAAATTTATTTTACTTGAAAAATAAACGAATTTCTATATATAACTTATGATATATTTATAATTTGAAGATATTTATAAATCACGGACATGAAAATACATTATCACAGATGAAAAACCTCAGCTGGTACGAATTGTTATTTAATAACTTCGTACCAAAAGAGATTTCCTTATTAAGTCTACGGGTGTGTGTTGTTCAACCGCAGTGAAAGCTTACAACGCATTTGTCAAATCAAATCAAATATCATTTATTCCTGTAGCTAAAAAATAATATTTGTAAATATGAATGTAACAGCTACGTTTTACAATTTACCACATCCTTACCACCCAGTTTTTTTTAATGAAAATAAGGGACGAGACGAGTAGGACTTTCAGCTGATGGTAATTGATACGCCATGCCCATTACAATTCAGTGCCGCTCAGGATTATTGAAAAGCCCAAAAATTCTGAGCGGCTCTAAACTAACACTCGTCACCTTGAGACATAAGATGTTAAGTCTCATTTGCCCAGTTATTTCACTAGCTACGGCGCCCTTCAGACTGAAACATATTTATGATAACACATTACTGCTTCACGGCAGAATAGGCGCCTTTGTGGTATAATCTAGCCGGCATCCTGTGCAAAAGAGCCTCCCACTGGTAAATCTTAATGAGGACATGTGGCTACAAATTCAGTGCCACTATTTCATTATTTCATGACTTACAGCTTCAATATTTTTGGAAAATATTGAAGCTGTAAGTTTAGTGCTATTATACCATCTGTGCAATACGAATACTCGCTGTATTACGCCTACGGTGTACTATATCTGATGTTGCAAAATGGTTCCTATGTGCATATTATCGATAGGTGCCTCGTACTCTCATCGTATGCAGCAATCAAAGTCAAAGTCAAATCAACTTTCAAACAGGCTGAAACTCAGTCCTTTTAAATAGTCATTATAAATATTTTATTTAAATTACTGAATCTACTATATGTTTGGAAAAAGCCGATCTCGTGAGAAGAACATAGAAGAAACTCAAGGTACAGGTCTTTTAAAATTCATAAAAACAAATAAAAATAAACTATATTAATAATATATTGGATGCAACAACCTTAAGAGCTTGAATTCATTGTTTGTGTAAGGATGCTTCGTGAACATGATGGTCGTGATTACTGTCATATTTAGAAATCGCATGCAAGAAATACAATAATTCATTAACTATAACATATCGACCAAGAAGCACTCATTCACGATTTGATACATGGACCAGCCATCGTTCTGGTCGCACATAATTATTTAAGGGAAGGAGAGGACCCCGGTACACGATGCTGCCGCAAGCAATCCTCCTAATTCTCCTAGTAAATATAAAGATTCAATATAAAGAGTACTCTGGTAGTAATTATTATCGGCTAGATACGTTTAATTGCCCATTTATTTCCCAAATAAGATGTCAAATAAATAAACAGTGAACATTATACTCAAAGATCTTTGAACAAAGATAGAAAATGTTTTAAGATTAAAAATGTTATAATTAAGATCTACCTTTTATCTATTATTGGTATTGGAACTAAAATATAGTTCTTTATTTAGACACTAGCTGACCCGGCAAACGTTGTTTTGCTATATAAAGTTTAATTCACACGATAGTTTTATAAGTAATAAAATATTGCCTATATTATAGCCTGTACATCATTTTGTTCTATTGTCAATAGTTTTTGCAGCGCACGCAAAAATAGGTTTTCGATTTTACACATTGTGTTACAAAATAGCAATTTTATTACGGATTCCTAATTTTGAAAAAAAAAAACATAGCCTATAGCCTTCCTCGATAATTCTATTTTCTTGTGCAGTTCAGGTGTCGTGTGCAAGTAGTTGAAGTAGAATAGAGTGAATGAATGAAGGTTGTATTTGTCAGTTAGATGATGGATGAAGTATGATTGACAGAGTAGGTAAACGAAGTAATATTTGAGTTATTTGATGGGTTTAGGTGTATGGCTCGACATAATAAAAAAAAATAATTTAATACAGTCGAGGATAGGTCCTCCTAGAGATAGGAAATCCTTTTTTTTAAATTTAACAATTTTTTTTTTAAAAAGCGCGATGCTATATAATATTTCAACTTCGTGTTCAAACAACATGCAGTGAAATGACATTTATAATTATCATTACAGAACTTACTTCAAAAAAAGTCTAGCCTATATTAAAGCCTGTACATCATTTTGTTCTATTGTCAATAGTTTTTGCAGCGCACGCAAAAATAGGTTTTCGATTTTACACCTTGTGTTACAAAATAGCAATTTTATTACGGATTCCTAATTTTGAAAAAAAAAACATAGCCTATAGCCTTCCTCGATAAATGGACTACCCAACACTGAAAGAATCATTCAAATTGGACCAGTAGTACCAGAGATTAGCGCGTTCAAACAAACAAACAAACACTGCAGCTTTATAATAGTAGTATAGATTAAATTGTGCAACTGAGTGGATATGTTAGTTAACATAATTGAATGAGTATCGGAAATAGATTTAGAATTGCCGATTTCAATTATGGTTTTAAATTTCATTAGTAGAACTTTATTACATTTATGATAATTTTTAAATTTATAATTTCTGAAAAAAAGGTTTTTTTTAGAGTTCCTTGATTATTTTCATAAACATTAATTACTTAACATCAACTTAACGTCCTGCTCGTTTCGTCTGTTATTTTCATAAAAAGAAATTGTCGACCGTTGTTATACCTGTTTTTCAGCACACAAAGTACTACAAAAAAGCTCATACCACAAGCTTGGTTGTTATACTTCTTTCTTTGTATACTTCCAGTAGATTATGAGTTTCGAGGCTGTGAACCAATTTCTTTTTTTCATGACATAAGTGACGAGACGAGCAGGACGTTCAGGTGATGGCAATTAATACGCTTTGCCCATTACAATGCAGTGCCGCTCAGGATTCTTGAAAAACCCAAAAGTTCTGAGTGGCACTATAATTGCGCTCGTCTCCTTGAGACATAAGATATTAAGTCTCTTTTGCCCAGTAATTTCACTAGCTGCGGCAGAAATAGGCGAAGTTGTGGTACCCATGATCTAGCCGGCATCCTGTGCAAAGAAGCCACTGGTAAAACATACACCTTAAAGTACGCTGCAATTAATAGAGTCCTGACAAATATATTTATTTATTTTATTTATTTAGGGCTTTATTTCCTTACATCTATACATTTATGTATTTACTTATAAATTGTATTTATTGGTATGTGTTAGAAATTGACTGTTTTAAATAAAAGTACTGTTTGTTATTATTTTTGACATAAGGACCGCCTTTAGCGGTAAAAGCCTCCTCCATTAATTTCCACTCGTCCATGTCTTCCTATTCTTGTCCACATCTTTCCTGCTGTTTCTACTATGTCATCGTTGCATCTTTTTTTAGGCCTGCCTCGATTTCATTCCCTATTCGTAGGGAACCAGTTCGTTACTACTTTGGACCATATATATTAAAGCCATGTAAATCCATTTTAATGTATGATGGTATTCATTACATTTAACTACGTTACATTAAGTTTAGCACGCATGTTACAAATTTCGAACTGGAACGTTTTAACGTGATACTAATGTGGTTTATCGGTGAGCTCTCGTTAATGTTCGATGTAATTTACAAGTAGGTACTTGTCACAAATTTACGTACACATGGAGAATTCTCCGACTTTGTTCGTGCACGATATTTATTAACAGATGGTTACTCACAAAATGATTTAAATACACTTTTATAAGACAGTGTTCGCGATGAACCCTTTTATTAGCAGGGTTCTGTCACGGTCGCCACTTTTTTGTTCGCGATGAACAAACGAAAGATTGATATCTTATTAAAAATGTATATTCGTCTGTCTTAACAGGATTAGATACAATTCTATTTTCTTGTGTAGTTCAGGTGTCGTGTGCAAGTAGTTGAAGAAGAATAGAGTGAATGAATGAAGGTTGTATTTGGCAGTTAGATGATGGATGAAGTATGATTGACAGAGTAGGTAAACGAAGTAATATTTGAGTTATTTTTTTAGGTGTATGGCTCGACATAATAAAAAAAATTAATTTAATACAGTCGAGGATAGGTCCTCCTAGAGATAAGCAATCCTTTTTTTTATATTTAACGATTTTTTTTAAAAGCGCGATGCTATATAATTTTCAACTTCGTGTTCAAACAACATGCAGTGAAATGACATTTATAATTATCATTACAGAACTTACTTCAAAAAAAGCTTTATAAACTAATAAAACTTTTCCTTATATATACTACATACTATAAAAGAAAGTCCTCCGCCGCGTCTGTCTGTATGTCTGTTCGCGAGAAAATCAAAAATTGCTTCACCTATTTCATGCTGGTTTCACCAATGGATAGCGTAGTTCTCAAGTTATCACCGCCGCCCACATTCTCTTGCAACACCAGTGGAATCACAGGAGCGTTGCCGGCCTTTAAGGAATGTGTACGCGCTTTTTTTGAACGTACCCATGTCGTATCGTTATGGAAACACCGCACATTTGCACATTGCTTATATTTAAATGACTTATCCAATGTTTGTCTAGCAAATTAAAAAGTTTAACAATCAACTTGAAGATTTATTTGAAAAAGCAATTATAAAAACAAAAAAATTCTAACTCAATGCGACTTTTTGAAGCAATCCGATTTGAGTACAAGGGACTAAAAAGTCGGGATAGGGCAAGAGGATTAATTAATCAAAATCTTTTGTCCCCAAATGACCCAAATTAAGCTTCATTTATATCAAAATAAGGGCTCTAATCTCTGTAAGATACTTTTTGTTTTTCCATAACAATATTTTTAAAAGTCATACCCTCCTTAAAACATTACATTTAGTCCTGTAATATGGTGTCTTGATGGATTCATCATTAATTTCTTTTAATTAATTAACAAGCGTGGAAGTTACCTGCTTAGCCCAACCACCATAGGTAGTCAACAAAAAATGTAATTAATATAATTTTAAGCTTATAATTATTATATTTATTATTAACTTTCAATTATTTACAATTAAAACTAAATATAATAGAAGTATTTATAAATTATTTCTATATTAAATTTAATGAATCTAAACAATAAATGCTAATAATATCATTAGATACATTATCTCTTAGATAATTTATAAGTCCAAATAGAGCTTCTTGCTGTTATTTTTTTTATGGGAAAGGAAGACCTGCTCTTTGTAGAGCGCTAGAACGTGGGTTGGCTTGAAGTATTGCCGTGCTCTATTAATGACGCCCAGTTTCTTCGAAGTCAATTTAGCTTTGCTCTCCAGATGGCCGCGGAATTGACAATCGCTCGAAATTTTGAGACCCAGTATTCCGATACTAGGCGAGGCTGTAAGGGAAGTGTTGTCGAAGAGTGGTGATACGACAAATGGGGTATTTTTAACAGTAAACGCGCAAACTTGAGAATTGTGGGGGTTCAATTGGATAAGGTATAATTTACCAGATTCTGCGACCTTCTCAAGAGAGGACTCGATAGGAGACACAAGTTTCTCCCGGCACTGGTCAACGATTTCCTTAGAGAGACCTACATGGCCCATGTATACGGCATCGCCCGTGCTGTCGTCTGCATAGCAATGTATGTTGGAGGTGTCCAACATATCATTGATATGCAGAAGAAACAGTGTGGGAGATAGCACACAGCCTTGGGGCACTCCAGAATTCACGGGCTTGGAATTTCGAGCAATAACCGTCAATAACGACCTGTATGCTGCGCCCAGTAACCTATGTATCACGTATACCAGAAGATCACCTGCTGATATACCATGGCGAATAAACGCGTAATCACCGGAGTCAACTCAGGGGCACACGTTCTAAGCAAGATTGGAGAAATGCCATCCGGCCCGCTCTACTTCCTGACGTCGAACGAAAACAGAGCTCGCCTAACAGTTTTCTGTCTGAACTGTACTTACTTTAGTGTGCATGACAAGCTATGTTTTACATTTGCGTTACTTATGTCACTTTTAATTTTATTTAATTTGACAGCTAAAATTACAGCGGGATATTGTATTTGATGGATTCTGAGTACATAGAAGCGGTCCCTTTTTCTCTTGATTTAGCAAGAACTAGAAAGACGTGCCCCACCAGGAGCCGGTCCGGAGCCGAAAAACTACGTCTTAACAAATAATATTATGTAAAATCCTGATAGTGGATTCCTAACTTCACTTTGGGGCAATGGCGACACCCTAACAGGTTCCCAACTTCACCTCGTATCAAACAGCAACAAGAAAAAAATACACTATTGTTAAAACCGATCAAAGTTAAAACTAGAAGAACTTTTATATTATGTTTGATATCATACTTGTCCGCTATTTTTATCTTACCTCCAACCGTAACTGAGTTACTAACTCAAACTCTCAGCGAAGAATACGCCATACGATAGTTAACAGTTATCAATTTCGTAAATTAGCTTTTTTAAATTTTCACCAATCAATTTTATTCGTAGTGGGAGTATACTATTAATGACTGTTCACTCAAGCATTCTGTGATTAATTGTGTAAGTTGATGTTAATCAAAGTCACTGTCTCATATACTCTATCGTAAGCCGTTCGATTAATCGTCGTATGTTGAAGCGTACTACGGCTTGTTAAAAAACTAATGTCTATTAAAGCTTTTCTATTCATTCCCCCGATTTTAAAGAGTAGTTATGTATTTTAATTATTATTATCTTAATGTATATATATCTTTTGTGCATCTGTTGTAACTGAACTGCTCCTCAACGGCTGGACCGATTTTTCAAATTTAAGACGTGTGTACAGGACAACGTCTGTCGGGTCCACTAGAATCATATAATTATTATTAATATTAAGGCGCTATAGTCCTAAAATGTAACATTTTTGAAAATCTACTTAAAATACTTCTATAAATACTGCGGTTTCAATTTTTTGACATGTTTATCTTCATTTCTTTATCTAAATTATTGCAGTTTCGAAAATACGATTACGAAAAAAAATCTCGATAGATTTATTTTTTGAAAAATAGGCCTTTTTATATGAATTGTTTTGTATTATCATAAAACTATGATGGCTATAAACACAAAACTTATTTTACTCGATAGTTTATTAGTATTTGTAAATATTCATCGTGGGTTTTATTAATTCGCTTTGTGAATTATTTTATATCAATTTTTTTGTAATAAACCAAACGCGACCCCTTGGTTGCATGCTCGCTCATGCCAGCAGTACGCCCGTGACCACTGTCAAGGATGGTACTGTGTTCGTATCTATAGGTCTCACATTACGAAAGATTTTAGCAAACAAGTACAAATCGGGAAACATAGTAAAAAAATGACGATGATGCGACAGCATATTTGTTAAAATATATAGGTAAATAGAAGTCGGAAAGTACTAAAATAAAATGTACGTAATATTATTTTGAATATTATGCCACGCGGGATTTTTGTATGTATGTACCTTAGGGAAGTTAGATAAATCCATAAATGATGAAATCATAATTTTGTGCGGCGGCCATCGTGGATTTCTAAAATGATCCCAAATTCACTTTCCGCACCCTTGAAAACCTCGGATTCGATATCCATATTGTTGAAATCATAAACAAATTTGATTTCAAAAATTATCTCAAATTCGTTTTTTGCATCCTCGAGAACATCGGATTCAATATCAAAATTATTGAGATCATAATTTTGCGCGGCAGCCATCTTGGATTTAAAAGAAAAACCTGCATGATACAAGGCTAGTTGGGAAGATGTTCTACTTACTAGTGGCCGAGCGCTAAACCTGCACAATACAAGGCTAGTAGGGAAGCCCGAGAGTAAGAAATACTCTCCCTCAATCGGTGTCAATCGCTCTCTCCCTTGGACAAAAACCTCCTCCTCTTCTTGAACAAAAACGTCTCAAATTTCCGTGACGCACTATTCCGTTGCATTTGTAAAATTTTTACCCTCATGCGTCTAAAGAAGTTTCACTTCAAAATGCATAAAAATATCACAGCATTTCGTACTATTGCGCAACTATAAGTTTTATAAAATATTACGCTGTCTTTCCGGTCCTTTTTGACTAAAGTGTTGGGAAAACCTCGCCTTAATATTATGCAGTGGAGAAGAACACACACACCTAAATATACTGACGTTTTCTAATGTTTCGTGTTCGTCTTCTTTAGCACACAGTGTCCTGATTTTAACGATTTAATTTCTATGTGGCACAACAATTTCCGAATGTTTTTGTGCTACTTTTATGTGTGGCATTAGGGTTATCATTATAATCTCCACGCATACGTATGGATCCAAAAATAGTATTGCGCGGCGGCCATCTTGGATTTCAAAAATGATCCCAAATTAGTTCTCTGCACCTTCGAGAACCTCGGATACGATACACATAATGTTAAAAAAATAATTTTGCGTGGCGGCCATCTTGGATTTCAAAAATGATCCCAAATTCGTTCTCTGCAAGATATCCATAATGTTGAGATCATAATTTTGCGCGTAATATAACATTTCTCTCATACGTCGATAAAAAAGATTTACTTCAAAAATGCATAAAAAATATCACAGTAATTCCGTACTCTAGCGCAACTGTAAGTTTTAAAAACTATTACGCGGTCCTTCCGGGTCGGCGATCGTTGACCCGCATCGCTCGGTTCGTTCTCAGCCATGCCCGAAGCCCGTGTCCATGCGTACCTACCGAATCTTATGTTCGAGCGATTTTTACCTAAAGTGTTGGGAAAACCTCGCCTTAAGAAGTTAGGTAATTATCAGTCGCTAAGCTGCTCCTAGGCAACTATCAACGTAAGCGTGCCAAACAATGCAAGCTTGGACAGGAGACCATTGAGAGCCTTTACGGGGTTCCTCTCAGACCACTGCAGGCTGAATGGGCACCTAGCCAGAATGGCTCTCAGTGAACAATTACTAATACAGAGTAATTTAAATTTTTTATAAAAAAAATGGCTCCGTCGTAAATCCTATTACTCCACTGCTGAATATCTAAATGATCGGACAGCCTGGGACTATATTGTGATTATTTTATAGCAATAGAAATGACTGTACAGTATTGTATATTTTTATTGAAAAGAGTGCAAAAAAAGAATGCTGGCAGAGTTTCTGGCGCCGCTTCTTCTCTCTCAGAGCGCATTTGTTTCCGAAGCGGTAGTAGTATCTAGTAGTTATTAGAAATGACATCAATAAGTATTCTAAAGGAATCAATTTTGAGAAAATAAATGCCTTTTATGCCTTTTATAAGTTGTCAACACGACGAATGTAATGGCGGCAGTTTAAGTGTAACATATAGCTAGTTATTAGATTAAATATAAAATATGGTGTGAAATAAATCTTGCTTAGGTACCTACGTCTCATTAATAAGCTATTGTAAAGGATGAATGGACTGTAATTAATTATTTTGTAACGGCGGTTTCAAAGTGTGAGAAGAAAAGGGATGCCTGACCAACAAATTGGGTGAGGGTATCCCTATTCACGAACGATGCTTCACAATGGCTGACAGCACTAACTACTCTGCACATGATTCGAGAAAAGCTTGCGAACACAAATGCTACCAAGATTTTGGCTAACGGAATATGGTTTTCGTATCGCTTATGTCAGTGTTTTGGTTCAATCAAGAATCATGAGCGGCCCTCCATTATAATCAGTGGGGCGTATCATCAAATACACACTATTTCGACTACTAAACAAATAAAAAAAATAAAATATGTAACTCTTACGCAAAAATCTAGTGTAACAACATAGTTACAATTACACGCGTTTTAATCCTTTATAAGAATTTTATTTAATCTACTTGGTTTAGTAAAAATATTTGAATTTTAAGAAATGACACATTGAATTTTACAAATATCTACATAAAAACGTAACCCTATATTTTCGACTTTAAATAGTAGAGTTAGTATACGTGGTCATACATAATAGTTATTTATGCAACTGTTGTGTAAAAAGGGGTATTAAAACATGAATGTGGATTTATCACACGAGGCGAAGCCGAGTGTTATAATAGTATCACATTCGTGTTTTAATACCTAATTATCAACAGTTGCATACAAGACTTTATCTACACCCAGAATATGAATCCTCTAAAGTCTAAAAGATTCAAGAACAGTTAGCTTACTGCTAACATTAAAACACCAGTCCTAGTAGTAACCTAATATCATTCATTACTGATTATATACAAATAAAGATAAATTAATGAAACAATTATTTATTTTAGTAGTAATTTACATTTTGTATAGTGAAATTATTAAAATTCACTCGAATATAACGTTCTTTTGCAGCGTTTAAAATGAATCGCTCATTTTTTGTAAACAAAACAATAAAAATATCGAAGAAAAATGGCGGGGATTCGAATAACCTACTTTTTTTTTAACGGCGCGCGATAAGAATGTGGCTGTCTGTTGAAACTCTTTGCGCATGAAGAGATAAAAAAAAACATAGGAGTGTTGTTATGAAATTCAGTACAACATTATAACACTCTTTTGGATGATGTAATGGTTATTAGAACATTGGGTGTTTTAATGTTGGCAATAAGCTAACTGTTTCAGAATATTTAATAGAGGATTTAAAGCATAGGTGTAGATAAAAAGTATTCACGCGTAAACTTGAGAACTTCTTCCGTTTTTTTATCGTGAGTTAAAAATTAAAACTGTTAAATAAGTTTTTATATTTTAATTTTAATCAGTTTGATTTCATTGTAAGTCTGTTCAGACAGTTTACATGACAGTGATCAGCTGTAGATCACTGTACTGTAATCCTCGTGTACCCTCGTCCGTACGATAAGACAACAGGGGACGCTGCTTCCGGCGCGACCCGAATGACGTCATCAACATTAACCGGTAGACCAGCACGCAAAAACATAATATTTAATTTAATTTTAATGCACAATGTATTTTATGCTACAACATTTCGGAAAATATCTTTATATAGATGTGACAACCAGGCTGAAAGCGCCTCATTTATTACGTACAAATATTTAGACGGAATAGTTGTATCAAAAACCATTTCTAACAAATTTTCTATTTGTTTATTTGGTTGGCTATTGGATATTTTGACTGAAACCGACTCTAGCAAGTTACAAATTGTAAACAAAGAAGTGCTGACGCAGCAGACGTTGCTTTGCCAAATAGCTTTAGTACGCCGCGCCCGTTCATATGTACTGAAATGTCATTGATTGAATTATTTGTATAGGTATTTCTAAGTCAAAAATATATTGGTTCCGGATAAGTAATCGCCAACAAACTTATACTAAACCTTCCCCGATATACGCTGCATCTTATGGTATAAGTTTTATTCCAATAGGTTCAGTAGTTTTTGCAGTATAACCGAACTAAAAACGGAACTCCATTTATTAGTATAGATTATGTTGTAGCAAACAGATCTCAATAGCTATTTATATTTATATTTTCAATTAATTTTTTATTATGGAAAAAGGGATGAGACGAGCAGGACGTTCAGCTGATGGTTATTGATACGCTCTACCCATTACAATGCAGTGCCGCTCAGGATTATTTAAAAACCCAAAAATTCTGAGCGGCACTACTTCGCTCTTCACCTTGAGATATAAGTCTCAAGTCTCAAATGTCTGATGATGTTATGTCTCAGCGCAATTGCGATGAAGCTCATAATTTTAGGTTCAATCAATAATTCTAATTGTCGATTATATTGGGCGGATACCAATCAACATAAGGTTATCGTCTTATGCATCTCGTCACTATTTCACGTTAGCTTTATACACACACCTACGAGAAGAATAGACAAATAATTACCAGTGGGAGGCTCCTTTGCACAGGAAGGCGGCTAGATTATGGGTACCACAACGGCGCCTATTTCTGCCGTGAAGAAGTAATGTGTAAATATTACATAGTGTTTTGGTCTGATGGACACCGTAGCTAGTGAAATTACTGGGCAAGTGAGACTTAGCAACTTATGTCTCAATGTCACGAGCGCAATTGTAGTGCTGCTCAGAACTATTGGGTTTGTCAAAGTCAATCAAGCAATTGTAGGTTTCACGAAGTGTCAATTACCATCAGCTGAACGTCCTGCTCGTCTCGTCCCTTACTGTCATAAAAAAACTCCACTAACTAGTATACTTAGTTTACGGTCAAATAACTTCTCTTTCTACTTCCGAAAGATAACATACAAGTGCAGATGCTTACGTCATTTACAAATCTAGATCGAAAATTGAAAAATATTTTATTTTTATACATATTATAAGTCAGGACTTGCGCACTAAGCGCTTTGTGTTAGTGAATGTAAGTTGTCAGCGGTGACTCTAGTCAGTAGAGTTCGAGAAAAGCACTGAACTGCGTTGATATCGCGGAGTTTTCGCGCCCAAACTCGTGAAGCAATCTTTAATATCTTACGTAAAATATTAAATACTTTCAACGTCAGTGTCTATGATTGTTTCAGAAAATTCCGATGTGATTATGTAATATGGGTTGAGTATTGTGTTGTGGTCTTGTTTAATTAATATTAATGTGAACTTGTTTTTTGACCGTGTTTACTATACATTGGTTCCTAGTGTAAAACTATCAGGTAAGATATTTTTTTTCAATTTTAGCAATACTTTAGTAAATATTGTATATTTCGTAATTACATAAAATGAACCTAAAATTACTGTAAAAGTTTAAGTGTCAGAGTTGATTTTAGATTCGTTATAAATATACAAAAAATATACATGGTGTTATCGTTAAGTGTGACCAGGTTAAGATTACAAATCAAATCAAATCAAAATCACTTTATTCATGACACTTATGAATGTCAAAGTATTTTTTTTTCTTATTGAATCTACTGCTACTTCGTAAAGGGTTGAGCTAATGAGAAAAAGTATTTTTACTTTTACATTTGCTCGGTAACTATTCCAGATATTAAATAAAACTTTAAACTGATATCGAAAGAACCCTATCTAATCAGTACATAACTTTTTAAAAATCATACAAGAAGTATCCAAAATTTTTATATTAAACACTTCCAAACATTTAGTGTGAGGTTTTTATTTTTTTTGGGATTTCGCTAGTTCCGCGAGTTTAAAGAATTTCTTTAAAATTAATACGACTATTACGAGCACCTGTGACCATAATTGATTGTAAAATCAACGAAAGTTTGGCATAAATACATTATGATTATTTTATCTGATAATTAATTAGTTTATATTAATTTCAACAGCACAAAATATCATAAAAGAGTTGTAAAGGCACCGTCCGAATTGACAGGTGACCCAAGTTCTGGACAGAATTTCGGTTAGACGATAAAATCAAAATCACTTTATAGGTCATGTAGGTCACGGAAATGACACTTATGAATGTCAAAAAAATATTTTTTCTTATTGAATCTACCGCTGTATCGTAAAGGGTTGAGCTAATGAGAAGAAGTAGCAAGAAACTCATTGATAAGTTTGGCAGTTTGGCCATACACAGACGTTGCTAGCTTCATGGACCTTACCTTACCGGCCGACTACGATCATCATTAACTATTTATGATTAGAAATTAATAGATTAAGTCTTATGTGTAAAAAAAGACATCAAATTGTAAAAAAATCTTCAGAATAATAAAATATCATCATTTTTAAAGCGATTTACAGTACTAATTATTTTCAATTTTGAGTAATCTAAGATGATGTATATTTTTCCGGAGAGGAAAAAGAGGAAAGCCAGCTTCACTCGAAGATATTTCCTTAAAATATTGCAGATATGCAAATCGAAAGGCCAATGTTGCTATCACAAAATAATCGATATTTTTATTTTGTTTTATCAAATCAAATCAAAATCACTTTATTCATGTAGGTCACGGAAATGACACATATGAATGTCAAAAAAATATTTTTTCTTATTGAATCTACCGCTAGTTCATAAAAGGTTGAGCTAACGAGAAGAAGTAGCAAACTCATTGTTACTCTTTTGTATCAAGATTTACATTTTCATCGATTTACAGATCATTTCAATTACAATATAATATGTAAAGTGATGCGACAAACATAACCTACACATACGATATCTATTGGTGTCAACAATAGGTGATACATCATATCTTACTAAAATGCACTAATAAGTGCTAATTAATTTGCTATCAGTACCGTTAACCACAGATTATAGACAAAAACAGTTGGAAAAGTTAATTCTATTATGTTATGTTAAATATTAATAAACACAATAAATGATGAAAAATGTACAATTAAATATTATTAATATTTAATTGTACATTAATTACTTAGATTAAGAATTTGTCTCCGCTGCGCTCCAACTAGATACCGCACGCGAAGTAGCAAAGTGCGGCTATCGCGTGTATATGTAGCGGAACATCCAAGTGGGCGTACACGAACCAGTCTCGAATGTGTGACGATGTAATTGAAACTAAATGGCCGGGTTGCGTAGTACAACTTCGTATAAATAATACTACAAGAAATTAGAAAGACACTGGGATCACATATAATCAGAAACTATTTTATTAATTTTAATGTAAAATAACACGAAGCGTATGCTACAAAATTTGAATGATGCCACTGAGAGTCAAGATGCCACGCACACAAGCATCTAATAGTTTCTGTAATAAAAAAGCTCTAAGTAGTGCAGTATCTAGTTGGAGCGCAGCGGAGATAAATTCTTAATCTAAGGTTAATAAGTTTGTTGTAAAACTCTCTTTGTTTCTTGAACATTTCAATTGACATATACATAATTTCAATGTCAGATTCATTGAACCTAACATGATACGCTTGAGTTATTCAATATAACGCCGAGAATTTGCCTGATTTTGTACGACATGTAACGAAAAGGTGATGAGCTCAACGACAATGTGAACTTGAAGGTACTTTGAACTTAATCTCGTTCGTAAGTGTGTTGATACAATAGTATTTGTGGTGAAATATATCATGAAACATCTTTCATTGTTTTAAGCTACATTCAAATTTATTGCCAATTAACGTACAATTTGTTATGTTTTTAAAGTTCACCCTCTCTTGGTTTAATACACAAATAAAATTTGAAAACAAAATTTTATAAACGATGCGGGACTTGAACCCACGACCTCCACGACTACTCGCGTTTCGTGCGATTGCTCCGCCAAGTGAGCTAACCGTTCGAGTGACATATTATCGTCATAAAATCTTGTATGCTTTGTTGAGGCTATCAACTGTAAAGTAGATCCTGTAGATGAAGCCACAACCTGAGAGTTGAACATAGCATACAACATTTTATGACGATACGTCACTCGAATGGCTAGCTCAGTAGGCGGAGCACTCGCACGGAACGCGAGTAATCGTGGGTTCGAGTTCTGCATCGTTTATAAAATTTATTTTCAAATTTTATTTGGATGTACAATATTCTCCAGATCAATTCAAATCCACTTGAAATTTGACATGTTCCTCAGATGTTTCATTAGCATCAAAATTTTTAAGGGCAAATAATCACTACATATTATATAACAAAGTCCTCCACCGCATCTGTCTGTCTGTCTGTTCCCGATAAACTCAGAACCTACTGCACCGATTTTCATGCTATTTCCACCAATTAAGGTTTTGGTATATAATAATCTATAATTTTTGTATACATTACCGATATTTGATGGAGATATCGGAAAATAATAAGGCGTCTGGGAGCTTTCAACGCAAACGCTGTCTAAACCCTTTGAGATATAACAAAATAATGTATAGTGGAGTTGTGTATCTTATATATGTCTATAGAAAAGTCCGCGAAGGCACATGTCTACCTCTTAAGAATGACATACTATATCTATTTAAATACTTTAAAAAATTGCCAATTATGCAGCGGTAATGTAAAATCTGTTTACACAAATACGATATTAACCCTTATCAATACATTACCACATATTATAAAATCATTCAGAAATACGTTTTCTGTTTAATTTTTTACTCATTAACTTTGATTTCATATTTCCAATGACTTAAGACTACATCATTAGGTACATACCGAAATACATCATACTATTTTCAATTGACATCGTCTGTCAGGTCAGCTAGCAAAATATAAAGTAAGATTTTAACAGAAGTAAATCTGTAACTAAAACATTATAATTCACTTACAGCATAAACACATTTGGCATTTTCATGATAAAAACCTAAAACAGCTTTTGTTAAAACTGCTGCACATTGTTTGATCAAGTATTTAAAGTATTTGCGAGGTTTACACAAAGGAGTTCGCTATAAACAAAAAAACTTTTTGTTAAATCAGTTTTATCCAATCTTACATAACGAATGGGTAGGCTACCGTTAGGTATCGCTTTAAGAGATCTCTTTCAATTACTTTCTGTTGCTAAAGTTAAATAGCACCTTTTTATACTTGTTCCTCGGTAATTTCTTTTCCTGAATATAGTAATTGGAAATCTAGATACTATTACAATAATGCTGAGAGCCAATTCTAAAGAAGATTTTCTGCGTAAAACCCTTTATATCGTTTCATCAATATTAATATTAAATTTAGTTGACGTCGTGAGCCACAAATTGAAGCGCATTTAGTTTATTTATTTAAGCGCGCGTGGGGTAAATCACAGACACATACCATCTCCATGGAACCACCCGCAACAGACAAAAATACTTTAAATTATTATTTTCACAAAGACATTCAAATAAACAGGACTTTCGCAAACATTCTTACATAATAAATAATTTTTTTAATTAATAGTCTCCAGGTAGTCGACGTAACTTTTCTTAGGGAACAACCCTGTAAGAATAGGTGTTGCGCAGGGTACTATTCTCGGTCTTTATACATTTATTTAGTTTATTCTTTAGTTAATATAAAGAATACAATTTAATTACGATATATATTTGCAGGTTTGTAATATAATAAATTATAATACTATTAATTAAGTTTTTACGAGCTTGCTGACAGTAATTGGTCATAAAATATTACCAAGGCCTTCATAAAATCCAACATGCAATGGCAACCTTTTAAAAAAAATCTTTGAATATTGTGGCAATTCCTGATTGAGTTACAACATCTGGTAGTAGACTACACTTAAAGTAAATAAATATGTCGTTATTTCTATCACAAAATACTAGCATACATTTTTATACATATAATCTATCCTTATGTTTAGCTTCCTCATCAACTTATCTTTCGCTGAAGACCTCATCTAGAGATATCACTCTCTTAACCTTAAGCTTCTTAGATACGCCCCAGTGTTTTCTTGAGATTTAATGAGAGGTGAACGTAAAGTCGTTTATCGTCCTCTTTACAAAAACTGTTTCTTTGTTTGGCTATTATCATATATTCTTAGCCAACTATACTATCATTCTTCTTAGATTGTTCTTGTTACTTTTCTCACGTTTTCTGCCTGCCAATTTCTAGTTTTGATTATTGCACTCTTAATTTCTGTTCCTATTTATTACTTTGGTTTCATTTTGACAATTTCACTTACATTTTCTTTATAATCATTAATGCCTATTTTTGAATATATTAAACATGCAAAAAGTTGGGTATTGTATTTAATCTTTCGTTTTTTCTTAATCCCGATGTCTGGCTTTTTTCTTAGAGACCAAAATATTTTTTATCTTGACTAACCAGCAAAACAAGAAAATCGAAAATAATTTTAAAATATATAGAGTTGGTTGTTCATAACCTATAGAATTATAACATAACAATACATATATAATTATAAATATATTTAACTAATAATTTCAATCATATATAATTTTTAATATTGAAAAGTGATACGTCGAATGCTTTTGAGAATCCGCTAGGTACTTACCGACGCAAAGGAGCCTTGATTGAAAAACATGGTTTTATTGTTAACCCTACTTTACTGTTCGACATCATTCTGAAATGATCCATACCGGTACATAAATTCATTCATTTATCAAAAATATTCATTCAGTAACTATCAGTTACTGGTACTAATGTTGTTTGTTGGTGATTTGTATTAGTATTATTATTGGTATTATTTACCAGGGAGAAATGTGCTCCTTTGCACATGATGCTGGCTTGATTATGGGTACCAAAATGGTGCCTATTTCTGCCGTGAAGCAGTAATGTTTAAACATTATAAATTACTGGGCAAATGAGACTGAACATCTTATGTCTCAAGGTGACGAGCGCAATTGTAGGGCCGCTCAGAATTTTTGGGTTTTTCAAGAATCCTGAATGGCACTGCATTGTAATGGACAGGGCGTATCAATTACCATTAGCTGAACGTCATGCTCATCTCGTCCCTTAATTTCACATAAAAAAACCACGCAACGAGTATATCTGTGACTGCTGCGACGTGAAATAAATTATTTGCGGAATTGTACTAGTATTTTCCTAACCCTGTAGTCATATAACAATCTTTAATATTATGTGAAATTTTATAATAAAACTCTTAAATAGCGAAAAATTTATCTGTCGAACGCTTTCTTCAAGAGTTATTGAATCTTGGAGGCAAATATAAATATTCAACCATTTAATTTGTTTTAAAAAAAACGTTTCTGTAGGTTGCGATGAGCAGCAGTCAAGGAGGTGCCTGGAATTATTTCTGAACTTTTTTTTAAAAATTTTGCTTTTGATGAATTCATTTATTTCAGTTATTTCAACTCAGCTACTTAAATAAATCATACTGGTGGGATTTATTGAAGAAGTTACTATATTAAATTATACTTTTATGATATAAATTTAACATGAAAATCGCTCTACAAAGTTAAAAAGCTCCAAACAATAGAAACGTAGAACTTAAAGTTCTTTTGTTCTTTACATAAATGCGAAACTAAAAATCTCTACAGCGATTTAGCCATGCACCCCGAACATGTAGCTATATACTAGAAAACCACTCGTAAAACTTTATCTGGAGAGTTGCATAATTTAGTTAGATCTAGGAATGTTTTGACGAGCCAATTTAGTTGTCTAATGTTTAAAAATACTGAACCAGTCCTTATAAATGTTGTGTCTTGTTGGATTTCTGTGGGTTACAACAAAATACATACTGAGTATAAAATATTTTGTTGTTTTTTATTGAATCGACACAGTAGCTTTATTTTTGAAGTTTCTAGAAAAATATGAACATGAATGATTGATTCTTTTGTAACCTCATGTCTGCTATCCTCGTAAAACAGATAGACAGACACTGCGAGGCAACGTTAGTCTTTTGTGGGGCGATGTTTAAGCTTTTACAACAAGATCCCAGAAAATGTTCAAAACAAAAGTATTACGTTATTCAAAAGAATTGTTAACAAACGTTTGTGTGGTAAAGGTTACTATAACATAAATGACATTCTTAATGATACCACAGATTGGGAATGGAGCGACCGCCCTCAGGTCTGAGGCATTCGTTTTGGAATGGGTGGTAGTTTTTGACTTTCAATAAGTGATGTCACATCCAATTTTAATTCTTTTTTTTTGTATTTGAATTTGTATATCTTTAACAGTGCTATTAAGGGTCTTTGTTAAAAAAAAGTTAAAATTGGTTGTGAAACCAGGTGCTCAGGACTTATTGTAACAGTTAATTTTGTTGGACAAAAAAATCACTTTGGACGAATACAGAATTACTGCAAAATCGAATGGCTGGTTTGGGTGTAATTTGTCCAGCTGGAAGTTAACGAGTCATTATGTTAAGTGAGTGAGACTGCGTCTGAGTGACACCAGATAAAACACCATTTTAGTACACCACGACAACTTGAGAGTTGAACAAGACATATCAAGATCGACGAACTATACGTCATTCGAACGGTTGGGACAGTTGGTAAGAGCGCTCGGACGGAACCTAAGAGGTGGCGGGTTCGAGTACCGCATCGTTGATAAATTTTGGTTACAATTTTAATTTGTACCATTTTAGTAACTGGTATACAAATTTCGAGAAGGAAATGTTATATTATCTGTGCGTGTACCATACTTAATTTTTTTATCTTAAATTGGACCAGTGCCAGGTTTTTGAAGTATATATTTAAATTTAAAATTTTTACATTAATGTTCATTTTACTCACTGTTATATTTTTTCTAGAGTTGAAATGCAAATGAAAAAATAGGTCAAAGACAAAAGTAGACCTAATTACTTACGTGTTTAGAATTTGAAAGATTATGTGAGAGCAAATTAAAATTAAAATTATGTAAGTAATTAAAACTACCTACTCCAGCCATAAGTCTTGTTACAAGTAAAAAATATTTTTTTTAAAAGTGCATTTCTGCGACGTAATGTTATATTAATGTAAATTATATTTTTTATACATATATTATATTATTGGAAAGGTTTAGGGGAGGCCTTAGTCGTTGAGGCGACTACTACTTAATTAATTTATTATAGTTAATGTAGTACTAATTAATATTTAATTTTTAATTAATTATAATCTAAGTTAATTTTAAGTACTTTTTTGTAAAAATTGAAATGTAGTAGAAATAAAGGATTTTTATATATTAATATACTTATTTATTGATTTATTGAAGCTTAAGCAATAAATAAACAAGAATTCTATTCAAAAGACTATCTGGCTACTAATATTAAATATATTTTTTTTATTTATTTATCATATTACAAATCCAGTATAAACAAAACTAGGTCCACTTAGCGTCTAAAAATCACAAAAGTTACCTACAATTAATGCAAATTATTAGTTAAGCATACGTCACAACTTAAGTTATTAACTAACATAATATCAGTGATAATAATATTGTTAATCTTAACACGATTACGCACTGTTTCAATGGGAAATCTATTCTATGCTAGTTTTTGAGATTTCAGATTCTTGATAACGGAGTGTAATTTGGAGCAGTCCAATTAGTCTTCTTGGACTGAACATCATTTGTTTTACAAGGGGTTCAGATCTCGGCCTGACGAGCCTCTTATAAAGTCCAAAATGTCGAATTTCAGCAAAGAAGTGTTTCCGGGACGATACGACTTGGGTACCTTCATAAAAAGCACGTACACCTACCTTTAAGACCAGGAACACTCCTGTTATTCCTCTGGTGTTCCAAAAGATTGTGGGTGGTGGCTTAAGAATTTCCATCTTATATCCTGAGTCCTGAACGACATTGTAATGGGAAGGGAATAATCACTTACCGTCAGATGAACTACTTGCGCGTCTTTTTCTCTAATAACAATAATCACTACTTACACACAAGTTATAATAATAATAATAATTAATAATACATTTCTTTATTGGGGCAACAGAGCCCCATATTTTGTTAGTAACAGGCTTAAAAAACTATGTTAGTATATTACAATTTCTACAATTTGCTTAATTAAAACATAAAACTTCTGATGACAATCTGAGACAGTGTGTTTTTATCGGAGAAGAACTTGATTCCCGCTATCATATTCAGGGTACTGTTTGAGCTCGAACGCAGCCTTGCCAGGACGGATGACGTCCTTTTCCTTATGATGGCATAGAAAACATTCGTTCGTGCTTCAGCAAACATGCCTGATGCCGAACAAAACCTCGGCAAGCCCAGCAGCATGCTCCCTCAGATTTTGTAGTCATGATGTCCGCCTCCTACGTGGCTTAAGTTTCCCTTTGATCTTTCTTTGCATGGCTATTTTAATGCTAAATGTTGACCACAATCGTATTTTGTTGGTCTATTGAATAATATGTTAAATCTTTACTTTTACCAAGTAAAGTTCATATAATACAATATGGGTTTGCGTTGGCCAAGCGCCAGGATATTTTTGGCGGATTCGTAAGATTGTAGCAATAAATCGAAACAAATTGCGTCCTTCTCCATGGAACCCTCAATCGCCTACACGATGTTCCTTCAAACCATAAATTATTTCATAGAGTGCCTTTGTTGATAAATGGTTTAATATATTCTTTGTTTATTTTTGTCACGCGAGATTCCATGTCGTAAAACAGGGCAGATGTGATTTACAACTTGGTTAATGTTGTTAAATTTCACTTTATAATTAAGCTAACGTATATAGAGGCAAACATGACTGATATAATATCATTTTATATTTGCAGGAGAATCCATCTTGGCAACCGCCTAGTAGTAAATGGCCAGTGATAATTCAATAAGACAATAATTAGGTTTATTTTTATGACAATAAGGGACGAGACGAGCAGGACGTTCAGCTGATGGTAATTGATATGCCGTGCCCATGACAATGCAGTGCCGCTCAAGATTCTTGAAAAACCCAAAAATTCTGAGCAGCACTATTGCGCTCGTCACGTTGAGACATAAGATGTTAAGTCGCGTTTGCCTAGTAATTCACTAGCCACGGCGCCTTTCATACCGAAGTACAATAATGCTCACACATTACTGCTTCACGGCAGAAATAGGCGCCGTTGTGATCCCATAATCTAGGCGGAACCCAGTGCAAAGGAGCCTCCTACTGGTATAAAAGGCTAAATTGATATATAGATGATGCGAGAAGGCTACCCGGTATTGACGAATTTTGCGATGATAATCTCCAGATTGTTTTAGAGACTCCAGTCTGTAAAACAATCCATAGAATTGGCTGTGAAGAATTATCCCGTGGAGATAATGCGTATTTTAATAACTGGTCTGAACACTACAAAGAACTATAGAACACCATTTTAAATGAGCTTCATATATTTAGCTATATATTATATATCTAACTGATACTTATATTTTTTTTAGCAAAAGAAGAATAGGTCTTTCCCTGGGAACAATATTTATAGAAAGAATAATTAGATGTATTTATAATTATTGTACATTGCCAAACTAAAAAAAATTTTTAGAAAAATTGTCACATACAATTTAGAAATCGTTTTATATCAATTCGAGTTAAGCCTAGAATTTTCCGAAAGAATCAATCGTAACTTTTACACTTTATCTTACTTATTGAGAGGTCGGGCAGAACCTTTTGAAACCTGCCAAAAACATAATATATCATTATCCCATGACATAAAGACGTATAAATCAATTTAATGGATTTATTTTGGTGATTTACTATGTTTCAGCATAACAGTTAGGGATCACTTAACAATACATTTCTATTAAAAATTAGTATATTTTTCCTTTTTCCTAATTATTTTTCAAATGATCTGTTCCGTGCACTTAAAAACAAGAGGTCATACATAGTACATGAACCATCCCAACCCCATTTTTATTATGTGGCGATTTCTACAGTTACATTCTGCAGTCTTTCCATGTTCCTAAAACTAAATTTGTGAGTGAAATTCTATCCAGGCTTGGATTGACAAAGATATATTAAAAAATCAAAATTCACTGTAAAGGTTGGCTTTTGTTGAAAGAGTTGATTGAGCTTGTCGGATAGTAAGTGGCAGTTTATTGCAAAGTGCACTCATGTGATACTTTTAACATTCGTCTTTTAATGCCCCTTATTACACAACAGTTGCATAAATAACTATTACCAATCTGACTACAGAGCAAATAATGATAAAAATACAAGCGATAAATATATTTTCACGACCCCTATAAAGAAGACCTTTCTTGGAATCTAGTCGGTCCTAACGACATCAATGGAAAGGATCTTCAGTGTAAGTATTCTAGATGGCCCTATTTATATTATTACACATCTAACAGTAATGGAATGTCTCGCTTTGTTCTGATTTAAAACAACATTTGTCAAGCCGTTTCTGTGTCTAAGTGTAGTTATACTGAGATCGTGAGCAAGTTATCTATGGAACAGGAGTCAAGCTTCCAGGTTAACTGATGAATGATAAATTTCTTCTATTTTAGGATTAAATATATTTATTTTCTCAATAAAAAAAATATCGTCACTTAAATGCGAACATTATATGATGTAATGATTTGTTCGCCGTTCTTTACATGTTTCAGTTCATTCATTATATCTAGGTATATTCTTAGTATCGTATATATTACAAATACAAACTATTTCAGACCTATTTTTATATAAAAACTTTGAAATAATGTAGTCTGATGATAACTTACATTTAAATGTTTTAAACGACTTACGGCCGTTTTCAATAACGTATCTCTAGTTACTAATATATTGCTATCACCGTTTAATGTCAAGATGTAAGTTAGCTTACTGCTTATATTAAAAAAGCCAGTCCTGGTAACCATTATATCATCCAAAGGAGTTTTATTGTGAAAACGGATGATGCAATGTTGTACTGAATTTCTTTACAACACTCGTTTCGATGATGTATTGGTTATTAGGATGTTGGGTGTTTTAATGTTGGCAATAAGCTAACTGTTTTAGAAACTTTAATAGACGATTTAAAGCATGGGCTTAGATACACATTATTACAATGTAATAAATTACTTATCATTATAGTCATTGAGTTTATTTCAATTTCATCCCAACAGAAATAGGATTAGTTGAACTTTTCTCAACAACTTCGTGAGAAACACAAACTTCAATATTATGAATGCGAAACGGATTCTAGCCTTATTTATTTAAAATAATACAATTCAAATTAGCTTTATAATTTCACAATAATAAACATAGACTTACTCGAGTGGGATGAACGGTTAGAGGCAAAATATGCAAATGTCGAAATTAGTCTTACCAAGTATTGTGTGGGAGGAAGAATTAATTAATTCTACTTCTCATTATATATTCATTGATTTTTTGTAGTAAAAACATCTTCAGCATATTAAGTAAATATGTTAAGTAAGTAGCTTATTATTTCAACATAATTATTATATTTAATAGTCGAAGCACTTTTTCTTTCTTGAAGGTAGCTACAGAAAATCAGTGTTGAGTTATACCCAACTAATAACACTTAAACAGTAAAAAACAAGGTGCTTACGGTTCATTACACCAAACACAGCGGAGGTAAAAACCAACGTACTTATAAATGACCAGAGATTGGAACGTGTGGACACTACGGTCTTCTTGGGTATCACGTTAGATAAAAAGCTTCAGTGGGGTCCATATATTGCCCAACTAGCAGATAGACTCAGCTCTGTAGCATATGCCGTTTGAAAGATTAGATAGTAAACAAATGTTGCGACCGCTGGATTAGTGTACTTCAGTAATTTTCACAGCATCATGACGTACAGTATTTTACTGTGGGGTCATGCTGCTGACATTGATATAGTGTTTGCTCTGCAAAAGAGACCTGTTTGTGCTATACATCAGCTTGGTTATAGACAGTATCTCATAGAAATATTTAAAGAAATAAATTTATCACTGTTCATTGTCAGTACATTTATGAAAATTTAATATACGTTCACAAAAATTATCACCGTTTTGCTCTTAATAGTGATTTTCATTATTATAACACTAGAAATAAGGGAACGTTGCTTAAACTAATTCTAGTAGGCTTCATAAGATACATAATAGCTTTAAGGGTAAATGTATACTTACACTGTTATAATAAAGTCCCAGCCACTGTTCAGGCATTATCTATAAATAAACTTAAATGTTTTATAAAAAAATGGCTCTCGTAAATCCTATTACTCCACAGCTGAATATTTAAGTGATCGGACAGCCTAGGACTCGATCATAATCTATATATAATATAATAGTCATAATTATTTTATAACTATAGAAATGACAGTGCAAAAAAAAAGAATGCTGGGAGAGTTTCTTGTGCCGCTTCTTCTCTCTCAGAGCACCATTTGTTTCCGAAGCGGTAGTAGTATCTAGTATATTAGAAATGACATCAAAAAAAAATTCTAAAGGAATCAATTTTGAGAAAAATAAATGCCTTTATGCCTTTAATATGCTGAGTAGAAATCCTTTTTGGGACAAAACGCTGCAAACACCACCTTATTATGTTGATATAGAATAAGAGGTACTTAGTTTTTTCTTTGTTTCTTGATGTATATAAGTTTTAATTAGATTAGACATGTATATTATATTCGTAATTATTTAGATAAGTGTTTCATATTATTTTTTATTATATTTTGTAAATGTTTGCCTGTATTTGTAGTGTTTATTCCAAATAAAGATACATTCACTCACTTACATACTTATCCTCCATAGCAAAAATTAAAACACTTCGTATCACCACTGTAAATTTTGAGTAAGTATTACTAACATTCTTTGAGTCTGTCTAAGTTTTTTTTAATAAATTAAATTATTATACATTACACATTAAATAAAATATCAAAACAAAATTAATCGAGGATTTGGGACTCGAACCCGCGATCTCTCGCGTTCCGTGCGTGTGCTCTTTCCACAGAGCCGACTGCTCCATTGACGTATCGTTGATAAATCTTGAATGTCTTGTGCAAATCTCAGTTTGTTTTATTTGTGTTATTAATCCCATGAGTGAGGGTTATCACTTCCAAAAATATAACAAATTTATTAGACATTAATTTAAGTTAGTTCGTGACCAACAAAATCGTAAGTCTGGTTCCAGTTCGTGAAAATATTGAATGAACTGAGTGAAAATATTGTCTTGTCAAGCTTACCACAATTTAAATTCAAGAATTGCATTCTAGAATTTGGTATTTTTATTTATTAATCTTAATAATATAAATTTAATAACCACGTGATGAAAAATTCCGAAAAATTAAGAGCATATTAAACATTGCACATTAGATATAAACCTATGTAAAAAAAATTGTTTTAAATTTTTATTTATCCATTTCGTTCGACATTTAACACAAACTATCCATCGTTAGTTATTCTTTTCTTTTCCACAAGTTAAACACCCGGTTTTTTAATTGGTATAAACGTGAAAATATTCTAATTATGCATTATTAGCTAAGAAGAACTTAGGTCTGAGGCATACTTTTCGGAATGGGTGGTAGTTTTTGACGTTCAATAAGAGTAAGAATTTGAATATATTATGTTGTATTTTTTTTATGAAGGAGGAGAACAAGGCCTCTCTCCTTATGGTAAGTAATCACCGCAGCCCATACTCTCTAGTAACACTAGAGGAATCACAGGAACGTTGCCGGCCTTATAAAGTACAGAATAAACGTACAAAAAATTATATGGTGAATATTTTTTTATTCTCTCTATAGTTCTTATTGTTGGGCGTGCGCTGTGGAAATTATAGTAGATGCCTTCGACTAAGGATTGGTCTCCGTTCCGCTCCAGCTAGATACTGCACTACATAAGAACAATAGCTTTTTTAATACGAAAACTATTAGCATCTTGTGTGCTTGACACTCAATGGCATCATACTGATGCTATGTGACCCTTGTGTCTTTCTTATTTCGGCCCGGCATTTTAGTTGCAATTATTAGTAAAGTTTAACAGAACATGTGGCATGTCAACGTCACACGTTGTTCGAAACTGGCTCCAGTACACCTTATACACTTGGGCGTTGCCACACTTTGCGACTACGCCTGCGGAGTCTAGTTGGAGCGCAGCGGAGACCAATCCTTAATCTAAGGTCGATGCATTAAAAAGTCCATATTTAATATTGATAAATGAACCAAAGCTGGAATAGGTCACCAGTTTCTTATACTATTTTTATCTTTAAATTCAACTTTGACATTGTCTAGTATGAAATCGTAGAATAATCGCGGTTTCCGATACATTAAGTCACAACGCTATAGCAAAAAGGTTAAGTTTCTAGGAAACCATCAGTCTTGCAGGCGCCCGACAGGCTCGATCGATTCTATCCGTTTTAAGTCTAAAAGTTAGGAAGAAACTTAAATGTAGGGATCATATATAATTTTGATAAAGAACTTGATGAACATTTTCGAAAATTTAGTTCATCTCTACAACTTTTAACTGTTATTACGTTAAAATTAATGTGTAGTGATTCAATGAGTATCTTACCAGGCACCTCCTTTGCACGAGTGGGAGGCTCCTTTGCACTGGAAGCCGCCTAGATTATGGGTACCACAACGGCGCCTATTTCTGCCGTGAAGAAGTAATGTGTAAATATTACATAGTGTTTTGGTCTGATGGACACCGTAGCTAGTGAAATTACTGGGCAAATAAAACTTATGTCTAATGGTGATGAGCGCAATTATAGTACCACTCAGAATTTTTGGGTTTTTCAAGAATCCTGAGTGGCACTGCAATGTAATGGGTAGGGCGTATCAATAACCATCAGCTGAACGTCCCGCTCGTCTCGTCTCTTATTTCATAAAAAAATATAAAGCTACACGCGCAAATTCGTTTTATAGATTTTTTATTCAATTTTTGAACCTAGGAATGGGGTATAGGGGGAGAGCCAGATATCCTATAGGTAGGCCAAAGAAATGGAACAATCAATACCTACCCTAAAGTTAATATTAGTAGACGATGCTTGTAGTCGTTTCTTGTTGACAGAATGTAGATGTTATAACACCTAATTAAATTATGTTTAAGCTGTCCCAATACAAAGTTTATATTTTTTTGATCTACACCATAGGTTCTCAACGTGGGCGATAACCCCTTGTGGGCGTTTGAGACTTTCGGGGGGGCAGTAGAAGACCCAGAGAAAATTAGGGGGCATTGAGATGGCGCAGATGTGGCGTGGGTAGATTAAAAAATACAGTCTAAAAAGGCAAAAAAATACACAAAAATAATGTAGAAAAAACATATTATAAATCGGGCGGTGAGCAAATAAGGTTGAGAAAATATGATCTCTACTTATCATCGTATACGCTCGTTTGTCCTACTCTTCTATAAAAAGATCGATTTAATGAATTAAGTAAAAAAAGAGCTCATAGCGGTGTAAATTTGGCACTCTAATGCTAATACTATAAATTTTCTATGATTCTTCAAAACTAAGCTGACCCACCATTTTACCATTCCTAGCGTTCACAGAATACTTTCTCTTCAGACAACCTACACATTACATTAAATACATATATAATATTTTAAAGTGAAGTAGTAGATTCAATTAGATAATATTTATGTTTTTAAAATCTATTTCCTTAATTTTGACCACAATTGAGGCTAAAGTACAATGGAAAATATCCACTGAAAGAAAGAAAGATGCAAAAGAAAGATGCAATAGTAATAGAACGTGTAAATGAGCGATTTTCTATCAATATTGGTTTTATTTTATGGATAAGAGGAATTCTTTGGTCAAAGTTGAAAACTATACTGTGGAGGAGCGCAACACATCCAGATGGTGAAGATGGTAGTAAGATTATAATTAAGTTATTGACATCTGCTGCCAAGTTGCAATTGGGTGGCAAGAGCTCAAATAGCTCCTTGATACACTCCTCGTTATAAATGCGAAAGAAGACACCATGAAGTTCTTCTCCACGTGGCCTTGGCACCAAGTGATGGAGCCGTTCAGAGATTACTAGAATCCCGACTATTCTTGCAGCGATCAAACGGTTCGCGCAGATACTAGGGTGCAACTGTCTCAGCCGACACAATAAATAAAAGTAACCAGTTCACACGAGCCAGCAGCTCCGGGCAATACAAGGATCTATGCATCAGTTTATGTTATGTATTTCATTATAACTCAGTAAAATAATACCGGGGAGAGGTTTGATATAGCTTAGCATGGTATCCGAAGATCGCAAATCGAAAAAGAGGCAACAAAAAACTACGGAAAAAGAGGGGAAGCCTTAGCAGTGGAATAAAAAAAATAACTAACTAGTAAATATGTGTATGTAAATGGCCAACCAAATTCATGAAATATTGAGTTTATCGCTTCTAGAATCATTTAAATAAATACGAGACAAATTTGTAAAGAAACGGATCCGCAGAAATGAGGGTTCAAATATTTGCGATGGCTTTACTTATTTTATTAATTTGTTAAAATGTGTTTATCCATTTAGTTTGGAACTAGATTAGCGTATTGAAATATTAGTGATTAGAAATTCTTTTTAGGAATTAGAAATATAATCAACTCCAAACATATTCCATGTTTCTACATCAATATCGAGATTTATTATCTTAACAGTCAATATACTCGTATGTGTATGTGCGTATTATTTTACTCATTGATTGGTTGGTACATAAAGTTTTATCTAGATTTTCTTTTTTTGAAGTGAAAATTTCTTTAGTGGCGTTGAGCACTTTTCTTTGGATGGGTATAAAATGTTAAACTCGCGTCATGACAGGTGACCTGATGGAAAGTTCGTAAGACAGTCGTTGAAATTATGGATGGCAGTTGATTTTTCTGAGAAATAAACTTTTTAATCTATAGTAATTGTAATAGTTCTGAAGTGTTAATTTTTATGTAATATAAATTGTAATTTTTGTGTACGATAAATAAAGCAATTCGTGCGAAATTATTCCCTAACCATTCCAAAATAATTTTCAAAAATTCACAAAGTTAATGTTCAGGTTTTCACTTTTGCTGGAACTCCCTGAGTGCAACCCGTTTTTATTCTTCTTCTAACATTTGTTTACATCTTTTGCACTTCTTATACTTAACGTTCTAAATAGCACTTATAGAAAAATTTTAATACACAACAATTAAACTATTTACTATTTATTTTTGAAGTGAAAACTTCCTTAGCATCGTTGAAAGTCGATGAAACAAAAAGCGCGCCGGTGCAAAGATACAAACACTTACATTCATACGATTTCACGTTGAAGAAAATGAGATATTAAGCATTATACACTGTTTTGGTACCAGGAGATTATAGTTGAACAAGAGATTGCCTTATGTATGACGCGAGTTTATCTTAATATATTCTGATGTCATACGCACGACGTATTACTACATAGACACCAGGAGAACATAAATATGGTAGCGGTGATAGTAATGTCTTTCATAGCTGTTGAAATCATGTGTCAGCCTACCAGCATATACCAGGACTTCATATGTAGTTTAAGGGTTCTTGCACAATGCAGGTTTCACTTCTGACATGACGTGTACTTTGTACGCACGCAATTTTTTGTAAAGAAACTTGCTGTTCAGCTAGTGGAAAACGAATAAATATATCCCGGATCCTGTGATCTTTAAATATAAATAAGAGTTAAGTCACGAATCCTACTTAAAAGGCCAGTAAAGGGTAAACGAGGAAAACATTGTGGGTTGCTCGCTCTTACCCTTTTAATGAAAGTGACAAATATAAACAAGGCTTATTTCAGACTTAACATAAGGCTTGGCTTTTATTTAGCAGTATTATAAATATAGTGAAGAATGTTATGACATCATGATTTTTATTTCAGTTTTATATGTATTTTAGTCTCTTGTGACTGCTATTGGGATACATTTTTCTTTGATATTTATATAAAAAAAAGTGTGTGTGAAGTTATACATATTTGGCCTAACAAAGCAAAAATCATTAAAATTATTTATTCCTCGTACTTTTCAACGTTTGTAGAAAGAACAATATTGTAACGATGTCTTTGACAATTCATTATTAAATATATCGAATACGGCTGTATGGGCCCTTTGCCTATCCTACTAATGGATGAAGAAACCAAAAATAAAAATAACGAATGTAGCAAACATCAGAAAATTTTAGGAACCAACTTCACCCTGTTACTTTTGTGTTACAGTGGTGTGAACGCAACTTATAATTTCACTCTCATAATTTTTTTTCCTAACGTGCCTAAAGAAGTATAACTTCAAAATTGCGCTATTTTTTATGGATGTATATAAAGAGCATGTATATAATAGATTCAAATATGTCATGTCATCAAAGTTTGCCATAGTAGTTTCTTTTAATTGACAACCTTACCTGACAGTTCCAACATTATATAAAACTTTTTTTTATGATAATGACGTAGGTACTGAAAGAGAGGTTTTTATTTTTACACACACACTTCTTATAATAACTGTATTTGGGCAGAGTTTCCTCTTAGAATTCACAATAAGTAATGAATACTCGATTTTTTTTTGCGCCCAGACGAAGAGAAAGGCCTACCCTTCGGGATAACGACGGGAGGGAGGTGGTGAATGCTCATGTATACCAACGCAGTCTTAGTCTGCGTTGGTTATGTGGAACTCACGTAAACCCTAAATGCTTACCAACCAAACACCACCTGAGGTTGGCTTTGGGTAAGTTCCCTCTAAACCTTCATCGAAGGCGACCTTCTCTTGGGGAGAGAGAAGTGCAAGTAGCTCTCCCTATGGAGTATCCGCTGGGATTACCTTAGCACTCTAGCTTATATAGTCACGATAGCCAACCGCGATACTGCTACCAACTGTTTTGTTGTAGTGCCAACTAATTAAATTTACACGTATCAAATTAAACTAAAGATCTGAATATTTTATTATAGTTATTTATAATCTTAAAACTGAAGTGATAGTAATATAAAATACTAATACTTACAAAGTAACTAATAAAAGCAGTTATAAAAAAAAATTATTAAATGGGATATCCTATGGCTTCATGACGTTGGTGGTTCTTTTTAACACATTAACACCATATTAATTACTAATCAAATTTTTTTTTTATGAAATAGGAGGACAAACGAGCGTACGGGTCACCTGTTGTTAAGTGATCACCGCCGCCCACAATCTATTGCAACACCAGAGGAATCACAGGAGCGTTGCCGGCCTTTAAGGAAGGTGTACGCGCTTCTTTTGAAGGTAACCATTTCGTATCGTCCCGGAAACACCGCACAAGGAAGTTCATTCCACAGCTTAGTAGTACGTGGAAGAAAGCTCCTTGTAAACCGCACTGTGGAGGACCGCCACACATCCAGATGGTGGGGATGATATCCTAACTTGTGGCGTGTCGTGCGAAGGTGGAATTCGGCGGCAGGGATCAGGTTAAACAGCTCTTCAGAACACTCCCCGTGATAAATTCGGTAGAAGACACACAATGAAGCGACGTCTCTACGCAACGCCAATTGATCCAGCCGTTCACAGAGCACTGGGTCCCCGACAAATCGAGCTGCTCTGCGTTGCACGCGGTCAAATGGATCGAGCTGATACTGGGGTGCGCCAGACCAGAGATGACGGCAATACTCCATGTGTGGCCGGACCTGCGCTTTGTAGAGCGCTAGTATGTGCCGGCTTGAAGTATTACCGTGCTCTATTAATTAATTCACTTTTGAAGTAATTTATTTCGTTATCGCTACCCTTATCCATATATCCTTATAAAGGTGAATGTAAGTTTCTTTGTTACGCTTTCACGCCTACACCACTGATCCGATTTTGACTAAATGTATTACATGTATAGATAAGAGCTTGGGAAAGGACATAAGGGGTTGAAATAGGGGGTAGAAGTTTGTATGAAAGTTTGTCAGTATCGAAGATAACACCATGAAAATTTGTATGTAGGAACTGCATAAGACAATTAGTTATGTTTCAAAGTGATAACCCACACTTCTGGGATTAAATTTATTACACAAATAAAATTTGAAAACAAAATTTTATTAAGGTGCGGCACTCGCATCCGCGAACTCTCGCGTTCCGTGCGATATAATTGATAAGAACAAAAAACTTGATAAGTATAAGTAAATAATTAACTTAACAAAACGTATTAAAATTTAGACCTATGTGGGGATGAAAAAGGGGAATGAAAGTTCTATAGCTGGTAGCTTATAAAAATGTATTAACCACAGCAGTTCGTAGTGTATTATTTGCAAAGTGAGTATATTATAAAATAAAAAATGCTGCTCAAAGTAACTATTTCATGCGCACGAAGTCGAGGGTAAAGTTATATTTTAAATGCAAATATATGTTTGTTACTCTTTCATACCTTTACTGACTTTAAGTTAATTTATTCCCGATATATTTAAGTTCCCAAGAGAGCGCAACTCAGATGTTATGTAGTAAATACACGTACCAAATTGTGTCACAGTTCAAGGACATATAAAGTTGTTATCAAACTAAATACGTTATAAGCAGAAGTTAACTCTTTATCTAGCTGAAGCAGAGTCGGATTACGAAAAAGGGAATTTTGTTATCCGCTTTCCACAACAAAACATAGGGTTGACAAGTTATATTTATGTACCACACCTGCTTGGAAGCTGCTTATTCAAGTATTCATGTCACAACTACGGCGAAAATGCCTCATTTATAACGTTGCAGGTAGATTTTGTATGAAAATCCTTAACTGGGTTGAGCTTGATGTTATTGAGCTAGGTTTAAATTCTTTTAAAAAAATTATTTCACACACAAGTGTAGTATAGATCATTATGTACATAGATACTTACAAACATACAATACTCGGAAATAAATATACATATTCATTATAAAAATGATGCACCTACCGGGATTCGAAACCGGGTCCAGTAGGCAGGGTTCTAGCCACCGGGCCATGTGTTATCAACGTTGGCACGACACGCTTCGAACTCGAATATCATTCTCGTCATCTTAATGTGTGGCGTTCCTCAACAGTGCGATTTGAAATGAAATTATCTGCCACGTACAACCAAACTGTGAATTGAGCTTACTTGCACGGTTTTTCCAAGACAACACGACATGGGTACCATTAAATAGGCGTAAACTTTTCTGAAAGGCCAGCAACGTTCCTTTGGTCAAGGAGCATGAAGACCGTAGTGAGCTTAACCTCGAGTTACCCATACGCTCGTTTGTCATCATATTCCATAAAAACATACGATGATACTAGAATGTGTGGGAGGCTCCTTTGCACAGGATGCCGGCTAGATTATGGGTACCACAACGGCGCCTATTTTTGCCGTGAAGCAGTATTGTGTAAGCATTATTGTGTTTCGGTCTGCAGGGCGCCGTGGCTTGTGAAATTACTGGGAAGTCGAGACTTAACATCTTATGTCTCAAGGAGATGAGCGCAATTGTCGTGCCGATCAAGAATCATGAGCGGGACCACATTGTAATGGGCAGGGCGTATCAATTACTATCAGATGAACGTCCTGCTCGTCTCGTCCATTATTTTCATTAAAACAAAGTATTGATGCCCTCGACTTCGTCTCAAATCAAATCGCTTTGTGAACTATTATTTCTCTTTTGATAATATAACGGTGTATTTAATTTAAAATTTATTATCTAGTGTTCTATCAGAAAATCAAATAGGCACTAAATTTGCCGCAGTCTAATTTATCTAATAAATTATCAGCAAACTAATAATTGCTTATCATATCTCGTTTAATGTTACAATTCATAGCTAACTTAGAAATAGACAGGTTAAAGTGTTTAATAAATTAAATTCTCAACAAAGTTTATGGAAATTAAATCGAAATATTACGCGCTACAGAAATTGTTTTAATTACTCACCCTTTATCAAGGGTTTTGACAGATACTAAGAAACTATTTCTACAGTAAAATTATTAGTGTAAGTTATAATGGGTATATAATATTACATTAATAGGATGTCAATCGCAAAATTTTAATTCTATTAGAATAAAAAAGGTTTGTGGTCTAAAATTTGATCGGTAAAATTATAATGTATAGATAGTTTTTTTTTTATGAAAATAAGGGACGAGACGTGCCCTGCCCATTACAATGTAGTGCCGCATTCAGCATTTTTGAAAGATCCAAAAATTCTGAGCGGCACTACAGTTGCACTTGTCACCTTGATACATAAGATGTTCAGTCTCATTTGCCAGTAATGTTAAAACATTACTCCTTCACAGCAGAAATAAGCGCCGTTGTGGTACCCATAATCTAGCGCTACTTCGTAAAGAGTTGAGCTAGTGAGAAGAAGTAGCAAGAAACTCATTGCATAAAGATATACATCTTCATATAATATGTAAGAAGATGCAACAAACATACTCAAACGTCAAATAGTCAATGCCTTACACGAGTAAGGCAAAAAAGTAAATGAATATTAATACAAAACAAAAGTTATCTAGTACAGTAGCTGCATCATCCACACACACCGTAATTAAATAGAGGTATTCTGTGAACATTATATATAAAAATATATATATATAAAAACTTTTAATAATCTGAAGCAGAGTCTCCGGAAACAGAATCATCCTGCCACCACAAGCAGCGCCCGTTCACGTGCATGACGCATGAGCCATTCGCCAGTACTAACGGCCGTTCACAATATTCAGTCTATCTCTTACTTGAGATAAAAATCGTAACTATCGTTGACTTTTCTGTCCCAATAAACTTATCGACGGTAACTCACCTTATCTGTATACGCTGTCTGTCAATGGGACGACGTATATCTGACAAGCGATAGAAGTTCGTATGGAAATTTCATTTCATGCGTCCTAATATAAGGCGATAAGAATGACTTATCGCATATATTGGGACAGCTTCAGATTATTGACCGTTAATTACTGACAGTAGAAGGTATTAATTTATCTCTATCTATAGATAGTATATTGGGAACGGCCGTAAGAGAACATTCGGTAAAACGAATTCATGTCAACAGATGTCGCTGTCTTCCCAAGTAACATATTACAATATATTTAAAAGTTGTAATCAGTAACTCATGAGTGCTATACTTTGATAGTTTAACCCCCTTATTCATAATAGTCTGCTAACTTAAAACATTGCTAATTCTCACTCTGTCTTCTTTTATTGACCTAAGTCATAATGAGAAAAAACACTCCTAAGCGGCTGTTTAAAGTTAGTGGACCATTATGAATAAGGGGGTAAGAGTCATAAAAAATTATCAAGTCTATCCGCCGGCAACCCATATGT
Organism: Leptidea sinapis; assembly: GCF_905404315.1. Lineage (NCBI taxonomy): Eukaryota > Metazoa > Arthropoda > Insecta > Lepidoptera > Pieridae > Leptidea > Leptidea sinapis. The sequence continues at coordinate 2,896,785 of NC_066285.1, read as the reverse complement.
ATCAATCCATGCAAAACGTTACCTTCTGGAATGCGAAGCCATTGCCAGAATCTGGCTGGGGTACTGAAAATACCTTCAATCAAAGCAGAGGACTTGTCCTGCCAACGCCTCATTATAGGTCTCGAGGATATAATTTAAATCTCGGCACAGTAACACGTTTCCTAGTTAAGAGCCTCGATTCTTTTCCTAATCTCATTTTTTTAGACACAGGGAATCGGGGATAATAATAGCCCATATGTATGTACGTTTGTCCTTCTCTTAAATAAAAATATCATCATTAGCTACGGCACGTGTGAAAGAGAACATTTAATAGCAGTCAGTAGGCGTACCACGAACAAAGAGTAAATAACGCACGAGGTAATTAAGGATTTCTCCCTAACTACCCCAATCTATTTTATCTAATCGGCGATTCTATTCCTAGATATCCTTGTGTGCTTAAGCCGATTTGAAGGGTTTATTCACTCGGTTTTTGCAAGCGAATCGATTTATATTCCATTTCAAACGACAGCGAATGGATTTATAAAATGTTTGACTTAAAATTGTGGGTTGAATTTTTATGGTTGGTATTTTTTTAGTTTAACAAACATAGACTATATTATTGGTTATTGAAATGTCATCTGATAATTATCAAAGTTTTCCAAGATTTGTTGTAGTTTCATTTACATTTTAACCTTGGTTACCAGGGTGACTTTTATATTATATATATATATATAAAAGTTAAAATTATATATATAAAGATATATATATATATATATCTTTATATATATAATTCTTCTGTACGTGTGTTGACAGTGAACTTCTCCTAAACGGCTGGACTCTCCAAGTGGATTCGAGGATGGCTGGTGATGGTGAATCTTCACAGTTGAACTACCTCCAAAACGGCTCGACCAATTTTGATGATTTTTTGTGTGTTTCAGTGAATTTGAGATTGGTTTAGATTCTCAATACAGTCGACATAATATAATTCTCCTACGTATGTCAGTGATGTCCTTCTAACATCTGGACCGATTTTTTTAATTTAACACAGTTTATCTATACACATATTATTTTTAGCGGTACTTGTATGAGTATGACAATAATGCATTTTCTTTAATGTTTAACAGAAATGTAGATTCAGGATTCAGGTTGATGGATAACATGAAGTTTGTATTTATAATCTTTGATTAGAGATAACATATTGAAAACGATCGGTAGGGTTTCGAGCGAAAAGTTGTAGTAGATAGTATCTCTACTTAAGATTGTAGTTGAGCACGGGGTAATGTCAGTTTTGGTATAGTGAAAATTTACATATGGAAGAAGTGCAAAAATAAAAAACGAATACGAAAAATGTTTAAAAAGGATCCAATGTTATATCTTTAAAAATATTATGAATTAAAATGGAGTTTAGTAGCTATGGGCAATCTCTAGTACTTACTTAGAGAACAAAATAAATTAATGGTTGTTGGTAAATGAATTTGTATTTAAATCAGTACGATCATTTTAAGTTTTATTAAAACTGGAATCTAAATCAGTCAAAAGTATTTTCTCATCAATGTGAGTGACACATGTGTGATGTGTTCTTTGTAAATAAGAGTCAGCAATGATTACTCCGATGGGAATACGATGGAGTAACGTAGAGAGTCGCAATTTTATTAGTTTTCGAATGGGATATTCCCAGCGGCAAAACGTACAGCCGCTTTAAGCGAAGGAAGAGGTCTTAGGTATTTGTCAAGAAAAGAAATTTATAACTTTCTTCGTAATGTCATTGACTCCCTGCATAAGGGAGCTAATTTGTGGAAATGACTATAATTATTGTTACTCGTACACTACGTAAAATAATCTTTATGTCTATAAATTGTTTGTACACGGATTGTTTTAGGGACTCAAAATCTAAAAACACTAGCCGGCATCCTAAGACCTAAGACAAATTCCAAATCATTATTATAAAATTATCGATCGATGAATCGCGCCGCGATATTATCAAGTGAAGCACCGTTATGCTAGTGTGTGTGAGGTTACGGGGTATACCACAGACACGGGTTACACAATTTTTTTCTCCCTTAGATAATCATACATCCACAAATACTTATATATAATTGTTTTTCCACTTTTTCAAAACGCACAACGGCATTTTAAAAAATTTATTGCGACGCAAACTGATCTGTCACAGACGATGGCAAATCTCATAATGGCGGCCGATCGGCTTGTATTAGTGGGGTAATGTATTTACACGTTTACCGGCTTGTTATGGTGCCTCACTGTTATGTAAGGTGACACGGAGTCCTTATTTGTTTACTCGTCCGTGTCGAGGAACTCAAATTTAAATTCAATTTGTATAATTTAATTTAAATGATTTACATTTATTGTGTTATGACAGAAGATTACAAAAAATACTCGGAACAAATGAATGTCATTTGTTCCATAAATCTAACGGAAACACAAATACTTTCACGTCTCAGGGGAGATTGTAAATTGCTAGGGAAAATATAAACTCAGAACTGGCGATTTACTGATGACGAATGTTCAAGATTTACCTTCAGTGCGTAAATTTTGTAAGCACTTTGGTATATGATTTTACGCGTAATTTTAGCCGAATTGAATTTTGAAAAAAGGTTTTATGCTATGGCGTTTGCTTGTTGGATCCACTTTGTAACAGAACATCTCGTTACTGGTCTCGATTTGTATCTATGGAAGTGCAATTGGCTTCATAAACAACAAAAGCTATATATATATATATATATATATATATATATATATATTATAGTTTGTTCCTTTCATGAAGACGCGCCTTTCTACTCGAATTTACCTTCATTTTGAATGGGTGAGTTAGGGTGGGACGCTTCTTCATGAGTGCCATGAACTATATGTAAATTCAGTGTCTATAATCTTGATCCCTTATTTGACAGTTGTACAAGTACTATTTTGGTCAACTATTTCCTGCAGACTCGGAGAAAATTTGCTCCCACTGCGCACCAATTACATTCCTTAGCTCCATGATGTTTTGCGGAGCGAGCTGCTCTAAGTCTCTGTTTTAGAACCTCCCAAATGTGCTTTATAGGATTGAGGTCGGGATTCCCGATTCGAGCTGGCCAATCCAAACGACGAATCCCTATCTCTTGAATATACGCTTCCACATTGCCAGAACGGTGAGCGCGAGGGTTATCGTCCATAAAAATCAAATTTTCTCCAATTTTTTCAAAAGTTGATGCGGGTTGTATGTTAAAAATTAGAACTTCTGATATGTTCCGGTTGGCATTCAAAATGCTGTTTTCTATGGAGACTAACTCCGTACGATCCAATATATTAATCGCTGTTCAAAACATAACTGAGCCTCCACCAAATGGGGTTATTTCTTCAAAGTAAACCTCTACGAAACGTTCCCCTTGCCTTCGCAGTCCTCACTACGTCCGACTGCACATATTGGCAGTGAGAAGCCTCTTCCTGATGGACTATCAGGCTGGTTTGCAAACCTCTCACTTCCTCTTTAATTTTTGAAGTAGACAAGAAGATTTGTGATTTCTCGATGCCTGGTTCAACAGGAAGCGGTTATCTCGTGCTTCTATGCATAGTTTTTTTTTCAGACCCAAGCCTTCTACTGCCAGAACCAGCCTCTTAATATCGTTGCCTCTGTAAGTCCTCTGAACAGTCCATCGACTCAAAAATAGCCTCTGGGACACAACATTGACTCACCCTTCCTTAAGTAGCGCTGTATGTTTGCTCGTTATTATCGTTCTATCAACCATTTCAGAGACCGCTAAATAAGATCAAGTATCAAGACTTAAAGATATAAAGGAATTAGGACAATTCGACGATAATAATCTAAATTGATTTAGATTTAATACGAACTATCAACGATTCGTTTTTGTTAAGGTCCGACTATGCCTTAAATTTGAATTTGGAATAAACTTTTTTATGCACCACAACACATCATAAATAAGTCAGTAATATTCTCAAATAATATTGACACACTTTTTACACAAATTATCTTGCCCATACATAAATACATTTAAACATCCATGACTCGGAAACAAACATCCATATTCATCATATAAATGCTTGCATCTACTGGGATTCGAACCTGGGACCTCTAGCTTAGTAGGCAGGATCGCTAACCACTCGGCTATACAGGTCTTCAAATGATTAAGGCCTCTCGGTATTTTATTTCTACAGGGACGGATAAAATTAAACCCGCCGGTTTATTTCTTGCAAATGAGTTTATATCCTAAATATTTTCTCTGCGATTGGGGCCAACTAATGCATAAGAGTAACTCGCGTTAAGAAGATACTGCAGTTCGTAAAGGCGGTAGGGCTTGACGACGAGCTATAAAGATGATTGCGAACATAATATTTGGACGCGGTGTTACTAGGACTCATTAGGAATAGACAAATAGCCACGCTCTTCAAATAATAATAATAAATATATCCTAAATTAAATTTGTAACGAAAATTTATGAACGATGCGGGACTCAAACCCGCGACCTTTAGGATTCCGTCCGAGCGTTCTACTAACTGACCCAACCGCTCGAGTGACGTATGGTTCGTAGATCTTAGTATGTCTTGTTCAACTCTCAGGTTGTGGCTCCATCTACAGGACCTACTTTTCAGTTGATAACCTGCTCAACCCCAATATTAAGAAATTGTCTTGAGATGCCGCTCTTTCAAATTCTTAAAAATGAAGATTCTGTAAAATATAATTTTTCAAGAATTTGTAAGGCTTACTCAAAAAACACGTATTACCAGGAAGAGCTTTTATTGAATATCTGCACACTATACTTCGTTCAATATTATCGCTTTCTCTTGCTTGTCGTTAACAACCGGATGAAACAACATATTCTTCGACCATCTTCATGTTGTCGATAGACAGAAACGGGAAGGGTCCTCTTAAGTCTCATTACCCCCATAATTACAATAGTTACGGCGCCTTTCGACATAAAAACAATAATGTTGGCACATTAAGGCTTCACGGAGGAAAATGACACTGTTGTGGTCTCATCTAGCCTCCATTCTGATCAAAGAATCCTTTAAGTGTTAATTCTTACAAAAATATTGTTGCGAATATCCATGGGCGGCTTTTCTTATGAAAATAAGCGATATAATATAACGAGCAGGACGTTCAGCTGATGGTAATTGATACTCCATACCCATTACAATGCAGTGCCGCTCAGGATTCTTGAAAAACACGCTCGTCGCCTTGAGATGATAGATGTTAAGTCTCAATTGCCCAGTAATTTCACTAGCTACGGCTTCGCCCTTCAGACCGAAACACAATAATGCTTACACATTACTGCTGCACGGCAGAAATAGACGCCGTTCTGGTACTCATAATCTAGTCAGCATCCTGTGCAAAGGAGCCAAGGTAAAAGTTGCCTCACCTATCCCCACCCCCTGAGCCTCTTGCCCTTTTGCCCCCTCTTACATAAAAAAATCTTAAATAGGTGTGGTGATAAACATTATATAAAAATAATACATATACATACAATGATAGATTGGAGGCAGGCGTTAAATTATAATAAATATTAAAAAATATTTTTCGCTACAGTCCTTAACAAGTCAATTAGTTTTAATTTGTCATTTGAATGACGTGTTTGGAGAGACTGCTGCTTATACCAGGATTTCTCACGGGAATTTCACAATGAAATGTACTACAATTATAGGTAGCTACTTGCTTTTGAATAAGCTTGTTTTTATATTAATATAACCAAAAATGTAATGTACTCAGTTTTTATGATTTTAATAAACTCAAGGGATTTTTTCTTATGAAGCATTTAAAATAATCAAAAAATCTATATAAATATAAACGTAAAAGTCCTGACTGACTGATGCACTCACTTAAATCAACGCCCAGCCCAAACCGTTGAACCTAGAAAGCTGATTTTTTCTCATCGGGTAGTTTACATAACGCAAGTATCCTAAGAAGGGATTTTTCAAAATTCCACCCCTAAAGGGGTAAAAAAGTGGTGCAAAATTTGTATGGAGATGGAGTAAAATTATAAGTATGAGACTTGAAACTTTGCGTATGGACTCCTTATTACAATACAAGAAAATAACTTTCAGCGTTTTGAAAAATATCACCCCTAAAGGGGTTAAAAAGGGGTGCAAAGTTTGTTTGAACCGATTTAGATGAAATTTGGTATAGAGATAGTTTGAGACCCGGGGAAGAACATAGGATGGTTTTTATCCTGGAAATCATCCCCTGAGGGGATGAAATGGGGGTGTAGAGGTTTGTATGGCGCTACAATATTTAAACGAGAACCACGCGGACAGAGTCGCAGGCAGAAGCTAAATAGGGGTGCAATGTGTGTATGGGTAAACTCTTTTTTTGAGCTATAAAAATAGGGGGTTAAATAGATTTTTTTGACTTTTTGGTTAGATCTATAGTATGGAGTGCCCACCTCAATTTTTTTTAGGGTTCCGTACCCAAAGGGCAAAAACGGGACAGTATTACTAAGACTCCGCTGTCCGTCCGTCTGCCTATCTGTCTGTCTATCTGATTGTCCGTCACCAGGCTCATGAACCGTGGTATAACTATCACGGTTCAAAGTTGAAATTTTCACAATTCCTTTTGCCGCTATAACAATTATTACAAAAACAGAATAAAATAAATATTTAAGGTGGCTTCCATAAAACAAACGTGTTTTTTTTGCCGTTTTTCTCGGTATATCCGATACATCCAAATAACACCGAGTGCTACCACCTACGCTTAATACTACGTGAGGTTAGAGGGCCGACATCCTTCGAATATTTAAAAACTGTCAACGGTATCCTCCATCCAACATTTCAATTAGCGTGTAACACCCTTGGACTCCTAGAGGACGATAAACATTGGGACACAACTTAAGAAATAGCTGCATTGTGCAATTCTGCCTTCAAGCTGTGTGAACTGTTCACAATAATGATAGGTTTATGTCAACATACTCATCCCTTAAGCCTTTGGGAAAAATATAGGGACAGTTTTGTCGGAAGACCTTCAAGATGTAGTTTTAGCACTAGCTGGAAAACATTTGGATTATTACCTAAACCAAAAAGATCCGCAGTAAACCTGGATAATCGCGAATATCTACGAGAGACAAATTATGACCCTTGCGCCCTGGGAGAGGTAGTATCGCATCACGCGGAATTATTGACAGACTAACAGGAAAATGTTTATCAACAAATTCTAGCCAGCATTGAAAGAGAGATTGGGGACATTTTTTTCTTAGATGCTCCTGGTGGCACTGGAAATACTTTTCTTATAAATTTAATATTAGCAGAAATAAGAAATAACCGGGGTATCGCTATGGCAGTCGCGTCATCAGGAATCACTACCACACTACTGGAGGGAGGCAAAACTGCTCACACGGCTTTCAGGCTGCCTCTTGAATTACTTTCATCATACTGAAACTCCATTTTGCAATATCCCCAAACAAAGCAACGCAGCACACGTGTTGCGCGATTGAAAATTATAGTTTGGGACGAAAGTACTACGTCGCACAAGAGGGCCTTTGAAGCGTTAAATAGAACCCTAAAAGACATCCGAGGGAACAACTTCACGATGAGAGTTTCACAGTTTAATTAGCTGGAGACTTTCGTCAGACTCTGCCCGTAGTGCCGAGGGGAACTCGAGCTGACGAAGTCAAAGCATGCATTAAGGCGTCAAATATTTGGCCCTTAGTTAAAAAACTAAACGTTACAAAAAACATGCGAGTGCTAACTGAGGGCAAAATTGTAATTCCACCAGAACTTGCGTCAGTTGTGCACACCGTTCAAGACCTAATAGCCCGAATTTACACAGATGTCCAAAACCTGCCCAATAAACCCAGAGTGGTTGTCTGAAAGTGCTATTCTGAGTCCTAAGAATGATCAAGCTTCTGACATTAATGACACTTTATTGAAGGCGTTCGAAGGCGCAGAACTTCAATGCAACTCTGTGGACTCTGTAGTAAATACGAATAATGCTGTTCAGTATCCTGTGGAATTCTTGAACGCACTCAACCCGCCTGGACTACCAACTCATAAACTTGTCCTTAAAGTGAGTGCTCCAGATATGTTACTGCGTAATCTGAACCCATTGTACAAGTTGTACAACGGGACCAGGTTGTGTATAAAAGCGTTACATAACATTGTGGTAGAGGCCACGTCATAACTGGTTGCGCTAGAGGTGAATCCATGTATATACCACGCATACCTCTAATACCACCTGACTACCCGTTTGAATTTAAAAGGTTGCAGGTCCCCCTTAAGGTTTGTTTTGCAATGACCATTAATAAATCACAGGGTCAGTCGTTAAAAACGGCAGGGATTGACCTGAGGGGGGGCAGCTTCTCACACAGGCAGCTTTACGTGGCTTGTTCTAGAGTAAGTTCGCCGAGCAGTTTGGTCATACTAGCACCTCAAGGCAGAACCACTAATGTAGTGTATAAGGAAGTACTATAGCTAATGCAACAACAATTACAATATTATTGTTTAAACAACAATAATATCATGCATTTACAATAATGCATTGTAATTTATAATATAACTTTATTGGTAAACTTCAGCATAATTCTACCACCATAGCGAAAATAGCGAATAAACCTTATTCATTAACCTGCCTGCTAGAGTCTGTCAAGCGAGTCGTATCATCGTTGTAAAGAGCTACGATATAAACGAGTTCCACGCGGACGAAGTCGCGGGCAGAAGCTTGTAATTAATATTACGTAAAGAAAACTCAATATTTAAGGACTGTCATAATAATTGTATAAGCATCAATGTATATCAATGTACGTAGGCTCTAAAAAATTTATTTATTTTCTTAAATTAGACTTCATTGATTCAACAAATTCAAGTCAATAATAACAAATATATATTTATTTATTCATTAATGTCTTTTTACATTATTTATTTTTTATCTTATAATTGCAATCAACCGTGTAAGTGTGTGTCAGTAGGTAGGATTATTGTGATTCAAAAGTAATAAAAATTTAAAAAAAAAGCGGCCAAGTGCACGTTGGACTCGCCCATAATGGGTTCCGTAGCAGCAAGTAACATATAAATTATCCAAATGTTTTGAGTTTTCTTGAGCGTTAATTCCGCCAATATTCGTCTTCAAACAATTCGACACGTGTTTCGCCTCTACACGAGACATACTGAGGAGGCATATATTGGCGGTATTAACACTGAAGAAAACTCAACAAAACATTTGGATAGCTATGGATTTCTGCAAAATAACGCCTAATTCAATAAATTTTTAAGTAACATAATATAAAAGTTCTTATAGTTTGTTGTAACGTTTTATGACGTTATAAAAAATACTTAAGTTTCAACCGTATAGTTCTTATAATTTCGGTAAAAACTGCCTGTGACATACGAATGGACAGACGGACAGACATGACAAATCTATAAGGTTTCCGTTATTTGCCGTTTGGCTACGGAGCCCTAAATATAAAGCTTACAATTGTTGACCGTAATATTACATGGGTAGAAATTACCATGTACAACGCCATTGTAATTGAAGTAATATCTTCATATAAGACGGAATTTATAATGATTACTAGCTGATACCCGTGACTTCGTCCGCATTACACACATTACACACATGACAAAACTTAAGATTCATCGTTCATAAAATTTCATTTAAGCTAAAATTAAGTTTATATTTTAACTGCTGAGAATGTTAGGAAGATATAAAAAATTTAATTAGTTATTAATTTTAAACTATTCTTTCTGATTTGTGAACGATCCTTTTTCATCATTTCTGAACACATCACTTTTGATGAAAAAGAAAATTATTGTTTTAATTTAATTCCGATCATTTTCATATTTATTCACCTTTTAAACCTTCTCTGGACTTCCACAAATAATTCAAGACCAAAATTAGCCAAATCGGTCCAGCCGTTCTCGAGTTTTAGCGAGACTAACGAACAGCAATTCATTTTTATATATATAGATTTGGTCTTGGCACGCTTCTGGTCGCTTCTATCGAATTGATTGGTGTCTTGGCAGCTTTGTTACGGACGTAATAGTTCATGTTTGTGACAACTTATCCTTGGAGTGAATAGCTTCTTATGGAAGAGTAAACCGTTTCGTAACGTAACGCGTTACGGCGCCTGTCTATATGGCGAGCCTTTCTTGCACACATACAGCAGGGTTATTCAAATTCAAATTCAAAAACACTTTATTCATTCATGTAGGTCACGGAAATGACACTTATGAATGTCAAAAAAAAATATTTCTTATTGAATTTAGCACTACTTCGTAAAGGGTTGAGCTAATGAGAAGAAGTAGCTAGAAACTCATTGCCACTCTTTAGGTTAGGCAAGCCCCTACTCTCTCACTCTTAGCAATTGTTACTTTGATGGGATTGAAAATGATACTAATAATGTACACACAAAAAATAAAAGATTTAATTAATAAATAACATTAACTTACATTATAATATTAATATTATACATAAAATTTATGTAATATCCTAAGATTTTCTCAAGCAACACAATTTCAATATTAAATAGTTCAAGTTAGATTAGCCTAAGTTATCACTTTCGGGCGTCCCGAGACGCACAAGTTTTTTTTAAGTAACTATGGATTGATATTGATCAGATCCAGAGCAAATGTCGCTGCCACAAGTTTCATGCATAAAACGACTGAAAAATAGAGTGGTTTGAAGTAGATGATAATCCAGCATCCCCAGTTGTTGAAAATGTAAATGAAAAATGAAAATGAAAACGTTTATTGAACTCATAACATTTATTTTTAACAAAATAAGGAAGACCGGCAGGACGTTCAGCTGTTGATAATTGATACGCCCTGCCCATAACAATACAGTGCCGCTCAGGATTATTCAAAAACCCAAAAGTTCTGAGCGGCACTACAATTGCGCTCGTCTCCTTGAGAGATAAGATGTTAAGTCTCATTTGCCCAGTAATTTCACTAGCGACTTTCACACCGAAACACAGTAATGCTTCCACATTACTGCTTCACGGCAGAAATACGCACCGTTGTGGTACCCATAATCTAGCCGGCATCCTGTGCAAAGGAGACTCCCACTGGTAAGATTAGCAATGGCTTAAGTTCAGACATACATTTAATTTCAAAATAATTAATTTCATAAAAAATATTTTAACGTCATATGTCGATAAAAGTTGGCATATTCATTGACATCTTCTTACCCTTATATATTATATGGAAGTGATCACCGCCTTCCACATTCTCTTGCAACACCAGAGGAATCATAAGCACGGTGGCAGCGTATTCAAATAACAACGAATTAACAAGCATCAAATTTTTAACAAAAGATATGATTTCAATGCATCTACTTAATTATAACTAGAAGCCTTTATTAATAACTAGCTGACACGTTGTTTTGCCATATAAAGTATAATTCACGCGATAGTTTTATAAGTAATAATTTATTGCCTATATTATAGCCTGTACATCATTTTGTTCTATTGTCAATAGTTTTTGAGGTGCACGCAAAAAAAAAGTTTTCGATTTTACACCTTGTGTTACAAAATAGCAATTTCATTACGGATCCCTAATTTTGAAAAAAAAAACAAAGCCTGTAGCCTTCCTCGATAAATGGACTACCCAACACTGAAAGAATCATTCAAATCGGACCAGTAGTACCAGAGATTAGCGCGTTCAAACAAACAAACAAACAAACACTGCAGCTTTATAATATTAGTATAGATTAATATAGCCAAACGAAAACACGTAAAAGATCAGATAATTGCAAAATATAGCTGTTTCAAAATAATTTTTTTTTAACGGTCTGATTTATTTGTATGATTCGTGGTAACATAGTTGTTAACAATTAATTGGTGTACAGCACAATTCGCCAATATATCGCCATACAAATATTTGATTGTCAATATTGGAATTTTTATATTTATACGTCACTAATAAACATTACATAGTTTTAATTATAATATAATATTAAATAAACATTAGTTTGTAGGTACCTCTCAAAAAATTACATTTAATACTATTATTTTTGGCTAAAGAATTCTTTTAAACTATAAAAGCATTTATCTATTAACCATAATTTAAATTTTTTACGCATTAATGTTTTAGGCATCTCTCTAATATTCTTTGGAAGGTGGTTAAAGACACATAACATTTGCGTTATTTTGATGAAGCGCTGTTCTACATTTTTTGTAATAACACCAAACAAAAACCATGAAAAAGTTCACGTAACAAAAAAGTGTTTACTAGTGGCTTGAATTTGTGGATTGACAGAGGGCTTTTTGCACAAAAAGGTGACGCTTGCGTTGCGAGCTTTCAACTTAAGCTGGGTAAAAAGCTTCTCAGTTAAATGAGAGAACCATACCCATTTCACCGAATGGACTTAGGATCTTCCTTTACATTTTCTAATTGAAGTAACTAATTGATGCAGAGGTCTCAGTTTAGTAAGTTTCAATACACACAACTTAAAAAATTAAGCTATTAAATAATAACTGAGATCATTTAAGAGTTTGAATAATAATTTATTTTTTGTTAAGCTTTTGATTTTTGCTGACGGACAACCACACTGGACCGTCTGTATATCTATACATAATTTTGATATTAGATATTGATAGAATTTGATATTCTGCAAATACAGATACAGTAAACAAAAATAATTGAAAATGTTATGGGATTTTTATTCGAACTATCTGAGAGATTGGGTCAATATATAATAAAAAACCACGTTTAAGAAAACGGACTTCAAAAACTGAAAAGTATCAATTAACTAAAAATTTTATTTAATACACCTCTTATGCAAACTTTTAATGTTACAAAAATACCTACTATTATTTATATGTAGTACCTACTGATAGGTTTTAAGTCGGTGCTAAGCCCTAAACAAAATAAAACTTAATATTATAAACAGCTTAATTACTGTAATTATTAAGGTTGTCTGGCCGATTGGGTTGTTTTGTTCTAGACGAAGCTTTGCCGCTTAAAGTGACGCGTGGCGAGTGTAGGTACCGACTATTAGATTTGGCTTGGCACCGAATTCAAAGCTATCAATATTAAAGGTTTGGTATATAAAATTAAATTTTTAGTTATTTGATACTTTTCAGTTTTTGAAGTCAGTTTTTTTAAACGTAGTTTTTATTTATATTTTTCCTTTTTCGTGTCAGCTAATAATAATAAAGTATAATCAACCTGAATGAAAACTCTTAAAAAAGTCGTACACTAAAAATTATATTCATATATAATTTCATAAATCATGAAAAATGTTCATAAAATGAAAACTACTGGGCGAAACTATGTAAAATTACAACACTACCACACCATTATAATACATCATTTCCAGGATTAGATATTTTCTATCTAACTAAAAATAAATTCATCCAAAATGTTAAATACATAAGATCAAACGGTTACGACATTCAAAATAACTTATGTTGTGATTATACACACACACACACACACACACACACACACACACACACACACACACACACACACACACACGTAAACTGAATGGTATACGTACTCTCTTTTTTTTCTTGTTTCAGTTCATATTTAGGAAGCTACTTAAGAATTTTATCTTGCATAAATAATATAAAATCTCTGTTGGACCATGTTTTGTTATACGAGACTTTAGCAAATAAGTGATGTAATGTGCTGTAGATTTTTTCAAATAAATAAAAAAAAATATTATAGGATCAAACGGCATCTATTCCGCATCAAACTAAAGAAGAATTACGTAAATCGTATCACAAATCTCAGAGTAATCGGTGTATATACATAAAAAAAATACCAAATGAAAACCTCCTCCTTTTTGAAGTCGGTTATTAATACGTTATTGGTATCATTGAACAAAATATATGTACCTGCCTAGTTTTGAGGTTATGTTCGATTTTATAAGATAACTGCGAAACACGAGTATTTTTTTATAAAAAGAACTATTGTATGTGTTATTTTAATATGTGTAGTCTTTAAAAAGCAATGTTTGAAATTGATGTAACATGGTACGGAGTTTCATACAATAATGGGCATTGTCCTTTGTCAGATAATATATTATCGACATTGCATTATCTGTAATATTAAGTGATTTGGAAAGTTTTTTCTGAAAGCCAACAGAATTCCATATACTGCTTACGCCATATGAACGTTCAAAGTAGACTATGTGGGAAGTATCGCCTACGTACTGCTCTAGTATTAGGATTCTAATAATAGAACTACTAGTAAAGGGGAAACCATTTAGTTAAATATTGTTTAATATTACAGTTAAGTTGCTAATGACGAATTTACAATAAAGATAATATAATAGACCTATGACAAAGCTTGTTTTGACACATATGTAAATTATTTGGATACGTTAAATTAGCAAATTTACAATAGAAATCGAAATAACTTTTCTTAAGAGTTCCGTACTTCCTTAAAGTGAAATGATATTGATATAGGTCACTGACCTGTATAAATACCACTGGACTGGCTGTTCCATATTTTTGACAGCTAATTTTTTGTGCCTATTTGCAGCGCCAGTCGCAAGCGTCCAGAGAACTAATTTTGACGTATAATACAAATGGCTGCGAGAGAACCGTAATAGTACTCTGAAGTATTATTGAATTTTGAAATAATTTCGGTCGTTTTCCGTACTTTTTATACTTCAGGAATCAACGTAATAAAGGACATAATTATTTTTTATCGTTAATTTTCCTATCGATGTTTGCTTAGCTGAGATTGTTATGACTAGTTTTAGTACCGCAAACTCTCGCTATATGGGCAACAGTGCCAAAATGGCGAATATCAAACAGATACAAAAGCACTTTGACAGCCACCAGTCCAGTGGTAAATAGTACATGTCAGTGATATAGGTTCGCTTAATGTCTGTACGCCTGTCTCTACCCCGTTTATCATGACCTTTTTGTGTGTGAAGTGATAAAGTTAAAATTGAGTTCAAAACATCTTTGCGGTCCTTTGAAGTAGTATAAAATCAATATTATTTGTCAACTCGATTTAATTAGAATACAACCTAACTAAATATAAGCCTAACATTAAGTCTTGGAAGTAGAATCAAACTAGAGTTTTGTCTTGACATGAGACACGACATTAGAAGATTATTTATTGTAATAAATGTAATAAAACTTATGAAGAGGAAAACGGTTAATAGACTCAAGTAATGGAAAGTAATGACGCAGTTGCCCATGGAAATGTGTAACACCAGGGGCCGGAGATGCGTTAACGGCCTTTAAGTTGGGAAAAATTATTTTCTTAGGATTTGTATTCGTAATTACAATTTAATATTAAAATATTAATAATTTACAAAAACCAAATATTCTGTAATCTGAAAGCTTTAAATTTTTTCATCAATTTTTTTTTTAATGAAAACTGTAGCTGGCTGTGAAGTGTATCTTACCTACCTTTTCCTTTTCTCGAAGTTGGTCGAAAATAATATTATTTTATGGAAAAGGAGCACAACGGGAGGGTCACCTGGTGTTAAGTGATCACCGCCGCCCACATTCTCTTGCAACACCATAAGAATCACGAATAAGGAAGGTATACGCGCTTTGAAGGTATATATTACAATAATTGTGAAAACCTACGCTGTTAATATTATTTTCAACTATGGTATTGAAAGAATATAATATATATAACTATAATATATAGTTACTCCACATTTTCTGCTTCTTATTGCAGTACCAACTTTAGAAGATTATACTTGAATAGGTCGTAGGCGTTACTTCCTACGCTATTCTGATTTTGCCTTTATTGGGACGCAAGGAGATCTAGTAGAACTTTTAATGTGGGCGACCCAATACTTATCAAGAATTTAACTCGTGCTTCGAGAACGAGTTATTTGCGAGAGATTGACGAGAGAATACTTTCCCTATTCAATTCTACTTTTGAAGAAATATCGAGAATAAAAGTTCATCGAAAACTTTTGCGTCAACAAAGTTATTTCAAGAATAATTTTACAACTCTGTGACTCTTAATGCGATCTTTTTATTTATTACTTAGCACAAAAATTTATTATTACGAGTATAATGTCAATTTTTTTATATCGTATGCCTTATTTACAACTACCCACACTTTAATCAATCAACGAAATTAATAAAGCAAGTAGTCAACCATACACACGAATTTTTCCAATGTTTCGTAATTAGGAATATTTTGAATAAAGTATATGGACTACTTAATGAGGACACGTAGTTGACAGATGGTTAAAAAACTGAAGTGACAAGGGGCAGGGCACGTAGCTCGATAGACAGATGGCCGTTGGGGCAGTAAAGCCCTCAAATTGGGTTCGCGTACCGGAAGACGTAGTGATAGTGTCCCCCACAAAATGTACCGATGATATTTCTTTTTATATAAGAGGGGGTAAACGGGCAAGAGGCTCACGGGATAGGGAGAGGTGAGGCAACCGCCCATCCGCAACAACAGGTGTGTCAATAAATACGTTGCCGGCCTTTAAGGTATTCTTTCTTGAAGGTCCCTAAGTGGTCTGGATCGCCGAAATAGGTCCTACGGAGGGCAGCGCAGGACCGGTCGTCATGGCGATCCTTAGGGGAGGCCTTTGTCCAGCAGTAGACTTCTGCCGGCTGAGATGGAGTGAGGACACTTCGAATAAAACATTGTTTTGGTAATATTACAAATTCACATAATTTTGATTGTTTCTATATTGAAGTAAACTTGACTTGAAATCTTTTGATGTTTTGCGCTGCCATTAACTACTTGACTGTTAGATAGAAATTAAAATGATAATTAGATTAAACGTCTCGAAATGGGGTGCCAAAAGCCTTGTTGCTCGGTTTAACCCCTAAGAAAAGAAAATGAATTAAACGCCGAAAAATCACTCAAAAAGGATATTTTTTAATACCCAAACGACGCGGATAATTCAAACGCCTCACACGCGTTACCCGCGCGCTGTTATAAAGAAAAAGCAGGGATTTATTGAAAACTGCCGCTTGCCGCCTTTTCTTTACTTCAACTACGACTTCAACTTCAACACGACTACATAAAATTAAAACTATCATTACGTGGAAGCGTATCAAGAATACTGGCAGCATTACCGCATTGGATAGCAAGGCTGATCTGTTGACCGAAATAGCTGCCAGCGCTTGGGTTTCCAGGTTTTATTAAAATTGATTTGAATAAACAAAATATGAAATATGCATAGACCTATTGTATAAAACTATCTAGATCTTACTTCTGGGGACAAATCTTTAATAGGAATTCAAGTTAGACTCTTATAACCCCATATTTGATAAAATTTCATTCTCCGTTATATATCGTTTCTGATAAAATACCGCTGAAATATATTTGTCGAAAATTTTAACGTTGGATAAGTTATTTCAAAATGTTATATTCAAATAAATTCATAAGTTTACTGGCGACATTCCTATCCAAAATTTTCTGATTAGTATAAAAAATATTACCTACATCGTTTAGTCTACTATATGAATTTATGATTTTATCGTCGTACGAGAAGGCATAGTCAGAATAAATAATATAAAAAAAAAATTGAATCGGTTTTCAGGTGTAAGTATTGTATACCGAAATATAGTCGCTATAATGAGAACTATTACTTGAATTAGTCCATTTTAATTTTAATAATATTGAATAATATATGCTTTTATTCAAATAGTGTAATTAACATATATATTTACATACTATTCTTAACTTAATATTTATCACTATTTGGTTGTCTATTGACAAAGGCCTCTTCCAACTTCTTCTACTTTTTTCTACCTTTAGCTATCCTAGACCATGTCTTGCCTGCTATCGCTACCAGTGGGAGGCTCCTTTGCACAGGAGGCCGGCTAGATTATGGGTACCACAACGGCGCCTATTTCTGCCGTGAAGCAGTAATGTGTAAGCATTGCTGTGTTTCGGTCTGAAGGGCGCCGTAGCTAGTAAAATTACTAGGCAAATGAGGCTTAACATCTTATGTCTCAAGGTGACGAGCGCAATTGTAGTGCCGCTCAGAATTTTTGGGTTTTTTGAGAATCCTGAGCGGCATTGCGTTGCAAAAAAAAATCGTCCTTAGATCGTCTGACCAATGTTATTTTAATACACAGCATTGATTAAACATTTCACTTGTAACCCCTCTGGATGCTTGTAACTTTTTAAGAACATTTTCCAAGAAAATAACAATGATAAGGTCGCATTAAATTAAAAATGCTAACATTAAGTTTCTAACACAAACCAAGCTTAAACCTTAGCTCGAAACATATACCAGATAGCCAACGGCTCGTCAAAGTAATGTCAAAATGTGTTTTAATTCCGAGATTGATTCGGATGGTACGAATATTAGCATCACGAACAAATCGCTACATCATACAAAAATTGGGATGCTGCGAATATTTTCCAATTAACTCCAACATTCCTAATTTCCACAAACCACTTAAGGCATCACAAAATCTTGCCGCAAACGAATTATCGTTTGCAAACATTATAAACAAGAATATCTGCAATCTGGTGTTAATTTTTTTCATACTAAAAATATGGTATGATAATAAAATAAATAATGTTTTAATAAATTCAGTTGGTGAAATAAGCATCTATGTGACAAAGTTTTTTATGAATATAAGTGACAAGACGAGCAGGACGTTCAGCTGATGGTAATTGATACGCCCTGCCCATTATAATGCAGTGACGCTCAGGATTCTTGAAAAACTCCAAAAATTCTGCATGTCACTACAACTGCGCTCATCACTTTGAGACATAAGATGTTAAGTCTCATTTTCCCAGTAATTTCACTAGGTACGGCGCCCTTCAGACCGAATCACATTAATGCTTACACATTACTGCTTCACGGCAGAAATAGGCACCGTCGTGGTACCCATAATCTAGCCGGCATCCTGTGCAAAGGAGCCTCCCACTGGTGAATATAATCTCTATAAAATACGCCTAGTAAAACGAAGTAACAGCTTACGTACATAGTAAATACAAAGTTCGTAGCCGCCGCGGTGTACATTTCTGAGTAAGAAGCCATAAAGTTGCACCTGGCACTCTCCATTACCTAGACGTCCTCATACTTTTATCTTTGATATTTATTTAATCCAACCTCATATTCTGTCGGATGGAACTATTACTAATATTGCAACTGCAAACGTAAGTTTATTCAATACATTGTTTGCTGAACCAACCATCATGAAATTTAGTACACACATTGTCAGGTACAATATATGGATATATACAAAATATGTACACATTTTAAACTGCGATAAATGGTTATTTGATTATTAAAGAAAGATTATTTGAAAAGGAACACCCTTTATCTGGCTCTCGATTTCAATTCAATTATACCAGTGGGAGGTTCCTTTGCACAGGGTGGGTAACACAATGGTGCCTATTTCTGCCGTGAAGCAGTAATGTGTAAACATTATTGTGTTTCGGTCTGAAGGGCGCCATAACTAGTGAAATTACAGGGAAAATGACTTAATATCTTATATCAAAAGGTGACGAGCGCAATTGTAGTGCCGCTCAGAATTTTTGGGGTTTTTCAAGAATCCTGAGCGCGATCGCATTGTAATGGGCAGGGTGTATCAATTACCATCAATTGAACGTCTTTCTCGTCATGTCCCTTATTTTCATAAAAAATACTTTAATGAATTAAATCTGTAACATATTTTTGAAGTGTGTGTGTAAGCGAAGAAAGAATGAATAATCAAAATATAAGGCAAATGTGTGTGGACAAGTTGGTCGTCGTTGGTCGACGGAAGACCTCGTAGGACATTTTGAACGTTTTGAAAAAAGAAAAGATGCTAAGGACCTGGAGGCCTACTCCTAAAATCGATATTCGATAAATCGTGGCATTAGTCGTGTCGAATCCTACTCTTAGTTACATCGTAATCAATGTCGAAACGATGATTGAACGAACGAAACATTATTCGATATCATCTGTCCTAACCCTACTCTTAGTTGAAAATGTCAGAGACGAATATTCGAAATTCACAAATAATCAAACGTCACTTTTACGATAATCTCAACGACACCTTCTAGGCTGTCGAGGCTATTATCGTTTCAAGTTGTATAGATATATTTGCCATACAATATACGTGCATATTACATAAATATATTCATATATATATATGTGAAATAATTATTTGTGATTTACTATTCAACAGGATTTTTTACGACTAAGTCATTTAAGTCATTTTGTTGATCGTTTATGCGTAGAAAAAATGCAAATGGCCGCCTGAGAAATAGGAAGTCGACGAGAAGGGTTGAGTTACTTTTTTTTACATTTTATTATCCGCAAGTTTTGTATTATTTATTCAATTTTATATGGTCATATTATATTCATTACATATTTTTTTAACATTTACTTTATGTGTAAATGATACCAAATTGGTGGTGCAGAGTCTGTCATGGTTCTTAGCGCCTAAACTATGTCTGACTTTTGACACATAACAGCGACATAGCACAGATAATGTTTAGGTTTGGACATATTTCATTCACACTAACATCGTAAAAAAATCAAAATATTAGTCTATGGCAACGATAAACGATAAGGAATTCGAACATTTGTTAGAGTAGGATAGTAGCGATATATTCGGAGTATTATCGTATCGTTCCGAATGTATCGTTGTCGATTTTGCGAGTAGACCTCCTGGAACTGGCGAATATATAATACGAAAAGAGTAATAATAAAGAGGAAGCACATGAGATTTGTGAGGATAGAAGCAAGTGGTATTCTATTGTTTCTGCCTAACCCGACTGGAAAAAGTTTGAGTGTATGATTGTGAGTTGAGTATGTGCATGTAGATGAATTCACAATTTTTTTTTAATGATACACTCTTATACAAAATTATCTTGCCCCGAGCTAGGCAAAGCTACGGGTACAAGACAACCATATATTTTATACAATATACATACTTAAACATACATAAACACAAATAAACATCCATGACTCGGAAACAAACATTCATATTCATCATATAAATGATTTAACCTACCGGAATTCGAAACTGGGACCTATA
Organism: Leptidea sinapis; assembly: GCF_905404315.1. Classification (NCBI taxonomy): domain Eukaryota; kingdom Metazoa; phylum Arthropoda; class Insecta; order Lepidoptera; family Pieridae; genus Leptidea; species Leptidea sinapis. The sequence goes on along the minus strand of NC_066285.1, from coordinate 2,875,930 downwards.
GCTTCGTGGGCAGGGTCACTAACAACTGGGCTGTAGGGGTCACTAAATATTTGGGAAAGAAATTTATAATTTTGTAGTTAATCTTATCATAATAAAAAAAAATTGAATTAGCCATTACTTTGCGGAAATCCATAATTATCTTGACTTAGTCTCGTGCCAGACTTTGGCGAGTCAACATGTCCTGAGGATGCCTTGTGTAGAGGCGAAACACGTGTTGAACTGTTTAAAAGACAAATATTGGCGGAATGAACACTAAAGAAAAATTCAAAACATTTGGGTACTTATCATAATATTTACTATCATAGATTTGGTGACGTATTTTGTCTTCAGAAGCGCGAGTGTTTCTATCATTGGCTAAATTTATTTGAATATTAGCTTTGAAATAACTTTCTCGTTAATAAAGTTTAGTAGATCTCAGCGATCTTTCTTGATCTATTATATTATTCAAGAGGGAAAATATTTTCCAACAGCTTTGTCTTAAGTCGCGTAAGTCACAATAAAGTTCAAAGTCTTACTTTGGTGGAAGTTGGCACTAAACCATCGAATTGGAAGCTTTGATTTATAAATGTTTTCTTTAAATATTTGAGGGAATTACGACACTTAAGGCGCGGACTGACAAGGATTGTAAATACTATAAGCATCGCTATAGTATTTGTGTTGATTATGTGGATAAGCTGCAAATGGCATTTTTTTTAGTTGTTTTCTTCCGATTTTTCAAACTACACATATTAAATAGAATAATTGTATGGTTTGAGTTTAAGTAATACTATTTCTATTAAATTCTTTAAAAAAATAAATGGTGTTAGCGCTGAAAATTCAGAGATTTATGACTCCAAAGTTTATTTTTGGGAAGCAACTTCCAAATTTTTTATCAAATATTTCAAATTATATATAAATATTTTATACTGTTCAAAATTTTCCTAAAGTCCTTCTTTGTGCAATGTATTTTTTTTTGGAAAATTTTAATTGCGTTATGTTGTAATCAACTCTATAAGAAACCAATTTTTGTGGATATTGAGGTATGACCGCGCCTTAAATGTAAAATGTATATTGTGATTTTACGTGTCGTAGTAAAAATTGCAATGTTATTACAATAAGCATTATCCGTGTCCCGGTTTCATATCTCAGTAGGTATAAACATTTATATGTGTGGGACGCTACTTGCGTCGACACTCTGGCTCCTTCTCATGCCCAAGTTACGTCAGTTGGTGCTGGGGCTGCTGCTTCGACTGCCGAAGACAGCAAGCGTCGCAAAAATGTTGGTCTCAGTGAATACATACATCTTTGTGCCGTTTGGTGTCGAGACACTTGGCCCGTGGGGCCCAGAGGCGCGGCGAATGTTCAAAATACTATCTTCGCGCCTCAATAAGGCTACTGGAAATCCAAGCGCTGGCAGCTATTTCGGTCAACGGATCAGCCTTGCTATCCAACGCGGTAATGCTGCCAGTATTCTTGGTACGCTTCCACGTAATGATAGTTTTAATTTTATGTAGTCGTAGTATTGTAAATATAGTTATAAGATTTGTTTTGATTAAGTAAGTATATTGTATTAAATATATCATTGTCTTTTATATGTTAAATAATATGAATGTTTGTTTTAAGTCGTGGATACTTACAAATTATATAAATGTTTGTTTAAGTAGGTTTATTTTTTTACTTGATTTTTTACAACCTAGCGGTTGTAGGTACCTAGGTTGCCATTGCATTTTTATGTTATTCTTATTTTGCTGTTAATACATCCATTGGATAATCTTCTGTGAGCATTCATCATTTTTTTCATTACTTTTCTTATCCAAAAAAGGTGAAGGTAATTAATATTGGTCTAAATTCCGCTTTTTACCCTTTCCACTATTTGAAAAAATTGTCAATTCTTATTTGCGTATCGTTTTTTTTTTATTTTTTAGGCTGTCCATTCTATTAATATTATACTGCTTTTGTATTTTAAAGTGCGTTTGATTTTTTTTTTTATTTTTTTTTTCTTCCTTTTTTTGTGCACTTTTATTTAATTTTTTTGAAGTTCCTCAATTTGGAGTACAAGTGCTTTTAATTTCTTGCGATAAAATTTCTTTAGTTTGATTGTTTATTTCTGTCATATTTAAACATTTCGGTGCAGTGAATAGCGATCGGTTGAAGCGAGGCGTAGCGTAGACCGTAGCGAAAGCCGTAGCGTAAGCCGTAGCATAGAAGGTAGGATCGTGGTGGTTACGTGCAGCGTAGCTGGAAAACCCCACGCAATACCGAGTTCGCGCCGTTGATACAGTGTTCTGAACACGAACGAAGTGTTTGTTATTATGTCTTATGTGATTGAAGATTTGCATAATATAAGCAATTGTTTTTAGCGCTATTGTTGTATTACTAGATTGTCTTATATTTATTTAAAATATGCTTATTTTTTTAAGAATACTTAGAATTAGGTACTTCTAATTATAATTTATTCACGTTTAGAATAAACAGACGGTGTCTAACGGTGAACGTGCACACGAAAACAAAAGTATAAGTTATGAATTTGTGAATGACATCCTAATCAATTAATTCAGTAATTTTTACTTTTTTAGTAGAGTACTAGGGACCTGGACTTTAAAATCTCTATGATGTAATTTTGTATTACTTCTTGAAAAGAAAAATATATGTAAAAAATTCCATATTTTATAAATAAGGTCCTATAGAGTTACTGTTACTCGAGTTTTTACTACGTTACAAAGTAACTACCAATAATGTCATAGATATGTTGATAAGTCAGGGCTTTTTCACTGCGAGTTTATCGTATAAAAAAGTCACGCCTTGTCATAAAGACTAACCATCCCTTTTAACCGTTAAAAATTTATTGTTTACTAGTATCTGCATAAACAAATTGATATTAATAATATTGAAAAGCAACACATATATTGCATCGTAAATAAAAGAAGTACCGCTGTTGTAACTGTGCAACGTACTGTGCGCAGTGAGCGTTTTTGTTGTTATTCGCTACGATTGAATGAATGTTTAGTTTAAGAGACAACACATGAATATTTAAATTAATAAATTATTTTAATATACTGATAGACAATCGAATGGATTAATAAACCATAAATTACACTGATGAAATTCTTAGTTACATAAAGCAAAATATTGTTGCGCCTCCTATCAGTTGTTTTAAGTTTTTGATATTTAATATGTTTTTTCCAATGACAAATCAAAACAAAATGAGATATCATATAATTATAAGCGATGTGCGTGTTTGCCAATTTGAAAGGAGAGTTTTCATATAGAAAATGTTAATAATAGAAACCATTTTCACTTTTGATAAATTTGAAGTGAAAACTAACCGAAAAGATTTGAATTTGCATTAGAGATTTATGTCAAAGTAATCGAATATGAGCTAGTGCTGGTAAAAGCAATAGTTACACTTTCTTTGTTTTTATTTTTATATTTTTTTATTCTATATTTATTTGTAATAATTTCTCTAGTAAAAAAAAAACAAAATACTTGAATTCAACTAAAGCTTGTGACATCAAAGAACAAAATGAACACAATAACAATCTTTACGAAAATAGGTATTTTTCTAGATAGGAGTTGAATATGTCTATAGTGAATTTATTTATTTATAATATTTACTGAATAATTAAGTAATTTGATTGTATTCTCTATTCCGAATAGAGAAGGTAGTTAAACATACAAAAAAGTGTTAATTTAAAATGTAGTCAACTCTTGGTCTATATGAGATTCGCGCGCCATTTTCAACGTCGACTGGCATGATTGCCAATAAAGTGCTGGTCACCCAAATGCCTATTTCCGTAGTTTGCGCGCGAAATTGTGAATTACTAATTTTCAAACCAAATGCTTATCAGCATATTGTCACGCTGCATTGTACACCTCGCGTTTGGTTGCAACATTAATAATTATGCTGTATTTATGAAGCCTAACACGGTATATATTATCGACATTAATAATAATTATGATGGCAGTATGGCTCAGTGTTTAGTGACCCTGCTACAGGTCCCAGATTCGAATTCCGGTAGGTACAAATATTTATATGATGAATATGGATTTTAGTATTATATGGTATATCGTTGTCATGCACCCATAGTACATAGCCTAGTGTGGGGTAAGATCATGTAATATATAAAATTCTCATGTCGCGGTGTTTGTAGTTAAACTCCTTCGAAACGGCTTCATCGATTGGGTAGGTCTGAGAATCGGACAACATCTATTTTTCATCCCCCTAAATGTTAAGGGTGGTCCACGCCAAATTTTTTTTTTTAATTTTTTGACATTTTTTTTTAATTTGTTTGATTATGAGTCAGCATTAAAAAATATATACAACTTCTAATTTTTACCCATCTACGATCAACAGTTACTTTTGTATCGCGATTTTAATATCGGCAATACAACGTTTGCTGGGTCAGCTAGTATTTTATAGAAATGTATGTGTACGGGTCAATGGCTGTACAACTTACACGTGTTGGTGGTAGTGGCACTGAGTGAGGCCACGTTGCATGATTTATATTATACAAGCGAACCTGACACACGTTGTCCTGTACACACGAGTTAAATTTGAATAATCGGTCCAGATGTTGGGAGGAGATCACTAACATACGTAGGAGATTTATATGTCGACTGTATTGAGAATCTAAACCATTATCAAATTCACTGGAACACTCTAAAAAAATCATCAAAATTGATCCAGCTATTTAGGAGGTAGTTCAATTGTGAATCTAAACCATTCTCGAATCCACCCGAAGACACACACCAATTCCAAATTCACTGAAACACACAAAAAAAATCATCAAAATCGGTCCAGTCATTTAGGAGGTAGTTCAATTATTGTAAATCTAAACCATCCCCGAATCGACTTGAACACACACAGAAAATTTCATTCAATTCGGTCCAGCCGTTTAGGAGGAGCTCACTGTCAACACACGTACAAAAGAATTATATATAATATAAGTAAAGTAAGTAAAGATAATAAAATTATTTAAGTTATTTACCAGTAAGCTACCAAATTCCATACTATTAGCTGTTCAGTACATCTCGATCCCTTAGCAGCAACTCGGGCAGATCCTATACTGTACTTAAATTATCTCAATCTCATATAAGCAGTTCGCGCGGCAGATCCTATTTCTATCTCATCCTACATCATAAATTAGTTAAGAGCTCATAGATCAAGCATTAACTCACATCCTATCTTATTTACCTACCCTGAACAGTGTGTCAATAAAAATAAATAAACGTGTAACTTACCTGTCCTTCTTCCTTAAGTGAATTTTCAGTTCTAAAGGTTTCCCGTTAGATTTATTCTTCTGTGATAGGGAGACAGATTTTCGACATAGGTAATCACAGTCTACTCCCGTACATTCTGTAGCCAGGGTTTTCTCCTTCGCTCTGTTTAGTTTTCTCTTGCCCACTATAATCAACTGAAGCTCTTCACGCGTTATTATAATGTAAATAATTGGTTCCTATATAAAACTCATTCGTCACGCCAGCATTAATGAAGTCATCCCCAGGTACTACCTGTCGCGATGGCAAGCATCCTGATGGCATGACCCTGGTGGTTTGGGTACGGGGAAGGGCGCTGGTGTGTGACGCGACTTGGCGTCAACACTCTGGCTCCTTCTCATGTCCAAGTTACGTTAGTTGGTGCTGGGGCTCCTGCTTTGACTGCCGAAGACAGCAAGCGTCGCAAATATGTCGGTCTTAGTGAGTCATACATCTTTGTGCCGTTTGGTGTTGAGACACTTGGCCCGTGGGGCCCAGAGGCGCGGAGAATGTACAAAATATATGGCAGTTATTTCGATCAACGGATCAGCCTACCTATCCAAAGTGGAAACACTGCCAGTATTCTTAGTACGCTTCCCCATAATTAATTTTGATTTTAAGTAGACATAGTGGGGACTTGCATAGCTCACTTAGGACTTGTTTTAATAGTTAGCCCTTCTAACATACATATAAATTGCCTCAATATTTTCCGTTATAATCATGGTTACCGTTACAAGAACATTTATTAAAACTAGATATAGGTAAAAAAAATGTATGTGTCAGCTCCGACGTACGACTGGAGTTTACTGCTCAAGAACGATTGTCTTTGTACACGTACTAAACAAAATCAAATCAAATGGAGTCGACAAACAGACATACAGCAGAAACTAATAAAAGCGTATTAATAAAAAATCAAATAAATTAACGCTCAGAATATGTCAGGAAATGAACAAAAAAAATTTCAATTTTATAAGGTCCATCAAGGAAGTTTCATTCTGGCACACCGTAATTGTTTTATTATAATACATGCGTAAGCTATCACGCAGTATAATGTGTATGCTGGCTACAACTGAAAAGTGAAAGCTGCGCGAGAAATGATGCGCGCAAAAACGTTACTTTCCCATTTGATGAGTAGGTTTTACTATCCATATTTTTCTCATACCGGGCGCCTTATACGAAAATCGATTCTTAAGGAGTAAACTCCAAAAATATATCCAATGATAACAGCAAAAAAATAGACGAAATTTTCCGTTACGGTATCATGACGGCCGATTCCCCTCCACATAAAAATATGAAGGTTCTCCCTTATGCGGGTCACTACCTTTTAATGGCTATAAATTTTTATTACACTTGTAAAACTTGTTGTTAATAGATTCCATTAATTTACTGTTTTTACCGCTGAACAAATAAGGAAGGAAAAGCACAAAGGGTTGGATGCTAAAAAAGTTCTATGGCTCCCTGAGAACCAAAACTTGAAAACAGATTCGGACCTGCTGCGTACCTGTCAAGTTTTAATAGCCTGGTTTCCCATCGGGCCGTAAGAAAGTTTTAAATGAGTGTTTACGACTTTTATCAGACAGATAATTATCTCAGTGGATTTCACCTGAGATAAATATTAAGGGGAAAATTTGTGAGTTTTTAACCAAACATCAATAATACTTGTGGGTTACATCTGTGCTTTGTAAAACAAATGATCATCTGGCAGTCCTTAATTCGACTTTTAATAATGTAGTAGAAATAGAAGAGTTATAATGTAGTAATAAACGGACTCAGACCTGATCCCTGTTATCACCGAAATTCGAGTTTTCTCAGAGACGAAACCAGTATATGTTGGTTTAGTCAACTCCCACGAACTCTTAACCAATGGGAGGCTCCTTTACACAGGATATAAATAAAATATATATATATATATATATATATATATATATATATATATATATATATAATATATTAAAGAGTGAAAGCGTTATAAAGAGACATTCGTATTCATATTATTATACCAACGTATCGTAGGAAAAGAAAATACCAATATTAATTTTAACTAAAATAGACCCAATTTCCCAATGCAGTCTCGTGGCAGCGGACGTCCCCTCTGCAAAAATGCTTGTCGGATTGACATGACATCACAAACTACCGGCCATATTTTTTATATCGGTTACAGTAGATCAGTACTTATTTAGTATATTATATCTTTGTGTAGCGCCAACGCTATTATACTGAAAAAGATTTACGAATCTTTTAAAATCTAAGCTTCAAAATCTAGGCTTTTGCAATTCCTACGTACTGTACAAATTTGAATAGCTTACCTTCCCAACGAAGTATAAAAAGTTTGAAAGGTATATTTGTTTTTGTTATGTATCAAAGTAATTAGAAAGTTTTCTATATAAGGTTTTATTTATGATAATAAGGCACTAGACGAGATGGACGATTCAGCTGATGGCAATTAATACGCCCTGCCCATTAGAATGCAGTGCCGCTCAGGATTCTTGAAAAACCCAAAATAACTGAGCGGCACTACAATTGCGCTCGTCACCTTGACACATAAGATGTTAAGCCTCATTTGCCCAGTAATTTCACTAGCTACGGCGCCCTTCAGACCGAAACACAATAATGGTTACACATAACTGCTTTACCGCAGAAATAGTCGCCGTTGTGGTACCCATAATCTAGCCGTCATCCTGTGCAAAGGAGCCTCCCACTGGTAACACACATTATCTAAGACATCGTGAAAATATTTCATGAAAGAGCAGATATGATAAGTTCGCATCGCGTTTCACGGAAGCGTCCTAATTTGGACGGATCATGACACTTCATACTCACACGCTCAGTGACATCTACTAGCTGTCTTTCTTTGTTTTATTGCTTTAATGATGGTGTCCTCTTAACCTTAATTAGTTTATCATTACGTGTGCTGTGGCGTTTTTGAATGTCTATAACGTATGATCTAATAACTGATGACATTTTTATTGTCTTAATTTGGGATAACCCCGAATTCTAATATGGCTTCATCATTATCATAAGCTGGAAGACGTTCCATGCTGGGCAAAGGCCTCCCCCGAAGATTTCCACGACGATCGGTCCTGCGCTGCCTTCATCAAATGTATTCCGGCGATCGTGACCAGATCGTCGGTCCATCTTCCTCCTACCTCGTAAAAGCCCGCCCCGATTGTGATCTATTTACTAATAGACTTGAAGTGTTGGTGCAGTTGCTGCTCCAACTTTGTGAGTCCTCGCATAATAGCGTCTAACATTTATAGTTTAATGTACTTGATTATTGTAATTGGTGTTGTAACCGTTTTAATCAAAATAAATAAATCTTGTGGGGGGCCTACCAACACTGCGTCTTCCGGTAGTGGTCGCTATTCGAGGACTTTACTGCCCCAACAGCCATCTGTCCGTCAAACTATGTGTCCTGCCCATTGCCACTTCAATTTCGCAATCATTTGGGATGTATCGGTAACTTTGGTTCTCCTACGGATCTCCTCTCTGATTCGCTCTCGCAGGTAAATTCCGAGCATTGCACTCTCCATTGCCCTTTCAGCGACCATGAGCTTTCTCATAAAACCCATAGTTAGCGACCACGTCTACGTACCGTAAGTTATCACTGGCTTAATAAGATACAAATACAACCAAGTAGTAGAATCAGCTTCTTGCACAGTGTTTTCAGGTTAATACAACATGGGTACGTCACCATCAGAGCAGAGCTTTCGTAACTCCTCTGGTGGTGTCGGTTTTCGAGGAGTTTCGTGTGACATTAAGTCACGCGTACGCTCCATAAAAAATATACAATAAGAGAATTGAGTGTATTTTTATAATCTTTGCTTTTAACTAAATAAATAATAATATCCGGACGACCGCGTCTTGCTCAGAGTTTGAGAATGTGCTAAACTTGAATAAAAAAAATAAGAAAAACTAATAGGACATCTGGATTCGAACCAGGGTCTTCTGCTTACCGGATGACCCAATGAGCTATTATAGTCTCGTATATAGTGGCATAATTTACCTTTATATTCTTATGTTATTGTAGCTTTTTCTCATTAAAACACGGATACAACTACATTTTTTAAATTGAAACCCCCTGTATACTAAATTTTATGAAAATCGTTGGAGCCATTTCCGAGATTCAGATTATATTATATATACAAAATTTGGTCGTTTTGAAAGATATAAGATTAATATTTCGGTACCTTATAAGTTCTTTTACCGGAAATACATGAATTTTATTTGCAAAGCAATAAGAACTCATTTTATTTTAAACAAAATCCGAGCAATTGTTAAAAATGCAACGGAAACAATACAAGCGTGATTGTACAGCAAAATTTTCGTAGTCACTTGCTGAGGTAGGAGAGTGTTTGCATATGAAAACCTCTTTGCTATATCACCTGCCGGCAACACCACGCACGAATAATTTCTTTGACGATACAGTTAACAAACTTTAATCAAAACTCCGATACTACACAGGAGCACAGGTAACATGTCGTCAGCTTTTAGATAAATTTATATCGAGATCATCAAGAATCTTTGTGTACAGAAAAATTATCGTTCATAATATACACAATTTTTTCTATAAAGGGCTATTAAAGATATTTATTATTCAAACAAAAGAAATCTTGTAACAATATTTACAATACTTATGACTACATAAAATTAAAACTATCATTACGTGGAAGCGTACCAAGAATACTGGCAGCATTTCCGCGTTGGATAGCAAGGCTGATTTGTTGACCGAAATAGGTGCCAGCGCTTGGGTTTGTTTCCATTGACCTTATGAAAAAAAAACCCTTTTCTATAAAAAAATGGTTTTAAATATATATTTTAATTCATGCAGTTTATATGCAGTTTATATACATTATACATAGATTTGTACTTTTTAAATTGATAAATACAAAGACAGATTTATAAAACTGTGATCACCGCCGCCCACATTCTCTTGAATACCAGAGGAATCACAGGAGTGTTGCCGGTCTTTAAGGAAGTTGTACGCCTTTTTTAATTCAAAAGAATGTGAAAATATAATTCAAAAGAAAGCATTTTCCGTAAAAGGTTTTGCAATGAAAAGGTTAATAAAGCGTAATCTTTGAACACATTGAATTCTCTCAAAATATGTATTAAGCCTTTTCATAAAATCGACATTATGAAATTTTGAGTTGTTTTTTAAATTTAGAATAAGAACTATCTCAGCAGTGAAAGTATAAAATATGACAAGAAAAATATTTAAAGACGTGAACTAATGGTGGAAAGAAATAAATTCATACTTCCGCTTTACAAAAAAGTTCAAAATAATAATGTTGTAATGAAGAAAATTATGATATCAATCTATGGTCGAATGTTAATCTGTAAAATATAAAAAAAAGTGTGTACGTGTAATCATTACGCGCGATTGAAGTAAAACTTAATAATAATTAATTTTAGGAATAATTAACAGATAAGTACATTAATATATTACATTAAATAAAGCCTTGTTACCAAATAAGCACTCACGTATTACAGAGGAGCTTTGTTAGATTTTTTGATATGTTTTGAAGTGAAACTTCTATAGAATCGTTGTGATTTCAAACCGGATGCAACGGAAAAAACGACAGGTAAGAGACACAAATACAAAAATGTGTAGGATGAAGCCGGCAAAGAATGAGACAGAAATATGCATACTATTTTATTTTTATGTATGACGCGAGTAGGTATATATTAGCTAATATATTCTTATGTCATACGCACGACTTATACCTGCATAGACAGACACCAGGAGAACATAAATATGGTAGCGGTGTTAGTAATATCTTTCATAGCGGTTGAAATCATGTGTCATCCTAGCAACCAATGTACCAGGATTTCAAATGCAGTTAAGAGGTTCATGCACAATGCAGGTTTCACTTCTGACATTACACATGTTGTACACACTTTTTTTTTTTCTCGGAAACGCCAACGATATAACTTCATCTTTTGAGTAAAGTTGTCATTTTCTCTACCTAAAATAAAAGAATGCCTTTATAGTATTAAAATTTTACCTGAAATAAAATTTGTATTATGTTTCGTTAAAAGTCCTATAAGTCTCATATAGGACTTCGAACGTCAATCGGAACACATAATAAATAATATTATTTAATCAAGAGATATTTTATATATTTTACAAAGAATGATATAATGTTATAATTTGATATTATTACTCATCAGAAAATAAACACTTTTTACAGGTGAGGTCAATATCAGGTTCTTGATTTTCTCTTTTATGCTTTTATAAATGAAAGAGTAAAATGTTCCAGTGATTCCGCCATTTTATTTGACTGATTATTATTGTCATTTTATAATTAATTTATACCATTCGCGCATTTTAAAATATTCACTCATTAAATAAAATAATTGATAATCAGAAATTGAAGGTGATATTAGCCCATATTAATATGACGTTGTTATTGAATACTAACGAATATGGCTGTATGGGCTCGACCCTTTGCCTATCCTAATAATGGACGAAGAAATCAAACACAAATTAAGGAATTTCGCAAAAGTCAGAAAAATTCTGATAACCTATTTAATATTTATTTAAAAAGTAGTATTAAATAAGCAAATTATACACTTGGAGATTTTCAAAAAATATTACTGAGCATATTGAAAGGATTTTTTTAAACCATAAAATAACGGCTTAAAAAATAGCTTCAATTGACTTTTTTACTGAGCGGTACTTCCGTTGAATTTCTAAGTTACCCCCAGTCGCGCCTAAAGAAGTTTTACTACAATAATAATTTTATTTATCACGCCCCTTATAATTAGTATTATTTCTTAGTCCTAGTCGTTAGCAATTATTAGGATTTAGTTGATAGTTAATATTATGATTCTGTTTGTCTGTCTGAGAGTCACCTGAGTTGAGTTCCCTTTCTTGAGTGATGGCCACTTTACAATATTACATTTAGTAATATTCTACATAGCCTAATACCTTTTTCTAATTTACTATATTTTACGGATATTTAAACAACTTTGAATTTTTAAATTTCGGTGTAATTGTTTTATATCGCACATTATTCAAAATAATGAGATTTACCACCGCTAAGAATATAATATTATCTTTACAGTTTCTTATTTTAAGTGATATTTCTCTTCTGTGATTAAATGTACCTTAAAACTAAATTTAAATAATTTTAATTAAAACTCAACGCCAAAACCTGAGAGTTGAACAAGACATAGCAAAATTTACGGTCGATACGTCACAGACGGTGGGCTCAGTTACTAAGAGCGCTCGAACGGAACCCGAGAGGAGCGGGGCTGAGTCCCGCATCGTCCATACATTTTGGTACAAATAAAATTTAATATGTAATAAAAACTTACCTCAGCAATTATAGTTTAACGGCCGTTTTCAATAACCTATCTATCCTTAGTTTAATTTACTAGACGTAGACAAATCTATCCTTTTACGCTTACATACATTTCAATAATCTAATGACAGATAGCATTGGACTATAACTATATTGGACATAACTATGGATAGATAAAATCTTGTCATTAAATGGTGACAGCGATGTATCCGTAAGTTAAACTAAGGCCGTAAGTGAGGTGAAGGTAAGGTGAAGAAATCTCACCTCGATAAAGTAAATTTCAGGATATTTAAAATGAAAATGTTACTTGTTATAGTAATTTAAGAATAGATGCTACTAATAAATTCATAGATTTAGCTTTTCTTAATCATCAAACGGTAGAGCATAAAGTATAATTAATTTAACGAGTAGGTAACATTACCAGTAGCAAATGGTGTATTCGCGTGAGGAAACTTAAATAACATAAGCGTGCTGTTAAAGAAACCAAATTAATCACAGCTAATTTTTATTAGGATTTATTTCAACTTTTGAAGAAAGGTTTGAATCAAACTCTGATATAACACTTTGAAATGCTGCCAAGACATTAGTGAGAGTGGTGATCCAGGTGAAAAACAACACTGTTTGTCTCCAATTTCATTTCCACCCCGCAATGTTCATTATTCATATAAATTTTCGTTCACATGGCAATCTGTCTATGGAATTGTATTTTTACTTGCGGAACTTTGATTCAGTTTCTGGTATAAATATACTACGTTAAGCCATATAATATGAGCTATCCGCCAGCACATGAGTAACTAAACGGTACAGAGAATAAGCTTCGGGCGGGCAGAATCGTTAGCTATTTTGGTAGGGTTTTTTTATGAAAATTAGGGATGAGACGAGCCAGACGTTCAGCTGATGGTAATTGATACGCCCTGCCCATTACAATGCAGTGCCGCTCAGGATTCTTGAAAGACCCAAAAACTCTGAGCGGCACTAAAACTGCTCTCGTTACCTTGAGACATTGTTAAGTCTCATTTGCCCTGTAATTTCACTAGCTACTGCGCCCTTCAGACCGAAAGGTAGTAATGCTTACACAATACTGCTTCACGGCAGAAATAGGCGCCGTTGTGGTACCCATAATCTAGCCAGCATTCTTGTGCAAAGGAGCCTCCCACTGGTTGTCCCAAAAAGTTAAAAATAAAACAAATCGTTTTTTTATTAGATTTTTATTGGGTTGGGTCATCGATGTTAGATAACCTAAACTGTATTTTCGTTTGCCCTTGTTTGTCCCACCTGTTCTAGAACATCCAGTATGTAACAAATATTCTTAAAAAGTTGAAAGACAAGAAGATTTAATGTATACATATATTACATATAATATATTTGTAAAATATATGTTAAAAATTGTTTCAATTGACTTTTTTATGCCGGAAGTACTACTGTTAGTTCCGTCAGAAAAATATTTTGAGTAACCCCAAAAGTCACGCACGCCTTAAGAAGTTTTGCTTCAAATATATCGTTAATTACTGTTCCTGCGGTTAATTTTATTTATAGAAACTAAATATAGTTATAAGATATATACAACCTTGTTTCGAGCACAACAGTTATCTTTGTAGGCCGTTAATAGATTTAATTACCGCCTACTGGCAATAAAAGTGAAACGAGTACTCATTTTATTACGTGATTAAAGATACTTATTGAATGGACTCTAGATATGATTGAATTTAACTTTTATTACGTCAATCAGTTTGTTTTATGAGTGTTTTTACAAGTAGAAGCCTGTTTTGCAAAGTATGCCTAGACCAGGAATTCAAGAAGTATTCGGCGGTTATATCCGCCGAGAAGCAGTAATGTGTAAGCATTACTGTGTTTCAGTCTGAAGTGCGCCGTAGCTAGTGAAATTACTCAACTTTCTGAACACGATGGTGTAATACATACCGCTGTCTATGTTACAGTTAACGTTAAATCTATACTAATATATAAAGCTGCAGTGTTTGTTTGTTTGTTTGTTTGTTTGAACGCGCTAATCTCTTGTACTACTGGTCCGATTTGAATGATTCTTTCAGTGTTGGGTAGTCCATTTATCGAGGAAGGCTATAGGCTATGTTTTTTTTTTCAAAATTAGGGATCCGTAATAAAATTGCTATTTTGTAACACAAGGTGTAAAATCGAAAACCTATTTTTGCGTGCGCTGCAAAAACTATTGACAATAGAACAAAATGATGTGCAGGCTATAATATAGGCAATATTTTATTACTTATAAAACTATCGCGTGAATTATACTTTATATGGCAAAACAACGTTTGCCGGGTCAGCAAGTTTAACATAAAGTTTAACTATAACAGTTAATATAACACAACTATATTCACTGCCCTTTTGTGTAGTGCCGCTCAACCGGGCAACAGGGAGGTGTTTTGATATATGTCCTATTCTGTGGATGTAAATATTACGTCATACCATAAAGTAGTGTTAAAATTCACACTTCTTTTGGCGCATTTCAAATATTATAACTTAAAATTTATTTAAAATTTAACAGTTTGTTATTTTCCATTTCACCAGTGGGAAGCTCACAATGGCCTTTTGCCTTAATGCCGTGAAGCAGTAATGTGTAAGCATTATTGTGTTTCGGTCTGAAGGGCGCCGTGACATTACTGGGAAAATTAGACTTAACATTTCATGTCTCAAATTGACGAGCGCAATTGTAGTGCCGCACAGAAATTCTGGGTTTTTCAATAATCCAAGCCGACACTGCATTGTAATGGACAGGACGTATCAATTAACATTAGCTGAACGTCCTGCTCGTCTCGACCCTTATTATAATAAAAAAAATTCAAATAATCTCCACTCCAAAATTCAAAATGTTTATTTTGTAAGAAGGCCACAAATATTTTACTTGTTATATATTAAGGTTTTAAAATATCATTCATTTCGCCTTTCTACATGACCAAAGCAAAAAAATACCATAATTTATTTTTATATTCTAGAAATATACTTTATCAATGATATTTCAATGTCACAATATTTGCTGCTTAGTCTACCACACTGACCTTATAGCCCACTCGCAGAACCAGTTAGAGGATACAGATTAAAAAGTATAATAGAAATACCCATTAATTTAAAGCGTTCTATAATCTATGTGAATATAAATTATATAACTGGTGATGCAAAAATCAGTACTTGCCTATCGTCAAAAACATTTTTTTTCTCTATATCTTACTGGCAATGCCCCGCGGTTTCACTCAAGTAGTTACCGATCTCGTGATAGTGGAAAGTGAAACCAGTGGGAGGCTCCTTTACACAGGATGCCAGCTAGATTATGGGTACCACCACAACGGCGCCTATTTCTGCCATAAAGCAGTAATGCGCCGTAGCTAGTGAAATTACGGGGTAGATGAGACATGCAGTTGTAGTGCCGCTCACAATTTTTGTTTTTTTTTTTTTATAATCCTGAGCGGCACTGTTTTGTAATGGGCAGGGCGTATCAATTACCAACAGCTGAACGTCCTGCTCGTCCCGTCCCTTATTTTCATAATAAAAAATATCGCCACAATACCGCATTATCTTATATCTTTAAACGAGCAATTCTTGTATATATATAATCTGAATCTCGGAAACGGCTCCAACGATTTTCATAAAATTTAGTATACAGGGGATTTCAGCGGCGATAAATCGATCTAGCTAGGTTTCTTTATATACAGGTTTGGATTCATAGGTTTGTTTATATACAAGACTGTAATAGCTTAGATGGGACATTGGGTGATCCGGAAAGCAGAAGACCCCGGTTCGAATTCAGCTGTTCTATTAGTTTTTTTTTGTTCAAGTTTTGTACATTCTTACAAATCCGAGCAAGGCTCGGTCGTCCGGATATTTTTATTATCTATTGCATTATTCTTTGGATTGCTAGAATGTAATGCCCGATTTTGATAATTTAGAAAGTTTTACAGGTATTGAAACGGAAAATAATTAATTATATTTTTTTTAATGGGATAAGGATTTATACAGAGGTATGAATAATATGGTTTGATTACCTATTGTCGGCACTTTTATCAACTTATAAATGTAAAAAGCAGTTATAGTGGCATAACTACAGTAATTAGACATAATAAATTTATGGTATTGCCGACTTTTTTGTAGATATTGATACGTTCTATAATATTGTAGAACAGTAGATTTTTTTTGACAATTTTTTTCACATCTTGGGTTATATTATTGCATTTTTATTAGGGATCCCTGTTTTTTTTTTTTTGAAAATGCAATATAGCATATGTCACACTCAGTGAAGATGCAGCTTTCTAATGGTGAAAGAATTTTTGAAATCTAGTATTTTTTTTTTGAAAACATTACAAACATACATACAAAAACACAAATATTTCCTCTTTAAAATATTAGTTTAGATAAATATTCTCTGTAATAAGTTATGATCTTTAAATTAATAAAACGTTTTGCTTAACATAAATATATAAACCGCTGTTATAGATTTTGAAGCCAAAGACTGATAGCGATACTACAAAAGATTAGTCACGTTCTGTTAAAGATTCAAAGTAGGTTAAAATTATCATTAATTATATGAGTATACCTATAAAATATCTGTTGTTAATCTGGTGTATAATGATAGCCATAACAGATAAAAATATTTTTGTTTGACTATGGACTCAAAATTAAAATTAATTTATTTTAAAAACGTGGATAGCCACATGCTATCCTTATGAGACCTTCTGTTGACTATACATCCCGATATCTCTCGATGCGCGATTTTTGCCAGGTCAGGAGTGCGTTGCTTATCTTGAGCCCACGTTGCAGAACACCAGCGACCAGGGTTTGGCAAGTTTCATAATAAACACAGCGAAAAATATACCGTAATAACATAAAATTATTTTAATTAAATTAAACTTCTTTGCCGCATGTTACGGTTCTTTCGATTACAACATGAAGGGTTCCTTAGTAGCAAGTAATTTATTAGTATCATATTTTAGAAGTTACAGTCG
This sequence comes from Leptidea sinapis, assembly GCF_905404315.1. Classification (NCBI taxonomy): domain Eukaryota; kingdom Metazoa; phylum Arthropoda; class Insecta; order Lepidoptera; family Pieridae; genus Leptidea; species Leptidea sinapis. The sequence continues at coordinate 2,858,421 of NC_066285.1, read as the reverse complement.
GGGGGACACATTTTACCACTTTGGAAGAGTCTTTCGCGCAAACTATTCAGTTTAGAAAAAAAATATATGTTATAAAATAATATTATGATGACAAAAAGCCCATTTACACAACTTTTTTGTTTTAATTCAGATTTCAGTGTTGAACGTCACTCACATCATTCAATCTGGATCCTGAAATAGAATAGTTCGTAGTTCGTTTTAAAATACCATATCATACGTTTTGTGCAGAAACCTTATTTAGTTCCTAAAATAAAACTAACACAAGTCACTCCTTATAACATAGGATAGCTGCCAGTGATGGTACACTTATCTGTTAAATCGCTTCAAAGATTACCTGGCAAACACGTAGAAATTCAAACATTTTAAACCCATGTAAATATTTAATACTCCAAATGGTTAACGGCGGTTCCCAATATACTATCTACAGATAGAGATAAATTACTACCATCTACTGTCAGAAATTAGCTGTCAATAATCTAAAGCTGTCCCAATATACCCGATAAGTCATTCTTATCGCCTTATATTGGGACGCGTGAATAGAAATTTCCATACAAAATTCTATCGCTGGTAAGCTATACGTCGTCGCATTGAAAGACAGCGTGTTCGAATAATGTGAGTTACTTATCGATGATAAGTTTATTGGGACAGAAAAGTCAATGATAGTTAAGAATTTTATCTCAAGTAAGAGATAGACTGAATATTGGGAACAGCCGTAAAAGTATCTGATAAATATTAGTTATACCTATTGGTATATGACATTTTAATATGAAATACAATTTCATATCACATATTGAGCATGAGTAAACAATATCATTCGAACAATCCTCATAAAGAGCTTTTACGTAACTGCACACACGAGATAAAACTAGAATAATTCCTTACATTTTGTGTAAAAGCTCGTGAAATATTTGCGTGATTTATTTCGAGCCTTTATTAATTGTTCTCCACGTTTAACGATGTTTTATACAGAATTACACAGCAGAATGTGTGTTACAATATTTTAATTGAATCCTCTTTAGTTTGCTTTTAAATTGTGATTTTTTTTTATGAAAATAAGAGACGAGACGAGCAGGACGTTCAGCTCATGGTAATTGATACGCCATGCCGATTACAATGCAGTGCCGCTCATGATTCTTGAAAAACCCAAAAATTCTGAGTGGCACTAAAATTGCGCTCGTCATCTTGAGACAAAAGATGTTTAGTCTCATTTGCCCAGTAATTTCACTAGCTACAGCGCCCTTCAGACCGAAACACAGTAATGCTTACACTTTACCGCTTCACGGCAGAAATAGGCGCCGATGTGCTATCCATAATCTAGCAGGCATTCTGTGCAAAGGAGCCTCCCACTGGTAAAATGGTTCGTTATTTGATTTATGTTAAGCATTGATATTGATAGAGAAGTATTTTATCTAGAACAATAAACCTAAGCTAGGTTTTATGTATTTCGTGAAAGTGAAATTTGTTCAATCCATTAACGGTCTTATAAACATTAAAAAGTTTCATTACAATTGCTTTTTTGGATAATGAAATTTGTGTTACAATAATATCTACAGTGATTATTTGATTCATTGTTACATTACATTCCATTAATAGCTTTCTGTATCTTTTGTCTGCTTAAACGTCTTCTTAGACCGAAAATATAGACCATTTTATTATAGATTAATATATTTCTGTGATAAGTCGGATTAGGAGATTGTTTGCTATTAGGACATCCCAGTGTTGAAACTACATTTTTTATACAAATCTATAATAATAATGTACAGTAAAACCTGTTTACACGGACTAGTAAAAAAATAAGGACTCCGTGTCACCTTACATAACAGTGTAACACCAAAACAAGCCGATTAACGTGTAAATACATAGCCCCACGCACACACTTACACTACTACAGGCCGATAGGCGGCCATTATGAGATTTGTCATCGTCTGTGACAGATCAGTTTGTATCTCAATAAAATATTTTAAAAATGCCGGCGTGCGTTGTGAAAAAGTGTAAAAACAATAACATAAAAGTATTTGTGGATATTATGATTATTTAAGGGAGAAAACATTGTGTAACTAGTATCCCCCGTAACCGCACACACACTAGCATAACGGTGCTTCACTTGCTAATATCACGGCGCGGAGTTCTTCTTTTTTACTTGTCCGTACCTGTATAAGGAGATTTAACAAGGACCCCAACAAAAACGCGTCTGAAGCGAGAAAAGGTATAATGCGGGATAGGGATAATAAAGCGTACTACATCTAATAATACATACACCAATTTTTGTTTTACAATTTTCTGTTGTTGGCCTATTTGTTCCAGCTAATCTCTGAAATAAATGTGAGTTCTCTAATATATTATAATGCGAGAAAGTTTTTCCCCAACCTGTTGTATTGTAAAGAGTACTAAAGCTGTAGAAAGGCTGTTGTTTGTTGAGATAAATACCTACGGGCTCATTGAGCTTAAGCGTTGTCCTCTTATGTATTGGAAAATTAAAAGTTACTGTTCACTTAGCGCTGTATTGCAGTTAGTTAGATTTTTTTATAACTAGCTACTTAGGGTTGTCACTGGTAGTTTTTATAAAATGAATTATAGGTTATTCTATTTTTTGTTAAACGTACTCAAATAGAGTTCTATAATGATCAAACAAAATCATATGAACTGACTAGTTTACAAACAAAATTATGTAATTAAAAACCTTCAACAATTATATATATTACCATCTTGAGGCCAATATGGAATTCAACTGTGGGGTTCGGCAAGTGACTCCAATATCAGTATAAATACAAAAATGTCAGAACTACATCCTGAAACAAATCTCAAATGCACCATGGTTTCTAACCCCCTTATTCATAATGGTCCGCTAACTTAAAACAGCCGCTAAGGAGTGTTTTTTCTCATTCTGACTTAGGTCAATAGAAGAGAACAGAGTGCGAATTAGCAATGCTTTAAGTTAGCAGACTATTATGAATAAGGGTGTAAGAGTTTCTGAAAGCCATAGCAACGTAAATATCAACACAGTACTAGAGGATATAAGGAACACCAAAATTAAGTACAAAAACAAACTAATGGCCCACCCAAACCAACTTGCTCTGCAATTAACTCTTCCTGAGGCAATGCGCAGGCTGAAAAGACGGCATGTACTAGATAGCCATGATTAAATATAGAGGAATTCCTAATGATGAAATTACTCTGATCGCCAATAACCTCAGAACACATCTGTTGCATGATAAAACTATTAAAAAAAATCTTCAACTTTAAAAAAAAAACATAGTATCTTAGTTATTATAATTTAAATTTATCTACACCCATGCTTTAAATTCTCTATTAAAGATTCTGAAACAGTTAGCTTATTGCCAACATTAAAACATCCAATGTTCTAATAACCATTACATCATCCAAACGAGTGTTGTAATGTTCTACTGAATTTCATAACAGCACTCCTATGTTTTTTTTTTTTTAATTCCTTCATGCGCAAAGAGTTTCAACAGACACATTCTTATTGCTCGATGCGTGGTATCTGTATGAATTTCAAAAAAAGAACATTTTCGTTTACGCGCGTTCCTCACTACCAGAACGTCGCGCGCCGTAAAAAAAAGTAGGTTATTCGAATCCTCGCCATTTTGCTTCGTTTTTTTTATTGTTTTGTTTACAAAAAATGATCGATACATTTTAAACGCTGCAAAAGGACATTATATTCTATTGAATTTTAATTATTTTACTGTACAAAATGTAAATTACTACTAAAATAAATAATTGTTTCAATACTTAGTTTATATGTATATAATCAGAATGAAGGTTACTACTAGGACTGGTGTTTTAGTGTTAGCAGTAAGTTGTTTCAGAATATTTTAGAGAATTCATATTCTTGGTGTAGATAAAGTCTTGTATGCAACTGTTGATAATTAGGTATTAAAACACTCATGGGATACTATTATCCACATTCGTGTTTTAATACCTCCTTTTACACAACAGTTGCATAAATAACTAATACTTACTGTAAAATTAGCAATTTATACATTCTCATTGATAACAATTTTCATCTATTTTCGTTATTATTATATTGAAGGATCTGTTTCCTTATTGTTTAGATCTGAAAGAGCGACATCTTAAGTCAGTTTTCTTTATTTTATTATTATATTGGTTATTAAGTAGATCCTGTAGATGAAGCCAAAACCTGAGAGTTGAACAATACATACAAGAATTTACAACGATATGTCACTGGAACGATTGACTCGCACGGAACGCGAGAGAACGCGCGTTCGAGTCCCGCATCGTTCGTTAGTTTTGTTTTCAAATTTAATTTGTGTAATTAATCCCAAAAGTGAGGTTTATCACTTTAAAAAGTAACAAATTGTTTAAACATTCATTGGAATTCAAAACAGTAGCTCAGTCAGGGGCAATATGTCGCATAAAATAGAATTATCGATGTCAGTTTTACTGATATTGCTGAAGAAAGGTTGCGATATGAACGCATATTATGAAACTCACAGGAGTCAAATAAAATCTATTGCTTATTAAATTTGAAGCGACGCCGACATCGTAAATACTTGAGTAAAATTTTTCTTGCCACAAATATCGCACGTACTTGGAATAGTTCTAGGACTGTCTTGATGCCAGTCCACTCTCTTATATATTTTTTTTTATGGAATAGGAGGACTAACGAGCGTACGGGTCACCTGTTGTTAAATGATCACCGCCGCCCACAATCTCTTGCAACACCAGAGGAATCACAGGAGCGTTGCTGGCCTTTAAGAAAGGTGTACGCGCTTTTTTTGAAGGTACCTATGTCGTATCGTCCCGGAAACACTGCACAAGGAAGCTTATTCCACAGCTTTGTAGTACGTGGAAGAAAGCTCCTTGAAAACCGCACTGTGGAGGACCGCCACACATCCAGATGGTGAGGATGATATCCTAACTTGTGGCGTGTCGTGCGAAGGTGGAATTCGACGACAGGAATCAGGTTAAATAGCTCTTCGGAACACTCCCCGTGATAAATGCGCTAGAAGACACACAATGAAGCGACGTCTCTACGCAACGCCAAGTGGTCCAGCCGTTCACAGAGCACTGGGTCCCCGACAATTCGAGCTGCTCTGCGTTGCACGCGGTCAAATGGATCGAGCTGATACTGGGGTGCGCCAGACCAGAGCTGACAGCAATACTCCATGTGTGGCCGGACCTGCGCTTTGTAGAGCGCTAGTATGTGGGCCGGCTTGAAGTATTGCCGTGCTCTATTAATGACACCCAGTTTCTTTGAAGCCAATTTGGCTTTGCCTTCCAGATGACCACGAAATTGGCAATCGCTCGAGATTTCGAGACCCAGTATTCCGATAGCGAGGCTTTAAGGGAAGTGTTGTCGAAGAGTGGTGATACGACAAATGGGGTTTTTTTAGTGGTAAACGCGCAAACTTGAGTCTTCTGGGGGTTAAATTCTGTTTCTGAGCCAAGATTTCTTTGTTCTTCCAACACCTCTTTAACCTAGCAATTTTCCTCATCAAAATAGTTTGCAACAGGCGGTACGTATCGTTGCGCAGTATATGACCGAGATAAGAGATGTTACGCTGTTTAATGGTTCTCACTAACTCGATTTTCTTCAACATTTGGACAAGAACTTCTGCGTTAGACACAAAGATTCTAAAACAGTTAGCTTATTGCCAACATTAGAACACCCAATGTCCTAATAACTATTAAATCTTCCAAACGAGTGTTGTAATGAAATTCAGTACATTATTACAACACTCGTTTGGATGTCGTAATGGTCACAAGAACTGGCTTTATTAATGTTAGCAGTAAGCTAACTGTTTCAGAATCTTTCATAGAGGATTCATATTATGGGTGTAGATAAACTCTTGTATACATCTGTTGATAATTAGGTATAAAAACACAACAGTTGCATAAATAACTATAATATAAGTCTTCCACTAAGGTCTATGCCTCACAACCGTATAAAACAATTTTTTCTTATTGTTGACTTTCATTTGTTTTTCTTGTTTATTAAGTAAGGACTTAATTATTATTTATCAGCCTTTTGCTTGTGACTTTATTTTTGTTATATTTTTCAAAATTTTCTTTAGCTTAAGGTAACATAAAGTAAAAAGTTTTAGTTAAACAATTAATGTATATTATACCTATTAAGCATGTCGAGTTAGCCTATAAGTGTGTTTGAGATAGAAACTGGAATATACCATATATTCCAGTTTCTATCGTATTGTTTCTATAGTATGTGGATGATGCAGCTACTGTACTAAATAATTTTTGTATTAATTTACATTTACTTTTTTGACTTACTCGTGTTAAACATTGACAATTTGACGTTTGATTGTGTTTGTTGCATCATTTTACATTTTACATATTATATTGTAATTGAAATGATTTGTAAATCGATGTGAATCTTGATATAAAAGAGTGGCAATGAGTTTCTTGCTACTTCTTCTCATTAGCTCAACCATTTACGAAGTAGCGGTAGATTCAATAAGAAATTTTTTTTTTTGATTCATAAGTGTCATTTCCGTGACCTGCGTGAATAAACTGATTTTGAATTGATTTGATTTGATAAGTGGAGTGTACAACGTTATAAAATAATTTTAAATGTGTCCTATAGATAGTTGTATGCACGTTGGCTTTCTAGTAAATAAATAAAAATAGTATTATAAACGTGAACTTGCGTTTTTGTCTTTGCTTGTTACTTTTTCACGCATTAAGTATTCGACCGATCATAATGAAATTTTACTTGATACTATTTACTCCGAAACTTTAAAGAGCTCTCAAGGGAGCATAAACGAACTTTAGATCGTATCCGAATTTAACGAATGGCGCCGAGAGAAATCATCGAAAGGAAAAAGAATCGTCTCCAAGCTTTTAAGATTTTTGATATAAAATGCGAAGAAACTATTTCCCCGACCTATGACATAGAGATATACCAAGTTAATAAAATTCCTGACAGTATCGTAGTTCCTCACATATTTGCTGTAACTCCCGATGGTAAATTTTTTATTGATTTTATGATTTTGTTTTATATTTTATAAATTTTCGTGTCTTAAGAATAGTAGTTGTTATTTAGTTGAGTTAGTGTGGCAGACTTTTTCATGCAGGAAATTTCATAACTTGTGGCGGCGTCGTGAGGTAAGTTTATTTAAAATGTCTATAAATTCATGCATCTATTATATTCAGTAAATCTTGTGGTTTCATTTTAACAAATTTTTACTTACTCGTGTGCCGTGACGTTCGAGTATTTTTGATGCATCACTTTTTATAGACTGTATTCTTAGATCATTTTTACGTATAGAAAGACTGTGACATGTGAATACGTCGAAAAAATTTTGAGGTAGACTTCTATTTGAGCAATGCAAGGTGACACACAAATCGCGAGTGTAAGACGTAGCTTATCAAGCATACTAAATTAATAAACCTGGCCTATTTTCATTGGTTGTCTAGCAGCAAGAGGCTCTATAAATATAATATAATGTATAAATTGTCTAAGATTGTAATAATTAATGTTATACATGGATGGAAAATAGGTTATTGCAAATGTGTTGTCAATAACAAGCCCCAGCCGAATGCGAGGATTTTATAAGTTCATGAGCTTGAAATAACCTACACACCCGTGTTTGTCCCACGACGTTTTTCAATAGAATTGTGGGAAATTGTCACGAACAAATTAAAGAATTAGACATGTTTAGTTCAGTATAGTTTTAAAAAATGGCGCGTATATGCAACGGGCTTTATTTACAACGAAACGAGGCAACAGGATCACAGATAAAAGTTTGATATTATAATAGTATCTACATATCTACGGTATTTTGTCACTTTCTAGAACGCTTACTAAGACATGCGTCATTGGTTTCCTCATTCTTCAAATAATTTATACTACCTCTACTTCGCTAAACTTTGCTATGTACTTTTCACTGGTGAACTCCGTCTTAAATACAACGTGCCATAAGGATTTACATTCTATAAATTATTCGTGCCATAAATTTTGAAGGCTCTAAAGAGTGATTAAGTTATACTGGTAAGGTTCTATTTCCAGGAGGTATTATATAATCGCTATACAAACACAGTGTTGCGATAGACAGTAATTAATGAGAATAAGATGATGTTGTGTAGGCAGGCTTGCTAATGTAGTTGACAGGGGTGTTCTTAAGTAGCGATTACGTAGAACAGTAGCTCATCACTGAGTTACAATAATGTATAGTAGTTACAACGCTTTATTATCTGTGATATTCTTAGCTTAAACAAAAGAGTATATTTAATGTTTCAACTAAATGAAATTTAAATAAGGATATCTTATTTTTAATGTATCTCAATCAGTCTATACTTTCAAATTAAAGAAAATTCTGTTTTATAATATCCTCCTTTGCACAGAATGCCGGCTAGATTATGGGTACCACAACAGCGCCTATTTCTGCCGCGAAGTTTATGTGTAAGCTTTACTGTGTTTTGGTCTAAAGGGCGCCGTAGCTAGTGAAATTACTGGGCAAATGAGACTTCACCTTATATCTCAAGGTAACGAGCATAATTGTAGTGCCGCTCATAATTATTCGTTTTGCAAGAATCCCGAACGGCATTGCATTGTAATAGGCAGGGCGTATCAATTACCATCCATTACGTCCTGCTGGTTTCGTCCCTTACTGTCATAAAAAAAATGTAAAAAAAAAACAGATATATACATTACCACATTCAATCGGATAGGAGTAACATAGGCTACTTTTTATATAATAAATGTATGATGGTTCCGCGTAAATATTTAATAAGCAGGGAAATATTTAACACCTACAAGTTTTCCGTTCCATTGCAATTCCAAATGAAATTACACATTTCTATCCACGTATAACCATTTCGATGCAAACTTTAATTATTTTAAAAATTGTGTTAGAGTCATATCGTATTATATTATAAAATAAAACAAATATGTCTTAAATATGTCAGCCTGTCGCAAATATGTCGGTCTCAATGAGTCATACATCTTTGTGCCGTTTGGTGTTGAGACACTTGGCCCGTAGGGCCCAGAGGCGCGGAGATTGTACAAAGTACTATCTTCAGGCCTCAATAAGGCTACTGGAAACCCAAGCGCCGGCAGCTATTTCGGTCAACGGATCAGCCCAACTATCCAACGCGGAAATGCTGCCAGTATTATTGGTACACTTCCACGTAATGATTCTTTTAATTTTATCTAGTCATAGTATACTAATATATATAGGATTTCCTTTTTCTGCATAAATGTCTGTAAATAACATATTTGTCTAAGTATTTAACAGTAGGCATTCTACTGGATATTTTATTATATCAGATTCCGTAAAATTTTAATTCATATTTACATCAACACATCGACAAATGGGAAATTTCTAAAACAAACTTTATAAATTTCAATTCTCCGCATGAACGCTGCGATCCTGAAAATTATTTCAGCATCAGAATTATTACTTTCTCATTTTGCTAGAATCAATCTTGTTGACACAGTGTCCCGCTATTCATTATAATATTCATACCCTAATAGGATTTTAAAGATTCATATTTCGATTTTTTTATATAAAACAAATGCTGACCCGGCCAACATTGTTTTGGCATAGGTATAAATTAAGTACACACACATTGACACACTTTTTACACAAATTATCTTGCCCCAAGTTAAGCATATACAGCCTGTGTTATGGGTTACAAGACAATATATTTAATACAATATACTTACTTAAACATACATAAATTCATATAAACATACATAAATACATTCAAACATCTATGACTCGGAAGCAAACAACCATATTCACCATATAAATGCTTGCACCTACCAGGATTCGAACCCGATTCGTAATGAAATAACGTTGATTGAATCACCAACATAATATACTAACAGTTGAAACTTTTGTCCCAATTACGCTGCAGCTTAAGGTATAAATAGCTATTTATGCAACTGTTTTGTATTAAGGGGTATTAAAACACGAATGTGGGTTTATAATAAATATTAAAAAAAAACACTCATGTTATAATAGTATCACATGAGTGTTTTAATACCTAATTATCAAAAGATTCTGAAACAGATTGCTTACTGGTAACATTAAAAAAGCAAGTCCTAATAACCATAATATCATCCAAAAGAGTGTTATTATGAAAACGGATGATGTAATGTTGTACTGAATTTCATTACAACACTCGTTTGGATTATGTAATGGTTATTAGAGCATTGGGTGTTTTAATGTTGGCAATACGCTGTTTTAGAATCTTTAGTAGAGATTTTACCTTTGATTTTTCTTTTTGTTATTATTATATCTGTGAAACATGTGTTAGGACGCATCTATATTTATATTTTGTATCTCTTCCTATAGTGTTCAGTTACTGTGATGTGTTTGTTATGTTTCCTTGTAATAATAAATAAAATAAGTATTATTTCCTTTGGTTCAGTAGTTTTCGTAGTAAAACCGAAGGTAAGAGACGTCTCGATTTCCTCTCCAGCTCCTTCAATATATATTCGATATATTTATTCTTTTAAAGTAAGCTGATTGTAGGTATTCTACAATTTTCGTTGATTTTTATTTCACAGGACCTAGTAAAACTCACAGAAATATATATATTTTGAAAGAAGTATTTTTTATCGAATTCTGTCGCTTTTATAACTTGACATTATACGAGTATTCATTACTTTTTAATACTATCGCCATTCTTTCAAAACAGTTTTACCAGTGGGAGGCTCCTTTGCACAGGATGCCGGCTAGATTATGAATACCACAACGGCGCCTATTTCTGCCGTGAAGCACTAATGTGTAAGCATTACTGTGTTTCTAAGCTAATGCAATTATTGAGCAAATGAGACTTAACATCTTATGTCTCAAGGTGACGCGCGCAATTGTATTGCTGCTCATAATTTTTGGATTTTTCAAGAATCTGAGCGGCACTTCATCATAATGGGCAGGGCGTATCAACTACAATCAACTGAACGCCCTGCCCGTCTCGTCCCTTATTTTCATATAAAAAAGTTAGTTGTATACAAGAACATACACAATATCTATTATTATTGATTTACATCAGGTACTTAGATCAACTTGAGTACCATAAAAAAGTGCTTTCAACCACCTAGAAGTTAGATAACACTTCTGTGATTCTGGTGTTGTAAGAGAATGTGAGCGGCAGTGATCACTTAACATCAGGTGTTACTATCGCCCTTTTTTATATTAAAAAGTGTGAGTGTATGCACGCAAGAAGTTATATTTTTTTGGCCTAACAAAGCAATACTCTTTAAAATTATTTATTCCTCCTGCTATTCTACGTTTGTAGAAAAAACAATATTGTAAAATCTTGCAACAATAGCTTTGACAATTAATTATTAAACAACGAATATGGCTGTACGGGCTTGAACCCTTTGCCTATCCTAATAATGGAAGAAGAAACCAAAAAAAAATAACGAATGTCGCAAACGCCAGAGAATTAAGGAACCAACTTAACCCTGTTACTTTTGATACTTAAAATTCCATTAGTTTTTCATGACGCACCATAAAGAAGTATAACTTCAAAATCTTTTTTGAAATCAGACTTACGTCATAATTAATAACATCGAACATCAAATCAATATTCACATGTTTCAAAATATAATACATTGTAGGAAGTTAAGCATAAAAACGATTGTAAGTAATCTATCAAACACGCTCCACTTCCGTTCGTTTGTTTCCTTTTGTTCAAGAATTGTGCTCCACAAATGCGTTAATAATCGATCACAAAAAAATATTGTAATTTACTTTTATGGTCTTATTCATAATGACTAAGCGCAGGTTAGCAGAGTTATTAACATACGCTTGTTGAGAAATGGTATTCACAATCCCATATTTGAGCTAAAACACTCATTTACTCCCAGATAAAGTTAATGTGACATAGAAGCTAGCTTCATAATATGAATATGGCATAGGTACATTAACCATTTAATCCCAGAAATGAGGGATATCACATAAATGTGACAAATGATTTGGAATAAAGAATTTTATCTAACATTTAACAGGCTTTAAACCACTGACTTTTAACTATATACCACTGATGACTGAACTGGCGGGTGTCAAAGTGCTTTGGTGCCTGTCTGTTATTCGCCATTTTGGCGCTGTTGGTCATGTAGTGAGAGTCTGCGGTACTAAAACTAGTGATGACAGTAAACATCGATAGATGGTGGGTAACTACTTACAAAAAACAAGGTGTGCGTTATAACGTTGATTCTTGAAGTATAAATAACACGGAAAACGAACGAAATTAATTCAAAATGAAAAAATACTTCAAAGTTATTGTATGTTCCTTCCCAGCTATTATATTATTGGTCAAAAATAGTGCGCTCGCGAGTGGCTTTTCAAATAAGCACAAAAAATTTGCTGTCATATATACAGCCTGTCCAGTGGTATTTATACAGGTCAGTGCTTTAAACACATTTTCAGTTATATGTCAGAAAAGCATTTTATTACGAATAAGGCTCCGCGTAGATTTAGACGACCGCGTCCGTATCTATGCGTGTGTTTACAGGTCCCATAGTGGTAACGCAGAAACCGATCATCTCATGGGCTGCATTCAAGCGGCAATTGACGTCGTGCTTGCACAGATCCCCTCCGCTGAAATCGTAGTCTTGGGTGATTTCAACGGGCACAATGCCGAATGGCTTGGATCACGTACCACAGACTACGCAGGGCGATCTGTGCATAATTTTGCATTGGCGTATGGTCTGTCTCAATTGGTTGAGTCGCCAACGCGGCTCCCGGATGTGGATAGCCACATGCCGTCCTTATTAGATCTTCTGCTGACTACACATCCCGATGGTTACCAGGTCTTTGTCGACGCCCCTCTCGGAACGTCCGACCATTGCCTGGTCAGGAGTGTAGTGCCTATCCGACACCAACGTCGCAGACCACCTGCGACCCGCCGCGTTTGGCACTACAAGTCAGCAGATTGGCATAGGATGCGTTCCTTTATTGCATCCTACCCTTGGGGCAAGGTTTGTTTCCCTTCGGATGATCCTAGTGCCTGCGCCATTGCAGTAGTCGATGTGATACTGCAGGGCATGGAATTTTTATATCAAGCTCTGTAATACCGATCGATGGCAGATCACAGCCCTGGTTCGATGCGTCAGTTAAAGCAGTATCTGACTGCAAAAAACAGGCGTATCGAACTTGGGTTGCGGCGCTGGGCACAAAGGATTCGAACTGCAAAGTTCTTAAGAGGAAATATAACCGAACCTCCAGATTTTTTAAGCGGCAAATCGCCCGTGCGAAGTCTAAGGACGTCGTCAAAATCGGCGAGCAGCTTTCCAGTTACCCGACCGGAACACGCAAGTTCTGGTCGTTGTCGAAAGTTGCTCTTGGTAACTTCAACCAACCGTCCATGCCGCCGTTGCACATGAGAAATGACACCCTGGCCCATACGGCAAAAGAGAAAGCCGAGCTCCTGTGCGCTCTTTTCGCCTCCAACTCGACTCTTGACGACAACGGAAAAACACCGCCGACCATCCCGCGGTATCAGAGCTCTATGCCTGAAGTACAGTTAAGACAGAAAATTGTTAGGCGATTCGTCTGTTTTCGTTGGACGTCAGGAAGTCGAGCGGGCCGGATGGCATTTCTCCAATCGTGCTTAGAACGTGTGCCCCTGAGTTGACGCCGGTGCTAACGCGTTTATTCCGGCACTCTTATTCCAAAGGCGTAGTACCTGACTCATGGAAGTCAGCCCTTGTCCATCCGATCCAAAAAAAGGAGACAGTTCGGATCCGGCGAACTACAGGCCTATTGCTATCACCTCCCTGCTCTCCAAAATCATGGAGAGCATAATTAGCCGCCATCTTTTAGTATACCTAGAGGGTCACCAGTTGATCAACGACCGACAGTACGGCTTTCGCCATGGACGGTCGGCAGGTGATCTTCTGGTATACCTAACACATAGATGGGCGGCGGCTATTGAAAGCAAGGGCGAAGGCCTGGCAGTTAGCCTGGATATAGCGAAGGCCTTTGTTCGTGTATGGCACAAGGCGCTCCTCTCAAAACTTCCATCATTTGGGCTTCCCGAGAGCTTGTGCAAGTGGACCTCCAGCTTCCTCACTGGGCGTAGCATACAGGTCGTTGTCGACGGATATTGCTCGAACCTGAAGCCCGTGAATGCTGGAGTGCCCCAAGGCTGTGTGCTATCTCCTACGCTGTTTCTTCTGCATAGCAATGATATGTTGGACACCTCCAACATGCATTGCTATGCAGATGACAGCACTGGTGATGCCGTATACACGGGCCATGCAGGTCTCTCTCGGGAAATCGTCGACCAGTGCCGGGAGAAACTTGTGTCTTCTATCGAGTCCTATCTCGAGAAGGTCGCGGAATGGGGTAAATTGAACCTTGTCCAATTTAACCCCCAGAAGAATTAAGTTTGCGCGTTTACCACTAAAAAAACCCCATTTGTCGTATCACCGCTCTTCGAGAACACTTCTCTTAAAGCCGCGCCTAGTATCGGAATACTGGGTCTCGAAATTTCGAGCGATTGCCAATTCCGTGGCCATCTGGAGGGCAAAGCCAAATTGGCTTCGAAGAAGCTGGGCGTCATCAATAGAGCACGGCAATACTTCAAGCCGGCCCACATTCTAGCGCTCTACAAAGCGCAGGTCCGGCCACACATAGAGTATTGCTGTCATCTCTGGTCTGGTGCACCCCAGTATCAGCTCGATCCATTTGACCGCGTGCAACGTAGAGCAGCTCGAATTGTCAGGGACTCAGTGCTCTGTGAACGGCTGGATTACTTGGCGTTGCGTAGAGACGTCGCTTCATTGTGTGTCTTCTACCGCATTTATCACGGGGAGTGTTCCGAAGAGCTGTTTAACCTGATTCCTGCCGCCGAATTTCACCTTCGCACGACACGCCACAAGTTAGGATATCATCCCCACCATCTGGATGTGTGGCGGTCCTCCACAGTGCGGTTTTCAAGAAGCTTTCTCCCTCGTACTACAAAGCTGTGGAATGAGCTTCCTTGTGCGGTGTTTCCGGGACGATACGACATGGGTACCTTCAAAAAAAGCGTGTACACCTTCCTTAAAGGCCGGCAACGCTCTTGTGATTCCTCTGGTGTTGCAAGAGAATGTGGGCGGCGGTGATCACTTAACACCAGGTGACCCGTACGCTCGTTTGTCCTCCTATTCCATAAAAAAAAAAGGCGGATAGATACTATCATGCCTTTTTTACGTTTGACAAAATAATGTTATTTTTCCAGCACATTTTTTTGAAATGATGATACCTTTCAAAATAATTTCAATTCAATTAAGTCTTTTTCTGGACCGTTTTCAATACTTAAAAAAGGTATATGTCTTTTATTTTTTTACTCCTTATAAATATATCTCAGTGGAGCTCGTTTCCACCAGTGCTATGATATGTGGACCAAACCAACCTTTCCTGTAATACTACTACTCGTGGATCAAAATCGTTAATTATATTATTTTGAATTTATAGAATTTAGAGATTAAGTATAAATCTCTACCAGAAATTATACATCAAGGATATTTATGGCTAAAGCTGAAATATTCAAATTGTCTTAACTTCTAGCGAGTGGGGAGTGAAATTATAACTTCCTTGATTTATTAGCGACGAATCTTTGAAACACGAAGTAAGTATTATAATATAATCAATAAATTTAATTCAACTGCTTCATAGGGGGAAATGTCTTTCATCAATCGGAAATTTAACGAGAGACTCGCTGAAAATGTTGATGAATCTTATCATTTTACATTTGATACTTAATTTTGACATCATTATTATATATAGAGTCAGTGTCCTTATAACGCGATAGAGTGGTTCCTCGTCATAGGAACATGAGGGCTATTACGGTAATATAATGCGTTTTTACGACCTCTTTATTCGTAATAAATAACTATTAATCACAATTCGTGATAAGTATTTCCAATTATTTGCCTGGTTTTACCATTTTATTAAGTTTTTTAATACACAAATTTAATAATATAATTTAAATTTGTAATAACACAATTGACAAACGTGCAAGGGTATGCGAAGCTAATTATGAACAGATACTTATAAATTTCACAGTACAGAAATATGTGTGTGGGAAATCCCCGCGTTATATGGGGCAATACCCGTGTTATATGAACATTTGATAAAGCTTTATATAAAAACATAGGGGGTCTCGTATACTGTACATTACAGGCCCATGCATTTCAGACCCATGCATATACATTATAGATATTGAAGGAATTTTAATTTGGGGACGGGATGTTATTTATGACAGCTACATAACCAAAAAAAATTTTTTTTTCCATTTTTTGTCTGTCTATATGTTTGTCTTCGAATTACAGAAAAACCAACTGCATCGGATTCATTTCAGTTTTCAGCGATGTAATGCTAAAGGTAAAAGGTATTAAAATATAAGATGTACTACATCTAATTGCAGTTGGCAATTTTTACAAAAATAAAAATATTAATATTCTACTCCACACGTACGAAGTCGCTAGCAAAAGTTAGTATTTGATAAAATCACTAAATATATGCCTATATTATCAGTTTTGGCTTTTAATTGTTTTTAATTGTTCCATTTTATTGAAGAAGATAGATAAATGTTTCAAGAAAAATGAAATAAAAATACATTAACGTCGCGCTTGGATTAGCCCTATTACTTCCATATTTATTAAACACTATCTAACCCGGCAGACTTCGTACTGCCTCAATAAAAGACCAAAATTGTAAAAGATAAACTCAAAAAAAAAAAGGATCCTTTTTAAGTGATTACCCGTGTTTTAAGGAATTTTATTTTTCACCTCCTAAGAAAGTTAGAAAGATATAAAAATTCTTATTAGTTATTCATTTTAAACTATTATTTTTATTTGTTTTCTGAACGACACACGGGGAACACATTAAAGGAAATCAAAATTATTGTCTTTATTTAAATCCGAGTATTTTCATATTTATTGAACCTTTTAAACCTTCTCTGGGCTTCCACAAATAATTCAAGACTAAAATTAGCCAAACCGGTCGGTCCAGCCATTCTCGACATTTAGTGAGACTAACGAACAGCAATTCATTTTTATATATATAATATATAGATTAATGTTATTTTTTTTTATAAAAATAAAGGATGAAGGTAGGACGTTCAGCTGATGGTACACTTACGTTGATTGACACGCCCTGCCAATTACAATGCAGTGCCGCTCAGAATTCTTGAAAGGCCTAAAAATTCTGAGCGGCACTACAGCGGCGCTCATGACCTTGAGACATAAGATGTTAATACTCATTTGCCCAGTAACTTCACTAGCTACGGCGCCCCTCAGACCTTAACATAGTAATGCTTACACATTACGGCGTCACAGTAGAAATAGTCGCCGTTGTAGTACCCGTAATCATGCCGCCATCCTTTGCAAAGGAGCCTTCCACTGATAAAGAAATATGAAATTTTCAACATTTTATTTCAGTTTTATATAACACTAGATTACCTGACACAGATCTATCCAGATAAAATCGAATTATATGTAGTGATTTTAAGCATTTGTCAAAAACCTTCGGAAATATAATAGAGACAAAGTAAACAGGCATAAAATTACATCTGTATTCTTGTTTAACTGAACATCAAAGATTGAATTCCCAAATAAAATTATCAATTTATTCGGGAATTGAATTTTTCGGCTGTTCATTCAGGTTTTCCTTTGTAATCTATACAATTATATAATATTATTCGTAAATTTCTGCGTCCATTTATTCGATTTTAGGGTTCCGTAGCCAAATGGTGAAAAAGGAACCCTTATAGATTCGTCATGTCTATCTGTCTGTCCGTCCTGTCATAGACACTTTTTTCTGAAACTAAAAGTACCATACTATTAAAACTTGGTAATTAGATGTATTATGTACACCGCAGGTTTTCACACAAAAATAGAAAAAAAAAAGAATTAATTTGGGGGTTCCCCATACTTAAATACTGAAACTCAAAAATTCCTATTCATTCGCGAGAGACACTTCCAAATGTGGTAAAATGTGTGTCCCTCTGAAACTTCTAAAATAAGAGACTGATAAAACAAAATATATTTATGATGTTCTTGCAAACTTCCAAGGAAAATTGGTTGATCTTGACCAGATCGTCGATCCATCTTGTAGGGATTGCCTACCAGTGGCTGGCTACAAAACTACGTCTAGGTCTTCCGGTACGAAGACTTCAAATTCAAATTCAAATTTACATAATTTTATTCAAAATAGGATTCAAAATCACTCATTGAACGTCAAAAATTACCACCCATTCAAAAGAGACTGCCATCTTCGAGGACTTTACTGCCCCAATGGCCATCTGTCCGTCGAGCTATGTGCCCTGCCCACTGCCACATCAGTTTCGTAACCACCTGGGCTATGTCGGTGACTTTAGTTCTCCTACGGACCTCCTTATTTCTGATTCGATCTCGCAGCGAAACTTCGTTAATATTGGCGGAATTAACAAATTCAAATTCAAATTCAAATTCAAATTCAAATTCAAATTCAAATTCAAATTCAAATTCAAATTCAAATTCAAATTCAAATTCAAATTCAAATTCAAATTCAAATTCAAATTCAAATTCAAATTCAATTTCAAATTCAAATTCAAATTCAAATTCAAATTCAAATTCAAATTCAAATTCAAATTCAAATTCAAATTCAAATTCAAATTCAAATTCAAATTCAAATTCAAATTCAAATTCAAATTCAAATATTTTTATTCAAAATAGGATTAAAAATCACTTATTTTACGTCAAAAACTACCACCCATTCAAAAGAGACTGCCTCAGAACTGAGAAGAATGGGCGCAAGAAACACAGCGGGCTTTTTTTTTATATAAAATATGGATTACAATGTAATATCGTACAATAAACATTAATAATTAAAGAGCCTGAGGGTATTCGCTTTAATCCCAGTCCGTGGTGTCATTAAGAAAATCGTTTATGCTATAATAACCTTTCCCACACAAACGTTTTTTAACAATTCTTTTAAATTTCGTAACACATTTGTTTTGTACATTTTCTGGGATCATATTGTAGAAGCATATACATCGCCCAACAAAAGACTTACTAACTCGACCCAACCGAGTAGTAGGCATAACAAGTTTATGTTTGTTCCTCGTGTTAACATTATGAATGTCACAGTTTCTAGAAAATTCCTCAATGTGCTTATGAACATACAAAACATTATCAAAAATGTATTGAGAAGCAACAGTCACAATGTTTATTTCTTTAAATTTTTCTCTTAATGATTCTTTAGGACCTAGGTTATAAATCGCGCGAATAGCCCTCTTCTGCAGCACAAAGATAGTATTAATATCGGCCGCACTGCCCCATAACAATATACCATAGGACATAATACTATGAAAATAGCTAATGTATACTAATCTCGCCGTATCTATGTCAGTTAACCGTCTGATTTTCTTAACCGCATATGCTGCAGAACTAAGCCTATTCGCCAATCCTTCAATATGGGGGCCCCACTGCAATTTGGAATCAAGAGTAATGCCAAGAAATATAGCAGATTCCACTGGTTTTACCACCTCTCCATTTAATAAAATATTCGCATCTACATTTTTGACATTTGGCGCGGTGAATTTAATATATTTGGTTTTATGATTATTTAACAATAACTTATTGGCGCTAAACCAGTACACGATGTCAGATAGAGCATTGTTTACTTCGTCATATAAAACTTGGCTTCGTTTCACTTTGAATATAAGTGAAGTGTCATCCGAAAACAATACCACCTTGTGTTTTTTTTCTACAAGGTTAGGTAGATCATTTATATAAATTAGGAAGAGGAAGGGTCCAAGAATAGACCCTTGTGGTACCCCCATACCGAGAGGAGTCCCAGGAGATCTCCTGCCATTCACCTCGACCCTCTGAATCCTACTATTTAAATATGAGATCAGAAGATCGATTGCAGATCCTCTTATACCAAGTGGCATAGCTTCCTGACCAGCGTTGAATGTTGAACACAATCAAAAGCCTTAGATAAATCACAGAAGATACCAAGTGCATTCTGTGATTCCTCCCAGGCCTCAAAAATATTCCTGATGAGTTCAACACCTGCATCCGTAGTCGAGCGTCCCCTAGTAAAGCCAAATTGTTTTATATGAAGTAACTTATAAGTGTTAAAGTGAGTAAGCATTTGGCTTAAAATAATTTTTTCAAAAATTTTACTAAGGGTCGGCAACACCGAAACAGGGCGATAGTTATTCGGGTCAGAAGTGAGTCCCGATTTAAATATTGGTGTAATTTTACTATACTTCAGAAGGTCAGGAAACACGCCATGTTCAATACAGCTATTAAAAACTAGTGCTAGATATGGTGCTATGACGTCAATAACAGAACTTATTATTTTTACAGATATGCCCCATATATCAGCAGTTTTTTTCATTTCTAAGGATCTGAAAGTTTTAATTATTTCTGCTGGGCTAACAACACTGAATTTGAAATTTTGTTTACATTCCTTAACATTTTCCAAAAGAAGTGACTCGGCAACACTGGTGGAGGAGACAAGGGTGCTTGAGATGGAAACTGGAATGTCAGAAAAAAATTTCTCAAAAGCAGAAGCTACTTCCTGCTCAGAGTGGATTTTTGTATTGTTTATTATTAGATTATATTCAAACTTGCAGTCTTTCGCTCTTCCAGATTCCCAGTTAATAACATTCCATGTCATTTTTATTTTATTTGAAGCATTTTTAATTATTTCTCTAATATGCATTGACTTAGCAATAGAACATACTTTCTTAAATAATTTTGAATAATTTTTCACATATACAAGGAAAGATGCATCATGATGATCTCTCACTATATAGCTCATATAACCGTTGTCTGCTCCTATGAATACCAGCTGTTGCCCAGTTGTTAAATGACAAGAGACCACCCGAGTTGATTGTCTTTGAAGTAAATATAGAAGCAAATTCTGTTTTAATTATTTTAAATAACTTACCATACATCTCATTTGGAGTACTGTTATAATTCAAATACAAGTTTAAGAGTTTTTCTGAAACATTGCCTCTATATTTCTCCATTCGCCTATTGTTTACCGGAACAAACATAAACTTTTTAGTTGAAGTACATTTGTTCCCTGCAATATTAAAAGAGGCTAATTGACCAAAGTGGTCTGAGCTCAGTTTACTAATTATTGATTGAGAAATAGGTTTATAATTAGTAAAAATATTATCAATACAGCTTTTAGAGGTGCTGGTTACTCTAGTAGGTTCTAAGAAAATATTTGATAAATTATATGATTTAAACAAAGATTTGAATCTAATACTTGTGGTGGATTTTTCTAATAAGTTAATATTAAAGTCACCAAAAATCATAATATATTTCTTAGATTCTGATAATTTTGATAGAACCTCCTCCAATACACTCTCAAATAACTCATATAATGCATCGGGGGGTCTGTATATACTTACAACAATGGCACACTCAAGCTCTGCACAGGCTATTTCAATGGTATGTTCAACAGAGAGGCCACAATATCTTTACGGTCTTTGAATTTAAATGATTTACTTATAAGTATAAGAGAGCCGCCACATGTTGCCTTTTCTCTGCTAAACACACTTGCCACCCGATGACCACTGGAGTTAAAAATGAGCTCATATTTTCTAAGCCAGTGTTCAGTAAGACATAAGATATCAATATTTTCATGGTTCATTAGTAACTCCAGTTCCAGTTCTTTAACTAACAATCCTTGCATATTTTGGTGCATCAGGTTTATAACTTTACAATTACTATGTTTACTATTACTTGTACATTGTGTATTATATTGCTAGAGGAGTCCCCTATTGTCTTATTGACTAGTTTAAATAATTTGGAACATATTCCAAACCAGAAACTAAACTATAAGACTGCTCAATAGAAGCAGTGTTAATCAAATAATTACTTTGCTCAATAGGAGCAGAGTCCAACAAGCTATAATTATGGGTTTCCGCAAAGTAACGCCTACTTCAATAAATTTTCTCAACGGCCTCTCTTTTAAATAAATGTGTATTTTACAATAGCTGTGGTTTACTCACATACAAGTTAATTGTTTACATATAAATTATCGTATATTGGATGCAATTAACCTTTAGAGCTTGAATTCATTGTTTTTGTAAGGATACTTCGTGAACATGATGGTCGTGATTACTGTCATAATTAGAAATCGCATCAAACAAATACAATTATTCATTAACTATAAAAGGTCGACCAGGTACCACAAGGAATTGACGCGTGGACAGTGGACTAGCCATCGGTCCAGTCGTACATATTTGGAGGAACGACCTACCGTAAGAATTAAATATTTATATTTCCGTTAAATAAATCGCTGTCAAATCATCGGCTCACAAATCGCGCTCTTAGAGAACTCTGAGTAGTAATATTGTTGTATCGCTTACATGTTAGATAGTATAAAAAAAGATACGGAATCTCACGTCTGTATGACGTCAGCGAGCAGATGTCATTTTTCAAATGTGGCAGTGATTTTTAGTTTTGGAACAAAAAGTAATGTACCTAAATGCAACTAAAGCCATCGGAAATTAATTATTTTATTATAATATTATGAAGTAATAAAATGTAGTGTTTGTGAAACAGCTTTTACATTACCACGTTATAATTGCCAATTTTAAGCTATTAAAATCGATATAGTATGTTATCCTTAAGAGAAAGACATAGACTCTTTAGTTTAGACAGCTTTTTCGTTGAAAGCTCCCAGACGGCTTCTTTTTTTCCGACACTTTCAAATATTGTTAATATATACAAAAATGTATTTAAAAACGTAACAAATTATATACTAAAATCTTCCTAGAGCATCACGCTATCCATTGGTAAAACCAATATAAAAATCGGTGCAGTAGTTTTAGAGTTGATGTGGTGATGCCTATAGGTGCCAATATTTGATTAATCTTATGGCTTACAAAATTTATATTTAATAATCTTTTTAAGTTTTTTTCAGAAGATTCTCACTTAATCATCACATAAAAAATCCTTTCAACAGCTCTAGCAAATTATAACTGAACTTTTGCGGCCTATAAATAAACTTGCTATAAATAAAAGATTATGCAATGGAAATGAAATGCTTACAAATAGACATTTTGCTTATGATGGGTTTATTTGCAAGGCTGCTTGGCATTCGGAAAATTTCAGAAATATCATTGTATTGACAGTCAGCGATATGGTCAACATTTTGTATATTCTTATTTTATTCTCACGTATAACTTTATACCATGTTTACTTGTAGGGCCATATAATTCCGTCATCGTTTCTTACAGTTGTCTCATCACATATTGGGTAGCGGTGAGGCATCCGCCGATGGATATACGCAACACGAGGGGTCTAGAGGTGCGTTGTCGGACTTTGAGTTGGGAGTTAGCTTGAAGTCCCTGACCTGTCTGTATTTGTTCGGAAAAACTACAGCTGGCAATTGAATCCACAAACTTATCAATTTCATTTATCAGAGAATTTAAGATCGACTTCAGTATTTCTTTTATGGAAAAGGAGGATAAACGAGCGTACGGGTCACCTGGTGATAAGTGACGCCCCACACATTCTCTTGCAACACCTGAGGAATCATTGGAGCGTTGCCGGCCTTTAAAGAGGTGTATTCGCTTTTTTTGAAGGTACCCATGCCGTATCGTCACGAAAACGCACAAGGAAGCTCATTCCACATCTTTGTTTCCTAAAAAATCGCTCCTAAAAAATCGCACTGTGGAGGACATTCACACATACAGATGGTGGGGATGATATGCTAATATGTGGCGTGTCGTGCGAAGGTTGAATTTATATTTTATTGGATTAATAAATACAAGATCTAAATTCACTAGAAGACGATTGAGAAAAACGTAACATTTATTATCTTAGATGGATGTTTAATAAAAAGGACACGATATAAAATCACACTTCCCTTGTGAAAATAAAACTGATGTAAGCGTAAATGGATCGTAAACAGTGAATAGGGTGCGGTGTATTAGATATGTTGTATACACAGGCCCTTTTATGTCTGTTATCATCAGAAAAACATCTTTATATTCAAATTCAAATATTTTATTCAAAATCACATCTTTATAATCAACGGTCCAATTTGACAGGAGATTAATGGTCACTAAATTGTTTCAAACTGGTTTCATGGTCTTCATCTATTCCGTCTCTTTCTCACACCTAGGTCTTTATGTAAGGATAGTTATCTCACTTTCACACAGGGTCCTTCTATCGCGGTAGTATACAAAGTGTATGGCACAAACTATAACTTTTACTTGCCTAGTTTAAAGGTAATCACGGTAACCATAAAAAAACATGATTCCATTTACTATTAAACATCGAACATGACCTTGGTATGTATGTACGTTTGAAAGTAAAATGTACAATCTTCTTCTTCTTATCGAGTCACCTCAAATATAGGCAGCCCAAAAAGCTGCAACCGTGATAGCTCGCTCGGTTACTAGAGATCACTGTCAAGGCGGGCTCTAATAAGGGCCGTTTACAGCTAGCTTGGTTCTTCTAGCTAGCGGGCGAGAACCGTGGTGAGAATGTGCCTATTGCGTCTCCGACACTTTTTTAAGGACGCGTTTACGAATCCGACAAAAATAAGATGTTTTTCCGTAGAGTTTGTGATGAAATGAAACTAAACCTAACAAAACTAAAAATTGCCACAAATAGATTATCTCTTTATTAATTAGCGGGAAATTTTTGCTTTGAAATTTTGATATTTTATGTCGTAAAAACGATTATTCGTTACCTCTTCACACAAAATTGACGAAATGGGGCTTCATTCAGGATCAGTTTTCTGCTACTACTTACATAATTTTGTCTCTTAAAAATTGCGTAAGGGAAGCAGATATAATATTTTCAAAAACACGGGAAATAAATTAATTGAATATGTTATAAATGTGGTTCAGAGGTGGCCATCGTGGTGAAAAGATTAGTCAGCCAACTGATTTTGCTTGTTTAGTGCTGCTTCCAGGGACGCCGGATGCTTGTGTTCGGTATAAAACTAAGCACCACACGGGGAGGCTCTTTTCATGTCCCTAAATGTACAATGTATGTTTGTAAGGTAATTTGGACCCCTTGAATCGATCCGATGGCTAAGCAAGAATTAATTATTCTGCCCCATAATCGATAACAGGATCCAGGTACTTCTCTCTTGCACACTTTATTCGTCTTTTTGTAGTAGTTCGTAAGAATCTTACTATAAAATGTGGATTAGATACTTTTCATCGCAGTCAATGAATTTTCAAATGGAAATGAAGTAAGAAAAAATGGTGTAAACACGAAAGAAGTAAAAACTTCACCAAGGTAAGGTAAATAAAATAAAATGCAATTATGCTCACTGAACGAGATTCCCTTAGTCAACTCAAAGTTAAAGTCAACGATAAATAAAATTTATTCAAATAATCTTAAGCTAAGTGCTTTTAATCGTCGTTTAAAATTTTTAAAGTAATTTAAATTACTGAAAAAGTACAGACATACAAGAAACTCAATATCTAAACCGACTTTTGTCACACCACAGTTCATTTCCCACAAAATCAAATGCTGAGAGCGGCTACAGAAGTTTTCACTTCAAAAGCAATTAATCAAATTTATTGTTAAAAAAAGGGCGGTGCGACGTGGCGAGAAAAATCATTTACAATAGTTTTCCCGTGACAGATTGTCAACGGATTTGCGGGACTCGATTTTTGAACAATAGGGAACGAACAATTGGATGTGGAGCATGTTTGACAGATTACTGAATGGAACTTTACGATCAATCCCACTTCTGACTTTATTTCACTGCGAATGTGTGAAAATTGTTTCGGTTTTTGTTAATATTAAGTGGAAATAAGATGAAGCACCTTTTGTTTAGAATTCAAATCAAATGCGTATATTTACAATACAATAATACAGCAATTCTTATTCCTAAAATGTTAAACTACCATTGGGAGACAGGATTTCAAACTAGGTAGAACCTGTGCTATAAGTCTCCTGCCCCCCCCCCCCACTCTTAACTAATGACATAATTGTATTTTATTGTCCTTATTATTGAGACTACATAATGAAATATGTTTGTGTGTGTATACTTGGAACTCTACAAAGCTATGTCAAACTGCTCAAAAAAATTACTGGCACTTTAATGGAAAAGAAATATTTTAGGTGTTAGGTTTTTATTCAAAATATATCTAAAGATGCACATTAGTGAAGCACCTATTAAGGTTCTTGGACCATGGAAATACACAAGGTGCATCCATGATCCACCTTTGTGTCATCCTACGTGAGCGATCTTACCGCAAACACGAAGCCACAACAATTACTCGCTTCCAGTAGAAGTAACCTACCTGACCTGAAGCAAGTGAGGTGTACTGTGCAGTGTGATGCGCTGCAGTGCGGTGCGAAGCGAAATCAACCTGATCATATCGTTTCATTTTTGCGTGAACTGAACAATGCCATTGATTGTTATTATTTGTATAAAGGCAGTAATGTTTTTAATTAATTTTACCCAAGAACATCACATTAGTCCATATTTCTTCAAGCAAATAGTGAAATGCCCAGCAAATATTCTTCTCCAAGTATACAATATTAATTTCACTTTTTTGTTGTTCGTACTATTTGAGTACTAATGTGATATTTAAGTATTGATTTAAAAAAAAATCTCCTATCCATCCATAACAACAACTAACCACAAAAAAGCAGTGCAGTGTTGATGCGTCCGCACGTAGGAAAAACCCGCCGCGTCGCACCGCTTCATATTAAATTCGTGTGTCACCGCAGCGGATCGTATCACAATTGTGTTGATTAAGAATCGCTTAGTTTTTTTATGAAAATACAGGGACGAGACGAGCAGGACGTTCAGCTGATGGTAATTGATACGACCTACCAATTACAATGCATTGCCGCTCAGGATTCTTGAAAAGCCCAAAAATTCTGAGTGGCACTACAATTGCACTCGTCACCTTGAGACATAAGATGGTAAGTCTCATTTGCCCAGTAATTTCACTAGCTACGGCGACCTTCAGACCGTAACACAGTAATACTTACACATTACTGCTTCATGGCAGAAATAGGCGCCGTTGTGGTACCCGTAATCTAGCTCATCCTTTGTAAAGGAGCCTCCCACTGCCTCCCCTTATTTATCACGTACTAATACTTTATACGAAAGCTATCTACAGAACAAATTCTACAATTTGATTTATTTCCTCATAAATAGACTTTATCTTTTTCTATTTTAAAACAGTGCTTAGCTTGTTTTTAACTAAAACGCCGTAAAGCACAACATAAACTGATGTGTTCAGGAACAATAAAAGGAACGGAACGCAATTTTTGACATCTGTCATCTATCTGTCATCACATAATCTTAATCTGCCATACGAATATGATCTATCCGTTAGACAAGCCTCAACTCGTGTTTAAATGTAAGTAATATATAAGGATCGTTGAACGCTAAACAACATTAACTATTAAAATTATAACATAACATAATTATTTTTAACATCTTATGTCTCAAACTGACGTGCGCATTTGTATTGCTGCTCAGAATTTTTGGGTTTTTTCTCCCTTCCTTCGCCTTCCCTTATCATTAAAAAAACAGAAAGCCACTGATTTGTAATAGAACTTTAAAAAAAAAGTGTTCAACACGCCATGTTTAACTTTTTTGTTTTCATACAGTTTAAGTTTGAATTTAAATTGATAATCATGAATTTGATATTAAGATCACTACACCAACTTGAGCTCCAGCCCACTTTTAAAGGAAGAACTATATATATTACGTAATAGTTGTTCGTTAATTTAAAAAAAAAGCCAAAAAATCAAAGAATTATGAAAAGCAGTACACTGTGCTAATAAAACTCAGCAAAATGCAAAATTATTAAAAAATACAGCTAATATCGAGATACTAAAAATATATTACTGACAAATCCTATTAGGTAATATAATACTATTATGAATAGAAGTTGACTGTGCCAACAAGATTGACTCTAGCAAAATGTAAAGCCAATAGCGCTGCTGCAGTAATAACTTAGAGGTTACATCGGAGAATTTATACAGGGAATGAAAATAACATTCGTTTTAGAATACATCTATTTTCCTGTATTTTATCACAAAAATATTAATCATATTTGACAGAATTTAAAGGAATATCTTTATATATTACGAAAGATAAATGATCAATAATGTATCTTATTATAGAATTATCTCATGTGGTTGAAGAATATTTTGCATTATATGGGTTGGTTTTTGAGAAGGGCGATGATGGCCAAGACGGAAACTACGAGTATTAGAGAAAAGTCGTGGAAGGAGTCATGCCCTCGATTTAAAAGAAATTAATAACAACATTTTTAGTTTTTTACAATTTCTCGAATTTTTGACGGAAATCGAACCGAATGATTTTTCAAAAACAATTACACCTGTATTATTGGACCAATGGACTTTGTTGCTGATAAGGATCAATCTATGCAAATAAATGTATTACTTAAAATGAAAGGAAATACCAAATTTTTTGTTTCATTATTTTTACACGGAAGAAAACTCACCTCCTATTTAAACTTTTTGTTAGAAATCTTACTTTTTTTGTTGATATTCTATCGAGGATGAGTCCTGTCATGGTATCAATTGCAGTGAGGTCATTAGAGAGACGTTTAAACTTAGTAAATATGCATTTAGTTAAAAGTAAGATATGAAAAGCAATTTGTAAAATTTTTCTATTTCCTTTCATTTTTAGTAATGCATATCTTTCCAAGGTTTGATCCTTATTAGCAGCAGAGTCTAGTGGTTTAATATATTATGTATGGCTGTATTTTTTTATGAAAAATTAAAAAAAAAATATGCAGTTATTGTTTTCTTATAAATCGAGGGCATGACTTATTTCTAGAATTTTCTCTAAGAGTCGTAGTTTCCGACTTGGCCATCACCGCCCTTCTCAAAAAACCACCTGTTGTTAATTATTGAGGTATTATTTTATTTATTATATTTTTTTTTTGTTTATGACATTGATGGACGAGCAGTACGTTCAGCTGATGGTAATTTATACACCCTGCTAATTACAATGCAGTGCCGCTCAGGATTCTTGAAAAACCCAAAAATTCTGAGTGTCACTATAATTGCGATCGTCACCTTGACACATATGATGTTAAGTCTCATTTGTCCAGTAATTTACAAGCTACGGCACCCTTCAGTCCGAGACACAAAAATGTATCTATTACTGTTTCATGGCAGAAAAAGTCTGTCAACCTCAATTTTTTACGATGTTTTCACAGCTGTCACAGTCTTTCTAGACGTATAAATATTGCCTGTCATCTGTCAATTAACAGGTTACAATTTCAATAATTATTATTTACCCATACTTGTCTAAATGATTATTTTAAGATTAATAAAAGGTACTTAGAATTTGCTCAGACTTTACTTACGTAAAACTTAGCTGATTATGATAGTCTGCGAACTTGGCTTTTGCATTGGGCTGTTTTACCTTAAGCACAGCATAATTTCAGTTGTCAATTGACTATAAAAACGTTATCAAAGATTACGGTTACGTTATGCTCAGCAAAATTTTACACAAGTAAAGTCTAAGTATATATACATATAAAAACCATTTGTTATGTTTTTAAAGTGATAACACTCACTTCTAGGATTCATGCACAAATAAAATTTGAAAACACAATTTTAAGAACGATGTGGGACTCGAAGAACATTTGAAGCCACAACCTGAGAGTTGAACAAAGCATACAAGATTTTGTGACGATACCTCACTCGAACGGTTAGCTCAGTTGGGAGAGCACTGGCACGGAACGCCAGAGGTAGTGGGTTTAAGTCCCGCATCGTTCATAAAATTATGTTTTCAAATTTTATTTGTGCATTAATCCTAGAAGTGAGCATTAACACATTAAAAACATAACAAATTGTTTAGATTTACAAGAGCGACATTTCAAGTAAATTTGCTAATATGGAAAAATTTGGGTTGAGCAGGTTATCAACTGTAAAGTAGATCCTGTAGATGAAGCCACAACCTGAAAGTTGAACAAAGCATACAAGATTTTGTGTCAATACGTCACTCGAACGGTTAGCTCAGTTGGGAGACCACTGGCACGGAACGCCAGAGGTTGTGGGTTCGAGTCCCTCATCGTTCATAAGTAGTGTTTTCAAATTTTATTTGTGTGTATACCTATATATAGATCTCATCCTAAATGACTGAGTCTACAAACTTGCATAAAGGTTCTATTTGTTCGATAGTTTAGCCTGAGCATATGCTAGCAAAGTGGTTAGTAACCTTGTTACTATTAGTTAACCTCTAAGCTAAGGGCTATCTGTCATGGGTTTAAATCCCGGTAGGTACAAACATTTGTAGATTTAATTTGAATGATTGTTTCTCAATCATGGATATATGTAAGTTGTATTGAGTTTTCACTTTGAGGCTAAATAAATAGTTTGAAAGTGCATCAAATATATGATATTAAATGATGTTTCTTATGTAGATTTACGTTAGATTGAAGTAGGATATATTAGTTTACATAAAACTGCTTAAGATTCGAAATATTTTCCAAAAAATTTCGGCTATAATGGTCATTTAGTGGACGGTTTGTATGGGCACTTGAAAGGTACCAGTTTCATTAGAACCTTCCAAATTTTGCTGGATATAATCGCTCACCTCTCTTATCAACACTTCTGTTATATATTTATCAGTGGAAAATTTTGTTGAAATTATTTTCCACGGGCTAGTAAAAAAATAAGGACTCCGTATCACCTTACATAACAGTGTAGCACCAAAACATGCCAATTAACGTGTAAATACATAGCCCCACGCACACTACTACACGCCGATAGGCGGCATGTGAATTGTCATCGTCTGTGACAGATCAGTTTGCGTCTCAATAAAATATTTTAAAATTGCCGTCGTATGTTGTGAAAAAGTGTAAAAACGATACTATATAAGTATTTGTGGCCATATATGAATATTTAGGAGAAAAAATTGTGTAACTAGTATCCCCCGTAACCGCACACACACTACCATAACGGTGCTTCACTTGCTAATATCACGGCGTGGAGTCCTTCTTTTTTTACTCGTCTGTGCTATTTTCGAGATTTACAAAATATAGTTACATGTATAAGAATTATTCGCTTGATTATTATGAATAATTTATTTACTTAATAATTATTAAAACGAATCAACGACAAGTCTCTTCTAGCAATTAACAGAATAACTTCGGCTGTTTATGTCCAACGCAAAGCTCAAATATTCAAATTTATTAAACTTTCAGCAAGTCGCGAGTAAATTTATAACTTTCTTGATTTATGTTCGATCAATCTTTGAAGTTAGTATTGAAATTTCATTAATAAATCATATTATATGACTAAATAAGAGATATTGTGTTTTCGGAAATTTATCAAGCAGGCTGCTGAAAAGATATTTGAAACTCGTTATAATGTAACATTGAAACTCCGATGATAACAGTCTTATTTATCCCGTTAACTATGCCACAAATGGACGAAATAATTTCATATCTAACATAGCTTTGATAACGAAATAAATAAACCAATGGTTATTATGAACAACATTTTTTTTTCAAAGAAGTGATATGATTGTGATGAGCCCTTGCTTTACGTTTACCTGACGGTAGGGATGTGAGATTAATGTTTAAGAATCGATTAAATAAAAATCGATTTTTCTGTATCCAAATTAATCGATTGAAAATTTCAATTTCTGCGAAAAAAACCTTTTTTTTTGTATTATTTAATAGTACATGCTTTTCATATTCCAATAATAATCCTAAGAGATTCATATTAACAATTTATCAGATTAAATATCAAAGGCAATGTTCCAATGTTAAGATTAGAAATCAAGGTAAGGAATGAGGAAACCAAATAGCATTATTGATACAAATTTTAGTACTATTAAACGTTTTATTTACTATAATAAAATTGAAATGATGAGCATCCCAACAAAATGACAAACTAATTGTCTCAAAAACTAAAATATAAATCAAATCAAAAATTGCCTTAAATGTCCAGTCCTATTTGAAATTTGACTAGTTTTATAATAAAATACTACTTTTAATTAAAACTACAAATTTAAATTACTTTAAATTGAAACTTTATGCAAGATTTTTTCATTCGTCGCATAGATACGAGCTGTTTTATACCATCGATTTAAACACGTACTTTATGTAATCGATTTAATAAAAATAGTATAAAAATCGATAGTAAAAAATCGATTATATGAAAATAATAATCGATTTAAATAAAAATTGATTATGTTTTAACATCCCTACCTGACGGTAACTGACACGCCCTGCCCATTACAATGCGCTCGTCAAATTGAGAATTAAATATAATACACTTTAACTTATGACACATGAAACGTTACATATTCTACAAAAAGAAAAATTCTAGTTTTTTTGTTAACCTTCAACTGTAAGATTTTGGCAACCACAGACCATACATGAAATACTTTGCCAACTTGTCAAGGCTTAATTGAATTGTTTGTTTGATATTATTACTTATACTGTTCATACAATTTACGTTTACAGAACTGCCAAATTTCAACTTTATCAAATTAAATTTAATAATTACTTAGCCCTTTTTTATTCACAGTTTGACCCGACAGACGTTGTCCTGTTATACACACGTGCTCGAATTGAAAAATAACATACGTAGGAGAATTATATGTCGACTGTATTGAGAATCTAAGCCAATCTCAAATTCACTGGAACAAATAAAAAAATCATCAAAATCGGTCCAGCCGTTTAGGAGGTTGAATTGTGAATCTAAACCATTCTCGAATCCACCTGAAGACACACAGAAAGTTTTATTAAAATCGGTCCAGCCGTTTAAGAGGAGTTGAGTTACAACAGACGCACAAAAGAAATATATATATTACTAGCTGACCCAGCAAACGTTGTATTGCCGATATTAAAATCGCGATACAAAAGTAACTGTTGATCATAGATGGGTGAGAATTTGAAGTTGTATGTATTTTTCAATTTTAAAAAAATGTCAAAAAAATTTGGCGTGGACTACCCTTAACATTTAGGGGGATGAAAAATAGATGTTGTCCGATTCTCAGACCTTCCCAATATGCAGAGCAGCGAAGGAGTTTAACTACAAACACCGCGACATGAGAATTTTATATATTAGAAGATATATACCCACCCCTGTGGTATTATATTTTCTTTCAAAATAAAGGAATCGACATGAGTCTGTGTCGTCGACACGAACGTGTATTTTGAGTGATTACGTGTTGGATGCATTTCGATAGATGTTATGTGCATATCGATATTTTGTTTTCAAGAAAGTTTATGTGACATAACTAACATTTTATGTGCACAATGGGACACTAATTTCCTTCACATTTTCATATATTGTTGCTGTTTTTTCCATTACAATGGACAATAAACTAATCAAGTAAATCGGTATTTGCCTTTAATTTAAAACTTGAAATGAAAGTTTAAAGATTATTTCAATTGTTTTTTTTTCTGACGGAAGTATAGTTATTAGTGAAGCGGTTAACCCTCCCAACATGTTATCACTTCAAGAGTCTGAAATAAATAAATATTATTTCTAAGTTAGTATATTATACACGTCCAATAGGATCTCAATTATTAATATAATACTTTTTATATATTTATGAAAACAAGGGACGAGGTGACCTGGACTTTCAGCTGATGGTAATTGATACGCCATGCCCATTACAATAGGTGCCGCTCAGGATTCTTTAAAAACCCCAAAAATTCTGAGCGGCACTAAAATTGCGCTCGTCACCTTGAGACAAGATGTTAAGTCTCATTTGCCCAGTAATTTCCCTAGCTACGCGACGGCGCGCTTCAGAACGAAACACAATAAAGCTTACGGCATACTTACATTACTGTTTCACGGCAAAAATAGGCGCCGTTGGTACCCATAATCTAGCCGGCATCCTATGCAAAAGGAGCCTCCCCCTGGGTAGATACAAGCTTTGTAAGATTAAAAGAGGAAACCAAATAAAATGGGGACAAGGCCTGTAACATTATGGAAAACTGTTAGTATATAGTTTACAATCTACGTAAAATAAATCTCACAGGTGTATTGGGAGGGTTAATCAAGAGCCCTCGTGTGCACGGTTGCTCACGGCCCATAGAGCACAATTCGTTTGATCTCGCCGCCTGCTCGCTAAACTCTATTTATGTCTCGCATGAAGGACACAAGCATATATTTGTAATAAATGTTACATTCGAAATACAAAAATCAGGACTCTGACCTTAGACCATTAAAGGCCTTAACTACTAGAGGTAGACAAATCTATCCTTTTACGCTTACTTACAATTCAATAACCTATTGACAGATAGCATTGGACAATAACTATACTGGACATAACTATGGATAGATAAGATCTTGTCATTAAACGGTGACTAGAGATACGTTATTGTAAACGCCCGTTATACGTCTAGATAGACTATGACAGCTGTGAAAACGTTGAAAAAAATTGGATTTAGAACTAACCTGTATTTAGATCAATTCACGCACACTAATATAAAGTGTCATACAAATTGCGAGTGTAAGAAGTACGTAGCTTGTCACGCACACTAAAGAATTATTCGTGGACTGTTTTTATCGGGAAAAATACTATCAGGTATTAAAAAGTTCATCTATAACTATCTACGAGATATTAATACATTTTTCATTTTATGAACGGCGGCGATATAATGACATATTTTTTATTAGTATCTTTGCAGTTCTGCATCAAAATATAAAAATCAATATCAAGATATATGAGAATATTTTGTAAGTTAAAAAATACCGTGGCTTACATATTTCTTAAGCGACTTTAAAAACGGAGGAGGTTCTCAATACGTCGGTATTTTTTTAATGTTCTTTACCTCAGAACTTTCGACTGGGTCAACCAATTTCGATAATCATTTTATTTGAAAGCTGGTGCTTCCCGTGTAAAGTTACAATAGTTGGAACTAGAATTAGATTAATTAGTTTGTATAAAAATACGCATTTTTTTTTACATTTTAGTGCATATTATATCTATTGTTTTGGAATAGTTTTTTTTTAAGTCCAATCTTAAAATTTTTATTGCAGTAATTGACTTTCGGTAACGCATATTCAATAATTTCCATGTTGCAATATATAAAAAAATCATATTGCTTAAATATCAAAACTCATGTTATATAAATCATTTAAGTAAATATATTAAATATTGCCTCTATTGTTTCAGATGACCCGGGCAAAGGAAACGTCTGAAATATGGCGTACCAATATGTGACACGATCAGATAATAAAATGCCACCGAAGAATGTAATCTCTAAATGGCTTCGAGCGAAACAAGGAAAACATAAACACTCGCCATGGCGCTAGTGGGCGGATAACCATTTGGGAAATATGAATGCTACCGATCCAGAAATATTGGTGGCAAGGGGCCAACTGGACAATTTGCACAGAGGGCCCGAATATACTGTAGAGCATGGCGCAGCTTTCAACATCGCCCTTGAACTCAACGCCTCCCTTGAAAATATCTCAGCGTTCAACCTTACGGAAGATGTATCAGAACCTTGGGACGAATACATTACATTATTACAAGATAGAGCTCTCCTCGTAACATTTCTCCTACTTTTCTCACTGACAACTGTTTTCGGCAACATGCTCGTAATTCTTGCTGTCATAAGGGAACGATATTTGCACACATCTACAAACTACTTTGTGACGTCACTCGCTGTTGCCGACTGCCTTGTTGGCTTAGTTGTGATGCCTTTTTCTGCTTTATATGAAGTTTTGGAGCACACTTGGTTCTTTGGAGTGGACTGGTGCGATGTATGGAGGTCGCTAGATGTATTATTTAGTACAGCATCTATATTAAATTTGTGTGTGATATCTTTAGACCGGTATTGGGCCATAACGGATCCTATTACTTATCCAATGAAAATGAGTGGTCGAAAGGCTGCGTTTCTCATAGCAGCGGTTTGGGTTTGTTCTGGAATGATATCCTTTCCGGCTATTGCTTGGTGGCGAGCCGTCCGCTTGGAACAAGTACCGGACTACAAATGCCCATTCACGGAAAACTTAGAATACATTATATTTTCATCAACTATATCCTTTTATTTACCACTTTTTGTGATGGTGTTCACGTACTATCGTATATATCGTGCCGCGACTATACAGACTCGTTCTTTGAAAATAGGTACGAAGCAAGTGATGCGGCCGAGTGGGGAGTTAGAGTTGACTTTAAGGATACATAGGGGTGGAACTATGAGACAAAGGACAGATATGTGTCATGGTGCATGTACTCCGGAAGAACACGATCAGGAGCCGCTGACTGCGTTACAAAACAATGGACTGTCTCGGTCATCAACCAGATTAACGAACGTTACTCATAATAAACATTTACATAAAAACTTTTCACTTTCACGAAAACTTGCAAAGTTTGCGAAAGAAAAAAAGGCGGCGAAAACTTTGGGTATAGTGATGGGGGTATTTATAGTGTGTTGGTTACCGTTCTTTGTGGTGAATCTGCTCTCAGGAATCTGTTCATCATGTATAGCCCACGAGGAGATAGTGAACGTCGTGGTTACGTGGCTGGGATGGGTCAACTCCTCGATGAATCCTGTTATATATGCGTGTTGGAGTAGAGATTTTAGAAGGTAATTTTTTTCACTATTTATTAATTACTAGAGGTCGCTCCAAGTTACAATGCGACATTTTTATGATATTTTTATACATAAACTAACTGACCCAGCAAACGTCGTATTGCCATAATATAACATATAAAAAAAATCAATTATTAAAATTATTTTGATGGAACCGATTCTCAGAACTACCAATTACATCGTACTACAATTATTATTGTATTCGATTGCCATCTTGCAACCCTATATCGGTTTGGTGGATGGAACAGAACAATATAAAAATCGTGATACAAAAATAGTTGTAGATCGTAGAAAGGCGAAAATTATTAATTATTAAATTTGTATGTATTTTTCAATGCTGAATCATAATAAAATAATTGTCAAGAAATTTAAAAAAAATGGGGTGGACTACCCTTAACATTTAGGGGGATGAAAAATAGATAGCAGCCGATTCTCAGACCTACTCAATATGCATATAAAATTTGGTAAAAATCAGTAAAGCCGTTTCGGAGGAGTAAGGTAACTAACTTTGTCACACGAGAATTTTATATATAAGATTACAAAAAAAAAACAGAGTCATCGTTCAGTGCTCAACTGCAATTTATCTGAAATTATGGCTCTTCTTCGGTAAAAAGGACTGATAAATTATCATATTATTTTGATTAATTTGTAATACATGTAACAATCGTATTCGTTTTACTTTCTGCATATCTTTTCTATGTAAACTTATACTATATCATAACTTACACTACCACATGCCCGGCAATAGTCATATTATATAAAAATGTATAGAATAGTACATGTAATGTCGCCAGAATACCATCACCCCATTTCCTCCCATGGCGGTCCTAAGAGGCGACTAAGGGATACATAGAATGGAGGATGGGCAGCAGCATTCTTCAGAGATAGCACCACCATCAACTGCAATCGCCAACCCGCCTGCCAAGCGTGGTGATTATGGCAAAACCCCCCAAACAACATGACAGACAATATAAGACCACGACCCCCAGTCCCCGTCGCTCATGGTAGCCACGGTAGCAGTCACATAAGCGATGGGAAAGGGGTGCTGAGAATCCCCGGGTTTGGCAACCCTACCACCAATGAAGACTCTGGCAACATATATTGTCAAGACACTGCGGTCCAGCGAGAATTTGGAGGAACTGGAGGAAGCGTTGAACACAATACGATGGGATGTTGTGGGGTTATCCGAGTTCCGAAGATAGGGTGAGGACTCGAAAATCCAAAATTCTGGACACCTGCTCTACTTCCGGGAGGGTGACCAACGGTCCCAGGTTGATGTCGGGTTCCTCGTTCACAAGCCTCTCGTCAGAAACGAAATTGAGGTGGGGAGCGTGTCGACTAGGGTAGCGCACCTAATACTCAGAATTGCTGAACGGTATTCTTTACAGGTCATACTGGTTTACGCTTCGAGTTCGACACACTCAGACGAGGATAATAGGCCATATATGAGGACATCTCAACACTCTGAAGACCGACTTAAACGTCATGGGAGACTTCACCGCAAAACTGGGAAAACGTAGCAGCGATGAGTTGAGAGTGGGAAAATTAGGTTATGGAAATCGGAATGCCCGAGGCCAGATGCTGACTGACTTCACGGAGAAAGAGGATCTCTATATGTTGAACTTCTTCTTTATGAAGTCAACACAACGGAAATGGACTTGGATCAGCCCCGATGGTGCCACCAAAAATGAGATCAACTTCATTATGTCGACCAAAAGACATATAGTCTCCGTGAGCAACTCAGTGAAAACTGAGAGTAATCACCGCAATGTAAGAGTTTTGTTTTTTTTGTTGTGAGAGAATTCCGGGAAATCCAAGATATCAGCCTGTACGAGATTAGTATGGCCCTAAAACAGCTTAAAACCAACAAGGTGCCGAGTTATGATGGAATGACAGCCTAGCTACTGAGAGATGGTGGTATTCCTGTGGTTGAAATCCTGCAGAAGCTATTCAATTCCGTCATCCTCGAGACCAAAACGCCGCAAGCATGACACAGAGGTATAGTGATGATATTCTTCAAAAAGGGCGATAAAACGCTTTTGAGGATAAACTTTAGGCCCATATCATTTCTGAGCCATATATATAAGTTGTTTACTAGGGCTATCACGAATCGAAACTTACGCAGGTTCAACGACTTCCAGCCCCCCGAACAAGCCAGATTCCGAAAAGTACACTCAAAATTGTTATTCTAATAAGTAATTAAAAAAATACCCTCGAAATTGTTGACGAGTACGTCTAACTTCGACAAATAATCCAGTTCGGCGGGTCCACCCGGTTCTGTCAGGTTTTTTAACAAGTGCGTGTTGCCAG
The DNA here is from genome assembly GCF_905404315.1 of Leptidea sinapis. Lineage (NCBI taxonomy): Eukaryota > Metazoa > Arthropoda > Insecta > Lepidoptera > Pieridae > Leptidea > Leptidea sinapis. The sequence continues at coordinate 2,819,610 of NC_066285.1, read as the reverse complement.
TGATGACATACGGAGCACAGACGTGGTCGCTCACTATAGGCCTTATGAGGAAGCTCATTGTCGCTCAGAGGGCAATGAAGAGGACTATGCTCGGAGTTTCCCTGCGAGATCGAATCAGAAATGAGGAGATCCGTAGGAGAAGCAAAGTCACCGTCATAGATTGCGAAACTGATTTAGGCCTTCCATTTGGCAGGGCACATAACTCGAAGGACAGGTGTCCGTTATATTTAAAAAGCAAAAGCGTAAGAAAGTAGTGTCTGCGCGCTTGTTCTCCAGAAACATCAACACTCCTTAAGTCTTTTATAACTAAGACAATACATATATCAGGAGTAATCGTTAGCTCCCAAATTCTAAAACAAGTACCTATACATATTTTTGGTCATTTCTTGTGATGACACGTTCACTTTGCATTTTATTTATGTTTAAAATTGTAATTTCGTCCCTAAGTCGTTCGCACACAAATCATATTAGAAATATAAATGATTTACTTTTAAAAATTGGATTAAGAAAATGAGTGGCAAGCTTGAATTCCAGTAGAAGACTGATATCTAAATCAGGAATTCAGTGAGTTTGACTGCTCAGAGTTGAGTTTCTAAAGACCTGGATTATACTGAAAGAAGCATTTTGTCCTAAATATTTTTTCGGCGGGAGTAGTAAAATCCTTAAAAAGGCACTGGCCAGCCTCTGTTTCACTAACAATGGGAGTTTTCAGCTAATAAAAATCTCCCTTCTTTTACCTAGTTATGCAGAACCACATTGGCAATTATCTCGTGTTATTAACACCTCTCTTTTCCACTGCTTACGGCTACACCTTTATGTACTTTTCTCCCTTTTTCTTCAACAGCAAGATCTCGCTTGCAAACTCCGTCATTGCTGTCCAGTTGTCGCATTCTGCAATTACATTTAAACATTTTGTCGCAAAGTCTTCGACTTACTTAGACTTGGATTTCCTTGAAAACCTCTACAGTGGAGAACGCTGCACACCCATAATCGTACAAAAACCACGCAAAGACGTACAGCTCATTTTATTAAATAAATTTAAAACTTTTGTATATTATAATACTTTCTACCTATTTGCGTGTTTAGTAGCTATTCTGTTCAACATGATAATAAATTACACACGCACCAACCAGGCAATGTAGACATTACGATATTGAATTGACATTGTTTGTCCATTTTGTCCCTTTATTTACCCGTGTGCGTGATATTGTAACTGTTACTAAGAGTAAAGCCCTTCTGTACTTTTAGTATTGCCCACAAATATATCTTCTTGTATTATTTATGATTGAAAAAACCGTGTCTTCTTCTTCTTGTGCCTCTCTACTACTGGAGGTTGGCCGTCATCTCAGCGATTTTATCGCGATCTTTCGCCAAGCGAATTAGTATTTCTACGCTGGCGATCTTCTTCCATTCACGGATGTTACGCAACCAGGACGTTTTTCTTCTTCCAATTCGTCGTTTGACCTCTACTTTGCCCAACATTATAAGTTGGAATAGTTCTTAGTTATTAGGTATCGCTCGTGTCTTAAGGCATGTCCCAACTATTCAACTTTTCTCTTCTTGATGGTTTGCAGTAACTCCTAGCTTTTCGTGACGTGCTGAAGTACTTTATTTGACACGTTTGAGACAAAAAAAAGCGTGTACACTCTTCCTAAATGCAGCCAGCGACGCTTTTGTGATTCCTCTAGTGATGCAGGATAATGTGGGCGGTGATACACTTGAAATAAGGTTACGCGAACGCTCGTTTGTGCTCCTGTTTCACAGTTAATTTCTTTGTCAGTTACTCATCTGATTTTTGTTTTATATTAAGAACTAACATTAACAAAACGTTTAGCAAACAACAAGCAATAATTTAAACACGTTTAATATTGGCAATTGCTTCGGAATAATTTATTCAAAAATTTTACGCCAAACATTTTGCTTAAATTAATTTTTAATATAAAACAAAATTCACAATACACTTACAACGGACGTGTAAATAAAGGAGGACTCCGCGCCGTGATATTAACAAGTGAAGCACCTTTAAGCTAGTGTGTATTCAGCTACGGGGGATAGCAGCTAACATAAACTATGTCCCGTTATTTGTCATAGTATTATACAGCCACATTACGTTTAATTCCGGTTTTCTAATTTGTGATAGTCAGATTGTTTCCTAAACAAAAAATAAATATCGCAGGCATAGTATGAGTAAATAATAAATTACATTAAAAAATAGATGCACCTTGAAAGTAAGGATTGCGTGTTTTATTTCTGAGTCCAAGTCTTGTTTGTAGTATCTTTGTTCTAACTGATATTAAAATAACTAACATTTCTTATTTTTAAGAATACCTACACAAAATTCAATCTTAAATTCGTTTGTTTGCCACTGACGTGGTATCAAATAAGTACAATTTAAGAGAACAAATAACTATGTGCTATGTAGTGATTTGGTTGCTAGGTAAATACACAAGTGATGGAAATTTTGACAGAGCACTGGATCCCCGACAATTCGAGTAGCACTGCTTTGCACGCGATTTAATGTTTAGAACTGATACTTGGATGCTAATATTGGTTAAGACAACTCTGTTATCATAAATCACTGCGTCTAGAAACAGATAATGATTTATCTACTTAGAACACCTATGGATGGAAACATGGATTACCATTGTTCGGGTAAAGTCCCAGTTTATTATGTATTTTTTTTTTGTATTCAGCGGTCACACTGGATGTAACTGTCAGTCACAGACGATGACAATGTCATAATGGCGGCTGACCGGCTTATATTAGTGTAAGTGTGTGCGTGGGGCTATGTATTTACACGTTAACTGGCTTGTTTTGATGCTTCACTGTTATTTAGATGACACGGAGTCCTTATTTTTTTACTCGTCCGTGTTAAAACGAAGCAAAATAGGACTTTTAATATTAAAAATGAGGACGAACAAGCGTACCGATAGGTAACCTGATGTGAAGTATTCCGCCTTTTATAAAGGTGTACGCGCTTTTTTTAAAGGGACCTCAGAGAATCTCGTTAATATCACACTAAAGTTTTGCGTAACTTAAAAAAACTACATGTTATAACCATAATATTATTATATTTATTGCTTTTCAAAATACTCTCCTTTACATTTTATACATTTTTCATGCGATCGAACCATTTTTTTAAATAGGAGGACCACAGATCTCTAGGCATTTTTCTACGTGCTGATTGAACGCTATCACTGCCTCTTCGGAATTGGTAAAAGTAAAACCTCTCATCAAATCTATGATTTTGGGGATAAAACAGAAATCACAGGGTGCAAGATCGGGGCTATGTGCAGGATGGGTGACGAGTTGCACTTTTTCGTAAGCTAAAAATGACTTAGTTTTGTTGGCCGTATGTGAAGAAGCGTTGTCATTATGTAGGAGAACGCTGCTTTTTGGTCGTCTTTCGCGAACTTTTTATAACACCCTGGGTACACAAATGGTAGAATACCACTCGGCATTAAGACTCTTTTAATCTTCAAGTGGAATTGTTCAGACCCGTAGCTTAGAAAAATAATGTGATTATTTTTTTACAAACGTTTCTCGCCTGCCTCACTTTTGTTGGCCTGTTCTCATTTTCAAACACTCATGTACTAGATTGCTGTTTTTTTTTTTCGGGTTCAAAACAATAAAACCACGTTTCTCCTGTAACAATGTTATAAACAGCATTAGAATGTACGTGGTCGTACTTCATAAGCATCTGTGAGCACCATTCCACGCGAGCCCGCTTCTGTTCCGCTGTGGGGGATGAGGGATCCAACGACAACAAAGTTTCTGAACTTTCAATTCTACGTGTAAATATTTTTTTTTTTCGTTAACGACAGTTGAAAGCCGCCCTTCACGAAATTCGTCATGTAATCCGACCTCTCTCAAATTCAACAAACCATCGCCTCACGATGCTCAAGCAAGTTGCTTCTCCCCAAAAGCATTTTGAAAACGAGCGGCACAGTCTTGCGGAGAGAGAGAACTTTTTAAATCATAAAGAATCATCGCTCTAGAATCTTTTCGATTTAATTCCATTTTCGTTGTGTACGTAGAACTTTGATGTGTGATAAAAAATAATTGACAGATGATTTCCCGCCAATTGCTTTTTTTATAACTAAGAAGGTTGCAACGTTTAAAAACATTCGAAATTCGAATAGTTCCGATTTGCTAGAAGTGCAAAACTTTTAGTGTGTCCCATATATACTCGCATGTATAATGACTAGCTCACTCGGCAGACGTTGTTCTGTTCATAATAAAAAACTCTTTCGGGTGGAATTTCCTAAAATCCGTTCTTAGCTGTCCCCTACTCGGCAAAAACTACGCCTTATAGTTCCAGAGATATCGTGATGAGTCAAGTTAACATAGGTGTATATCTCTTATTTTTATCTATATATTTATAAATGAATTGCTGTTCGTTAGTCTCGCTTAAACTCGAGAACGGCTGCACCGATTTGGCAAATTTAGGTCTTGATTTATTTGTGGAAGCCCAGAGAAGGTTTAAAAGGTGAATAAATAAGAAAATGCTGCAAAATTAAACAAAAACAACAAATTTGTTTTTCCTTTGATGTGTGCATACATAATTTCTATGAGAGAAATTATTGAAGCACGGTTTGACAGTACTGCTGTGAAACAATTTCATTACTACAGCAGGGTTCACATTTGACGAAGTAATTTTTGATGTTATGATATATTATTGACAAATTCATATAAAACATTACTTTATTTATTAAATACAGAAAAACGTCTGTCGGGTCAGCTAGTAATATATAGATAAGATATTTTAATTTTATGTTATACTAGCTGACCCGGCAAACGTTGTTTTGCCATATAATTATTTTTAGAGTTAGACCGTTTGGACAATTGCAACATTACTTTATTTTTCTAAAATAAAATAATTTTCTAAAATAAACGTAGTCTTAGTTACTCTTTATTATATCAACTACCTGCCAATAAAAGTCCTGTTAAAATCGGTCCAGCCATTTCAGAGATTAGCCGGAACAAAGAAACAGACAGACAGACAAAAATTGTAAAAAATGCTATTTTGGTGTAAAAAACGGTTATTTCAATATAACAAACAGACTCTCCAATTTTATTTATATGTATAGATAAAGTATTTAATAAAGGGCCATAAAATATAATATTTATAAATTCATTAATATTTTCTCCTATTAGTACTTACCGTGAATATTAAAACATCAATCAAGCAGTCTTCAAATAAGTAATTTTTGGCAAGTAATAAGCATAATTAACATTAATTAATTAACAAGGGAGCAGGCGCAGGCTGTATTTGAGTCGATTTTCCTACAATTTAGGTATAAAATGTCTTAAGGTATTGATAGTACATCTATATTGTTACTAAAGGACTTAAGAACTCTAGTAACTTTGTATATATAGCCGAATGGTTAGTGACCCTGACTACTAAGCTAGAGGTCCCGAGTTCTAATTCCCGTAGGTGCAATCATTTATATGATAAATATGGATCTTTGTTTCCGAGTCATGGATGTTTATATGTATTTATATATGTTTAAGTAAGTATATTGTAATAAATATATCGTTGTCTTGTGCCCATAGTACAGGCTATGCCTAGTTTGGGGCAAGATAATATGTGTGAAAGTGTGTCATTATTATATTATATTAATATAAGGTTTCATGAAACATAATACTTTCCAGGCAAATTTATGCAACACGGAATTTTATTTTTATCTCTTCAGATTTTCCAGTAATTTTAAAATTGCATTATAGTAATCCTTACCTACAATATACTTCAAATAAACAAAGTGTGGGAGAGAGAAAGAACTTCTCTGACGTCATACAGCAGGATTAAAAAGGAAAGCGAATCTATTCTAACTGTAACCGATTTTGATAGATACGTCGTAAACAGTCACCACGTTAGGCATTAGCCCCTTGTATTTTGAACACTAAACCACAAGCACACAATAGTATTTTCTTTTTTCGAATGTTACACATTAAAATAAAACACATTTTAGAGATTTATAATGTGTGTATTTGTAACTTTGTTTTTAGATTTGATTTTGCGTTAATGTTACATTTTTATTATTATTTTAGTTAACTAAACCCGAGAATCCCCTGAAAACGAGTTAGCTCCGCCCAAATTCGAAGGTCGTTGGCGTGATCCTGTGCCTTAACAAAATGTTTTGTTGCACTCAGTGTGAATTCGTGTATGTCATGAAAGATAGCATTATTTATAATACTATCCAATTTCTTTAAACGAGAAATTACTGTATATATATACTATATAATTGGATCTCTATCCCAACGATTTTAATGAAATTTAGTATACAGGCGGTTTCGGGGGCGAGAAATCGATCTAGTTAGGTTTCAATTTAAAAAAATGTTTTATCCGTGTTTTAATGAGAAACTGCTACAGTTAGTAAATTGCGCCACTATACGAGTATACAAGACTATAACAGCTCAGATAGGAGATTGGGTGATCCGGAAAGCAGAAGACCCGGGTTCGAATCCAGATGTCCTACTAGTTCTTTTTTGTTCAAGTTTTGTATATTCTAAAAAATCCGAGCAAGTTTGCAAAGCTGATGCCAGCTCCAGGTCGCATCTTATTTTACTACAACTTATATCTGTAAGGCTATCTAAGTGTGTCTTAAGATGTTTTCTTCTCATTAGCTCAACCCTTTACTAAGTAGCGGTAGATTCACTAAGAAAAATATTTTTTTGACATTCATAAGTGTCATTTCGGTGACATACATGAATAAAGTGATTTTGATTTGATTTGATTTGATAACCAACTCTTGATTATTCCTGATATTATGTATTTTCGCTACAATATAATATTCTGAGATATAAATGCGTGATTTTAAATCCAGCAGAATCAAAAGTTTATACTTCTAATGTAATCAATATCATTTGCCGTTCGTTAGTTTCACTACAACTCAAAAATGGCTAGACTGTTTTTTTTTCTGTACTAATCTAGAAATACAAAATAAAACAAGGCAAGTGCTTGTTGGCCTCGTCCACCAAGGGTTCAGTACATATTATTAGGTATATACTTATAAAAAAGGAATAGGTTTTTTTCATTGTTCATCGTAAATCGAAAATCTAATCTGTTTAAGCTTGTGCCAATGATAAGCTCTGACATACGATGCTACACATGTCACGGTTAACTTAATTTGAACCGCTGTTCCTTTCATAAAGACCCTGTTATTTATTGCTGGAAAAAAAACGTATAGTTTTCAGACTTATCCATATACTTGTAGTATAACGGCCGTTACCAATATTCAGTCTATCTCCGGTTGCCTACCTGAGATAAAAATCGTAACTACCGTTGACATTTCTGTCCCAATAAACTTATCGACGGTAACTCACCTTATACGCACGTACACGCTGTCTGTCAATGAGAGGACATATAGCTTACTAGCGATAGAAGTTTGTATGGAAATTGCAATTCACGTGTCCCAATATAAGGCGATAAGAATGGCTTATCGGGTATATGGGACAGCTTCCGATTATTGACAGCTAATTACTGACAGTAGAAGGAAGTAATTTATCTTAATCTGTACTGTAAGTCATCTTTGACATTCTTGTTTTTTTAAGAAAAATAAAGCCTTTTCATTCCGACGTGGGCGCCTCTGAGGCGTAGGTTATCTTTCTAGGGTTAAGTGAAACAACTCGTGTTATTCCGTCGAGCCCACGGTGCACATTGAGCAAAATGTATGGCCTCTTTTATCGCATTCTAAAAGTTGTGGCTACACCAATAGTAATCGTCGATCAAGGCTACTATTTATAACGGTTCCCTTTAGTGTAGTTAACTTAGTTTAGTTTTAACTTCCCTTTAGTTTAACCGTTACAGAGTTTGGAAGTCACTAAGTGCTACCAATACATATTAAATTATACTAGTCAACAAAAAAATGCGCATGGGTTTTACTTAATATATTTTGATATTTATAGCACACCACACATATTTAAAAAAATGTGAATGCAAATATTTTTGATTTGTAGATTTTTGAAGAGTTTACTCCATAAGAATCGATTTTCATATAAGGCGCCCGGTATGAGAAAAATATGGAAAGGAAAATCTGCTAACCAAAATTTGATAGTAACGTTTTTCTCATTTAAATAAGAACAGGCTTTGTTTGCCTACAAATAAGGCAACTATTAGCATTCTATTTTCCTGTCAGCCACCTAGCGTTACTTTTGAAAATTATTTACTTTTGCAATATGAAGTGTTGGAGCTAGTGAAAGTTATTTTCCTAAACTTTATTAGATGGCGTTGAACTACAGACATCCCTTATTTAAGTTCAAATTATAAACAAATAATTCTAGATTAAACGTCATCTAGTGTCACTTTCATAAACTATTTCATATTTCCAAATCGAACACTGAATCTATCGAGTAATACGACAACTTAACAGTTTTCGATCACAGATTTTAATAATAAGGTATAATAAGATACCTGACCATAAGAAAAATCACTATTAATTGACTGGTCCTGCTGGATGCGGGAAACATTCCTCATTAAACTTATCATGGAAATTTGTAATCCATTTACTGATACGGATGGTTAGTGTAACGCTTATCTTGCATGTGCAACAGGGAAGGCCGTAGTTGCTATAGGAGGCACGACTGTCAGTGTGAACACACTGCATTCAAAATCACGCTTTTGAATTTTCAATCACCACTATCAAACGAGATCAAGGGTTTATATAGATCTTTCTTCAAGTTCGTCAAGATGATACTAATTGAGGAAATCAGCATGATCGGGGCAGAAATGTTAGAATGAATTGATCTAAGACTAAAAGAAATAGCTAGGCAATTTTATTACTGCTTTTGGTGGATTAAACATAATTCTCATTGGGAATTTGAGGCAATTGCCACCTGTTAGACCTACTCCCATTTGGAAACAAAAAATCCAGCGATTCGATGGTCAGCAGTTACGAAGAGGAATTGCTTTTTATGAATTGAATGAAGTCATAAGACAAGGAAATGCTGAATTTTCTGTACTGTTGACAAAGATTGTTAATGGAGATCAATAGGATGAACAACAGTTGCAAATGATTGAATCGAAGTTCTGTTCAGAGGTAGAAGTGGAAGAACGTTGTCCTAGAGGAATTCGTTTATTCAATGACAACCATTCAGTTGATAGTTACAATTTAAGAATTTTAAGTTCATCTGGTGAAACATCAAATTCTATTGCTGATGATGAAATGATATGATGTGATGGCGATCGCGAAAAAGAAAGGGTTGCTAGAGCTAAGCTTCATAAGCTCAGTACTATCGATACAGGAGGTTTATCCTACGAAATAAATTAAAATTGTTAATTTAATAAATTGAAATTAAGCCATAGCTTATCTACAGCGAAATTCATGTATGTATGTCATCGGTGTTCGTAGTTATCATAACAACGAACACCGATGTCACTGATGGTTTAGCCAATGGGGCGGTAGGTAAATTGTCATATGTTGAATTCGGTGCTCAAAATGAAGTACTGCGAGTTTGGCTTCTATTTCAAAGTTAAAGCTCGTGGAATAATGGCTGGTTATGCGAACGCAAAAGAAATCAGTAGAGAATTCGTTTCTATCTACCGTAGATCTGCAACAGTGCCTCTCAACCAAAATTAATCCATCCATGCGAAAAGAATTCATTTCCCACTCAAACCGGCATGCGCGTTGACAATTCATAAGTCGCAAGGCGGAACATTTGATGAAATTGTTTACAAATACAACAAGACACACTCACAACCTTTGGTCTACGTAGCCTTATCCAGAGTAACGTCTCAAGAAGACCTTCATATTGTTTCTACAAATAACCGTCAACGTTTTCATCATGGTAGACAACGCAACGAAACGATGCTTCTCTTACGCCAAGCGTTTGCAAGACTTTCTACTGTTCACCTTACTACAATTGATCGTATTATTATCAATAAAATGAATGAAGGCAGTATGATATTTATCTTTTCGCTTAATTGCCAAAGTCTCCGGGCACATGCACCTGATCTCCGTGGTAACATTGTACAGAAAGCACATATTTTAATATTATCAGAAACATGGCTTTGCAACGAGGATTCGGTTGAAATGGAAAATTTCAAACGTAGGTATATCACAGTATAGAAGACCAGATACTAATCGTGGGAGCGGGGTCAGCATTTACCTACATGCTAACGATTCACACCATGTGCTTAGTGGCAATGATACTTTTTCAAGAAATGCCCAGCACTTAAGCCAAACACATTCGAATTTGGGAGACATATGTGCCGCGAGATAGATGTAGTACCTAACGGTAAACACATTGTTATTGTAACAGTTTATATTTCTGTCAATGAAAAAGTTACCGATATAATAGATTTTATTCACGAGACATTGTTAGCTTATACTGAGAGTGGATCAAAACTATTGAGAAAACAGTATCATTTACTTCCACTGTTGCTTAGCGGTTATTTTAACAAAAATGACAGATTGAGATTAATATAGTTTTTAAAATTCGAATTTGATTAGATATTGTTTCTGAAGAGTGGGGACGACGAGATATGGTACAACCATTGTTAAGGTTTGTAATCGATTACAGTTTGATATTGTTCATAGATGTCGCCCTAAGCCATCAAGGACGCATTATCTAAGTTTATTATAGAACTGTCACCTTACTTATTATGTAACTGGTAAATATATGATTGGTACGCCCCTATTAGGTGTTTTATTACCTTAGTTAGTGGGATATTTTTGGGATTTGTACTACCATTGATGCGGTATTTCACGATTCGTAAACCACGTATCTACCAACGTTCTCGTGTCGTATTTTAGTTACCATGAACCTCTTGTCACAGTGATTAATAATGATGACAAAATAGATATAATTAATATTGAAAATGATAATAATATAATATAATTATATAATTTGATAAATAATATTTCGCCAAATACTCGTAAAAATGTAAATAAAATAAAAAAATATATATTTTTTAAGAATTTTCATTAATGCGTTTATTTACCCTTACATAATTATGATGTCGATCTTTTTTATTTGATACGCTTTTATTAGCTTCTGCTGTATGTCTGTTTGTAAAAGACTCCATTGGACTTGATTTTGTTTAGTACCTGTTCAAAGACAATCGTTCTTGAGGAGTAAACTCCAGTCGTGCGTCGGAGCTGACACACACACTTTTTTTTCCATAGCGTTCAGAGGCGAAAATTAAAAGTGGAATAATTGTAGGCCATTATTTGACAACATTTCGAATTTTTCTAAAGATAATAATACGTTACATTTTCATTTGGATAATATGGGATGTTAACCCGAAGAATAAGGGGAACGCTTGCATCATGATATAATGGAATTTGAGAGACGTTACCAAGGCCAGTATAATGTAACCATGATGTTAATGATGAGGTTAATAAGAAAAACTTCTACTGAACATGACAGGATAAATAAAACTGTTCATTTTAAACATTTTTACTCTATTTCAAAACTTCTATTGTACGAAAAATCATAAATGGATATTTGGTATCTTTTCACAAATCTCTGTAGGTCAATTTTTGATGCATTTCCGCTGATTTTAATTTTGCCAGTTTTCTCTCAGAAAAGCATATTTAGAACTATTTTATATTCTTATTCTTATTAACAATTATTTATTCAAGCAAAACAATTCTTGTAACTATATTAACAATACTATGACTACATAAAATTAAAACTATCATTACGTGGAAGCGTACCTAAAATACTGGCAGCATTTCCGCGTTGGATGGCTACGCTGATCCGATGACCGAAATAGCTGCCAGCGCTTGCCAGTAGCCTTATTGAGGCGCGAAGATAGTATTTTAATCATTATATTCTTATTTGTATAAAAGCAATAAAAATAAATAATGTATATATGTATAGTTGTTTTTCGTAGGTATTATACAATGACGTTCTATACATAAATATAATACATAAACGTCATTGGTATTATAAATAGGACTACTTACGTCAACTATTAACAAATTGTAAGCTTTTAAATGAGTGTAAAAATTTTTTTTCTCATATCACTCATGAGAAAACTTTGAAACAGTTGACAATAATACATTTTTTATTATCAATCAATATCTACAAAAAATTCTGTTTGTTTCAGGGCCTTCCTACGGATATTATGTGTATGTTGTCCAAGAAAATTGAGACGAAAATATCAACCACAACTACGTTTCAAGCAATCACAGGTAAAATTAACTTTACTTACTAATTTTTGATCGGCAACGACAAAAACATAAACACTGTTCATGTTTTGCTGATGTATGTGTAAAAAAAGTAAAGAACATTCGAGTTACAATATTATTATTAGTATTTTTTCTATGTTCACAGCAAAGAAGCCTCTAAAGACTTGTATTTTATCATAATTTAGGTTGTATTTTGCTTACAGTGGCGCACAACTCGACGCTATTACTCTTCAGGTGAACTACAAGCGATAAGGCAAAATTCCTGTGAACAAACATTTATATAGCCATTCCATTGAATGACACGTTATCTCACTTCCAAGTGCCTCCTCCAGGAAATCTATTTTCAACTTTATACTCGTCCCATTCTAAGTCTCAAATGGATTCACCCGAATCGTCGGCTAGCCTGAGGTATGTCGGTCTTAGGTCTACTGCACCAATCACTGCCATTCATTTTGTGACGTCGTTTTTATGAGTGTCTTCCTCGACTTCATGTGTACTTCTAAACTTTAACTTAATGTGCATGACCTCTTCAATGTTCCTTCTGTATGCAAACGTATGTTTGAATTTAGAGTTTAACAATCAATGTTCCTCTCATCTTGCTTACCTCTATTGTGTACGTCCTTCTATTACACTTGTCTGTTATATTACCACAAAAAATACACATCCAACGTTTTTTTATTAACTGTCTTGCTATTTTTTTTATTTTTATTTTAAATTCCTTGCGTTGCTAAAAACACTCTAATAAAAAATCTAATGTTATTGTTTTTATTGATTGTACTCTTAATTTTGTCCTTATGATTGTAACTTTAATTAACATTGACAAGTATCATTATTAAGTACTTTTTTTTCTTATTTCTGCAACTAAAAGTTTTATTCTTGATAATAATATTATGATTGTAAATATATTTTTGAGGAAAACCTTATGTGAGAAATATGTAATGTCGATATCCTAGATAAAACTTATATGTTTAGTTTATTATATTTCGTTTCAATCATTATTTTATGGACTTGTCTAGAAATAAGCGGAACGGTAAAAATGTATGAAAGTCCGTTTCTAAAGTGTTTTTAATTTGAGTTTTGTGTGGCTATGGAATATTTTCTCCGAATCTAACACTGCCGAGTTTTAATTTAGAAAGAAACTATATTGTGCTCAATTTAATTAAAATGCTGTCAAAGAGACTTCAATATCGTTCAAGAGTAAGTTCTTTTCCACACATTTTTGGAGTTTTTGTCAATTACTAAGTTATTGAAGTCTGAGGCTAAGTTGAAAAACATTTAGTAATAAACTTCAAGTTGCTTTCAAGTTAGAAACGACAAGTTTGTGAGAACTTATTTTTTGGTTGTTAACTAAATGAAATTATACAGATTTTTTTATGAAAATAAGTGACGAAGCCGGCAGGACGATCAGGTGAGTGTAATTGATACGCCCCGCCCATTTCAATGTATTAACACTCAGAATTCTTAAAAAATCCAAAATTTCTGAGCGGTACTACAATTGCGCTCATCACCTTGAGACATAAGATGTTAAGTCTCATTTGCCCAGTAATTTCACTAGCTACGGCGCCCTTCATACTGAAACACAATAATACTTACACATTACTTTTTTTTATGGAATAGGACGAGCGTACGGGTCACCTGTTGTTAAGTGATCACCGCCACCCATACTCTCTTGCAACACCAGAGGAATCACAGGAGCGTTGCCGGCCTTTAAGGAAGGTGTACGCGCTTTTTTTGAAGGTACCCATGTCGTATCGTCCCGGAAACACCGCACAAGGAAGTTCATTCCACAGCTTTGTAGTACGTGGAAGAAAGCTCCTTGTAAACCGCACTGTGGAGGACCGCCACACATCCAGATGGTGAGGATGATATCCTAACTTGTGGCGTGTCGTGCGAAGGTGGAATTCGGTGGCAGGAATTAGGTAAAACAGCTCTTCGGAACACTCCCCGTGATAAATGCGTTAGAAGACACACAATGAAGCGACGTCTCTACGCAACGCCAAGTGATCCAGCCGTTCACAGAGTACTGGGTCCCCGACAATTCGAGCTGCTCTGCGTTGCACGCGGTCAAATGGATCGAGCTGATACTGGGGTGCGCCAGACCAGAGATGACAGCAATACTCCATGTGTGGCCGGACCTGCGATTTGTACAGCGCTAGAATGTGGGCCGGCTTGAAGTATTGCCGTGCTCTATAAATGACATCCAGTTTCTTTGAAGCCAATTTGGCTATGCCTTCCAGATGGCCACGGAATTGGCAATCGCTCGAGATTTCGAGACCCAGTATTCCGATACTAGGCGAGGCTTTTAGGGAAGTGTTGTCGAAGAGCGGTGATGCGACAAATGGGGTTTTTTTACAGGTAAACGCGCAAACTTGAGTCTTCTGGGGGTTAAATTGGACAAGGTTCAATTTACCCCATTCCGCGACCTTCTCAAGAGAGGACTCGATAGAAGACACAAGTTTCTCCCGGCACTGGTCGACGATTTCCCGAGAGAGACGTGCATGGCCCGTGTATACGGCATCACCAGTGCTGTCATCTGCATAGCAATGAATGTTGGAGGTGTCCAACATATCATTGATATGCAGAAGAAACAGCGTAGGAGATAGCACACAGCCTTGGGGCACTCCAGCATTCACGGGCTTCGGGTTCGAGCAATGTCCGTCGACAACGACCTGTATGCTGCGCCCAGTGAGGAAGCTGGAGGTCCACTTGCACAAGCTCTCGGGAAGCCCAAATGATGGAAGTTTAGAGAGGAGCGCCTTGTGCCATACACGATCAAAGGCCTTCGCTATATCCAGGCTAACTGCCAGGCCTTCCCCCTTGCTTTCAATAGCCGCAGCCCATCTATGTGTTAGGTATACCAGAAGATCACCTGCCGACCGACCATGGCGAAACCCGTATTGTCGGTCGTTGATCAACTGGTGACCCTCTAGGTATACCAAGAGCTGACGGCTAATTACTGCTTCACGGCAGAAAAAGGCGCCGTTGTGGTACCCATAATCTAGCCGACATTCAGTGCAAAGGAGCCTCCCACTGGTAAATAGCATAGGTGATAGGAAAATATTATCAAGTATGATATTTTTATGCAGGAATATTTTTTATGTATAAATTAAATTAAAACTATCTCCTAAGTTAAGCAATATAATATTGTTACACATAATAAATTTGTAACCACAATTTATAAACGATGTGAACCCTCCTTACTGAGTCAACCGTTCAAAGTGAGTTCGAGTGCTCATTTAGTACGAGCGCTCGGACGGAACCCGAGAGGTCGAGTCCCGCATCATTCATAAATTTTGGTAACAAAGTTAATTTATATAATTTATCCCAGAATTTTTTTTAAAAAAGAGAGGCAAACGGGTCAAGGCTCACGAGAAAGGAAATGGTGAGACAAGCGCCCATGATTCGCAACAACCGGACTCCTGGCTTATGATGAATGGCCAGCGTATAAGTTGGGAGTTCTCTCTAAGACCGCGTTTCCATCTGCATGATAAGTTCCGCGAGAAATGTCCGACAGTCTGTCTGACAGCAGCTTGCAAGTGTAAACCCCATTGCAAGTTCTGTCGCGCGGTTTGTCAAGCGCTTCTTGCGAGTAGTTGCGAAAACATGTCTAAACATGTCTGCATCGACTCGCGCGAAGTATCGCCCGCACGGCTTGTGTTTTTGTTTAAATTGAAAATAATAAGTCATCGGCAAAGTCGTGAATGGTCTCGTGAAGAAACTATGTAGTTTATAGGATTTTATGAGTGCAATCCTTCTTTATGGGACTAACAGCATGCGGATAAAAAACCGAATTAAAAATAGCTATGTGCTTAATTCCATCGTAAAAGAATGAAGTCCGAAAAATCGCAGCATCAAAATGAATCTTTGGTGATATCGAATCTCTGAAATGTGTGTGTCTTGTGACATGTTTTTTTTATAACGTCACCAAGTTTTACTAAAATAACACTATATAGATAATCCCTTATAAAGAGTTCACAGAATACCTTTATTTATTTACGGTGTGTGGATGATGCAGTTACTGTACTCAATAACTTTTGTATTAATTTACATTTACTATTTTGACTTACTCGTGTAAGGCATTGACTATTTGATGTTTGAGTGTGTGTTCAGTTTACATATTATATTGTAATTGAAATGATTTGTACAACAATGAAATTGTTAATCGGGATTTAAAAGAGTGGCAATGAGTTTCTTGCTACTTCTTCTCATTAGCTCAACCCTTTAAGAAGTAGCGGTAGATACAATAAGAAAAAATATTTTTTGACATTCATAGGTGTCATTTCCTTGACCTACATGAATAAAAATATTTTGATTTTATTTATTTTGAATAAAAATCTGAATCCTTTATTTACAGTATCCAGTGACAACAATGATGTATTCTTCAGTGTCACAACACGAAATGTGTCGTTTGTGACAACAGGCTCGTACGGGGACGTGCCGCACACGACCTCGCACCCATTGCTCCTGATGCACAGAACGCCGTTCCGCACGGAATGGCACACAGACAGACGATCCCGTACAATGTGAAAAACTATCGAGCTACCCGGATTCTGAGTCTGTCAGTGAAGTGAGTTTCGAAAGTGAAAGCCGTAATCATTCGTTTAAACGTAAAGTGAGCAAGCGTGTCACTTATCAAACTAAAGCTGAAGTGATCGCAAGTTAACTTCGATTTAATATTTAACTAGTGTTTAGTGGAGAATTGAGTGGACTACTTTGTACTTAATAATATATGTAAAGATGGATAGCTACAGATTATGTCATGGCAGGCTCGATTTCTTATAACTTCACATTGCAAGACAATATGATCAGCCGCGATCACTTACTATCAGGCACAATAAACACCTAGACGATGAAAAAGGTCAAAAAATATCCGAGCGGCATTGTAGATACGTATACGTATTAACTTATACAGATAACATTAAAACATTCATTCAAATTAACACCTTGTTTCGTGGCAGTAATGTTCAAAGTCTAATGTATACGCTCGTTAGAAGCTCTAACGCGAACACGAGTCATGAACATTTTGATTTAGCAATTGAAATGTAATGTATTTAGCAAAATGATCAAAACCTTCAAGTTAATTACACAATTCTGTTAATTTTAAAGGGAATACGACACTCCAATCTTTTGAAGTTTGGATTTGATGGTATTTGGACAGTTTTTCACTGAACACTATGTCACTGCGTGGCGTTTTATTCAAAGTGCGGTGGAAACACGACTGAACGAAAACTCTGCCTAATAGAAACGTAGGTGGAGTTTTGTTTCAGACAATTTTTGAACGTAATTGTGAGTCTAGTTGTTTATTGTACGTCAATACCATCAGGTGAACCGTACGCTCCGCCAATTCCAAAAATATGGTGTAATGTAGTCATTGAAAACAATATGAGAATAAAAATGTACACACTTAGATGAAGTATTGGTCTCTGCTGCGCTCCAACTAGATACTAACTCCATACTACTAGAACCACACTACTTAAGAACAATATATATAATACGGCAACTATTAGATGCTTGTGTCCGTTGCATTTTGACACTCAATGGCATCTTTAAAATTTTGTAACATACGTTTCGTGTTATTTTACATTGATATTAATAAAATACAAAGTACTTACTCATGATATGTGTTGCCAGTGACTTTCTTATTTCTTGTATTATTATTTTAACAAAGTTTTACTACGCACTCCGGCATTTTAGTTTCAATTATTAGCAAAGTTGTTCAAGTCATACATTTGTTCGAGACTGGCTCAAGTACGCCCAATTGGGCGTTATATTAGTTGCCGCACTTTGCGACTACGCCTGCGGTATCTAGTTGGAGCGCAGCGGAGACTAATCCATAATCTAAGAGTACACCAATATTTTCTCACATTTCTCTATCTTTTTCATATGTAAATAAAAGATACGTTAACACTGTATCTATATTATAATAATTATTTATACAATCATGTATTATTAACCATTTTATATTATTATTAGTGTTAATAATTGTATATAATTAATAATTACACTTTCAGGAGCTGTGATTTTCGTGTTAGCTGTGTATAAGTACGACTCAATGCTTCCTTAGTATAAAAGAGGATTTATTGTAAATATTATTAAATTATATGTGATAAATATTTCTTTAGTATTTTATGTGGTTAACGCGAGGGTTACACATTTAAATAAAACACTTTAAAAGGATTAATACGCGTGTAATTTTAACTGTGTTTACATTCCAATGTAAACCCAGGAAGACTCCAGTCCTTCTGAAAACGAGATCTGGAAAGGTCTTGAAACGTCGGGTTGAGTCAAATAAAAATATAACTTCTTCGCGAAAATCTTATGTAAAAACAAAGTTACAATTACACCCGTTTTATCTTTTGAAAGTGTTTTATTTAAATATGTTTATTTTAATAGTGAAAACGGTCAAATGAAAATTGACAATCACCATGGAAAATTTATATAAGTAGGCGTTATTTTGCGGAATCAATACTTATTCAAATGTTTTGAGTTTTCTTGAGTGCTAATTCCTCCAATATTGCCAAATTGAGTCTCTCTCTGAGAATTATTTGGAGATGAATATTGGCGGAATGAACACTCAAGAAAACTCAAAATATTTGGATTATCACCATAGAGTCCTCATAGTGGCTTCAATCCTCGCCCGCCATGCACCAATGTTTTTTCGGTTTTCCAATTCACTTATGTTTATTTGACGCTTTATAAGATTGGCAATGCTCTTGTTATTCCTCTGGTGTTAGACGAGGGTGAGCGCTCACATATGTATCTAAATCAATTCAAAATCAAAATCAATTTATTCATGTAGTTGAAGGAAATGACAATTCTTCGGAGTGGTAATGCCATGTTGGGTCCTCACGGACACAACCGAATTGGGCCGGCACGCCCAGAGAAATACCACTCCCCCACTCGAACCGGCGTGAAATAGCAGTTATGCTGCTGTGTTTCGTCCGGTGAGTCGCGGGTTCAAGACCCACCTCGTTCATAAATTTTGTTTTCAAATTTAATTTGTGTAATTAATATCAAAAGTGAGGTTTATCACTTTAAAAAATAAGAAAATATTTAAAACTAGTGTTATTGAGTCAAATAGTCGCAACAATACAAAAAAGATCCTCCACTTAAATTAGTATATTTCTTCTCGAATTCTATTTGAATTAATTTTGCTAAAAAAAGAACGACCTTATTTCAACTGATTTGAAATATATAATATTGCTGTTTTTCACTTGAGCTGTTACTTGTTATGCTGTAAAAACTCTTGATTGTTTGTTAATGGCCGTTTTTAATAACCTATCTATCCTTAGTTTAACTTACTAGACGTAGAAAAAATCTATCCTTTTACGCTTACTTACATTTCAATAACCTTAAATTGACAGATAGCATTGGACTATAACTGTATTGGACATAACTATGGATAGATAAAATCTGGTCATTAAACGGTGACAGCAATGTATCCGTAAGTTAAACTTAGGGTAGATAGGTTTAAAACGGCAGTAAATCAACTTCGGTTGTAATGAAGTACGCTTTATATATTAATGTCTAATCTTCTTTATTCTTGAGATGATCTGCTGTCAGTTACACGGCCTTACAAATAAGCTTCGTGTAAAGTTATAACTGAGAAGAAACCAAGAATTTCCAAAATATTGACTACCTATATTGTTGACAACACTGTCAATGCAATGATAATTCTGAAGTTTTTCGAATATCAAGCAGTCTTGCATATAAACGAGGGGAAAGGTTATACGTCCGAATAAACCAATTAAAAGCAAAATGTATTTTGATAACCATTTATAACATGTATAATTTTATACCAAGTTTTTTTAAGGGCCATGTGACTTAAAACTAGGCCCATATGGCGGTAATGGAAAATAGCGGCGTTTTCTCCTACCTGCGCTGCCTGTTATCATACCGAATCATTCCATTGCAGATCAGTAGTCGTGTTTTAGCATGTCACGTACATGAAATCAGTTACGCGCGACATTCTCATGAGACAATAAAATTTTGCTACTTACTCAGTGAAATTAAAAACAATTATTGAAGTTATACTTTTTTAGGCGAGCTATAAAAAAATGATGAGAGTGAAATTTTAAGATGCGCACGCATCACTGTAACACAAAAGTAACACGTTGGAGTTGGTTCTTAAAAGTTTCTGACGATTGCGTCATTCGTTATTTTTTACTTGGTTTCTTCGTCCATTATTAGGACAGGCAAAGGGTTCTAAACCATACAGCTGTATTCAATAATTGATAATTAATTGTCAAAGCCAGAGAGGATTTTTACAAAATCTTTCTTTCTAAAAACGTAGAATAGCACGAGGAATAAATCATTTTACTGATTTTTGCTTCTTTAGGCTAAAGAAGGATAACATATTGCGTGCATATATAAGTACACACACACTTTTTATTAATATATTAACATTTTATAATAATTTTTATTCCCCCTCAAATGACAGTGCTGAGAGAATTTCATGTTATAGTTATTAATGAATTATTAAAGTGTACTTTTTGTCTCTTCGCAAAAAGATAGAAAAACAATCACCATCTTGAAATTTCTTAGACAAGTTTAAGTAACTATTAAGTATTTGTACCTATAATTAAAATCTAGTCAATATAGATTTGTATACTCTGTTATAGAAGCTAAATTTATGTAAATGTGTAAATAAGTTTATATAAATTATGTTTTATATTCTTTGTTTTTTTTTCAAACCCCCACCTTCATTATAAATACAACTTGTAAAAATATAATATATAATATAATCACGGGTGATCCTGCCTAAAATCGGCAGGCCGTATCAGTCTTCACGCCAGCATTAATGAAGTCATCCGCAATGCATTTGCCGCTCTTAATATACCACCTGTTTTAGAGCCAAATGGTATTACCCGCCGCGATGACAAGCTTCCTGATGGAATGACCCTGGTGGCTTGGGCACGGGGATGGGCGCGCGTGTGGGATGCGACTTGCATCAACATTCTGTCTGGTTCTCACATCCAAGTTACATCAATTGGTGCTAGGGCTGCTGCTTCGACTTCCGAAGACAGCAAGCGTCTCAAATATGTTGGTCTCATTGAGTCATTCATCTTTGTGCCGTTTGATGTCGAGACATTCGGCCCGTGGGGCCCGGAGTCGCGAAGAATGTTCAAAATACTATCTTCGCGCCTCAATAAGGCTACTGGAAACCCAAGCACTGGCATCTATTTCGGTCAACGGATAAGACTAACTATCCAACGCGGAATTGATTCTTTTCATAAATCTCATTTTATCTTTTACAGTGCGCTGACTTAAGTATCTCAAGTGGTTGAAGAATTCTTCCCAAACTGCTCAACTAGTTTAGCCTAGGTTAAACGAGTTTGAGAGGCCTATCGGCCTTGATACAAACTATATATATATAGGCCGACATCCATTAAAGAGATGGGTGTATAAGGCCGATAGGAGAAACTAGTTTAACCTAGTCTGTACCGGTTTACCCTATAACCTAAAGGATGAACTGAGTCGGCCTAGGAAAAACTAGTTTGTCCTAAAATTGGCCGGTAACATATGAGGCAGAACAGGTACAGACTAGGCCAAACCAGTTTATCCTGCGGCTTACATATTCATGTAAGGCTCAACTAGTTCAGCCTAGGTTGAACAGGTTTGTCCTATCGCCTGAATCGGATGAACTAATTTAGCCTACGAAACTAGTTTGTCCTAAAATCGCACTTCGACTAAATCATTAACGTTTTTGTTTGAGTTAAAAAAAATATTAAATTTAAAAATTCAAATAACGAAAAATATCATTAAGCCCATCAAATCAACAGAAACATGATGAACATATACATTATATAATTTCAAATACACTAGTTTAAACTAATTAATTTTCAACTAGTTACCGCAGGCGTAGTCGCAAAGTGCGGCAATTAATACTACGCCCAAGTGGGCGTATCGAGCCAGTCTCGAACAATGTGTGACGTTGACATGCCACATGTTCTGTTAAACTTTGCTAATAATTGAAACTAAAACGCCGGATTGCGTAGTAAGACTTTGTAATAATAATATTACAACAAGTTAGAAAGACATGGGATCACATACCATCAGTAAGTATTTTACATTTTATTAATTTCAATTTAAAGAAAGACATGGGATCACATACCATCAGTAAGTATTTTACATTTTATTAATTTCAATTTAAAACAACATGAAGCGTATGTTACAAAATTTGAAAGATGCCATTGACCGTCAAGATGTCACGCACACAAGCATCTAATAGTTGCCGTAATAAAAAAGCTATTGTTCTTAGGTAGTGCGGTATATAGTTGGAGCGCAGGGGAGACCATTCCTTAATCTTAGTATTCTTCCTTATGGTCAGAATTATTAAGCCATAGTTTTTTTAAATTGTACTTACTAAGATACAAATAGCTTGTGAATCTTGTAAGCTGTGGACGACAAGGTAAAGTGGTTTAGCGTAGTTTAGATAATGGTTAAGTTTACGAGTAAAGTTAGACAATAACGGTGTCAACTTTAAACTTGTACTTGGGTAGTTGTACAGGCATGGTACTTATCTCTCTTCTAAGTTGTGATCTTGTTAGAATATCAACTATTTTGGTTAATATATCGAATTAAAATATAGATGCATAATTTATAATTCATTTTCAAAATATTATTGTATTTATCAACTGTAATTGGAAGGGTATAGGCCAAGCTTTTTCATTTTATAACACGCGCGTATAGTAAAGATTTTCTATATAAATTCGTGTTTAAATAATATATATATATTCTATATAAAATAATACAGCATTTACTGTATAAGTATAAATTATCGTATATTGAATGCATCAACCTGTAGACCTTGAATTCATTGTTTGTGTAAGGATGCTTCGTGAACATGATGGTCGTGATTACTGTCACAATTAGTAATATATATATTACTAATATATATATATATCTTAATATATATAAATATATATATCTTAATATATATAAATAACGTGTTTGACTGTTCCGCTGTGAAACAATTTCATTATAACACGAACGAAATAATTCTTGATGTTTTGAAATATTATTGGCAAATTCCTATAAAACAGTATTTTTTTTTACTATCTACAGAGCAACGTCTGTCGGGTTAGCTAGTATATATATATAACAAATCGCGAGTTTAAGACGTAGCTTGTCACGCACACTTAAGAAATAAGCCTGGTCTGGCCTTATCTGAGTATATAAGTTTCATGACCCTGTTGTAAGTTATGGTATATTATTTTTAAAGCCAAATTTATATATAAAATCTTTACTATACGCGCGTGTTATAAAATCAAAAAGCTTGGCCTATACTCTTCCAATTACAGTTGATAAATACAATAACATTTTGTTTGAAAACAAACAAGTCTGAAATACTTAAGAATTTTCCAACTAACAAAATTGCGTCATATCTTTCGTTCAAAAGTTACCAATATTATTGTGATTCTAGAGTTCCAGACATTTAGATTAAATATATATATATCTTAAATATTATATTTTTAAAGCTAGAAATATATTAAGCTATTCAAAACAATGCAACTTCCATCCATTCCAAGTTTTTCTTTTTTTTTATGAAAATAAGGGACGAGACGAGCAGGACGTTCAGCTGATGGTAATTGATACGCCCTGCCCATTACAATGCAGTGCCGCTCAGGATTCTTGAAAAACCCCAAATATTCACAGCGGCACTACAACTGCGCTCGTCACCTTGAGACATAGGATGTTAAGTCTCATTTGCCCAGTAATTTCACTAGCTACGCTACCCTTCAGACCGAAACACAGTAATGCTTACACATTACTGCTTCACGGCAGAAATAGGCGCTGTTGTGGTACCCATAATCTAGCCGGCATCCTGTGCAAAGGAGCCTCCCACTGGTAAACATGGTTGACATTTATATTAGCATCAAATGTTAATTCGGCTTTTTTCCATACTGAAAGTGCGTTACTGAAGTTTTCTCATCATTAAATAACATATTTCTTGCAGACATAATTCTTAACACAGAAGTACTTTACTAACAATACTTATTATGCAAATTACAAAAGAAATTCAACAATACTTGACCTCTACAAGGACCTACAAGTATTCTGTCGGCCTTTACGATATTTAGGACCTTCAGTTGAGTATTCTAGATGATTCTGTTTATATTGTTACACATATTATAGCAATGAAACGACTTAGTTTGTTTTGATTTATGCAGAAGTTAGTGTTGAAATTTATGCCACTATTTCCTTTTGCTGACGTATAGTAATTATTTATATCTACATCGTTGCAAATGCACTGGTGTCATTTTGGTCTATATATATAGGATATATTGAGGCTCTTTCACACCTAAACCACTGATCGTATCGACATGAAACTACCACCATTCGATGCGAAATTTATCCTAGATGGTTTATGCCTATTATTTTTCGAATTCCAACGTTCTTTGCTTTTATAATTCGCCCAGCGAAGCGGGTGGGAACGGCTAGTATAAATATATAATGTAATAAGGAGACCTGAATACGAAACAACTCTTTTCTACTAATCTACTTTTATCTGTTATCTAAATAGCCACGATCACTAATAAGTACATACTTTATTGATTCCTTGAAAAAGTCTACTGTCTATGGTTATATATATATAAATCTTTAATGTCGCAAAAAAGGCACAGTTTTTGCTTAGATTAAGGATTGGTCTCTTCTGCGCTCCAACTAAATACCAAACTACCTAAGAACAATAGCTTTTTTATTACGGCAACTATAAAATGCTATTATTTTACATTGAAATAAATTTAAATACAAAATACTTACTGATGATATGTGATCCCAGTGTCTTTCTTATTTTTTATAGTATTATTTTTGCAAAGTTTTACTACGCAACCCGGCCCCATTTTAGTTGCAATTATTAGCAAAGTTCTATATAGTATCTAGTTGGAGTGCAGCGGAGACCAATCCTTAATCTAAGGTTTTTTGGTTCCACAGACAACTAAATCTAGATTAGGTAGGTGCATAGAAATATTATTATGGGTAAAACGTAGTACATAGATAATATTTCCACGTATAAATTATTAGACTAAAACATTTTGATGTCATATTTAAAAATATCATAGTCATACATATACAATATTAATTGTATACATCCATTGAACAGAGGGGTGTATAAATAGATTAAAAGTTATATTTGATTTCAGAATATTTATAATCTCAAAAACAATACAAATTCACTGACTGAGATACTTAACCTAACATGATACATATATTGCGCGGTTAGTTATATTCGAAATCAAACTCAAAATTTACTGTGAATTTATATTTTATTTATTTATTTTTGGCATACAAACAAACTACAGTACAGTCTTTATATATATTTGTATTGTTGTTCATGCACAAAAATATACTGAAAAAATTAAAATAATGGTTAACATTGTGAATTGAAGTATTTCTTACCAATCATAAATCTGTTGAAGGTTTTCTAATACAACACTTTTTCCAACTTTGACTATGACTATCTCTACATTTTTATTTTTCTGTGGTCTATAATTATAAACAAAAAATCCTTTGTGAGTTTGAATCTTGAAAAGTATTAATATTTTGTTTTTGAACGAGATAAGGTGAGTCAAAGATTGGAGTTTTATAAATAGTCAATAAGATTAGACATGATAATTTCTACTGCTCTTCAAAGATAAGGTTTTGAATTTAGCCAGCCACTCCCAAAAGTTATGGATTAGCCTGCCTATGCCTTCTCTGTATGATAATATTTTCAAACATTTTTTCTTTGGAAAGCCCCTGTTCACAAGTACAAACACTTATAACTTATAACAAATTAAAAAGTAATTAAAATTTATACCTAAAAATATGACAAATGACGTTTCCACACGTCACTAGCCAGCAGCCGGGAGTTGTTACTGCAAACTGTCAAGAAGAGAAAAGTTGAATATTAGGGCCTCGTCTTGAGACACGAGAGATAGCAACTACTCCAACTTATAATGGGCAAAGAATCTCTACGTCTTGAAAACGACGAACAGGAAGAAGAAAAAAGTCCTGGCTGCGTAACATCCGGAATGGACCAAGATCGCCAGCGTAGAAACATTATTTCGCTTGGCGCAAGA
This sequence comes from Leptidea sinapis, assembly GCF_905404315.1. NCBI lineage: Eukaryota > Metazoa > Arthropoda > Insecta > Lepidoptera > Pieridae > Leptidea > Leptidea sinapis. The sequence goes on along the minus strand of NC_066285.1, from coordinate 2,793,410 downwards.
CAGCGAAAATTCGCTGAGATGACGGCCTCAATAGTGGAGAGGCACAAGAAGAAGAAGCCCTAAAAATATTATTATTGCATTTTATTTTCCACTTATTCAAATTCAAATTCAAAAACACTTTATTCATGTAGGTCACAAAAATGACACTTATGAATGTCAAAAAAATATATATAAATATTGTTTCTTATTGAATTTACCGCTACTTCGTAAAGGGTTGAGCTAATGAGAAGAAGTAGCAAGAAACTCATTGCCACTCTTTTAAGTCAAGATTTACATTTTAGTTGTTTTACAAATCATTTTAATTACAATATATGCAAAGTGACGCAACAAAAATACTCAAAAGTCAAAAACTGAAAGGCTTACATGAGTAGGTCAAAAAAAGAAAAATAAGTAAATTAATACTTATAAACACAAGAGTTATTGAATATAGTAGATGCATCAATCCAAGTGTGTAACAACTAAAGTGTAGTATACAGCACTATGTTATTACCAGTGGGAGGCTCCTTTGCACAGGAAGCCAGCTAGATTATGGGTACCACAACGGCGCCTATTTCTGCCGTGAAACAGTAATGTGTAAACATAACTGTGTTTCGGTCTGAAGGGCGCCGTAACTAGTGAAATTACTGGGAAAATGAGACTTAATATCTTATGTCTCAGGGTGACGAGCGCAATCGTAGTGCCGCTCAGAATTTTTGGGTTTTTCAAGAGTCCTGAGCGGCACTGCATTGTAATGTGTAGGGCGTATCAATTACCATCAGCTGAACGTCCTGCTCGTCTTGTCCCTTATTTTCATCAAAAAAAAGTAGTTTGTAGGTGATTAACCAAAATAGGAGTAAGTATTCTATTTTACTGATTGCAACAGTCTTTCCAAAACATTACCCACGAGAAGAAGAAATATCGAAAAGGTTTGAAACTCTAAGAAACGTCATTAGTCATTTGAGCTCCCGACTACAACGATCAATTTTATTTTACCCATTGGAAAAGTTAAGTTAAAGTAACACTCGTGGAAACGTGACTTGAAGTAAGACATGACCGTGTGTTTTTGACAGAAAATATTTCTTGGAGTATTGTTCTGATTGTTGCAAACAAATTTTAATATAAATGTATGAGTTTTCTTAAATCTTTAATTGTTGCAAAAATAAAATAAAAATTTGCTTAAAATTATCTTAATTTGGGTAATAAGTAATTTGGTGGTTTGGGAACTAGGATAGCCCGTGAAAGGGTCAGTCTTTTCCCAGTAGTGCAATTTAAAGTGTCAAAGAAAACAAACATCAACATATTTTAAGGTGACTAACAATGGTGGTTATGCATCTAATTATGACAACAATAACTAGTTTACTTATTTATTTTTTATTTATTTATCTGTATATAAACAAAACAAATCCTATAACTATATTTGCAATACTATGACTATATAAAATTAAAACTATCATTACGTGGAAGCGTACAAAAAATACTTTACCAGCATTTCCGCGTTGGATAGCTAGGCTGATCCGTTGACCGAGATAGCTGCCAGCGCTTGGGTTTTCAGTAGCCTTATTGAGGCGCGAATATAGTATTTTGAACATTCTCCGCCTCTTGGCCCCACAGGCCAAGTGTCTCGACACCAAACGGCACAAAGATGTTTTTTATTTATTATATATAATTTAGGGTGTGTGTATGAGTGTGTGTGTTTGTGCGTGTGTGTTAATATGTGTTTAGCTTTTTATTTATCAAATGGTTATTTTATTAAGTACACATCGAATAAGATTCGCAGTAGCTCCGTAATTTAGGTTCCTTAACATGTTCTTGAGTGTATAACTAAGTTCTTATAATAATATATTAAAATGCATAATTTTAAGTTTCGTATTAACGTTTTTGTAAAGATATCGTCCCAAATAGTTAAAATGGCGTTATGCAAATGAATATTTTGTTATGGGAATGTGTATTACAGTGCGACGTCGGGGAGTACTGTCCAATGGTGGAATTCGGTGTATCTGATGGTAACGAGTTAAACTTCTGTCTATATACAGCTGCCGTACAGTAAGAAAGTCGTATGAATTTGAAGTTTATTTGTTTAACCGTATCAATTTTAATTTGAAAGTCATTTATTCTTTGACACATTCAAATAAATATAAAATAATATATACAGTATTAAATCTTCTTCACAACTAGCAAGATATCCAGCATGGTAGGTCAGGTCCCTTAAATTTTCTTGGACACTTACTGGAACACACAGGCCCCACAAGAAGGACCGATGAACAGGTCAAAATCACCGGAATAAGTTGAATGTGGGCAGCGCAGGACCGATCGTTGTGGACATCTTTCCAGAAGGCCTTTGGCCTTCTTTTGGCTGAAAGTATGATTATAATATATTCGTGAATATTTAAACTGGACATTTTCAAGTCCCCTTGAAAACGCCTGTATTCTGCAGAGGCAATGAAAAATTGTTCTTAATTTTTACAAAATACCAATGTAATAAATAATAATGTAGTAACCAAGGTTAGCAATTTTGTTCAAATTTAAATGATCATTCTAATCATTATAAATGATAATAATCATTATTAATTGTTATAATAATCATTTAAATTTGATTTATTTGAATCGTTAGCTATCTTTATGGTCTAGGAATAACAATATATTTAATTAAATCAATCTTTTTACAATTCATATGCATTTTTTTTATGGAATAGGAGGACAAACGAGCGTACGGGTCACCTGGTGTTAAGTGATCACACACATTCTCTTGCAACACCAGAGGAATCACAAGAGCGTTGCCGGCCTTTAAGGAAGGTGTACGCGCTTTTTTTGAAGTTACTCATGTCGTATCGTACCGGAAACACCGCACAAGGAAGCTCATTCCACAGCTTTGTAGTACGTGGAAGAAAGCTCCTAGAAAACCGCACTGTGGAGAACCGCCACACATCCAGATGGTGCGGATGATATCCTAACTTGTGGCGAGTCGTGCGAAGGTGGAATTGTCATTAAATTACAATAAGTTTTAATATTTAACAATTTAATTTCACAGTCACCACTTGGCATTTTACGACAAATGAAAATACTCTTAAAATATCAATATAATGACTTTAAATTTATTAATATTAAATATAATTCATGAGTTCTAATTTAAAAAATAATATTTTCTGTAAAGTGCTTGGTTTGTTGTTGAACTAACAATTAATGTTTGTACTATGTTATGTATATTCGAAAAATTTGCTTTTGGAAATTCCCAAGATTTTTTTCACATACAAAAACAGTTGCAAATAAATCGATAACTTGATTTAAAATTAAAAATATAACGAGAAAAATACTTAATATTTTCGAATACATTAAACTTAAATACAAAATGTTTAAAACACGGGACGTTGTGAAACGTAAAACGTCCCGAATCCTTTGGTGTTCTAAATAAAGATGTTTTAAATATAAATGGGAGACAATTCGCAATTCTCGGTTTACGGTCCAGTAAAGAGCAAACGAGTTAAATATTGCTGGTTGCTTGCTTTTACCAATTTAATGAAGGTCACAACAATGTTAACGAGGTTTATATTTAACTTATTATTTTTGGACACAGATAAATTTATCATATAATAGGCCAATTATATCTATCAAAATTAAATTATGAAAAATGTTATGTACAGAGTTTTTACCTTAAGAAATACAGATTCAATACTAATTTCTTATAAAAATTATATTATATTTTCAAAATTTAAATCATAGTTTTATTATGTGTATGCGTAGCCAAAAACAACGATCACCATTTTGTGACATCACTATAGCAGAAACAATATATTTTTAGCAACACGCCAACGATACGGACAGTGAAAAGTCATTTTTGTATTTATAAAAATCAATAAGAATAGGCACTGGACAATTGACCTTTCTTTTAGTGGGTATGTTCCGATATGCACTGCGAGCACTGCACATTGCTATCACTGTAGAAAAATTCGTTCCGTTATGGACTGCCAGTATACTGCCGCCGTACCCTAAGGAAATATATTATGACGTCATAAATCGCTGCCATATTCTACTGTGAGAACTGGCGTTTTCGAGGTAAGGTACTCGCAGTACTTTGATCCCATGATCAGTCAAAACCACTCGAGAAATTTAGTATCATTTACATCTATTACAGCGCATCAGAACCCTGGATGAGCTAGAGTTGGCAGTGAAAGTAATAATATTTCACTGTTACAGTAAAGAATTACACGTAAACACTTTCACTGCATCCACAACTACAATTCAACAGGTTTAAGTCTTTCTTAACACAAACTTTGCAACTATACAATATTTACAAACACGTACAAGCACACACCACTCATAGCACGTCCGCGACGTCACTCCCGTTTTAGAACATCCTAAATGTGCTCTATCTTTATACAATAAACAACTCTAATGTTAATACATTTTAAGGCTTAAATAAAATATCTATAAAGCATTGAATGAGATACGAATTCGATACATGTCAAGATATTTTATTAAAAAAATTGAAATCGGCGTAATTGGATCGAAGCCTTTATTGACTTCAAATACGATAATTGGTCTATAGTATCAAGTGGTTTTGGCTTCAATCTGCCAGTTTTCTCTGTTCTCTATAAAAGGGTACTATATAATTAATTTTAAAAACTGCGCAATTTTCTAGAGGTTTTCAAGTACCCGTTCAAAAGGCACGATTACCTGATATTCAAATAGATATGATTGGTTCGAAGATTTTGATTGGATTATTTTATAGATGGTTCAGCATGTAATGAAGATGGTGAAAGATTCGTTGAAATTATGGATGAAAGTTGATTTTTCTAAAAGATAAACTTTTTAATGTAAAATAATTGTAATAGTTCTGAAGTGTTAAATTTTTTATGTTATATAAATTGCCATTTTCGTGTACGATAACGCAATAAATGAATATTGTGTATTAAACCATATAAATGCAAGTACTTTAATACTGATAAATAAAGCATTTCGTGCATTTCTGAAGATGCGATGAAAGCGTACGAAAATGCCATAGAAGAGACCGCCAAGGAAGAATGGGCCCACTACTTTTCTCAGTAGTTCCATCAAATGCGACGATGTGTAGAGAGAAACGGAGATTACGTCGAAAAACAATAAAAGTATTGGCAACTTTCTACATTAAGACGTTTTTCATTTTCTAAACATTTTCAGTGTTACATAGGCATGACAAATGTAAGACTGCTAAAATAACCCACTTGTGCATCTTGGATACGAAATATTTCTGCTCTAGTCGGCAGGCATTTCAGCTTTAAATTTTATACTGATTGTAAAATTTTGTCGCTGATCTAATACTACTAAAGTAAATCTTGTTTTAGACTTTCTTCGTGCAAAATTATGAAAGTTTCATGGCATAGGACACAAGCCATAAATATAAATGGTCTGGAGTACCCACGATGTTTTAATACCTCACCTTAACAAAGGGGCCTCAGAGAAACATTACTTTAAATGTGTGTTTACGACGCTTGTCGTACAGATAATTATCTCTGAGGCTTTCATCGTTGTAACTTTAAGGCTTTATATTTAAATAACCCTGAATAAGAGTTCGTGAGTTTCATACCCCACGCACCTACCTGAATAATATTACATACACTGTGTATATATTATTCATGAACATGTTTTGTTCTACTGATTTACATTCAAATTTAATATACTATGTTAAGATATATTCAGCTAATATTATAAAAAGTGAGGCACTTGATATTCTCTCATTGAGAACAGTTAAAGCCATTAAATGGTTTATTTTTATAATTTCTACTAAAATAATCGGTCAAATAGTTACGACTTCGTAAAAATGTTTAATTTATTTCTGTTAAAATATGTTTTTATTCAAATAAAACAATGTTTATAACTATATTGACAATACTATGATTACAGTGGGAGTCTTCTTTGCACAGAATGCTGGCTCGATTATGGGCACCACAACGGCGCCTATTTCTCCCGTGAACCAGTAATGTGTTAACATTATTGTATTTTGGTCTGAGGGGCGCCGTAGCTAGTGAAATTACTGGGCAAATGTGACTTAACATCTAATGTCGCAAGGTGACGAGCGCAGTTTTAATGCCGGTCAGAATTTTTGGGTTTTTCAAGATACCTAAGGGGCAGTGCATTGTAATGGGAGGGCGTATCAATTACCATCACCTGAACATCCCGCTTGTCTCGTCCCTTATTATTTCTTATTATAAAATATTAAACATTAAAACTATCATCATTACAGGGAAGTGTACCAAGAATAGCAGCATTTTCGCATTGGATAGCCAGGCTGTAAATAGCTGACAGAGCCCAGGTTTGCAGTAGCCCTATTGAGAAGCGTAGATAGTTCTGTGTACCTTCTTCACGCTTCTGGACCCCAAGGCCAAGTATCGCGACACAGAAATATACCTAAGACTCATAGAACGAACGACATATTTGCGACGATTGCCTTCTTCCGCAGAACAGCAGCGCCAGCACCAACTGACGTATAGCCTAAAAAAGAACAGAGTTTGGTCATATCAATATTACAAAATTAAATTTTCCTTGGTGTGGGCTTTATTCTCTGATGTAAAGTGCATCATTTTTACCAACGTGATTAAAATCATCCATATATCTATTTTCTATTATCGTATTTTGAGTATCGAGTATCAAGTTTTTTTTTACGCAAATATCTTTGGGTGCATGTTTTTTAGACCTTTGCGTATATACTTTTTTAAAGACTCAATAGACTAAGTACTTATATAACAACTGACCTCTACTTTATTCCACTGGACTGGCGGCTTTCAAAGTGCTCTTGTGCCTGTTTGACATTCGCCATTTTGGCGCTGTTGGCCATGTAGCGAGAGTCTGCGGTACTAAAACTAGTGATGACAACCTCAGCAAAAATCGATAGATGGTGGGAAACTTAGTTTACAAAAAAAAATTGTGTACTATATTAAGTTAATTCAAAATGTAAAAATACTTCAGAGTATTGTAAGTTCGTTCGCAGCCATTTGTATTATACGTCAAAATTTGTTCTCTAGACGCTCGCGAGTGGCGCTTCAAATAGGCACAAAAAATGAGCTGTCAAACATATGGAACAGTCTGTCCAGTGATGCTTATAGGTCAGGTAAGTGTATATAACTGATCGTGGCTGTTTATATGACAGATAGTAGTAGAGGAGCAGAAAAAATATATTATAGAGTTATAGCCACAGAACAGTTTATTTCTATAAAATGTTCTGTGGTTATAGCGATCTGTTAAATTTACATCTTTGCAAGTTCAACTATCTGTAGTAGTTCAGATTGCTCGAGGGAGCGCAGATGTTAATTTAACGTCGCCACAATTAGTTTTCCGCCACTAAATGGAAACTCTATTGATTTGGACTTCATCTTCATCGGCCTCTAGTTATAGTCAGAGAGCTAGCAATAATTGAGCCCTACAAAATTCATTTGTTACCTTACCAGAATGTGAGGACGCATAGTGCTGATGGAAGATGACTTCGTTATGAGAACGTTTTCCGCAAACGTTTTCAACAGCTCTAGCCCGTATTTATATTTCTTTTTTACCCACTTCAAAAAAGGAGGAGAATTTGTTACCTCAAACTCTCGACTGGGTGAACCGATTTTGATAATTCTTTTTTTATTTGAAAGATGGTGCTATCCGTGTGGTCTCATTGTAATTTGGACCGTACTTACGTATAGCAAAGTGGATGATAAATTTACGAATAACTCAATATCGCGCCAACCGATTTCGATGGTTCTTTTTTTATTGGAAAGGATATATATACTTCAAAGATAGTTTGGTGAGAGTTTGGTTAGGTTCTAATTCCGGAATCCATGACGAAGTAACGGAACCCTCCGATTCTTAGGCGCAAATTAACAATACTCGGCCGAATCTTTTTTATGCTATCCGGATATTTGAGTCATCTACCATAACATATTTATGGTCAAGTAATTGTCGTAGTCGAATATGATGATCAATGGGACTCCTTAACAACTTACAGTAAGGGTGCGATCTGTGGCAGAATTTCTGTCTGTTATCAAATTGTAAAGCACTTCCATTCATTGCTGCATTGAAAAATTTAGAATAACTACACATATTTAGACAAATTGTTAGTGTACTTCAAATTCACTAAAAATCAAAAAAAACTAACAAACAAACAACCCACTTCAAAACAACAACAACAAGTACAACGTAAGTAGAATTAGATTAATTAATTAGATTGTATAAAAATACGCAATTATTTTTATACTTTTTAGTTCATAATATATCTATTGTTCTGGAATAGTGTTTTTGACGTCGGTTGTTTTTTTGTTACAATTTTTTTTGCTCTTCTTCGGTTTTCAGCTTTTACTCTAGTTTAATGTCCCGATTTGTGGAAAAAACCAACCATTTTTTTTATAAAACCTATATAAATATTTTAAAGCTTGTAACGAACATTTATAAATTGATAAATATTCAACTATTGATATAAGTAAACGTAACGGTTTGGTTTCTATTTTTAGATTGGTGCGTCATCGTTCCCTTTGTTAAGCTTTCGACCACAAAAGCCTTTATGAGGCATTGTGCATTCCAGTTATGATTGTTGTTTGAATAGACTGTATTGTAGATATTCTTTTTTAATACACATAAAAATTTGTCACAATAAGTTGCTATTTTACTATACTTTTCATTAGTTAGTACCAATAAAATATAAATAACGTATAAATTACTGCAAAAATTAAAAAGCGCTAATTAAAATTGAATGTCCATTTATAATATGTAATTAAAACAAAAAGGATAAAATACTCAAGATAATTAACTCAAAATTAATCACTTTAGAATTAAGCTAAGTGACAATTCAGACCTGCTCTAATTTTGTGTTGCTCCGAAAAATGTGCACGATGCGCCAAATAAAGCATCACTTGAGTTGTACACCTTGAAATTAATTATTCAATAGTTTGCCAAGTAAAAACACTTGTTAAAGTGAGAAAAATATAATTTATAAAAACGCTAAAAATGTTATATTAAACAATGAAAATTGTGATTTATTTTAATTTTGTACGGAATATTTGGTAAATATAGCACAATGTATTATTAATTAAACCAACGCTTAAGGCCACACTAAATGCCAGCGACCTTGAGCGATATGAGTTCACGGCTGCCGGCCCGCCATCTATGTAACAAAGCCAATATTTTCAAAATTCTTGCGTGGAAATCAGTTTATATGCTTACAATCCTCGCTATTCACTACTAATCTGAATAAATGAACCTACACAAAAAAGTACAAGCCATAAGAATAACTTTTCTGAGAGAAGTACCAAAAAATGCGTCACGCCATGCCAAAAAACTTGTTTAACTTCAAAGAAAAGTGGTTTTTCAAAAAGGCTCGGCAACTATAACCAACAGCAAGCATTAGTAACCTACAAATAAGACTTAAGGATATGTGTAACAGGATTAACTAGTGTTCATAGCTCGAAATGCTATACTTTCACCACAAAACTTGTCTAAAAACACCATGTTTGCGTGTTTTCTGCTTACTCTTCGCCTTCTTAATGATTCAGTCACTTTCGAAGCTAACGCACTACGTCGACGCTGTGGCAACAGGCGGACTACAAAAACGTTGCTACGAGCGTAGACTCCAGCTAGGGAAAACACTACGCTTCGCGTATCGAACTGCTACGGCAACGAACAGCGTGCCATGTGTTTACTGAGAAGACATATCAATCAATCCATCAAATTCTATATTTGCGTATAAACATGGTATGTTACGATGGTATAATCTTACAGTTTCACATGTTGCGCCAGGCTTAACTAGGCATGCAAATTAATTTAATACACTAAATAGTATAAGGTAAATAACACGTAACAAGATTAGATGATATATGTCTACATATCAGAAACAATAAATATTAATTATCATAATACTAAAAAATAATACAGAATTACAGACTCACATAATAATAATAAATATTGTCTAATTAATTATTAACAAAAAGTTTCACATTTTATGTTATGACATTACTCGCGTTCAGAAATTCATTTATCGTATAAAATAGTCGCTCACTTAACCAGTGTTTAAGTTTTTTCTTAAAAAGTCTTTTATTTAATAATTTTAAATTAATGGGCAGTTTATTGTATATTCTGACACTCAAGACAACTCTTGTCATACTGCAAGGTCAGTGGGATTTCGTCGAAAATTAGTGTATTTGGATCCCGGCGGTTTCTATGAGGGTTAGTATCACAAAAATTCTTGAATAAATTTCTATTGAATTTCACAAATACCCACAGTTCATAGATATAAAGACAAGCAAGTGGTAATAGTCCAAGTTTTCCAAACAGAGGTCTGCAAGACTCATCAGGTGACACGTTGCAAATTGCTCTCACACATTTTTTTGCGCTATAAATACCCTAGAAATATTTGTACAATTACCCCACAAGAACAGTCCGTAACGCAAAACAGACTCAATGTAAGCGTGAGAAGCTAATAATGTTGTTTGTAAACAAGTAACTTTTTTATTTGCCCAAGAGTATAAACAAATTTGTTAATCTTGCTACAAACGTTAGAAATATGTGATTCCCATCTAATGTGACAACATCCAGGAGCAATCCCAAAAACTTTGTTTGATATATACATATATAATAAACAAAATCAGCATGGATTCACAATTTCAAGGTATTTTTTAACAAAATAAAGGCTTAAATGATTAATGGCTAAGGAAACATAATCTAGAATGGATGAAAAAGTCAAATTTCATCATAATGAAATAAAAGCGAGATTTAATTACGTAAATACACACTCCTGTTTGTCTTTCTCTGAAGTATTTTTACATTTTGAATTAACCTAATAAAGTACACAATTTTTTTTTTGTAAACCAAGTTTCCCACCATCTATCGATTTTTGCTGAGGTTGTCATCACTAGTTTTAGTACCGCAGACTCTCGCTACATGGCCAACAGCGCCAAAATGGCGAATATGAAACAGGCACAAGAGCACTTTGACAGCCGCCAGTCCAGTGGAATATAGTAGAGGTCAGTTGTTATATAATATAAGTACTTATTCTATTGAGTCTTTAAAAAAGTATATACTCTAAGTCTAAGAAACATGGGTATTGCAGGTTCATATAAATATTAAGTAATACTTAGTACATACTATATTACATACATAATATTTTCTTGTTTACATCATTACAATAAACATTTTAATCTTAACTTAAGAAAAAAACTTGTTAATATAACTTGCCAAGAAGCTGCTCGGTATATTTTGTAATTTTCAATGATCCTTCGTTGGCTGTATGGGTGTACCTTTGCCATTAATTGAAGGAATAATGAAACCACTATGATAATACGATACATTTCCCGCCCATTTAAGCGGCACCTCGAAAACTTGTGATATTTGTTTGTAATAAAATTACCAAGTCATAGAAAATATATTGTATGCGACTCGTTGTATAACAAAATGCTCGTGACGTCATTTATTGCGCAACCCACGACACTCCTGTATTTTGACTATTATTATACAACTGTTGCATAAAATACTATATCGCTACTGGACTTGTAAATATTAAAAACTTAATAATAAGGATGTAATTTATACTTACTTGTATTAAATAATTCGTTTTAAAATTCATTAGGTGTGCATTCATTTGGAGTTCTGTAGAGTTTTACATGTACACAAAAATAAAGTCATATATTCAATATTCGTTTATTTTATTTTTTAGTTCTTCAGTTTCACTATCTGTCGGAATATTCGAGTTCTATGTCTTACCCATAGCATACTGTATTAGATTATTACATAACAATTACATACCTAAGTCACGAACGAGTAAAAAAATAAGAACTCCGTGTCACCTTACATAACAACCAAAACAAGCCGGTAAACGTGTAAATACATAGCTCCACGCATACACTTACACTAATACAAGCCGACTGCCTGCCTTTCTTTTGCTTTCAATTACAGCATATGCAAAGTGATGCTACAAAAATACTCAAACGTCAATAACTAAAAAAAATGTAAATGTAGTACAACACAGTAGATGTGCCAATTTACACATACCGTAAATAAAATCTAATCTAACAGAATTTCCCAAAAAATGACTTATTTGTTTTACTAGTTCTAAAACTGGGTATTGCAATTTTATATTTATATCTAGTGCAAAAGTTATGCAATTTATACTGTAAAATATTGTTAATTTTACGAAATAACTTATCTTTAAGTTTAGTAATAATTACAAGAGCTTCAATCCTTCAAAAACAGTTCTATTTAAATGAAGGATACCAATTCTAGTCTAAATCACAACTAATCTGATTAAATACAAGCTAAACTTATGAAAACTCCATACAAACTAGTTCAACTTCTTAACTACTGCATCAGATAGCTCTCGTACTAATCGAGTTTCTGAAATGTTCGTAAAAGTTAATCCATCTATTACCATAGAATATCAGATGAAGAATTCGTGAGTTTGCAATTCGCATTGTCCGCGGTAGTCTTCTTCATTCATTACGTTTTATCTTAGATCCGATCTGTTTTAGTATCTCTAATCAAAGTTTGCCTCATGTCAAAGCTTACATTCATCGCCATTTATTTTCGTCTAATTCTGATTTAATTTAGGGATACCAGTATTAGACCTCTGTTTTTCTTAGTTTTCATCATGCTACCCGTCTATATTTATTTACGTTGGTCTTATCTTCTCAGCGAAAAATTTACTTAGTTCGTTCTCAAATTTCTATGTTTATTACCTTGTTACTTTTTCTAAGTTTTTATTTGTATTCCTTCCTTTATCTACATGCTGATCTTTCTTTACCATTATAAACTTAATAGCCATCTTGCACCACTGAAGTAATAATACACGTAAGTACATGCTATTAATACTAATGTATGTAATTGTTATGTAATAAACTAATACTATGCTATGCTATGGGATAAGACATAGAACTGAAATGGCTATTTGGCAATGGACCGAAAACCTTTTTTAGCTGGATTTCGATTGTTTAATAGATCGATGTAAAAGTGATAGAGATACGTTGGAGCATTGAGGTCTGAAAAAATGGCGACGTAAAATTAGCGAAATTAAAAAAAAAACACCGAAATTTGTTGCGTTTTTGTTGCTAATTAGATGCTAAAAAATTAGTTTTTTTGCTCTAACCGATCGAAAAAAATCGGCGATAACGCTAACTTTACCTTAAGATAGCGTGGGAATTATTTTGAGATAAAAGGAATTAGCGAAATTGAAAAAAAAAACACCGAAATTAGTTGCTTTTTTTTTTGCTAATTAGTTGCTAAGAAATTAATTTTTTTGCTCTTCCGCGGAATAATCGTTAGTTAAGCGTGGCCGGTTTTTTTGTTAACCGATCTCCAACTTCTATTGTCTTCCGGTTTTTATTTTGTTGCTGACTCTTTCTGCTAAAGCAAGCTGCAGTATGAACAGCAACAAATTTTCATCACAGTTTTTCCACGGAAAAAACGTTAGTTAAGTGGCCGATTATTTTGTTTCTGGCATAATTAAAAAAAAAAAAGAAACAATTTTTATTTTTTTTCTTCTTAGCATCTTTCAGCAACAAATTAGCAACAAATTGACCCCTATTTGCTTGATTGATCAGTCTACATTCAGTAATTCCCACGATATCTTAATGTAAAGTTAGCGTTATTGCTGATTTTTTGCGATCGGTTAGAGCAAAAAAATTAATTTTTTTGCAACTAATTAGCAACAAAAAAGCAACAAATTTCGGTGTTTTTTTTTTTTCAATTTCGCTAAATTTACATCGCCATTTTTTTTTGACCTGGAGCATTGGGTGTTACAGCCCCGCATGATATCCGACGAATAAGAACAAAGTAGTTAAAGTTAGCCACAACCTGAGAGTTGAACAAAGCAAACAAGATTTTATAACGAGACGTTACTCGAATGGTTGCCTCAGTTGGTTAGACCACCGGAACGGAACGCCGGAGGTCGTGGGTTCGAGTCCCTCATCGTTCATAAAATTTTGTTTTTCAAATTTTATTTGTGTAGTTATAGTTAAACAAAGTACAAAGTTCGACAGACAGATGGCCGTTGGGGCAGTTAAGTCCTCGAATGGCGACCACGTACCGGAAGACCGATCATCATGGCCACCTATGGGAGAGGCCTTGTCCAGCAGTGGACATCTTACGGCTAATGATGATGATGATGATAAAAAAGAACAAAGTTAGAAATTATTGTGTACCCAATAATAAATCTTTAAATTCAGTAGATAAGAATAACAAGCAATTCAATTTAATTATTCTTAAAGAGAAATTGAGATTATTTCTTCACCGTAAAAGCATTGAATAAAACATACATAAGAATTCGAAAATCAAAAACTAAAATAAATGTTGCACGGATCGAACCGTCTCCCGAATAGACGAAGAATCGACGCCACTCTCACTTTATAAAATTCTTATTATATCTTATCTTATTTTAGATTAAGTATTGGTCTCAACTAGATCGAATCCTAAGAACAATAGCTTTTTTATTGCAGCTACTATTAGATGCTTGTGTGCATTGCATCTTGACACATAATGGCATACAAATGATTTGAGTTTTCTTTAGTCCTAAGGATCGACACGTATTTCGCCTCGTGTAGAGGCGAAATACGTGTCGAATTGTTTTAAAAACAAATATTGGCGGAATTAACACTAAAGAAAACTCAAATCATTTGTATAATTATGGATTTCCGCAAAGTAACGCCTAATTCAATAATAAACATAATGACTTATTTCAAATTTTGTAACATACGCTTCGTGTTATTTTATACAAAAATTACTTACTGATGATATGTGATCCCATTGTCTTTCTTATTTCTTGTAGTATTCTTTTAACAAAGTTTTAATACGCAACCCGGTATTATAGTTTCGATTATTAGCAAAGGTTACCAGAACATGTGGCACGTCAACGTCACACATTGTTTGAGACTGGCTCGATTGCGCCCACTTGGGCGTAGTATTAGTTGGCATACTTTGCGACTACGTCTGCGCTATCTAGTTATAGATCAGCATATTATTATATCGTTTTTAATATATATTGTTTAATCTTGAAGCAGCGCTTAGGAAATAATCTATATATATAAAATGTATTGCTGTTCGTTAGTCTCGCTTAAACTCAAGAACGGCTGGCCTGATGTGGCTAATTTTGGTCTTGAATTATTTGTGGAAGTCCAGGGAAGGTTTAAAAGGTGAATAAATAGAAAAATGCTCGGAATTAAATAAAAACAACAAATTTATTTTTCCTATGATGTGTCCCCCGTCGTTCAGAAATCAAATTGAAAGCATAGTTTCAAATGAATAATTATTTAGAATTTTTATGTCTTTCTAACTTTCTCAAGAGGGGCAAAATAATCTTAGCTAACTACAGTTGATAGATTAAATACAGTTAACTATTTATCAGATTATGTTTATGTAGATTATATATAGAGAGTATAAATCTTCATTTAATATAAAGTTAATAAAGTCTTAAGAACTAAAGATTTATATAAGTACTACGTGCTATATCATATGTGTATGCGGACGAAGTCGCGGGTATCAGCTAGTCATTAATAATAATAATATGTGAACGCGACAATGGAAGCTCCGGTTGAGAACCATATTATAATGAAACTTTTTTAAAGTTCAATTATTACAATTTAAATCACATTCCATCCCAATATATTATTGCATTTAAAATGCTGCATGTGATGCATTATTCCCGAAACAGCGGGAGAAAATTAAATCAACTACAGTAAAGACATTTAAAATATATACTGAATTAATTATTTTAACGTAATTTATTGGAAGAAAATAAATTTATGAGGCTAACCAAAATTATTTTTGTGAAGTACCAAATTGCTGTTTTGTACTGAGAATTTTTAACAGTTTTTGAAGGGAAAAATATTTATCTGTGAATATCATGGGTGATTTTACTTTTGCGGTAGAACTCTGGGGATATGAAGTCAATAAAGCCTTTGATAGCATTTTGTATGTTTCTTCAGAAGAAAATTTTTGGACATGTTACAAAATTATCTAAATCGCGCTAAATACCGGTGGGAGGCTGCTTTTCAAGGGATGCCGGCTAGATTATGGGTACCACAACGGCGCCTATTACTGCCGTGAAGCAGTAATGTGTAAGCATTACTGTGTTTCGGTCTGAAGGGTGCCGTAGCTAGTGAAATTACTGTGCAAATGAGATTTAACATCTTATGTCTCAAGCTGACGAGCGCAGTTGTAGTGCCGCTCAGAATTTTTGGGGTTTTTCAAGAATCCTGAGCACTGCATTGTAATTGAGAGGGCGTATCAATTACCATAAGCTGAACGTCCTGCTACGGCATCCTGTGCAAAGGAGCCTCCCACTGGTAGTAATTTCACCTGGTGGTTTGTGAGCATTTTAATAACGATTCTAAATAATATAATTACTTTAATTTTAAAGACATGAAGCAGAGTTTCTGGTAACAAGATCATCCTGCCACCACAAGTAGCGCCCTTTCACGAGCATGACGCATGTGCCAGCCATCGCCTCCCTCAACCGTTATTCAGTATAGTAGACCTGAAGACCTGAAGACCAGTTTACCTAAAGGTCTTTACACAATCATTCTCAAAAATAAAAATTCGTGTAAATACACATTTAAAAAAAATGCAGTATACACTAAGAGAAAAAGGGGATGAAGTGGGACTAAGATGCACAGGTTTCTGTGGTGCATCTTAGTCTTAAGTTACCATTGTACTATTTTTTTTAAAGGATTAATTTTAAATAAGACATCTGCTGTTTTTGCTTGACCAGATCTGAGGAAGACCGAAATATATATTTCTGTACAGATATCTATACAATGATCGATATCAAGTTCACTGATTCATTAAAAATTATTAAATTTTCAAATTATTTTATCTCCATATAGATAGAACACTCCACTTGTAAGTTTTATTTTCAACATTATAGTTCTGATTGCCATAAAAGCGTGCTTCTTTTGTGTTTTAAACTATAATTTCATTCAAATTCAAACATAGATTACAAACCCTCAAATGTCATCATATTTTTCCAGACTTCTTAAACTTGCATCGTGCCAATAAACCTCTCTCTTATGTTTAATACCCCTGGCGTGTGCCGTCGTTATGTCTAGGTATACCTTTCTCAACTCTTTTCAAAAATGTGCAGTCTTTACTTTCATCCTCTATACTCTATTTGATTACTACAATAATACATTTTAGAAGCATAGATTGAAAATCAAATAAAACAATATTGTTTCTATTTTCAACAACCGCTTCCCGAACACTGGAGGAAACGGAAAACAAAGTTATAGAGCCGCTGGCAACATTGTTGGAATATCTCAACACACTGGGAATAGCTATTACATTATATTATAGAATTAAAACTTTCTAAAACTTGAAATTATCGATATGTGTTTATTAGTCAAATTATATTATACTTGCTATATTGTGTTGGCTTGGAATATTAAATGGTAGAATTGAATGTATCGATGTGCTTAGGCACTTTTTCCAACGACAAGAGACTTTGAACCTCGTAACAAATTTTAGAGTAGAATGACTGGCAATAAATAATTTTATTTATTTATTAATGACAAATAGTATATAACATAAATAATGTTATCTACTGAAACACCTAAATAATACTTAAATTATGAAATCAAAACCATAATCAGATTTGGATCGTTGATTGTTGAAGTAGTACTCTTCATAAACTAAGGTGAAAAGCAATTTGCACATGAAGGGTTTCATACCATCGCACAAGTAAATATGATACCATATTCTTTTTATTTATTTATTTATTAAGGAAACAAACAGATACATCACTATAGTACAAAATTAAGTTAAATAAAATATACAAATTACAATATTGGATATATCCGAGAATAGTTTCACTGAGAACACAATAGAATAAAATTTTACAGACATGACAAAAGAACGTTAAGATAAGTAAACAATAGAATATTTAGGCAAATACAAATTATTATATTAATCAAGACACAGACAGGGATATAATAATGAATAGAGATACAAGGTGTAAGGGAAGGACAGTAATTGTTGTTTCAACTTAGTCTTAAATGAAGCAGCTCCTGTGATTCCTCTGGTGTTGCAAGAGATTGCGGGCGGCGGTGATCACAACAGGTGACCCGTACGCTCGTTTGTCGTCCTATTCCATAAAAAAAGAAAAAGCAGTAGAGGAGTGCGAAAACAGGTCGCCATGTGAGAATCCAATGTTGAACACATTCTGTGAAGAGGCGCGCGAAACCCAATATTGGTTCTAGGAGTCGGTAGGTTGAAAGTTCTGTGCGTGCGTAAAGACCTGGCAGGAACAGTGAATGGCAAAAGCTCGAGAAGTTCAGGACAAGCTAGTTCATTCATTTTTGAAGTAGGTCAGAAGAAGATAAATTGTTAATACATGATGGCCAATTAGGAATGCGCCATCGTTGATTTAAATATTTCTGCAATAGTAAAACGCTACCAAAATTTCAGTTATCCAACTATAACCGTTAATGTACAGCCTGTTTACGTAAGGATAAATTAACGGACAGCAGAATCTAAGTTGTAGGGTTCCCGTTAGTACCTTCGGGAAGAAAACCCTGATATAGAAAGGCAAACAGATATTTTACAGCTATTCAAAGTGTGAGAAGGCGTATTTTGCTGGTAACTTTTATTAAATCTAATTTAATTTTTCGCTATAGTCCTCTATTACAAATATACCTATTGCCTCAAAAACTAATATACGTTTATTCTAAATTTAAATTTAATATCTCAATAAACAACGGCTTAATCTTACATATAGGTATATAGAAATCAATCAAGTATTTCGAAGCTTGGCATCTCGTATTGCAGCCATAGCAACGGCAGACCTGTGGTGACCAGGCAATGTCTTGATGCTAAGCAATTTATTGCTAATTTTTTCTCGCCATTTCCTAAGATATTCAATCATGACCAACCCTTAATTATCCCAGAAAATGGAGCCTATGGTATCTGCCAGGAATGTAATTTTGTTTCTGCAACCGAAGCCACGTTTCATCCTCAGTTATAAATCTAGCTACGAAATATTATGTGTCTTGTTGTAACAGTTCGAAAGAAGCTCAAAAAATGTTTAGTCTCGTCTGTTTTTCGGGAAGCATCCTGGAACAACGCGTATTTTTTTTTGCATTCGTATAAAGTGCTACGGTACTGTACCGGTGAAAATTTTGTTTCTTAAAACTGCAAAACATAATGTAACACGACGATCGAAATTTTTTTTTAATATAATGCTTTTAAGCATTTTTAACCCGAGCGAATGTCATCATTGGGGAGTGTTCTTCCACGTTTAAATTAAGAGGGGACGCTAGCAGCGTCATTCCATACAAACGTATTCCCCTTTTTTCTCCTTGGATAATGCTTCTAGAGAGGAGAATTTTTGTCACAACATCTAGATATGCTAAAGCTATGTCTATACTTTTTGTTTTTTTCAATCAACTAACGACATAAGAAAATATGACTACAACGTAGAATTATATGTAAATAAGAACTATTCTCAACAAAAGTATCCTATTAATCTTGAACAACTTGTTCAATGCGGAAATTTTTCAAGCACGAATACTTAATAGCCACGCGTAATTAAACTTAATCTATTATCGACGATAAACGGAATGAACGCACCTAACTATACATATTTGATCTGACGCAGTACATTTACAAAATGAAATTTAATTACAAAAGCAATTGAAAAAACATTACATTTGTACATTTCCGAGGCCGGGTTTAATTTGCTCATTTAATTCCAGGCGTTAATATGTTCGTTTTGGCGGAATGAATGGGAAGCGAGATTGCGAATTAATCTTCTTAATGTTAACATTAAAGCTATTTATGTCATCGTCTGGCTTGAAAATATATCGATAAATAATTTATTATTAACTAGACACAATAACTTCATTATTTTTAGGTTTTAATTTTTGTCATATCTTGCAATGAGCGATTCTCTCCTAACACAGATTATCTAAATCTACCAGGAGACTTTCATTTGTGATTGTAGATGACTGTGATTGTGTACAAATAAAGAAATTTCGATTTGATCTTGTTTTTTTTTATATATTATTGAAGATTCGCTACGAGCGCTTGGCCGTAACTATGCATGCCAACATTAGGGCATATTATTTAAATTAACTGATTATATTTTACTAGTGGAAGGAATACTTCTTATACTGCTGTGAAGGAGAAATGTACGCATTAGTGTATTTTGGTTTGAGAGACACTAGCTAGTGTTATAACTGGGCTATTGAGACTTAAAAGAGCCCTTCCTAGTCCTATTTATCGTTAACGCCAGTGGGAGGCTCCTCTTCACAGGATGCCGGCTGGAAGCAGTAATGTGTAAACATTACAGTGTTACGGTCTGAAGGGCGCCGTAACTAGTGAAATTACTGGGCAAATGAGACTTAACATCTTATTTCTCAAGGTGACGAGTGCAATTGTAGTGCCGCTCAGAATTTATGGGCTTTTCAAGAATCCGGAGCGGCAGGGCGCATCAATTACCGCTGATGTCGTGCTCGTCTCGTCCCGTATTTCATATAAAAATCGCGTTATAGTCGAAACTCATGCTGTTTCATCCAATGCATATCCCTGCTCACGACAGGCAAGGGGAGGCGATAAAATTGAACGAAAAATAGTGTGCAGAAATTCCATTAAACTATTTGTAGGAAAACGTGTTTTTGAGTAAATCTTTAGAAATCTTTCAAATAAATGTTTATCATATAGAATCTCAAAAACATGCGCGAGGTTTCCATCGCAATGTGATCTTTTACAATTTAAGAGTACATTATGAGCAGCTAAAGTTCTGCTAAAATATTATTTTGTACAAAATGCATATATTTGGAGAGTTATACTGAATTTGTTTCTTGAAATTTCTATTTTCTTCTTCAATAGAAAACTAGATACTGTGCACAAGATACCTATCAGTATTTTTTTTTAAGAAAGATAAGGTTTGCCGCTACTAACGTGTCTTATATCTCTAAGTGACGAGTGCTATTGCGATGCCCTTAGAATTTTGGGATCAATCAAGAATCCTGAACGGCACTGCATCATGTGAACTCTTTGCTCGTCTCGTTACTTTGTTCATAAAAAAAGCCACGTCCAAGACAGACGTTTTTTTATATTTAATTTTAATGACGCGGAAAGTAGATATAATTATGCTGTATTGATGATAGTCTTTATAGAGGGTGTTTTTTTAACCTAGATAGAACTTTAAATTGTAAAAAGTAACACAAAAAATTAAATTTTGATAAAACATTTTTTTTTTATTTGTTTCAGTATACTCTGACAAATCATCATGAATAGACTCACGCTTGAACAACGCTACGAAATTATCCAAATTTACTTTGAAAATCAGTCGTCGATTCGCGCAACTTATAGACGACTTCGTCATTTTTATGGCGTACATAATCGTCCATTTGAACAAGCCATTCGTCGAACTGTGGATAGATTTCGTACCACATACTCTCTAGAGGATGCGATAACACCAACACGTCGAAGGAATGTGCGTAGTGAAGAGAATATCGCCGCTGTAAACGAAAGTGTGGAAGAAGATCCAAATTTATCGATTCGTCGTCGGTCGCAGCAGTTGGGGCTCTGTCCGTCCACTACGTGGAAAATTTTGCGCAAAGATCTCGGCCTACACCCGTATAAGATCCAGCTGGTGCAGGAATTGAAGCCACGAGACCATTATATGCGTTGTTCTTTCGCCGATTGGGCTCTAGAGCAGTTGGCAACTGACCCGTTGTTTTATCGCAAAATTGTGTTCAGCGATGAGGCGCATTTTTGGCTTAACGGGTTTGTTAATAAGCAAAATTGCCGCATATGGAGTGAGACCAATCCACAAGAGACCATACAGACTCCATTACATCCAGAAAAATGCACCGTTTGGTGCGGTTTTCACGCTGGTGGCATCATCGGACCTTATTTCTTCAAAAATGAGCCCGGAGCTCGCGTTACGGTCAATGGAGATCGTTACCGCACCATGATCAATGATTTTTTGTTTGAAAATATGGATGACATTGATCCGGAGGAGATGTGGTTTCAACAGGATGGCGCTACGTGCCATACGGCGAACGCAACCATCGCCTTATTGAAATCAAAATTTGGCGATAACTTGATTTCGAGAAATGGACCTGTCAATTGGCCTCCAAGGTCGTGCGATTTGACACCTCTCGATTATTTCCTGTGGGGCTACGTGAAGTCACTAGTTTATGCTGATAAACCAGCAACAATTGACGCCTTGGAGGCCAGCATTGTTCGTGTTATTCGTGACATACGGCCAGCAGTGCTCGAAAAAGTGGCCCAAAATTGGACGTCCAGAATGCGCTTAGTCAAGAACAGCCGCGGTGCCCATATGCCCGAAATCATTTTCAAATGTTAATGTCACGTATTGATCCTTCGAATAAAAAAAAAATTTTGATTACAATTTAATTTTTTGTGTTATTTTTTACAATTTCAAGTTATATCGGGCTTAAAAAAACACCCTCTATATCAAAAGATAACACTACCTTCTATGTACCAGTATTTTTAACTACCAGGTCAAAGGTCAGGCTCTGTAGAATAGTTAAGAAATCGTATGTATATGTGTAGTGATATGTGATAGTATAGTGCAGTTTTTGTAAATGTCACAGGGAAATGATAATAACAGAGATTTGGTAAATTCCCTGAGTGATTCTTCTCACCCCTCTCCACCTGCGACACGATACTAAATCCTTACCAAATTATGTCTAAGTCTTACCAAATAAGCCTTATAAATACCAAAGAAAATAATTTTTGTCATTTCACTGAACCAACTCTGGCATTTGGTCAAATCACTAGATTTGTTTCCAGAAATGATAAAACCGTGTTGTTATTTTAACATCTCCCGGGATTTGACCAAATCACTGTTTTTATCATATCCCTGCGACATACATATTGTTACACTTGGAATAATTGTACTTGTAAACAAAAACCGTGTCTGAACATGATGGACATTGTAAGTTTTACTGAACATAATTATCTTGTTTAGCCGTCGCATTAACTTACGGGATTTTACACAGATTATTTGGATTTTGCATCTTTTATCGAAATGCGCGGCGCCACTAAACCGATGAGAGCAATCATCGGTTTATCAGTATTACTTAAGTACGTAATTACTTACGTAATTACGTAAGATAATTATCTATCCCTACTCTTTTTACACATCTTTGCTTCTTTGTGGCTTCGTATTTTTTTTTATGAAAATAAGGGACGAGACGAGCAGTACGTTCAGCTGATGGAAATTGATACGCCTTCCCATTACAGTGCAGTGCCGCTCAAGATTCTTGAAAACCCCCTAAAATTCTGAGCGGTACTACAATTGCGCTCATCACCGTGAGGCATAAGATGTTAAGTATCATTTGCCCAATAATTTCACTAGCTACGGCGCCCTTCAGACCGAAACACAGTAATGTTTACACATTACTTCTTCACGACACAAATAGGCGCCGTTGTGGTACCCATGATCTAGCCGGCATCCTGTGCAATGGAGCCTCCCACTGGTAATTTATAAGGCTGACTGGCAAACTTGAAAGGTTTGGCAAAATTAAAGGCGGTCGCTCCATTTTCAAAGAGTGGTATTAATAAAATAATTTATCTGATCGATTAGATGACCGTATCACATTCTTGAACTATGGAATAACAGACCGATACACGGGGAGTACTAATATCCTAAACAAGGGAAACTTAGTTAGGAGTTTGAGCTCAGCCATGTACTAGATTGTTGTCATAATGCAGACTACATACCTACACTGCAGCAAAATATCAATTTTCTGGAAAGGCACCAGCTTTTATGTCTGTTTCACATAAACCTACTGTCTGTATATGCCTAGTTTATTTAAGAAGTCCTAGCAATAAAAACTTCGTACCTACTTGTCTAGATGCACTTACCAAACTTAAGTACCTAGGCTTCTTCTTAATGTTTGTACCTAAGGCTGTGATGTATAATGTTGTGTAGTAGGTATTATGAGTATGTAGTAACTTGTACATGTTGTTTTTGTATAATACGTTTTCTTTTGGGACAAGATAAAATATTTGTCTTTGATTGTAATCACGCACAAAACCGAACCGATACGAATAAGGGAACTTAAATCTTAGAGTAGGTATACTTTTACCTTAAAGGCTGGCAACACATCCCTTGATATTTTGATCCCTGTTGCGGATGTCCATGGGCGGTTGTGTCGTCACTTCCTACCACGCGAGCCTCTTGCCCATTGCCCCCTCTCATATAAAAAATGCATAAAAGAGATTGGTCTAAATTGAAAATTTTCCAGAACGTTAAGTAAATCCCGCAATAAAATGTTCTTTCAATTCATTTTATTGTGACTACAAAAAGCGCCCTATGCGACAAGTGTTAGAACTATTTTTAATAACAAGCAAAGGTATAACATAATTTATTAGTAAACGACTTTGATTTTGTCCTGAATAAATAGACATTCATGTGGGAATCAATTACTCTTGAACAATAGATAGGTAAGCTTTTCATTGCTTGATTAACATGAATAATATAGTATTTGATGATTCCATTATAACGGTTGAATATTGACGTTAATATTAGGTACTTATTATAAATACATCGTCTCTTCATCAATTTTTCAATCAATTGTGTTTCGAGTCCCCATAACTTACTAACTATAATCCTAAACTCAAGATTGTCTTTAAAAAATATATATTTTTGCCTTATAATTGATTTTAAAACATGGCTTTTAGGACTCACTTCACCTTAACAGAATTCATATCTCTAAGGCATTCTTATTTCATATCTTTAACAATACAGGCATACAGGTGAACTCTTCACATTTCGTATTAAACAAATATACGCATTCCTATTCCCCGAGTAAATATTGCGACGTTGCCACAGTTATTTTAGCTGCGATGTTATTGGCTTTCCGTCTTGCAAGGGTTTATTATGTTGGAATACCGTAGCGGGGTTCCTAATACTCTTATATTACCTAATAGAATTTGTAAATCTTATATGTACTTCATTTTCAATATGGCAGATTGCATTTAAGACTTTCTGCTGAAATTTTCCTTCCATGTATGTAGTTTTTTTCTTATGTCTCTTGGACACAGTTACAAATCTTTACTGCTAAATATTATATTCACTTGTGGTTACATAGAGAGGTCCGCGTCGCTTCATTGTGTGTCTTCTACCGCTTTTATCACGAGGTGTGTTCCGAAGAGCTGTTTCACCTGATTCCTGCCGCCAACTTCCAGCTTAGCTCGAAACACCACAAATTAGCATATCATTCATACCATCTGGATGTGTGGCGGTCTTCCACAGTGTGCTTTTCAAGGAGCTTTCTTCCACGTACTACAAAGCTGTGAAATGAGCTTCCTTGTGTGGTGTTTCCGAGATGATACGACATGGGTACCTTCAAAAAAATGTCTGTCTGTAATCCAACAATATTAAGCGACATATTGCTAACATTCTCTAAGAATTGATGCATTTGTGAACGATTAATTAATATTTACAACGATTTGAAATTAAAACATATTTAAGATATAAGCATACACAGAAAAGTCCAATCCGTAGTGGCTAACTGGTTAGATAATAACCTCCGGACTCTCAACCCCGAGGAAACGAATTACCAGTCGTTTCATATAACAAAAGCTAGTGCTTCAACCGACTGCGAAACCGTACAAATACATATTAAATGTGAAAGCACAGCAGGAGTCCGTCCTTTTATCCACAGATACACGACAGAATTAGGACATCTGGGAATTGAGTTGGATGGAAAACTCAGCTTTTTGCCGCACATATTATCATTATCTAGAAGACTCAGAAAATTCATGAGCACCATAAAGCTACTCAGCTGATTTTTTTTATATCGAATAGGAGGACAAACGAGCGTACGGGTCACATCATCTAGGAATAGTAGGTTAGTGACGTTACCCTAAGCTAAACGTCCCGGGTTCCAATCCCGGTAGGTTCAATCATTTATATGATGAATGTGAATTTCCGAGTCTTGGATGTTTTTATGTATTTATGTATGTTTAAGTATGTATATTGTATTAAATATTTCATTGTCTTGTACCCATAGTACAGGCTGTACCTAGTTTGGGGCAATTTGTGTAAACATGTGTCATTATTATTATTATTATTGTGTATTTCATAACAGTTTGGGGAGGAGATGCAATCGCATCTAATAATTTTAGTGGGGGCACAACATGCCATTGTGAAAGTCAGTTGTAGGAAGCCATGATGACACCCTAATGGGCAATGTGAAGAGGATGAATTTTGCCACCAATAAATTGAAACGCACATTTATTGTAACTCGTCCATGGATTAATACCATATTTTCAGAATGACTAGTACCTTAATAAAATTGTACATAAGCATGTCGGTAGAGCTATATACAATAGAAATGAAAATAAAAAGGAGAATTATGAAATTACGAAAAAACAGAAAATATTTTAATCACTTGTATTTCAACTGTCCCACTTACAAATTGTATGAAAAACTAGTCTTTCTTTTCCACACGCATGCACACAAACATACACACAATCATACATACCGACACATACACACACACACACACACTTCACTTAATTACTTTTCTACAATGTCTATTTTATTATTATGAGGAGAGACCGTAGGTGTACTCGCGAATATAGTCAGTCATTCCTGACTTTCAGAATCTTTGAGAGAATGAAAACATATTGACTGTTGCTTCTCTATATATTCCTGATAATGTCATATATATCATAAGCACATTGAGGAATTTGCTAGAAACTGTGACAATCATAATGTTAGCACGAGGAACAAAAATAAACTTGTTATGCCTACTACTCGGCTAAGTCGAGTTTGCAAGTTTTTTGTGGGGCGATATATATGCTTTTATATTAAGCTCCCAGAAAATGTTCAAAACAAAAGTATTACAATATTCAAAAGAATTGTTAACAAGCGATTTTGTGGTAAAAATTTGGTACTATAACTTTGGTACTATAGATTGGGAATGGAGCAACCGCCCTCAGGCTAATAAATAATAAGTTTAATTGTACTATATTATTTACTTAACATATTATTTGATGAAAAAAAAAGCCCGATGAGTGTTTGTTGCGCCCATTCTTCTCAGGTCTGAGGCATTCTTTTTGGAATGGGTGGTAGTATTTGGCATTCAATAAGCGATGTCATATTCTATTTTTAATAAAATTATTTGAATTTGAATTTATATCGGGGCTGCGCTTGAGGCGCGGGTCTTAAATAATCGATTAAAATAAATTATCGATCAAACTAAATAGATAGATTTAAATAATTTTATTCTCTTATACGTAAGGACAGTTCCATTAGACAGCTCTTGTCACTAATTCTAGTAGGCTTCATTAGATACATAATAGCTTTAAGGGTATATATATATATATATATATATATATATATATATATATATATATATACACTTCTATAACAAAGTCCCAGCCACTGTTCAGGCATTATCTATAAATAAATGGCTCTGTCGTATATCTTACTAATCCACAGCTAAATATCTCGGTCTAGATTCAGATTATTTAATAGCAATAGCAATGACAGTATAATATTGTATATTTTATTAAAAACAGTGCATAAAAATGAATACTGGGAGAGTTTCTTGCACCGCTTCTACTCTCTCAGAGAGCCATTTGTTTCCGAAGCGGTAGCAGCGGTAGGTATTAGAAATGTCAACGAAAAGAATTCTAAATCTTTTACTTATGTCTTTCATACCAATAAACAGACGCGTAATACACAATACTAATGAAATACACAATAAGGGTTCTTAAATTATTGATTATTTTTACTTAATAAGACAAGAAATTTATAAATAAAATATGCAGGTGTATTTTGTAAGAGCAGATATTACAATACACCGCTTACAAGCTCGTTAGCAAAGAAAAATATTCTTAAAGGTACCACCGTATTGAACAATACGAAACCGGGAATTATTATTTGACTTGATCCTTTGTGACTAGACGGTACCGATTCTTACTCGTGCAATAAATTATTTAAGAGAAATTTTCCTTTTATTCATCAAAGTAAACCTCGTAATGGGGAATAATTCTGCACACATAAAAATAGATTCAAGGTTTTTTTTTTTAAATTGTTTTTCACTTCTCATGCTCTGAAATTGTTTATTTGTGCACGATATAGGCTGAACAAAATCGGTTTTTGTGCACGAGTGCATAAACTTATCTACTAATAAATATTAAGGCAAAGAAAATGAGCCATACAGTCAAACACAATTAAAAGTTCAGAGATAGAAGTTGTTATTTTATAATATTTACTTTAATTTATTTGCCTCATGTGTTTTTTAAGACAAAAGATATTAAAACTTAAATGAAAATACGGTTGGTTAAGTAATTAATTAAAAATATATATATATATATTACAAAATTAATTTAATTGCAGGCTGTATACGTCTGGAGCCCAAGCCTAATATCAATGTCGTAAGATTAAAAAAAAAGGGCGGGAAACAGGTCTTGTTTTTTCGTGCGTTTATTAATAATTAATTACTACTGTTTCATTTCCTCGCAATCGAAATGAAAAGCAGATTTTATAACTCGTCCATAAAACCATTTTATCTATGAAGATGGTTCGTTTTGTGCACTCGTTGTAAAATCTACTATTTTTCTTAACGTTTTGTTAAAAAAAACGAATTCCCCACGAAAAAATACATTCACTTAGATTCCAATTTTCAAGACAATTGGTTAACCGGTGCAAAAGATGATATGCTGTAATACCACCTGGTGGCTACCTAGCCTGGGAACTTCACGAAATTATCACCGAGTTAAAAAAAATGTATAAAATTGATTTTTTTTTTAATTTTTAGTTACCTTGTTTTATTGTAGTTTGGTGTCAATGCATTTATGCCCTGTGCTTCCGGAGCATAAGAAGAAAAGGGAAGTCCCAGGCCCATGGGTGTCGTAAGAGGCTAAGGGAAGTTACCAATGCTGCTTTGCACAAGATGCCTGCTAGATTATGGGTACAACAAAGGCACCTTTTTCTGCCGTGAAGCAGTGATGTGTAAGCAATATTGTGAATCGCTCTGAAGGGCGCCGTAGCTAGTGAAATTACTGGGCAAATGAGACTTACCCATCTTATGTCTCAAGGTGACCAGCGCAATTGTAGTGCCGTTCAGAACTTTTGGGTTTTTCAAGAATCTTAAGCGGCACTGCATTGTAATGTGCAGGGCGATCAAATTACCATCCTCCTCGTCTCGTTCCTTACTGTCATAAAAAATATAGTTTAAAGCATTTTGAATTACTTATTAATAACCTTGTTTTATATTGTTACCAGATGCTGGTGATCACCTTGTATCAAACTCTCTTGCGAGGAACAAGAAGACAGTAAAATACCGCAGAGGGAAGTTCGTGTACATTACGTTGTAATAATTAAGTTAACGTAGCACTTTGCCTCCAGTGCTACATTGTATTCATGTTGATTTTAAGTTACTCGTAGTTAATTACTTAACCTTGTGCAAGTTAATATTACGTTTGAACACTGTACACGCTCACTTCCTGTAAGATTCAATGTTTCAAAGTTTTCGTACCTTTAAAGAAAAAAAGTGTGTGTTTACTTATGTATGCACGCAAGAAGTTATACTTCTTTTGCCGCATCATCGTAGTGCCAAGTGAAGTGCTTGTCTGAGGAAAGGGCTGACCAGTATCAGGTGAGTACTTCAGCCACTTGGCGTTTTATGTTTATTGATTGTGAACAGGCCAAACTAGATTACCCGCAACCTCACTTAACCTGGACATTACACCGCACCCCATTTTGACTCCCTCGCATCATCACAATTAATTATTAAATAACGAATACGGCTGTATAGGCTTGAACCCTTTGCCTATCCTAATAATGGACTAAGAAACAAAAAAAAATAACGAATGTCGCAAACGTCAGAAAATTTTAGGAACCAACTGCAACCTGAAAAAGGGCGGGAAACTTAAGATCGGTCGCACGTAATTTTAATAATTTTTCATTTTATTTTTAAATTTCATGTAAATATTTAGATATTTTGATCAGATAAGTTGTAGTTTGTATATATTTTAGTAGTTAGTTTTTATTAAAGTGTTAATTTGTGTAAATTTCATCCTATTGGTAAGTCTTCTTCTTCTTCACTTTTATATGATATGATGGACCCCCCGGATGATCCTGGGGGGACAGCCCCTGATATAGGTCATGTAGTGACAATATCTAATAATGACGAAGGTAGCACGATGGATACAGATGGTTCTGTGTCTCAGACATCTAGTGGCCGTAAAAGAGTGTCAGCTCGACCCAGAATATGCAGACACTGTAATAAAAGACGACGAAAACACCGTGGTGATAAAAAGGATATTAAGGAAAGTGATTGCAAATGTGTAGACATTAGTGACAAACAAATTCTTTCCAAAGTCGATTCCTGCAATAATTCTTCTATAGTAGTAGAGACCATACAAAAAAATAACACAGACACTCCACAACAGCCACAGCCCCCTGTTGCAAGGCTGTTATATAACTCATTAGATGCTGCTCCTTTTGTTGTACACATTCAGAAACAGTATTCATCTCCCGATGATAATGTTACTTTACATCCAGTTACATTTGGTTGTTTTCTCAAAAGAAATTCTATTAAAAATATTGTGAATGGAAGTTTAAAAAGGATAGGCCGGAATAGGTTATCTATTTCTTTTTCTAAGTACCAAGATGCAAATGACTTTGTTGAAAACAAAAATTTAGAAAATGAAAAATATAAGGCTTTTATTCCATCATTTTCTGTGAGTAGAATAGGAATAGTCAGAGGAGTACCAGCTGAGTGGTCTGAAGAGGAAATAAAAGATAATGTTTCTGTTCCTATTGGCTGTGGCCCAATCATAAAAATTAGGAGAATAAAACGAAAGATGATGATTGATGGACAAAACCATCTTAAATGTACTGAGTCTGTGGTATTTACTTTTGATGGGCAGTTTTTGCCTAAACGAGTATATATGTGCTACACTTCTCTTACAGTAGACTTGTATATATATCCTACTATTCAATGCTACAATTGTTGTCGGTTTGGTCATGTGAAATCTCAATGCAGATCTAAACCAAGATGTTTTAGATGTGGTCAAGGACATAGTGGTGACAACTGCTCTGTTCAAGATGATTTTATATCTTGTTGTTTATGTAAAGGTTCCCATATTGCAACTGATAAAAAATGTTTAGAATATGAAAGACAAAGAGCTATAAAGGAATCAATGGCTAAAAACTGTATTTCCTATTCAGAAGCTTCAAAGATACATCCATCTGTCTCTCGAATTTCATATGCAGATACATTACTCTCATCACCTAACATCACTCCTAATACTTTTCCAACCCAGCATCAACATTCAACACCTAAAGCTATAAACAATACTTCATATAAAAAAACTGTTTTTGTTAAACCAAAGCCTCCACCTACACTTAGCAAAGGATATGACAAATCTGCTCACCAAGAAATTTTAAGGGATTTTAATATTCCCCAACCCTCTAATGGATGTGCATTAATTAACAAAGTAAATGAAAATCCTTTGGAATCCTCAGTAATTGATTTAATTATTTCTCTTATAAAATCTCTTAGTCAATCGAATGAATTTTCACCGTCCAACGCTGCCTTATTAGTTTCTGCAATTACTCAAATTTATAAACCAAATAATGGACAAAGTTCTTCAATGGAATTGTCAAAGCATCACTCCTAAAAAAAGTGATCTTATTTATTTATTAAATAAATATAAAACTTATATCTGTGCTCTTCAAGAGACATGGTTAAAACCAGGATCTTTATTTAAGATTCGTGGTTATTCATGTCTCAGAGAAGATCGTGTGGATGGGCATGGCGGAGTAGCCATGCTTGTGAAACACCCTCTTTCCTTTTCTCTCTTCTCTATTCCTTCTCACAGTAATGATTTTTCTATTATTGCTGCTTTAGTTGAAAATATCTGTTATGTATCTATTTATATACCTCATCCTTCTTCTGCAATCTTAAATGAAATTAAAGATATTATTTCCATTCTTCCGAAGCCTTTTATGATCCTTGGTGATTTTAACTGTCGCCATGAATCCTGGGGTTACTTATCTTCTAATAGTTATGGTAACACATTAATAGATATATTTGATTCAGTGAATTTGTGTATATTAAATGATGGTCGTCCTACACGACGTTCTCATCCTGACGAGGGCCCAAGTGCTCCAGATTTAACAGTCACTACACCTAATCTTGCTTCTTCTTTGTCCTGGGATCCATTACGATCTACTTTTGGTAGTGATCACTTCCCACTATTATTATCATTTCCAACCTGCAATAATAACAATAAAGTATTACATAAAACTTATTCTCCTCGTTTAAAATATAAGCTTAATGATGTTGATTGGGATTTATATAAAGATCTAATAAAAAACAAAATTATTACACTTCCAAAAATTAATCCAGGTACAGAATCTCAGTGTGCAGATTCTTTAGCAAAAATCTTTATTGAGGTTGCCAATGAGATATTTCCAAGTAAAAATAGCTCTTTGGGTTTTATTCCTTCTCCTCCTTGGTGGGATAACGAATGTACTGAGGCAGTAAAGAGAAGAAAATATGCTGAAATTACATACTGTCAATGTTCCACTGATGAGAATTTTGAAATTCTTACAAAGAGTATGTCAGAAACTTCAAAATTTCTAAAGAAAAAGAAATTTGATGGCTGGAAAAATTTCTGCTATTCAATATCACCTGATGTCAAACCATCTCTTGTATGGCAAAATATAAGAAGGTTTAGATCTGCATACAAAGATTCATCTCCAAAATCAATCCCTTTTCATTTAGTTAATAGCTTTTTAGATAAATTGGCTCCACCTTTCGTTCCTGAAGACTTAATAATTGTTTACCCTGTAATAAATATAAATAATGATAACTGTTTTGGTTTAAACAGTATATTTTCTCTCACTGAACTAAAAGGTGTATTGTCTCATGTTAAGGATTCTGCTCCTGGGCTGGATGGTATTCCGTATTCCTTTATCTCTCATTTAGATGATGATGCTTTATTTTATTATTTATCTCTTATAAATTCCATAGTGACATCTGGTAACATCCCCTCCACGTGGAAACGTCAAGAAATAATTCCCTTACTGAAACCTAATAGGTGTTCTTCAGACCATTCTGCCTATCGCCCAATCGCACTTTCTTCTGTTTTGATGAAAATTACAGAACATCTCCTAAAAAATCGTTTAGAATGGTTTCTTGAGCATAACGGTCTATTATGTGAATCCCAATTCGGCTTCAGACGTGGGAAAAGTACTATTGATAGCTTAAGTATATTCATTTCTGAAATTCAATTATCATTTTCAAATAATAAATCAGTAATAGCTGCGTTCTTAGATATAAATTGTGCCTATGATAATGTCGTAATAAGTATTTTAAAGAGTAAGCTTTTACAACTTAATATACCTCTGCTATTAACAAATTTTATCATAAACATGCTTTCCGAAAGATACATAACCCTGAAAGTAGATGACAGGAAGTCAATTACTCGACTTGTTTCAAAGGGCCTCCCCCAGGGATCAGTACTTAGCCCAATATTGTATAATATTTATACACACGATTTAAAATCATCACTTAATAGTGTAAATGTTCTTCAGTATGCTGATGATCTATTAATTTACTGTCGTGATATTTCTATTGAAAAAGCTAGTTCTTCTATAACACAACCGCTGATAAATTTAAAAACTTGGTTGGACTTAAACGGCCTTGATCTATCACCTGAAAAAAGTACAATAGTTTTATTCACGAGATCAAGAACTCCTCCTCCTATTTCTATATTTTATGAGGGTTATCAGATTCCAGTTAAAGATAATGTTAAGTTTTTGGGAATTGTCTTAGATTCGAAACTAACTGGTATCCCACATTGTGATTACCTAAATGCTAAATGTGAGCGTACTCTTAATATTTTAAGATGTCTGTCAGGTGTTTGGTGGGGTGCGCACCCTTTTTGCATGAAATTGTTATATAATGCTCTTATAAGAAGTATATTAGATTATGGTACATTCTTGCTGGAGCCTGGTAGTGTTAAGGCATTTAAAAAACTAGATCTCATACAGTCCAAAGCTTTACGAGTAGTTTCTGGTGCTATGCGGTCAAGTCCTATCAATGCTCTTCAAGTAGAATGTGGTGATCCTCCACTACATCTACGTCGTCAATATTTAGCAGACAAATTTATATTCCGATCTTTTCAGTTTCTTAACCACTCTCTTTATAACAAACTTCAGAAACTTTCTCATTATATAGATTCATCTGCATATTGGTCAAATAAAAAACCACCTTGTCTAATCAATAGTTTTAAGAAATTTATCAACATAAAAGCTCCTATTCATCGATCCATTAATTATCCTCTTTTCAGTACTAGCTTTGAAGCATTAATGTTGCTTCCAGAAATTAATTTTAACTCAGATTTAAATAAGCACGATATTAGTACAAATTTTTCGTTTAATCTTCTTAAAAATACTGTTTGGGTTGATTACCATCATATTTACACAGACTCGTCTAAACATTCCTCCTCGGATCCCGTTGGTGTAGGTGTCTATCACGCTCAATTTAAAATATCACAGAAAATTAAACTTCCTCCGGAAACATCGGTGTTTACTGGGGAATGTTATGGTATTTTTAAGGCTATTGAATATATTATTCTATTTAAACTTCCAAAAACAATAATTTTTTCTGATTCAAAAAGTGCCTTACAGTCTCTCAATAGGTTCCCATTTAAATCAAAAAACATTTCTTCTGTTGTCATAGAAATAAGAAATCTATTAAATAAATGCAATCACTTTTGTCTTTCTGTGTTGTTTGTATGGATCCCCAGCCATAGCGACATTCCTGGTAATATAAAAGCAGACCAACTAGCTAATGAAGCCGTGGTCGATGGCGACATTTTCCCTTATAAAGTTTTTTGCCAGGATCTAGGTGCTCTTCCTATAGTTCACCTTCAGGATTGTTGGAATAGACTTTGGACTGAAACTGGTCAATCAAAAGGCAGGAAATATTTTAACCTTCAGCCACTTATTTCATTTAAACCATGGTTTTTCCGTGCCAAATGCATTAAGTTAGTATGTTCTTCTATCATAAGAATGCGTTTGGGTCATGTTTGCACTCCTGTTCATCTTAATAGATTAGGCATTGTATCTACTGACATGTGTGAATGTGAATCCGATAAATGTGATCTAGATCACATTTTCTTTTCATGTTCTCTATACGACCGCTCCTCATTCCTGAATGATCTAATATCTCTTTAATGTTCCTTTTCCTACCTGTACATCCTGTCTAATTATGTATCCATGTAAATTTTATAAAATATTGTCATCTTTCATTCTTCAGAATCATATTAAAGTTTAAATATTTGTAATGTTGTGTAAGTAGCAAGTATATATATGTATATTTATGAAATTTTTAATATCCGTTTCAATCCTCTTTCTACTTATCTGATCCTTTCCCGTGTTCCGTATCCTTTTTTAACTTAGTTTCCCAATCTTTTAATTTCCGTTATTGGCAAAAAGTAAACGCTATTGCCAAAAGAAGAAAAAAAAAAAAACTGCAACCTGTTACTTTTGTGTAACAGTGATGCGCGCGCATCTTAAAATTTGACTCTCATCATTTTTATAACGCGCCTAAAGAAATATATCTTCAAAAAGATGCATATGCTTGACATTTGTGTGGATGATACAACAAGAGCAAAAATGATAAAATCGAGATATCTGCGAGCCAAACTTAATCACGTGGAATTCTGGAATTCAAATTCAAATTATTCAAAACATATTTATTTTCTCTCACAATCACAAAGTAAACACAGTTTATTAATGTCTATATTTAGACATTGTTTTAATTGTGAGAGACCAGTGCTTGAAATAGGTAATGAATATCTGTGGTACAAGTCACCGGGCACCCAAAGCACATGGTTATAATGATGGAAAGGATATACAAAAAATAAATATATTATAATGAGACTTAATTAAATAAAGAAAACTTAATAAGCTAAAGAAAGTAATTGGTGTTAGTGTGGGTGATGGTTATGTGTGTATGTGTGAGTGTGTGTGTAATTTTTATGTGTGTAGTGACTTGGTGTGTCAAATAGAAGCTTTTTACTTTTTGATGGTTAACTGAATGTAATTTTAGCACTTTATTTATCTTATTAAACAAAAAGCTACCTTAATATCATGGGAAATAATTGAAATAAATATATTAATTTTTGTTACGCTTATCAGTTTATGTTTAATACGTCTATTTTGGGCTTCATTTATGTCTTCCACATCAACCAGTCTATGACATCGTAACATTAATCTCTAAATTAGGAGTTGCCTCACAGTTAGTACATTACTGTCCTGATATAAAACAGAGGTAGGATACAAGAATGCAAAGAATTGACTCATCTTTTTATCAGCTGAGTTCGTCCAGCATCTCCCCAAGTGTTAATAAGTGGAATATTACCATTATGTGGGTTTCTACGCTACGGGATATATACGCTAGTATATTGTAAGTCTTTGATTAAGACAGTATGAAGTTAAGTTACAAAAGACAAACAATGCATTTCAAAGCTGAGTTATATTTGTACAGACTGTGAACTTCCCGAAGTTTTAATGCTTGCTGTTCTTGCATGTTGTTGAAGAGTGTAAAACTGTTTCTCTAAATAAGTTATAATTAATGGTAAACATTTTATATTAATGAAAGTGTATTGTGGATATTCCAACAAAATAATTTACTTATAATACAAAAAATGTGGATTATAAAAGAGTTCCGAATTAAAGCTTTGCATGACACGCCACAAATTAGGATATCATCCCCGTCATCTGGAAGTGTGGCGATCCTTCACAGCGCGGTTTTCAAGGAGCTTTCTCCCACGTACTACAAAGCTATGGAATGACCTTCCTTGTGCGGTGTTTCCGGGTCGATACGAAATGGGTACCTTGAAATAAAAGGTACACCTTCCTGAACGACCGGCAATGCTTCTGTGTTTCCTCTGGTGTTACATGAAAATGTGGGTGGCCGTGATCTCTTAGCACCAGGTGACTTGTTCGCTCGTTTGTCCTGCTTTTCCATAAAATCCCATCCCTCACATAAAATGCTAGGTCCTCGAAGACATGTTACCCTAGCTGGAGGCTGCTCTACGAGTTGAAGAATCACTGCCTGAGCGTTCTCGCTCGGGCAGCCCGTCCTATTATGGAGAGGATGTGTAGAGTTCCTCAACAATGCGATTTTCAAGGAACGTTCTTCCACATGCAGCCAAACTGTGTAGTAATATTATGTGTTTTAGACAGAGCCAAAAGGAAACACCAATATGTAACATAAAATAAACAAATGAATCACTTAAACCAACTTGCTATGGAACTGACCAATATGAAGGCAATGCCAAAGCTGAATCTATAGACTGCCATTACATAATATAAAGACATTACTTATAAAGAAAATCTACTCTGATCACCACTAATCATAGAACGTTAATCAGCTAAGCTGATCACAATATTAAATATATTTAAAAACAGATCAAATTTGATTGGTTGATTTTGAAGAGATCACTGAATAGCGATAAGGTCGCCTAATTGTGCTACAGTAACTGTTGAACATATTTATTAATTGTAAGTATATTTATTCAAATGAAACAAATCTTATAACTATACTAGCTGACCCAGGAAATGTTGTATTGCCATATAAAGTAACAAAAAAAAAATTTTGGGGTATAAAAAATAGATGACGACCGATTCTCAGAACTACCAAATATATCGTACATAAAATTTATCGTACTACAATAATCATTATACTCATATACCATGTTGCAACTCTATTGCGTATCTGTGGATGGAATGGAATAATATTAAAATCTCGATACAAAGATAGGTGTTGATCGTAGATGGGTGAAAATTTAGGGTTGTATGTATTTTTTAATGTGGTATCATAAAAAATAAAAAAAATAAATTTGTCTAAAAATAAAAAATAATAGGGGTTGACTACACTTAACATTTAGGGGGATAAAAAATAGATGTTGTTCGATTCTCAGACCTACCCAATATGCACACAAAATATCATGAGAACCGGTCAAGCGGTTTCGGAGGAGTTAAACTACAAACACCGAGACACAAGAATTTTATATATTAGATTTACAATACTATGCTAAGCCTATCATTACGGTGAAACGTACCAAGAATACTGGCAGCGTTTCCGCGTTGGATAGCTAGGCTGATCCGTTGACCGAAATAGCTGCCAGTGCTTGGGCTTCCAGGAGCCTTATTGGGGCGCGAAGATAGTATTTTAAACATTCTCCGCACCTCTGAGCCCCACGGGACAAGTATTTCGACACCAAGAGGCACAAAGACGTAAGACTCAATGAGACTGACATATCTGCGACGCTTGCTGTCTTCGGCAGTCGAAGCAGCAGCCCCAGTACCAACTGACGTAAATTGGATAAGAGAAGGAGCCAAAGTGTCGACGCAACTCCGTCACACACCAGTGTAAGTTTTGGTATATTTAGGTCAATAAAGTATTTTCATTCATTTATTCGTTCATTCATTCAACTCGACACGACATTGTTAAACAAAGCAAAGATCTGTGCAAAGTTTATTTGTTATAACCTCAACATAACTATTAAGTTTAATTAATTCGCCTGGAGCCTCCGTCGGTGCAGATCATGGTGGTAGTAGCAAATACTCCAGCGAGGCCCTGGAGGACTGACGTGGAGAAGGGTTTCGCGTGAACAGTAGTTGCTCGCGAGTCAGTCGATCCTAAGCTAAGGGAGAGATCTTATGTCGATACCTACGGCGTGTTTATATATATTTTTCTAATTTTGTAACCATTCTCTGTTAATAAGTTTCATATAAAATCACTGATGCGTGTTTAGTAAATAGAAACATTTCGATTAAACTTTTCTTACGCTCGCACATTTTCATTATAATTAAGCCAGTATCATAATACGCGAATATTGAATGTAATCCCTCGCTTACGGATTATGGTAATTCAATTTATAGCACGAACAAAATTTGTTTATATGCAAAGATCAGGATCACAGAAATGAACACCTATTAGACTTTATCCAAATAATGATAGACATTATTAGGTGCGTATTAAAGGATATATTTTAATAATTATTATTATAACCATTGCATTATATATTTTATTTAAATACAAAAGATATCTGTTTTTATGAAAATAAGGTACGAGATGAGCAAGACCCTCAGCTGATGGTAATTGATACGCCCTGTCCATTACAATGCAGTGCAGATTATTGAAAAACCAAAAAATTCTGAGCGACACTACAACTGCGCTCGTCACCTTGAGACATAAAATATCAAGTCTCATTTGTCCAGTAATTTACTAGCTACGGCGCCCTTCAGACCGAAACACAGTAATGCGTACACATTACTGCTTCACGACAAAAACAGGCGCCGTTGTGGTACCCATAATCTAGGCGGTATCCGGTGCAAAGGAGCCTCGTACTGGTAAAATGTGCAATAGTGGCAGGCGATCGAGAAAAGTGGTGGTAACAAAATCAAGATATTATACAGTTTGGTATTGTAACTAAATATTATCTAATATCTACATATAAGGTTTTAACACCACCTAACTTGTAGAAAAACAAAGAATTATTTATAAACTTTAGTAAAAATGACACTTAGTAATGTCAAAGATTTTACCACCACTGAGGAAAAGTTGAGCTCTCATCAAGAAGAAGTGGCAAGAATGTTATTGTTAAAATCTATATTTCTATATCAGCATTTTACATTATACAATGTACGGAAAATGATACAACAAAATTGCTCAAACACTTTCCCTTATTTGTGTAAGTTAATAAATATAAAAGATGTGTGACAAAAGAAAGTGATTAATAATATAAAAAAAACTCAAAAGAGTAACGGGTGCTGTAGATGTATCAACACACATACCCTGTAAATAAGTAGAGGTTTTACGCGAGTAAAGAATTAAGTAAATCGTTATATTTAGGCCCAGTATCCACCAAAGCGGAGAGGAGAGGAGATGTATTTTGATAATCAATAATATTTCGTTATTTTCACATCTCCTGTCCGCTTAGCTTCGGTGGAAATGGATCAAGCAGAGAGGAGAAGAAAGGTATTTTGATAATCAATCATATTTCGTTAGTTTCACATCTCCTGTCCGCTTATCTTAGGTGGAAATGAATCAAGCGGAGAGGATAGGAGATGTATTTTGAATGTAATCAATCATATTTCGTTAATTCTACATCGGCTATCCGCTTAGCTTGGGTGGAATTGGATAAAGCGGAGAGGTGAGGAGGTTTCTTATTTTTTTTTGATTTTGTGCCGCGAGCGAGAAAGCGGCGCGGCAGAGCGGAGATGTGAGATATCTGTAGCCAGGCGCCCCTTTCCCAGCACCTTCTCCCCGCGTCTCGCACATTTGTCGTTCCTTCAGTATTTTTAACCGACTTTAATAGTTTTGCGAAGTATTAACTCAAAAAAAGGAGGAGACTCCAAAAATATTCTTATAGAATTACATTAACATTATACTTATAGGTAATAAAATGGTTGTTGCTGTTGATGTCGGTTTTTATTTTTTTTTTATAAAATCCTCTTCCTCGAGCAAATTGAAATATAACTTTTGTAACAACATGACGTCTCCTTTCGTAGATATCAGTTGATTGATTTCGAGCTCTCACAGCTCACAGCTCCACTATGCAGAGGTAACATCTTCTCCCCGCTTCACATCTCCTCCCCGCTTTGGTGGAAACCGGCCCTTAGATGGACTGTGAATTGTTTCGCCCGGTGGGGAGAGAAGTCATTTTGAGGTATTTTCGCAACATCACTTAATTTCCGTTCGGAAGGTACCTCTGTACTCGGCGAAGCTACCATGCTCGTTTATATTTCAATCATCAGCTCTTGTTAAGATATATCGAATATATTTATGAAATGTTCGCGTGTTACATTTACAAAGACTTAATAATATCTCTATTTGATTAAATCTCAATATAATAAATTACGTGACACGTCGATGGACTCCTAAACTAACGAACGGATTTAAATGGGGATTACTTCATAGAGTGCAGTTTAGTCCAACTTGAGAGATAGGATAGTTTTTATATCGATGTGAGACCGATAATTATTTTTATTTTCAATATTTGTTTTGTATGGACATATTTTCTATGAGAGAATTTAGTGACGCACGGTTTGACAGTTCACTGTGAAACAATTTTATTATAACAACAGGGGAGCATTTATTACGAAATAATTCTTGATTTTTTGAAATATTATTGGGAAATTCCTATAAAACAGTATTTTTTTTATTATCTACAGTCGGCTATGTACAGCAGCATATGAAAACTCATGATTAAAGTGTTTTCAGCAATAAACTTAAACTAAACAATTTGTTATTTAAAGTGATCACTTCTGGAAATAATTATACAAATTTAAATTGTAACTTAAATTTTATGAACGATGCGGGACTCAAACCTGCGACGTCTCGAGTTCCGTCTGAGCGCTCTTTCCAACTGAGCCAACCGTTCGAGTACGCATGGGTCGTATATTTTTGTATACTTTTATAGTTTAAAATTACAAATTGTTTACATTTAAAATTCCGACTTCTCAAATCAATTTCCGAATATTTATTCATAAAATATCCAGATATAAGTATAATTTAGGAATAAATAACTATCCTTGTATTAACTTCAATTACTTGCTAAACTTTCTCTTGGGTGCTTCACTGGTATGAGCAAATATTTTTCAACAAAAATTAATAATCTGTGGTCACCCCAAAAAAATATCATGATTCGAAAGGCAAATATCACTTGCTGTGACAGTTTTCACTGAAATCATCCAATAATTGGCACTTGTAACAGATTTTAAGTTTTTTAACATGATGTGTAAAAATGATTTGAATTTTACTTTATTGTTAATTCCGCCAATATTTGTCTTAAAACAATTCGACACGTGTTTCACCTCTATACGAGGCATCCCCTGGACGTGTTGACTCGCCAAAATCTGGCACGAGACTCAGAGTCATTTGGATAATTATGGATTTCCGCAAAGTAACGCCTACTTTAATAAATTTTATTAAAACATATAATAATAATATATAAACTGTTAGAGGTAAGGAATAAATGGGCAATAAAGCTTTGTCTTTGGTAACAAATTATTTATTGCTTTTATTCTCCTAAACTTAAAAAATAATATTATAAAATATTTATATCTCTAATCTTAAAATTCGCTCAATTATACAACCATTCCGAAATCACTCAATTTGATCTACTTAAGAAAATTTGTACAGAATTTAACGGACTTTTCTATTATACTTTTCTATTATAAGTTCAAAGTAAAGAGCAATTTCTTATAACAAAATAAGGCTAGAAATCGAACAACAACAATTTAACCCACACAAGACGTGCGAATGAATGCATTTTTTTTAAATATAAAACTATTTCAAGTGAATGAATTATAAAATAGAATAACCTAGAATGCATTCTCACCGATAGCGGTATTGAAAACAAATTTGATTTATTTCTACTCGGTCATGATATCGACAGTCTGTTACTATAAATGAAATATCCGACAATTCGCTCGTGGCACATTTTTCCAACTGACAATTTCCGTCAATTCAGCAACGTTGCACCTTTGATCACTGCACACACACCGCCGGTCATGTATTTTCAAGCTAATCCCAGCAAATTTTTATAGACATAAATCTTTCCCTACATTACATACTTGTTTTCAGTTGAACAATAAAATGTTTAGGCGCTGTGAACACTTCATTTTCATGGTATTTAATGAGGTCGCGCTATCACGCTCTTCTATGTAGCGCTGGCTCGGGTAAAATCAGCACTAGTCAATAAAGGAAGTGCGATTAGCCAAAGCAAAACTTACCAGAGCTATTTTTATACACAATAAAGTTATTATAATATAATATATTATAATTATATTATTATAATATATTATATATCGTAGTATTAACTTAGCCTTGATGAGGTTTTCTACTATGTCACATGCCGTTATGTTATAGGTATATAAAGTATAGTATAAAACAAAGTCGCTTTCTCTGTCCCTATATCCCTATGTATGCTTAAATCTTTAAAACTACGCAAGGAATTTTGATGCGGTTTTTAATAGATAGAGTAATTGAAGAGGAAAGTTTATATGTACAATAACATCCATTAAATAGTGGAAAAATACTGTTACTTTTGAGGTTTCTAATGTGATGTCGTAAATAATTATATTTTTTCCGCTTACATTGCAAACGCAGGCTGAACCCTACGAGATCTATCAAAATAATGTACTTAGTATTGTACACATTGAAAAGGTCTACAGAAAACTCCGCTATGGTATATGTCTATCTCTTATGGATATCCCACACTAAAAAAATTTTGTCATTTACTTTTTACGACAAATAATGGCTAATTTTCGAAGCGATGTTAACCAATACAGCATTAATCCTTATCTAATTAAATACCTTAAATACATTGTTGATTTAATATAGATCTATATGGCGCTTTATAGCATATAATTTAAATGAATATTTTCGAAGATATTACAGATTTAAAAATTGCGAGACGTAGCGTTTGCGGCGGTTCCAGCCGGCCGGAGCGGTGGGAGCCTGCCCGTAACTCTAAATTTAAAGCGCGCGGGCCACGGGCAGTAATGAATAAATCAAAACGGCTTTAAATTTTATACCCGTGAGAAGCCGGAGCGGGGCGCAAGTAGGTATATAATATGTAATTAGCTTGTCATGTGTATATCAATTTTAACGTTAATGTATGGAAGTGAGAGTTGGATATGGCAGAAGAAGCATAAAAGCAGAATTAACGCAGTTGAGATGCGATCACTGCGTAGTATGTGTGGGGTAAGACTGACTGATAGAATTCCGAATGCGGTAATACGAGCGCGCTGTGGATTGAAAGAGGATGTTGTGACAAGGTTTGAAAAAGGAATGCTTAAATGGTTTGGACACGCGGAGCGAATGAGTGAAGAAAGAATGACGCATCAAATATATAAGGCAAGTGTGTGTGGGCAAGTCGGTCGCGGGAGACCTCGTAGAACATTCGTCGATCAAATTGGGGACGTTTTGAGAAAAGGAGAGGTCCGAAGCACCCGCAACCGGCGAGCATGTATGAAAAGAGTAATGAATGTAGAGGAAGCGCGTGAGGTTTGTAAGGATAGAAGCAAATGGCATTCTATTGTCTCTGCCTACCCCGACGGGAACAAGGCGTGAG
Organism: Leptidea sinapis; assembly: GCF_905404315.1. NCBI lineage: Eukaryota > Metazoa > Arthropoda > Insecta > Lepidoptera > Pieridae > Leptidea > Leptidea sinapis. The sequence goes on along the minus strand of NC_066285.1, from coordinate 2,749,340 downwards.
TATGTGTGTGTGTGTGTGTGTGTGTGTGTATATATAATATTATAACAATATATTTCAACGTTATTTTCGAGGCCTCTGATTTTGTTGAAATAATAAAATATGTACACACACACCGCGAAATTTGAAGCTAAGAAACATACTTTAATAAATTATTTTTTAAATGACTTGGAGAGTTCGTTCAGTAGCGATATCAAGTCTTAATGAATAGGAGACTTGTTAGTTTTCTATATTATTTATTTATTCAGGTACAAAACAGTCTTAAGGTTACAAATATACATAAACTAGAAGACAAAACAGTTCCATAAATTAAATACTGATAATCTTTACAATGGACAATATTGAAGAAAAACAACAAAGATATTTTAAACCGATGTGAAAACTACAGAATTACAACAAACAAAACGAAAATTTAAGCAGTTATAAGAGTATTGTTAAGAACAGGACACAATAACAATGATTTTATTATTTAGAGTTAACAATTGTTTACATCGATTGTAATATCACCTACTGTTTTCTTATATTTTTGTATATTTAATGAAAATATATCAATTTCAGTAAGATGTAAATTGTTCAAACTACAAGAGCACAAATCACAAATGTATTTCCTGCATAATTGGTTTTACAAGGTGATAATTAGTATTATAATTTATTTACACTAGAGTATAGAGTTAATTCGTTCATTTCTTACATACTTGACCCTATACACGACGATAGTAATATACAAATAAACATATTACCGTAAAAAAACCTTAGAAATCTCTTTATTTTAATGGAAATCGCAAAAAACAAGACTAACAAGGGTCCTGTCAACTTAATGGACAATTCTCGGAATAACGACACCTTTTGTCAATAAATAAAATAATATATATCTGGTGTTGTTAAAGAACGGCATAGAAACAAAATAACGTATTAAATGTTAGTGAAGTTATTAACAATTATATTGTAAAAAGAATATTTTATATTATTTTTCCTGTTAAATCAAATCAAAAATATTTTATGTCATAGGTAAATTAAATTACACTTGAAATATGTAATTTTTTCATACAACTCATTCGGAAGGCAGATTTTCTTAGGGAAGGACGAGCAAGAAAAACGTAAGGTTGCTCTTTGCTATGAATAAACTAAAAAATCTACCGATTTAAATAAAATCAGATAATTTATTTTTCGTTCTTGCGTAAAATGATTTTGTCAATTCCTCGACGGTCTCAACTAATGAGGCTATGTTCAACCATGGCGAATTCTGCGTAAGAATTTGGCCTTAAGGCCTTACAAGGTGCAACCCGTGCAGTAATTGAAGCCGTCCTTTTTATCTTAACCTTAGGTCTTCAAAAATGACATTGACGTTTCTGATTTCTAAGCTGAATAGTTTGCGCGAGAGGCACTTCCAAAATATAGATGTGTGGCCCCCCCCTCCCCCTCTGTAACGTCGAAAAATAAATATATACGATGTATATTACCATGCAAACTTCCACAGAAAAGTGATTTGAACGAGAGATCTAATAAGTAGTTTTGTTTTAATACGTCATTTATCGTAAACCTTTCATTCAATCAACTCAAATATTATTATTAATGTTAAAGAACTTTTATATTTTGTTTCTTGCTGCTACGGAACTTTTCATGGGCGAGTCCGACTCGCACTTGGCCGCTTTTTTCAAAGTCTGCCCTTGGAATGAGGTTACGGTTAATGGATTACAGTATCAAGAGATCTATTTATTAAAGAAAAATGCTTACCAACTAGATGTAGAATTATTGCTGTGACTACTAATAATTTTAAATTTAATACTTTTACTTACTTATTCTTACAATTCGGTGGTCTGGGGCACCAGTATTGGTGGAAACCTGGGGAATCGTATTCAACATGGGGTTTCATTATTCATTTTACTAGGGAATTATTCAGTTTATCAGCGAAATAATTTATCTAAGAGCCTTAGTGTTACGCAACAAAAACCAACGGATTTTGAAACTTTTGCGAGCTATTTTGTCAACATGATCAACAAATCTCAGCTCCCCATCTAAAATTACACCCTGATCTTAGATATAGCTTTTTTGATTTATTGGTATGCCATCAACATAATATTTACTCTAAAATGGATCTTTTAGGGGATTCATATTCTGGGCGTAGATAAAGTCTTGTATTATAAATAGGCCTTAATAGTTGTAGATAAACTGTTGATAATTAGGTATTAAAACACTCATGTGATACTATTATCCACATTCGTGGTTTAATACCCTTTGTTACACAACAGTTGCATAAATAACTATAAATCAACTGCATATAACTCGTTATTTGATTCTTGAATGCTTTTGGAAATATCGTGGATAAAAATGTAAACAATAATGGTCCTAACTGAGACCCTTGAAGAACGCCAGATGTTCATTGAAATTAATTTGCATTGATATCCACTTAGTTTAACTACTTGTGGTCAAGCTTAATGTAATCCTTACCACTCTAAAGTACCTACCTTCTCAGATGCAGTATGCACCTCTTACCTTATTTATTAGGAGAGGGTGGTATACGAGTATATTGTCAAACTAATACTGCACAATTATTGTAATAGCGATACCTGCGTGGCCTGCCCACTACAAATTTTAGATCATTTATACGTCTAGATAGACTATGACAGCTGTGAAAACCTCGAAAAATATTGAGTATAGAATTAACCTATATTTTGAGCAATGTACGCACACTAACACAAAGTGTCATACAAATCAAACAAATACAAACGAGTGTAAGAGAGTGTAGTTTGTTGCGCACACTTAAATATTAAACCTGGCCTGTTTAACTAAAAACTGGCTACCATAAATACTGTTTACATTATTTGTAGCCAGACTGCGAACATTTTCATTTTCATGTTTCATGATTTGCATTACGAGAACTTTCAGATTTATTCGCAATTTCGCTTCCTCTTCCGCTCATGCCGCAAAAACGAGAATTTCGTGAATTAAATGCGACATTAACCACGAACTTATTAACCGCTTGACTTGCGCGATGTATTAATGTACAACCTACACATATTTAGTCTACCGTAATTTTTATCATTACCACTTTTTGAGTTACGAGGTTTGATCACATCTTTTTTTGCTTAACTGGTGTTTTCTTCTCACATATTTTGCAATGTGTCCGCAATACATGTTTCATCCATTTAATTTCAAGTTGAAGAGGGCTAGTGATTACTACACAAATGTGTCAGCAATATAACCATGACTTTTTGAGGAGTTCAACAAAGAAAGAAATCAGAAAAAATTTATAAGCATCAAAATATTATAATGTCGAATAGTAAGACTACGTACAGCCTTGAACTAAGGGGAATGCTGAACCTGGACATCGTGAGCGACTTCGTCTACCTAGGTAGGGTCTAACATTAAGAAAACAGGATCAAGCGAAAATGAGATAAGGAGACGTATAGGTATGGCCAAAAATGTTCCAGTTGCACAATATATGGACATTTTTAGAAATTGGTGACTTCGCTAGTTTTCTCCATATTCAGATATGGAGCGGAGACCTGGACACTGTAAAAGGTCGACAGAGACCGAATAGATGCCTTTGAAATGTAGTGCTAAAGGTGGTGGAGAAAAATGTTACAGATTCCATGGACCGCTTTTTGCACCTACGTGTCTATTCTGAGAGAGCTTAATGTCAAAACTAGGCTTTCCACTATATGCCTTCGTACGGTGCTGGAATTATTCGGACATATTGCTCGTAAAGAGGGTCACAATCTTGAACAGCTGATAATAATAGGCAAGGTAGATGGCAAACGTCCCAGAAAGCGCAGTCCCACGAGATGGTCGGACCAAATACGATCTTCTCTGAACATCAACTTCCACAATGTCCTTCATGAAACTAAGGATCGCAGGAGATAAAGGGAAATCATACGGGAGGAACAGATGCAGCGGGGGAGTCACGACCCTCACTAATGAGGGAAACGACGCGAGGAGGAAGTAAAAATACTTAGTAGTCAGATCAGCTTGTGCACGTATCTATACATTGCATAAGCACTATTCAATGCAGTACAACAGCGCGACGATCAAGTCAACTTCTATCAGTTTCCCTTATCGTTGCGTAGAGATGTGTGGTATCTGCTACTTCTACCGCATATATCAAGTGGAGCAGTTTTTAAGAGCAAAACACCGATTGCTCCAACAAACTTGTAGTCGCACGGTTCGCAAGAAACTTTTTGCCTCGCACAGGGACGTTGTGGAATCATTTACCTATTTATGACCTCAGGCAGGCCTGTCTCACTCCCTGTGTAGGTATCGTAAGTACGTGCGGCGGCCTCTACAGAGTACGCCAGCCAGTAGGGACTCACGAACGAGCAGTGAAGCACGCGCGAGTTTAGTTGTTGTTGGTTTTCAGACTTCCGTAATTGTACTTATATATATTTATTGCCTCAGGGTTAAGCAAACTCTCGTACTCACTCCCTGAGAGCCCTCTCTAATTAAAAAAAATGGATATTTTGTGTGCGGCATATTGCAGTAGAAGAACGTGTAAAGGCTCTCAATGCTCGTGGTATTCCTCTGCAGGAGAATATAGGCAGTGGGATGAGGTGAGGATCGTTTTTCCTACTGTTAAAAAAGAACTAACACGATATTAATGCTGGTTATGATACAAGTGTCATTTTTATTGGTATGATTTACAATTAGATAATAACCGAAATAAGAAAATTGATTTTTCATTTCTCATACTCGGAAAGTAATCTGATTATCCCACCTAAGGGCCGGAATGAACTTTGAAAATAGTACTGCTGTCAGCTGTGAAGAGGTTTATGTAAAGAAACTAATTTAAAAAAAAATGCGGCCATGTGACTTTCTATACAGCCAGTGTGAACTTAGCGCAAACTTCTTTGAGCAGTAAGCCGCAACAATTATGCGGTGAGTTCTATATTTGAAATTTCTCCTAAAAATCCTATTTTGACAATTCATTTTAAATAGGTACTACTAATATCATATACATTATCATATAATATTATATATATTATGAATAAATAGTTTAAATAAACAACTAGTTTTATTTTCCTCATATTCGAAATGAAAAGTAAATTGTTTAACACGGGTAAAAGAATAAATTCCTACTCGGACTACAGCCGCTAAATACCTCGGGAATTGATTCTTTCGACCCTCGGTTAACAATCTACTAATCTGAGCTATGAGAATTATCAAGATAGTAATGCCAACTTTACGGGAAGTTAAAATAAAATTAATTATAAATAAAAACTAATATTGACACACTTTTACACAAATTATCTTGGCCCAAACTAGGCATAGCATGTGTTGTACTGTACTGAGTTTGTTGCGTTGTTGCGCCCATTCTTCTCAGGCTTGAAGCATTCATTTTGGAATGGGTGGTAGTTTTTTGACTTTCAATAAGTGATGTCACATCCTATTTTGAATAAAAATATTTGAATTTGAACTATGGGTACAAGACAACGATATATTGAATGCAATATACCTACTTAAACATACATAAAATACATTTAAAAATCTATGACTCGGCAACAAACATCCATATTCGTCATATAAATGTTTGCACCTACCGGGATTGGAGCCCGGAACCTCTAGCTCAGTAGGCAGGCACTAACCACTTGACAAAATAGGTAGTCTAAAAAATAATTATAGAAATGCAAATGGTCGGAGGAAAAATTATTGTAAACTTATTTCTTTAGTAATTAATTGTACCAATGACGTTCTATACATAATTCGTACTCATTTCTTCACATAGTCAAAATTTTATTAATAAAATATTTTTTTGTCATATTAACGACATTTGTAAAAAATCAATCATAACAATAATTATTTCTTTTTTCTTTTAATGAAATAATATCACAGCAGATCTGTCAAACTATGCGTTTAAAATTTATCTCATAGAATAATTCATCTATACATATAAATCTGTCTGTTTGTTCCAGCTAATCTCTGAAATGGCTGGAACGATTTTGACCGGACTTTTATTGACAGGTAGCTGATGTACAAGTTACTCCAACTAAAGCTACGTTTATTTTAGAAAAAAAAATATTTTAGAAAAATAATGTTGCAATGTCCACGAAACGGTCAAACTCTAAAAATAATTTATATGGCAAAACAACGTTTGCTGGGTCAGCTAATTCAGAAATAAAAGTTGAAATTAGTAAATATTAAGGGGCACTCATCGAAATAAAAGCTTTCCTATCCCTCAATTTGTATCTAACTGCACACAGTGTGCAAAGTTTAATTAAAATCGGTTCAGTAGTTTAGGATTTCATCGCGGACAAACAACGTGACACGAAATTTTATATATAAAGTTTGTTCTTAAAATATGAAAATTATTTCTGTATAAAGTGCGAGTCTCCGTTCCTAAAAATAAATCCTTAAAGGTCCGCCCTTAATAATTTACAAAGGAAACGGAGCGGTATTTAAGGCGAAGCTTATTTCAATACTATTTTAGGGAGCCTCTATATAATCAGTATGAAAATAAGGAACGAGACGAGCAGGACGTTAAGTGGATGGTAATTGATATGCCCTGCCAATTACAATGCAGTGCCACTCAGGATTATTGAAAAATCGAAAAATTCTGAGCGGCACTACAATTGCGCTCGTCATTTTGAGACATAAGATGTTAAGTCTCATTTGCCCCGTAATTTCACTAGCTACAGCGCCCTTCAGAACGAAACACAGTAATGTTGTCACATTACTGTTTCACGGCAGAAATAGGTGCCGTTGTGGTACCCATAATCTAGCCGGCATCCTTTGCGAGGGAGCCTTCCAATTTTACGAATATTTTCCACTATAATGTTACATTTATAAGTAGTCAAATCCCTGCTCCCTGAACAATCAGGAATCTAACACACTAATATTTAACCAATACCACCCCCAGCGTCGTCGAAGATGAGGCCGAGTCGGCGATAGAAAATTAGGTCAGTGATTTGCAGAAAATCCTCATGGGTCATTTGAAAAATAAGACCAACAACCAAAGAGGATATAAATACTACGTAATAAGAGGCGGCTGAGAAAAATTTAAATTTAGTTAAGTATGAAACGTGCAGTCCTTTGACATAAGTTTGAAATAGTAGTAATTACAGCATGGCGATTGGCGACGAAGTATAATTCTGCTAAGTTTGAAAGCAAACAGTTGTTTACAAAATTATAGCCGTCATCTGTCAATCTATCAATGAGTGCATGTTTCATACAATCGAGTGAATCGCTTTTTTCTTCTTGAGACTTACGCTAGGCTGCTAACAACGACATCTTTGTGGAACAGTCACTCACTTCCAATCACAACACCGACTGCACAGCTATTTTATACATTTCATACGTATATGCCTTAGATACGTTTAAATATACTGTGACAGCGGTGAAAATAATTGCAAAAAAATTGAGGAATTTGGATATTTGGAGTTATGCATGCACACTAACACAAAGTGACATACAAATCGCGAGTAGACGTAGCTTGTGACGCATCTAAAGTAGGTAATAAACCTGGTCTGTTTTCATCGGTTGTCTAGCAGCAATAGGCTGATTCTGAGCGGCACTACAATTGTGCTCGTCACCTTGAGACATAAGATGTTAAGTCTTATTTCCCCAGTAATTTCACTAGCTACGGCGCCCTTCTGACCGAAACACATTAATGTAAATTTAAATTTTTTACTAATTCTCATTTAATCAAAATACTGTGACATCAACTGGAGAACTTTGTGTTAGAGGCGAGAGATCTTATAATATTTTGTGCATTAAAATTAAATGTCGAATTCTCAAAATATCCTGCAGGTTGAAAATGTGAAAATTCTAATTACTTAGTGGTCGTCATTTCATTTCTCGCTATGCCAATGAAACTTACCTCTTGACCCACGATATTCCAGTGCCCAGCTATATTATTAATACTAGCTGACCCGGCAAACGTTGTTTTGCCATATAAATTATATATTTTTAGATTTAGACCATTTCTTGGAAATTGCAATATTACTTTATTATTCTAAAATAAAAGATTTTTTTCTCAAATAGATGTAGCTCCGTCAGTAAGTTACGTTTTCTTACATCAGGTACCTGCCAATAAAAATCCCGTCAAAATCGGTCCAGCCATTTCAGAGATTAGCCGGAACAAACAGACAGACAGACAAATATTGTATTTTTTTTTTATGTAGTAAAAAACGGTTATTTCAATATTACAAACAGACACTCCAATTTTATTTGTATGTATATGTATAGAGGTATAGATAATATTGAACTGAACTGAAATCAGAAATGCTCGAAACTCTCCAATCTTACAAAACTCTCTTTAATTATTATTTATTACGGTGACAAATTCATTAGTTCTTTTCTTGGTATTATTTACTGTATGTGTATGTTTAGATTACATGCATTATGTCGACAGCACCATCTGTTATCTTATCTAATAAAACTATTTCAGTGAAGCCATTACAGGTTATGTATTTGTACTGCAAATGCCTATTGCTTGTTATGTATTCTTGATTTATGTTATATTATATTTTGTGGTATGCAATATATATTTCATTTCATAATACAGCTGGGATTTACTGAGTATTTGGAGTACCTTCATTAATTAATCAATATTACGCTTAGAAAAATGCTCTTTTTCAACTGTTCTATTTATTTTTATGTCTCATCTCTCATACCAATATACCTACTTCCATGATACTGCAGACAGTTCTTGTGAAAACTTAAAGCTGTTTCTTTTTACTTAAATAAGAAACGACACTGCGTCGTAAATTCTTCAATAAAGTTTTGCGACAGACACTCCCATATACTTGGTATTTGTAAAAATGTCTCGTAGCGTCGGTCAATGCTTACATATTTGTGCTTTTATTTCATTTATTTTACAGCTCTCCTAATGCTTGAAAATGCTGCAAGTGCCAAAATAGTGCCAGAAATGCGTTCTTTTAAAACATCAGCCGTCATCAGCGGTAAGACGACCATTGCTGGACAAAGGTCTCCCACAAAGATTTCCACGACGATCGGTCCTGCGCTGATCTCATACAACCTATTCCAGTGATCTTGACCAGATCGTTGGTCCATCTTGTGGTGGCCTACCAACACTGCGTCTCCCGGTACGTGGTCGCCATTAGAGGAATTTACTTCAACTACGGCCATCTCTCCGTTGAACTATATGCCACTTCACTATCGCAATCATTTGGTCTATGTCGGTGACTTTGGTTCTCCTACGGATCTCCTCATTTCCATTTCGATCTCGCAGCGAAACACCGAGCATAGCTCTCTCCATTGCCCTCTGAACGACCTTGAGCTTTCTCATCAGGCCCATAGTTAGCGACCACTTCTGCGTACCGTAAGTCGTCACTTTAATGGTGAGCAATTTATCCGTCAGACGCTTCACGGCGCGTATCATCGTTCTGAGCATTTTTCCAGTGGCAGCTCGAACCATTTGACCGCAAAGCTGCTCGAATTGTAGGGGACCCATTTCTCTGTGAACGGCTAAATCACTTAGCAGTACGTAGAGACATCGCTTCATCGTGTGTCTTCTACCGCATTTATCACGGGGAGTGTTCTGAAGAGCTGTTTCACCTGATTCCTGATACCTAATTCCACCACGACATGTCAACATGCATGTGTGACGTGCCTCCACAGTACGGTTTAAAAAGAACTATTTTCCATGTACAACTAAGTTATGGAATGGACTTCCTTGTGCGGTGTTTCTAGGACGTTGCGACATTGGTACCTTAAAAAACCGCGTACACCTTTCTATAAGACCGGCAGCGCTCCTGTGATTCCTCTACTGTTGTAATATAATGTGGGCGAAGGTGATTACTTAATGACCCGCGCGCTCTTATGTCCTTCACTTCTATTTTACCAAATTGCCGATAACATATACATTACCCACGTAAAGTATGTAATGGACTATACCATTAATAATATTATTATATATTCATAACCCTGTAATTTACATGTAAAATAAAATATCAATATGTTTGCAAAACACGGAATATTTCCATTTATTAAGGGCTAGCTGACCCGGCAAACGTTGTTTTGCCATATAAAGTATAATTCACGCGATAGTTTTATAAGTAATAAAATATTGCCTATATTATAGCCTGTACATCATTTTGTTCTATTGTCAATAGTTTTTGCAGCGCACGCAAAAATAGGTTTTCGATTTTACATCTTGTGTTACAAAATAGCAATTTTATTACGGATCCCTAATTTTGAAACACATAACCTTCCTCGATAAATGGACTACCCAACACTGAAAGAATCATTCAAATCGGACCAGTAATACCAGATATTAGCGCGTTCAAACAAACAAACAAACACTGCAGCTTTATAATATTAGTATAGATTTAAGTATCTGGATATATTGACACTGCATGGCGTATTACAGTTTTATAGTATATTAAAAAAGATCTTTAGCATAAGCAGTACATCTAATTAGGTATAAAATGTAAACATTCTCAGCAAACTTTACTATACGCTACAAGTGAGAGGCTCCTTTGCACAGGAAGCCGGCTAGATTATGCAGTGAAGCAGTAATGTGTAAACATTACTATGTTTCGGTCTGAAGGGCGCCGTAGCTAGTGAAATTACTGGGCAAATGAGACTTAACATCTAATGTCTCAAGGTGGCGACCGCAATATTGGTGCCGCTCAGAATTTTTGGGTTTTTCAAGAATTCTTAAGCTGCAATGCATTGTAATGGGTAGGGCGTATCAATTACCATCAGCTGAATGTCCTGCTCGTCTCGTCCCTTATTTTCATAAAAAAAAACTTTTCCAAAGTATTTCAGCTAATCATATAGAATTGACAATTTCAAAGTAATTAGAAAAACTTAAAAATATAATAATTTAAATTCTAGCCTGAAATTTAAGAAGACACAAGCTTTCAGTTTTCAATTACATTGAATTGTGAAATGACTTAAATTCAACGTGGGACTTTATGTGAAAGTTTGTAAAGGAAAGTTGAGATCCGATTGCTTACAATGCAAGAGTTTCCTATTCAAATTAATCTTAAATCATTCAGTAGAGTTTGGTTAATTACTTAAATGATAAACAATATATATTCTTCTCTCTCAGAGCGCCAATTGTTTCCGAATCGGTAGTAGTATCTAATATATTAGAAATGACATCAAAAATAATTCTAAAGGAATCAGTTTTGAGAAAATTAATGCCTTTTATAACTATGGCTCCATTGTCCGTCCGCCTATCTGTCCGTGTATATCTTATTAACCGCAATATGTAAACAATATTTTAATTTATTAGTTTAAATATAAAAATGCTCGCATAAACCTTTTTTTAATTACATTTTATGCGAAAACATACATCTACTGCACTCTCTTGAGTTTTTTATAAATAATAACTTCTTTTTCTTTAACTTACACAACTGAGTAATTTTGTTGTATCACTTTACATACATTGCATAAAATATAATGTAAAATGCTGAAACTTTTGATATAGATTTAAAATTATGGCATCTAGTTTCTTGCTACTTCTTCTCATTAAAGCTCAACTCAAGTACTGGTTAAATTATTGACATTCATAAGTGTAATTATGATCTAAGTTAATAAACGATTTACCTTTCTTTCTTTAACATTGTCCAATGACTTTTTCTTTTTAACAAATAATGTACTAATTCAATCAATTTCAAATTCCATTACTTAACATAAATAAAACAGTCTAAAATACATTCAATTTTATATTCATTGCTATAATTATTACATTTATTACTACACTAGCTGACCCGGCAAACGTTGTTTTGCTATATAAAGTATAATTCACGCGATAGTTTTATAAGTAATAAAATATTGCCTATAATATAGCCTGTACATCATTTTGTTCTATTATCAATAGTTTTTGCAGCGCACGCAAAAATAGGTTTTCGATTTTACTACTGCTAATAACTAATAAATGGACTACCCAATACTGAAAGAATCATTCAATCGGACCAGTAGTACCAGAGATTAGCGCGTTCAAACAAACAAACAAACACTGCAGCTTTATAATATTGTATATAATATATATATTATATAGTATAGATTTGTGTTATATTATTACCATATTCTTGGATCATGACCGGTGTAATGTTGTGGTAGACAATAACAGATCAGCTATCTAATCTAGTAACTTCATTTTAGTTTCAATGATACTTCCATGCGTTTTGGAGAAAAACGGTATTAATGTTGTTAACATCGTACTTATGATACAACTAGTTGACCCGGCAAATGTTGTTTTGCCATATGAATTATTTTTGAGATAGACCGTTTCTTGGACATTGCAACAATACTTTATTTTTCTAAAATAAAAGAATTTTTCTAAAATAAACGTAGCGTAAGTTACTCGTTATAACATCAGCTACCTGCCAATAAAAGTCCCGTCAAAATCAGTCCACGAATTTCAGAGATTAGCCGGAACAAACAGACCGACAGACAAAAATTGTAATAAATATTGTTTTGGTGTATGTACCGTATATATATTCATATACATGTAGTAAAAAATGGTTATTTCAATATTACAAACAGACACTCCAATTTTATTTATATGTATAGATATATCGTACATATGCGCATAATCTCTCTCTTCAAGGTTCGGGACTTTAAAAAATATAGATTTGCTTTAGAAAAGTTGATATTACATTCAAAATAGCTTGCAAATCCGCAGTATGTCCTTGATTTCACTGTATGCAAAATTCTAAATCCCAGCTGAGCTCGAATGCTGAGCTCGAAGACAATATTGAATGCTGAAAGTACAGAATTTAGGAGCGCAATGAAATATACAGGTAATACCGGAGATTTAAAACTTATCTCACATCTTCACTCGGATGGTTTTGAGTAAAACGTTTATAAGACAAATTGTTACTTTAAATCCGTTACTATTTACTATATTATTTCGATAAAATGCGTGTAGTTAATGATTAAAACTGGCGGTAATATTTAGAGACTGACTTCAAGGGTCAGGGAAGTTTGAATTATAATTGTTATGCCATTTGTTATATAATTGTTATATATACACCAAAATAACATATTTTACAATTTTTTTCTGTCTGTCTGTTTGTTCCGGCTTATCTCTGAAATGGCTGATTTTGGCGGGACTTTTATAAGCAGGTGTAATAAAGAGTACCTTAGGCCTCGTTTATTTTAGAAAAATTGTTTATTTTAGAAAATAAAATAAAGTAATGTTGCAATGTCCAAGAAACGGTCTAACTGTAAAAATAATTTATATGACAAAACAACGTTTGCCGTCTTAGCTAGTGTTATATATAATTAATGAGAATCAGCTTTTATGAACTTTTAACAGTAAAAATCAAGAAATGTTTTCGGAAGTAATTTTATGGCAATGAAATTACCATTTTTTAGGTTAATTTAAATATAAACTTATTATGTATAGATGTTTTGATAACGTACATCTTAGAAGCAAAGAAAGAGACTCAAGTATACAATACTTTTTAATCAAATCAAATCAAAATCACTTGATTCGTGTAGGTCAAAGAAGTGACACTTATAAATGTCAAAAGTTTACTTTTCTTCTTATATTTACCGCCAATTCTAATAGATTCTAGAACAAGTGAAATGAATAATTTCTGTCACTTATTGGTCAAACTAGTTAGAAATATTGGATATTACGTGTTTTATCAAATTAAATTGATTAAATAAATTTTTATTACGAAACCAAGAACGGTGACTTATTAATGTCTCCATATCGTTAGCGAACAGTATTCAGTATGCTAACGACAATTGTGATTGGTGATTTATTAAGTGTGTGTCTGGATCTAACTGGTTGCGTCATGGAGTTTTGATTGGACTGTATTTCATAAAGGGGTAAACAGAACAAGAAGCATAGGAATAAAGGGATAAGTCCTGATCCTGGGTTCTTCTATCGTCGCCTGAGTTTGCTGGCAAACCAGATTATATATTCGAGGGACGATTAACGAAGAAATCACTACGATCTCACGGCGGAAAATCAACAGGAATGCGAGTATTTCCTGGATTTATGATTAAATGTTGCGGTGCTCAGCCTTCCCGTGCAGTAACTTGACAGAATATTGTATTTCTAAGCCATGCGATTCGCTAGCGGATTATTCTAAAGCTGTACCGGCTAAGTTCCTAGAATAAAGGTGTTAGGGGTTAAGGAAAAGGTTGTGTCTTATTTGGGCAACTAAACTAAAACCACATCACTAAGTTAGCTACCTGTTCTCATCTTCGCGCGGTGATTATACTTTAGTACAAATATTTTATTATATCAAATATTTTAAAATATTGGGTTTGGGTAGGATATACCAGTCGGTATAATAGATATGTTTGTTGCTTACATATCACACTAAACAAACTACTCATGAGTTAGCAATTTATTATATACATTAAGTAGCAATTATGAAAACAAATTGTTTAAATTATTTGTTTATAAACGTTGCCTGGGCAAAAAAAGTAGGGCCCGATAAGACACTTGGTCCATAACATCTGTCGGAAGCAAGGCAGTGAATAACTTCGTGCTGCCCTAGTTCATTCTAGCCGATATGAATTCACAAAATGCTCGTTTTAGTGAAATGAGCGGGAACTAAGATTTAATCTTCTTAAAACGGTCACATAAAACTGCACATAATTTATACTAGAACTATGTTTTGTGGTTTAATGTAATGTTTTAACTAAAAATCAACGTTTTTATGCAAAAGCAGTTAAAGTCGCTTGGTATCGTAAAATGATCATCTTTGAGGGCCTAATGCTGGGAGATTTAAAAAATATATATGTTAGGTACTGATGTGTTTAACATTGTTTTGTAAATGCTAGGTTTCTAATTACCTTCCCTCCATTAAAGCAAGCGATCCAAAGATTACCCTCGCAATCTATCGTCATACCATCTGGGACACCAGTGATGTTATTGGCCTTGAAGCTGAACAGTGTTCTTCGGTTACCTGAAATAATATTGTTATAATAGCATACGAATGATGCGATATCTTACGGGAGGTGCACGCAGCACATGCTATGGCTTGACACAGAGACAGTAATATATTTGAAGAGGAATGGATGATGCTTAACTGACGCCGTGCTCACGACTGTCGCTGTCGACGTCTAGCTACTTCATAGCTCCACATATATACTTGGTGGCCGAAAAGTTGACGTCCAAAGCTAAAATTTGAATTTGGCTCATTTTATTGGCCAATGTTCTGGGAAGTTTTTAAAAATGCTCTCCATTTTTTTTTGATACCTTGAACATTTTCATGAATTTAGCTGGAGCAGTTATCTTGAACTTACGACTCAATTCTAAACTAGTTCCGCATTGTCTAAACTATTCATAGTTTTTTATGTGGTTATTGCAAATGTAGTTAATAATTATAAACAATAAATTGAACTAAAAGTGTTCTAAAAAATTTGAAAAAAGTCCTAAACCACAATTAGGTGAAAAAAGCGGATAAAAGGGGTAAAAATTATTATCTCCTAAACTACGCAAAATCGTAGAACATACATAGGGGTGATCCGGATACTCATCACCATGAGGCTGTAAAATTTTAGCTTTGGACTTCAACTTCACGGCCACCCTGTATTCCTAATATCCGGACGACCGAGCCTTGCTCGGATTTTTAAGAATGTACAAAACTTGAACAAAAAAATAGTAGTACGACCGATCTGAGCTATTAAAGTCTTGTAGATAGTGGCCAAATTTACCTTTGTATTCTAATGTTGCTGTAGCTGTTTTATCATTAAAACTCGGATAAAACTACATTTTTTCAAAATTGAAACCTAGCTAGATCGATTTATTTCCCCCGAAATATTCTGTACACTAAATTTTAGTAGTAAGGGCTCCCGAATGCTGGCTGCCATTTGCTAAACTCGTGACATGGTGTTTCATCCTTTTGTCGACAGAATCGACATTTGGCGGACTCAGTGAGCACCCTACTACATAAACACGCGCGTTAAGTGTGTTGGCGTATGCCATTACTATTACAATAACTGCTACTGCTTGGTATTCTTCCCTTTTCTCTGCTTAAAGATTAACTTAAATAAACGAGCTACCCAGCGAAGCAATAATATCCCTTGTCACCAAAACTTACGGATCACTCCAGAATCGAGTTCATAATCGAAGACGTCGATGTTTCTCGTGGGCGAGTCGATGTAGAACATGTAGGAGTCGTCAGACGTCCACGCGATGCCGTTTGAGACGGACACCGGGCGGACCTTTACTTCAGGGTTTATGTAGTTGTCCTTCGTCAGCGTGTAGAGTGTCCCTTGGTTCTCGTCGACATTTCCGTCGGCTTCTTTACCCATAGTGCCTGCAAGCAACGTGTGAAATTAGTCAGAATGGATTGAAATAGGAGACTTTTACTTACTGAACCAGGCGGTAAAGTATCAGCTTGGCTTTGTTGGTTTGTTGTGTGTGGATGAGGCCTTAAGTCTGTCTCCGGTTGTGGGCTACTTGAGATAAAAATCGTCACTATCGTTGTCTTTTCTGTCCCAATTAACTTATCGACGGTAACTCACCTTATCCGTACACGCTGTCTGTCAATGGGAGGACGTATAGCTTACCAGCGATAGAAGTTTGTATGGAAATTGCAATTCACGCGTCCCAATATAAGGTGATAAAAATGACTTATCGGGTATATTGGGACAGCTAATTACTGACAGTAGAATGTAGTTATTTATCGCTATCTGTAGATAGTATATTGGGAACGGCCGTTAGTCGCCCTCTGACTCCACAGGGTTAGTGATTCCGTAAACGAAGTACCCAGGTAACTGATTCCTACATACACCGTACTTATCCCAGAATAAAAATTTTAAGATTTTTGTGTCTGAAGGTTTTTTCGGCTAATCTCCGAAACGACTAGAGCGATTAATATTTGTAATTAACTTACATATAGCGTACATTTTATTAGGAGTAGGTTCCTAACTTATTATTATTCTTCTATTAGAAAAAATAACGAACGTTTAAAAATTTTGTTAAACCTAAAATACTATTTAATAAAAACTATTGAAATGAAGCTATTTTCAACTTTTAATTTGCTTCTGCTTCTAAACTACTGATGATATTTTCATCGCTCTTACAAGAGAAAATAGCTATTTTATTTCTCTAAAAATCGAACGTTTTAAAAGTATATAAACATATAATTTTGACATAAGACACTTTATACTATATTCACTACAAACAACCGTCCGCGGGTCCGTATGCGGGCGACAGGAGACAGTGTGCCGCTGACTTTCACACAAATTATATTTGTTTGTGATTGGTGGGCGCGCGTCAATCGAGATAGCTAGCTCCGTCCAAACGCTGAAGAACGTAAAGTAAATTACCATCTGTTGAACGCCTTGCTCGTCTGGTCTCTTATTTTCATTAAAAAAAAACCTACCTTATAAACTATGATTAACATGCGACGGGTTTAGTACACGGTAAAACCCGAATGGGGTTATGTTTGGTCTTAAATTTAAGTAAAACGTAAAATACATTTTTGTGTGTAAATAAATAAATATAAAAAAAGACCAAGGTCCTGGTGTGTAAAAGTTTATAATGAGTTTGCACTATATAATAGTTATTTATGCAACTGTTGTGTCAAAAGGGGTATTAAGAAATTTTTAACAAAAAAACAACCGACTTCAAAAACACTATTCCAAAACAATAGATATACCCCTTATTCATAATGGTCTGCTAACTTAAAGCATTGCTAATTCGCACTCTGTCTTCTTCTATTAACCTAAGTCAGAATGAGAAAAAACACTCCTTAGCGGCTGTTTAAAGTTAGCGGACCATTATGAATAAGGGGGATAATATGCACTAAAAAGTATAAAAATGCTTGCATATTTTTATACAATCTAATTAATTAATTTAATTCTAGTTACGATTATTGTTATTTTTGGAATCGGTGTCCTTCCGCCGCGACCCGCTCTCGCCTCTCGCTTCCTCACAACTCAAGCACATCTCACCTATAACTATGTATGTAGTTACAAACCTATCTTGGATGACACCGACTCCAAAAATTACAATAATGGTAAGTACAATTAGATTAATTATTAGATTGTATGAAAATACACAATTATTTTTTATACTTTTTAGTGCATATTATATCTATTGTTTTGAAATAGTATTTTTGAAGTCGGTTGTTTTTTTGTTAATTTTTATTTTTATTTTTACTGAATTTGAAGTACACTAACTTACAATTTGGCTAAATATGTGTAGATATACTAAATTTTTCAATGCAGCAATGAACGTAAACGCTTCACAATTTGATTATAGACAGTAAGAAATTCTGCCACAGATCGCACCCTTACTGTATGTCGTTAAGGAGTCCCATTGATCATCATATTCGACTTCGACAATTAATTGGCCATAACTATGGTATATTTTAGATGACTTAAATATCCGGATAGCATAAAAAAGATTCGGCCGAGTATCGTTAATTTGCTCCTAAGAATTGAAGAGTTCCGTTACTTTGTCATGGATTCCGTAATCAGAACCTAACCAAACTCTAACCAAACTATATTTGAAGTATATCCTTTCCAATAAAAAAAGAATCATCGAAATCCGTTGGCGCGATATCGAGTTATTCGTAAATTTATCATACACTTTGCTATACGTATGTAGGTATAGCAAATTTAAGACTTTTATAGTTTTCTCATGGATGTCATTGTCAGATCTGAACCAATTACAATGAGACCACACCGGAAGCACTAGCCTTCAAATAAAAAAAAGAATTATCAAATTCGGTTCACCCAGTCGAAAGTTTTGAGGTAACAAATATAAAAAAAAACATACCGACGAATTGAGAACCTCCTCCTTTTTTTGAAGGCGGTTAGAAATACAATGCAGTTTGTTGTTTGCAGCAAACGTGCAGCAATCGTGTTGTTAGAGGAATAGTTATTCATTTACCGCAGCATTCCTGCAAAAGGCCTGCTTAGTAGAATACGGGTTAAACTTAGGTCTTTTTAGTAGGCGTCGCATAGCAGTGGATGTACGTTTTATAGTAGGATATTCCTATTCTTCTTGTCCCATATACCACAGTGTCTGAAGACGAAGGTTTTCAACCTGTGTGTGTTGCCAGTGATGACATGGTCGCTAACTATGAGACATGAGAAAGCTCATGGTCGCTCACAGAGCAATGGAGAGATCTATGCTCGAAGTTTCCCTGCGAAATTGAATCAGAAATGAGGAGATCCGTAGGATAACCAAATTTACCGACTTAGTAAAAATTATTGCGAAACTAAAGCGGCAGTGGGCAGGGCACATAGTTCGACAGACAGGTGGCCGGTGGGGCAGAAAAGTCCTCGAACGGTGACCACATACACGAAGAAGCAATGTTGGTAGGCCCCCCATAAGATCGCCGGAATACGTTGGATAAGGGCAGCACAGGACCGATCCTCGAGGAGATAGATAGCGCTCTAGAAATTTGGCGAGGGTTACTACGAGACTGAACCATCTCGAGAGTTGTAACTGCTTGATAATTCGATGTTGCTCGTCAATTTCAAAGAGATTGTATAAGTGCAATTTAAGATCTAATTTTCATTATATTGGAGAGCAAAAAATAATATATACATTATATTCATAGGTACAAAAATAAAAGAAGCATTACACCGCCGAGGAGTATGTACAACTCTGTCATCATGGATTGAAAACATGCTCAAACACAGAGTGATATTACTAAATAAAAGTGAGACACAGAAAGCCATTGTAGCTAAAGGCTGCCCCCAAGGAGGAGTTATCTCACCTCTTTTATGGAACTTGGTAGTAAATGATCTAATTACCACTCTAAACGAAAATCACTACTTTACGGTAGGCTACGCAGACGACCTAACTATATTAATAAGCGGAAAGTTTGCCAGTACTATATGTGAAGTAACAAATGAAGCATTGAAAATTGTGGAAAGATGGTGCACAGATAACGACCTATCAGTCAACCCACAAAAAACGGAATTGGTAATGTTCACAAACAAAAGAGTTCTGGGTAACTATAAACTGCCAAAACTGTTTAACACCGAACTCCAACTAAACAGCGAAGTGAAATACTTAGGAGTTATAATTGACAGCAAGTAAAACTGGGCCGCCCACTTGGAATCAAAAATAAATACAGCTACCTTAACCTTCTGGCAATGCCGTAGAATGTTAGGAAAGACATGGGGACTTGCCCCGAACATCGTACTATGGCTCTACACAGCTGTGATACGACCTATGATATGTTACGGCGCAGTTGTATGGTGGCCACGCACCAAGCTGAACACTACTTGTAATAAACTGCAACGATTCCAAAGACTAGCGTGTATCGCTATCACAGGATGTATGCGAACCACACCTACCGCGGCTGTAGAAGCTATGCTGAACCTTCCGGCTCTACACCTCTTTATAAAACAAGAGGCGGCCTGCGCCGCAGTAAGGTTGAAGACATTAAATCTTTGGAAAACCACTCAATCCCCACACCCAGAGGTTCTAAATGAGGTGATTGAAAAGGAGCCTCTGCTGTTGGCAGTAAGTGATAGATCTCCAGAGGAATACATATTCGATAAGAGATACAAAATACAGCTGTATGAAGAACTGAAAGAGGACTTCAGTACAAAAGACCTCAGGATTTTCACAGATGGCTCAAAGACAAGGTCGGGCACGGGATACGGAGTGTTCTCGGATGACCTAAATATAAGAATAGCTGCATCACTAGGAGCTCATAACACTGTCTTCCAAGCAGAATGCATGGGTATCATAGAAGCAGTCACATCTACTTTGACTCGAAAGGTAAAAGACTACTCCATCCGCATCCTTTCAGATAGCAAATCAGTACTACAAACCCTACAAAGCCACACTATCACCTCTAAGCTAATATACAACTGTCACCAGTGTCTGAGGGAGTTATGCGAAAATAACAACCAAGTAACTCTTCAATGGATAAAGGGTCACAGTAACTCACGAGGGAATGATGCCGCTGATGAATTGGCCAGGAGAGGCTCAGCGATGACAGCAAAAGGACCAGAACCAACTATCCCTCTCCCGCCTAGCTGGCCTACGACGGTAATACGCCAACACACCAAGGAATTACATAATAAGTACTGGATGGAAGTAAGTGGGTGTAGACAAGCAAAAGAAGCTCTACCTCAAATAGACCCCAAGCTCTCTCGCAAGCTAGTAAAACTTCCACGACCCAGGTTACGGAAAATAACTCATGTACTAACGGGTCACGGCCCTTTTAACAAGCATCTGTTCAATATAGGTGTCACCGACAGCCCACTGTGCAGAGCCTGCATGGAGGCGGTTGAAACGGCCGCACACGTCATTTTGGAGTGTAGGAGTGTGGCCACATACCGGGCCAAACACCTGGGGTCACCGAGGACTCTCCCCGAGGTCATAGGTGACATCAGAGGTTTGATACATTACCTTGAGGAACTGGGGTGGCAGGATTAGCCGCCCTCCTCACCACGCAAAATAGGCGCGCTGTGGTCGTCGAGTTGCGGATAATAGCCCGTGATAACCTATAACCTATATTCATAGGTCTAGGACTTGTCGGCCTTGAAGGTGCCTAAGTCACTTAGTAAGAACTAATAAACTTCTTACTGGTTCGAGGAATCAGGAGTTATTTTATTCAAGTTTTATTTTAGACCGACGTTCGTATAGTCGCTATCACTATACGATCACCACATGATTTTTAACACACCACCGTCTGTCGTGTTCACAAAATATGGGCGTGTAGTACTTGTGAAATTCGGAGTTCAGGTTTTGCGCGAGTTGAGTTCCGGAATGCGATAGTGCTGTGATGCAACCACGTATGTCGATAAATTTAAACAATCCTATAAGTTTACCTTTTTACACTGGGTTAAATGATGATAAAATTATTTTATAAATTTTTCATCATTTACCTAATATTGTCTCGCATCAGTCATTATTAAAATCAAATTATTTTTTTGATTCGCATTAACTCGAAACCCACAGAAGACACAGGTTCACACACTCTTCTCTAACAAAAGATTGGTAGGGAACCACAGACCGCCCACTATCTTCAATACAAGACTTCAGTTAACAAAAGAGGTCAAATACCTAGGTGTGATTCTAGACAGCAAACTGAACTGGAGCAGCTACCTAGAACACAAAATCAACACCGCGAATATCACCTTATGGCAATGCCGCAAGATGATTGGCAAGCGATGGGGTCTCCAACCAAAACTCACTTATGGCTGTATAATGTGGTGGACCAGGATCAGGCTTACAACTTGCATCGCCAAACTACAAAAAATTCAAAGCCAATGCTGTGCAGTGACGGGATGCATGAGAACAACTCCTACCGCCGCCTTGGAAATAGCCCTGAGCATCCCTCCGCTCCACCTATTCATATATGAAGAAGCGGCAATGGCTGCGCCAAGATTAAAACACCTGAAAACACAGAGAATTGACAAAGTAAGACATCTTAGCATACTTTCAGAAGCATGGTCAGATATGCCAATTGTGGAAGCAGCTAGTGATAAAATAGAGCGGACATTCATTTTTGATAAAAAATACAGAATAGAGCTCGAGGAAAGGAACGACAGTGTCTTTACACATCATGAGCTTGACCTCTACACAGATGGTTCGAAGACGTATTTAGGCACAGGTACGGAAGTCTTCTCGGAAGATCTAAATATCAGCATATCCGAGTCCTTGGGTAAGATTAACACTGTATATCAGGCTGAATGCATGGGGATTCTGCTAGCTGCCAAAGCTATCTTGGCCAGAGAAGTTCAAGATCACACCATTAGAATACTCTCTGATAGAAAATCGGTATTACAATCCCTTCAAGTCAATTCCAGCCTATTACTTGAATGCCACTCAGCATTAAATAAGGTGGCTGGCAAAAACAACAACACTTCAGTGGATCAAAGGTCACAGTGGGGTCAGGGGCAACGAACCGGTAGACCAACTAGATAGAAGGGGTTCTGAGACCCAACCGGTTTGACCAGTGCCTTTCCTGCCTCTGCCACATAGTTGTTTCAGGAACCACTTAAATCAAAAGATAAAGCACTACATCAACAATACTGGGATAGCCTTGAGGAGTGCAGGCAAGCCAAAGCAGCTTTACCTTGCGCCGACTTGCGTTTTACCAGGGAAATCTTACAACTTAATCGGTCTCGACTAAGATTAATATTATGTGCGGCCACAGGTCACAGCAATTTTAACAGGCATCTTTTTAATATAGGTATCACGGACAGCCCTCTATGCAGAGGTTGCCTGGGGGCAGAGGAAACAGCCGCTCACGTCCTGCTGGAATGCAGTGAGGTGGCAAACTACAGGGCGAAGCACCTGGGGTCACCAGGCTCTCTTCGGGAAGTCTTCCAAGACGTTAAGAAGTTAGGTGACTTCCTGGAGGAGCTTGGCTGGTTTTAGTAGACTCGCAAAATAGGCGCATATGACGTCGAGTTGCGGAAAGCGCCCGTATGAAGAAGAAGAAGAAGAACGGGCGGGTGTAATCGCTGCAATTCAAATTTAAATTCAATTATTTTCATTCAAAATAGGATTTAAAATCACTTATTGTACGTCAAAAACTGGGTGGTACCCATTCAAAAGAGACTGTCTGTGAGAAGAATGGGCGCAAGAAACTCAGCGGGCTTTTTTTTTATATAAAAACATGGATTACAATGTGATAGCGTTCAAGAAACATTTATAATTAAAGAGCGTTCGCTTTATTCCCAGTCCGTGGTGTCATTAAAAAAATCATTTATGCTATAATAACCTTTCCCACACAAACGTTTTGTAACAATTCTTTTAAATTTCGTAAAACATTTGTTTTGTGAATTTTCTGGGAATATACAATATATTATATAAAAGCATATACATCGCCCAACAAAATACTAACTAACTCGACCCAACCGAGTAGTAGGCATAACAAGTTTATGCTTGTTCCTCGTTTTAACATTATGAATTTCACAGTTTCTAGAAAATTCCTCAATGTGCTTATGAACATACAGAACATTATCAAAAATGTATTGAAAAGCAACAATCAAAATGTTTATTTCTTTAAATTTTTTCTTAATGATTCTTTAGGACCTAGGTTATAAATCGCGCGAATAGCCCTCTTCTGCAGCACAAAGATAGTATTAATATCGGCCGCACTGCCCCATAACAATATACCATAGGACATAATACTATGAAAATAACTAAAGTATACTAATCTCGCCGTATCTATGCCAGTTAACCGTCTAATTTTCTTAACCGCATATGCTGCAGAACTAAGCCTAATCGCCAATCCTTCAATATGGGGGCCCCACTGCAATTTGGAATCAAGAGTAATGCCAAGAAATACAGCAGATTCCACTGGTTTTACCACCTCTCCATTTAATAAAATATTCGCATCTACATTTTTGACATTTGGCGCGTTGAATTTAATATATTTGGTTTTATGACTATTTAACAATAAGTTATTGGCGCTATACCAGTACACGATGTCAGATAGAGCATTGCTTACTTCGTCATATAAATCTTGGCTTCGTTTCACTTTGAATATATGTGAAGTGTCATCCGCAAACAATACCACCTTGTGTTTTTTTTCTACAAGTTTAGGTACCGATCATTTATATAAATTAGGAAGAGGAAGGGTCCAAGAATAGACCCTTGCGGTACCCCCATACCGAGACGAGTCCCAATCAAGTGAGCACTGTGCTATTTCCATACTTTTCGAAATACGGATAAGAAAATTTCGTAATGATATATTTTCTCAAAATACATAATATTCGACGTAATATTCACATACTTACTGTACGGTACTTGCTAATTTTATTAGGAACTAGCTGACACAGCAAATGTTGTATTGCTACATAAAGTAAAAAAAAAATATTTTGGGGTGTAAAAAGTAGATGCAACCGATTCTCAGACCTACCAAATTTATCGTACTACAATTATTGTAAGTGCTGATCCATTGCCATCTTGCAACCCTATAGCGGATTTGTCGATGGAACAGAATAATATAAAAATCGCGATACAAAAATAGGGGTTGATCGTAGAGGGTTGAAAATTAAGGGTTGTTTGTATTTTTTTAATGCTGTACCATAAAAAATTACGTTCAAAAAAAATTTAGGGGTGGACCACCACCCTTAACATTTAGTGGGATGAGAAATAGATAGAAGCCGATTCTCAGACCGACTGAATATGCATTAAAAAATTTGGTAAAAATCAGTAAAGCTGCTTCGGAGGAGTAAGGTAACTAACATTGTGACACGAGAATTTTATATATAAGATTATGAGGGTAGTTGTACGTGCTCCGCTATCCGATGACACAAACCCCGCTTGGGATGACCAGCGCAGCGGACAGAGGCTGTTGAGCTTTGCTCGAGCGTAGTCGCTGACCCAACATAATATGTAAACCGTGTAAACCCCGAGTGATATTCTGTGATCATCAAGTCTACCACAAGCTCCGTGACTCCCCACCAGTGTTGATGTTCAATGCTAGTATCTTTACATTATCATTTATATAAACTTTGTAAGCTTGCGATCGCCAGTGTGACGTTCACCTTGGAATACCTTAGCCAGGACCGTTGGAGCTACTGCGTCGCCGCCACCTGAGTGTCGTGGGAGTGTTCAAAGGTTTTTTTTTTATGAAAATAAGGAACGAGACGAGCAGGACGTTCAGCTAATGGTAATTGATACACCCTCCCTATTACAATGCAGTGCCGCTCAGGATTCTTGAAAACCCCAAAAAAGAAAAAGGCGCCGTTGTGACCATGAGAAAACCCATAATCTAGCCAGAATCCTGTGCATAGGAGCTTCCCACTGGTAAATAGTTAGTGGAGTGCATTTTACTTCATTCCTCATGATTCTTAGTTGATTGTTAAACTTATAAACTTAGTACACCAAAATATACAGGGTATGCTAGGTAAAGATTTGGAAATAGAGTTATTCATGAACTGTGACAACATAGATATACTGTGCATTACAGAACATTGGCTAAAATGTCATCAGTTAATTTTTAATTTAAATAGTCACCAGATTGGTAGTTCATTCAGTAGAGAACAAGCCATACATGGTGGCTCTTTAATACTGATCAGTAATGAACTGAAATATAAGGAGCGGAAAGACATTGTCAGACTCTCAATAGAACGGATTATTGAAATAGCCTGTGTTGAATTGGAGCAATTAATTATTATGAGCATATACAGACCACCCTCGGCACCATATGACAGTTTTGAAAATGTAATGGAGAAAGCTCTATCAATGATTTGTAATAAAAACAAAAAAAAATTATATGTGGAGACTTCAATGTAGATTTATTATTGGAAAATTCCTCTTTGTGCATCAATTTAAAAAGTTTGATTCAATCATTTAACTGTAAAAATATATTTTTAGAACCTACTAGACTTACATCTTTTTCAGCAACATGCATAGACAATATTTTTACAGATTGTAATACAATAACTAATAAGTATATTATAAGTAAGCTTACTTCTGACCACTGTGGTCAGCAAGTACAATTTAAATTGCCTAGTGTTACAAATAAATCTAAAGAATATACTGTAATAACAAAAACCACAAAACACTTTGAAATGTTTAAACATAACTTGATGTTAAAACTACCATCACTTAAAGTATGTGAAAACCCTAATACACATTATAATGCATTTTTTAAAATTGTTAGTGAGGAATATAACTCAGTATTTACACCCAAGACTATTTTTATAAATAAAAGGCCATGCTTTAGTGACTGGGCTACTGTAGGCATCCATAAAAGTAGAAAACGACTGTAAGAATTATATAATGAGAAAAAATTTAACACAAGTGTTAAATTCATTAGTTATGTTAAAAAATATTCCAAAATATTTAAAATAGTATGTAGAACAGCTAAATCTCGTTTTTTAAGTGAAAAGATTAAGAATAGCAATGATAAAATAAAAACCACATGGAGCATTATTAATGCTGAGACAGGAAAGTCTAAATCACATAAGACTGATTATTGCCTACAATATAACGGGAAAACGGTTAAATCAGAAACTGAAATAGCTTCATTATTTGACAATTTCTTTTTGAATATCCCAATCTCAACAACTGAGTCCCTAAATTCTTCACCTCTACTAGCTGAAACTATGTTGAAAGAAAATGTCGAAGAATGTTCTAAATATTTTAAATTTCAATATGTGCACTATACTGAGGTCGTTAAAGTATTTAACTCTTTAAAATTAAAAAATACAATTGACCTCTGGGGTCATTCTGTCAGTTTAATTAAAACTATAATCTCTGTCATATCTCCACAATTAGCAATAATATTTAATAAATGTATTGACTGTGGTACCTTTCCTGATCTGATGAAATACAGTAAGTCAATACCTGTTTTTAAATCAGGTAATACTAGTGATCTCTCAAATTGTAGACCTATATCTGTATTTCCTGTTTTCAGTAAAATCTTTGAAAAACTTATTTTAAATCAAATGCAGACACACTTTAGTACTTTGCTGACGTGTAAACAGTTTGGATTTACGAAAGGTCGCTCAACAACTGATGCGGGTGTTGAGCTTATTCATCGTATCTATGATGCCTGGGAGGATTCAATGGATACGCTCGGTGTTTTTTGTGATCTATCTAAGGCATTCGATTGCGTCCAACACGAGACTCTTGACTCTTATCAGGAAATTACAACACTATGGCATCAGGAACAATGCGCTGACACTTATTAGTTCTTATTTAGAAAATAGAATTCAGACTGTTGATATAAATGGAAAGCGCGCCCCTGGATCAACCATAAAAATGGGTGTCCCACAGGGTTCTTGGTCCATTTCTATTCCTGATTTATATAAATGATTTGCCATATGTTGTTAAGGATAATCATGAAATTGTTCTATTCGCTGATGACACACCCCTTTTATTTAAGATTAAAAGACGTGAATCAGTCTTGGATGATGTAAACAATGCTTTGTCCAAAATTGTTCATTGGTTCAATGCTAATAATTTGCTTTTGAATAGTAAGAAAACTAAATGTATTAAATTCATAACCCCAAATGTCAGTCAGGTGAATTCAAATGTACTTGTGAACGGGGAGTACTTGGAAATTGTAGCACCACAGTTTTTTTTGGGTATTACTTTAGACGCAAAACTCCAATGGCGTCCACATATAGCTGGTTTGGCGAATAGACTTAGTTCTGCAGCATTTGCTGTAAGTAAAATTTGCCAGCTCACAAACGAAGACACGGCACGTGTCGTATATTTTAGTTATTTCCATACTGTTATGTCTTACGGTATATTACTGTGGGGACACGTTAGTGATATTCAAACGATTTTTGTGCTGCAGAAAAGAGCTGTTCGAGCAATCTACAATCTGTCCAGTAGACATTCGTTGAGAGATAAATTTAAGGAGATCAACATATTAACAGTACCATGTCAATACATATTTGAAAACCTAATATTTAAGCATAAAAATATAGATCGTTTTAAAAAAAACAGTGACATTCATAACTGCAACACTAGAAATAAACATAATCTTGCTCTGATTCACACAAAGCTAACGAAAATAGACAAATCATTCAGAGGACAATGTGTCCGTTTTTATAATAAAATCCCTGAAGAAATTTGCAAACTACAATTAAAACAGTTTAAAATATTTGTTAAACAGAAACTTTTAAAAAAAGCTTATTATACAATTAAAGATTATATAACAGATAAAAGTGCATGGGATTAAAGCAGTGTAAATAATATTATAATAATTTAGCAGTAGGACTGTATTATTCTATTATTTGTATATTTTCTTGACTTCAAAAAGTGATGCGGTTATCCTATTTTGAGAAAAAAACTATTTGAATTTGAATTGCAAGTGCTTACATAAATACATTCTTCAAACGAGCCAAAAACCAGCGACCCTATAGGAAACCTTATTACAGTCCCATATATTATTCCTTGAGGTAAATACTTACAAAAATATTATCAAAAGATGAACATAATTAATTAAATACGGGTTGACCAACTAATTCTCAAAAGTTTTAATACATCTTAATTTGCAATTACAAAGAGGTATATCGCACCGCAATAAATCAGGCACGTAAGCATTAAATTAAGCTTATCGGAGTACACGAACGTGACCTAACTCATTAGCTTTCACGAGTACGTTAAAACACGAATATCAAAAGTGCCTCTCAGTTTGTTTATAACAATGCTAGTAAATAAAAAAGTATGGAATTCCAAAAAAAGCACGCCACATACTCTCATTTTCCACAATATTCTAATGTGAGGGAAAAAATTGAGTGATGTAAATGACAGTCTACACTATTCATATTATAGAAAATAAAAACGAAGAATAAATCATTTAGTCTTCTATGCTGCCTTAGATTGTGGATTGGTCTTCGCTGCGCTCAAACTAGATACCGCAGGCGTTTTTGCAAAGTGCGGCAACTAATACTACGCCCAAGTGGGCGAACTCAAGCCAGTCTCGAACAATGTGTGACGTTGACGTGCTACGTGTTCTGTTCAAATTATCGAAACTAAAAGGCCGGGTTGCGTAGTAAAACTTTGTAACAATAATACTACAACAAATAAGAAAGACACTATGATCACATAATATCATCAGTATTTGGTATTTTATTAATTTCAATGTAAAATAATACGAAGCGTAAGTTACAAAATTTAAAAGAAGCCATTGAGTGACAAGATGCCACGCACACAGGCATCTAATAGTTGTAATAGTGCGGTATCTAGTTGGAAAGCAGCGGAGACCAATCCTTAATCTAAGTATGGTGCCATAATAATTGAGAAGTTAGTCAAATATATCGTAACGAGTGTAATC
Organism: Leptidea sinapis; assembly: GCF_905404315.1. Classification (NCBI taxonomy): domain Eukaryota; kingdom Metazoa; phylum Arthropoda; class Insecta; order Lepidoptera; family Pieridae; genus Leptidea; species Leptidea sinapis. Next base: position 2,719,728 of record NC_066285.1, on the reverse strand, counting down.
GATGTCTTTTAGAGTTAGTTACAAATAAAGACTTTTAGAAATAATTATTAAACGATAGTGAATTGAACGGTCGTATTAATTGAGAAAACCGCAGTGATATTAATTGAAAAAAAAACAATAAATTTTGGGGGTTCCAAAAAAAACAATAAGTTTGTCAGCGCATGCTCCCACCACAGATAAGAACTAGAGGCTAATGAGGAAGATGATGCTTCCTTTACTTATTACCTAAGTATTATATATAAAAATCAGCGTTTGTACTATGACGTAGGTAAGTAAAATTGTGATTTCATTAACATTAAGGGTGTCTGGCAAGGAGTTGCCACGATGTAAAGTGTCTAGCAATGAATAACGTGATTTTTAATAATATTCTGAAGGTAATACCGAAAAATCGACTTTATTATTTGATGTATCTAAATCGGTATTTTACACACCTTTAGTATCGTTTAACTGCCAAAGCCACTGTAACCCAAACTCCATAATGGTCCATCGTTCTTACCTGTGTTGTGAGCATGCGCTGACAAACTTTCAGCTTTTATAAAATAAGGTAGGTGTGGGGTCCACCGGCTCTTAGACCACAGATATAATAGAAATATTCCAAGTTATTATGCAGTATATAAAAAAATGGACCAAAATTATTGCAAAATATACTTTACTTATTTGTTTTTCTTTGATTTATACACTTAACGCTAATTTTATTAAAAATTTGAAGCTTCTATGTCTGCCAGAAGTTTGATGATCGGTCAGTCAGTCACTCAGTGAGTGACAAAATTAGAAACTTTGAATACTTATAATTCATGAAGTAATGGTTCAAATTGAATTAAATTTGAAATATAACGTGTTTATCCAACGCCTGCTTGGTTTCTTAAACTTAAATTCAGGCCTGTAATTTTACCCAGAACGAAGTTATATGTGGTCGAAAATGGCCTGAAATGCTTCGAGGAAAGGATGGTACAGCCGTGTCGCTTGGTTTTGCTCGACTTGGCGGGAGCGCCAAAGTGCCCCCACATGAATCATTATGAAGTTTGGGTAATAAACGGTACTAAATGTGTGGAAAATATCGATCTAATTCTTCAAATAATAAAGTGTGATTTTCTGTTATTACCTTCAGAATATTATTAAAAATCACGTCATTCATTGCCAGACAGTTAATATCCTTGCAGCCCCTTTCTAGACACCCATAATGTTTATGAAATTTTGCTTCTCTTTAGACACATTGTAATATTTTTATTTTATTTTTATAAAAACATAATAGAAGTTTTGTTAAGATTAAATTACGTCATATAAAATAAATGCATTGTATTTATAACAGAAGTTAAGTATAAAGTTTAAATTAAAATACTTTGAAGGAGGACACGTGTAATTGTGTATTTTTACGTAGGTAAAAATTTTCATTATTTATTTTATTTAACGCGCCGTTTCGTGACCTTTTCAGGTCACGTTTTCAACCCTAAATGTAAAAGCACTCGTATTTTAATCCATTAAGAAGTATTTTATTTAAATGTGTAATACTCGTGTTAATCAAAGAAAATACTAGATAGAAAGGTATATAATGTCCTTTAATTACGTTAAAATTTAAATATTTTTTTCGGTAATAAAATTTAATTAGTTAGTCTCTTATCTTAATATATATAAATTACGTGACACGTTGATTGTCCGCGATGGACTCCTAAACTAATGAACGGATTTTACTGAGGATTACTTCATTGAGTGCAGTTTGGTCCAACTTGAGAGATAGGATAGTTTTTATTTCGATTTGGGACCCATAATTATTTTTATTTTCAATATTTGTTTTGTATGGACATATTTTCTATTAGAGAATTTAGTGACGCACGGTTTGACAGTTCCGCTGTGAAACAATTTCATTATAACAACAGGGAGCATTTTTTACCAAATAATTCTTGATGTTTTGAAGTATTATTGGCAAAAACCTATAAAACAGTATTTTTTTATTATCTACAGAACAACGTCTGTCGGGTCAGTTAGTTATTTATAAATCCTGTTAGTGTCCTGATGATTGTTTCCCGTGAACTCCTAAACTAATGAACAGATTTAAATGGTAATTACTTTATGGAGTGCAGTTTAGTCCAACTTGAGAGATAGGATAGTTTTTATTTCAATTTGGACCCATAATTATTTTTACTTCAAATATTTGTATTAATGACGACCGATGTAGCCGAATGGTTAGTGACCCTGACTACTAAGCTACAGGACCCGGGTTCGAATCCCGGTAGGTGCAATCATTTATATTATGAATATGGATTTTTGTGTCCGAGTCATGGATGTTTATATGTATTTATGTATGTTTAAGTAAGTATATTGTATTAAATATATCGTTGTCTTGTACCCATAGTACAGGCTATGCCTAGTTTGGGGCCAGATAATTTGTGTAAAAGTGTGTCAATATTATATTATAAAAAATAAAAAAATGGACATATTTTCTATGAGAAAATTTATTGACATGTGGGGTTTGACAGTTCAGCTGTGAAACAATTTCATTATAACAACAGGGAGCATATTTTACGAAATAATTTGTGATGTAATGAAATATTGTTGACGAATTCATAAAATTGTATTTTATTATGTACAGAACAACATCTGAAGGGTCAGTTACTTATAATTATTATAAAACTTTCATTTAACAACTAAAATTTAAATACTCATAGCTTTTTAGATCTTCTATAATTCTTGTTAATCTATCTTCATAATGCTCCGCTGCCATTTTTTTTTCAAAATCAGTATTCAATTGGACTTTGCTACGAACATGTCCTTCTTCTTGTAGCCCACTTGATAACCAAATTGCTGTATTAGCAATTATGAGGCAAGCTGGTGCCACACTACTTAAATCCTCATTAAACATTTCCCTGGAATACAGCGTTCCAACATTCAACTGTGCTTCATTAAGTATTTCTTCAAATGTTTCGTAGTATATATTCAATAGCTGTGGATAGTATCTGTGTCTTAATTCTGATGTGGTACTTGAAACAATTAAATATAGTACATCATATGCTGCACTTGACAATCTCACTGTTTGATAATCTATTAAGCATACTGATATAGGTTCATCCTGTAATTGTTTTATTAATATTTAATTATATAATTTGTTATGTTTTTAAAAGTGATAACCCTCACTTCTAGGATTAATACATAAATAAAATTTGAAAAACAAAATTTTATGAACGATGCGGGACTCGAACCCACGATATCTGGCGCTCCATGCCTGTTAATGAAACCACAATCTGAGAGTTGAACAACGCATAAAAGATTTTATGACGATACGTCACTCGAACGGTTAGCTCAGTTGGTTAGAGCACTGGTACGGAACTGTACTAAATGTATTGAGAAGCAACAGTCAAAATGTTTATTTCTTTAAATTTTTCTCTTAATGATTCTTTAGGACCATGGTTATAAATCGCGCGAATAGCCCTCTTCTGCAGCACAAAGATAGTATTAATATCGACCGCACTGCCCCATAACTATATACCATAGGACATAATACTATGAAAATAACTAAAGTATACTAATCTCGCCGTATCTATGTCAGTTAACCGTCTAATTTTCTTAACCGCCTATGCTGGAGAACTAAGCCTATTCGCCAATCCTTCAATATGGGGGCCCCACTGCAATTTGGAATCAAGAGTTATGCCAAGAAATACAGCAGATTCCACTGGTTTTACCACCTCTCCATTAAATAAAATATTCGCATCTACATTTTTGATATTTGGCGCGGTGAATTTAATATATTTGGTTTTATGACTATTTAACAATAAGTTATTGGCGCTATACCAGTACACGATGTCAGATAGAGCATTGTTTACTTCGTCATATAAAACTTGGCTTCGTTTCACTTTGAATATAAGTGAAGTGTCATCCGCAAACAATACCACCTTGTGTTTTTTTTCTACAAGGTTAGGTACCGATCATTTATATAAATTAGGAAGAGGAAGGGTCCAAGAATAGACCCTTGTGGTACCCCCATACCGAGACGAGTCCCAATCAAGTGAGCACTGTCCTATTTCCATACTTTTCGAAATACGGATAAGAAAATTTCGTAATGATATATTTTCTCAATATATATAATATTCGACGTAATATTCAGATACTTACTGTACGGTACTTGCTAATTTTATTAGGAACTAGCTGACCCAGCAAATGTGTAAAATGTGTGTCTACATAAAGTAAAAAAAAAAATATTTTGGGGTGTAAAAAGTAGATGCAACCGATTCTCAGACCTACCAAATTTATCGTACTACAATTATTGTAAGTGCTGATACATTGCCATCTTGCAACCCTTTAGCGGATTTGTGGATGGAACAGAATAATATAAAAATCGCGATACAAAAATAGGGGTTGATCGTAGAGGGTTGAAAATTAAGGGTTGTTTGTATGCTGTACCATAAAAAATTTCGTTCAAAAAAATTTAGGGGTGGACCACCACCCCTAACGTTTAGGGGGATGAAAAATAGATAGTAGCCGATTCTCAGACCTACTGAATATGCATTAAAAAATTTGGTAAAAATCAGTAAAGCCGCTTCGGAGGAGTAAGGTAACTAACATTGTGACACAAGAATTTTATATATAAGATTATGAGGGTAGTTGTACGTGCTCCGCTATCCGATGACACAAACCCCGCTTGGGATGTCCAGCGCAGCGGACAGAGGCTGTTAAGCTTTGCTCGAGCGTAGTCGCTGACGCAACATAATATGTAAGCCGTGTTTACCCCGAGTGATACTCTGTGATCATCAAGTCTACCACAAGCTTCGTGACTCCCCACCAGTGTTGACGTTCAATGCTAGTGTCTTTACGTTATCATTCATACAAACTTTCCAAGTTTGCGATCGCAAGTGTGACGTTCACCTTGGAATACCAGAGTCAGGACCGTTGGAGCTACTACGTCGCCGCCACCTGAATGGCGTGGGAGTGTTCAAAGGTTTTTTTTTATGAAAATAAGGAACGAGACGAGCAATGGTAATTGATACACCCTCCCTATTACAATGCAGTGCCGCTCAGGATTCTTGAAAACCCCAAAAATTCTGAGCGGCACTACAACTGCGCTCGTCACCTTGAGACATAGGATGTTAAGTCTCATTTGCCCAGTAATTTCACTAGCTACGGCGCCCTTCAGACCGTAACACAGTAATGTTTACACATTACTGCTTCACGGCAGAAATAGGCGCCGTTGTGGTACCCATAATCTAGCCAGCATCCTGTGCATAGGAGCCTCCCACTGCTAAATAGTTAGTGGAGTGCATTTTAATTCATTCCTCATGATTCTTAGTTGATTGCAAGTGCTTACATAAATATATTCTTCAAACGAGCCAAAAACCAGCGACCCTATAGGAAACCTTATTACAGTCCCATATATTATTCCTTGAGGTAAATACTTACTAAAATATTATCAAAAGATGAACATAATTAATTAAATACGGGTTGACCAACTAATTCTCAAAAGTTTTAATACATCTTAATTTGCAATTACAAAGAGGTATATCGCACCGCAATAAATCAGGCACGTAAGCATTAAATTAAGCTTATCGGAGTACACGAACGTGACCTAACTCATTAGCTTTCACGAGTACGTTAAAACACGAATATCAAAAGTGCCTCTCAGTTTGTTTATAACAATGCTAGTAAATAAAAAAGTATGGAAAATCCAAAAATAGCACGCCACATACTCTCATTTTCCACAATATTCTAATGTGAGGGAAAAAATTGAGTGATGTAAATGACAGTCTACACTATTCATATTATAGAAAATAAAAACGAAGAATAAATCATTTAGTCTTCTATGCTGCCTTTGATTGTGGATTGGTCTTCGCTGCGCTCAAACTAGATACCGCAGGCGTTTTTGCAGTGCGGCAACTAATACTACGCCCAAGTGGGCGAACTCAAGCCAGTCTCGAACAATGTGTGACGTTGACGTGCTACGTGTTCTGTTCAAATTATCGAAACTAAAAGGCCGGGTTGCGTAGTAAAACTTTGTAACAATAATACTACAACAAATAAGAAAGACACTATGATCACATAATATCATCAGTATTTGGTATTTTATTAATTTCAATGTAAAATAATACAAATCGTAAGTTACAAAATTTAAAAGAAGCCATTGAGTGACAAGATGCCACGCACACAGGCATCTAATAGTTGTAATAGTGCGGTATCTAGTTGGAAAGCAGCGGAGACCAATCCTTAATCTAAGTATGGTGCCATAATAATTGAGAAGTTAGTCAAATATATCGTAACGAGTGTAATCGATGTCTTTTAGAGTTAGTTACAAATAAAGACTTTTAGAAATAATTATTAAACGATAGTGAATTGAACGGTCGTATTAATTGAGAAAACCGCAGTGATATTAATTGAAAAAAAAACAATAAATTTTGGGGGTTCCCCATACTTAGAACTGAAACTCAAATTTTTTATCGTCAAACCCATAGTACGTATATCTATGGATAGGTCGTTAAAAATAATATTGAGGCTTCTAATATTACTTTTTCTAAACTGAATAGTTTGCGCGAGAGACACCGATTCCAGAGTGGTAAAATCTGTGTGCCCCCCCCCCCCTCCGTAACTTCTAAAATAAGAAAATCATAAACGAAAAAAAATAAATGATGTAGGTACATTACTATGCAAACTTCCACCGAAAATTGGTTTGAACGAGATCTAGTAAGTAGTTTTTTAATAAGTCATAATCAGCGGTACAACGAACTACAAGAACTTTCATAGTATGTTACTTGCTGCTTGCTGCTGGAACCCTTCAGGGGCGAGTCCGACTCGCACGTGGCCGCTTTTTTTAGACATGTCAAGAGTAGAGCACTTACTCCAACGCTTCGCTTATGAGGCGTGTGATAGCACGTTAATACAGCAATATTTATGATGTCTACAATTGTTAGATAAGTTAGCACAGTCATGTTCTAAAAAAACTTTAGTAGTTTAATTTAGCGCCAACCCAATAGCCTTCGCTCCCACAATATTCACATTGTCAGCGCATGCTCCCGATACAGATAAGAATGGGTCATCAAAAACATAACTTGTAAAAAAACTACTAAAAACTAAGTCTTTCAACTCAGTTCTTCTACCGAGTCAGCTAGCTCAACAAACAACATATCCATTCTATACTCATCATATCAATATTAAAAATATTTGATTTTATAAGTATATAGATGTTATATATCGAGCTTTGGCATTTCTTTTCGTACATAATCCAACTTTTTTCCTTTCCGGTACCTTCTTGAATACAAACAACAGGATTCTCTTAAATCCCACTCTCTGTCTTATGAGCTTTTCTTATTTTTGTAGGTAATCTTCCTCCTTTTCTTTTCCGATACTACTTCTTGAACTTTAGCAACATTTTTTCTCATAGCCCACTCCCTGTCTCTATAAGTTTTTCTCGGAGGTTTTGATGTTACAATTTTTGACAAATCTGGACGTTAAATGCTTTTTAGTCTATGGTATTCACAAATTAAAAATTTCTGTGAAAACTTCTAAAGTCGACAATAATTAGATGTAAGCCGCCCAGACTTTGTAACTCTCGAAATTGCCACATAAGCTTGCAACACAAACATCAATAGAGCAAGAGCCCGTGGACCCCAGACCTACGTTATTTTATAAAAGCTGAAAGTTTGTCAGCGCATGCTCCCACCACAGATAAGAACTAGAGGCTAATGAGGAAGATGATGCTTCCTTTACTTATTACCTAAGTATTATATATAAAAATCAGCGTTTGTACTATGACGTAGGTAAGTAAAATTGTGATTTCATTAACATTAAGGGTGTCTGGCAAGGAGTTGCCACGATGTAAAGTGTCTAGCAATGAATAACGTGATTTTTAATAATATTCTGAAGGTAATACCGAAAAATCGACTTTATTATTTGATGTATCTAAATCGGTATTTTACACACCTTTAGTATCGTTTAACTGCCAAAGCCACTGTAACCCAAACTCCATAATGGTCCATCGTTCTTACCTGTGTTGTGAGCATGCGCTGACAAACTTTCAGCTTTTATAAAATAAGGTAGGTGTGGGGTCCACCGGCTCTTAGACCACAGATACCTTTGTAATATAATAGAAATATTCCAAGTTATTATGCAGTATATAAAAAACTGGACTAAAATTATTGCAAAATATACTTACTTATTTGTTTTTCTTTGATTTATACACTTAACGCTAATTTTATTAAAAATTTGAAGCTTCTATGTCTGCCAGAAGTTTGATGATCGATCAGTCAGTCACTCAGTAAGAAACTTTGAATACTTATAATTCATGAAGTAATGGTTCAAATTGAATTAAATTTGAAATATAACGTGTTTATCCAACGCCTGCTTGGTTTCTTAAACTTAAATTCAGGCCTGTAATTTTACCCAGAACGAAGTTATATGTGGTCGAAAATGGCCTGAAATGCTTCGAGGAAAGGATGGTACAGCCGTGTCGCTTGGTTTTGCTCGACTTGGCGGGAGCGCCAAAGTGCCCCCACATGAATCATTATGAAGTTTGGGTAATAAACGGTACTAAATGTGTGGAAAATATCGATCTAATTCTTCAAATAATAAAGTGTGATTTTCTGTTATTACCTTCAGAATATTATTAAAAATCACGTCATTCATTGCCAGACAGTTAATATCCTTGCAGCCCCTTTCTAGACACCCATAATGTTTATGAAATTTTGCTTCTCTTTAGACACATTGTAATATTTTTATTTTATTTTTATAAAAACATAATAGAAGTTTTGTTAAGATTAAATTACGTCATATAAAATAAATGCATTGTATTTATAACAGAAGTTAAGTATAAAGTTTAAATTAAAATACTTTGAAGGAGGACACGTGTGTATTATTTTTACGTAGGTAAAAATTTTCATTACTTATTTTATTTAACCCGCCGTTTCGTGACCTTTTCAGGTCACGTTTTCAACCCTAAATGTAAAAGCACTCGTATTTTAATCCATTAAGAAGTATTTTATTTAAATGTGTAATACTCGTGTTAATCAAAGAAAATACTAGATAGAAAGGTATATAATGTCCTTTAATTACGTTAAAATTTAAATATTTTTTTCGGTAATAAAATTTAATTAGTTAGTCTCTTATCTTAATATATATAAATTACGTGACACGTTGATTGTCCGCGATGGACTCCTAAACTAATGAACGGATTTTACTGAGGATTACTTCATTGAGTGCAGTTTGGTCCAACTTGAGAGATAGGATAGTTTTTATTTCGATTTGGGACCCATAATTATTTTTATTTTCAATATTTGTTTTGTATGGACATATTTTCTATGAGAGAATTTAGTGACGCACGGTTTGACAGTTCCGCTGTGAAACAATTTCATTATAACAGGGAGCATTTTTTACGAAATAATTCTTGATGTTTTGAAATATTATTGGCAAAAACCTATAAAACAGTATTTTTTTATTATCTACAGAACAACGTCTGTCGGGTCAGTTAGTTATTTATAAATCCTGTTAGTGTCCTGATGATTGTTTCCAGTGAACTCCTAAACTAATGAACAGATTTAAATGGTAATTACTTTATGTAGTGCAGTTTAGTCCAAATTGAGAGATAGGATAGTTTTTAGTTCGATTTGGACCCATAATTATTTTTACTTCAAATATTTGTATTAATGGACATATTTTCTATGAGAAAATTTATTGACATGTGGGGTTTGACAGTTCAGCTGTGAAACAATTTCATTATAACAACAGGGAGCATATTTTACGAAATAATTTGTGATGTAATGAAATATTGTTGACAAATTCATAAAATTGTATTTTATTATGTACAGAACAACATCTGAAGGGTTAGTTACTTATAATTATTATAAAACTTTCATTTAACAACTAAAATTTAAATACTCATAGCTCTTTAGATCTTCTATAATTCTTGTTAATCTATCTTCATAATGCTCCGCTGCCATTTTTTTTTCAAAATCAGTATTCAATTGGACTTTGCTACGAACATGTCCTTCTTCTTGTAGCCCACTTGATAACCAAATTGCTGTATTAGCAATTATGAGGCAAGCTGGTGCCACACTACTTAAATCCTCATTAAACATTGCCCTGGAATACAGCGTTCCAACATTCAACTGTGCTTCATTAAGTATTTCTTCAAATGTTTCGTAGTATATATTCAATAGCTGTGGATAGTATCTGTGTCTTAATTCTGATGTGGTACTTGAAACAATTAAATATAGTACATCATATGCTGGACTTGACAATCTCACTGTTTGATAATCTATTAAGCATGCTGATATAGGTTCATCCTGTAATTGTTTTATTAATATTTAATTATATAATTTGTTATGTTTTTAAAAGTGATAACCGTCACTTCTAGGATTAATACATAAATAAAATTTGAAAAACAAAATTTTATGAACGATGCGGGACTCGAACCCACGATATCTGGCGCTCCATGCCTGTTAATGAAACCACAATCTGAGAGTTGAACAACGCATAAAAGATTTTATGGCTATACGTCACTCGAACGGTTAGCTCAGTTGGTTAGAGCACTGGTACGGAACTCCAGAGATTGTTGGTTCGAGTCCCGCATTGTTCATAAAATTTTGATTTTCAAATTTTATTTGTGTATTCAGTTATATGTTTAATATTTTGTTTGATTAAAAAATGGTTCCGTCATAAATCCTACTACTCCATAGCTGAATATCTAAGTGATCTGACAGCCTGGGAATAGATTATGATTATTTAATAGCAATGGCAATGACAGTACAATATTGTATATTTCATTAAAGAGAGCGCAAAAAAAAAACTGGGAGAGTTTCTTGCTCCGCTTCTTCTCTCTCAGAGCGGCATTTGTTTCCGAAGTGGAAGTAGTATCTAGTATATTAGAAATGACATCAAAAAGAATTCTAAAGGAATCAATTTTTAGAAAATAAATGCTTTTTATGCCTTTTAATAAAATTTCATTTACTATGTATAGTAAAATGTACATTTTTGGCTAGAAACTTGACTTTAATTTAGCTGAATCTATCTATGTAGTAAGTTTAGGTATGTTTCACCTATTTAATATATAACTTGATAATATTAGATATATAACCTATAGATCATTTACATGTCGCATTCACAGACTGTGAAAATGTCGAAAAAAATTGAGCTGGACAGTTAACCTCTATTTTGAGCAATACACACACACTAACACAAAGTGACATACAAATCGCGAGTGTCAGACATAGCTTGTCACACACTAAAGTAATAATCCTGTCCTGTTTTCATTGGCTGCAGTAGCAAGATGCTATATAGACATATGAATTAATATCTAAGGTAATAATAACTTTTACTACTTTTATAATGTGCAATTTACTTAAAAAATTAACATATTCACTGCTCACTTCTCGGATCTGAGTAGAACAGGCCTATTATAGTAGCGGTGTCTTCCACTCGGATCCAAGCAAGCATCCCGTTCATCTTGTAGTAGTCAGTAAATTGCAGGTGTTTGAGACGACTCAATGTTGCTTTGTGAGGCAACTCTGGCAATGTAGTCCACTTACGAAAACGAGTACCAATACATTTATCCATATTTTCAAACATTCATATGTATGAAAAAAATGTAATCAAGAATCGCCTTAAGTAGATTCCCAGCTATTATTTTTAATTATTTTGTTGGCAGTGAATATGTTAAACATGTAACAAAATCTGCTGATAATACAATACCAGTGGAATATTAACACACATATAAGAATATTTTATGTATCTTATACAGCATCAAAATAGGAATAGACGAACAAGCAAACAGTTGGGGTCATCTGATAAGTACTTATATTAAATAATTTAAGTAATTATATTTGTGTATGTCCTTAATAGTCTTAACAGCATGTATATTTGTTTCAGGTATAAGAAAATAAAACTTGTTTAATCTTAAACACCGATCACTACCATTAGAATACTCTAAGCTTGGTGGTCTACCTTAATGTGACATTGGCAAACTTGTGGTATACCTTCCACAGAAGCCATAGTAAGAATAGAATAGAATCTTGCAACACTAATTGAATCATGGGTGTGCTGCTAACCTTTGCAATAGTTATATGTTTGGATTTTTTTTATGAAAATACGGGACAAGACAAGCAAGATGTTCCGCTGATGGTAATTGATACGCCCTGCCCATTACAATGCAGTGCCGCTCAGGACTATTGAAAAGCCCAAAAATTCTTAGTGGCACTACAATTGTGCTTGTCACCTTGAGACATATAATGTTAAGTCTCATTTGACCAGTAATTTCACTTGCTACGGCACCCTTTAGACCTTAACACAGTAAAGGTTACACATTACTGCTTCACGGCAGAAATAGGTGGCATTGTGGTACCAATAATCTAGCCGGCATCCTGCGCAAAGGAGCCTCCCACTGGTAACCATATAATATATATTTACATGTCCAACAACTTCAAATGATGAATTTATTATTTCATTACAGACTTGGTGTAGAAGAAGACAAATTTTGTAGTATAAGTATTTTCTTTTAAAAAGTACTTTTTTTCACAGAGTTTAGTGAGAGGCAAAATAGTTTGTCAGTCAGACTGGAGACTATGTCAGCTTTGCATATGATTAATTCCAAAATATACATAATTGATAAGCCCCGTGCACACATTACCTTTAGATATTTATACAGAAAATTCTCCTTCCAGACATCTCCATGACAAAGGCATAAGCCATTCACATTTTTAAATGTATCTTCTACCAGTTGCTCACAGTTTTCAAATAAATAATTAAACAATTGTACATACTGGCTCTTTGAAAAGTTATTTATAGCTTTCATTAATCTATCCTTAAGTATATCCATAAATCTTTTATTAGTTTGCCTTGACAATGGAACACATATTTCCTCTATATCTTTGTAAAGTCTATGTTCAGTTTCTTTTAGAATAAAGGACATGGCATGGAACTGTGCTAAACATTTGAGAGATAAAAGTATGTGGTTGTAATCTAGTACTAAGCTCTCAACAAATGGCATAAAACCATCAGCACACATATTCTGCATAACAATTACTTCTTTACAATATTCTTTACATACATGATAGCACTCTGGTATTAGAAACTGTAAGTGTTTTATATCATTTTGAAATTTGCGGTAGGTTGGCATTATAGTTGTATAAACAAATATTTCTTTTTGAAACATCGTTGTAACAGCCCCACTAACACGGTATTGTTCATTGGTTGGGGCTAGTTTCAAAACAAGTTCAAGTTTAACATTATCTTCATTAGATAAATTGAACAATGAAACTGGAATAAGAACGCCGAAATAGTTTTGTGCAATGTTTTTAAATGATTGTTTCTCATACGACCACTCTTTAATTCTTAGATTTGTGGCAATTATTTGAATAACTTCTGATATTTGATCTTCACTTATCATTTTAACTTTAAAAGTAATTTTAACTTAACTTTTTAAAAGTTTTCGTTCCCTTGTAATAATAATATAAAACTAATAAAATCGCTAAGTTAACTGACACTTTTAATATTACTGGGTGGTTACGTTAGAATAGGTGTAATATAACAATATTCTATTTTCGAAAATCAAAACAAAACAATAAATACTATGAAAACAATTTAAAATTAAAATGCTTTCGATTCGGTGACAACTGACGTTTGACATCCCTATTCATATTACCTAATAAACGTCTTATCTCTTATTAGTGTGACGCCAATTTGGTATACTGTGAAGCCGTTCCTTTATAGTTATACTGGTTACCATTTAAAACGGATCGCATTCACGTATACTGTCAGCCGCATTTTTTGGCGCAGCATTCAAATGAGTGTATGAATGTTTTCTAGTTCATTAAAAAAAACTTTGTTGGAGTACTGTCAAATTAAGAATATTTTGGTAAACTGTGGGCATTGTTTATAAAACGTTAGGCACTCGAGTGGTTTTGACTTACCTCGAAAACGCCAGTGCTCACAGTAGAATATGGCGGCGATTTATGGTGTCATATATTTCCCTAGGGTACTGCGGCAGTATACTGGCAGTCCATAACGGAACGAATATTTCTACAATGATAGCACTGTGCAGTGTTCGCAGTGCATATCGGAACACACCCATAATATTGGTCAAAAAATAATTGCGCTACGTAGAATACCTACGCGATACCGTAGATAGCAGCTAGAGAAACCCTCTGAGTAAAAAGCAATTCACTCTATTGTATGAAATGTGCAGTCATTGATAGATTGACAGATGACGATTATAATTTAGTAAAAAACGGGAGAGCAGAAATTACTACACTACGTTTTATGCAACTGTTCGCTTTCAAACTAAGCCGGATTATACTTCGTCGCCAATCGCCATACTGTAATAAGTAGTTACTACTTCCTATTTCAAACATAATAATATTATGTCAAATCACTGCATGTTTCATACTAAACTAAATTTTAATTTTTCTTAAGCAGTCCCCCCTCTCATTACCTACGTAGTATTTACATCCTCTTTATTATGTAGGCTGGAATCCGGACTCCAGATGGTCTACTCTCTTTCTTCGAAACAAAACTTCCTAAACGAACTACATTTAAACGAAGTTTTGTTAGAGAACCTACTCTATTTTGTTTTCGGACACACCGACGAAGTTCGGAACCATAGAAAATTTTCGTGAACGATTGAAATGTATGACATCGTTATCCAACTAATTTGGAGAGTATTTCATGCCAACGATAGGTAATAATTACTAATGATCACTGTCACGGATCAGTTTACGTCGCATTTAAAATGCTGCCGTGATTACCTTTCACAGATAGAATAGTTATTTAATTATCACATTATTTTCTTTTCTTTCCATAATACAAATTATTTCGATGCGTCATAGTAACATCCAATGTGACCGTTAAATAAACAGGGACTTTACCCGAAAAATTGGGTAATCCATTTAACAGTATTCTAAGTAAATAAATAATTATTTTAGTATTTCCCAACATTTCTTAAATTAGTGTGGAACACTATTTCAAGCCGGCCCATATTTGAGAGCTTTATAAGGCGCGGTTCCTGCCACGTAAGGAGTATCATTCTCATCTTTGATCTGGTGCACCCCACTATCTTCTAACTTCTTACCACTAAATCGCGTGCAACACAGAGCTGCTCGAATTGTCGGGGCTCCAAAACTTCCATCACTTGGCGTTGTGCAGAGACGTAGCGACTTAGAAGACACGAAATGAACGATTGAGGGTAGATTTGTCACGGACATAGAAGTATGAATTGTATTTTTTTCTTTCTACGCAAATAACGCTGTACCGAGAACAGAAATTAAGACTTTTTTTTACCTTAGCAACCATAAATAAAGCAAATAGTTTTTTGTTCTCTAAAAATCTACTTCACCTCAGTTGCAAAATAAAAAATTTAAGAATGAATTTTGTGTAGGTATTCTTAAATATTAGAAATGTTAGTTCGTCATATCCTATATCAGTTAATACAAAGATACTGCAAACAAAACATGTGCACAGGATCAAACCCGCAATCCTTACTTTCAAGGTGTAACTGTATTTTATGTAATTTATTTATTCACTCATACTATGCCAGTAATACTTTTTTTTAAAGCAAACAATCTATTAGAAATCAAAAAATCGAAGTTAAAAGTAATGTGGCTATATAATACTATGACTAATGACGGGGCAAAATTTGTGTTATCCCCCGTAACTGCACACACACAAGCTTACTGGTGCTTCACTTGTTAATATCACGGCGTGGAGTCCCTTCTTTTTTTACTCGTTCGTGTCATCAATCTGTGGTTTTGCAAAACTCAATCATCCTCTAAATTCATCATAAGAAAAATATGACGGGGGTGAAAGACTTTTCTTCAACTGCGAATTAATTTGATATGGAATTGGCCGTACAATATTAATACTTTAAATATATCTGAAAATGTTTCTGGTTATTCGTCGAGTGACGAACTCCTGGAATCGTAGCCACCACCCAAAAGAAAAAACTTACCTTGTTTTTATGATGCTTTTTTTGTAAGGTTTTTTAAACTCAATATAATTTTTAAATCTACAGTTTAATTATGAGAAATAATACAATATTTGAAGTAAATTAAAGAATGCATGATGTTGATGAAGGGTCGATTGATATATGTGTTTATTGCAGTTGCTTCAAAGTTCCTTAGAGCTTACAAAACTTATCGCCGTTCAGATATATAATTTTCACATAATATAGAGTAGGTAATACACACACGTGCGCAGCTTACATGAAGTGCGTGCTATCGTCAAACGTACGTGAGGGATTACAAGTTTATTGGTCGTAAAACTCACTGCGGGTTATAAATGAAACACCAGAACATCTTGTACTGGACGAGAAGTATTGGCCGTAAATAAACATTGTTAGCTCTGGCAAGGAGTCACTCTCATTACTTCAGTCTCAAGTTTATGGCGATGTAGAATAATTGTAATCTTTTGAGCTGCAATACGTTGACTGGTTAGTACCTAAGTACTACTGCCGATATTTTCTGGAAGAAGGGGACAATAATTGGTAATTGATCATAGGTTTTCTGTTATATTATAGAGTACTAATATAATTATTATAAGGTTGCCCGTATGTAACTTACTTTTATCTTTAATCCTTAAAACAGGTATTACTTAGTGGTCATAAGATTTCGCTGCCTGCGCTGGAACGGACGAAAAGTGTTTGTGCGCTGGTTTTCGAGAAGCTTATTGCGATCGCAATTGTCTTTATAATTAGATATACGCGCCCCTCTGGCGCGCTTTTTAAATATTTTGAGCAGTTGTTGTAATAAGTTAATAACAATGATTGTTTCGTGCCGCAGGAAATGAAGAGGGGCTGTCCTAGCCCCGGTGAGCAACCCTCGGTGAAGGCGATCGCTGAGGAAGGAAACCGATAGCCCGGCCATGCCGCAGGAGTTTGATTGTATCGCGGTGACGCGGCGACGTGCTGCCAAGTCGCGCCGCGTTGGACGCTGAAAAGGCCGTGGCTTTAGGTACACTGAACGACAACATCGACTCACCATGGGTCTAAGCGACCCCGACACCGAACGCTAGGTGTCGCGGTCTCTAGACCACCTTTATAAAATACATGGACCACCCGCACCAACGCCAGTTCGGCATGCCCCGGGCATGACGATACACAGAACATACTTCTAAAACACCTCCCTTCAAAAGCAATAGACACCTTAGTGAATATATTTAACGAGTGCCTCCGTCTCACCTATTTTTCCTCGTCCTGGAAAATAGCAATAATCACCGCGATACACAAACATGGAAAAGACCTCACCTCCCCCGCTAACTACATATTAATTAGCTTACTCACTCATAGAATCAAACCAACCTGAGGAACAATTCCGTTTCTGAAGGTCACACACGACCACACACCAACTGGCGCGGGTGGTCGAGCACATAACACATCAATTTACATAAGACACCAGACCGGTATGGTACTACTCGACCTTGAGAAAGTCTGGCATGATACCTTAGTTCATAAATTATTCGAAGCACAAGTCCCCTTTGATATCCCTAAACCTCCTAGCACGGTCCTCGCCGTGTACGCTGATGACACAGCTTATCTATGCAGCAGTAAGAACATCAATTCTATAATCCCACATTAATACAACCCTCCATTCTGTAAGCAAATACTTTAAGAAGTGGAAGCTTAAAATCAGCCTGTGACTGCAATTCTGGTATTTATACCCAGGACTTATCTTGGACCGGAAACTTTCCTTCACGCCTCACATTAATTATGCCCTCTCTAAGGCACTTAATGCCTTGAGCCTGTTGAAGCCCATTTTCTATAGAAATTCAACTCTTTCAACTAGTAACAAACGTACCTACGCAAGTCCTACGACTACATATAAAGAAAAACATCCCAACACTAGAACAACACATACAAGAGGTATCTGAGAGTTTTTACAGATGGCAACGGCGTCTGAAGGACAGAATAAACCTCGCCCTCCGGTCGACTTGCAGTCGTAAGTCACTCACAGAGTACTGCCTCAGCATAAAACGTTACAAACATGCATTACCACATCACAAATGGTTAGAGCTCACAGAACACTAGCGTACACACAGATTGTCAATTGGTTTAGATGTAAGTATTATTCCTGTTCATCGTTTTCTTATCCGCGAATTATTACTTATTTTACTAAAATACTAGAAGTCACCTTATGGTGTTTTGCAAAAAAAGAGTTATATTAGATTTGCATAAGCTTGGACAGGAGACAACTGAGAGCCCTCACGGGGTTCCTCTCAGGCCACTGCAAGCTGATTGGGCACCTAGCCAGAATGGCTCTCAGTGAATCAAACCTGTGCAGATTCTGCTGCGAAGCCGCTGAAGCCCATACACATTCTTCTGGATTGTGAGGCCATTGCCAGTAGCAGGCTGGGCTGTCTTAAAATACCTTCACTCAAAGCAGAGGACGTACCCTACCCTCTGAGGATCCTACGCTTCTTAGAAGTAGTAGGTCTTGAGAATACAATTTAATTCCCGGCACACGTATCCTAGTCGGTAGCCTCTATTTCTCCACAGCTCATTTGTTCTTTTAGACATAGGAAGTTGAGGGAAGGGGCGCTAGCACAAGCAGGGGGCATAATAGATTCTAGGATTTAAGTGCATCTAAATCCCCTACTAATAATAAATAAAAATTGTGTGGTTTTATGAAACCATGGTAAAAGTTAAACTTTTTTCCACATTATAGACATTTAACTAAAAATATTTGGAATAATATTCCATTAAGGCTATGAAAAATCGCTTTATCAATCTTAATTTTATACTTGGGAAATTGTAATGATAATGGGAAATAATAAAAACAAACATAGTAGCGTGGAGCACTGGCACAAATGAGTCTATACACAACACGGTCAGCTGCTGCGAACTATAGGCAGCGCCCGACCGTCACGTGACATGCAACACACATGATGTATTAAAAGTTTCACAAAAATCTTAGATTTGATCCCCGAGGCATGAACTTTTTATTAATCCTAGCTTTGACAGATACATAACATCATGACCTAATTTTTATTTGGATAGAACAAAGTCTCTCGGGTCCTCCAGTAACAAATAAATACATTATGATGTAGGATACAGATTTATGAAATATAATATTTATCGGTAACATCAATTATTGAAATATGAAAGGTAGAGTTGGTACACCAATTGTCGATAAATTATTACTTCTTATTGAATGCAGCAATAATTAATGGCTTATCTTTTTGTTTCAGCTTGCGACAGCTGCGGGTACCGATAGTTTGCAAATATAGTTAAGTAACTTTATGTGAACTGTTCTCATGTTATTATTAAATGAAATCAGATCAATATTACTTTATTCATGTAGGTGACGGAAATGACACTTATGAATGTCAAAAAAATATTTTTCTTATTGAATCTACCGCTACTTCGTAAAGGGTTGAGCTAATGAGAAGAAGTAGCAAGAAACTCATTTCCACTCTTTTATATTGGGATTTTCATTTTCATCGATTTACAAATCATTTCAATTCAATATAATATGTAAACTGATGCAACAAACAAACTCAAACGTCATATAGTCATTGCCTTACACGAGTAAGTCAAAAAAGTAAATGTAAATTAATACAAAAGTGTTTACAAAAGTATAAATACAAAATATTATAGTATTAACTTCTGTAGACGACAAAAAGAGTGCAATATTTGCATATTAGGAATTAGTATTTATCCCAAAAGTGAGGGTTATCACTTTAAAATATTACATATTGTTCAAATCCTTTAGATGAAGCCACAACCTGAGAATTGAACAAGACTCACTCGAACAGTTGGCTCAGTGGAAGAACGCTCGCTTTGAACGCGAGAGGTCGCGGGTTTGAGCCTCGCATCGTTCATTATTGTTTATCAATTTAATTTGTGTAACGTATATTAAATTTTCAACAACTGGATCGAGCTGCATAACCCACAGGTGATTTCTGTTGAACTCATCCCACGGCTTGTAAGAGAAGCTATCGGAATAAAAAAAAATACTAGGAATTTCTATAGGGAGGATGGTTTTAGACTAGCGCAAACATGGAATCCTGTGGTCTCTCTCTGCAGTACAAATACAACAAAAAGACCCGAAAGTCCATACATCGTCAGTAGTGTGTGTCATGAATTAGGGAATCAAAGACCAAAACGGATTAGACGCCACGTGGACAGATTGATGTAGGTACTATTTCTGGCATATTGTCCTAAAGAATTACTACGAGAAATTTTTAAAGAACTAACGATTTAACTGTATCACATCAATTATTCTTGACGATAAATGTTATGTATGTCAGATCACTCCTCTAACTGCCACAGCCTGTATTGGCATACTTGGCGTCGATATATCGAGCGACGTTCAGTTCCGTGGTCACTTGGAAGAGAAGGCTAAACTGGCCTCTAAAAAGCTTGGTGTACTCAGTAGGGCGAGACAGTACTTCACTAAAAGCCACCGCCTGCAACTTTATAAGGCGCAAATTCGGCCTCAAATGGAGTACTGTTCTCACCTCTGGGCGGGTGCTCCCCAGTACCAGCTTCTTCCATTTGACCGCATACAACGAAGAGCGGCTCGAATCATCGACGATCAAGTCATCTCCGATCGGCTTGATTCTCTAGCATTGCGTAGAGATGTGGGTTCTCTCTGCATCTTCTACCGCATTTATCACGGGGAGTGCTCAGAGGAGCTGTTCGGGTTGATTCCAGCGGCCGAATTCCATCACCGGACATTACGTGCAAAGTACCATCCGCATCACGTAGACGTCTGGCATTCCACAACCGCGCGTTTTGTTCGAAATTTCTTGCCTCGCACAGCCACTTTGTGGAATCAACTACCGGCAGCGGTCTTCCCGAACAGATACGACTTAGGGACCTTCAAGCAAAAAGCATACCATACCATCCCACCTTAAAGGCCGGCAACGCATTTCTTGACACACCTGTTGTTGCGGATGTCCATGGGCGGTTGCCTCACCTCTCCCCATCCCGTGAGCCTCTTGCCCGTTTGCCCCCTCTCATATAAAAAAAAATGTACATAAGAACATTAGCGAATTTACTAGAAATTGAGATAATCACAAGGTTAGCACTAGGAATAAACATAAACTTGTTATTCCTACTACACGGTTAAGTCGATATAGGCAGTCGGTAAATATATATGCTTTTACAACATGATCCCAGAAAAAGTACAAATTGTGTTACGAAATTCAAATGAATTGTTCAAAAATGTTTGTGTTCAAAAACAGATTGGGAATGGAGCGATTGCTCTCAGGCTATTAAATAATGAATTTTAATATGCGATATTACATTGTAACGATATTTTTACGAATAGTTTATTACACTTATTGATCGTCAAATACTTTTCGAATAAGTTTTAGACGATCAATAAGTGAATTTGAATCATAATTTGAATTTAAATTCTGTGAAAGTCTACATTGAATATTGTCGATACACACAATCTTCAGCTAGTTCATGTTTGTCACTGCCTTGTTACTGCAGATAAATCAGTCTTAACCTTATTACAGCCATGTTATTATCAGTACACTGGTCGTGACAAGTAACAAGAGAATGAACTATTAGCTTGCTTTGTGTTACTAGCGCCCACTGTTGTCTATGAAATTTATTGTTAGAATATTGTAATAAGAGTTGGTGACAGATAGGAACTACTATTTATGTGACGTCAGGTTCTGAAATGCAAACAACTTCCTTTTTGTCCGAATGTGCATCATTAATTTCGTGAAAATGTTATGTTGGCAGAAATATGAATGAAAATACATTTCTAGAGTGTTCATGTCGTGTTATTCTTCATTCATGCATATAGCATACAAACTATGTGACAAATCAAAATTCAAATATTTTTATTTAAATTCAAAATGACTTTTTGAACGTCAAAAACTACCACCCATTCAAAATATACTGCCTAAGACCTGAGAAGTAAGTTAAATTGTACAATAAACATTTATAATTAAAGAGCCTGAGGGTGTTCGCGTATCTAGTTTGTGGTAACATTAAGAATATCGTTTATGCTATAATAACCTTTCCAAAACAATCGTTTTTTATCAATTCTTTTAAATTTCGTAACACATTTGTTTTGTACATTTTCTGGTATCATATTGTAGAAGCATATACGAGTACATCGACCAATAAAAGACTTACTAACTCGGCTTAACCGAGTAGTAGGCATAAGAAGTTTATGTAAAATCCTATTTGTTGTTTGACAGCCTTAGCTTTTCTACAGACTTCGAAGCTCTCTAAGCTGCAACTAATTTCTAAATTGATATTTCTATATGCTGCTGTTAGGTGTGATTTCACTACTCAGATCTATTAAAGCCATGCTTTGTCTAGTGCTGAAAAATACACCCTAGCAAACACTCAGCCTTAAATATAAATAATAGTCTATTATAAGCATCCATACACACGATAAATAGGTTAAAATGTGATGTAATTTTACTGTGGAACTGAGATACAAGACTACGGAGTACGAGAATAAAAATACATTAGGTGTATGAGAAATATCGGGTTATATGTAAGTGGCGACGGTACTTAATACTAATAAATGCTAATTCTCACTCTGTCTTCTTCTATTGACCTAAGTCAGAATGAGAAAAAACACTCCTAAGCGGCTGTTTAAAGTTAGCGGACCATTATGAATAAGGGGGAATGTCTTTTCGTAACGAGGTCTAATTGTGACTGCTGTCAAAAGCATATGAGTAAATAAACGATACAGAGACTAGAGCTTCAGAGCGGGAAAAAATGTAACCTATTTTGGTAGGGTTGTCACATAAAGTTTAGAGAATAAATTTTATTACCTTTTTTTATTGGGTTTGATCATCGATATAAAATCACCCTAGATACAAGATTTCATACAAAGGTTAATAATGTTTATTTACATAAGTATATACAGTGTCACAGTCTAGTTATGTTAAGTAATATATAATACTAGTGGACCCGACAGACCTTGTCCTGTACACACGTCTTAAATTTGAAAAATCGGTCCAGCCGTAAGGAGGAGTTCATTAACATACACATGAGCAGGCGAATGATATTATATGGACGGAATTGAGAATCTAAACCAATCTCAAATTCATTGTAACTCACAAAAAATCATCAAAACCGGTCCAGCCGTTTAGTTCGATTGTGAATCTAAACCATTCTCGAATCCACCTGAAGACACACAGAAAGTTTCATTACAATCCAGGTTCATCCATTCATTAAGGTCCAGTCGTTTAGGAGGAGTTCAGTTGCAACAGACGCACAAAAGAAATATATATATATGTCGGAGAATTCAAATATAAAAGTAATATGGCCTGTATGATTATATTCTACTCTGTGTATTGGGCTTAACTGATGGCGAACGTCATCTTTCAAAGTGTGTTTGAAGTTGTCACTGTGTACGTCACTGTCGGTGACGTGATTGAAGTTAGTTATTATTGTGCATCAGTAGAGCGCTCATTGAGAAGTCGCAGTCGTCTTCAAGCTAGCGCCCGCGCCGGTTGTGCGCACTGATTGACTTAAAACAACATGGTGGAAACCAACGATGGCCGATCTTAAATCCAAATAAATCTCCGAGATATATATTAAGAAAGGTATAAGGTCACGGACTAGTAAAAAATAAAGACTCCGTGTCACCTTACATAATAGTGGAGCACCAAAACAAGCCAATTAACGTGTAAATACATAGCCCCACGCACACACTTACACTACTACAGGCCGATAGGCGGCCATTGTGAGAATTGTCATCGTCTGTGACAGATCAGTTTGCGTCTTAATAAAATATTTTAAAAATGCCGTCGTGCGTTGTGAAAAAGTGTTAAAACCATAACATGAAAGTATTTGTGGGTATAAGATTATTTAAGGGAGAAAAAATTGTGTAGCTAGTATACCCCTTAACCGCACACACACTAGCATAAATGTGCTTCACTTGCTAATATCATGGCGTTAAAACATAGGTATACCTAGTTACCATTTCATAAGATTTGGTTCGTCTATGGTTTTTAATCAATCATACGCTTCTATATAGTTAATTTTCTAGTGTATACCAATAGTAATTAGCGATGTATTCTCTACACAAAGCGCGTAGCAGTAATTACTCAAGTGGGAATAGAAAGAAGTAACTCGGAGCTTTTCGTTTGGTGAATCGCAATTTTACCGACGTTAGAACGGTCAATCCTCAGAGGAGAACAAATAGCTAAGTATTATATAAGTATACGATGTATTTGTGATACATAGCATTGTAATCATAAATGCTTAGTCAGTTATCTGCTTGCATACCGCTACGAGTCCTGGTAAAGTGTTGGAAAAGAAAAGTGAGGTTATAAATGGAAAGGGAACTTCACCATTAATGTCTCCGTCGTTAATGCTATCATCAGCTCGGCAGACACTGAAAGCAAAGGCTTCCAAAACCTATAGCCATCCAGTATTAAGCTAACCCGATAAAAAGAATCCATAATATCGCGAGTTGAATCATAATGTATGAGTCACTTCAAATTACAGTGTAAATAGAGACCGCAGACAATCAATCGACTATATTATCGATTTTAATAAAATGCAAATATTTTTATAAGAAGTACTTATGTTTAGGCCAAATAAGCCTAAAGGGTTATAAAAGTAGTGAAACAGTCACCGAATTAATTTATTAATAAATAAAATATTGCGGGTGCACGAAGAGTTGCATGAATTCCTTCTCTTTCCTACCTGCACCCTCTCCCTCCCTCTTACTGAATCGCTGCTGCTGTTGCAAATCCTCCTTTCTTGTTTCCTTACACCGACCTCCTAATTCAAAATTTTCACCTGTACCAGCGCATACAACTTACTTAAAGTAAATGTTATGCCTCACACCTGAGGAAAAAGAATCACAAAAATTGGAACAGAATAGGCGAGGATGTCGGGTTATACTGAGGATATTCAATAAATACTGAGAATGAGGTCTAAACTCTTTGGAACCAAAAGAAGTTAATAGATATCTACTGGGTTGTAAAGCTGGAATATTGATCAGATTAAAAAAGAAATAAGAAGAATATCTTTTGTTTTTAGAAGTGGAAGTCTTTCATTTTTAGAGTGTCGGAGCGTGTTGTTAGAAATTGTTTTTAGAAGTTATACTTGCAGGCGCGTTATGAATAAATGATGAAAGTGAAATTTTAAAATGCGCGCGCATCACTGTCACACAAAAGTAACAGGTTGAAGTTGGGTGCTAAATTTTTCTGACGTTTGCGTCATTCGTTTTTTTTTTTTTTTGGTTTCTTCGTCCCTTAATAGAACAGGCAAAGGGTTCAGGCCCATACAGCCGTATTCGGTATTTAATAATTAATTGTCAAAGCCATCTTTGCAAGATTTTTTACGAAATTGTTCTTTCTAAAAACATAGAATAGCACGAGGAATAAATCATTTTAATGATCTTTGCTTCGTTGGGCCAAAGAAGTATAACATCTTGCGTGCATACATAAGTAGGTACACACTCACTTATTTTTATATAAGAGAGGCCAAACGGGCAAGACGCTCACGTGATGGAATGACCCATGGATATCTGCAACACCAAAGGAGACAAGAGAAGCATTGCCAGCCATGAAGTAAGGAGTACGCTCTAAGCTTCAATATACAATTAAAATTCAATGGCGTATGTTAATTAAGTGCACCTGGGCTTGAAAAATTTCAGTACGAAGAAAGGTTTATTTGGTGGCACGGCAGTGTATTAATATTATAATCAGTGTATTAATATTATATTATATTAATAATCAAGGGAAAATCAAAATATTTTGAAATTTTGGTCAAGTTATCTAGATACACAAGCTTCATAAATAACTTTTTAATCCGATATAATATATGAGATTACAAATTTATTTATGCAGTTGGTGTTTACGGCGCAAGTTTACGTGGCACTTTCGAGAGTCACAAGTATTGAAAGGAAAAAAGTTGGACTATCTACAAAAACAAATGAGATGTTATTAAAAACATAAGTTGTAAAAAAAAAACAAGTCTTGCAACTCAGTTCTTCTACAGTAAAAAGGCGTGAGATCCATGTTATACCAAGTCAGTCAATTTATTCAATCCCTACTTAAGGGTTATTCTGTATTAAGTTACTACGTAATTAGCTAAAATGTTTTATGTTTTAAATAAAAATATTGACTTGAATTTAATATGTATTACTTGTGAGATACATTTTGTTTTTAATAAAAAAATAAAAAAGATACTAATTACTTACTTAATAACTTCATTCAGATTTTTTACAAACTTTCAGTATTACCAGTTATTACTAGTGGGAGGCTCCTTTGCACATATCCTGTGCTAGGCCGCCGGCTAGATTATGGGTACCACAACGGTACCTATTTCTGCGTAAATCAGTAATGTATGCACATTACTGTGTTTCGGTCTGAAGAGCGCCGTAGCTACTGAAATTACTGGGCAAATGAGACTTAACATCTTATGTCTCAAGGTTGTCGCGCAGTTATAGTGCCGCTCAGTTTTTGGGGTTTTCAAGAAACCTGAGCGGTACTGCATTGCAATTGGCAGGGCGTATCAATTACCATCAGCTGAATGTTCTGCTCGTCTCGTCCCTTACTGTCATAAAAAAAACGTATAAGTCGCCAGCAACGCCTTTAAAAACAGTAAAAGCATGAGCAGCTTTTGTTACAAACTTCTAGTATGACCCAGGTAGTAGTAGTCATAGGTACTAGAATGAAAATTTTTTCTCAGTGAAACTATTCTAAAATATATCCAATATTGTATTTTTTATATTTTATTTAACTTCCTTTTTTTACTATAGTGATGTATCTGTTTGTTTCGTTAATAAATAAATAAAAGTAATTTGAGCATTATTATAAATATTCCAAATAATAATTTTAGTAAGCAAATATACACTACGAATAATTGAATATATAACAGTAGATTATTCCGTCGTTCACGTCAATCACCGCAATCTGAAGATCTCAACCCAGGACTTAGTATAGGAATGGTAAAAAGTACGGTCTACATGCAAATAAGCAAAACCTTCTATATAATTTGGTAGATTCTGCATTCCTGTTTACCCTTTATATCTACTAATGGCCTCCGATAGTTGTCGTGAATAAATATGGATGACGCGTTGTGATATGGCATTTCTCTTTTTATACTGAACTTATAAAAGAGTTTACAATATTATTAGAAATATTTTAATAAGTAATTAAAAATAAAGATGAAAGAGGTTAGAAGGTGTATAATTGATATTTTGAGAAAAATACCTTACCTTCGAACGAAGCGCGTACACCTTTCTAAGAGGCCGCTCCTGTGATTCCTCTGCTGTTGCAAGAGGATGTGCACTGTGGCGGTAAATTAACATCAGGTGACCCGAAAGCTCACATTTCCCCCTGTTCCATAAAAAAGATCATAAATCATCGCAAACTACAAGCATAGGCAAAGTAATATATGAATCGAATTATATGGGCAATCACTCTAGATATTTTTGATAAGATTTTGGTGCGTAAAATTTTTGGTTCGCTTAGAAATTTATATTTTTTCTTGAGTAGCATGTTCGTTTCATAACTAATAAGTTTGAGAAAGACTATTCATAGTGAAACTTTTACAATAAATGTTTTAACTTTGCTTAAAATCACAAAGCAGATAAACGCTTTGTAATGTCTGTTGACCAAGCTTTAATGAGCTCTTGTGTAGCGATTGGTGTAACATAACTATATATCAGCTTGGTCATAGACAGTTTC
The DNA here is from genome assembly GCF_905404315.1 of Leptidea sinapis. Taxonomy (NCBI): domain Eukaryota; kingdom Metazoa; phylum Arthropoda; class Insecta; order Lepidoptera; family Pieridae; genus Leptidea; species Leptidea sinapis. The sequence goes on along the minus strand of NC_066285.1, from coordinate 2,692,143 downwards.
ACAAAGAAAAATTTAAAGAAACAAATATAATGACTGTTCATTGTCAGTACATATATGAAAACTTAATAAACGTTCACAAAAATCGTCACCTTTTTGCTCTTAATAGTGATTTCATTATAATAACACTAGAAATTTGGGATTGCTTGTAACTAATTCTAGTTGGCTTCATAAGATACATAAAAGCTTTAAGGGTATACACTTTTATAATAAAGTCTCAGCCACTGTTCAGGCATTATCTATAAATAAATTTAAATGTTCTATATAAAATGGCTCTGTCGTAAATAATATCCCCCTTATTCATAATAGTCTGCTAGCTTAAAGCATTGCTAATTCTCACTCTGTCTTCTTCTATAGACCTAAGTCAGAATGAGAAAAAACACTCCTAAGCGGCTGTTTAAAGTTAGCGGACCATTATGAATAAGGGGGTATTACTCCACAGCTGAATATCTAAGTGATCGAACAGCCTGGGACTAGATTATGATTACTTAATACTCGTAGCAAATAGGAATAACAGTACAATATTGTATATTTTTATTAAGGACGCGTTCTCAAAACAGAGAGGTATCGAATCGCATTACTACACTGACACCGCACAAACACATACACGTACTTAATGTTAATTGCGGGAATCAAATGAATTTGATACTTTAGCAAGTTTGAATTTTATTTTTTTAATACCTTTGTATTTTTGATAATTGGTTGATGTATTCGTTTAGTAGTTAAATATTAGAATTTTAGATGGCAATTCTGTCGCATAACGTCGTGCGCAGTAAACGCAGTTTTTTTTAATCCAAGATGGCCGCCGCGAAAAATTATGATTTCAACAATATGGGTATCGTATCCGAGGTTATCGAGAGTGTAGAGAACAATTAGATACGTCTTTCAAAATCAAATTTTGAGATTTTTTAATTAGATTGGTAACGGAATGTCTTTTGTACATATTGTGAGTGAAAAGTCGAAACGTAAATATTTCTATATTTAGGGAATGAAGAATTAATTTAGCATGTGGGATATTGTTAGACAGGCCTTTTATAAGATAATTTAAGTTTATGAATGAATTCTAATTTTGACGACATAAATGACACCCATGAAGAAAATTTTGTAGATTTCATAGGCACTATCATGGATTTCGATTTAGGCCCGCTATTCGTTATTGTTGACCCCAAAATCCATGAAAATGACACCCATGATAAGAAGTTGGTAAATTTTATAGTCGCCATCTTGAATTTCGATTTTGACCCGATATTCGATATTGTTGACCCCAAAAACCATGAAAAGGACACCCATGTAAAGAAGTTGGTAAGTTTCATAGGCTTTTATGTAAAAGGCATTAATTATTTTCTCAAAATTGATTCCTTTAGAATTCTTTTTGATATCATTTCTAATAACTACTAGATACTACTACCACTTCGGAAACAAATGGCGCTCTGAGAGAGAAGAAGTGGCGCAAGAAACTCTCCCAGCATTCTTTTTTTGCGCTCTTTTCAATAAAAATATAGAATATTGTATAGTCATTTCTATCGCTATAAAATAATCACAATCTAGTCCCAGGCTGTCCGATCGTTTAGATATTCAGCAGCGGAGTAATAGGATTTACAACAGAGCCATTTTTTTATAAAACATTTAAATTTATTTATGTACATGTGTATAGAACATCATTGGGTTTATGACTTATCTGATATTTATTCAAACCTATTGTTATTTTACTTATTTGAAAAATTTTGCCGATTACTTACCAATGTTATGATATTATGATTTAATGTTATGTTATTAATATTTTCCTTAAATTGAGAAGTGTATTAGTTACTAACAGATTTAATTTTATTTATTATTTTTTGTATATATATATATATATATATATATATATATATATATATATATATATATATATATACTTATATAAATTTATTGCCAATGTTTATGGTAGCAGTAGACTTGGGGGATTATATATATATATAAATATTTAATTCTCAAAGTCTGTGTCTCGGTGTCTAGAGAATACCATCATTGAGAAGTAAAATTCCCAACATAATGCTTACTAGTGACTAATTTTGGTTGTGTAATGTCCATAATATTGTTATTAGTAATAAGATTTCTGTATTTTTGAACCAAATAAAGTTTTTAATTATTAATTAATATTATTAAAAAACATGAAAATGACACCCATTAAGAGAAGTTGGTAAATTTCACAGGCGCCATCTTGGATTTCGATTTTGACCCGATTTTCATTATTGTTGACCCCGAAAACCATGAAAATGACACCCATGAATAGATGTTGGTAAATTTCATCGGCGCCATGTTGGGTTTCGATTTTGACCCGATATTCGTTATTGTTGACCCCGAAAACGATGAAAATGACACCCATGAAGAGATGTTGGTAAATTTCATCGGCGCCATCTTGGATTTCGATTTTGACCCGATATTCGTTATTGTTGACCCCGAAAACCATGAAAATGACACCCATGAAGAGAACTTGGTAATTTGCATAGGCGCCATCTTGGATTTCGATTTTGACCCGGTATTCGTTTTTATTGACCCCGAAAACCATGAAAATGGCACCCATGAAGAGAAGTTGGTAATTTTCATAGGCGCCATCTTGGATTTCGATTTTGACCCGATATTCGTTATTGTTAACCCCGATAACCATGAAAATGACACCCATGAAGAGATGTTGGTAAATTTCATCGGCGCCATCTTGGATTTCGATTTTGACCCGATATTCGTTATTGTTGACCCCGAAAACCATGAAAATGACACCCATGAAGAGAAGTTGGTAAATTTCATCGGCGCCATCTTGGATTTCGATTTTGATCCGATATTCGTTATTGTTAACCCCGATAACCATGAAAATGACACCCATGAAGAGATGTTGGTAAATTTCATCGGCGCCATCTTGGATTTCGATTTTGACCCGATATTCGTTATTGTTAACCCCGATAACCATGAAAATGACACCCATGAAGAGAAGTTGGTAAAATTCATAGGTGCCATCTTGGATTTCGATTTTGACACGATATTCGTTATTGTTGACCCCGAAAACCATAAAAATGACACCCATGAAGAAAAGTTGCCAATTTTATAAGCGCCATCTTGGATTTCGATTAGACCTTATATTTAGAGATGAACTTATAAATCACTAATTCTTCAAAAAATGCAGAAACATAATTTATTGAAAATCTGACTGCGTACAAAATATGTAAAGTATCAAAGACAGTATTGTATAGCTTATAAAAAATATTAATGTTCGTACAGCGATCTTTCCGAGTACGAGCTGCTGCTTACAATCGACACAGGGTCTACCCACGACGGCGGCCGAGCGCGGACTGAGGTTATTTCGATAGATCTTTCTGTGCAATGCGTACGGAGTGACAAAATAAAATAACCCTTAATACCACACTTTAAAGCTCATGCTTATCAGAAATATATATGAATTTTAGACGATTCATTTTTATTTTTTTCTGAGATTATTTATTAGATATTCATTAATTTATTTCCCGTGTTTTTAAAAATATTATATCTGCTTTCCTTACATAATTTTTAAGAGCCAAAATTGTGTAAGTGGTAGCAGAAAACTGATCCTGAATGAAGCCCCATTTCGTCAATTTTGTGTGAAGAGGTAACGAATAATCGTTTTTACGACATAAAATATCAAAATTTCAAAGCAAACATTTCCCGCTAATTGGAGATAAAGAAGTAATCTATTAGTGGCAATTTTTAGTTTTGTTAGACTTAGTTTAATTTCATCACAAACTCTACCGAAAAATATCTTATTTTTGTCGGATTCGTAAACGCGTCCTTAAAAAGAGCGCAAAAAAAGAATGCTGGGAGAGTTTTTTGCGCCGCTTCTTCTCTCTCAGAGCGCCATTTGTTTCCGAAGCGGTAGTAGTATCTAGTAGTTATAAGAAATGACATCGAAAATAATTCTAAAGGAATGAATTTTGAAAAACAAAATGCTTTTTATACCTTTTATGCCTTTTATCAAATAGAACACATTTAAAGCAGCTTCCGACACTTTTGCGTCAGTAGAAAGATGGAATTTCAGCGTCGGGGGCAAATTCGACATCAATACTACTAGGGAATTCAAATTCAAATATTTTTATTCAAAATCGTATGTGACATCACTTATTGAAAGTCAAAATGAATGAAATGAACCCATCCCAAAATGAATGCCTCAGATCTGAGAAGAACGGGCGCAACAAACTCAGCGGGCTTATTTTTTTTCATGGAAAAAATATGTTTACAATGTAATATAGTACAATTAAACTTATTATTTAATAGCCTGAGGGCGGTCACTCCATTCCCAATCTGTGATATCATTAAGAAAGTCATTTATGTTATAGTAACCTTTACCACACAAACGTTTTTTTACAATTCTTTTGAATAACGTAATACTTTTGTTTTGAACATTTTCTGGGATCTTGTTGTAAAAGCATATACATCGCCCCACAAAAGACCTACTAACTCGATGTAGCCGAGTAGTAGGCATTATAAGTTTATATCTGTTCCTGGTGTTAACATTATGACTATGACAGTTTCTAGCAAATTCACTTATGTGCTTATGAACATACATTACAATTTCAATGTACACGGTATATATTTATATGAACAGCTACTTCTACGTTTTTATATAAAGTATAAGAAAAATATCTTCAGAATTAATATACCATGCATGTTTTTTCAAACCGTGCCATTCTAGAAGAGTGACGTCACAATGTGTTCTTTATTCGAATCTTAAGTGCAAAGATTCGGAATTATTTTACAAGTAAGAACCCTTAAATCATGGTCGATATATTACCTTCCCCAATTTTTTGTCAACAATATCCCACTTACAAGCAAAAAACCCTGAAAATCACTTTATTTTTATGGTAATCTCCTTAACACGTCTTACTAAGGGTCGAGTTGAGGGAGAGTTCTCCGTTCAACGAAACCTTTTTGTCAACGTAAAAATAGGCTCTTAATATTATGAATAGATGTTGTGTAAAGAAAAAAATAAGTCATAGAACGAATTAATTATGACGCTTTTATGGCTTAGAACTTTAGAAGTACACGGTTGCTTTAGAAGGACTTTCATCGTTAAATTCTATAAGAATTTTTATAATACAATTTCTCCAGTTTCAACGACATTTAAAATCATAAAAATCATTGCGTGAAAATGTTTCCGAGGCAGCTTAATTTTTCAATGTCACTCGATATGTTAAATAAGGTTAAATTCGGACGTAATATTTTAAAATTCGAACGGTCCTGTTTTTACTTGTAATTTATCATGCTTTCAAATTTAATTTTATCTGACCAGTACCTTACATTACCTTCTGTTAAATAATAATTTTTACCTCAATTGTAAAAGAGACTAAATGACGTGATGTGACATCTCTCTCGTTATTTGAAGACAGTTAAAATATCTAAGTTACATGATAATGAAATTTAAAAAAAAAACCAGGAGTACCAACCAACCAACTACAGTATGCTTAGGGTTTACTGAAAAGTTTTGTGGGTAGTGATGAATTTTAATGTTTGGTTATGTAAATTAAGTCAATACACCAACTAGAAAAAGACAAAATGAGTAGCGATATCATTTAGAACTGAGTGTACGATAAGGGAAACTAATGTTGTCATAAGATACATAATAGCTTTAAGGGTAAATGTATACACTTCTACAATAAAGTCCCAGCCACTGTTCAGGCATTATCTATAAATAAATTTAAATGTTTTATAAAAAAATGGCTCTGTCGTAAATCCTATTACTCCACTGCTGAATATCTAAATGATCGGACAGCCTGGGACTAGATTGTGATTATTTTATAGCGACTGTACAATATTGTATATTTTTATTGAAAAGAGCGCAAAAAAAAGAATGCTGGGAGAGTTTCTTGCGCCGCTTCTTCTCTCTCAGAGCGCCATTTGTTTCCGAAGCGGTAGTAGTATCTAGTAGTATAAGAAATGACATCAAAAAGAATTCTAAAGGAATCAATTTTGAGAAAATAAATGCCTTTTATGCCTAATGACGCAATTACAGCGCTAACTGAATTTCGATCTGAAGGGCGCCGTAGCTAGTGAAATTAATGGGCAAATGAGACTTAGCATCTTATGTCTCCAGGTGACGAGCGCAAATGTAGTGCCACTCAGAATTTTGGGTTTTTCAAGAATCTTAAGCGGTAGTGCATTGTAATGGGCAGGGCGTATCAATTACCATCAGCTGAACGTCCTGCTCGTCTCGACCCTTATTTTCATAAAGTGCGCACAACCGGCGTGGACGCTAGCTTGTAGACGACTACGACTTCTCAATGAGCGCTCTACTGATGGATAATAATAACTAACTTCAATCACGTCACCGACAGTGACGTACACAGTGACAACTTCAAACACACTTTGAAAGATGACGTCCGCCATCAGTTCAGCCCAATACACAGAGTAGAATATAATCACACAGGCCATATTACTTTTATATTCTAATTCTCCGACATATATATATTTCTAAGTACGTATATGTGATAAGTATTTGTACAAGAGTTCGTACATTTGTCAAGTACGGATTAAGTGGCATAATGTCTCGTTCATACAGAGCTTTGTGCAGGGACGTAATTTATGAGAAGGTAAAGTACTCCGGCTTCCTTGAGCCGCTTACCGTATACGGTATCAATTCTAGTTAGTACAACCAAAGTATGGCTGAGCAGTGAGAATAGTACAGCCACCTAATTTATTTCTGTCGCAAAGCACCAGTTAAGTTTTACTGTTTACAACGGTTTAAAGGTGTGAAAGCCTTTATTCTGATTTTTATTCAGGTATTTATAAAGTAATGTTTCAGGCAGGCTTCCTCATACTCGCATAAATGCCATTGCTTGTGACGTCATCGAGGGGCGGGTTATTGACTGGTCAATGTGTTACGCGTGAAGGAGCGCCACTTGTTGTAGCTGTGTTCTATGCTTCATGTAATTAAATTCTTAAAAGTTTTTAAAATATGTAAATTATCATAATGTAAATGTAACGCCCCCTTAATACTTTTATTTATTAACAGTGTGTATGGATCGTTGTGGTTGTACACACAGGCAGACAAAATGCTCGACATCTTACCAGTGGGAGGCTCCTTTGCACAGGATGCCGGCTAGATTTTGGGTACCACAACGGCGCCTATTTCTACCGTGAAGCATTAATGTCTAAGCATTACTGTGATTCGGTCTGAAGGGCGCCGTAGCTAGTGAAATTACAGGGCAAATGAGAATTAACACTTAACATGTTATGTCTCAAGGTGACAAGTGCAGTTGTAGTGCCGCTGAGAATTTTTGGAGCTTTTCAAGAATACTGAGCGGCACTGCATTGTAATGGACAGAGCGTATCAATTACCATCAGCTGAACGTCCTGTTCGTCTCGTCCCTTATTTTCATAAAAAAAAACTGCTATCATCATTTGTAACATACCTAGATTAATTTTACCATAAATACAGTACATCATCAACCACATGTACCCGTGACATTGTAATGTCACGGGTACACTATAGTGATGTGACCAGGCCGTTAAATTGAAACAAATGAATTCGATTGACAATCTACCGTTTTATTATAATATTACTAGTGGAATTGTAATACATAGGCTGCACTAAAAGTATCGGTAATGGAATATTTCCACCGTTCCTGTCATATTAAAATTTTTTTAATTGTAATAATTTAAAAACTGCTTGGTTTTAAAAATCGAATACCATTTATTTATTTAAAAAAAGTTTAGTCGTTGAGAAAATGGAATTGACTCGAGAAAATTCTAGAGCGATGATTTATTATGACTTTCGAAGTGGTTTAACACAAAAACAGTGTGTTAACTGGATGATTTCTGTATTTGGTGATGCCCCATCCAAAACCACAATTTATCGCTGGTTTGCTGAATTTTAACGTGGACGTGTCAAGCTCAGTGATGATCCCCGTCAAGGTCGTCCAAAAACTGCAGTCACCAAAGAAAACGTTGATGCTGTGCGTAATCTGATTGAGGAAGAACGACATGTGACATACCGCGAAATTCAGGCAACTTTAGACATTGGCATGAGTCAAATACAAATAATCTTGCATAAACAATTAGATGTAAAAAAGTTGTTTTCCCGATGGATACCGCATTTGCTCTGAGAAGAGCAAAAAGCGGTTCGCGTTACTTGGTGCGTCAGAACTCTCGAAATATTCTACGAAGCATCCTCAAATGCTGTTTGAGGTTCAAAAATGAGTTCAAACGAGTTTGAGTGTTCAAAAATGAGTTAAAGCCACCAAATTTGTTCGTTGTTGCAAAAAAAATGGTGGCCACGTTTGTCTCCAAAACCGGCCATTTTGCGACTGTTCCTCTTGAGGGACAAAGAACGGTTAATGCAGAATTGTATGCTAGCATTTGTTTGCCACAGGTCCTCCTCTCCGTAAAGAGAACTGCAACCGCCGCATCATCCTCCATCACGACAATGCGAGTTCTCACACCGCGCACAGAATAAAAGAGTTTTTAGAGCAAGAAAACATAGAATTATTAGACCATCCGCCGTACAGCCCCGACCTAAGCCCTAATGATTTCTATACTTTCCCTAAAATAAAGAATAAATTGCGTGGTCAGAGATTTTCATCACCTGAAGGAGCTGTGGACGCCTACAAAACGGCCATTTTGGTGACCCCAACTTCCGAATGGAATGGTCGCTTCAATTATTGGTTCCATCGTATGGAAAAATGTGTCAAATTTCGCGGAGAATACTTCGAAAAGCAATAAATACATTTTTATATAGTAATGTTGTGTCACTTCCTTGATTCCCGAAATTTTCAGTGCCGCCCTCGTACATACGGCTTTTACAATATACCTGCGACATATAGACGCAGTGATGATTAGAAAAATGATTCTTAGTAACGATCGATCGTTTAAATATAAAAAGAACAGGTAAACTTATAAACTATTAACTGATATGGAACAAAAGTCAATCTGTTAAATTCTGTTACATAATAATTATTTGCGTCAATATTTTGTCTAAGATATCAAATATTATATTGTAACTAGCTGACCCAGCAAACGTTGTAATGAATATAAAGTAATTAAAAAGTTTTTGGGGTATAAAAAGCACAAGCAACCGATTCTCACCTACCAAATTTATCGTACTACAATAAGTGTATTCGATTGCCATCTTGCAACCCTATAGCCGATTTGTGGATGGAACAGAATAATATAAAAATCGCGATACAAAAATAGTTGTAGATCGTAGAAGGGCGACAATTTGAACTTGTATCTATTTTTTAATGCTGAATCACAATAAAATAAAATTTAAAAAAAAAAATGTCAAAAAATTTAAATAAAAATTGGTATAGACGGGTAGTCTTAACATTTAGAGGGATAAAAAATAGATGTTGTTCGTTTTTTTTGATGAAATGATGAAAATAAGGGACGAGACGAGCAGTAAGTTCAGTTGATGGTAATTGATACGCCCTGCGTATTACAATGCAGTGCCGCTCAGGGTTTTTGAAAAACCCAAAAGTTCTGAGCGACACTACAATAATTGCTCTCGTCTCCTTTCCCCGGCGCCCTTCAGACCACAACACAATAAACACAATAATGCTTACACATTACTGCTTCACGGCAGAAATAGGCGCCGTTGTGGTACCCATAATCTAGCCGACATCCTGTGCAAAGGAGCCTCCCACTCGATTCTGAGACCTACCCAATATGCACACAAAATTTCATGAGAATCGGTCAAGCCGTTTCGGAGGAGTTTAACTACAAACACCGCGACACGAGAATTTTATATATCAGAAGATAAATCGCCACAAATTCGTCAACTTCAGTAATACGTAAGTATCCATTCCTACTCTGTGGTAATATATTTGGTCCTTAGTCAAAGTATTTTGTTACATACTTACTCTTAAGCAGAGACAGTAGGGAACTATACGTATCGGAAGTTATACCTAAAAATGTTATGGAAATCTAGAAATAAATTTGTTTTCAATTGAATTTTTTTTTTTTAACAAATCTTATAACTATATTTACAATACTACGACTACATAAAATTAAAACTATCATTACGTGGAAGCGTACCAAGAATACTGGCAACATTACCGCGTTGGATAGCAAGGCTGATCCGTTGACCGAAATAGCTGCCAGCGCTTGGGTTTCCAGTAGCCTTATTGAGGCGCGAAGATAGTATTTTGAACATTCTCCGCGCCTCTGGGCCCCACGGGCCAAGTGTCTCGACACCAAACGGCACAAAGATGTATGACTCACTGAGACCAACATATTTGCGACGCTTGCTGTCTTCGGCAGTCGAAGCAGCAGTCCCAGCACCAACTGACGTAACTTGGAGATGAGAAGGAGCCAGAGTGTCGACGCAAGTAGCGTCCCACACCAGCGCCCTTCCCCGTGCCCAAGCCACCAGCGTCATTCCATCAGGACGCTTGCCATCGCGGCGGGTAATACCATTTGGCTCTAAAACAGCTGGTATATTAAGAGCGGCAAATGCCCTGCGGATGACTTCATTAATGCTGGCGTGACGACTGATACGGCCTGCCGATTTTAGGCAGGATAACCCGTTGCGTCCAAGAGCATCTACCTGAATGCCACATCTACATTGATGTGGTTCATTCAGTTTTATACCTAGCCGGAGTGATACGCATATTGACAATGTCATATTGTCAAGTAGCGTTCCAATCGGCGCAGAAGGCAAGGCTTGTAACCAAAAGCCCGACTCATTTTGTGTCACGGCCAAAAGACGAGCACGCTCTGTTATGTACTGACATCTACTGAGATGAGATCAAAAGATCATCAAAGGCTGACTTACAAAGAAGTGCGTCCCATGCTTTTTGACACTTTAAATCGTCTGGAAAATTTTGAATGTTTGCAATATTTAGCCAAGCATTGTTAGCTTCGTTCAAATACACAATCTCTGAGTTACCTGGTACATGATTTACAATTCTAGTAACCAAAGGCTGCGCACTATGAACTGAAGATAGAAATGCTGGTAAGGCCCGAAACTTTGCGAGTACCCAAACCACCAAACCGTATCGGTAAAGAGGCTTGAGACCATACACGATCTGTAAACGCGCAATTCAAAACGGTTTCTAAAATATTTTTAAGTGAAATATCAATCACATCAAGCAAATTTGGAAATTTCCATAACGGGCTAGACCTTAAGAGGTACGTAAATTTTGGAACAAATAAACAAGACCGAATAATAGTTAAGGCCATATGAGAATTTTCAATAATCTGTCCGAAACGTTATTAAATTTTTTAATGTGATCGTTTAAGATCGTTGGAATTGAAACAGGAAATAATGGCGCTCCAAGAAGGTCAAGTGAATTCTTATGCAAAACTTTAATATTGGGGGCCAGAACATTAAATTTATTGGTAATATCAACCCGGTCTGAAATTTGGAAATTTTCGCCGATAAAAAGCTCGCATTTCGAAAAATTTAACTCAAGGCCGATTGAGCTAAAACTTTCTATTACAACTTTCAAATCATCTAAAACAGAGTCCACTTCACCACCCAAAGTACCATCATCCAAGTACCAAACATTAAATTTTGATTTTAGTTTTGTTATGGCGGAATGAATGGCAAGGCTAAATATTGCTGGACCAAGAGGGTCGCCTTGCTGACAGCCAACAGAAGACCAAATATTATGATTTTTGAATAATAATTTGGATGGTTTACTATAACATTGCCAAATATAATGATAGATTGAAGGAATTGAATTTTTAACTTCTCTCAGCAGAGCTCCCCTATCAACAGAGTTAAAAGCATTTTTCACATCTAATTTTAAAAAGACATCACCATAGTTCCTCTCCAAAAAAGTTCTGAAATATTAAAGCTCAAATACATACTTAATATTATGTTAAAAAAATAAATATTTTTTGACATGTAATTCAAATTCAAATTCAAATATTTTTATTCAAAATAGGATTTAAAATCACTTATTGAACGTCAAAAACTGAGAGACTGCCTCAGACGTGAGAAGAATGGGAGCAAGAAACTCATAAGCTAAAATTTTTAACAATACTACTTATACTCAAAGCTATACAAGACCCTCGAGAATTTAAAATTGGCCAAAGGAGTTGTCATAGCATTTTAGAAATAGTGAGAAACATAATCAGAGTTTGGTAATGTATGTATTGCTTGCAACATACATGGTAATGTATGTTAGTTTAAAAAATAAAATGCAATGTTTATCCAAAATATTTATTGTATCTCACATTTGTTTGTTCTGAATTTGATATTGTAACAAGGAGTTCTTATCCGCATATAAGAACTCATTGTACTATGGTTGGCCGTCAAGCGAAATAATTAGATTTGAATATTAACGCGAATGAAAAGACAATCGAATAAGTCAGATTAGAGTATAGAGGATGAAGTAAAGCAAGAACGGTCGGCCCTCGGCCCAATATAAAATATAGTTTAAAATGTATTTAGTTAGTTATAGAATGAATAGAAATTAAAAGAAGTGAAAACGTTAGTTTTAATATTGAAACGATCCCGCGTGTGAGGTAGGACTCACGCGTTACAATAGAAATATTAAGAGCTTACGAAAATTAAGACTATAGTGATTGAGCTGGAATTGATACTGTTTAAAAAAATATAAATTGTCAAAAGATATCACTATGTGGTACACCTGAGAGTTAAAAAATAAGAGAGTGAAAGAATGAGAAGGACGGATGTCATTAATCTTCTTTGATTAACGCGAGTGTTACACATTTAAATAAAACACTTTTTAAAGGATTAAAACGCGTGTAAGTGCAACATTGTTTTAAACCGACTTTAAAAAAAGGAGGAGGTTCTCAATTTGTCGATATTTTTTTTTATGTTTGTTACCTCAAAACTTTCGTCTGGGTGAACCGATTTTTATAATTCTATTTTTAATTGAAAGCTGGTGCTTCCCGAGTGGTCCCAATGTAATTTGGTCCAGATCTGATAGTGGAATCATATATGCATATTCAGTAGGTCTGATAATCGTCTACTATTTATTTTTCATTCCCCTAAATGTTAAGGGTGGTCACACCCCTAAATTTATTTTTATTTTTTTGGACGTAATTTTTTGTTTTTATTTTTATATGATACAACATTAACCCTAAATTTTCAACCCTCTACGATCAACCTTTATTTTTGTATCGTAATATGGCCTGTATGATTATATTCTACTCTGTATATTGGGCTGAACTGATGGCGAACGTCATCTTTCAAAGTGTCTTTGAAGTTGTCACTGTGTACGTCACTGTCGGTGACGTGATTGAAGTTAGTTATTATTGTCCATCAGTAGAGCGCTCATTGAGAAGTCGCAGTCGTTTTCAAGCTAGCGCCCGCGTCGGTTGTGCGCACTGATCGACTTAAAACAACATGGAGGATACCAACACCGTGACGCCCGATTTTAAATCCAAATATATCTCCAAGAGATATATATATACATGTGTGAATTCAAAAATGGTTTAGTTTCACAATTGGACTACTACCTCCTAAACGGCTGGACCAATTTTGATGATTTTTTTTGTTGTGTTCCAGTGAATTTGAGATTGGTTTAGATTCTCAATTCCGTCCATACGAGTATAATATAATCCTCCTGCGTATGTGTATGTTAGTGAACTCCTCCTATGATAAAACAAAACCTGCGCTATTTGTAAAATATAGGAAACCCAGCGGATCTTTTTTTTAATGTCCAATTGCATTACAGATAAAGAAAAATGATAACATCAAGTAATAAAATACACATAACACTTAAACAATTCTAATTTAATTCACACTTTGGCATACTGGAATAGATTCGATTGGTCGATTTTCTATTTAGACACATCTAGTTGACAATTAGTTGGCGCAACCAATAGTGTATCTAAAACAGATTTAGAAAGCCGGATTGGATTAGGGGCTTAAAATACATTAGTGTGATATTTTTAATTGTTTAAGCACATTTTACATTATTAAGTTATTCAACTGTTTACTTTATCAAGTTTTATTTTTTTGTGATTATCTAGTTTCAATAACAGCTCTTTACGCCTGAAACACAGGTTTACCTAGTTCTGGCACAGGCTACCTAGTTTTTTTTTTTAATGAAAATAAGAGATGAGACGAGCAGGATATTCAGCTCAGATGGTAATTGATACGCCCTACCCATATCAATGCAGTGCCGCTCAGGATTCTTGAAAAACCCAAAAATTCTGAGCGGCAAATTCAGTAACTGTAGTAAAGTACTTTCTACGGCGCCCTTCAGACGGAAACATAGTACTGTTTACACATTTCTGCTTCACGGCAGATATAGGCGTGCTTGTGATACCCATAATCTAGCCGGCATCCTGTCCAAAGGACCTCCCATAAGTTAAAGCAATAAGTTTTTAAGCAATACTTTTGTATAATTATATCTATATTAATATCCTTTAATAAATAAATTGAATTCAATTAAATTGGACGTTAATATGTGTGCTAATGATTGTTTTATTAAATAAGAACATCGTATACGTCACGCTGACAAAATAGACGCACTTTAACGGCCGTTCCCAATATACTATCTACAGATAGAGATAAGTTACTATCTTCTACTGTCAGTAATTAGCTGTCAATAATCTGTCCCAATAAACCCGACAAGTCATGCTTATCGCCTTATATTGGGACGCGTGAATTGCAATTTCCATAGAACCTTCTATCGCTGGTAAACTATACGTCGTCCCATTGACAGACAGCGTGTACGGATAAGGTGAGCTACCGTCGATAAGTTTATTGGGACAGAAAAGTCAACGATAGTTACGATTTTTATCTCAAGTAAGAGATAGACTGAATATTGGGAACGGCCGTAAATAGAACCTTTAACTGTCTACATTATTTGAGGGAAACTTACTAAATGCTAGAAAAAGAGCTCAAATCGATTACAAATATCACTTACATCTGGATGTGCGATTAGGGACACGAACGACGCAATTACGGAGGCAAGTGGAATGGAAAATTATTTGCAGACAGTAGAGACTCGCTCACCCCCACGTGCTCTCATAAATTAAAATTAACGATAGCTCGATCTTGACTTATAAATTAATGAAATATTTCTAACAACTCCTGTGTTTGTAAAGTTATTTAGATAATATGGATTTCAAATTAAAACGTTTTACAAAAAATACCGACTCATAACGTATATTTTGAAACAAAGTAACTAAAAATTTAAAAATAAATTCACTTTTTGCAACCTTTTTAAGTTAGTACCTATTCAACTATAAGAATTAAGATAATGTTAATGGGAAATATTTATCTCAAATGTTGTATAGAAAATATTACTTTACTTTAATCACATTGATTTAAAATATATATGTGTGTAGACGTTGTTTTTTGTAAAAAGTTACTAAGTATTGGTTGATTTGTTTAACACTGTCTGATTGAGCTCGAATACAGCTACAAACAGGTTCATAGTACAAGTACTAGGTTTCAAATCAGTTTGATGGTACAATTTTATTTGAAAACCTTAGAAGTCGTCATCAAATTGATATATTGACATACGCTTGATTTGTTGTTGAAATTACTAAAACGGCTTAACATATTCGCTTAAATAAACTCGAGGAATTCTCTGAATGAAAGTTATCATCATCAGCCGGAAGACGTCCACTGCTGGCACTGCTGCACAAAGGCCTCCCCCAAAGATTTCCACGACGATCGGTCTTGCGCTGTCCTCATCCAACCTATACCGGCGATCTTGACCAGATCGTCGATCCATCTTGTCCATACCAACGCTGCGTCTGTCCCAACGGCCATGTGTCCGTCGAACTACGAGCCCTTCCCACTGCCACTTCAGTTTCGCAATCGTTTGAGCTATGAAAGAAGAGCCAATAATTTATTTCAAATTAATCCAGAACACTATAGTATTTTATATATTTTTATATGGAAGAGGAGCCCGTAATCTCTTGTAATACCAGTGTAGAACGCCAAGCTCCAGTTGTGATGCTGGGGGTCTCGACTATATAAAATACACTTCACTATTGAATAGACTGTAATAGCTGTATTATCGCTGATGAGACAACTGTATGTGTGCACACGACGAGAGGCGGCAAGCGAGTCCTCGCTGGTGTGACCGACACGAAACCAGTCCGATCACGAGCCACTGGAGTGCCTCGATGTGACGTAGGAACCCCAGAGGAATCATCACTAAAAGTATTGCCGTCCTTAGCGGGCGAGAATCGAACGGGTGACTTCATGGTGCGAGTCGATGGTAAAAATAATTGATAAAAAAATATAGATATTCAATCAGCATTAATTAAGTGGCAAAAAGTTTCATATTTCGGTAAGTTTATAAAAATATTATCAGTAAACAAAATAATATACTTTGACTTGTATCGTTTTCACTCAACAGCATACTATACTGGCCAATGGACTTATCTGAATCCGTTGACCGTTAACTAAATTTATTTATATAAATCTAGTATAATTATCATGAAATTAAATATGAAAACCCATAAAAAGATACAGCTTAATTAGAGCTAGTTTACTTTTGTACATATATGTTCAACGACAGAAATCCCAAAATAACACGGCTAATTAAGAAAACTTTACTCAAGGGATATCTATGCTTTTATGAGGTTTTGCCTAGGGGCGAGAATCTTGTAAGCTACAGATATAAAATTAACTTGGAGTATATAGAAAGCTATGCGATTACCAGCTATTCTAAAAGTAACATTGAAGAATATGTAGTTAATTTCTTGACTAAAGCTGTATATTTACTTGATATTCATTAGATCTGTCGAGCCTTCTCGTTCACCTGACTGTATTGTAAGTGTTATTATTTTCCCCGCGCGATAAGATGGAGATCGGGATAGGGCGATCTAAATAACGTCAAGTCCACACATCACAGTCCACACGTCGCTAATCACAGCTTTTGGTTCATAAAATTACTATTATAGAAAGGTAGCGGCCGGGTGTTAGGGCTATTTAATTTATTCTTTCATCGGATAAGGCGCACAGCTCCTACATTTTGTGTAATTAAATACTTTGAAAGCAGAGTAGAGGAAATTAATAGATCACTAGAGAATTAGTTTTAAGTTAATAGGGCACATACTTTGGAATAAACTTACACTCATGGACCGAACAAATAGCTGGTTACGTTATCTAAAGTGTCATTCACGATTGATCAGTAAACAGATAATTCCAAATTCAAATATTTTTATTCAAAATAGGATATAAAATCACTTAATGAATCTCAAAAACTCATTCACCCATTCCAAAAGGTATACCTCAGACCTGAGAGAGGCTTCTTTTTGTATATAAAAATATGGTTACAATGTAAAAATGTAAAATCTTACAATAAAATTTATTATTTAATAGTAGGCGATCGCTCAATAACCAATCAGCGGTATCATTAAGAAAGTCATTTATGTTATAGTAACCTTTACCACACAAAAGTTTTTTAACAATTCTTTTGAATTTCGTAATACATTTGTTTTGAACATTATCTGGGATCTTGTTTGTTGTAATATTATTGAGGCCATTTTGACTTACTACTGCCATGTGAGATGACACGTATTATAATTATCGATGCGACGAAGGCGTAACGAAACTCCGTTCAGAATTTTGTAAGTTTATGATTATTCTGGAGATTTTTTTAAAATAAATCATTACAATAATTTCATTTGATATTGTTTTAAAGTGTAATTAATAATGAGCGACAAATAAACGCTCTGAATGCAATATTACATTATATTATAGCTTGCAGAGTAGTTTGAGATTTACACTCAAATGCAGCGGGAACCTTTTCCTAAAGCCAGACTTCAATTTGTATCTGACGTCATTACCGACACTGAATGGGTTTCTTCGTTGATCTTCTTTGATATTTACGTCCACTTATATCTCGGCTCACATAACGGATAAAATAATATTTATCAATGTTTAAATGGAGATTCTAGGTGAAATTTGTCGCTAAGTTATTACGTATTGGAAGTTTTTATGTTGGAAGTAATTATCTTTCAAACTATTAACGGCCGTTTACAATAACCTATCTATCCTTAGTTTAACTTACTAAAGGGAGACAAATGTATTCTTTTACGCCTACTTACTTTTCAATAATCTATCGACAGGTAGCATTGGATTATAACGAATATGAAAACTATAGTGGTCATAACTATGGATAGATAAGATCTTGTCACTAAACGGTGATAGCAATATATCCGTAACTAGAAATACGTTATTGAAAACGGCTGTTAGTAGATAAAATATCTTTGTAGGAGACAACTGACTTCAAAGATTTTACTAATAACAAAATATTAAAAGGATAAGTTAGCTGATAATCTTAGGTAGTGCTAGAGTGCATTGGCATAAAAATGTTTTAAAAATGATCCGTAGTGAGGAGTGCCGTAAGTTCTAATTGTCATGTTTTGGTTAACTTACCACAAACTACAAGAGAAATGTAGAAGTTTGCACATACCTCAAAGTCAAAGTCAAAGTCAATAAAATTATTAACTAAAAATTGCTAATTTATTTTAATTTACTCTAGTCACCGTTTTTCTTTATTATCATTTTCACGAATAGTGGGTTATATATACAATTACCGGATTCCGCTGTTTCAATATAACATATTGTTATAGATAGGTATCTATATTGTGATATTAAATTCTATGAAATATTGAGAGAACGCGTGGTGGGTTCCAATGTACAACATCTAAGCTATCTCATAATCCAACAAATTGGAGAATACGTCTCACATAGCGCTAAGTCTGGAGTCTAGACTATTTAAGTTTGCGGCGCCGCGGTTACTTTATACTTAATTATTTCATGAACATTCGATTTACTTCTTTAAACTTTAAAAAAATACATACTTTTGAAAAGTCTGATGCACGTGTAAATGTCTAATTTATGCTAGATCTAATTTATGTCAATCAATGGGTAAAATTTAACGTTTAGTTGTCTTTCCGGGACAAAATTTTTAGGAGACGGAGATCGATATTCAAATTCAAATTCAAATATTTTTATTCGAAATAGGATTCAAAATCACTTATTGAACTTCAAAAAATAACCTACCATTCAAAAGAGAGCCTCAGATCTGAGACAAATGGGCGCAAGAAACTCAGCGTGCTTTTTTTAAATATAAAATATGGATTAGAATGTACAATAAACATTTATAATTAAAGAGCCTGAGGGTGTTCGCTTTAATCCCAGTCTGTCGTGTCATTAAGAAAATCGTTTATGCTATAGTAACCTTTCCCACACAAACGTTTTTTAACAATTCTTTTAAATTTCGTAACACATTTGTACATTGTTTTGTACATTTTCTGGGATCATATTGAAGATGCATATACATCGCCCAACAAAAGACTTACTAACTCCACCCAACCGAGTAGTAAGCATAACAAATTTATGTTTGTTCCTCGTGTTAACATCATGAATGTCACAGTTTCTTAAAATTCCTCAATGTGCTTATGTACATACAGAACATTATCAAAAATTTATTGAGAAGCAACAGTCAAAATGTTGATTTCTTTAAATTTTTCTCTTAATGATTCTTTACGACCTAGGTTATAAATCGCGCGAATAGCCCCCTTCTGCAGCAACAAGATGGTATTAATAACGGCCCCATAACTATGGTATACATAGGACATAATACTATGAAAATAACTAAAGTAATTGTCATAACTATTGTTAAAAGTAAATTCAATGTTTTGTTTGCTGTTAATATTTGCTGTCTATAATGGGTTTTGGAAAAGTAGAATGACAGTGCCCTTAAAATTTTTATTATATTTAATTTTGGGTTTAAATTGGACATTATTGGATTCCAGCGCAGCATATGCAGTAGTTTCAATACACTGTCTTGTGTATAGACATGGTTGCTAAGTCAGTGAAATCAAAGGGTAAAATAATACTTAGGTCAGTGTCAATTATTGTTCTGTGGTCACTTGGTCAGTGTTACGTGAGCCGTTGGCGACAGTGGACGTAATTAATAAAGATGCGTGTTTATTGCTAGTCAGAGACGAAAAGGCAGCCATTTTGTGTGTAATCAAAGAAACCACCTATCCGTTTAAGTTGGCTCACTGAATTGCTTTTATTGCGAATACATAGTCTAGTGAGGTATAATACAGATTTTTTTTAAAGATGTAAGTACGTACTAGTCTTACCATAGCTTTTAATACAGCTTCTTTATGGACCGACGACCGGGTCAAGATTGCCGGAGTAGGTTGGATGAGGGCAGCGCAGAACCGATCGTCGTGGATATCTTTGGGGGAGGCCTTTGTACAGCAGTCCAGTGGACGTTTTCCTGCTGAAATATAAATTTTAAAAACTGCTTTACTCTTAAACTTAAACTGGGTCACTCAGTACTTCATTTTGTGGGTGTTAAAAGAGGCATACCGCCAATTGCAGAAAGCATCCTTAAAGGTAATGTATTATTAAATATGTCAAAATACCGTCAATTTCTTTTTCATTTTGACAGTCAAAGATAGCATGTGATATAATAAGACATTAACTTAAAATATACTTTCTGCAACAAGCGGTTCAACTGGACTAATAGAGTTTCCGAATTAATTTATACACAAATACAACGTAATGTTATTACTATTTTAAACATAGAACAAAAAAATTGTTACATTAATCGCTAACAAAATCAGACCGGTTATTATTCGTAATTCAAACTTGCGATCGCTATCCGCCATTTTACACATTTAGTACATTAATAATAAAATTTAAAAATCGAACAGATTTCCTTGGATCATTCGTGTCACGTGTCGCTTGGAGATAGTTTCACAGCTGCGCATCTTCAAATATTGAAACAGCGGCCTAGTGCGAGATCGACTCGCCTATGAAGGGTTCCGTAGCAGCAAAATTGCGGCTTACGATTTATGACGGATTAAAATAATTACTTAGTAGATCTCGTTCAAAACAATTTCGGTGGCAGTTTGTTTGGCAATGTATGTAATATATTTTCTTATTTTAGAAGTTACAGGGGAAGGTGGGACACATTTTACCACTTTGAGACTTTCGAGAGATACTTCTCTCGCGCAAACTATTCAGTTTAGAAAAAAAAAATATAAGAAACCTCAATTTTATTTTTGAAGACCTATCCATAGCTATGGCCACACGTATGGGTTTGATGAAAAATTTTTTTAGTGTCCTTTTAAAAAAAGAACAACATTATAAAATATCAATTTGGTTTTTATTTGCTGTTTTTACATTAGATGTTTGTTTTTTAATACGATTCAATGCTTGTGGCTTGTTGGTACGCGCAATAAATATGTCAACAGGAGAAAGGCATAAAAGGCATTTATTTTCACAAAATTGATTCCTTTAGAATTATTTTGATGTCATTTCTAATATACTAGATACTACTACTGCTTCGGAAACAAATGGCGCTCTGAGAGCGAAGAAGCGGCGCAAAAAACTCACCCAGATATAAATCCTCTTAGCGTTTCTGTAAGTAAATTTCAAAGAGCAATGAAAAAATTATAACTGCAGTACTATTAAAAGTTGAATAATTATAAATAATGAGAAATTTGCAATAAATTGATATCTTACTGACCAGAAACCACAATTAGTGAATGATAACTCACCGGACGTTAATAATAGGGTCGTAGATAGAACTTATAAAATAATATGTTGTGGTTCCAACTATATAAATAATGTGAAGGAACTTCAGTGATAAAGAAGAGGAAATAGATTTTGATTGATATTTTAACAAAGAAATTGAAATAAGGTGAATTATATTTGTTAATAAGTATTTGGTGACAGTAAGTTGCTCCTATGTTCATAAACTTATTTTTAAAAGTTTATTTTGCATTTATTCTTCTTTATTATAGTGTTGTTAAATATCTTTTTTTTATCTCATTTTGCACTATATTTTCTACTATATAGATTTATATTATATAAATATAAATAATTCTTCTGTACGTGTGTTGACAGTGAACTCTTCCTAAGCGGCTCGGCCGATTTTAATGAAATTTTCTATGTCTTCAAGTGGATAAGAGGATGGTTTAGATTCACAATTGAACTACCGTCAAAACATATGGACCGATTTTGATGATTTTTTGTGTGTTCCAATGAAGTTGAAATTCGGTTAGATTCTCAATTCAGTCCATATATAATTCTCCTGCGCATGTGTATGTTAGTGAACTCCATCTAACGGCTGGACCGATTTTTAAAATTTCAGACGTGTGTACAGAACGACGTCTGTCGGGTCCACTAGTATATACTATATATATATTTTCTTAAAGATATACTTTAATAAAAATATATCTTTAAGAAAATATTTAGTTCTGAACAAGCGTTCCAAATTTAACTAAGCATATTGAGCCGCGTCAAGAATGTCAATCTCCCGTCAGCCCCTTTTCGAGTCCCCTTTGCGG
Source organism: Leptidea sinapis (assembly GCF_905404315.1). NCBI lineage: Eukaryota > Metazoa > Arthropoda > Insecta > Lepidoptera > Pieridae > Leptidea > Leptidea sinapis. Next base: position 2,669,877 of record NC_066285.1, on the reverse strand, counting down.
GCCCCTTGTCGGGATGACAGGACTAGTTTTAAAATATTATAGCACGAGCAAGGACTTATATTACTCCTACTTTAATGATTATTAATAATTTCACCATATAAAATAACATTTGGTGCATACGCAAACTAAAGAGTCGCCATAGAGTATATTCATGAGAGTAGATCTCTGACTCTCACGGACGTCAATTATACAATAAGTATTATTTGGAACTTTTTCTACTACTATTTAAAAAAAATTCAAAAGTCTATTCTCACAATAACATTGGTTATTTGTAATAGTGTTCACATGTACGTAGATGCACTTGTGTTGTTATGTGCCAAACCTCTTGTATTACGGATGGTGCCCACCATCCGTATAATGGTGGGCACCCTAACGGGTCACACATCACTAAACAAACACCTTTTCACAATCGGCGTAACGGACAGTCCTAAGTGCAGAGGTTGTCTGACCGAAGACGAAACGGTCGCTCACGTAATCCTGGAATGTGCGGGGGTGGCCAACCAACTTGCAAAAACCTTAACCAATACGAGGTCGCTCCAAGAAGTCTGTGAACACCCCAGGAATGTTCTGAACTTCTGGAAGGAGCTGGGCTGGTTGGAGTAACCGGCCATTACTGCACGCAAAATGGACCCATGCTAGTGGTTTAATTGCGGAAACAGGAGCCCCTATACCATACCATACCTCTTGTATTTCCTGAAGGCCTTAGAAGGTGTCACTACCGTCGTAGTATTATAATTATAAATTGCCATAATGCCTATTTATGAGAGTAGATCTCCCACGGGAGTTAATTGTGCTATACAATCTGTAATTATTTCTACTTTTTATAAAAAAAAAAATACGAAGAAGTTTGTCAACAATATTGTGACGAGTGTAATCGATGTTCAGTCGTATTCTAGTTTTTATTAATAATAATTAAACGACACTGAAATGAATGTTCATATTATTTGAGAAAGTCCGCAATATGTTATTTATTACGATAATTTTTTCGACTATAAGCATAGATATGTCCGGAAAAGATTATCTCTAATGTATTTGCTACGTTAAACAGAATAATAGATATTAAAATATTAATATCTATTATTCTATTAATAATATTAATATTAATATATATTATTCTGTTTCTTTATTTTATTTACCTCACTGATTATTTGACTTGATATAAGTGCGGTCATAACCTGTAAGTGCGATATAAATAAAAAAACAATTTCAGTTTCGAGAAGACTGCTTTTTTGACGTGTCGATAGTGGGGCACTGCTTCAACGCCTCGTATATGAGGCGTGCCATAACCTAAATTATATAATAGGTATTTGTTCAACAAGTGAGCAAAGTTATTTTTTGCTGCGAGTTTTAAATCACGAATTGGTGAAGTAGTCTAGAATTTAATCACAAGCGTAGCGAGTGATTCTAATATAGACTACTGAGGTAGTGAGTGATTTAAAGGCACGAGACAAAAAAAAATTTGCTCTCGTGTGAAGCAACAACTTTTCAACTCGACTAGTGAGAAAAGTGTTATAGGTAATAGAGGTAGTAAGAGAAACAATTAACATAATATTTAACAATGTTTATCATAAATATCATTACTAGTATTTATTTTAAATATTAAGTCTTTAAAAAGGCAATAGTAAAATTTATAAATCTAAATTTCGATAAGTAACATATAAATTTTTGTGACAATGAGATCGAATGAGTTTCGGAATGCACCGGATTGCATTGTTTATTTTTTAAAGCGGAGTAATTCCCGGATGTATGGTCACATGGGGTTGTGGTCATTCGCAGCAAAAAGCGTTTTTCACGTAGCAATAGCCCTTTTCGTGCTTGAGAGGTGAAAAGAAAATTTCCTTATTCATAACAGCCAATTTGCTGATTCCAGGTGTGGTAAAGTCGCAATAAGCAATTATTAAAAACGAAATTTAATGAAGACCGTATCAGGGCTATCACAAACAATATTGCAAAGGGCTATGGCTTCCAAACATGGAGATATGTGAGTGAAGAAGTGGCAGACAATACTGAAAACTATTTTGGCGTTTTGATCCCGATAACTATAGCTGGAACAAAAGATGATCATGAAAGAACGCTAAATATATTTTTGAAAGTTCCACCAACAGAAACCACACCAAGATTAAAACCAATATTTCAATACATGTTTGATACTGAAGCGTATATGTACGGTACTATTGTTCCACTTTATAAAAGTCAAACCAGTTTTGGGAAAATTGATAATTTTTTACCAGAGTGTTACTTCATTGATACAACGCCAGAAAAGCAGGTATTGGCTCTGAAAAATATGACTTTTGATGGTTTTCAGTCACACAAGCTTCAACGATTTCTCGATTTGGAACATGTTTTAATTGCCCTTAAAGCGCTTGCGCAGTTTCACGCTTTCTCGGTAATATTGGAACGGAAAGGAAAAGCCCCTGAAAGTGATTTTATAAAACCCTACACAAATTTACATCCAATAGTACTACAGATTCAATTAAAGCTAGCTTTGAAGAATCATACGAAATACTTCGAAAAAAGCAAATATGAACCATTTTTGCAGTCGTTACTCACAAGTATTGACGAAATTCGGATAGAGAGTTCATCAAAAGCGAAGCATTTAGTTTGTGGGCATGGCGATTATTGGAAAGGAAATATATTGTTCAAATATAAGGTATTTCTGCCCTCTTTCAAATATTAATTCAATTTGGGACATTGAATCTTGTATGATGATAATAATTCTTGTATTTATAATTGTTTAGTTCTCTCTTTTCTATTTTATTAATTAAGATATTTATTTTGAGCTTTTTTCTAAGGGATATAAAAACGCGGGCTTGATTTGTTTGTATTAAGCATAAATATTTTATAGGATATTTACATATTGCTAACCCAAACGCCACCTAGTTCGGGATAGATTCAATTCCCAACAGATTCAAAGAATTCGACTGTTAGATCCAGAGATTACCGTGCTCAAACAAACACCATATTCTTCATAGTGTAGGTTGTAACATTAACTTACAAATATATTTATCTTATCTCAAAAAAAGCAGTAAATAATCTGAAATTTTGTCATTATTTCAGGACGGGAAACCAATTCAGGCATGTATACTTGATTTCCAAACGTTTCGGCGCATAAGTCCAGCACAAGACTTTCTGTCATTTCTCTTATATAGTCATGATTCACCATCAAGACTTCAAAACTTCGATTATTTTGTATCAATATATCTTGAACATCTCAAAAAAGTCCTACAAGAAAATAATACTGAAGTGTTGACTTATGAAGAAGACTTCAAGTATGATCTGAAAGTAGTGGCCAAAGATTGTATTGTTACTTCATTTATGGCTTTTGCGTTATGGCTCGGACTTGAAAGAGATACATTAGTAAAAAGTAAAGATGTTCATATTATTGACGGCTCCATTCAATTCAAGAATATAATTTCAAATATTTTAGAAGACCTAAACACACTTGGATACATTACTATAACTTAGCACATTCTACAAAAGGTAGATATTATCAGCTAAATTATGAAACGTTTTGAATACAAAGAAAATATACACGATTTCTTTAATTTAACTTTCGTTAATAGTTACAGACTGCCGTGATTTTAGACTGTTGGATAAAAATTAGCTCACCTCTTCACTGTCTGCTCGGTTGCTTGCATTGAGTCAACGTTTGACTTTTCTCGACTTTTATTAACTAGAAGTTAAAATATTTTATAAAATTATACTATATTTTTACCTATGGCAGGTATGGTAGGTAGTTATGATAATTAATGTACTAAAATGCTTGAAATGTATTTTAAAACAACTAACTATAACTGCAGCCTAAAAATTATTTTATACGACATTTGAAGCCGGTGCAAATTTAAACATAAAAGTTACAACATTCAATTCATAATATATAATATTATAAAGCTTTATTTATTCCGAATCACTTGATATTTTTTTTTTGTATAAATATAATTTTAAACTTAACTTAAAACGGTTAATTCTAAAGTAAACTAAGTTAGTACAGTTAATACTACTTATTGGTTTAATTCGGACCCCTTTCGGGTAAAAGCCTCCTCCATATTTTTCCATTGTACCCTATCCTGTCCTGTTTTCATCCATTCCTATCCTCTTTTATGTCGTCGACCCACCGTCTCTTGGGTCTTTCGACTTGTCTTTTTCCAATTCATAATATAATTTAGTAATTATCACCAACTATAAAGGTTATACATATTATTATTATTATTATACTCTTTATTACAATTTCATATTACTTCCTATTTTATTATTAAAATAAATATAACGTATTTATATAAAATAATACGTGCCGTTCCCAAAATAGCTTTCATTATCTGACCCTTAAGCCAGTTACTAAGCAAGATTCTCGTGAGATAATGGTCGAGGCTCTTTGCTATTAGACCCTTTATGGAGCCGACTATTGGGACAATTATTGTTGAACCAACATCCCACATGTCAGTAACCTCTTATTATTATTATTGTTACACGGCTAGTATAGATGGTTTCATAAATGACCTTTCAGCAGGTAGATAAGATCTATTTTTTAGAATTAAATTAAAATTTTGTTATAATCGCTGAACTATTTTGTCACTCCTTGATTATCCCTCCCACTCTGGTGTCCATTTTTGTCTTCTCCAGCAGTTCGACTCCACCAACTGATACTTATGTACGTGGGCGGGTCAATAAGTCCGTGACTTTTTGAATGAAACACAGGTTGTTAAATAAAAAGTTATTTTATTTTTCAACATAGTCCTTTGACTTCTATACACTTAGTCCAAAGTTTCTCCAATTTTTTTATCCCTACCAGAAAATATGCATTGTCGAAATCATCAAAATAGGCATTTGTATGTAAGATGATTTCGTCGTTGGAGTCAATCTCTTTCCGACGAGCCATTTCTTCGACTTATTATTGACCCGCCCTCGTATACGAATGTGTGATTTGTTCACGTGGCATAATTCTTATGTAACACTTAAAACAGGTTAAATTGGAAATGTAAGTATATTACCGGTATTTTATCTTCTACATCTTTTCGCTGTTCAGGACAAAAAACTTAGATTTTAAGAATATTTTACATTTAATCAATCTTGAAATCTTGTTATTTTATTAAGTGTTGATTTTTCATATTGCAATCAAAGCTTCTAGAACTATTTCTTGTAATAATCACAATAAATCGTTTATTCCTTGATCAACTGACGTAATACTTATTTACATTTTGCTTGATATATTATGAAAGACATTGATGTGCAAAAGATTAATATTGAGCAACCAGTTTATTGGTCAGATTGTACTCGGACATAATATGCCTCCTCTAGTTTCGTACATTCACAATTTTTTTTATAAAAATAAGGGATGTGACGAGCAGGATGTTCAGCTGGTGGTAATTAATATGCCCTGCCCATTACAATGCAGTGCCGCTCAGGATTCTTGAAAAACCCAAAAATGCTAAGCAGCCCTACAATTCGCTCGTCACCTTGAGACATAAGATGTTAAGTCTCATATGTCCAGTAATTACACTAGCTACGACACCCTTCAGACCGAAACACAGTAATGCTTACACATTACTGATTCATGGCAGAAACAGGCGCCGTTGTGGTACCCATAATCTAGCCGGCATCCTGTGCAAAGGAGTCTCCCACTGGTAAACGTTCTACGTGAGAGACGTGCTAATCATCTCCAACTTTTGATTTGACGATTATATCATTACCACACACACACTCCAAGAGACTAACCCGCGTGTTAAAATTATTAAAAAAAATAAATTTCCTGTCATTTTAGATGTACAATAAGTGAAAAATTCGAAAAGTTTACAAAGTAACATTAACGTGTTATACACTTACAATATCGTGGGATAATAAAATGTTAAAACAGTATAATAAATATCAAAACAGAGTATTAAATACAAAGTAGGTACCTATTTGTATTTTATCCACATAATATGTACCTAATATGAATTATATTCTTCTTAATACAATGTTCAACGCAGTATAATCTTTATTACTGATCTTCATTTATTGTATTAGTAGATATTGAAATGTACTATGAACTGTAAATGAAAAAATGAACTTAATAGCAGTGTAAACTATCACTGTGTGGAAGTGTACCAACAATAAGCCGGGCAACCCTCGTTGGATAACTAGGTTTAAATGGTGGCCGAAATAACTGCTAACTTGGAAAAATAATACAGTTAGGCGGAACACGACGCTCGGCTTAGTCAAATGGATCGGGCTGATACTGGGGTGCGCCAGACTAGAGATGACAGCTGTACTCCATATGTGGCCGGACCTGCGCCTCGTAGAGCGTTGCGGATACTTATCTCAGCGGATACTCCATAGGGAGTGCCGCTTGGGCCTCTCTCTCCTCAAGAGAAGGTCGCCTTCGATGAAGGCTTAGAGGGCACCTGCCCAAAGCCAACCTCAGGTGGTGTTTAGTGGGTAGGCACCTAGGTTTTACGTGAGTCCCACATAACCAACGCAGACTTAGGCTGCGTTGGTATGCATAAGCATTCACCACCTCCCTCCCGTCGTTATCCCGGAGGGTAGCCCTTTCCCTTTGTTTGGGCGCAAAAAAAAAGCGTTTCTAACCAACACTCTAGCGCTGCCTGCGCATTCGTATTGCCGTGATTTATTTGCCGTGGTCTTTGCGGCAGGCAGTATTTCTCCGAGCTATGTACCTCCACTGAGACTTATACGGTGCAGAGCTGCTTAGGGTGCACAAGTTCACATACCTGGGTCAAGTGGTTACAAAAGACATGAAGGATAATTGTGACATTCATAGAGAGCGGAGGGCGTTGTCGGTTAGAGGGAGTATGTTAGCTAAGTAAAGATCACGATATTCAAGTCATTATGTCAGAGCTTTTACACAAGCAGTCTGTGGCTTGACAGTACCCAAAAATCTATTAATGCTCTCCGAGTCCATCTTCAGAATAATGTTGGGGCTGCCTCGGTATTGCAACGCATCTGGTATGTTTGCGGAGAACGGTGTCGATGGTTTCTCCGCAAACATACGGAAAAGAATCGCCCCCGTCAAAAATAGGTTGGAGAGGAGTCCCAAAATTATTTTGATTTTGTGTGTAAGTTTATTAATTATATTAACTAATATAAAATAAGTTTTATACTAACGTTTATAAGATGTAATTTATTATTGTATTTACTAACATAGGTTAAGACTGTTTCACTAACATTTATATATTCTGAAATAAATAACTAAACACTTTTATAATTTCGCTAAATTGTTTTATATATCAGTAGAAATGAAAGTGACGAAACAAGTATGTAAGGATCGTGGCAAGTGAAAAGAAGTGGTCTCTACCTACCCCTACGGGAAAGAGGTGTGTGTGTATGTATGTATTAGTATAAAGTACTATCATGTATATTATGGTGAAATACAATTTTCATTTATTGCGCTATCGTACACAATTATTCAGAATTATTACAATTATTTTACATAAATAAGAACCACCTAACATCTACCCATAAGTATTTGAATTCTTAAATAGAAAAAGTAAGTACCTTCCTACAATCGATAGCTGAATAAATTCAAATATACCTTGATATTGAAGTTGTATGTATTTTTTAATGCTGACTCATAATCAAACTAATTAAAAATGAAGTCAAAAATATTAACAAAATTAAAAAAAATGGTGTGGACCACCCTTAACTTTTAGGGGGATGAAAAATAGATGTTGTCCGATTCTCAGACCTACCCAATATGCACTCAAAATTTCATGAGAATCGGTCAAGCCGTTTCAGAGGAGTTCAAAGTTTAACACCATGACACGAGAATTTTATATATTAGATAAAGATATAATACGAGCGCAGCACGGAAAATTTCAGGAATCAAGGAAGTGATACAACATTACTATTTAAAAATTTATTTATTGTTTTTCGAAGTATTCTCCGCGAAATTTGACACATTTTTCCATACGATGGAACCAATCATTATAGCAACCATTCCATTCGGAAGTTGGGGTCTCCAAAATGGCCGTTTTGTAGGCGTCCATAGCTTCTTCAGGTGACGAAAATCTCTGACCATGCAATTTATTCTTTATTTTAGGTAAAGTATAGAAATCATTAGGGCTTAGGTCGGGGCTGTACGGCGTATGGTCTAATAATTTTATGTTTTATTACTCTAAAAACTCTTTTGTTCTGTGCGCGGTGTGAGAACTCGCTTTGTCGTGATGGAGGATGATGCGGCGGTTGCAGTTCTCTTTACGGAGTTCAGAAACGACCTGTGGCAAACAAATGCTAGCATACCATTCTGCATTAACCGTTCATCGTTCCTCAAGAGGAATAGTCGCAACATGGCCGGTTTTGGAGACAAACGTGGCTACCATTTTTTTTTCAACACTCCGTGAACGAACAATTTTTGTTGGCTTTAACTCATTTTCGAACACCCAAACTCGTGACTGGTTTTTTGTTTCGGGTTCGTACGTGTATATCCAGGATTCGTCACTTGACGATGTTAAATACAGCATTTGAGGATCCTGCGTGGAATCTTTCGAGAGTTCTGACGCACCAAGTAACGCGAGCCGCTTTTTGCTCATCACATAGCAAATGCGGTATCCATCATGAAAACAACTTTTTTACACCTAATTGTTCATGCAAGATTATTTGTATTTGACTCATGCTAATGTCTAAAGTTGCCTGAATTTCGCGGTATGTCACATGTCGATCTTCCTTAACCAACCTTCGCACAGCATCAACGTTTTCTTTGATGACTGCAGTTTTTGGACGACCTTGACGGGGATCATAACTGAGTTGAAATTCAGAAAACCAGCGATAAATTGTGGTTTTGGATGGGGCTTCATCACCAAATGCAGAAATCATCCGGTCAACACGCTGTTTTTATGTTAAACCACTTCGAAAGTCATAATAAATCATCGCTCCAAAATTTTCTCAAGTCAATTCCATTTTCTCAACGACTAAACAAGTTTGAAAAGATCTTGTGACAAGACCGAGAATCTTTTTTTAAATAAATAAATGGTATTCGATTTTTAAAACCAAAGAGTTTTCAATTAAAAAGATTTTAATATGACAGGAACAGTGGAAATATTCCATTCCCGATACTTTTAGTGTAGCCCTCGTAAGTCCTCTAAGGTACAGGGAGTGACAAGTTGAAATAATTTATGATTTTAGAAATAGCGAAACAAAATATTGGAAGACATCTCTATCAAAATTCCTTTTTAACTGATAACAATAAGAATATGATATTTTGTAACCAAATAGTACAATCTGAAGCATTAACTAATTAATAATAACAAATGTTATTTAACTAAGTCATTACTTACATAGTAATTGCTAATTAAGTAATGTGTAAGATAGTGCTTAACCTCACGATTTTTATATTAAGATGGCATTTAGTATTGTGTATTGCAAGAGTAGATGCCATAATCAGTGTGTTTTAATGGCATTTAAATTTTTTCTTCTTATTATTTATTTTTATATACCTTTGCTACAAGTTAGTAATTTTCAACGAGTGCTAAATATTACGGTAACCACCAACTGTGAAAAGAATTTAAAAAAACTAAAACGAAAATAAGAGAGAGACTGTGAAAAGTCTGAAGAAATACTATAATTATTGAAATCTTTAAAATATGATAATATCAGAAGATCGTCTCAATGAAATCGTATGTAATATTGCTAAAAATATTGGTCTACAGTCTTGGAGATTTGAAAGTCAGGAAAAGGAGGATAACATTGAGAATTATTTCGGGATACTTATCCCTTTAACTTTAATGGGAACAATAAAAACAAATGAAATAAAGATTAACATATATTTAAAAGTTCCAGTAATTGATGCTCCATCTAGATGGACAGAAGTGTTTAATAATATTTATGCTTGTGAAGCATTTTTCTATGGAACTATAATTCCGATGTACAAAAGTCTATCAAATTTCGGAGAAATTGATGAATTTATACCCGAATGCTACTTTACTGATGCAACGCCAGGAAAGCAAGTTATAGCTCTAAAAAATATGACGTTTAACGGCTTTCGAACTTACCAAGTACAAAAATTTCTCGACTTCGATCATACTATAAGTGCTCTGAAGGCGTTGGCAAAGTTCCATGCATTTTGGGTGATTCTAGAGAAGAAAGGTAAAGCACCTTCGTGTAAATTATTAAGACCACACACTAACACATATCCGGCTGAATATAACATGAGATTGAAAATTGCCTTGCTGAACGATACGAAATATTTCCATGGAAGCAAGTACGAGAATTATATACGGTCTTTGTTAAACAACTTTGATCAGATTCGAGTTGAAAGTACAACAAAAGCAAAACGTTTGGTTTACGGCCATGGTGATTATTGGAAGGAAAATATACTCTTCAAATCAAAGGTAAATTTTAAATTATACACTTTTAATGAATAATCTGTGAAGATCGAATTATTTAAAATAGTCGTTATATTATAATGTAGTAATATGTTGTTGGAATATAAAATGCTTCCGCTCGTGACTTCGTCTGCTTGTAATTAGTAACTTAATATTGCGCTCTCTTTTTTTCACCTTTTCACCAAAGAACTGACTAGTAAATAAAATAATTTTAATTTAAGCTTAAGTCTTGAAAATTTAATACCCACGTTTGTATTTTGAATTGTTATTTCAATATTATGGCTAGAAAACACTTGTAAAAATTTTACTACCTTTTAGAATTGTTTGAGATAGACGAGACTTAATTTGTACATAAATGAGAAAACGACAATCACACATAATATAATAAGGATAACAAAACTCATTAATGCTTCGAAACTTTCCTTATAAATTGGGGAAACCATATGAAAATCCGATTGATAGTTTTACGAATAGATTGTGGTTATAAATTTAAGTTTAAACTTCGAACACCATAAAATCATTCTTTGTTCTTATAAAGTAATATGAGAACACCAGAAGCCCCTATTTAAGTCTGTAAAATGATAGTTAACATTTGATATGAAAATGAATTTATTTCGGAAGAAAAACTTTACCAAATATTCAGACAAAATAAGTTAATGAAAATAAATATGAGCTTAAACTTAAATAAAAATAAAAGCAAAAAAATAAAAAAACAATTGGTACTTAATGATCTGTGTGGCACTGTTCTTCCAAAACTGGAGTCTACTTAGTTACAGTTGTGTCCATAATTTAATGAGAGCAACCCCATTGGGTGACATTTGGGAGAACAAATATAAATAATTGTGGCACTAAAATACATAACATTATACAAAATTGAAATTTAAAAAAAAAACTGAAAATAAACAATCCTAATAGTAAAAAATGTATGAGCGTAAAGTATATAAGAATATATAGAACAACCAATTAAGACATACAATAATATAATTTTGCATAGAAGTATATTATCACAAGCTTTCACCATTTATTTTTTATTTCAGGACGGAGAACCAATTCAGGCATGCATGCTTGACTTCCAAAACAGCCGTCTCATAAGTCCAGCGCAAGATTTCCTCTCATTCCTGCTATACAGTCATTCTTCTCCATCAAGACATCAAAACTTTGATAATTTTATATCCGTGTATCTTGAACAATTTAATTGTATCTTACTGGAAAATAATACCGAGGTACAGACTTACAACGATGAATTCAAAAACGATCTTAAAATAGTTGCAGAAGATTGCGTTATTACTTCATTCATGGCTTTTGCTTTGTGGCTGGGACTTGAAGGCGAAACATTAATCAAAAGAAAATATGAACTTGATAGAAGCGAGAGCATCACTCACTTTATAAATATTGTTAATAATATCTTGGATGACTTAAGTAACCTGGGATATATAAGTATTTAAGTATATCTCTTGATAGTGTCAACCAGTTTCTTGGTTGGTATTTGAGATGTCATTGGCCAGAATACTTTAATATGCGTAATGTAGCTAATGTTTGGTACGATGGATAGTATGTAAAAGTTTATTACCAAAAAAGCAAAAAATTAAGACTTTGCATCGTGATTTATATTATTATGTGTAGACGAATAAAAAAGCTTTTTAAATTGATGAAAATGTTAAAGAAACTAAAAAATTAACCTATGTTAAAAGAATCGAGCCCACATTTCATACCTGCCAAGAGAAGTTTTCATTTAGATTTATTGGTTTATATCACATTCATAACCGTATTATTTATTTATCGATAATTTTTGGTGTAATATTTTTATCATCTTTTTTCGCATTGAATTATTTCATTGGAATTGGCGTATCATCATTAATAAATATGTCCCAGAAATGCCCCTATAATAATGTATGTTTTATGCTTATTTTTGAAATAAATTGACTTAATAATTGACAATCGTTAATCATTACTAAATACTACGATCTGTGGTTTCTTCCAGTCGAATGCACGCTTTATAGATAGCGAATATACCCACAGCAGAACACCCGTATAGTTCTCATTGTAATCGCATCTAGATTCCGACAGTGATCGTATTTATATAGCGCGGGCGTGGCGCGGGTAATTCGAGTTGCATTGAATTCGGGAAACTGGATTAATATTCATGAGCTGAACAACTTGGTATCTTTGTTGTTAGGTAAATATAAACTTAGCTAACTTTTAAGTAAAGCAACTTCACACTGCATTTGTAAACCAGTATTTTGTCACTATTTCTAATGACCAATTATTTATTTAAGTATTATGCATTCTGTTATTAATCGTACTAGTTAGTAATTATAATCTTCTAAGCCAATTGCTTAGATAATTTATACGTCTAGATAGAAGCCATGACAACAGGTTAGGTTTATTATTTAAATAGTGATTTGTTAGTCACTTTCTTTTCGTGTGCGTGCATTGCTGAAAATATAGTTTAACAGTGCGCCGCTATTTTTTTCATATATAGCTCAGCATATGGATGGAGCTATGAAATAGAGGTGATGAATGGATGAAAGTGTTCATCATCACTATTTCATACAACTTTTGATATGCCATTAGATTAGGAATAATTGCAATAAATACCAATAACTTCATCCACTGAAAATCAGTGGTGGGATTGGGTTATCCTAATCTCAATTCCAATCTTCCAAATTTCCAATTTTTTTATTTTGTTAATTTTTTTATGTATAGTATGATAAGTGCTTAAGTTATGAATAAATACTTACTTTATTTTACTTTATACGGTAAATGTGCCTTACACAATGATGTTATATAAATATCATTGGCCTTACACATTTTTGATAAAGGTTATCATAATGAGTGTGGTGGAAACGTAAATTTTTTTCTAAACACTTCTCTCTGTGCCCCTTCTATGAAAATCATTATAAATATTATTGCGCTCGCTAAACTGTTATTCAATTTTGTCCGTGTGTATATGTATAGAACGTCATTGGTTGCAGCCATTGTAAAATACTCTTTTGATTTAAAAGTGGCCGTTGAGTTTCTTGTATGTTCTTCTCCCGAGCTCTACTTTTTGCCGAACTTATTGTAGATTCAGTAATTTAAAAGGATTATTTATAGTTATGATTCAAAATCGCTTAATTTAAGCCTAATTGAATAAAGTTCATTTGACTTTGACGTTATCACCGCAATAGCTGCCACCGCTTGGCTTTATGGAGACGTGTAGATAGTCGTTCGTAAGTTCTCCGCGCCCCCAAGTATTTTGACATCAGATAGCAATAAGATTCACCGAGACCAATATATTAATGACAGCAAACGTCACAAATATGCTGAGCAGTCGAAGCCACACCTGCACAAAAATCATGTTAAATTAAATTTCTTATTTCTTAGCAGACTACGCACAAGATGACTACAATTGTTAAGGTTATAAAGTGTACAAAATACATTTGATCACGGATCATATATTGAGATGCCTTCTGGAGTAGGTTTAAGATGTTCTGGTATTTCATTTATAGACCGCAATGAGCTTTACGACCAATTCCTTCGTGGTCGTTTGTCGATACCACGCATCTTAGGCAGGGATCAGACGGTCAATAAATATCGTGATATTTAATCGCCTGTCTTAATATAATATATTGAATCAATTGGTCATACTACACTTTCGGTAGATATTGACTTCAATATTGTCATTTGTCAGTATTTAGTAGATAATTTTTCCGAGTAGTAGTAGTGTTTCGTTATAATGGACGATAAAAGAAAGGCCTGTATTGCCATAATAAAATTGTGTCTGCGTTTTGTAGAAACTTTAAAGCATAAAATGACGATGATTTTTGCCTGTACCTATATCTGAACGTTTTGATGTTTCAATTTTCTTTAAATTTTCCGGAAATTTGATTTAAGGCTGCTTTATTTTCTTTCGAACATCCTCTCTCGAGGCATCTGGCTTCCAATTTTTGTAAATAGACAAAAGACGATCTAGTGCTTCGTTTCTTTTTTATTTGTTTTTGTAGTGGGCATTGTGACATTCCACAACTCCGGTAGGGTTGTAAACAGTTGAATAAACTGTGATGGATCACAAAAAATCTAGATTTTATGTCAATATGCTCAGTATTTATTTCTCTCGCGTTTATACATCAATAAATATTGACAAGATCTCAAGGATCACGAAATGTGTTGACCGTCTAACCCCTGCCTTATAGTGCGTACTTACATCTTTTTGCGTTTGAAACAGTTGAATAAACTGTTTGAGAACTATGTTATTATATTGTTAAGACTCTTCTCTATATAGACAGTGAAGCCGCACTCAATGCTTCATCGTCGCATATATCTGCAGTTCACAAAGATCGATTACACATTGACGATATTGACAGTACGCACGCTCACACAGTCACTAATTAATATTGACAGATACCGATGGATCACAAAAAATCTAGATTTTATGGCAATATGCTCAATATTTAGTTCTGCCGCATTTATACATCAATAAATATTGACGAGATCTCAAGAATCACAATATGTATTGACCGCCTAATACCTGCCTTATAGTGCGTACTTATATCGCTTACTGAGCACGTGTCATTCAAAATATCACATTATTTTATTCTTACAACCGCAATAAACTTTTGAGTAATGTACTTATTATGTTAACATAATTTTCTTATTTTGTTTCAAATCGGATTAATGGATAAAGGACTCTACCCACTACAACGTATCATACCATGACCGTGCTATGAACGTGTCAGGCAAAAAAATATTCTCTGTATTAAAAAGTATGAGACCATGCTCACTAGCCCGTTCCGTTACCGACCAGCACCGTAGCGTGCCATGCACGGAGCGGCAAGTATTGTCGGCGAGAATATTTTGCCGGTGGCGATACGCTCTGTGCATGACACGCCGGTGCGTTGAGTGAATTGATACGCTCTAGTGGGCATAGTAGAGCGTATCGTGTTGCATGTCGTGTCGGATACGTTCATAGCACGGTCATGGTATGATACGTTGTAGTGGGTAGAGTCCTTAAATTTTATTTACCTGTAGCGTTTTTGAACTGAATTTGAGTCCAACTTTTTCTGCCGCAAAATTTTTGTATCGAAAGCCATTCGATTGAAGATAGAGCAGTCAAAATATTAATATTGTCTCATTGTCCGCATTTTTTTTTTTTGTAGAGTACAATATATTTACATACTTTATCAAAGTATTCACCCTCGCTTATACATTTCTATCATCTCGTGTGAATTCGTTATTCCTCTGCGGACCAGACCGGCGGAAATTCAAATGTAATATCGTATTTATTTTAATTTGTGTCAGTATTCACGGCCAGACAAGTATAAATACCATAAATGTCAATTTGAAATATTATTTATATTGGTTTCATTAGTAATTACCACCAAATTCAGAATTTTGAAGAGTATATTTCGGACACCACCAATGTGGTCCATTTTGGGGGTTACTTTTTTAAGACCCTTTTAAGTAAAAAAAATATTTTCAAATATTCATTATATTCATCTTCATATCTTCAACTCTCTCTAATATAAAAATAATGTAACTGGTTTATATATATCACCAGTAGGAGGCTCCTTCGCCGCACAGGATGTCGGCTAGATTATGGGTACCACAACGGCACCTATTTCTGCCGTTCACCTTCACTGCTTCAGCAGTAATGTGTAAACAATATTGTGTTTCGGTCTGAAGGGCGCCATAGCCAGTGAAATTATTGGGCAAATGAGACTTAACATCTTATGGCTCTAGGTTACGAGCGAAATTGTGGAGCCGTTCTGAATTTTTGGGTTTTTCAAGAATTCTGAGCGGGACTGCATTTTTACGGGCAGGACGTACCAATCGTTAAAGGCATATCCAATCATGAAGATTGATCTATTGATCCTGTAAGATATATTTTTTATGATAATAAGGGACGAGACGAGCAGGACGCTCAGCTGATGGTAATTGATACGCCCTACCCATAACAATGCAGTACCGCTCAGGTTTTTAGAAAAATCCAAAAATTCTGAGTGGCACTAGAATTGCGCTCGTCTCCTTCAGACATAATTTGTTAAGTCTCATTTGCCAAGTAATTTGACTAGCTACGCTAGCTACTGCTTCACGGCAGAAATAGGCACCATTGGTGTACTCATTATCTAGTCGGCATCCACTGGAATCCTTAACAACAAGCATTTAGATATTAACTATAAGTATTTCATAAGATACATAATAGCTTTAAGGGCAAATGTATACACTTTTATAATAAAGCCCCAGCCACTGTTCAGGCATTATCTATAAATAAGTCTAAATGTTATTAAAAAATGACTCTGTCGTAAATCCTACTACTCCACAGCTAAATATCTAAGTGATCGGACAGACTGGGACTAGATTATGATTATTTTATAACAATAGCTATAAAATATACCAATGTTTTCAAGGAGCTTTCTTCCACGTACTACAAAGCTGTGGAATGAGCTTCCTTGTGCGGTGTTTCCGGGACGATACGACATGGGTACCTTCAAAAAAAGCGCATACTCCTTCCTCAAAGGCCGGCAACGCTCCTGTCATTCCTCTAGAGATTGTGGGCGGCGGTGATCACTTAACACCAGGTGACCCGTACGCTCGTTTCTCCACCTATTCCATAAAAAAAAATAGCAATGACAATACATTATTGTACATTTTTATTAAAAAGAGCGCAAAAAAAGAATGCTGGGAGAGTTTCTTGCGCCGCTTCTTCTCTCTCAGAGCGCCATTTGTTTCCGAAGCGGTAATAGTATCTAGTATATTAGAAATTACATCAAAAAGAATTCTAAAGGAATCACTTTTGAGAAAATAAATGCCTTTATGCCTTTGAGTTTACATATTTATGCAAGCACTTATCAATTCAGATTGCAAAACAACTCCATAGCTGTAAACAATATAATTATCTAAATCACAAGTCAAATAGAAATGAGAATGTAAATAAACAGTTGCTTAACATGTTATCTTAACATATATAAATTACGTGTCACGTTGTTTGTCCGCGATGGACTCCTAAACTAATGAACGGATTTTAATGGGGATTACTTAATCGAGTGCAGTTTAGTCCAACTTGAGAGATTTGATAGTTTTTAATTCGATTTGAGACCCATAATTATTTTTAATTCCAATATTTTTTTGTATGGACATATTTTCTATGAGAGAATTTATTCACGCACGATTTGACAGTTCTGCTGTGAAACAATTTCATTATAACAACAGGGAGCATATTTTACGAAATAATTCTTGATGTTTTGAAATATTATTGACAAATTTCTATAAAACAGTATTTTTTTATTCAAATTCAAATATTTATGCTTATTGAAAGTCAAAAAACTACCACCCATTCCAAAATAAATGCCTCAGGCCTGAGAAGAATGGGCGCAACAAACTCAGCGGGCTTTTTTTTTTTCATCAAAAATATGTTTAACAATTAAAGTAACATTTACAAGGTAACATTGTACAATTAAACTTATTATTTCATAGCCTGAGGGCGGTCGCTCCATTCCCAATCTGTGGTATCATTAAGAAAGTCATTTATGTTATAGTAACCTTTACCACACAAACGTTTTTTACCAATTCTTTTGAATAACGTTATACTTTTGTTTTGAACATAAATACATCGCCCCACAAAAGACTTGCTAACTCGACTTAGTCGAGTAGTAGGCATTATAAGCTTATGTCTGTTCCTGGTGTTAACATTATGGTTATGATAGTTTCGAGCAAATTCACTTATGTGCCTATGAACATACATTACATTATCAAGAATATATTGAGAAGCAACAGCCAAGATGTTAAGAGAATAATCTCTTAACATCTTGACTGTAGATAATACAGAACAACGTCTGTCGGGTCAGCTCGTAGATATATATAATGAAAATGGTCTTTGTTTGAGTCTCTTTCACGCCTAAACCACTGATCGTATCGACATGAACCTACCACCATTCGATGCGAAATTTATTTTAGATGGTTTATGGCTACTTATTTTTCGAATTCCAACGTTCCTTCTAATTAAAAATGAAATAAATTAATATTTATTTCCTTTTAAAAATTCGCCAGCGAAGCGGGCGGAATCGGCTAGTATATATATATACAAGATACAAGATAATTATGCCACAGCCGTGACCTGAAACCTTTAATTATTAATATTATAAGAATTACAATTATATTAATTACTAAAGTTATTAGGCCTACGTCGATTCCATCAGAAGTTCACCAATGGGAGGCACCTTTGCACAGGATGTCAACTAGATTGTGTGTACCACAACAGCGCCTATTTCTGCCGTGTAGCAGTTATGTGTAACCATTACTGTGTTTCGGTCTGAAGTGCGCCGTAGCTAGGGAAATTACTGGGCAAATGAGACGTAACATCTTATGTCTCAAAGTGACGAGCTCAGTTGTAGTGCCGCTCAGAATTTTTGGGTTTTTGAAAATTACCATCAGCTGAACGTCCTGCTCGTCTCGCCCCTTATTTACATAAATTGGGAATGGAATTGCAGCTGCGGACTTTTTTTTGCAATGGAGTTGGGTATTGGGCAATCGATTGGGTGTTAGGGCGTTACACACATCTTAATGGGTACCAATAAACTTAATATATATTGCATTGTATAATACTGACTAAAAATCCAGGGGGATTCGAAGACATACATGCTGGGACCACGTTAGCGATAACGGACACATTAACACACACAAACAACATAAAATGACGTTAACTTACAATTACAATTTATTATTTCCCGTTCGGAATAATGTTTGAATACTAGCTGACCTAGCAAACGTTGTATTGCCGATATTAAAATCGCGATACAAAAGTAACTGTTGATCGTAGATGGGTGTAAATTTGAAGTTATATGTATTTTTTAATGCTGACTCATAATCAAACAAATTTAAAAAAAATGTCAAAAAAATTCGTGTGGACCACCCTTAACATTCAGGGGATGAAAAATAGATGTTGTCCGATTCTCAGACCTACCCAATATGCACTCAAAATTTCATGAGAATTGGTCTAGCCGTTTCGGAGGAGTTCAAAGTTTAACACTGACACGAGAATTTTATATATTAGCTTTGTTCATAACCTTCAGTTGGACTTGTTATGACATTAATCGTAAATGGATTTTATCCAACGTAATCTGATGCCCAATAGTAAAATGAATTCCTGAAATGACTTTGAATATCGAAAATACATTCCAGTTCTTCTTCTTTCTTCCACGTACTACAAAGCTGTGGCTGTTTCTTAAAGGCCGGCAACACTCCTGTGATTGCTCTGGTGTTGCAAGAGAATGTGGACGTCAGTGATCACTTAACACCAGGTGACACGTACGCTCGTCTGTCCTCCTTATACATAAAAAAAAGTTATAACCGTTTTTCTCTAAATTAATATAACCAGCAGTTTAATAAGAATATTTCAGTGAAATAATATATCAGATGGTTTTGTAGGTAGATTTCTAAATCCCATGTTGTAACTAAATAATTATAAATTGACCTCTGAATATTTAGTTTAAGCCTAAACGTTCGGTTTATATTACTTCAAATAACATTATTTTCTTCGAAAGATCCAGAAAAGAAAATTACATCGGATCTTATTTTTTTTACACAAATAAAATTTGATAAACAACATTTTATAAACGATGCGGGATTCGAACGCACGTGCTCTAACCAACTGAGCTAACCGTTCTAACAAAATTTTATAACGAGGCGGTACTCGAACGGTTAGCTCAGTTGGTTAGAGCACCGGCACGGAACGCCGGAGGTCGTGGGTTCGAATCCCGCATCGTTCATATAATTTTGTTTTCCAAATTTTATTTGTGTATTAATCCTAGAAGTGAGGGTTATCACTTTAAAAACATAACATATTGTTTATTATTATTTTAACCCCTAGATACGACTCGCACGTTATATAATATCGCATTCGCCCTACGAGCAGGGTCACTGGTAATTATTTACGCCTGAAAGAAGGAAAACAAGTACAATCTAAGTAAAATATGGATTACTCTACTTATACCCTTCATTCTTATATTTTAAAGACTTGTTCTAGGAATTTGGGGCAAGGTCAACCATTAAAAGTTTTCATTCAGAGATCTTTCACTTGATGAGTTACAACTTTTAAGTAACTGGCAATTTTCAATTTTATGTTAACGTCAAAGGTAGCACGGAATTCTTACGACTAATGAGCGACCCTTACACAGCTGTAGATTTTAAATGTTTCCCTCATTAATTGGTTGTTACTTAAGTTTGGTGATTAACAACTTTGTTGATAACCTTTATTTGCACATCTATTTTTATATTTAAATAAAAATATAAACGATTTTTTTAACGAAAACGATGCTTATTTTTAAGAATATCGCAATTGAATTGAGAACTACATCTTATATAAAAGCGAAAAAAATACAAGCACATAGAAAACACACTAAGTAATCTGTTATCAAAGGTGATTTTAAGTAGATTTTTTTTATCGAAAGTAAAGACAAACGTTCTCTTGCAACACCAGAGATATCATTGGAGCGTTTTTTAAATGTAAGTAGTGCATTTGAGAGAAGCGCCGTGTGCCATACACGATCAAGGGGCTTCGCTATATCCAGGCTAACTGCCAGGCCTTCTCCCTTGATTTGGATAGTCACATTCCGATTCCGACCATGGCGAAAGTCGTACCGTCGGTCGTTGATCAACTGGTGACCTTCTAGGTATACCGAGAGCTGGCGGTTTATTATGCTCTCCACGATTTTGGAGAATGCTCAATTTTGTACCCGGGGTACGTTGAGTATGTGGATGTATCGTTAAGTCGAATATCTGCGTCTCCGTAAGGAAACACAAGGCCGGCTACGCCGTCTCAAGTAGTAGATTGTTTAATATTCTCATAGTTAATTGAATAAGATTTGGGACTTACGCTGTTTTGTTCGGAGCAAAAATATCGATATACATTTATGCGATGCCACGCGATACTCACTCTTATTATTGTTTCGTTCGTGGTTTTAAGACTCTGCATGCGACCACACCCGTTCTTTGAACTTAGTGCACTTGTTAGACGGACCCCTGCCGAGACCTATTTGAGTACTTACATTCAGTTTGTGTAGTTTTGCTAATAATATTTTTGTATGTTACGATTGGAATAAAAAAATCCTAAATGTTACGGGAAGTTAGCCACAATACATCTGTAAAAAACGCATAAACGTTAGTTAACCCGTTTGTCAGAAACAGACACATAAATTGTTGCGCGTGCGAGGAGCGCTCCGGTTGTCGCTAGACGATGTTGCAGAGCTGGGGAGCGGATGGACGGAGTCACCGTTAGTATTATTTTCGGGGAGCCTAGTCTTAATGTCATGTTGATGTAAATACATTCAATTATCAACTCTAGAACACTCAGTTTGCCCCTCCCCATCTGAGACGCGTATTTTCAAATACATGCTGACAAAGATCGCCTGAAATATTGGCTTAACTTTTCTTTTATTTTGAAGCGTGGTTGTTTTATCGTCTAGTACTTGGGTGAGTATAATTAAACTAAGTCATATTTATCCAATATAAATAATTCCATTAAGATATCTGGTTTACATAAGCAGTGTACTTGTTGCTTTAGCTTTAAGATAACATTGACATCAGCTATTGTGTTATTTGCAGCCTATCTCTGGTATCGATAATTAATGGTATATAAGTACTCTGCCTCAAAGTGTGTGTGATTCTTTCGAAGAAAGTCAAAAAATATTAAAAGAGGATTGTGATAATCACCTGGGCTTAATCAAAAACCAAAAGTAGAAAGTCTACTTAAGTAAAACAGCTACCACACAAATGATAATAACAAAGAAACGTCTAAATGAAATTGTAAGCCATATATCCAAAAATTATGGCCTGCAAACCTGGAGATTTATTTGTCAAGACATGACAGACAATATCGAAAATTATTTCGGCATATTGGTACCTTTAACTATAATTGGAACAAAAGAAGATTGTGATACGGAACTCAATATATTTTTAAAAGTTCCACCGATCTATGCTGCTCCCAGACTTAAACCAATATACGAATACTTGTTTAATACTGAATGTTATATATATGGAACTATAATTCCTCTTTACAAAACTACGTCGAATTACGGAAGAATCGAGGAGTTTATACCAGAACATTACTTTATAGATTCAGCACCAGAGCAACACGTGGTAGCTCTGAAAAATATGGTATCTGAAGGTTTTAAAAGGTACAACAAAGAAAGATTTCTCGACTTTGATCACACTTTAGTTGCTCTAAAAACATTGGCACAATTTCACGCTTTCTGGGTTATTTTAGAGAAAAAAGGAAAAGCACCAAAAGATAAATTAATAAGACCGTACAATGACAATCATCCAAAAGAGTATAACATAACATTGAAGTTAGCATTGAAAAATCATGTCAAACATTTTGCAAAAACCAAGTATGAAGAGTTTCTAAAATCATTATATACCAGGTTTGACGAAATTCGGGTGGAGAGCTCAACAAAGGCAAAGCGAATGCTTTTAGGCCATGGAGATTACTGGAAGGAAAACATACTCTTTAAATATAAGGTAGGTAATTATTTTATTTATTTAAAGTTAAATATTTAATAATAACTGAGCTAATTATGAGAGAAATTTTACCAAAAGCTAACTTTGTTACAATATCGTAAGACTATAATACAATGTTATATTTAAACAAAAACCATTAAACATACTTTAAATATAAATTAAATATGATGGTGCAAGGACGGTCACATGGCCAGGATCCTCGTGGTTGTCCATTGTTGTGGGCGTTTAACACGACAGCAATTCTCACAACAACACACTCTTATAACATACTGTATTATTATTAGAAAGAAACGTTATAATTCACAAATAGCTTTAATAGATTCGGTATCAAGAATGTGGCGTTCCCGGCATGCGTGTCCGACACGACCATCTCGCTTGATAGTTCTTCGCTGACTGCCTGCTGGACGCTCGCCCGGAGCCCGATCTTGACTGCACTCGCACCGCACGCCGGTTACGCCCATGCCATCCCGAGTACCGAAACATCTCTGTACTCACTCGTGGCTCGTTGTGCTTGGCTACATCATATACATAAATTATTTAAAGATAAATGAATTAAATTTAATTGAATCCTTCAAGTAAAGTGAAGAAAGTCACTTGAAAATAATAACTGTTTAGATTGTAATAGGTGATATCTCAAGTCAATTTCCTAATATATATGCAATTATTTCAATTCAATTCAATTTTAAAATATCTTTATTTTCATAACAATATAAATAAAATGTACAAAAGCCAGTGTATATTGAGTCCTAGCGGTACAACATCATAAGATCATATTATGTTTTACGAACAAAAGTCCATCTCAAAACTTTTAACATACAGATACTTAATTTAGAATATTATATAAACTTACACATAGGGAAATATAATTAATAAATAAATTTTATGTACGCGTAAACGTGATGCGTAGTTAATATCACGTTTAAAATTGATATTTTACAAAGTTTTTAAATATTGCCGAGGCAATCTTTAGATAGCAACAAGACAGCAAACTCGTTTGTTTGTTCATGGTTTGGCGCTCACGCAACCAAGACCCGAAACGGCCAGTAATACGGGCGAGAATACCATGGCGTGTTAACAGTTTGTCACGAATTAACAAATAGGGATGAGGTTAAAAATGTATCGATAAGTTTAATATTATTAAATTATATATTAATTGATTAAATAAAAATATGAAATTAAATTAAATTATAATATTAATATAAATTAATAATTATTAATTAATTTATATTTTCCTTAAATTTTTTATTAGTGGATTTATACTAATTAATACTATGCAATTATTGAGGTCGAGCAGGATATCAACTGTAAACATGTCAAACGTGACTCCCCTGCTGCATCAGTTTCTCCCGTACGATTTCTCTCCATCTGCTGCGATCCTTAGCTTCATGAAGGGAATTGTGGAAGTTGATGTTCAGAGAAGATGGTATTTGGTCTGACCATCTCGTGGGACTGCGTCCTACGAGACGTTTGCCAACTACCTTGCCTGTCACCATCAGCTGTTAAGGATTGTGACCCTCTGTACGAGTAAAATGTCCGAAGAATTCCAGCAACCAATCCTACATTGTCCACAAATCTTGGGATAAAATTGAATGTGCCTTAATGATAGTTACACACTGCTACCTTGCAAAACATACATACAAATATTTACCACAATCATTTATTTTAGGAAGGAAAACCTATCCAGGCGTGTATATTGGATTTCCAGACAAGCCGTCTCTTAAGTCCAGCGCAAGATTTTCTCTCCTTCCTTTTATACAGCCATTTTTCGCCTTCAAGACTGCAGAACTTTGATCATTTCTTAACCGTATATCTAGAAACTTTTCACCTCACCTTACGAGACAATAACATAGACCTATTAACCTATACCGAGGAGATTAGACATGATTTTAGAGTGGTTGCAAAGGATTGCGTCATTACTTCATTTATGGCTTTTGCGCTATGGGTGGGACTCGAAGACGACACATTGGTTAAAAGCAAAGAGGCAAATATTAAAAATGACAGTAATTTGCAGTTTACGAATCTAATCACTCATATCTTAGACGACTTGAGTGCCCTAGGATTCATCACTTTATAAGGGACCCAAAACAACCTAAGATGTACGAATCAAAGAGGATGTAAATACTACGTAATAAAAGGCGTGATTGCCATAGTAAAAATTGAAAATTTTTGTATGAAACGTGCAGTCATTTGACATATTAAGTTTGAAATAGTAGTAATTACAATAAGGCGATTGGGCGAAGTATAATCCGGCTAAGTTTGAAAGCGAATATTTGCTTAAAACGTAGTGGATTTCGGCTATCTCCGTTTTTTACAAGATTATAGCCGTCACCTGTCAATCTATCAATGACTGCACGTTTCATACAGTCGAGCGAATCGCTTTTTTCTTAGGCAGTTTCGCTAGGCTGGTACGAAAGTACTTCTTAAAAAAAGAAAAGACTCGTATTGAATCCTTTCGTTATCTGCCAGGCTTGTCTCCGGAGCGCGTTGAAGTATTAAATTGATATTAACATCAAATGTGTGTTTTATTTTGAATATCAAGCATTTTACTCGACCATTCAAAATATATGGCCATATTAAGCAAAATATTATTAACATTCAAGGTCCTTTCAATGACCATAAAATGAGATGGTCAGTTTCTGGACAGGTGTATGTACCCCACTCAGTGAAATATTTTATAAGTACATGGTGTCAGTTATACTGGGCTCAAGAGAGTTAACAATTTATCATTGTCTCAATAAGTTGAGCGCAGTAATTGCCATGTCGTACTAAATTTTGGGTTTACTCAACAATCCTGAGCGGTATGCAGTGTAATCAGTGGCAGGGCGTTTCAGCAAAGCTACTTGTCTCGTCACTTTTTTTAATTGAAAAAATGTATAATAATTTTTTTGGCTTGCATTTACACTCTTCACTTAGAGAGACGTTAAGTCTCACTTGCCCAGAATTTTTATTTACTACGACTTCAAAAAACAAAAATCACAGCGGCTTATTATTAATTAGCCTAAAGACTGTCACTACACTTCTATTCTGTGTTATCATTATGAAAGTCATTTATATTATAGTAACATTTACCACATAGGTTTTTTTTAACAATTCTCTTGAAATTCGTAACATATTAATTGTTGTGTACATTTTCTAGGATAATGTTGTAAAAGCATATACAGAATCCAACAAAAGTCTTACTAACTTGTCTTGATCGAGGAGTAGGCATAACACCTACACATTTACCAGTGGGAGGCTCCTTTGCTCAAGGTGACGAGCGCAATTGTAGGGCCACTCAGAATTCTTGGGTTTTTCTACAATCCTGAGCGCTACTGCATTGTAATTGGCAGGGCGTAACAATTACCATCAGCTGAACGCCCTGCTCGTCTCGTCCCTTTCTGTCATAAAAAAATAAAAGCTTATGTTTTTTCCTGGTGTTATCCTTATGATTATCACATTTTCTAGCAAACATACATAACATTATCTATACTAATATTATAAAGCTGCAGTGTTTGTTTGTTTGTTTGAACGCGCTAATCTCTGGTACTACTGGTCCGATTTGAATGATTCTTTCAGTGTTGGGTAGTCCATTTATCGAGAAAGGCTATAGGCTATGTTTTTTTTTTTCAAAATTAGGGATCCGTAATAAAGTTGCCATTTTGTAGCACAAGGTGTAAAATCGAAAACCTATTTTTGCGTGCGCTGCAAAAACTATTGACAATAGAACAAATTAATATACAGGCTATAATATAGGCAATATTTTATTACTTATAAAACTATCGCGTGAATTATACTTTATATGGCAAAACAACGTTTGCCGGGTCAGCTAGTCAAGAATATATTGATAAGTAAGAGCTTTCTTCCTCGTACCACGATGCTGTGGAATGAGCTTCCTTGTGCGGTGTTTCCGGGACGATACGACATGGGTACCTTCAAGAAAAGCGCGTACACCTTCCTTAAAGGCCGGCAACGCTCTTGTGATTCCTCTGGTGTTGCAGGAGAGTGTGGGCGGCGGTGATCACTTAACACCAGGTGACCCGTACGCTCGTTTGTCCTCCTATTCCATAAAAAAAAAAAAAAAAAAAGTAGCACTTAAAATGTTTATTTCTTAAAAAAATTCTCATAATGACTCTTTAGGATCGAGGTTAGATTATTAAATAGCTAAAGTTTTTCAAATGTTCTAGATATTTCTTAAGCGGCTCCAAGTCGTCGTGTCGTTAGGAGCAGGCCATATGCAATGAGCTTTATGAATCATTGATAACCACTTAACTATGACTGACTCAGGATGATGACAACTTAGTACTTTTGTAACACATTGTACACGCCCTCTTTGTCATTTTGTTTGACGGAGTGTTCAATTTTGAAAAGATTATTTCTGTACTTTTAACTGTAGGGATTGATTAAGGGTTTTTCTTTGAAGATCTACGAAGAGCCTTTTTAGTTCTAATAGCACGCGGTTGGACGTCGATGAGTCGATATTTCTATCCAATTGCATGAATTCGATAGAAATATCGACTTATTTATGGAATGATATCGTGAGCAGATATTAGGGACGTTTTTCTTCCTTCTTCTTTACTTCGTCTTTTGTCTCATTACTTCTGTATAAGGATTATTCTGTGAAAGCTTTATTCTACGGTCAAGACTAAGGACACCCTTAAATTTTTATTAGAAATATAAAGTCACACTTGTTTTGGTTTTCTTGGAGTATATAACATACACATACATATTATAGTGTATAACATAAAATTCTCGTATCATGGTGTTAAACATTGAACTCCTCCGAAACGGCTTGACCGATTCTCATGAAATTTTGAGTGCATATTGGGTAATTTTGAGAATCGGACAACATCTATTTTTTATCCCCCTAAATGTTAAGGGTAGTCCACACGATTTTATTTTTTTATTTTTTTGACATTTTTTATAAATTTATTTGATTATGAGTCAGCAACTTGTAAAAAAATTTTCACCCATCTAAGATCAACAGTTACTTTTGTATCGCGATACATCGTTTGCTGGGTCAGCTAGTAGTGTATAATATTATTGTCGCGACGGTTAAGGATTACCACCTTTCAGCAAAGGTGTTTTATATTTGTCATTAGAAAAAAAACTTATGAATAACTGCTGATTCATAGCTATCAATTATTAATTCATTAGTAAGTTTGTTTGCTGAGGTCTTGAGGATTGCTTAAAAATGCAACCGCTTAAACGTTACCCCGACCTTATCCTCAAGGTTATTAATTGAAGGTTAACACAACCTTATAAACAATTCAAAGATAAACATCAAAACGCTTACGTGGCTTCAATACTTCAATAATCTTGTCAAATATTGAAATATGTGTTCCGGAGAGCTCCAACACATTATTACTCTCGACTTCACTCAGTACGGTTAGTTTACCGCGAAATAAAATAAGTCGGGAAGTAACCCAATTGACAGATGTCTTACTACACAAACAATTCATTATACCCTGGTATTTCTCTTGCAAATGGATTTGCAAATAGAATTGAAGAGAAGCCAAAGAGTAAAATAATTTTCCTCGATGTCACGCCAGTTCCGTCGCCATACATCAAGCCAGCTTCTACAAATTCTATAGTGCCAATAAAAGACAACTTAATAGCTCCCGAAATCTACAAAGATATCGTTTACGAGAATATCAAACCAGTTTTCACGCTATTACGTCTCATGGGAGTTCTTCCCCTGACTAGATCTCCTGGCTTGAATCAATTTTACATCGCGTCACCTTCAATGCTATATTCCATAGGTTGTTACACCTGTTTGATCGGATATGTTTTGTACTTATCTCTGAATAAAGTGCAGATTCTACGCACCGCTGAAGGGAAATTCGAAGAGGCGGTTATCGAATATCTATTTACAGTGTACCTTTTTCCAATGTTGGTTATCCCGATCTTTTGGTATGAAACACGTAAAATTGCCGATATACTCAACGGATGGGTTGAATTTGAGGTGAGATAAAGATTTGCTGTTCAATTTGTGTTTAATTTCAAGAGCCAAGTCTTTGCAGGTAAAACAGTTCTGCAGAATTAAAGGAGACAATATCAGTTTCTATTTAACTCTGTACAAATTTGCGTTTGTTAAAAAACTTTCCTTTGTTTGACCTAGTACCACTGTTTGTGTTTTTTTATTATGTTTGTTTATTTTGTTAATCTTTTTTTAAATATATTCCTGAAGCTTTTCAGCAACATTTAATTTTATTCACAGAAGGCCTACAGATCTTTATCAGGGCGCATATTATCTATCAAATTGTACAGGAAAGCCCTCGCCATAGCTTTGATAATCCCAATACTATCAGCCACGTCAGTTATAATAACACACATCACGATGCTTCACTTCAAGTTGATGCAAATGTTGCCGTATATCTTCTTGGAAATTCTGACTTATGTTCTTGGAGGCTACTGGTATCTTCTATGCGAGACTTTGAGCGTATGTGCTAACGTATTGGCTGAAGACTTCCAACAGGTACGGTGTCGTATTTAATAAGAAATAGTAATAAAGTGTTCAACCACCATCCCACTAGGTTTAAATGGCGCCCATAATACGGCAGGTTCATATACTTTTATATGTGAATAAATTTAGTTTACATACAAAATCATTGTTTTTAGGGCTATGTAAGAGACATTTCTTGGGAATGAGTTCCGCTGATCATGGCCACATACTCTAGGAAATGCCTATTACTAATGAGTGGTCACACTGGATGTCTCATTGTCTCATTGTCTCATTTTTTCATTATTTTGATTTTTTTCCTTTGCTTTTAATTCAGTCATGTTATATGTAATTTTTTTCGACTTTAATTGGATATGTTTAGAATAATAATTATTTAATATAAAAATATTTCAATTTTAGAATAAGTGAACTCGCTATTCTTCACATAAACATTTTAGTTTCATGAGAATGGCTTAAATGGCTTTCGTAAAATATGCACCCTGCTGTCGTAATGAAATTGTTTCACAGCAGAACTGTCAAACCGTGCGTCAATAAATTCTCTCATAGAAATTATGTATGGACACATCAAAGGAAAAACAAATCTGTTGTTTTTATTTAATTTAGCAGCATTTTCCTATTTATACACCTTTTAAACCTTCCCTGGACTTCCACAAATAATTCAAGACTAAAATTACCCAATTCGGTCCAGCCGTTCTCGAGTTTTAGCGAGACTAACGAACAGCAATTCATTTTTATATATATAGATGATAGTATATTAGACCCAATACGCTCATTATATCTTCGATAAAAGCGCCCTTCTTTAAACCTATTTTAAGCCCTCGATAGCAAAAGAGGTGGCAGACATCGATCAGCTGTCTCGTTTTTCGATGTGAGTCAGTTCGTAGCTGTTATTGATTATCAATACGAACCTACAGCCACCTATAGCACACTAGGCTCGCTACTCAAAAGTAGATTTATAAAGTTTAAACTTACTGACAAGCAATTGACATTGACAAGATTTCGGTTTCGATAGACAGTTCCACGTTAAATAAGATATTGAAATAAAATGGCAACATTGTGTACTGCAGAGAAGTAAATTAGTTATCGGAGGTTTATTAATCGATTATGAATAAGGAATTTAATCGAACGTTCCATAGGCTTAAAACACGTTTTAACTAATATAGGTTTATACCTTCGATAAGTGATTTATTCTGAATAAGGCGGTGAGTATTATTCCGATCGGTTTAGTGGTTTTTGCAGTATAACCGAACAAAATTCCAAAAAAATTCCAGTGAACTGCTTCACGGCAGAAACAGGCAGAACTAATTGGCATAGATATTATGTACTTACGTGGTAATGATAGTATGTTAGGCAATATATAAATAAAATACGATTTATTTATTTATTTATTTATTTATAAAGGCTTACCAACTAAATACAATTTATTAACTTATGCACTAAGAATTAAACAAATATAATAAAATAGTTTAAATGTACTTAAATTATAGGTAGGCACAACTTTACTATAAGAAATACATGTGATATTTTAAAATCTAAAATCTATAAATTTTCGAGAGCAATATAAATTTGTTTTTTAAAATTAAGAAAGTTTGAAAAGAAGATATCAGTGTTTTCATCTATATTAAAAATACAATTATATAATTGTAACATTAGCTGTAGAGGAGAGTTTAAGCCATAATTACTGTGGTGGAATTTAATGTGCATTGGGGAAAAAGTACTAAGCCGACAATTGAAGGCAGGCACATGCAAACCGATTTGTGATAAAAGCGAAGGACAGTCCATATCATAGCTTAAAAGTAATGTAAACACAGCAATTGTGAAGCATTTCTACGTTTCGCAGAGACCTTATTTGAAATGTATTTAATCTATTCTCATAGCTATCATTACGGATATATTTATTTGCAACAAAACTTAACTTTGAAAGAAACTTTTTTTGTACAGATTCTATTCGTGATATATATTTTTTGTGATATGGGCACCACACAGCTGAGCTATATTCTAGATTAGATCTGACAACAGAGTTGAAAAGTATCTTGAGTGGTAAAATACTTCTAAAATCTTTCGTATTACGGAAAATAAAACCTAGCATTTTAAAACTCTTACGAACAATGTGATCTATATGTTTGTTAAATCTTAGTTCACTATCTAATATAATGCCTAAATCTTTAAAATATTTTTTTTCAGCAATGTACACGTCATTTACCTTGTAACTAGTTTTAAGTTTAATATGTTTTCTGGAAAATTTTAAAAAGTTGCATTTGCCTTCGTTCAGTTCCATACTATTATTTTGACACCATAAGTAGATATAGTCGATATCATCTTGAAGCATTTTTTGGTCCTCAAAACATTTTACCGTCCTGTATAATTTTAGGTCATCTGCGTATAGTTCATATTCTGATTTTATTAATTTAGTGATATCATTTATATATAAGGTAAATAATAAGGGGCCTAAGTGTAAGCCTTGTGGTACCCCGGATAGCTGATAAAAATCCCGAGAATGATAACCACTAACCTTAACCACAAGTTGTCGAGAAGCCAAATAAGATGTTAACCATGTCAGTAATTCATCCGATATGCCATAGATGTCCCTAAGTTTCTTTATTAGTAGGAAATGGTCCACTTTATCGAATGCTTTACTGAAGTCGGTATAAATGACGTCAACTTCATGATTATTACTCATTTCATTTATAATTCTACGATCCTAACCTTAAGGTCATTATTTGTGTAATAAAAGATTTGCGCTTTCCAGGCATTACGTCACATTGGGCCGGCAGGAATAGTAGCTGAATACAGAGCACTTTGGCTCCGTCTGAGCAAACTAGCTCGTAACACAGGAATAGCCAACTGTTACTCCTTCACATTTGTCAATCTCTACCTTTTCCTGATTATCACTCTGTCTGTTTACGGGCTCTTGAGCCAAATTTCGGAAGGGTTTGGAACGAAGGATATAGGGTTGGCTTTGACAGCGTTCTGCAGTACGTTCTTGCTGTTCTTCATTTGTGATGAAGCTCATTACGCGTCTCAGAATGTAAGTTGTACAAATAATTATTAAATAAGCTGAAATTAAAATTCGGAGATTTTAAACGCAGAGCTGCCCGAATCGTTGAGAATCCAGTTCTCTGTGAACGGCTAGATAACTTGGTGTTGCGTAGAGACGTCGCCTGATTGTGTGTCTTCTACCGTATTACCACGGGGAGTGTTCCGAAAAACTGTTTGACATGATTCCTGTTGCTGAATCACATCTTCGCACGACACGCCATAAATTAGGATATCAGCCTCACCATCAGGATGTGTGGCGTGCCTCCATAGTGCGGCTTTCAAAGAAACATCTCCCATGTACAACCAAGTTTTGGAATGAGCTTCCATGTGTGGTATTTCCGGGACGATACGACATGTTTTGTCCTTCATAAACAGCGCGTACATCTTCCTAAAAGGTTGGCAACGCTCCTGTGATTCCTTTGGTGTTGCAAGAGAATGTGATCAGAATTTAACATCAGGAGAACCGTACGCTCCTATGTCTTCCTCTTTCATAAGAAAAAGTTTTCTAATTATATTAATCCTAATAAAATAATAGACTTTATTTCGTATCATTTTCTACTTTTTATTTCGATTTGCTATTAAAGCGAAGACAACTTACTAGCGATATATTTTTTATTGCATTGCATTTGATACCAGGCCACTCAGAAAGTTTTGCCAAAAAGTTTTTCTGTATGGAGCCCTGGCTTATTGTAATTATTTACAAATTTCAAAATATTCCTCCATATTTTTTTTTTTGATATTTTACATGAGATCTGCGTCGGGAACATTCATATATGAACATTCAAATTTTTTTTATAAATTCATATGTGGCCACCAGTCAAGTCTTTTGATCGACTTCAATTTGCATTTATGGCTGAAGGCTCTTCTAGAGCAACCATCTACCGTTGGTATAACGAAATTAAAACGCGGGTGTCTATCGTTCGGGGATGAAGAAAGAAATGGTCGTCCTTCGACGGCTGTTACCGTATCTATGCAGATAGGATCGGGAAGCATTCGCTAGATTCTACGCGAGCACCTTCACGTGAAAAGGACACATTCACAATGGGTCCCGCACAACCTCACTGAAGCTCAGAGGTTGGCCGGTATAGAATGGTGCCGTGACATGATCAATAAATTTTAAAGCTCATAGGAGTTGTCTGGGTTGCACCAGCAGCCATTTTCCACCAGCCTAATGCGAAATTCCACCCGTATCGTGAAGATGTCTGGAATTCTACAAACGCTCGATTTGTGAATAACTTCTTGCGTCGCACAGCCCCTATGTGGAATCAATTCTTCTTCTTTGTCGGATTACTCTTGACAGAGCAGTCGTGGTCACGTCGAAACGATTCTACGCCAGTTATCCTTTTGATCTGGTCTATCCAGCGCATAGGGGAGCGTCCTCTTAACCTACTTACTACCTTGGCATGCTCTCCACGTCGCGTGATATGTCCAATGTCACTGCTGCAGTTTTCCTGGACCAATACGACTAAGGGACCTTCAAGCACATACTCTCAACTAAAACTCTACTCTCAACTTTAAGGCTGGAAATGCATCTCTTGCGCACTAGTGTTGCGGATGTCCCTGGGCGTTTGCCTTCACATGACGTGAGTTTGTTGCCCATTTGCCTCTTCTGATATAAAAAAAAATATAAAAAACGTTTCACTCTGAAATCTCACTTCAATGAGTGTTTTTTAGTCCAAAGTACTGACTGTACGAGAAGACGGCAATTTCATATTTAAACCTCTGTTATGATATTGTCAACGGTGATTTGGACGTCTTGAAACTAGTGTAAATTAGTTATGTTGAAAGTTTTATACTTATAAACATACTAGATAAATACATATATATGTATACAGGTCAAGCTTCTAAGTAGGTAGTGAAAGATGTAAAAATATTATACAAATTCGTTTTTTTAGATTATATTTCATCTTGGTACCTAATAGGTATTCGACTTGTTAATCAGACGCATTTGAGAGCAAGAGGTCCAAGTTTGAGGTACTTTCTTGTTTTAATTTATTATCAACAACGCTCGTAAAAAGAAAAGATAAGGATAAAAATTTTAAGTACCTATTCAAACTTGTTAGAGACTCTTTTATAATTGGTCTCAGCTGAAACCTTGAAACATTGTGCACGAAACGTAAAATAAAGTTTTTATTACCTAATTTCACTGCCTACAAGTTTACCTTTTTCATCGTACGAAATATATATATACATTCTCAAAACAAAATAAGGGCTACTAGCTTATTTATATTTAATTGTACTTAGTAAACTGAAAGTAAAGCAGCATAATTAATAATAAAATATTTCTATTACGAACTCTTTGGTGTCTGATCTCTTTCATGCTGGTGTTCGTGTTCTTAATTTGAAAGTTTAACTGGCCATCATTTTAAGAAAAATTTAAATTGAGTGATGTTTTATTTTTATTTAGAGCAATGCTAACAAGACCAACAGCTTAAACCATAATACAATTAAAGAATAATATTTAGTGTGAGCGTGATTAATGCGGTAGAAGACACACAATGAAGCGACGTCTCTACGCAACGCCAAGTGATCCAGCCGTTCACAGAGCACTGGGTCCCCGACAATTCGAGCTGCTCTGCGTTGCACGCGGTCAAATGGATCGAGCTGATACTGGGGTGCGCCAGACCAGAGATGACAGCAATACTTTTTGCCTCAATTGTCTCTTCTTAGCTTGTATCGCTTGTTTTACTTTTTCAATTTTAATTGCTTACTTATCATCAAGCGTTAATCATGTTACCAGTACGAAGGCACATGTATACGGATTTTTTTTTATTGAAAAAAACGAAGACGAGACGAGCAGGACGTTCAGCTGATGGTAATTGATATGCCCTGCCCATTAACAATGCAGTGCCGCTCAGGATTCTTGAAGAACCCGAAAATTTTGAGGGGCACCACAACTGCGCTCATCACCTTGAGACATAAGATGTTAAGACTCATTTTTCCAGTAATTTCACTAGATACGGCGCCCTTCAGACCGAAACATAGTAATGTTTACACATTACTCCTTAACGGCAGAAATAGGCGCCGTTGTTGGTAAATTTAAACGAAATTATGTAAACGATTACTGCAACCAGAGCCATTACAACGATTCAAGAAGGATGTTCCCAGCGTTATGTAGGTTTGCAGATCGGTTCTCCTCGCAGAGCTATCCAAAATGCATAGAACCGCTTCTAAGAGACCTGCAATATCGCCAGAAGACCTGGTTCAGGTAGATTTCATAACAACAGCGCATGAGTATCGGTATGTCCGGTTAAGTGCTCGTTGGAATCCCACAGTAAAGGCCGGTCAGCCAAATGAAAACTTGAGTAATTTGATCCAGAGTATGCATGCGAGGCTTCAGGAGTGCATTGATAAGAGAGGAGGGCATACTCCTTACTAAAACGAAGAAACAAAAGTAACCAGAGTAGTATGTGTCTTTTTCCGGTGATTTTTTTTTATCCATAATTTCCATTCAAAATGGCCGATTTCATTATGAAGTTGAAAAACGCATCATAATTCATAATCATTATTTTGCAATTATATGAGTTAAAGCAATGTAATAATATCTGTATTGTTTTCTTCATAAAGCAACAAAACTTAGTGGCCTTTATTTTATTTTTAGTAGTAGTTTGTATAATATGTTACCAGCCAAACCCCATTTTAGGACAGTTTAGTAGTTTTTCCTAGGCCAAACCAGTTCATGCTAGTCTATACCTAATAAAAAAACAAAATATATTTATGTTATTAAATGTGATTAAAGAAATACTGAATCTGTACTTACCTACATTCATTTAATGGTAGAAATTTCGAAAATTATTTTCAAACTTGTAATTATAAATTGTGTAGTCTAAACTGCCAGCTATTTTTGGCATATTTTTTTATGAAACCAACTCTCTTTTGTATTTTAATGCCGTCCGAATCTTGCATCACTGATTTTCTATGAGAAGTTAGTTAATTTTTTTATCTTTCAGGTAAGAACAAATTTTCAAAAGAAATTACTAATGGTTGAATTATCATGGATGAACACAGACGCACAAACGGAAGTAAATATGTTTCTGAGAGCCACAGAAATGAATCCATCACAAATCAGTCTAGGGGGATTCTTCGATGTCAACAGACATCTTTTTAAATCGGTTTGTTGAAACTGGTTTGATGAAAGTTATTAAAAGTTCGTACAAATTATGTAAATGTTTCATGAAGTTCTGGACGCTAACTTGCCGTATGTCTTACTTCCAAGGCAATAAATGGCGCTAAACTTCAAAATGACAACTATGACCAAATCAACTATCTCGACTCCTGTCAACGGGGACGGGGGACCTGACAAAGTACTGTGAAAAGGTCACGAAACGTCGGGTTTAAATTAAATACTAGAACAATTTAATTTCTACGGAAGAACTTATGTAAAAACACGTCAAAAAGTATTTTGTTTTAATGTTAATAGGTGACTAAAAGAACTTTATTCATTTCTAGAAAATTATTCCGATAAAAATGCATGATCGAACTTCATTTGCATAAAACTTATACGTGTTACCTTACCACAGAAACGTTTTTTAAGAATTTATTTGAATGTTGCAACACAATATGACGTATAGCCTACATTTATTAGTATTATCTACATTTACCGCTGATTACTGTTGCAGAATCAGCAGAATATGCAGCTAAATCACAGAAAGACCAAAGCTATAAAAATATCACGTTACCGTAGCGTACCCTTTTCGTATCCCGAAAACCGCGCTACCCTTGTTATTGAACATATTGTTTCTCGGTAATGTCATCTTTGACCTTACCAAATCTGTGAGCATAGTTAACGAGTTTTATAACAATCTTAGGTAACTAATTTGCTGTGTTTACCCATAATTGGATGTTCACTATAGTTTTTAAGTAGTGTATATGTATTCTAAATAAGTTTATGTGTACTATCTGTCGGTAAACCTTAATAAATAAATTCTAACTTCCGAATAAATCTAAGTAGGTATACCTATTATGCATTTACAGCAAGATCCTAGAAAGAATACAAAATGTGTGTGTTGCGAAATTCATGAACAAAATAAGAAAACGTTAATTTATGTTATCAAACCATAGGAGTGGAACGAAATTTGATGAATAAATTTGATTCTTAGTCATAAAATTAAAAAAACGTCCGTGAGATATTTGCGTAAGTTCTTCTCAGGTCTGAGACATATCTTTTGGGATAGATTGTAGATTTTAACTAATATGATTGATTTAAAAATCCCATTTGAATAAAATATTGAAATATGAATCCTAAGACTTATGGCATGGAACGCCTCACACGCCAGTAACTGGATCGGCATACCGGACTACAAGCACAAAAGTAAACTGTTATTTAAAACATCCAACAGGTGCGGTCGCAGTACTGTCCACAAACACTGCTCAATAATTTCTAATGCTACTATTAAAAAGATTTAGATTCCCACTTATAATTTATCACAATAGTTCATTAAAAGCAAAACTTTCTTTCCGTTTCAGCTCCTGGCGACAATGGTTACTTATCTCGTGGTTTTACTTCAATTCCAAATCAGTATTCCTGATGAAAGTCAACACATACCTGATAGTGCGGAGACATTCAACAA
Source organism: Leptidea sinapis (assembly GCF_905404315.1). Lineage (NCBI taxonomy): Eukaryota > Metazoa > Arthropoda > Insecta > Lepidoptera > Pieridae > Leptidea > Leptidea sinapis. The sequence goes on along the minus strand of NC_066285.1, from coordinate 2,632,018 downwards.
CACAATAAGTGCAGAAGATACAACGAAGGTCACGACAACGATAACGACTACATTACTCGCAACTTTAGCTAAGAAGAAAAGGAAACAATAGATTTAATGCGAAATAATAATTGAATTATCTTGTCATAACTGTAAGATATAGGCCTATCGCAGACTTTGAGACTTTTTTTAGACTTCGCAGAAGTTTAGAGACTATCCGTGACGAACTTTTTAATCTGTGATAATAGAGCCTAAAGAATTATAAGGAGTAACTAACGCATACGCGCAAAAAGTCTGACACACAAAATATCCTCGTAGATCTGACATACCGCGCCTCACCGCGACTTACCACGCCGTACAAAAAGTTCGATATCTAAACAATCGATTTGATTTCCAAGTTTGCATTTATAATAATGTAAATAAATATAAATCCATTTTATGAAACACATGGAACATACCGTAATAAATGATCTCTTATCGATAATATTAGGTTTTTTAGTTCACGGAATTCGATAATATTATGTATTTATTTCACGAAAAAGTTAAATTTCCCAATGCTTTATATCTAAACTTTTTGGAGCAGGTTTCAAAATAACTAGCAGCTCGTTCAATATAAGTAATTAAAAAATAGGTAACAGACATTTTATAAAATTTAAAAAAAAATTTTTGGATATTGTTTTAGAATTGAATGCTTAATATGTAACAATCCCTGTAATAATCATTCTGAAAGAATAGGATGAACCCAAATTTCTTGTTTTGTATATCAAGTACGAAATCATGCACCGCAATCCCAACAGTTCTGGCGACAAAATGAGAGAAAATGTACGTCGTACGCGTTGAGTCTGTGAAACATCTGCCAAAGACATTTTGCGCGCAGTGAAGACTTTTTTTGTGCCGCAGACTCGATAGCACAATAAGTTTGTGGTCCGCGATAGGCCTTACTCTCAGGAAGGATTGTCTGTACTTAAAAAATTGTCAGCAATCTCATAATTTATAATTAGATGAACGCTGTCCTATTACATATAACAACGCAAGACATAAAACAATATATTTTGTCATTCTTATTATTTACAATAGATCTAATAGAAACTAAACTAATAATTTCAGGACCCTGGAAGATACTCAGTTGTAGATGTACTTATGTGTCGTGCGAAGGTGGAAATCAGTGGCAGGTATTAGCTCTTCGGAACACTCCCCGTGATTAATGCGATAGAACTTAGAAGACACTCAGCGCCAAGTGATCTATCCGTTCACAGAGCACGGACAATTCGAGCAGCATTTGTTACACGCAGTCAAATGGTTCAATCTGATACTGGGGTGCGCCAGACAAGAGAGGACAGCAATACTCATTATGTGGCCGAACCTGTGTTTTATAGAGCGCCAGAATGTGGGTTGGCTGGAAGTATTGCCGTGCTCTATTTATGGTGCCCAGCTTCTTCGAAGCCGCTTTGCCTTCCTGCCGCTCGAGATCTCTAAACCCAGTATTCCGAAAATAGACGAGACATTAAGAGAAGTAAGAGTTGTCTATGAGCGGTGATACGAGAAATTGTTTTTTTTTATTAACGTTGGACAACGATCATTTTACCCATTCCGCGAAATTTTGAAGAGAGGTTTTGTCAGAAGACACAAGTTTCGTCTGGCATTGGTCGACGATTTCCCAAGATAGACTTGCATGGCCCGTGTATACGGCATCTCCAGTACTGTTATCCGGATGGCAGTGCACGTTAGAGGCGTCCAACATATCATTGATATGCAGAAGTTTCTTCTGTGTAGTAGATACACATACACATCGCCTTGGGGAACTCCAGCGTTCACGGGCATCGGGTTCAAAAATACCTGTCGACTACGATCTGCGTGATGCGTCCAGTGAGGAAGCCCAATTAATGGAAGTTTTGACGGAAGCACCTTGTGATATATAGGATCTTTTGACCTTCGCTATATGCAGACTAATTGCCAGGCTTTCTCCCGTGCTTTCAATAGTAGATAGTAGTTTCGATAACACGCATAACATGTGTTAGGTATACCAGAAGGTAGCCAGCAGATCGACCATGGTAAAAGCCGTACTATGGAGCGTAGATTAACCTCTAAGCATAAATCAAAGAATTTTTTAGGAGTTGATGTTTACGATGTCCAATTTAATATTGCCCAAAAAACGAAAACCCCTCTCAGACATCAGTTTTAACTGCTGAACGTCTTGACATAATTGAAGCATTAGAATATCTTATACTTTAAAATCTTAGAAATAGTATAAATTTTATAGATTTATCAAGTACCATTGAAATTTCCTTTTGAGTTTTACATTGTATAATATATTTTAAGGATTGTATATTATATAATAGCAACTTTCTCTTTAGTGTTCCTGTAACCTGTTAAGCATGTGTCTGTGTAATTTTTACTATGAATAAATATATTTGAAGAACAGTAAATTTTGAGTGCCTATCCTGCATAAATAAATGTTCAATACTCCCATCAAATCGAAACACATTTTTCCTATTAAAGCAGACTTTATAATGAAAGCTTATGGGTGTTCTACTAAAAGTATTTCTGTCACTTTTGTCTAGATATTGTAGCATATCAGGCAATAAAAATATGCTAGATTTGGGTATGTGGTGACAAATTCCCATTTCAAAATGTATACCTACAAATGATTTTGCTGCTCTTTCTAGTCAATATGTCAGGGATTCCTGGGGTAAAGTCTGGACAGGAAATAGCCTACATAAAACATTATAGCAATAATCAACAACAAATTCCAAGTCATAGTTCTTAACTCAAGAATACTTGAAGTGCGGATGCACAGAACGAGAGAGCCAAAACTCCAGAAAGAAAAAAATTACAAAGTTTTTCTAAAATTCCAACGAAATATAATAGTGGGCTTGAGAATCCCGTTGAGTTATAAACTTATAAAATGTAAATAAAATACAAAACATAACAAGAAAGATATGAATATTCATTTATCATGAGCTAATTGGAATTTGTCACTGATAAATTATCAGTACTCACTACTCACAAGTCACTGCCTGTGCTCACTACTCAGTAGTCAGTAGTTACAAAGAGAATATAATCACTTCGCTTTACGTAGTCAATTCACAGTTGACATTTAAATTTTGTACTCGAAAAGTCGAGATAGAATATTCCGGATCTGTATTTTGTAAACTAAAACGATTTTATTTACCTTCCTATCCAGTGAAAAGCTAGTAAAGATTAGAAGAATATTTGATACATCAACCCGCTCTAAATTTATTGTGTGTTTTTTCAATAAATATCTTTAATCTAATAAAAAATGGTTGACTACAGCAAGTGGAAGGATATTGAGGTTTAGAAATCGTTATTATTATATTTTCATTTCTTTTTATGTAAAATTTAAAAATTGTATTAGTAATCACACTTGTTATACTTTTTCCACTATAGATTTCTGATGATGAAGATGAAACTCACCCAAACATTGACACGCCGTCGCTATTCAGGTGGCGTCACCAAGCAAGGATCGAGAGAATGGAAGAACGAAGACGAGAGCAAGAAGAATTCGAGCAGCGTAAAAACGAAACTTTGAGACAACTTAATGAAACTAAAAGAAAGTTAGCAGAAGTACCCCCTGAAAGCCCAGACATGGACTCCCTAAAAAAAGCTCTTAAAGAATTAGAAGATAAAGAGAGGGAGATAAAAAATAAAGAAGAAGAGCTTAAGAAGAAAGAGAAACATACACCATGGAATGTAGATACAATCAGTGAACCTGGCTTTACTAAAACTATAATAAACACAAAACCAGGCCGGCCCAAAGACGAAAACTTGACTGAAGAAGAAAAAGAGGCTAAAATGAAAAAATTCATCAAAGAAAATGAAAAATTGCTGAAAAAGTTTGGTATGCTGAGAAAATATGATGACTCAAAGCAATTTCTACAAGAGCATAATCACCTTGCTTGTGAAGAGACTGCAAATTATCTTGTGATTTGGTGTATTAATTTGGAAATGGAAGATGTGAGTATTAAATTCATTTATATTCTATATAATATGATAAATTGTAACTTATTCACTTATAAATTATCAAGTTATGGATTCTCTAGAAAAAGGACTAAATGTAAAAGAATGCTGGAGAAAGATTTTTACCTATCTTGTTGATATAAGCTTAAATTATTTATAAATATTACAAAAGGTAAAAGCTACATAAGAATTTAAATATATATGCACATATCCTTTATTCTGTCAATGTTTCTTACCACTTCTAGTTAAAGCTCAACTTTTCCTAATTGAAAGTAAATCGTAAAACTTGTACCTTAGACATTCAAAAGTTTATTTTTTTCACCTAAATGAATAAATTATGCTCTACAATTATTCACCCAACCTAACCATGAAACAACAAAGGATTTAGAAGTATATACAATATATTTTTTTTTATGAAAATAAAGGACAAGATGAGCAGGACATTCAGCTGATGGTACTTGATACTCCCTGCCCATTACAATGCAGTGCCGCTCATGACTATTGAAAAATCAATATCTGAGTGGCACTATAATTGCACACATCTTCTTGAGACACTCATTTGCCCAGTAATTTCACTATCTAAGGCGCTAAAAGGATATATAAACTACAGCTATGAAAATACTAATTTAGTTGTAAGCATAGAAACTAGTTCTGGAAATTGTAATACTTCTTTACAGAAACATGATTTAATGGCACATGTGGCACACCAGACAATATGCATGCAGTACATACTTGAGCTTTCGAAGCAGTTGGATGTTGACCCCAGAGCTTGTATCTCATCGTTCTTCTCAAGGTAATTATAGTGTTTAAAGTGATGTACCTCTTTAAAAAATTAACCCATGTATGAAATTGTCAAGAAATGCAAATACTGATACAAAAAGATCAAGAGATAGGGCTATTTAGGCATTAAAATTTAAGAATTTAGTTTAATTCAAGTTTAATTGTATTGTTCCGGACAAAAAAAAATTAATTGCTTTAGTTTTAATTTTAGATCCTAGTTTAACTATTTTTTGTGCTCTGTGCTCATAGAGAATTAATAGTTTGTACACCTTCATGTGGGACTGGGTGTTAGTAGCGCTCTCTGGGTTTCCACGTAAGACCAGCGTTGTGGATTCTTTCGAAACCACAACAATTTTTTTTATGGAATAGGAGGACAAACGAGTGTTAAGTGATCACCACCACCCACATTATCTTGCAACACCAGAAGAATCACAAGTGTGTTGCCAGCCTTTAACTATGCTGTGTTGGGGGCCCATTGGCGTCATTAGATCATAATTAGAATAGTATAACTTTAAGAACTATTATCTGAATGTATAATGACATCAATAAACATTTTTTCTTTCTTTAAATTAAATCTAAATCATAGTGAAATGACTCATGAAATATTTCCAGTAAGTCGCAGGTGCAGTCAGGCTGCAAAATAAAATTCATTGACCATTATTTGTGGTTGTATAACAAAGTGCAGTGTCAGACAAACACTTAGAACTGGATAGTCCCATTGCGTATAACAGTTTCAAGTGATGTCATGTGTGTATTATATTGTCATGGACTCGGGGGGAAAACATGTTTTATATCTTATGAAATTCAAAATTGGCCCCATTGCAAAAACATAATATTATAATATATTACATACTAAAAGTAATGAATCTTTACAAACAATAATAAGATCAATATTGTGGGATAAAAGTTGGTATTGAATGTAATAGTAATTGGTTGGATGTAATATGGGTATTGTATTAAACTGTGTAATGGTATGTATTAAAATCTTTTTGATGTACTATGTATTTGTGTCTGGTTTTGATGACTTTGAAAAGGTAGGTTCTATTCTATTCTTCCTACTATGGCTCCTGTGGAAGGTATACCACAAGTTTGCCAATGTCATGTTAAGGTAGACCACCAAGCTTAGAGTATTTGTTTACCAATTTTAATGGTAGTGATTGGTGCTAAAGATTGAAACAATTTTTATTTTCTTATACCTGAAACAAATATACATGCTGTTAGGACTATAAAAGACATACACAAATATAATTACTTAAATTTCTTTCTTTCTGTCAAAATGAGTGAATGTAATGAAAAAAAATTTAAATACATTCTAAAATTAAGCAAATCAAGGAAAAATGCAACACAAGCCGTAAAAAAAGATTAATAGTAGTTCAAAGTTGGTTTAGTTTTCAATCCAGGAAATTTAATGTCAAAGGTGCACTTCACTGTGGTCACCTTCTTAAGTTGTCACGGATTAAATGGACACCATTTTTGAAATTGGAACAAGGTTGTTATATCAGTTGTTGTGAGTTTGTGACATAACTGAAGACAATTTCTTCAATCAACCACAACTGTTCTGAAAAAAAGCACAAAACATCCCATTTGTAAATAGTTAAGTACATAAAAGCTATTTGTATGCCACTGAAAGAACTCTACAGAAACTATGAACTCATTTGCTATTATTTATTGTGACATAACGAAACAAAACTGTTTTTTAAGAGATTTATAACTGGCGATGAACACACATGTAAGCAGGGATACAATTTAAACTTACCATTCATTTGTTTTATTTTTTTGAAGTTTTACCTCAGAAATTGGAAAATCCAATAAGCAAAGAAAGTTTAAACCAATGAGAAAACATATCAAAGTTTAAATTGCGAGTAGTATACAAGCTAGCTTTAAAAATTAAACGTTTTTTAATGTTTTGTTTTATTAAAGAAAAAAAAATTAAGTAATAGTTTTATATGGAGTGTACTGAAAGAAATAATAGCATTTATATTGTTCAACTTTTAATGGGTCTATTTTTAGGTTACTCTGCAAGATCCACTAGGTTTTAGAATTATAAGTCTAGCAAATTAAATGTTCAAATTTGTCTTTTGAAAAATTTATTTCTAGCATCGCAGTAGACTTATTATCACAATATTTTGCAGAATTCAAGTTGCTGAGAAAACGTATAAAGATTCATTTGACGATGAGCTTGAGCAGTTCAAGGCAAGAATCAAGAAGCGGGCTGCAGAAAAGATTCAAGAAGCACTTCGTGAACAAGAGGAGGAGGAGAGGCAAGCGAGACTAGGTCCTGGCGGTCTTGACCCTGTTGAAGTTTACGAGGAATTACCTGATGTAAGTATCAAATACAACATTTTTTTTTTTCAAAAATGGATATGATATCACTTGAAAGTCAATGACTACCACCCATTTCAAGTAAGCCTGACCTGAGAAAAACGGGTGCAAACGAACGAAACTCAGCAGGCTTCTTCTTTTTTTCATGAAAATATGATTAGTGTAATATGTAGTTGTAATATTGACTTACTAATTCGACTTAGCTGAGTAGTAGGCATTATAAATACCACACATAATTTTTTTAACAATTCTTTTGAATAACGTAATACTTTTGTTTTGAACATTTTCTGGGATCTTGTTGTAAAAGCATATAGGTACATCGCCCCACAAAAGACTTACTCACTCGACTTAGCGGAGTAGTAGGCATTATAAGTTTATGTCTGTTCCTAGTGTTAACATTATGGTTATTATACAGTTTCTAGAAAATTCACTTATGTGCCTATGTACATACATAACATTATCATGATTATATTGGGAGGCAACAGTTAAGATGTTTATTTCTTTAAATTTTGCGCTTAATGATTTTTTAGGACCTAGGTTATAAATAGCGCGAATAGCCCCCTTCTGCAGCATATCAACACTATTATGGTATGGGTAAAGTCAAGTCTAGCTTTATATTCACGGGGTACGTATTTTATGTGGAAACTACCCTCGGTTCAAACACTTGTAACCTCATGGTTCAAAGACTTGTGCATCTATGGTTCACACACAACCTTAGAATTTCTTCACATCTGTTTTTTTACGTTTATGGACGATGTTTTCCTTCACAATACGTGTGTCGACAAAGTTTAGGGATTTGCAAATGAACACACAGTGGCATGTATGTTTCCATACAAAACCATTTCCAAAAACCAAAATTCTTTATACATAATCATTTCTTAAGTCCTCCGATAATAGATATATTGTAATTTGTAACGGTTTGAAAGTCTTGTCTCTGGAAATAGGCAACTTAACAACAATAATAAAAAATGTTACCAAATCAAAGAATTTCAAATTAACGCGGGAAACTTCAGTTAAAAAATATGGGGGCCACATGGATGTATTATCGGCGATGTTTTTAAATAAGAGGTTCTATTCTTTCAAAACAAATGGTTCTTATTTTTATTGATAATAACTAGATATAGATATTTATCAATAAAACAAAAGTGACAATAATAAAGTTATATAAGTAATAAAAAGCTCTAGAGCTGCAGCTATGCTGGGGCTAACTTTCAGATAACATAATTTGAATATTTCTTTTTTTTTATGAAAATACGAGACGAGCAGGACTTTCAGCTGATGTTTATTGATACGCCCTGCCCATTACAATGCAGTGCCACTCCGGATTCTTGAAAGGCCCAAAAATTTTGAGCAGAACTACAATTGCGCTCGTCACCTTGAGGCATAAGATGTTAAGTCTCATATGCCCAGTAATTTCACTAGCTACGGCGCCCTTCAGTCCAAAACACAGTAGTAATGCTTACACATTACTGCTTCACAGCAGAATTAATAGGCGCGGTCGTGGTACCCATAATCTAGCCAGCATCCGGTGCAAAGGAGCCTCCCACTAGTAAAGGCCAGGTTAAGATCTGAGAGGCAGGTGTGATTTGTATGATGATTTTTATTTTGTTTTTAAATTTTCAGGAATTAAAGAAATGTTTTGATTCCCAAGATGTCCCAATGCTCCAGGCTACTATTGCAAAAATGCCTGAGACAGAAGCAGTTTACTACATGAAGAGGTGTGTTGACTCTGGTTTGTGGGTGCCCAGCAAAAATGACGAAGAACCAACGATGGGGGAGAGTACTGCAGTGTCGAAAGATAGAGAAGCTTCCGCTGATGCTGAAATTGTTGATTGAAAAGTAAGATGCTGTTGATTTTGTGTAGAAGACATCAATGAAATTATTTTCAGTGTAAATTTATGTTTAATTAAGAAACATTGATAGAAGCATTTTAAGATTTTATTAACTACTCCATTGAAACTCTATCTTTATAGAAAATTCACAATAATTTATCACTTTCCGAGAGATATTAAATTTCCATATATACAATTGACAATGTAGTGAGTCCTACTTCTTTTACATTGATAATTATCTTAAATACAACTTATTTAATTAAAATATAGGTATGCTTTATATGACACTAATAAAATAACACCAGTTTACAATATCTGTCGACTGTCATCAAAAATATAGTATAAAAAAAGTAAAAATATATAATAAACAGGAGTCTGCATTATTTATACTTTGTTATAGTCAATAAACACTAAAGATTATATTTTAAATTATAAGTTTTATTTTACAAACTCGTCACAGTCATTCCCATAATTTATCACTAACACGCCAAAAGAAGTATAACATTATTATTAATCACATATTATTGGCCCACCACATACTCAATTGTAAAAAATCACCCTCCAGAGGTCAAAAATGCGTTGCCGGCCTTTATGGGGGCAGTGGTTTAATCCCTAAAAGTTGTATCGGTTTAGGAATACCTACAGTAGCCAGATGATGATTAGGGATCTCGAAAACTGTATATTGAAACTAATGTATGTATTGCAGTTGGAGTAGAGAACACATGGAACAGAAATTGATAACCGTATTCATAGCTCGGTTTATAAGGCTGTCAAAAAAAGTACCCACATCGATCGGCGCCTCATCACCAATGTCCGACGAAAGTTTATCCAAATCAATATTACCGCAGTGCTATTTAGTTTTGTGCCTCACTGCTAGTTTTTTATCTTACTTCTCATGCGCATAATCACAAAATTATAATAAATGGGTGGATCTAAACTGCAATTGGTTTTCCCCTTAGAACTTGTCGAGAAGAGGCGAATTTATTGATTCTCGTGAGTATCATGGGCGACCCTTGCGTGCAGGAGGAGCGTACCAACGCGCGACCATTTGGGAATATAAACATTTCCGTATCAAATTTTGGAGCTCCATTTCCCTCAAGTCTCCTTTCACTCCCTCTAGAGTTCAGGTCAGTCGTGTCTGGTGAAATGCACGCGATTTAACGCTCGTATATTGAATTCGACCGATGTAATGGCGCCTAGTATCTCGCTATCATGCCAATTCATAAAAACGCGCGAAAAGAGTGTTAACGATATGATTGTTGTAAACATTATCTGACAAATGAGGATTGGGTACCCCGCGAATGCAGACCTGTTGGTTGACTCAATTGTTTGCATTACGAATGTATAGGTGTTAGGAGTCTACTGGGTTGATATTTTTTTGTTATGAAAATAAGGGACGAGACGAGCAGGACGTTCAGCTGATTGTAATAGATACGCCTTGCCCATTACAATGCAGTACCACTCAGTATTCTTGGAAATCCCCAAAAATTCTGAGCGGCACTACAATTGCGCTCGTCACATTCAGACACTTATGCTAAGACTCTTTTGCCCAGTAATTTCACTAACTACGGCACCCTTCAGACCGAAACAAAGTAATGTTTACACGTTACTGCTTCGCGGCAGAAATAGGCGCCGATGTGCTATCCATAAACTGGCCGGCATACTGTGCAAAGGAGCCTGCCACTGGTTAAATGTTGCAATTCACGCTAGTAGGAAAAATGAAACCAGTTTATTTAACTTGTACTTTTATATAACAAAACTACGTAAATAGTGTGAGAGAGAGAGGGCTAGGTGAGGACGTGGGCTGGCAGTTGCGGCCGTCCCTCCAGCTTGCTATAATCTAGATGAAATTCTTTCGCCACCTGCAAATGTAAGAAAGAATACTTTGTTTATAATGAATTTACATACTGCCTACTATATTGATCTGTAGGTTCTGTCTTTAATTACATATTTTTTTTATGGAATAGGAGGATAAATGAGCGTACGGTTCACGTGGTGTTAAGTGATCACCGCCACCCACATTCTCTTTAATTACATTTTTGTAATACTATTAAGCTCCGGTTTTTCAACTCACAACAATTGTACCTACAATTATTGTTTTTTTTGTGTATATCCCCATAGTATTATTTTTATAGACAAAAACATGCTCCCTTTTTCTTAGTACTCTTAACCTGTATTCAAACATCGCCAACCTGGGAGGAGATTTCTGAGTTTTTTGTCTGAATTTAATGCACACCCTCTTTGCAAAAATGGTGGCGGAATTTGGCTCCTAGCAGATATCAACCTGAACAAATCCTATGAGCACTCCCCCGTGGGAATCTGGTAGAAGATGCAGAGAGATCCCACATATCAATGAAACATCGAAAAATCAAGCACATCGGAGATGACTTGATTGTCGATGCTTCGAGCGACTCTTTATTGTGTGTTGTCAAATGAAAGAAGCTGGTACTGGGGAGCACCCGCCCAGAGGTGTTCTTAGTCGTCTATGGGTTATAAGGTTGGTGGCAATTTCATAAATTCCTATGTGGTAAGTAGAGTGTGGAGGTACTCACCTTGCGCCAATTATGCGCGTCAAAGAAGTAATATGTGCCTCGCTCGTACGTCGATGTCTTCTCGACCATTGGCATGCCGGGCGCCTGAGAGATCCACACCTTCTCCTCCATGTGATATCGCCATTCGCGGCTATATCTGCAAGATATTTAATTATAGCATTCTTAATCAATCTATCCATTTAGGCATACCACAGTAGCATTATTATCTGTAACAATCATTGATTTAATTGCATTTCTTCATTCAATAAAATTACGATTGGCTTATATAATGAAATATAAATGTATGAATTTGCAGGTAATATTATTATAGGATTATCCATCAATTTAATTCTATGAAAAACTGGATTTCTAATAATCCCTCGAAATTTACGAAAGCGCGGGCTGTAGTTTTGATTTTTTTTTTATTCATACGGCGGCGCGACTAAGGGCCATCGTATTAGCCAGTCTTTTTTTATTACTTATTATATTATAGTAACAACAACAACGTTCGATTTCAAAGTCAAAGTCAAAAAATCTTTATTCACTGTAAAACTTTATAAGTTATTTAGTGCAAGTCAGGATGAAGTACAAAAGTTACAATAGCATTCAAATGAGTATAACAATATTCATTAACAAAATTTAGAACATTAATTCCAACTATCTTTATCATTCAAATAATCTTTCACGCTATAATAGGCCTTAGATGTTAATTTACTTTTTACGATACATTTAAATTTTTTAATAGGTAACATTTTAATTTCATTTGGGAGTTTATTATAAAATACAACACAATCCACTTTAAAAGATTTAGCAATTTTACGGAGACTAGTAGATGGAATTGCGAGTTTATGTTTGTTTCGAGTATTGACACTGTGTACATCACTATTCTTTTTAAATTGGCTAATATTTTTATGGGCGTATAGGAGGTTCTCGTATATGTACTGGCAGTGTACTGTCATAATGTTTATTTCTCTAAACTTTTCTCTCAATGAATCCCTTGAACGCATTTTATAGACTGCTTGAATATAGATTAGATAGATTAGAATAGATTGCTCTTTTCTGCAGCACAAATATGTTTTCAATATCTGCCGCCCTACCCCACAATATAATTCCGTAAGACATGACACTATGAAAGTAGCTGAAATATACAAGTCTAGCCGTTTCAACATCTGTCAGCTGCCTAATTTTTTTTATCGCAAATACGGGCAGTATTTGCAGCAGCTAAGTCGATTACATAAGTTTTTTATGTGAGCACCCCATTGTAGCTTAAAGTCTAATGTAATGCCTAGGAATGTTGTCGTTTCTACTACATCAAGTTTTTCACGATTAATTTTTATAGGTGTTGGTTGGTGCTTTATATTTGGAAGTGTAAACCTCACACATTTTGTTTTCCTTTCGTTTAAAAGTAAGTTATTAACATTAAACCAATTTACTACTTCAGCAATGTCGTCGTCAACCTGACAGAAAGTTTTTTGCTGGCGTTTTATTTTAAATAACAAAGATGTATCGTCAGCAAACAGTATGTTTTTTTTGAATAAGGTATGGTAAATCATTAACGTAAACCAGGAACAAAAAAGGACCCAAGATTGAGCCCTGCCATCGATATGATAGAGCCAGTTGATCTTTTTCCATTAACGTCTACTCTTTGAATCCTATTACACAAGTATGATTTTATTAATTCTAGTGAAACATCCCTAAGAAAGAAAAATTTTCGAATTAAGGTTTCATGATGAACGCAGTCGAATGCCTTGGATAAAAGACTCCTAACGCATCACATGAATCAAATGAAATGATACTAGCATCTGTGGTTGAAAGACCTTGAGTGAAACCATATTGTTTATTATGCATGAGGTTATTATTGTAAAAATGGTTAATTAATTGCGTTAACATAATTTTTTCGAAAATCTTGCTAAAGGTTGGTAGTACTGAATATGGGTCTAAAATTGGTGGGGTCAGCTTTATCTCCCGACTTAAATAGAGGAGTGATCTTGCTCTGTTTCATTTGGTTTGGAAATTTACCGCAATCTACACACTTATTGAAAATAAAAGCTAAGTCTTTGGCTACAATTTCTATTACAGATTTCACTACGTTAACAGAGATTCCCCAGAGATCTTTAGTTTTCTTAACGCTAATTAGTCTAAACGTTTTAATAATCTCTATGCGATCAACATGCTTAAATTTAAAGTTTGTATTACATAAAGATACGTTTTTCTGTAGCAGTTTCATTGCAGATATAGGTGAGATTTCTGAACACTAACATGTTCCAAATTCAAAAAGTGCGCGGCAAAGATAATTGCGGCGCACTTATAAATAAGATTATAAACTCATTACTGCCCGCTAAAAGTTTTGTACAGAAAACACAACGTTTGGGTGCACTGAGGTTAACCTCTGATATGCCAACACGTCCCGCGCGCACGCAGAAGCCAACTGCTGAGATGGTTTGGCAAATCCGGCGCGGCCACTTGAAACGTGATACCCAATTGTGTTCATAATACTCAAGGTATCATTATACAGGTTATGTTACGGGTTGCTAGATAAACAAGCATGGATTATTGTACACAAAAAAAATGATTTTTGATAGATTCGTGCTGTGAATACCGCCGCTCTTTCAGAGTTGTACGAGAAATTGAATAAAATAGTCAATTTCTCTAAACGCGTCAAAATAAAAATATTGCAATTAACTTTTTTGTATTATTTCTACTATAGTGGACACGTTATAGAAAAAAAAAGGAATCATAAGATCATAGGATCTTTTTTTTTTTTCTAAAAAAAAATTCTAAAAAAAAATGTATGCTAAAGAAAAATGGCCGTCGCCAGCTAAAGCCAAATAAATACTAATATATTTCGTCTTCAAAAGCGTTGTGCTTGGTTTTATGGCTCTTAGAACCAAGAGCAATGAGGTTAAACCTCCCATACGCTCCAGTGCACAAGCTTTCTATGGTCCTACATTACCGTGTCCCCGAGGACACTGCAAGACAGCCGTCAAAAAACTACCAATATATCTACGTATCCCTAGACAAAAACACCAGAGAGAATTTTTTTACAGGGTCTATTATTAATTGCTCTTTGGTTGCTTCTGCGGGCGCGCGGGACGTGTTGGCATATCAGAGACAGAGGCAAACCAAGTCGTCCTTTTCGAATAGATGGGATGAAAAATAATATAAGATCATTTCTCGACTCAATATTCATTACATTAAAGTGATACAAGAAACTTTTTTGGGTCAGAATGTTTTTTACCATTTTTGATGGAACGTTAGCGCCCGCGTGTTTACAAAAACCATAAGTAACAAGGATACTTGTGGCCATATTTGTGTTGCAGTTTTTACGACTATTACTTTTTATATAGAAATAATTGATCGAAAATAAAAATTTATACAGTTGATCGCATTTCAACTTAGATCATTAGATTTTAGTTAGCCAAGGACTTTTACACATTCAATAAACAACAGCGAACAAAAGTCTTTTTTTAATCCCAACATTTATTTTGCCGTGGTATATATGACGTAAATCTCGTAAGAGGAATTCTATATGGTTTTCGTATTGTATTATAAATATAGACCGGATTATATGTTACCTGTACGACCTGTATAGCCGAGTCGTTAGCGATCCTACCTACTAAGCTAGAGGTCCCGGGTTCGAATCCCGGTAGGTGCAAGCATTTATATGATGAATATGGATGTTTGTTTCCGAGTCATGGATGTTTAAATGTATTTATGTATGTTTAAGTAAGTATATTGTATTCAATATATCGTTGTCTTGCAACCCATAACACAGGCTATATATGTTTAATTTGGGGCAAGATAATTTGTGTAAAGTGTGTGTGTCAATGTTACAAAAAATGCCCAAAATATACATGTAAATATGCAAGTATAATAGCTAAAATATACACGAAAATCCATAAAAAGGGCCAAAACATGCATACAATTAAACAGGAAAAAATACAAAGTCATATTTTTAAATATTTTTATTTTATAAAGGCTTGTACTGACAATAGTATTTGTGAAAAAAAAACTATTACAAGATATACCTACTAGGTAACAATGACATTTAATATTTACCTTAAAAAATATGCACTTCTAAGTACTGTTCTAAATGTTCTGTAGACAAATTGTATCTACGATCGCTTAGTAAATTTTTGTAAGCGGAAAAGGAGCGTTTAGCGTCTACTGAGGCTACTGGGCAGAATTTAAATTTGGATGCAATGTTTGGGCTTACTATGAAAAGCATCGAACGATGAGCGAGATCGAGCGTAAAAATGGATATTTTTTTTTCTAGAATATGCAACTACCGCTGGAAAGGTACTAAATATGCAAAAGCATATGCAATATGCATTTGCATATAATCCGGTCTCTAATTACAAACATAAGTAGGTTTTTTTAATTTTAGTATGCAAAAATGTATACACATCTTACAACACCTAAAGAAGTTCACTTCTTCTCATATCATAACTATCACCTGTCCTGAAGGACAGGTGATAGTTATATAGTTATGATAAGAAAGAAGACTGATAACAGAATGGTACCAACAAGACTGCTTTTTTTTAGTTGCGAAGTTTACCAATAACAACGTTTATTTCGTTTTTTCCTGTATCACAGCAGTGTCAAACTGTGAGTCAAATATTTATCTCTCTCCCAAATTATTCATACAGAAATAAAATTTGATATGTAAAAATATTAAGAGTCACGCATTGAATTAATAACTATCCTATTTCTCAAGTTGGACCGAAATGCATACAGCATGCAAAATTTGATTAAAATCGGTTTAGGAGTTCATCGCGGACAAACAACGTGAAACGAAATTTTTATATGTAAAGATAAGTTATTGTTCAATGTTAAAATATACAAACATACATAAATAAGTTATTATAGTAGTGAAAAATGCAACTTACAGTTCAGCTGCTGCGGCGATTTGTAGTACATCTCCAACATAGGAATAAAATAGATAAAAAAGTAAATCTTCTTTGTATCGATTCAATCTTACTGGCGCAAGCTTTTCTCTGATTGAACCGTTTATCAAATACTCAGGTGGAACGTTGTGGTCCATGTCCTGAGGCCTGGAATCAATGAGTTTAAATTAATTCTTATAACATTTACTGCGGCCATACATTAATCTACATTACACATCACACAAGAAGCAGTTACTGCATGAAACTACGTTCATTTATTCCTTCTCGCGCGTCACAAATAAACCATTATTTATGTGACATATAATGGTAATTTATTATGTAGTAACATACACATAATTGATATTAATCATAAATGTAAACTGTGGACATTTGATAGGTTACACCTATCTAATTTTATAAAAGACAGATAGCTAAATCGCTATATTTTTATTTATTTTATAACACAGCCAATTATTTGGCAACCCGGTCCCCTGCTTCTATTGAGCAGGTTAGTAAGTTGATTAGCACTGCTTCTATTGAGCAGTGTAATAGCTTGTTGGACTCGGCTCCTATTGAGCAAAGTAATTATTTGATTAACACTGCTTCTATTGAGCAGTCTTATAGTTTAGTTTCTGGCTTGGAATGTTCCAAATTATTTAAATTAGTCAATAAGACAATAGGGGACTCCTCTAGCAATATAATACACAATGTACAAGTAATAGTAAACATAGTAATTGTAAAGTCATAAACCTGATGCACTAAAATATGCAAGGATTGTTAGTTAAAGAACTGGAACTGGAGTTACTAATGAACCATGAAAATATTGATATCTTATGTCTTACTGAACATTGGCTTAGAAAATATGAGCTCATTTTTAACTCCAGTGGTCATCGGGTGGCAAGTGTGTTTAGCAGAGAAAAGGCAACACGTGGCGGATCTCTTATACTTATAAGTAAATCATTTAAATTCAAAGACCGTAAAGATATTGTGGGCCTATCTGTTGAACATACCATTGAAATATCCTGTGCAGAGCTTAAGTGTGCCATTTACATTGTTGTAAGTATATACAGACCCCCCCATGCATTATATGAGTTATTTGAGAGTGTATAAGAGGAGGTTCTATCAAAATTATCAGAATCTAAGAAATATATTATGATTTGGGGTGACTTTAATATTAACTTATTAGAAAAATCCTCCACAAGTATTAGATTCAAATCTTTGTTTAAATCATATAATTTATCAAATATTTTCTTAGAACCTACTAGAGTAACCAGCACCTCTAAAAGCTGTATTGATAATATTTTTACTAATTATAAACCTATTTCTCAGTCAATAATTAGTAAACTGAGCTCAGACCATTTTGGTCAATTAGCTTCTTTTAATATTGAAGTAGAAGAAAAGTTTACGTTTGTTCCGGTAAACAATAGGCGAATGGAGAAATATAGAGGCAATGTTTCGGAAAAACTCTTAAACTTGTATTTGAATTATAACAGTACTCCAAATGAGATGTATGGTAAGTTATTTAAAATAATTAAAACAGAGTTTGCCTCTATATTTACTTCAAAGACAGTCAATTTGGGTGGTCTCTTGTCATTTAACAACTGGGCAACAGCTGGTATTCATAGGAGCAGACAATAGTTATCTGAACTATATAGTGAGAGACCATCATGTAATCATGATGTGTCATTTCTTCTATATGTGAAAAAATATTCAAAATTATTTAAGAAAGTATGTACTATTGCTAAGTCAATGCATATTAGAGAAATAATTAAAAATGCTTCAAATAAAATAAAAATGACTTGGAAAGTTATTAACTGGGAATCTGAAAGAGCGAAATACTGCAAGTTTGAATATAATCTAATAATAAACAATACAAAAATCCACTCTGAGCAGGAAGTAGCTTCTGCTTTTGAGAAATTTTTTTCTGATATTCCAGTTTCCATCTCAAGCATCCTTGTCTTCTCCTCCACCAGTGTTGCCGAGTCACTTCTTTTGGAAAATATTAAGGAATGTAAACAAAATTTCAAATTCAGTGTTGTAATAAGCCCAGCAGAAATAATTAAAACTTTCAGATCCTTAGAAATGAAAAAAACTGCTGATATATGGGGCATATCTGTAAAAATAATAAGTTCTGTTATTGACGTCATAGCACCATATCTAGCACTAGTTTTTAATAGCTGTATTGAACATGGCGTGTTTCCTGACCTGAAGTATAGTAATATTACACCAATATTTAAATCGGGACTCACTTCTGACCCGAATAACTATCGCCCTGTTTCAGTGTTGCTGAAATTTTTGAAAAAAATATTTTAAGCCAAATGGTTACTCACTTTAACACTTATAAGTTACTTCATATAAAACAATTTGGCTTTACTAGGGGACGCTCGACTACGGATGCAGGTGTTGAACTCATCAGAAATATTTTTGAGGCCTGGGAGGAATCACAGAATGCACTTGGTATCTTCTGTGATTTATCTAAGGCTTTTGATTGTGTTCAGCATTCAACGCTGGTCAGGAAGCTATGTCACTATGGTATAAGACGATCTGAATTGAAGAATGAAGAGGTGAATGGCAGGAGATCTCCTGGGACTCCTCTCGGTATAGGGGTACCACAAGGGTTTATTTTTGGACCCTTCCTCTTCCTAATTTATATAAATGATCTAACTAACCTTGTAAAGCACAAGGTGGTATTGTTTGCGGATGACACTTCACTTATATTCAAAGTGAAACGAAGCCAAGTTTTATATGACGAAGTAAACAATGCTCTATCTGACATCGTGTACTGGTTTAGCGCCAATAAACTTATTGTTAAATAGTCATAAAAGCAAATATATTAAATTCACCGAGCCAAATGTCAAAAATGTAGATGCGAATATTTTATTAAATGGAGAGGTGGGAAAACCAGTGGAATCTGCTGTATTTCTTGGCATTACTCTTGATTCCAAATTGCAGTGGGGCCCCCATACTGAAGGATTGGCGAATAGGCTTAGTTCTGCAGCATATGCGGTTAAGAAAATTAGACGGTTAACTGACATAGATACGGCGAGATTAGTATACTTTAGTTATTTTCATAGTATTATGTCCTATGGTATATTGTTATGGGGCAGTGCGGCCGATATTAATACCATCTTTGTGCTGCAGAAGAAGGCTATTCGCGCGATTTATAAACTAGGTCCTAGAGAATCATTAAGAGAAAAATTTAAAGAAATAAACATTTTGACTGTTGCTTCTCAATACATTTTTGATAATGTTCTGTATGTTCATAAGCACATTGAGGAATTTTCTAGAAACTGTGACATTCATAATGTTAACACGAGGAACAAACATAAACTTGTTATGCCTACTACTCGGTTGGGTCGAGTTAGTAAGTCTTTTGTTGGGCGATGTATATGCTTCTACAATATGATCCCAGAAAATGTACAAAACAAATGTGTTACGAAATTTAAAAGAATTGTTAAAAAACGTTTGTGTGGGAAAGGTTATTATAGCATAAACGATTTTCTTAATGACACCACGGACTGGGAATAAAGCGAACACCCTCAGGCTCTTTAATTATAAATGTTTATTGTACGATATCACATTGTAATCCATGTTTTTATATAAAAAAAAAGCCCGCTGAGTTTCTTGCGCCCATTCTTCTCAGGTCTGAGGCAGTCTCTTTTGAATGGGTGGTAGTTTTTAACGTTCAATAAGTGATTTTTAATCCTATTTTGAATAAAAATATTTGAATTTGAATTACATTTTAATCTTGTAGTTTTATGAAACAAGTCGAACAGAATTCTGCTATTTATTAACTGCAGGACAGCGACAGCCGGTATCAGCCACGGTAGGTTTGTATCTATATACATAGTTGTAGGAAGGTTGTAGGTGAGATGCGCTTGTGTCGCACGCGTAACGTGACAAGGCGAGTGGCGAGGGTAGGGCCGCGGCGGTATGACATAGATTCCAAAATTAACAATAATTCTAACTAGAATTAGATTGTATAAAAATACGCAATTATTTTTTTTACTTTTTAGTGCATATTAATTAATGCATATAATTTATATCTATTGTTTGGGAATAGTTTTGAAGTAGGTTGTTTTTTGTTAATTTTTTTTCTCCTCTCCAGCACGAAAAGGGCGCTATTGCTACGTGAAAACTCGCAGCAAAAACGGCTTTTGCTGCGAGCGTGAGGCAACACAAATTTCGAACCCCACGTGACCATACATCCGGGAATTGCTCCGCGTTAAAAAAATAAACAATGCGGTCCGGTGCGTTCCGAAACTCATTTTAGCCAAGCGTATTATCTCATTGTCACAAAAATTTATATATCGAAATTTAGATTTATAAATTTTTCAACTTTTGTTTTTTTTATGAGTGTTTGATATTTATAATATTGTTAAATATTATCTGAATTGTTTCTAACACTCGCTAGTCGAGCTGAAAAAAGTTGTATGTTTCACACGAGAGCAAATTTTTTTTGTTTCATGCCTTTAAATCACTCACTACCACAGTAGTCTATATTAGATTCAATTCTAGACTACTTCGCCAATTCGTGATTTAAAGTCAGCACTCACAGCAAAAAATAACTTTGCTCACGTGTTGAACAAATAACTATTCTCTACTTCGTCGTAATAATTTCCACACCAAAACGGCATGTCATCAATTGTGCACACACTTAAAGTACATAATATAAAATAATTCGCGATGTTTATTTCAAGCTAAGAGGAATTATAGGCATAGGGGTAGTGTGTATAATGCCAAAAGTTAATAACATTTTGGTGTGGTGTTTCAATATATTCCCTAACATGCATGACCTGTTACTTACATCTTATGGTAGCACTTCACATGGCTATTTGTGTTTGCTATTGGGTGTTTGGTGTATTTGGCAAAATATATGACGTTCAGGCAAATAAAGGCAAACGCAAACATTTGAAAGCAGAATGCAAGGTGTTTACAGACACTATGGACGTATGTAACTTGCAGCGGGTTATTATTATTTAAATGCATCTTACTATTACATGTTATGCGTCAGAAAATACAAAGTATAAAATATATAAAGCACGTCCGGACAAGTTCACGGCGCGTGCGCTTCTAAATATGACCATTGTGTGGACGGTTTATTTGCCTATTTGACCCCTTTGATGTGCCTCGAAAAACCGACAAGCGCACGGTAACGCGTATTTGGTATTGGCCTTATTTGTCAAATAGGCAAATAAGGCCAACACTTTGTCAAATAAACTGTCCACACATGCCAATTATTTGCCAAATATAACAAATACACAAATACAAATAGCCATGCGAATTGCCACATTTAAACATTCAGGTCCAAATTTGTATAATATTAAACTAGGTAATATGAAACAAATGTATAAATACCTGCAGGCACTATCCGCCCAAGGTCCAGCAAATGATAAGTATATGTTGTCCGGTGAGTTGAGATTAAGTCCAAGTGCTGTGAGGTCCTGACCCAATGCGAGGGACACTAAGCTAGGATCTGATTCCGCCGCCCTGATGAAAGTTAACAGTCCAACAATACCAAATTGGTTTGGTATCATAGTGTCAGGTATATTCGTTACTTTTCCTGCAACACAATGATAAATTCAATTATATAATGAGATATTTGAAATCACAATCGCATGCATTATGATAGTAACTTCTAATATATAAAATTCTCGTGTCCCGGTGTTTGTTACCAAACACCTCCCGAACGTCTACACCGATTTATATGAAATTTTGTGTGCATATCGGATAGGTCTGAGAATCGGCCATCATGTATTTTTCATATATTGATACGGATGTCCCCCACCCCTGAAGACATTTTTTTATTTTTATCTTATGATTCAGCATTGAAAAATACATACAATTTCAAATTTTTACCCTTCTACGCCCGGTTTTTTAATAACGATTTTTATATTATTCGGTTCCATCCACAGATCCGTTATATGGTTGCAAGATGGCAATTATAATAATAATTGTAGTACGATAAATTTTATGTATGATTTATTTGGTAGGTCTGAGAATCTGTCGTCATCTATATTTTATACTCCAAAAATTTTAATTATTGAATTTTTTTTATTACTTTAATTGGCAATACAACATTTACTGGGCCAGCTAGTATGTATATGTATATATATATATATACATAAACAAATATCATGTCAATTTCCTAACATGATATATATATATAGTATATATGATAACAGCAAATCAAGGTTTATTGATAGGAAAACAGAAAATTTAACGGATTGCAAACTGTTAGATGCTGTTAATTTCCCTATTATATTCATAATCCAACAGCAAGACAACCAAAACAAAAAAACAAAATTACATGTTGAATGATACAGCAATCATTCTTACCTTCTCAACAGTTACAATATTGTGAGATTTATACAACTTATTAATTTAAAGTGATATTCCTCACTTCTGGGCTTAACATGCAAATTAAATTTGTAACCAGAATGTTTTAATGATTTGGGGTTCGAACCCGGACTTTGAAGATTTCAATGAACGAATATCATGTCAATTTCCTAACATGATATATGTTAGGAAATTAGATAGAGAAGATAGATATGAAATTATTGGGTTTGAGCAGGTTATCAACTGTAAAGCAGATCCTGTAGATGGAGCCACAACCTGAGAGTTGATTATGATATACCAAGATTTACGAACCATGTGTTACTAGTTGGCTCAGTTGGTAAGAGTTCTAGGATGGAACAAATTTGGTTACGTTAAGTTGGATTTATTATGAACAAATAGTATTTTCCTACTAGATACAACATTATTATTAACTAAGTGTAATGAAATATTTTTAAATAAAACTTATATTTCGAGACAATTTTGGAATATGGGCTGAGATTTTATTATAAAAACATTTTTCTATTTTCTAAATACATATTAAAAATTAATAAGTACACTAAGCACATATAATAAGAATAATATTAAATACTAGCTGACCCGGCAAACGTTGTTTTGCCATATAAAGTATAATTCACGCGATAGTTTTATAAGTAATAAAATATTGCCTATATTATAGCCTGTACATCATTTTGTTCTATTGTCAATAGTTTTTGCAGCGCACGCAAAAATAGGTTTTCGATTTTACACCTTGTGTTACAAAATAGCAATTTTATTACGGATCCCTAATTTTGAAAAACATCATAGCCTATAGCCTTCCTCGATAAATGGACTACCCAACACTGAAAGAATCATTCAAATCGGACCAGTAGTACCAGAGATTAGCGCGTTCAAACAAACAAACAAACACTGCAGCTTTATATATTAGTATAGATTAAATACACCAAAGGAATATCAATATTAATTATACACACCATAAAAGTCCGAATGTTCTCCTTGAATGACAACTTTAGAACAAAAAAATTTAAGTCATTTACTGTTAGTATTTTACACAATTCTACAAACTACATTCACACACCAACATATAATAAACCGAATATACCTTTTACATTATACCATTAGTGTATTTTCACAACAAGCTGATCAAAGCAGTGCATCACATAATTATTCTAGTAATGAAGTAAAAATATTATGTTTGAAGCAAAAATGCAAAAGAAAATTAAATTTTTAAGATTTCTGCAAAACTTATAATGAACACCAATCAATAACTGTTGTGCATACAATTTTTGTTTCAATATCAATAATATGTTAAATGTTAACTAAATTGTGCTTCTTGAATGTACTTTTTTCAGCTCTTCTTCTTCCGAATATAAGGTAATTAAAATATATTCAATTAGTTGGTAAAGATTTTCTTGAATTTTGAAATTTCTAAAGCTTAGATGATTTAAATGTCTAGATAGAGTCTCTTGCTGTAAGAGAGCCGATAAAAACAGGCCAGGTTTAACAGGCCTAGATATATAAATTATCTAAGTTCTAAAGTTATAATAAATTCTAAAATTTATAAAAATTACCACTATTATTGCATTAATACTCTTTATTAAATTGAAATGAATTCCAAATAATGTTATGTCAGTGCATAACACACATTGAAGTACATCTATATTGTATGAAATAGTACAATGAACCAATAAGTGAATTAAAAGAATAAGTCGATTTTAATAGAAATTTTACATATTTTTATTAAAGAAATCTAAAACTATATAAACTTACCTTCAGGAGAAGTCTGTATGCCCTTCCGCTGGGGCTTAGGCTCAGGTGTATGGTTGAAGTCGTGCAGGACTTGGTGAGGTACACTAGACTGTTGTAAGGTACCCACTACTGAAGTACCTGCACTTGATGTGCCGGGCAATGCAGGAAAATCTTCAGAAGACATCATGAATTCTGACTGCTCAGTCATTGGCTGCTTCAACATACCCACTGCAACGATAATACTGTATATTTTATTTACTGGACTGAGTATTTTTATTGAAATGCAAAAAAAATATTTACGTAAACTTAAAAAAGCACCTGTAAATAGTCATAAAATATTCGCAAGTGCGCAAAAGCGTCAAAAAGTAATTTACGTAAGTAATTAAAAATACGTCAGTTTATGCTACAGGGTCGCAGAGGCTCGCGATATCCATGGTACCGTACTCCAAACTACTACTACTACTTTCAGGCAGTTCTGTTATGGTCGAGGGGAGCTTATTATAGAATCTAACAGTATTTCCCAAAAATAACTTATTTGCCTTAGTGGTTCTAAAACTAGGCAATTAATCAAATCAAAATTTTGTTCATAAGCATTGAAGATATTATTACTGTTCTAAGCATCACACACTTGATGATAAATTTAATATATAAAATTCTCATGTCGCGGTGTTTCTAGTTAAACTGCTTCGAAACGGCTTGACCGATTCTCATGAAATTTTGAGTGCATATTGGGTACGTCTGAGAATCGGACAACATCTATTTTCATTAAATGTTAAGGGCGGTCCACACCAAATTTTTTTTTAAATTTGTAGTCAGCATTAAAAAATTAATACAACTTCAAATTTTCACCCATCTACGATCAACAGTTACTTTTGTATCGCGATTTTAATATCGACAATACAACATTTGCTGGGTCAGCTAGTGTACTTATAAAAGTAAGAGTAAATTTCCCACATTAACTATGTTCCACTAACATTGACATATTATAAACTAGTAGACTCACAATCGCCTTATAGAAGGTCGTCAAAAATGTCCGGGTGGTGTTGTATATAAGTATACATAAACTTATACATATTACATTGAAACTTTCATTCCAATTAATACCTTATTCCGTGCCAGTAATGATCAAAATGTATTGTATACACTCATAAGCTCAGATTATGATGCGAAGAAACATCCATCTCTTTCGCACAATTTGTAGGTGATATATTTTGTTTTAGCAATTCAAATGTAATTATTTAGCAAAATGATTAAAAACGTCATTTTAGTTATAAAAATTTGTCAATTTAAAAGTGCATTTACTCGAAATACGACACTCCTCACTCTCACATCCTTTCTAAGTTTGGATATGCTGTTATTTCAACAGTTTTTCACTGAAAACTTTGTCATTGCGTGACATTGTATACAAAGTGTGGTCAAAACACAACAACGAAAACTCTGCCTAATAGACGCGTAGGCAGAGTTTTGCTTCAGACAATTTTTGACAAGTTTATTCAAACAAAAATAATAAAGGGAATGAAAGTTATGAAAAAAATAAAGAATAAATGCTGTACTGACCATAAGGTTTAGTTCCTGGAGGTGGAGGGGCGGCCGTAGGCGCTTGGTCACCAGCCCCTCGCGTCGTCAGCGACGGAAACTCACTTAAGTCTAACAACGGAGGAGTCGACGTATCGCCGCCTTCGCCGAACACAGAATGGTAATTATTACTGTTGAAACGTGTCAAATTCGTGATACTGGACTGAAATTTTGAATAATGAGGTTAGTATTCCATAAGCACTTCTTGTAAAGTTTCTGGTTAAAGAAAATTCAGAGAAAATTTTGATATATAAAGTATTTTGTATGTCTTTATGAGTGAAGGGAATGGATGCAGTAAAGGATCAGTAATCAATCTTTACAGCCTGCACAATATACTATATACAGTATGACATCACAATTTCTTTGACTGCCTAAGTTTTCTATGTACAGCAAGACCTCTTTAATGTAGACTCCAAAAAATTTCCCCCCTTTTCGTTTTCTCTTCCAATCCTAATGCTCCAGGCATTAGGATTACATTATTGTACAGATAATCTACAAGGTTTTTTTTATAAAATAAAAGTATTGTGAAATTTTAAATGTATATTAATCTATAAACAACAGTTATTAAACTTGTCTAAAGAAATCCAATATATTAGTATGGCGGGATTCTATTTAATGATAAAAGCTTTATCACATGCTGTATGTAAAAGAACGTTCTGGCACAGGACTGCTTGGTGCTGACCAATGAGCTGTCATTTAAACATGTAATAAGTGCGTTGGCTGTTTTAATTGCGGAGGTGTTCGGCTTAGAAGGGGTTCAGAACTATAGAGGTCCTGTTATACTTTTTAATGCCTTACGGCCTTACAAATAAACTTGGTATAAAGTTATAACTGATGATAAACAAAGAAAATGCAAAAATGTTAACAATATCCTTGACAACACTGTCAATACAATGATTATTCTGAAGTTTTCCGAATGACAAGTTGCCTTGCAAATAAACGCGGGACATGTCCGAAGAAACCATTCATAAGCAAAATGTCTATTTGTAAACATTTTACATATTCTTCGTTTATGCTTAGTTATAACTTTATGCCAATTTTATTTGTAAGGCCGTTACAGTTTCCAATTTTTGACAATAAGGACTTGTACTTATTATATATTAAATTCTAATATAATTAAGGAATCTAAATCTTTTAGACACAAAACTTTACACAATTTTATATGTATTTAAAGAGTGATATAATTGTGTGTGTGGTGGATTGAAATTTCAATGGGGTTTGACCAAGATTATAATCAATAAATACTTTTTGCTTTAATGAACAAAATATAACTATTAAATATGTACTTCAATATAAATTAATTTCAATTAATTTAATATACTAAACATAGGATTACTAATATTATAACAGACCACAATTTATTATTAGTGTTATATTATATCATTGTAAAAAGTAAATTGCAATATAGATAAAGAACACCAAAAAATGTTTCATTTTCTTTTTCTAATGTGACTATAATCTGAGATAGTTACCATGGGGTAATAGGCTAGTTAGTTAAATAAGATAGATATAGGCTAGGTATATATGGAATGCTAATGGTAGCAAGCTTATTATCTCTATAAACTCCAAAAATAATAATATGCTATAAATTGCATGCATGCAACACAGAGCAGCTCGATTTGTCGGGGACCCAGTGCTCTGTGAACGGCTGGATCACTTGGCGTTGCGTAGAGATGTCGCTTCATTGTGTCTTCTACCGCATTTATCACAGGGAGTGTTCCGAAGAGCTGCTTAACCTGATTCCTGCCACCAAATTCCACCTTCACACGACATGCCACAAATTAGGATATCATCCCCACCATCTGGATGTGTGGCGGTCCTCCACAGTGCGGTTTTCAAGGAGCTTTCTTCCTCGTACTACTAAGCTGTGGAATGAGCTTCCTTGTGCAGGGTTTCCGGGATGATACAACATGGGTACCTCCAAAAAAAGTGTGTACACCTTCCTTAAAGGCCGGCAACACTCTTGTGATTCCTCTGGTGTTGCAAGAGAATGTGGGTGGTGGTGATGACTTAACACCATACGATCGTTTGTCCTCCTATTCCATAAAAAAAAATAACTATTGTCACTTTTATATAAATGTGAAGTGTAACATGATTGGAAAAATATAATAATATTTGAGTGTACAACAATTACCATAGAGTTTGTGTTTGCTTGTGACAGTGGTGTTGGTATGGGTACTCTTCGGTCTGCAAATGCCCTCTGTCCAAATAAGGTTGATCTTGATGCCATAGAGGGAGGTGCACCCCCTGGCATAGCGGTGGACCCACTGCGCCCTGGCGACAGTGGGCCACCAAATGTGGGTGTCACATGACCCGACACTCCACCCACTAAACCTGAACCAACACGGCCTCCTACACCACCCGTTACAAGGGTTCTAGGTGCTTGTTGAAAATTCAAGTTTGCCATACCCTGCAATTCAAAAGGCATAAAATAAAATAAAATACCAATAACATATTTCTTATGGCTATTTTGGTGGAACACATGATGAAAGAAATAAAGAATACAACTAGTATTCTGTATTGTATTGTAATGTAATGTAATTTAAATGGGTGGCAAGAATCCTCTTGACTTCTGGTATTGTTTATGTCCATGGGCAGCTATTTTTTCCATCCAAATATTTATATGATTTCTACAAAATTTTAAATTTTTATAACTTATTAACACATAGAGACAAATGGTATCAATGAATGTAGATTTAATAATACAGCATAAGCACAATTATTATGAATTGAAATAGGAGATTAATGAAAAGTATCAAGATTTCTAGTTAATTGTGCATCTTAAACTTATTTTAATGAAATCAGGAAAGTTTTAAGGCATTAGACTATATCAAGTATTTTAAGGAATTTATTAAAGCACCTTATGGAACGAAATAAATCATAAATTAATACTTATCTACTGACATAGCCAATTGATCAGTTTTTAAAAGAAATGCAATAGACTGTACTTAATGATTTACTTTTTTTCTGTGTAATTTGTTAGGGACACTCAAATTATATCCAGATTAAGCAGGAGTCAAACAAAGTATATTTCTGTAAACAATATATTATTTACCAGTTAGAAAAGGACCTCGTGAATAAAAAGTTTGATATCAGAAAATTATGTGACCTAGGACTGTCATTAGGTCTTTAGAAGCAAACAAATAGTGATAAGGACAATCTATATTCTATCATAACAACATTGTAGGTATACGTAGGAAGTCAGCATCTGCAAGACAGTTATCAAATCTTCTGTCATACTGTCAAACAATGGCGACCCTGGTGGATTTACAAATATTTTTAATAAGAATATTGATGATACTAACCTACTTTAATAATGAAAATCCGTATTCCTTAATTCAGATACCATATGTATAGTACATAATCATCTATTTCCAACAGTTTATTATACCACTTCGATGAAATAAACAAAAAGTTTGTTGACTGTTTAATTTTTCAGCATTTAAAATTTAATACACTAACAAAAAAACGTAAACAATGTTATCTTTTCATTAACTGCTATAAAACACCTAAAACTTTAAACATTTTTATGTCACTATTTACTTTTTTAATAATTTCACTCAGATTTGTCAAACGCCACATTACCCTAAACAACTGGCGGCCATATTCAATTTAGTAAAACCGGAAACCAACAGTTTTAGCAGTGCCAAAGTATTTTCCTCAAAAAAGTAGGTACTCGAAATCATTTTTTATTTTTTTCTCTTCATGCAATTGAAATTTATTTTTTAAAATGGTAATTGTGTTTAGTGAGTCTATTGTCTACTATTGTATTGAAATGTGGTGTTCCGAGTACATCATGACAATATAAAACCATTGTATTAGAATTTGAAGATTTTGAGTCCGATTATTATAAATTAGTACCGTTTTTCTTTGTCTTGTCTAATACTATACCTATAACATTAAATGTTAGTATCCATTAAGTAATGTCCTATCTATTATACTATTTAGACACCCCGACAATATGTATTATTGGAAAAAATAGGTGATCATAATTATAATGTATATTGTTCTATCTATATTGGATTTAACTTTATGTTACAAATCAATATAAAATTATTGTCAAGGGACTTACCAAAAATAAATAAAAAGCAAACGAAATTGGTATTGACAAGTAAACAGCTAGTACTAGTGAAAAATGAAATGTAAATCTACCCTCTTTTTACAATGCTGTAATTTTGACTGCTTGTTGTTATATTATATTTTCCTTCTTAAAAATTTCTTTTATTTCTAAATCTCTATTGTATAATATTATTATCTAGGTATATAATAGGAATTTTATTTTTTCAAAAACTACTTTAATGTTTGATTAATTATAATAAAATATTTATCCATACCATTTCAGTTATCGGTTTTGTAAAAAATACCAAAAACAATAATGTTAAATAATAAATTTGTCTATGAAAAATCATGAGGAAAATTTTTCATACTAGCAACATCGAAAATCATATGATTGTTCAATGGAGAAGCACGTCTGATAGGCGTCGACATAACTCTTCAGCCAGTGTCTAATTTTCTGGCTCAATATCGGTTGTTTTTACGTGTTAGTGGTGTAATAATATAACCATCAGCCATGGCGCTCAGCGATGCAGATGTTCAGAAACAGGTAAAAAGATTATATTTGTAATTTTCTGCACGTAGTTCTAGAGAGACATTAATTTGTCACAATGATTGATCCGACTTCTAATAGTAATTGAACTTAGAAAATCGGATTTCTCTCACCTAATTTAATGCGCTAGTAGTTTTTGAAAGGCTTAAAATGACTAATTTTGTATTGCTAGATAAAACATATGATGGCCTTCATCGAACAAGAGGCCAACGAAAAGGCCGAAGAAATCGATGCTAAGGCGGAGGAAGAGTTCAACATCGAGAAGGGCCGTCTTGTCCAACAGCAACGGCTCAAGATTATGGAGTACTATGAGAAAAAGGAGAAGCAGGTGGAACTTCAAAAAAAGATGTAGGTCACTCAAATTTTATTATTTCTTTAATTATATTTGTTCTGAGCCAAGTATTCCCAACAGAATTGGGTATAATGAATTATAATGATCACAAATCTCAAAAGTTTGTAAAGAGTAGAGTGCCATAATCTTGTATCATGTGATCTTTGGTGACAGCCTATCACAGTCTGTGTAGGACTGGATTCTTATATTAGATTAAGCTTATGAAGTATGTATGGATGGAAAATGAGTACTAATTTGGTATTTATGTAAGAATATGACTACATGTTGTAGTCAAGTAAAGTATGAATAATTGGGTACAGATTATTTCCAATACTGTAATTACCAGAATCTCTCCAAATTAATGTGTTTATTATATTCCATATATGTTGGTTAGGTGTAGAGCACATGTGCCTTATTTGTCACTTTTACAGCTTAACATATGAATTTACATACAGATCACCTGATGATATATGATCATCACAACCCATAATCTTAACAACAGAGGAAACAGAAGGTAGATGCCAACCCTATAAAGCAAAGAATAAATGGATGTAAAGGAGACATGGGTTAGACTCAACAGCTCTATGTATGGTTCCACAAATACTTGTAACAATTTATGTCATATTTATCAAAAGTATTGATGTAGAAGCTATGAATAACTGCTTGAATTGATAGCCGGGAGTTTCTTATTAGTCAAAGCCCCTGTACATACTGGTGTAACTTAATGACATTTACCATTTGATGTTGCAATATTTTATCTTATTGTCACTCCCTATGTTAAATAAATATATTTCTATTCTATTTTAATTCAGCCATGAAACAACCAGCATAAAAAATGTGTTAAATCCGGTTGGACAAACTACATTTCTTACTTCTGTATTACCAAGGTTCTTTATGACCTGTAGATAAATGATACATCCTGTACTGATTAAAGGTATATAATAGCCATGTTGGAAATAAATATTTTCTTGTTTATATATTGTTAACATCTCCTCCTACTACCAATACACTAAAATAAAAGGCATTTATTTCCTCAAAACTGATTCCTTTAGAATTCTTTTTGATGTCATTTCTAATAACTACTAGATACTACTACCGCTTCGGAAACAGATGGCACTCTGACATAGAAGAAGCGGCGCAAGAAACTCTCCCGGCAATCTTTTTTTGCGCTCTTTTCAATAAAAATATACAATATTGTACAGTCATTTCTATCACTATAAAATAATCACAATCTAGTCCCAGGCTGTCCGATCATTTAGATATTCAGCAGTGGAGTGATAGGATTTATGACAGAGCCCTTTTTTTTATAAAACATTTAAATTTATTTATAGATAATAAGCTAATAATAATAAATAAATAACTAATAATAGCAAGCCAATCTTAAAAGAAAATATTTTAAGTATGTATGGAGAGTTCATTCTAAAGGGATTATAAGTCCACTGCTTTTATTATTATAAAAAGTACTCAGTGATCAATTTATTTTCTTTTTTGTCTCCAATAACATATTTAATACTTGATTCTTCTTTTTTTTTATCATCCTAATGATCCTGGCATATAAGATACAGCCCACTGACAGACGGAAAGTAGAGCCATAGAAATAGGCTGCCATAGGTTCCTTTCAGATTTAAAAACTAAAATTGTGTCTATACAATTCTTCAAACCAATAACTTATCTAAAGGAAATGTAATAGTAATGAATATATAATATGTTACAATTTAACTGTTATGTGGCAGATAAATCTTTACTCCATATTGATATTGTGAAAATAGAGTACAGACACATTTTCAAATGTTTTCAAACTTCAACTTTGATGTATAGTTCCTGTATAACTTTATTTACATTATTCTCAATACACTCCATATTAGTCGTTTATTTTTTCAAAATTATTTCTCTTAGATTTTGGGTTCTCAAACAAAATTAAAAAAAGCACCCAAATGTGAGTCAGACTCGCCCATGAAGGGTTCCATAGCAGCAAGTAACTTAATATAAAAGTTCTTGTTGTTCGTTGTAACTTTGATCAATGTATCAAAAATAGTGTATTCTTTTAATTAAGTTATTGATAATACAATTTATGACGATTTAAAATACTACTGTCCATCTTGTTCAAACCAATGTTCGGTGGAAGTTTGCAAGGTAATATACATACAATATTTTTGGGTTTGATGAAAAAAAATTTTAGAGTTTCAGTTCTAAGCATGGGGCGAGCACCCCCAAAATTTATTGTTTTTTTCTTCTGTTACATACGCATTGACAGACAGACATGACAAATCTTTAAGGATACTGTTTTTTGCCATTTACAGTAACTCTAGTTGTTACTGTTTGAAACGAAAATATTCTACACTTATGAAGAAATATTAGAAGTAACAACTAAACTGTATTCAGTTATTGTTTATGGAACAATTTCTCATACTTATCTCAGGCATACTAAATTTCAGACTTGTTACACTTTGGAACTGAGGTATATATTTGTACCAAAATCTATGGACAATGTGTGATACGAGCACACATTTTTGAACATTACAATGCTATTTGTAGACATCCTTGTTCTGAAATTTGTTGTATAAATACAATATTGAATTAGACAGGTATCAGCATAAATACTATGTTTCAGAGTCCAGTAGTATTAAGTTTTTCTTATCTCTTGTCACTATAATCTTAAAAGGACCACTTTTGTTACCAATCAGTTCCTTATGATTTTCATCCTACTAATATTATAAATGTGAAAGTTTGTAAGAATGTCTTGATGTTTGTTTGTTCCTCTTTAACGCAAATAATACTGAATGGATTTCGACGAACATACATACATACATACATAAATTCACGCCTCTTTCCCGTAGGGGTAGGCAGAGACCACTTCTTTCCACTTGCTACGATCCTTACATACTTCTTTCGCTTCGTCCACTTTCATTATTCCTTTCATACATGCTCTCCGGTTTAGGGTACTCTTGACCTGGCCTTTTTTCTCGACGTCCCTGATTTGATCTTGAAACGTCCGCCTAGGTCTACCCCTTCCAACACTTTCATTCACACTGGCCTTATACACTTTCTTCGTCAATCGTTCTTCATTCATTCTCTCGACATGTCCAAACCATCTCAGCATACCTTTCTCAATTTTTGTCACAGCATCTTCTTTCAGACCACAACGTTTTCTTATCTCACTATTTCTTATCCTGTCACTCAGTGTAACTCCTATCATACTTCTCAACGCTCTCATCTCAACTGCATTTATTCTGCTTTCATGTTTCTTCTGCCATACCCAACTTTCACTTCCGTACATGAGTGTTGGAACCAACACCCCCTCATGCACAGCCAAACGAGCCTTATTAGACACCTTCTGACTGTTCATAAAGGAGTGCAAAGCTCCATTCACCATGTTTCCTGCATTCACTCTTCTTTCAATATCACTCTCATACTTTCCATCTCTTGTAAATTTAGAACCCAGATACACAAACTCATTCACCTGTTCAATTTTTTCATCTCCAATCACGATATTACAGTCTGTCACTACCTCATCTCTTTCAAGCACCATCACTTTCGTCTTCTTTACATTCATCTTCATTCCCTTTCTACCAAAAGCTCCATTCATAGCAGTTACCATCTCTTGCAACTCCTCGGCTGAAGATGCAAGTAATACTTGGTCATCAGCATAGAGAAAACATTTGACGAGTAACTCATTCATTCTCAAACCACTGTCATTCTCTTTTAAACCTGTCAAGCAATTGTTCACGAACAGATTAAACAGCCACGGTGACGCTACACATCCCTGTCTAACACCTTTTTCGATATTAAACCATTCAGTGTATGCCCCGTTTATCCTTACACAAGCACTAGAATCTCTATAAAGAGATTGCAATGCTCGTATGAGGGAACTGCTCACACCGCTCGTGGACAATGCTGACCACAATTCATTCCTCGCCACTCTATCATAGGCCTTTTCTAGATTCACGAACGCGCAATAGACCTTTTTGTTTTTAGCCAAAAACTTTTCGGCTATGCACCGCAAGGAAAAGACCTGATCCGTACATCCCATTCCCTTTCTAAATCCCGCTTGTGCATCCCATACTTTTTCGTCTGTTTCATTCACAACTCTTTCAAT
This sequence comes from Leptidea sinapis, assembly GCF_905404315.1. Classification (NCBI taxonomy): domain Eukaryota; kingdom Metazoa; phylum Arthropoda; class Insecta; order Lepidoptera; family Pieridae; genus Leptidea; species Leptidea sinapis. Next base: position 2,597,017 of record NC_066285.1, on the reverse strand, counting down.
CAACACTTTTGCATACAATTTACCGACGACGCTGAGAAGGCTTATACCGCGGTAATTTCTGCAGTCTTGTCGTGACCCATTTCCCTTATACAATGGCACGATTACAGCTTTGCACCAGTCTCCTGGTACTTGCCCATTTCGCCAGCACACATTGAAGAGGCGGTACAGCTGGCTAGCCACTATGCCCTGACCAGCCCTCAGCATCTCGACGGTAATCCTGTCATACCCTGCAGCTTTACCTAATCTCATACTTTTCAATGCTTTCACTATTTCATCCATGCTTATCTCACTTTCATCAACATTTATATTAGTTTCAATAGAAGCTGCCGGATGTTGTTCATGCACTTCCTCTCTTTCAAACAAACTTTCAAAATACTCTTTCCATCTCTTTAGCACACATTCTTCTCCTCTTATAATGTTCCCATCTTGACTCCTGATTATACTGAGCTCCGAGGTAGACGTTTTTCCTCTGGCTGTTTTGATGGATTTCCAGAAGAACTTAATGTTTGACTGGAAATCTTCAGTGAGCCTCCTATCAAAATCATCCTTTCGTTCTTCTTTCTTTCTAGACACAACTGCTTTCGCTGCTGATTTCAATCTTTTATACTTCGTTCTTGCTTCCTTTATCTCGTCATCCGTTGCCTTTTGTACTTTTTGGTTAGCTTTTGTTGCTAACCAATCCAACCAAGCTTTCTTCTTTTCTTGCACCGCCATTTGTACCTCTTTATCCATCCACAAATTATAGTTCTTTCTTCCTTTCCTTCTTTTAGCTACCCCGCATACCTCAACAGCAACATTCACGACCCCTTTCTTAAATGTCTCCCACAAATCTTCAATCACACCTATCTCTTCTATGCCTTTAAAACTTTCTTTCAGTTTCTCTACATACTCGTCTTTCCTTTCTTTTTCTTGTAGATTTTCCACTTTTACTCTGTCCAAAACACTCGTAGGCTCAGCTCGTCGGTGTCGCCAACGTTTAAAAAGGCCGCGCATTCGGGCTATGACCAGGAAGTGGTCTGTGTCGAGGCCTACACCGCGGTATGCCCGAGCATCTAGTACTTTCTTTCTCAGTCTTTCATCTACAATTACAAAATCAATCATACTTCTAGACTCACCCTCATCTCTTGTATACAAATGGATCTTTTTGTGGTTAAACATTGTGTTGGCCACGCAAAGATTCCATTCCAAGCATACTTCAAGCAGGCTTTTCCCATTTTCATTCACTCTCTCGTCCCCAAACGTACCCAGAACTCCTTCATACCCATCACGCTTTACTCCAACCCACCCATTAAAATCCCCTAACATCACGATCCGTTCATTTTCTCCGCATTTATTCAAGACCTCTCTCATACTGTCCCAAAATTCCTCTCTCTCTTTTTTGGCTTTTAATGACCCACCTCCGCACAGATCCGTCGGTGCATAGACCCCAAGGATAAACAAGCGAGTGAGTCCGACTTTTAACCTAATCCAGAGGAGTCTTGGGCTAACACATTCATGCTCTATCACACATTCTACTATTCGAGCGGAAAGAATCACACCAACTCCCTGACAGCCTCGACTGGTTTGGGGGACTCCGGACCAGTATGCCGTGTAGGGACCATGAACCGTGGTATCACATCCTTTCCTCTTCGTTTCATTCACGCATAGAATATCTATGGATCGTTCATCCATCATCTGACATACTTCATCTACCTTATCATCCACTCCTTCTCTTACATTCAACGTAGCAAAGCGGCTCTCCATGGGCCGCTTTTCGCCCCCGCGAGAAACGAGACGTGATGGGTGGCGAACCACATCGCCGCCATTTTGGTGAAATAACCTATTTTTATTAGTCTCCATTGCGTTCCCACGAATAGCAAGGGAAAGGTTTGTCCACCCCAGCAGAGCCCCGCATGCCAGGGTAAGGCTAGCCTGATTCTGGGTCGCCCGGTCCCAGGGCAGTGTGGCACGCTAACGACTAGGCTTGCCCCTAGCCATGCATCCATCCGCGCGGCAGACGTTGGATTGGCGGAGAGGGTAGGAATAGGTTTTTTTGCTCTTAATAGTGATTTTCATTATTATAACACTAGAAATAAGGGATTGCTTGTAACTAATTCTAGTAGGCTTCATAAGATACATAATAGCTTTAAGGGTAAATGTATACACTTCTACAATAAAGTCCCAGCCACTGTTCAGGCATTGTCTATAAATAAATTTAAATGTTTTATAAATAATGGCTCTGTCGTAAATCCTATTACTCCACTGCTGAATATCTAAATGATCGGACAGCCTGGGACTAGATTGTGATTATTTTATAGCAACTGTACAATATTGTATATTTTTATTGAAAAGAGCGCAAAAAAAAAGAATGCTGGGAGAGTTTCTTGCGCCGCTTCTTCTCTCTCAGAGCGCCATTTGTTTCCGAAGCGGTAGTAGTATCTAGTAGTATAAGAAATGACATCAAAAAGAATTCTAAAGGAATCAGTTTTGAGAAAATAAATGCCTTTTATGCCTTTATGCCTTTTAGGAAAAGGGAAAGATAGGTGGTGTGAAAGGAAGATTGGTAAGTTAAAGTGGGAAATAGGAAATGTAGGATATTACCGCCCAGGAGGGCAAGGATAAGGACAGTAATAGCTAGGGGAGCCGGGGTCGCATACCCGTATACTATACCACAACTTCCGGACAGGTAAGTTGGGATGAGTATCCCATGACGATGATTTCGACGAAACTCTACAATAATATAGCTTACATACCAGAATAACACATAGGCTATAATTTATAAATTTATAGTGTGAATTATCCGAAATATAAAAGAATTGTGAAGTAAGGAGGAAAGAAATTTGTAATCTGCGAGCTATTCATGCTTGCTCCGCAAAAATCACAGGAGCAGCAAAATATATACATTTAATAATTAAGTCTTCTAAGTTTTATTCCTTAGACCCTCGGCCATTATATAGAAAAAAAAATATTGCGATATCTTGATTTACTATTCAGTTAATAAAGTTATAAGAAACAAAGATTTTCATATGTACTACGTGCTTAGTCATGTGTGTACGCGGACGTAGTCGCGAGTATCAGCTCTTAATTAATAATTTGTTTCAGTCAATCATCAAACATGCTGAACCAAGCTCGTCTCAAGGTGCTCAAAGTACGTGAAGACCATGTGCGCAATGTGCTTGACGAGGCTCGCAAGCGCCTGGCTGAAGTACCGAAGGACAACAAACTCTACACCGAGCTCCTGGTCACCCTTATTGTCCAGGCACTCTTCCAAGTATGTTGAATACGCTGTATTAGTACATAATTCACATTGAATTACTATTACTACTATTATTTATTATGAAGTGAAAAAAATTATAAGATCTGATGTTTAAGTGATCACTGCTATTTTCTCTTCTATGTATGAGTAATAATAATGATATTGACACACTCTTACACAAATTAACTTGCCCCAAACTAGGCATAGCCTGTACTATTTTTTTTATGAAATAGGAGGACAAACGAGCATACGGGTCACTTGGTGTTAAGTGATCACCGCCGCCCAATCTCTTGCAACACCAGAGGAATCACAGGAGCGTTGCCGGCCTTTAAGGAAGGAGTATGCGCTTTTTTTGAAGGTACCCATGTAGTATCGTCGTATCGTATAAGGAAGCTCATTCCATAGCTTTGTAGTACGTGGAAGAAAGCTCCTTTAAAACCGTACTATGGAGGACCGCCATCGCCACACATCCAGATAGTGGGGATGATATCCTAACTTGTGGCGTGTCGTGCGAAGGTGGAATTCGGTGCCAGGAATCTATCTAAGGTACTATGGGTATATGAATGAATGAAATATGAATGAAACTTCTGGACAAATTATTTTAAAATATGATTTGTATATAAAATCTGAAAATATAATCATGAAGTATTGTAACAATTTTGGATAATTTTTTTCTGCAATCAGCCTCAACAGCTTTAAACAGATTTGGTGATCAATAAAATTAGTTTTAGGAGTGCACATCCAGTGATGTGACAACTTTAATTATGCAAATTGTGTTTAGATTGAGACTAGTCGTGTTCTTTTACTCTGGTAGCACTGGAGAATTTCAATATTTGAGTGACTTGCTGATCCCCACAGTTGTATGCCATATATCCATTACCGGTTTTGTGATACAATTCAAAAGAATTGTTAAAAAACGTTTGTGTGGTAAAGGTTACTATAACATAAATGACTTTCTTAGTGATACCACAGATTGGGAATGGATTGACCACCCTCAGGCTATTAAATAATTAGTTTAATTGTACAATATTACTTTGTAACATATTTATTTGATGAAAAAAAAAAGCCCGCTGAGTTTGTTGCGCCCATTCTTCTCAGGTCTGAGGCATTCATTTGTTTTTTGACTTTCAATAAGTGATGTCACATCCTATTTTGAATAAAAATATTTGAATTTGAATTGTATATAAGGAGTTTATTTTCCAGACCAAGCGTTGATGTTCTGCCTAGGAGCCATTACATGTCTCTAAGCTTCTTACTGGCTTGTTCCTCTTTGGCTTGGATATAATAACGCCTAAGTAAGCCTCCTATCAAAATGCATACCTAGGTGTTTTTGTGACTGTCATGTGTTGTGGCAGTCTCCTCTTTTTAAGTGTGAAAGTTATATAGACTGACTTTGCTAGATTTGCTATAATTCTTAACTTCTTCAGCCATACTCCAATTTTATCCAGGCATTCCTGCAATATGGCGGGTGCTATGTTTTGATAATTACCACAGGAGATGACTGCAGCGTCATCTGCATAGGTTGCAGTCACCACTTCTTTTTCCATTATCTTTTTATACTATTATTAGTGCATATTCAGACAGTTTGTTTGTATAAAATAATTTAGTGTAATATCTATGATCAATTTTAGCTCATGGAGCCTTCCATCACCCTCCGTGTGCGAGAGGCTGACAAGAGCTTGGTGGAGTCCGTTCTTGGTAGAGCTCAGAATGACTACAAAGAGAAGATTAAGAAAGATTGTCAATTGAAAGTGGACACTGAGAACTACCTTCCACCAAACACTTGCGGGGGAATTGAACTTGTTGCGGTTAAGGGTCGTATCAAGGTACGTAGATCAATTATTGTTAAAAGGTTTTTCTAATTCTATCAATCTACTTTGAATTGTGCGCAAAAGCTGTCGTAAGTATTATGGTGGACGATTATGATGTCACACTTCAGAAATTAATTAAAAAGCGTTGATTATTGAATATCATATTAATTATAAAATATAAAAATTGCTTCATTGCCTTCGAATCGAAGAATCCTTTTACCATACATTTTTAATTAGAGCATATGGTCCTCTAACACATTTACATTGGTAACTGCTGATTGGCAGAGCTAATGAGCCGTTAATTACTTATCTACTGACATTATTATTTCAGATCTGCAACACCCTGGAGTCCCGCATGGAGCTGATTGCCCAACAACTCCTCCCGGAGATCCGTACTGCCCTGTTCGGACACAACCCCAACCGTAGATTCACCGACTAAACAGTCGCCATTAATCACTTGTTACTACTAACAGTCTATTTAAATCTTCAATATTAATAGAGTTTAATAGGTGTTTTAATTTGCCTAATTATTGATAATATAATATTATAATAAAGTGTATAATTATTGTCTTGATGAATGTTAAGTCGCCAGAAATGTAATCATGTTTTTCTGAATCCTGGTAATCTGCTGTACATTAGTTTCGCCGAAGTATTTTATTGTTACAACTCATTCAGTAGACCATTTTATATTAGCGGTTGTAGTGTTTAGGACTTTAAAACATAATATTATTAGATCATGTTTATAGCAATTCTCGAGGTTACAGTAATATCTGTTTAGTATTAGCACCAGTTGGCGTTGGATTGTACGATTACATGATATTTATTGTTCTACCCGCATCTTCCATAGGGGAATCGGTGATGACTGTAAGAATGGCTTGTGACAGCAGCATCCTATGCTATTTTCACTCAAATAATTTGGATTTGACTGAACGCAGTGTAGTGTCACAAGTCATTTTTGCAGTCATACAATACATTCCCTTATCCTGGCAATATAATTGTTCTGTGCTTGCTATAAAACTGTTGTTCAGAGCACTATAGCTCTTATTGTATGTAATGTTTCGATTATGGCACTGTTAAATTTCTTATGTAAATATATAGATGTGTTGAAATGATGTTTTATTTTTATCACTTGTTCACCAGACGGATGTTTGCCCCATAATAAATGTGTATATCATCATTTCCCACTTGCTGAATACGCAAGGACGCATTCCCACCTTGTTTTATAAAAAAAAAGACCACATATATAAGATGAGAGATAGTCTTTCGTCTTTTTCTACGAACTTTGATGCTTTAGTTAAAAATAAACACGAGCTCCATTCTTCGCATTCAAATTTAGTGGATAAAGCGATACCAATTTATTATACCTAATTGGTGATTATTATTTTACCTAATGGAACCAGCTTAGGTTTCAAATGATAGCATTTCTTATAATCCTTTTATGTTTCCGTAGCTAAAGCGCTGATAAACACACGACCTGACATATTTGCCTAAGTCAGAGCTCATACTTTCACGAACTCGTTTGCTGCACTTTTATTAAGTATTTACCTAGTTGTAGGCGAGTTATTATTAATGTACGATCGCTTATAAGTGGCTCCCAATATTTAAATAAATCCCTATCCTTACAGTCCTAGTACTACACTAGTCGGAACAAAATTATTATGAAGCATCCAATCAGATTTATTCATATTTTTAACGGTAAACAGCTCTGCTGAACAAAATGATGCTATATATGCCTTGCACCATCAATAGTTAGATTTTATAAATATTCCCAAATTCGTTCGCTACTATCCCGAAAACCTTGGAAATAATATCCATATTGTTGACCACGTAATATTAAGTGGCCACCGTCTTGGGTAACAAAAATTATCCCACATTTATTATCTACCTAAGATTCTAGGAAACGATGTTGCTATTCATGAAATCATAATTTTTCGGCGGCCATCTTTGATTGTTACTAATAATCCCAAATTCGTTCTATCCCATCCCGAGAAACTTGAAAATGGTTCTCTTTCCTTCCATAGCTTTCTTTCGCCGTCATTTTATTATGTGGACCCCTGCTAAAATTCATTTTGCGCTCCCTAGGGACCTGTTTTAATTTGCGGGATAAAAAGTAGTACTTAGTAAGTAGTAAGGCCAATCATCATTCTTAAGTAATTTATTTCTAACCACAAAAATAATGTTGTTATAAAAACAAATATTTGAGTAGATATACAAACTATTTCAAATGTAAAACTTGAGCAAAATAACAATTCACGGTTTCACCATGAAAACATTTTTAATTCAGTTTACTTATGTCTTGTAGTGTTTTTGGTCCAAGAATGTTAAATAATCAAATATTTAATTAAATCTTTGAAAATAAATGTCACAATTTTAGCTTCAATTTGCTTTGCTTTTGCTTTATCATTGTGGTCTTTTGTGTTGGATTGATTTCCCTTTAAAAATAATACATAAGTAATTAAAAATGGTGTTTCAAAGAGGTGAGGTCCCTAAGTAGCTTTTTATTTAGTTACCACGCTGCTATACTAATCTGTTATCAATATTATATACAAAATTTTTGCGGACCAAAAACACTACTATTAGCATTCTTAAAACTATCGTAGGTATTAATAAATAATAATTAAACCAGGTGTTCGTCAAGAGTGTGTGTTCCCTTACCACTTTATCTGTATCATGTCGTTTTGGATAATATGGGAATATGCAAAATACAACCAAAGATTGCCGTGGCATAGAAACTCACTTAAAGTCCTAATTTTATGCCACTAAGCCTATACATCCTGGAGGATTACACTAATACTGATGCCTAGGTACTACTGCAACTGTGCCTTTTCTAGTTACACGCACAGTCGCACCCATATGCAACTCAAACTAGATGAATTTTGTCGCGAAATTATGCGCGTTTGAGGTGCGGAGCAACTAGCTCTTCAAAATTGCTCCACGGCGCAAAGGCTGTGGAAGAACTAGAAAAACTGAGCTATGCTCGGTCATGTATATGTAGAAATTGGGGTACCTAACCAACCATGATGTAGTCTTATTTGGCAACACTAGCAGGCTTCTAATCATACCAACGCAAGCCCTTTGGTTGGAGTTTCCTTGGTAAATATAAATGTAACCACCGTAGGCGGACAAGCTAGCGAGCAGTCATTTCAGAATCGAATAATATTGAACAAATCTGGAGTGAAGTAAAACGTAAAGCTTAATCCAGTTGGGAGTGACGGAGCACTATAGATGCTTTTTATAGGAGAAACCAGGACCTTAAACGTAACCAACCTCGAATTTATTCACGAATGCGGGAATTTACTATCATGTCTCCGAAGATGATTCCATATGATTGTTTGAATATTTCAGGTTTTCCGTCAATTATGGAATAAGAAATATTAGGAGATTATAGAAAATTTCTCATATTTTGTCGCTACACATAAGTCCACAACACCAAGAATCAGCTAAAATATACCTATTGTGTAACACTTAGGTATCTAATTATATACCTATAGCACGCATAAATATTTGAAGTAACGAGATATCTTGAAAATATATGTATTTTGCTATTAAATTATATATATTATTGTTTCCAGAAAATCGTATAGATCGTACCTATTAGATTTTGGAAAAATAATTTTGAACCCTTCATTAATCGTGCAACGGTCATCCACCTAACATCTAAAACGAAACACTCGCCGTTTCATTTTATAGGAACACATCTAACACAGCCAATAACATATTATACCTACTATTATAACATGAATGAAGTAATGTAACATCTGTTCGCTCAGAGTTGATAAAAAACAGTGACTACCAATTGTGGCCCGCAAATGTTTTTACTCATAGGTAAGATGTCGCGTGACAACAGCTGCGACGGAAAAGTATTCCGAAAAGTTTCATAATATTTATCAACTCTCAGCGTACAGCTAGTTATATAATATATGTTGTAGGTAGTATTATTTCATACCGTTTTTTTTGAATGAATAAACCGTATTTCATATTATACATATCTAAAAATCCATGCGTTTCCAATGATTCGACTACTTAACATAATGAGCCTTCAATTTCCGATTGAATAATTTAGGTTAAATCACTAGGTGTGATACATCCGGAGTGTAGGCAGGGCTGAAACGGGGTATACGTGGAATTTCATGTCTTCTGGCTCCTCTGTCGACCACTAGGCTGATTGTTCCCGTTTCTTTAACACCATTCGACTTAATGCGTCGTTGCGAAGGTAATATAGCAGCCCTTAAGTTCTTTCGTTTCTAAAAACAAAAAAAGCACGTTATTTTACGTTGACTGACACAATTCTATACACTATATTGTACTTACGAAGCTGAGTGTGACGTCTTTGAAGAACGTCCAAGCAGCATGTTTTACTAAATGAAATAAACTAAATGAATGATATTGATTTATTTAACAAACACAAGTGAATCGTAAGCCATGTTCGCAGCGTTATATTTTTGACTCGAGTTGCTTTTTGTCTAGTTCATCCGGCTCCACGAGTATGACTCCAATCTTACTTCGGTTTACCTCAACTGTTCCACGCCATCTGTCGGCAGCATGTCGCGCTATTTCCATCTTCTTCTGCTTTCGGATTTGGTGTTTTTTGTAAACAACTTCGATAACAATGAGAACAATGCCACCGAATATTCCTGCCAGTACTAGTATGAAGACACCAGCCATATTCTTCAAGCCCAGTGTGTTTGGTGTCTTCTCATTCTCTTCACAGTTCAGCATATTGTTTCGAAGTATCCATTGGTTGTCTAGTGACTCCATAATGCCACCTGGAACAATGCGATACATATGTAGGTAAATCCATATCTTATTATAAGATGGAGCGACCGCACTCAGGCTATGAAATAATAATTAATTGTACAATATTACTTTGTAAACATATTTTTTTTAAGAAAAAGGTCTGAGGAATTCGTTTTGGAATGGGACAGAGTTTTTGACTTTCAATAAGTGATGTCACATCCTTTTTTGAATAACAATATTTAAATTTGAATTAATTAATCTACTCATGATAAAATTTTGGAAAATAGAGCTTTAATTTTTAAACTATTTTGACGTTGAGAGCAGTATTAATGGAAATTTAAAATAAATATCGGTAGCATTGCTCCGTAATAATATAAGGAACATCCTTCAAACATTCTTATCTGTCTCCGATTTTAAGCCCTTTTCTATGCTTTCCAATAAAAAAAACATCAAGAGAATTCTAGGCTCACTGGAAACGATTCTTAAAGTTAATAACAATTGTTTCTTACTTTCATGAAAGTCCAATATAGCGAGGGTAACGAGATCAGCCCACGGAGAACCTTTTTGTAATCCAACGCCGTACCCCGATCTTCCAAAGAGTTCCCCAGCCGTCACCAGCTCGCAGTCCTGGGCCGCTTCGAACTCCAACCGAGATGAATCCCAGATGAATGCCATCAGTTTCCTATTTATTAATATAAATTTTTGAGCGGAGCGAAGCGAAGCTGAGCGGAGATCCCACCGGATGACTCTAATTGATTTCTGTGTTTTTTGTTTCTCGGCCATTTCTGGACCGATTTAAAAAAAAATAACTCATGAAAAGCTTCCTACGAGAGATAAAAGATTTCCTACGTTATTGTCGAGACAGAATTTTGAATTTCGACTTGATTCAATTATTATAATTAAAAACAAACATGATTTACAAATTATTCTAAATTAGCACGCGGCAAATTCCAAAAGATTCTTTTTATTGTTTTTGTTTGGATTAATTTTGTTTTGTTTTTGTACACAGACTCAGTTTACCTCGCTTCGCTCAAATATACGTCGCAGCGAAGCGGTACGACGATCGACTGCGGCATCCTACTTTAAACGTAGTTGGTTCAGGTTGACAACTATTCTACTTGTCAAAATAATGAAGATTTTGTTGTTTAAAAAATATTCATAAATGATTTTGTCATAAATTTCAGATCGTTCGGAGGATAAGGATAGGCCATATACATACTGTACAGAATATACAGAAACTACAAAGAATATAGGTACCTAGTGTACTTAGTCCTAGTGATTATGTATTTATTTAAGATCCACCATCACAGGATGCAGGATACCTATACAGGTCAATTGTTAAAATTGTCTGCAATTATTCCGAAAATCGTGTTCCTGCAATAATTACGCGCATATTTTTATATTGTATTTTTATACAAAACCTTTCCATTCCATATACCTTTCTACTAATAGGACATTATTTTATGAGTTATTAGAAGAAATATTACCTACAATATTTGGCAAATCATTAAAAACTAAAATATCAACGTAATACATCGTTATAATTAAATATTAGGTACTTACCTACATTTACAATATTTAAGGTTGGTATTTCCCCTCCATGTGGCATAGCCGTGTGACGCAAATAGAGTATAATAATTTTTAACCTACTTCTCTTAATACCTTTAAACGAGCAATTCTTGTTTATATATATATATGATCTGAATCTCGGAAACGGCTCCAACGATTTTCATAAAATTTAGTATACAGGGGATTTCGGGGGCGATAAATCGATCTAGCTAGGTTTCAGTTTAAAAAAATTTAATTTTATCAGTATTTTAATGAGAAAGAGCTAGTTACAATAACATTAGAATATAAAGGTAAATTTCGCCACTATATTTACAAGACTATAATAGCTCAGATGGGACATTGGGTGATCCGGAAAGCAGAAGACCCCTGTTCGAATCCAGATGTCCTAAGTATTAGTTTTTATTTGTTCAAGTTTTGTACATTCTTAAAAATCCGAGCAAGGCTCGTTCGTTCGGATTTTAATTATAATGCTACTTAATATACCATATTATAAAAGAGCTATAAAACGAACCCGTCTTTAACATCCTGTATAGCTTGTTCAGCATTGTCATAATTGTTGGCCTCCATAGTCCGATACATGTTTGACAGTTCCACTTGACGACGGAAGTACATGTCCACTGCTGATCCCTTCACCGTCGCACATGTCAGATTCTCCATCGTATTGCGGAGCTGTCACAAACAATAATAATACTGTATAAATGATATGATAAATTGTTTGTACCTCGATTGTTTGACAACTCAATCTCTTCTCCTAGCCGCGCGTGCCTGCAGCATAACAAATTAAACAAAATTGAATACATAATTCTGTAGAGCGTAGTGGGTTCCCTGACGTCTACGTTACCAGTCACCTGTCTGTCAAAAAAATCTTATCTATTTCTTGAATATAGCTGATATCACTTCACACTATTCTGTGATACAAAATAATATGAAGTATAACTTAATTTCGTTGTAGTGTTTTAACTCCAGTCACCAGATTGAGGTATTTGGCTATACAAAGAATTATTAGTTGTAACTACAACGCCAGTTAAACGTGATGCAACTTATTACGGTTCAAAGAACCTGGAATTTCCTGAAAATTTTTTATAACCTTAGAACCAATTTTAGATCTACGCTGATGAAGTTGATCTCAAAATAACGCAGATTTATGATTAAATTAGGATTAAATTAGGATTAAATGTAAATTAGATAGGATTAAATGTTTAAATGTCTTAATAATTTTGCTAATTTTTAATTTTACTAACATAGTTTTAAGTATAACTCTACTAACATATGGATTTATAATGGTCTGAATTAAATGATTTTATTTTATTTTTAGTTATTTATATTTAAGATAATTGATATTTATAAAAAGTTTATAAACTAGCTGTAGGTACTCGGCGAATTCAACCGCAATTCAACCGTACGTATGTATAATAAGTTTTGTCGTAAAACATTTTTATTTGTGGCAAATTGTGTTAAATTGCCAAGTGCAAGTATCCCTGAATTATGAAGCATTAATATTTGTAAATGTTATATTGAAACCGAACGCGGATAAAGCTTAAAATAAAAGGATAACTGAATGCTGTGTGTCTCTCTAAATAGCCTATGCATGATTCTGGTTATCATTTACGGAAATAATAATTCATATCCGTCTGGTAGATTTGAGATTCAGAAACAAACAAAAACCATTTAGCTATATAATAGTAACACGGGCACAATTGGCGGTACAGAATAAATAATTAATTTTTGTACCATTTCATAAATAGATTTTTTAATAAGGCAGTTATTTGTAACTTTTATCAGACAATTTTATTCATGCCAACTCAAGGCATGTCAGTCACCTAAACTACCACCTCAAAAAATTACAAATCTAACACCACGAGAGATAATAATCTCTTATGGGCATATTATGGAATGTGAAGAAATGGTCGCACCTAAAGCTATCCATATCTTGCCGCCAGACAGCAATAAATATCGACGATTTATCGCAGTATCTGACAAGTCTGATAGAGGTGTACTTCTAGGCGGGATGATCGTTTTCTTCAACTTTCAGCATGTGGGCATAGGCTGTGCTAATCCTAAATAAAGGCTTTTACATCAATTCCTACGCTTAAAATATTATACTATTCCCTTGTAAGATCTCAGGTTGAATACAATTCGGTAGTTTGGTGCCCCTATTACAAAAAGTACATCACTAGGATTGAGTCAATTCAAAAAAAATTATATACAAATTGAGTTATGTCACTAATAATTACACTATTATAAGTTACAAAGACGAATTAAAATTGTTCAATATGAAAACCTTAGAATTGCGAAGAAATGCGTCACAAATTCTTTTCTTATATAAATTATTAAATAATCAATTAGACTGTCCATTACTTCTATCTAAGATTAGATTATGTGTACCACCTTATCCTTGTCGTATTAGTACATATCTGCCAGTACATGTACGATTCTTCAGAAACAATTATGGCCCAAATTCGCCTATCCAACTTATCTCAAAATTATATAACAGTAAATTTCATAGTAATAGTAGTATAGATATAAATTTTAATACATTTGACAATTTAAAAAAATACGCTTTTGAACCCTTATAATTTGGATGTATAAAATTATAGTTTTTAGTAACAATAAACATACATATTGTAGTAGTATTACTTAACTTACAATAATAAATGAAGGCAACGCTGTGCATACCTATAAGTTAGATATATAAATATTAAATATAAGAAATGTTACATTATAAGTAGTCATAATATTAATTGTATGTCAAGTTGGTAAGCCTTTTCTAATAAATAAATAAATAAACTTCAAGTAGTGAGAGAAGTGTGCGTGAGCGACCGTACACTATATGGACGTATTAAAGAAAATACGGAATACCGCTTTTCAACAACCTGGGAAAACGCAAAACGCATTGCCTACTTGAAGAGTGGTAGCGCTCGGCCCAAGATACCATTGATTTCATAATTACACAGCATAATTGGACGTAGTTCCTGAAAAACGTTCCAAGCCGCAAACATCACATTTTAAGGAATTCGTCTTTAAAGTTTAATAAATATTAGTGTATTCCATACATGTGGGTTGAGCTACGAATTCGTGATGTAATTTATAGATTAATCGGTTAATATAAATCACGTGACCAGTTTTGTGTTCTAAACTCAATTTTGACATGATTGTGGTTTGGAACATTTTTCTGGAATTAGGTCCAATTATTGTCAGTAGCCCGGACAGAAACGTATGTTGGAGCACGAGTAGAAACCCTTGTTTATCACCCATTTATTTAATATTAAAATGTTATGGATGCTATCACAATTTATAGAAATTATTTGAATTTAATTAACCCTATGATGATCAGTGCCGGATTAAGCAAGCGCGGGGCCCGTACCTAATTATTTATAAGGGCCCTTGAGCTATATTGAATTTTTTTTTTTATGGAATAGGAGGACAAACGAGCGTACGGGTCACCTGGTGTTAAGTGATCACCGCCGCCCACACTCTCCTGCAACACCAGAGGAATCACAAGAGCGTTGCCGGCCTTTAAGGAAGGTGTACGCGCTTTTCTTGAAGGTACCCATGTCGTATCGTCCCGGAAACACCGCACAAGGAAGCTCATTCCACAGCTTCGTGGTACGAGGAAGAAAGCTCCTTGAAAACCGCACTGTGGAGGACCACCACACATCCAGATGGTGGGGATGATATCGTAACTTGTGGCGTGTCGTGCGAAGGTGAAATTCGGCGGCAGGAATCAGGTTGAACAGCTCTTCGGAACACTCCCCGTGATAAATGCGGTAGAAGACACACAATGAAGCGACGTCTCTACGCAACGCCAAGTGATCCAGCCGTTCACAGAGTACTGGGTCCTGGGGCCGGCTTGAAGTATTGCCGTGCTCTATTTATGACGCCCAGTTTCTTTGAAGCCAGTTTGGCTTTGCCCTCCAGATGGCCACGGAATTGGCAATTGCTCGAGATTTCGAGACCCAGTATTCCGATACTAGGCGAGGCTTTAAGGGAAGTGTTCTCGAAGAGCGGTGACACGGCAAATGGGGTTTTTTTAGTGGTAAACGCGCAAACTTGAGTCTTCTGGGGGTTAAATTGGACAAGGTTCAACTTACCCCATTCCGCGACCTTCTCGAGAGAGGACTCGATAGAAGACACAAGTTTCACCCGGCACTGGTCGACGTTTTCCCGAGAGAGACCTGCATGGCCCGTGTATACGGCATCACCAGTGCTGTCGTCTGCATAGCAATGCATGTTGGCGGTGTCCAACATATCATTGATATGCAGAAGAAACAGCGTGGGAGATAACACACAGCCTTGGGGCATTCCAGCGTTCACGGGCTTGGGATTCGAGCAATAACCGTCGATAACGACCTGTATGCTGCGCCCAGTGAGGAAGCTGGAGGTCCACTTGCATAAGCTCTCGGGAAGCCCAAATGATGGAAGTTTTGCGAGGAGCGCCTTGTGCCATACACGATCAAAGGCCTTCGCTATATCCAGACCAACTGCCAGGCCTTCCCCCTTGCGTTCAATAGCCGCCGCCCATCTGTGTGTTAGGTATACCAGAAGATCGCCAGTCGACCGACCATGGCGAAAGCCGTACTGCCGGTCGTTGATCAACTGGTGACCCTCAAGGTATACCAAGAGCTGGCGGTTAATTATGCTCTCCATAATTTTGGAGAGTAGGGAGGTAATAGCAATAGGCCTGTAGTTTGCCGGATCCGAACTGTCTCCTTTTTTTGGGATCGGATGGACAAGGGCTGACTTCCATGAATCAGGGACTACGCCTTTTGAATAAGAGTGCCGGAATAAACGCGTTAGCACCGGCGTCAACTCAGGGGCACACGTTCTAAGCACGATTGGAGAAATGCCATCCGGCCCGCTCGACTTCCTGACGTCCAACGAAAACAGAGCTCGCCTAACAGTTTTCTGTCGGAACTGTACTTCAGGCATGGAGCTCTGACACCGCGGGATGGTCGGCGGTGTTTTTCCGTTGTCGTCAAGAGTCGAGTTGGAGGAAAAAAGAGTGCACAGGAGATCGGCTTTCTCTTTTGCCGTATGGGCCAGGGTGTCATTCCTCATGTGCAACGGCGGCATGGACGGCTGGTTGAAGTTACCAAGAGCAGCTTTCGACAACGACCAGAACTTGCGTGTTCCGGTCGGGTAACTGGAAAGCTGCTCGCCAATGTTGACGACGTGCTTCGATTTCGCACGGGCGATTTGCCGCTTAAAAAATCTGGAGGCACGGTTATATTTCCTCTTCAGAACTTTGCAGTTCGGATCCTTTGAGCCCAGCGCCGCAACCCAAGTTCGATACGCCTGTTTTTTGCAGTCAGATGCTGCTTTAACTGACGCATCGAACCAGGGCTGTGATCTGCCACCGATCGGTACTACAGAGCTTGGTATAAAAATATCCATGCCCTGCAGTATCACATCGGCTACTGCAACGGCGCAGGCACTAGGATCATCAGAAAGGAAACAAACCCTGCCCCAAGGGTAGGATGCAAAAAAGGAACGCATCCTATCCCAATCTGCTGACTTGTAGTGCCAAACGCGGCGGGTCGCTGGTGGTCTGCGACGTGGGCGTCGGATAGGCACTACACTCCTGACCAGGCAATGGTCGGACGTTCCGAGAGGGGCGTCGACAGAGACCTGGTAACCATCGGGATGTGTAGTCAGCAGAAGATCTAATAAGGACGGCATGTGGCTATCCACATCCGGGAGCCGCGTCGGCGACTCAACCAATTGGGACAGACCATACGCCAATGCAAAATTATGCACAGATCGCCCTGCGTAGTCTGTGGTACGTGATCCAAGCCATTCGGCATTGTGCCCGTTGAAATCACCCAAGACTACGATTTCAGCGGAGGGGATCTGAGCAAGCACGTCATCAAATGCCGCTTGAACGCAGCCCATGAGGTGATCCGTTTCTGCGTTACCACTATGGGACCTGTAGACACACGCATAGATGCGGACGCGGTCCTCTAAATCTACGCGGAGCCAGAGAGTAGACAGGCCCCTACCCTCAAAATTGCCGAGACGGCGACAGCAGATATGCTCCCTAACGTACACACATACCCCGGCATGAGGCATGAAATTATGCTCAATTTTGTACCCGGGGTACGTTAAATATGACGTATCGCTAGGTCGAGATATCTGCGTCTCCGTAAGGAAACACAAGGCCGGCTGCGCCGTCTCAAGGTGGTGGTGGACGGCGTTTAAGTTGGAGTGAATTCCCCGGATGTTACAAAAGTCCACATTAAGCGTGGAGCGGGGTGCCGTGGTGTTGCTGCCCTGTTTGTCCTGTGACATACGCGGTACTGTGCCCTCCCCAGAATACGAGGGGCAGCCCGAGCGCGAATGCTCGGGGAGGGATTCTCCGGCTCCACAAGAGCCGGTACCCTCCTGGGGTAATTTATTTTTTAGGACCGCTCTCCTATTTTGTTGGGGGGGGGGGGGAATGGCCTCCGGTCCTCGACACTAACCTATGCGAAACATAGCGGACTACCCTATTCTTTTTACGCCCCGAGGCAGCACAGGGCAGGTGAAATAAGCCGGTCACCGAGTGTCTGACGATAATAATTGTCTTAGTTGGAAAAGTTGTAACGTTACACGTTTTTGTGACATCAAGTTAATTCAATAATATACCAATTAATAAGTTTCCTAACAAAATATAAATATATAAATAATTACCTAACAAAATGCTTCCTTACCCTCGCATCGTTGATACCACTCAGCTTAGTCTTCGGCCTCTCAAGCACGAGGAAAGCTGCCAAGTTAGCCGTGTAAGATGCTACGATGATCATCGCAAAACCAGCCCACACCATTCCAAGTACTCTAGCTGAAAAACTTCGTGGAGTTCCTGTAAATAAACGGAGTTGGTAACTCCCTATTGGACCAACAAAGTTTCTGAGACGATCAAAGGCGCCGTTCTTCTCGGGTATGAGGCAAATACTTTCGAACAGGTAGTAAGTGTCTGACTTTCAGTAAGTGTTAAAAAAGAAGTTTTTTAAATGTTTTTTTTTCATAAAAGCTTAAAGACTGTTTCAATTTTCTCTGAACTGAATTCCTAAACACGAATAAGATAGAAGAAGCACTATATATATATATATATCTAAATGTAGACACATTACACCAGGGTCGATAATTTTTGAAACCAAAAAAAATTACAGTAAGATGAAACCCATTGGTAAAGGACGAGAATATAACAAAAATCGAAAATCAATAAAATTGAAAAATTAGGTTAATTTAACACTGAATCATTATCCTTTTTACATTTATAAATAGACTTGATTAATTGTAATCCATATTTTTGCTGCTACGAAACAACAGGTATGAATTCTTTATGAAATGCCTTTTGTTGGACTTAAATTTTCCGAACATTTACAATTGTAATTTATATTTTTTTTACATCAGCAGAAAGTAGATATTTCAACGAACAAAAAGCCCCCAAACTTTTTGAAAAAAGCTGATATTTTGACGTCAGAATTTTCGATTGAAAATTAGGGTACTTTTTTGATATTAAGTTAAAATAAGGCGAAAAAATAAATATTTTAAATCAAATAAATTACAGTGTATTTGGGAAATAACAAGGTAAGTTTTCACCAAGTTTCGTAGAAAAAAAATTTTGAATAAGATATAAATAAAAAACCAGAAACTTGGTTTTTAGAATTTTTCACCTAAATTTTGAGGTTATGTGTAAAAAGTGTAATTACAAAAGTTGTAGATCTCTTTATTACCTACAACTTTGTCAATTAACTTTTTGCCATAGGACTTGTAGTTTTGCCGGAAATCGAGATAAACCGTTTTTTACCCTAAAATACCCCCCCTTTTCCACTTCCCGACCTCAGATCGCCTGTAATTTATTTTTCCCTTAATTTTTGTTTTATTTTCGTCCTTTTCCAATGGGTTTCATCCTACTATTATTTTGTTTCACTTTTTATCATTTTCAAAGGCTTCGGCACTGGTCTACATTACGTCGTATAAAAACAAAGCGGAAATATGGTACACGCCACAACTTAAACCATAGATTCAACTGCGATATCTATACATTGCCGCATTTACTCCAGGTATAGTAAAACAATTTTTATTCAATTCAGATTTGATTCGGACATGAATGACTAAGAAGAAAAGTGTACTTAGCATTTACATTGTCTTTAAGCATTTTTACCAGTGGCGGGCTCCTTTGCACAGAATGCCGGCTAGATTATGGGTACCACAACGGCGCCTATTTTGTGCCGTGAAGCAGTAATGTGTAATCATTATTGTGTTTTGGTCTGAAGGGTCTCAAGGTGACGAGCGCGAATTTTTGGGGTTTTTCAAGAATCCTGAGCGGCATTGCATTGAAATTGTCAAGGCGTATCAATTACCATCAACTGAACGTCCTGCTCGTCTCGTCTCTTATTTTCAGAAAAAAACCACACGTTGGGAATTACGTTTTTATTATATCTGGACGAGAAGAAGTTCTAATAAAATCAAGTCAGTAAACATTCCATGCAAGCATTTTGTTTTTATTTTTGAGTAGCACATGATTATTCGGTCATGACTTACCTTCTCCAATACCACTATTGAGCAACACTCCCCATGCAAACCAGATTGCACTCGAAAGGTTCAATGCATCTTCTTCGGTGCCATCTATGTTTGCCAACTTGAACCGCCCAAAAGGAGAGAATCTATCCAGAAGATAGAGAACCAGTGCTACCACATGCACCGACACCATGACTAAAATCCACAGAGTATTGGAAAACGGCTGAAGAAAAGACACCAGTGTTGAAGATCTTGAAGGCTGCAAACAATGTGGCTTTGTGAGCTTCGAGGTAATGAGGTTTTCTAATACAGTATTATAGGTTATATAGATCAATAACTAGACTACTACTAATATAGCCTGTGACAGCTGTGAAAGCGTCGAAAAAATTGAGGTTACAGTAATTAACCGCTACTTTGATCAATGCACGCACACTAACACAAAGTTGCATACAAATCGCGAGTGTAAGACGTAGCTCGTCACGCACACTAATAAACCTGGCCTGTTTTCATTGGTAGTCGACAGGTTGTCTAGCAGCAAGAGGCTCTATCTAGACGTATAAAGCATCTAATATAAAAGATTTACCTACGCGAAACATGATCTAGGTACAGGTCTCATGATATAATTTAAAAAAAAAATGTGTAGATAGATAGATCAAAGTTGATATTTAGGGGAAGTTGAATAGTTTTTCATCAATATGTAAATTTTTAGACTTTAGCAAATTTGCTGAAAATATGCAATTTAATTAACAAAATCCGTGCATTAATTTTGTCAAAAATTTTGATCAAATTTGAACATACTGTAGAATTGGGTGACTAGGTCAATGATGCAATGAACTTGAATATGAGAACATTAAAAAGCGGCGTTGCCCGTTTGTAGCACAAAGGTTGAATAGCGCCGCCACCAACAAGAAAACGCCTCAATGTGCAGGCACTTGTATTATAGCCTAAACACACACTCTGGTATTTTATTGTAAAATTAAATACCAAGACCTATGAAGGAGTATTTAACTCTAGCTAACTTATTAAATGGCACGTACCTACAGTTTATTATTTATTCTTGAATATGTTATACATCTTCGTAATTGGCGCATCATAGAGCACAACATGAGGAGTGATTTATCACTCTGGAGATGTGCGATTCCCCTACTCGGAAGTCTGTATTGAGGTCACTGAGGGCCCCGCCTTCGCGTCGTTCCTCACATTAAATCCTATTTGAAGTCTCTAACCCGTTAGTGACCAATTAACTATTAACGTTAACGTTGACTTTAGTAGAAAGTCAAACCTACTTAAGTATTGTACACATACAAGACGTTACTTTTCATGATTTCATTATGTTGTTGAAAATCACGATGTAGGTATTTGAACTACATAATATATTTAAATCGACTTCACGCACGTTAAACGTTACTTGTAAATAGTGCACCTATAAGTAATATTATTTTTTTCTCAAAAATATTTTATCTGTAACAGAACTACTTACATAAAAAGATGAGAACGCGAGAGTATGTTTCGTATTGAAACATATCCCATTATGAAAATAACACGAAATATATTAAATGAAATAAATTGATGCTTACTTTCTTCTCCAGTATTGTAATGCCTTGATACTTGAATGGTTTGCTAAATTCTATAAACTCGGCTCTCTCAGGGTTTATAGTCAAGGGAGCTACGATCATATCCGCCCGTTCGTACACTAATTCACCTGTAAGATATATTAATATTGAGAAAATATAGCTTATAAGCATAATATATATACCTACCTAATAAAAATTATTGGTAGGTAGGTGTATTTTAAAGTTTAGGCACTTATCGCAACGCCAATGAGAAAGCAAATAACTAAGAGCTACTTTCTCGCTAAAAAAACGTGAACCAGATAATATCTATACCTTTGTATAACTTATCATCCCGTGTGAATAAGAGATATACAGAGATGCACGTATTAATGTTTAGTTAGTAGGTACTTAGTTGATCGCTGAAGGTCCCACTTGGTGATTAAAACTACTCGCTGAGCGATTCCCAAAGGTCAATAATATGTAGTCATATTAGTTGCCACTCTTCGATGGCAAGAAATTATGAACAATTAACTATTAACCATAACCTAACCATATCACGTAGCACGTTGCAAAATATATTTATTACCTATCTATGATTCTAGCCATACTTCTAACAATAATTTATAGCAATATCACGGCTTATAGGTAGAACTTGTTTGAGATTTTTACAGTAAAATCATAATGTATTTGTAAATCTTCAGGGATTCGTTTCGGTGAGAATCACTCTGTGTATCTAAGAGATGGGAGTGTCCCGAAGAGCAGTTTGGCTCTGGCGGTGAATTCCCAAATTTCACCACACGCCACTAAATATTTTCCCCATCACCTGAATGTGTGGCGCACCTCCAGACTGCGCTTTTCAAGGAACTTTCGACCAAGTGCAACCAAACTTTTGAATGGAATGTTGAAAACTTCTCATAGGCTTGTTTGTCTTTTTATTTCATAAAAAAGAACTGTCAGTCATGGCGATCCACTTTACAAGAAATGTTTCTGTTGATGTCTTATTTTCCGAGCAGGAATGAGCGCGCAACCCACAGAATATTATCTCTTTTATCTGTTCTGTGGCGCAACCCGTCGCTTGTAAAACACGTAAGTGGTTACTACCTACTCAATTAACCAAATCCAACAATCGTATACTTACCAAATAAAAACCGTGACCTTGTTTTATTTATTTATTTATTAATTCAATCAATTTAAATTTTGATACCAGAAAATAGATAAAAATAAACCATTAATTTAGTAACTACGTTTAATTTAAGTACCGATTCAATCAAGGCTTGGTGACAACGTTACCCATTGGAATAGCCAAACTTGCTATTACCTAGCAGAAGTGCCTGCAAACTCTTGGGTGAATTACTTTTCATAATTTAATTACCGATAAGTCCAGTCCATTCCTTCTTAGAACCAGGATGCGAGATATTTCGAAACACGTACGACCCAAACTGGCCATCCGGTGAAAGTGCGAGAGAAAACGTGAAATTAATGGCTTTCGATAGGTATTTTAGAAGGTCCATACAAAAGCCCTTGCAGCAATACATCTGATCTGAAAGTAATTACAACAATTATTATTTTGTACAACAGTATTTTGTAGCTCTAGGACTACACGGCTAAGTTTCGCGTCGATATTATTATATCATAATATTTTTACACGCTTTTTATTAGCTTCACCTGTATGTATGTAGCTTGTAACCAACTCAATTGGGCGCGATTTTGACCCACTTCAAACGGCAAGATTTCGTTCAAACTTCGTAGATTTATCGAGGACCGATGACAATACATTACTTCGATAAAATTATTTAATTTTTCAATTTGAAAAATAAGATTTTTGTTAATTTTTTATATAATCCTAAATCTATCGTTGTAAAGGCAGGAAATGATGTTCATTTTAAATTTCAACCATTATATTTAACCGATTTATCTAATATTAGGAAATTTTCAAATACCAAAGAAAATTTTGTGCTATTTAGCGTGTTTTTTAGTTTTTTTAAACTATCATATTATTTGAATAAAACAACCCATGAGACTAGCTGGACGTTAATTTTAATTATACCACTAATACTCTCTGCCCTATTATAGGGTGGTGCCGCTATGGATTTTTAAACCCATAATTATTCACCTTGAGAAATAAGCCTATCAGTATTACCTACTAATAGTAAAGTGATGAAGACAATATGAGGAACGAGACATTTCGTATCAATTTCAAAATAAGTAAATAAATATACGAATCTAAATAAACATTCAACCTTATTTAATTTTTGTCATAAAACCATTTAATGAATAAACTTTATTATCATTTTCTGAACAATTCTCATACAAAAAGCACGCAATTAATGTCATTGTTTCCGATAAGCAATCGAGTGCGCTGAAAACGTGTCATAATATTTAATATGAGACATCGCGCACTTATGGGCATAACCGCTCTATGTTGATTCATTTTTGTAGCTTGCATACTGCCAAGACTTGGAACTGGTTTTAGATTTAACGTTACAGGAGTGTTACTAATCAATTAATTCCACGAGAGTAGAAAGAAGATAAGCATGCGGTGGTGAGTAAATATCATTAAAATTGAAGCCGCTATAGTGCTATAAACTAACATTTTTGAAAATCTACATAAAATACTTTTAATCATAATTTTGCGCGGCGGCCATCTTGAATTTCAAAAATGACCTTAAATTCGTTCTCTGCACCCTCAAGAACCTCGGATACGATACCCATATTGTTGAAATCATAATTTCGCGCGGCAGCCATCTTGGATTTCAAAAATGATCCCAAATTCCATAATGTTGAAATCATAATTTTGCGCGTAATATAACATTCCTCTCATACGTCGATAAATAAGTTTCACTTCAAAAACCCATAAAAAATATCACAGTATTTCGTACTCTTGCGCAACTGTAAGTTTTAAAAAATATTACGCGGTCCTTCCGGAGTGGGGGTCGTTGACTCACATCGCTCGGTTCGTGTCTCAGCCATGCCCGTGTCTATGCATACCTATCGAATCTTATAGATTATACGTTCGAGCGATTTTTGCCTTAAATGTTGGAAATACTTCGCCTTAAATTGCTTTGTCAAATCACTTCGCATTGAATATATTTTAAAATTTATTATCGAATCGAAAATATATTAAATGAAGCGTTTATAATTAACTTAATAGCCTTTATAATAACCAAAAACCGTATAAGAGAGGTTAAACGTAGAATATAACTGATTATAATGTCGTCTATTGTACCTATATCGCTACTGTTAATCCATTTCAATCTTCACTTTGTTTTTTGTGGTCTGTTTTTTCTACTGCTTAATAGTTATTGTACCTAACTATATATTATACGTTGTTTTTTTTTATTGGATAGGTTTATAAGAGTCAATATTGCCACACCTGCTTCTTCGCTGGCGTTGAAATGCGGACACGGTATCTCATCATTGGCGCAGTCAAATATATCATCCACGTGGCGCGCGTACACAAATGGTTTCTCTTCAATCGTCAGTACCTAAAATTATAAAAACATTTTGGTATTACGTCGTCGTACTCGCTTAAATGTCATTGCTTGTGGTGACATCGTGGGGAGGTTCGTTCCCTGTCCTAAAATTTGGATAGGGTGCCACAGGGGCGAGAAGACCTGTTATCGACAACTCTGCTTTTGTTTTTACATCAAAAGTAATTATTTTCTAAATGATTAACACGTTGATAAAATATTCGCGGAATATCTTTAATTATTTACAGTGTGTGTGTAGATTGATAAGTTAATTTGGTCATTAAATCATAAAAAACCTCAAGATGATTAACTGATTTATAATTGTGCTTATAATTTATGTACCTATATCAAAACGTTTGAGTAGTCGTGATGCACTTTGCTAATAATAATAAAGCTGAAAATATTGATTTCATAGAGTATCAATAAGATTTTTGCCACATCTTACTAATTAACAACAGTTATGAAGTAAATACATTACTTTGTCTTCCGTATGTCATTATTTGACATAATACAGATACATTTTCCCCCTTATTCATAATAGTCTGCTAGCTTAAAGCATTGCTAATTCTCACTCTGTCTTCTTCCATTGACCTAAGTCAGAATGAGAAAAAATACTCCTTAGCGGCTGTTTAAAGTAAGCGGACCATTATTAGTGAGGTTTAAGTTTATTCGATTTGAAAAAAGAAAACATGTAAGTGCTTAATAGAATACCTACTAAGACCGAACCGAGTGATGAATTATTTGCAACTACCTGAGATTTTGTTGTTTTTTTTTTAATTACATCTAATAACATCAATAAATAATAATAAAATACAAATCAAGTAAACAAAAAAGGAACTTTTCAAAAAATCTTATGATTGAGGAATTCAGTTGTTAATTTTTTTTCACTATTATGATATAAAAATTAAAATTTAGTATTAAAACGTAATTATTGTATACATAAATTATAAAAGAGGAACTCTCTACGTTTTTTAATACAAACACTTATATTGTCCTCACGTACCTTCAGATGAGTCGGTATCATAAAACCTTCTGGCTTAGAAGAAGTGCGCCCCATCCAAATGATCTCATTTTCCTTCAGCTCTAGACGCATCTTTTGTGTTTCCTAAAATAAAGTAACATGTTTCATTAACTGAATTATGTTTAATAAAACAAAAGATATTTTTTCTTTGCCCACATAGGGTTAACCCGTGTGGATGCTAATAATGCAATATTGCGTTTCGGTCTGAAGTACGCCGTAGCTAGTAAAATTATTGGGCAAATGGAATCTCATTTGTTAAGTCTAACATCTTATGCGATGTTATGGGAACTGCGTAAGAGGCGACTAAGGACTTTAACCAGTGGGAGGCTCCTTTGCACAGGATGTCGGCTAGATTATGGGTACCACAACAGCGCCTTTTTCTGCTTTAAAGCAGTAATGTGTCAACATTATTATGTTTCGATATGAAGGGCGCCGTCGCTAGTGAAATTACAGGGCAATTGAGAATTAACATCTTATGTCTCAAGGAGTCGAGCGCAATTGTAGTGGCGATCAGAATATTCGGGATTTTCAAAAATCCTGCGGCATTACATTGTAATGGGCAGGGCGTATCAATTACCATCAGCTGAACGTCCTGCTCGTCAATTATTGTCATAAAAAATCGTATTAATAGTAAAAAGTCATAACATTACTTCTCATATGTAATTGATTTATTGACATTTCAACAATTAAGTTATCATTTCCAGTGCTTTGGGAGAAAATTGCGATCTCACAGAGAATAAAGAAATGCTAGAAATATAGCTTATTCGTTCTTTTTATTTCACTGTCATATTAAATAAATCACTGCTAAATACTATGACAATCTAGTCCGAGGGTGCTTGATCGTTCAGTAAACTTTTAAATGTATTAAGGCGAAGAGTAAGCAGAAAACACGCAAACATGGTGTTTTTAGACAAGTTTTGTGGTGAAAGTATAGCATTTCGAGCTATGAACACTACTTAATCCTGTTACACATATCCTTAAGTCTTATTTGTAGGTTGCTAATGCTTGCTGTTAGTTATAATTAACACTGCCGAGCCATTTTGAACTACCACTTTTCTTTGAAGTTAAACAAGTTTTTTGGCATGGCGTGACGCATTTTTTTGGTATTTCTCTCAGAAAAGTTATTCTTATAGCTTGTACTTTTTTGTGTAGGTTCATTTATTCAGATTAGTAGTGAATAACGAGGATTGTAAGCGTATAAACTGTTTTCCACCAAAGATTTTGAAAATATTGGCTTTGTTACATAGATGGCGGACCGGCAGCCGTGAACTCATATCGCTCAAGGTCGCTGGCATTTAGTGTCGCCTTAAGAGACAATAAGGCTGGGACTGTATTATGCAATTATACATCTAAATAGACCCTCTCACTGCTAGACAACCGATGATAACAGGCCAGGTTTATTGCTTCTAGTGTGCGTGACAAGCTACGTCTTATACTCGCGATTTGTATGTCACTATATGTTAGTGTGCGTGCATTGCTCAAAATAATCTAATTCTTTTTCGACGCTTTCACAGCTGTCACTGTCAATGTAGGCGTATAAATGATCTAAGGAAAAATGTATTTTCTAAAATGAAATTACTCCTTATGTATATCTCATCGGAATCGGTCTAAATTATTAAAACTCGCTTCATTAACCGACTTCAAAAAAGGAGGAGGCTCTCAATTCGATTGGTATTTTTTTATGTATGTACACCGATTACGCTGAGATTTGAGAACTAATTTACGTGATTCTTCTTTTGTTTGATACGGAATAGTTGCCATTTGGTCCTATAAAAATTTCGCATAGTTTTGCCGAGTAGCTTTCATTTTATGAACATTTTTTATAAATATTCATGTTTACGTTGATGATGTTATTGTTTAGGTGAACGCATGGACTAGTAAAAAAAGAAGGACTCCGCGCGGTGATATTACCAAGTAAAGCACCTCTATGCTAGTGTGTGTGCGGTTACGCGGTATACCAGTTACACAATTTTTTCTCCCTTAAATAATCATATATCCACAAATACTTTTATAGAATTGTTTTTACAATTTTTCACAACGCACGACGGCATTTTTATAATATTTTATTGCGACGCAAACTCATCTGTCACAGACGATGGCAAATCTCATAATGGCGGCCGATCGGCTTGTATTAGTGTAAGTGTGTGCGTGGGGCTATGTATTTACACGCTTACCGGCTTGTTTTGGTGGCTCACTGTTATGTAAGGTGACACGGAGTCCTTATTTTTTTACTCGTCCGTGCGTGAACGATGTAATGTAATGTCTTGCATAAGAAGTGTATAAACTTAAATCTTTCTTAAGTTATTTTATACACTTTAGATTTTGAAGTTAGTTTTTTTAAAGGTAGTTTTTTTATATTAGTATTTTTGATTTCTGATACTTTTTGATATTAGTAGGATTTCTCACCTTGGAATAGAAGTATTTTCCAACAGCCACGTGCTCACCCTGAGCTCTCAAGTTGACCATGTCATACTCAGCGTAAACTCTGTCCCCATGGTCATCGAATGCAACATAGCCCGTGGCTCCGTTCTCCAGTCTCTGCTTCCTTATGTAGTCGAACAAGAGTCTACCGGTGATCCATATTGAGCCAGAATTGTCACAATCGGATGGAGGGGCGTTAATCTCTTCTGATTTGTTCATCTCACGAATCGCGGAAGCAAGAACGTAGCTACAAACGTTATATAATGTCTTGTAGAATTGTATATACATTAACACAAATAAAATTTTTAAAACAAAATTTTATGAACGATGCGGGATCTGAACCCACAACCTCCGGCGTTCCGTGCCGGTGCTCTAACCAACTGAGCCAACCGTTCAAGTAAAATCTTGTATTGCTTTGTTCAACTCAAAAACTCTTTTTCAAATTTGTGTATTAACCCTAGAAGTGAGTATCACTTTAAAAACATAACATATTGTAAGTATATACATTTATTCAAACAAAACAAATCCTATAACTATATTTACAATACTATGACTACATAAAATTAAAACAATCTCAATCAATTTTTAGGGAAGCGTACCAAGAATACTGGCAGCATTTCCGCGTTGGATAGCTAGTCTGATCTAGATCTTCAATTGTAACATATAATATATAAATATATATGCAAAGGCAAACAAATATTTCTTTATATCTTATTAATATTCGGCATATGGAGATATATAAGATACCAATACATTTTTAATTGTTGTTATGAGTGAACTCTGAAATGGCAATATGTCTTGTATCAGATTAATAAGGATTTATTTATTTAATGTAAACAATACAAATAATAAAAGTAATCATCGTACAATAGCGAAAGTTAAGACAAGTTTTAAAAAACTTTTGACGCAAGCTTTTGTAGCTGCCAAACATGGACCTTAAAGTATGCCAAAGAAAGATGGAACGAAGTATGTTAGAAGGACAGGCAATGGTAAATAGGAGACGATGTAATTTGTGACATGACTAGAAGTTAGAACAGGTTGGAGAAGAAAGCTAAGTATTTTTGTGACAAAGTCTAGTAGGGCTTTGACCTAACAGGAAATTGATGCCTGTTTATTTATTTTATATAATGGAGTATATTTCATCGATAGAGTAATATAATACCCCACAAATATACAAAATTTAAAAAAAATATTTAAACTTTTGTGCGTAACGTAACAGATCCGTCTGAAAGTCTTTTTCATTAAGACTTAAATATACGAAGTGCACGCGATCTTCGATGATCGGCTTATGAAAGTTGATGCGCGAAACCTGCAGAACCACCAGCAGCGGCGGTCGAAGTAATTTTTTTTTATGAAATTAAGGGACGAGAAGAACAGGACGTTGAGCTGATGGTAATTGATACGCCCTACCCATTACAATGCAGTGCCGCTCAGGATTCTTGAAAAACCCAAAAATTCGGAGCGGCACTACAATAATTGCGCTCGTCACCTTGAGACATAAGATGTTAAGTCTCATTTGCCCAGTAATTTCACTAGCTACGGCACCCTTCAGACCAAACACAGTAATGTTTACACATTACTGCTTCACGACAGAAATGGGCGACGTTGTGGTACCCATAATCTAGCCGGCTTCCTATGCAAATGAGCCTCCCACAGGTCCCAATGCCACACGCACCTATCCGGAGCAACCATAAATCCGCAATCTGCATTACGAACCATATCTTTAAAAACCTTGAATGGATGCGAGGGCAGCGCCAGATTCCTCAGCTCAATGTATCCCACCATACCCAATATTAGTACCTACGTCCACCTCTCTGTCAACGACTGTATTACATAAGCCTTGATATAATTTAAGCATAAATGTTAATTTACCCACGGGTATAAATTATATGTGCTAAAATGGCTGCCATGAAAAATAAAGAAAAAATTAAAACGGGGCCTAAAAATGTGCTAAAACAGTGCCATATCGTGTACGTACAGGTAAGGAACCATTCGAGTGCGAAACCGACTCATACCGGTTTCTTCCTTATCCTAAGTTGAGAAAATCGAGATTGCCAGTTCACAGTTGAAATAAGTTAGGTAGTGTTAGATTATAATAGCTGTGTCTTACATTGAGTCTTGTATATGGGCATGTTCGTTGGTCGCATTGACGAGTCTCAGCCCCAGAAGACCTTCCGGAGCATTGGCTGCGTCCAGGGCCTGTTCTGTCACCACCCACACGTAGCCTGTGGTAGTCATGTTTAAGAACGTTGCGTCCCGGAATATTATCTCTGCATCCGTTTTACTGAAACAATTGGTAACTTATCAGGGATTTTGTTATCTTTCTGGGGTGTGATTAATTTTTTTTATTATGACAATAAGAGACGAGACGAACGGGGCGTTCAGCAGATGGTAATTGATACGCCCTGCCCATTAGAATGCAATGCTGACGCCAGAGTCCCGATTATTTCGCAGTGATAAGATCACGAGTTGCTGCTTTTTGGTCTCGCATTCGCGCATCCGAAAACGATATTCTCAGTGTATGCTCTGAGCACCCAGAGAATACTCCATTACTGGCTTTCGGTGCATAGTGACATTAACCGGAAATAGTATTATCAGTACATTACTTATTGTACGAACCCCCCTTTGGGGCAATCTTAGTTTTAAGTTATTTAATTATTAAGTACTGTGATGTATACAATTTTATTTTTAAGTACATCTTATTCAATTTACTGTAATGGGCTTAAAATGCCTGAAATAAATGACATATTATTATTATTATATTATTATTAATGCCGCTCAGGATTCTTGAAAAATCCAAATATTCTGAGCAGCACTATAATTGCGCTCATATCCTTGAGATATAAGATTTGCCCTTTAATTTAACTAGCTACGGAGCCCTTCTGACCGAAACACAATAATGCTTACACATTACTGCTTCACGGCAAAAATTGACGCCATTGTAGTACCCATAATCTAGCCGGCATCCTGTACAAGGAGCCTCCCACATTTTAAGTGAGAACTCAAATAATATCATTGTCAAATTTTCTTTCTAAAACTTCAATTAAAAAAAAAAACAGTAATTTTAAAAACTAAAAAACCCGACTGCGTTTCTGTGTAATTTGGAAGTGAAAAACCCCTAAAACAAAAACGTCGTTAAACCCGATTGCACTTATCATAAGAATCGCCAAAGTTGCTACAATCTTTTTTATTACAAGAAAAACTGCAGCAGCCGGGACCCATTCTAGAAATGGAAGCTTGGTCAATTGAGAGTACTTACTTTTCATTGCAGATTACTCCAATCTACTGACTGGAAGGCTGACTTTCTAGCATGGGTCGCGACTGCTACAACTTTTCTTGTATTCAAAAATATTGAAGCAACTTTGGCGATTCTTAAGTGCAATGCGACAATTATATCCATGTAAAATAAAAAAAAAAATAAAAATTATTTTATATTTTAGGGATAGCATGAGTCCTCGAATGGCAACCACGTATCGGAAGACGGATTGTTGATAGGCCCCACACAAGATGGACCGACGATCTTGTTAAGATCGACTGAATAGGTATGATGAGAGCAGCGCAGGACCGATCGTCGTGGACATCTTTGAGGGAGGCCTTTGTCCAGCAGTTGACGTCTTCCGGCTGATGATTTTTTTTTTATGATAATAAGGGTCGAGACGAGCAGGACGTTCAGCTGATGCTAATTGATACGCCCTGCCCATTACAATGCAGTGCCGCTCAGGATTCTTGAAAAACTCAAAAATTCTGAGCGGCACTACAATTGCGCTCGTCACCTTGAGACATAAGATGTTCAGTCTCATTTGCCCAGTAATTTCACTAGCTACGGCGCCCTTCAGACCAAAACACAGTAATGCTTACACATTACTGCTTCACGGCAGAAATAGGCGCCGTTGTGGTACCCATAATCTAGCCGGCATCCTGTGCAAAGGAACCTCCCACTGGTGATGGTGATGATGATGAGGAAATACGAATCCATATGATATACAGGGATGTCCCTAGCGCACCGATAATGTATTGCACCGCGAGATAAGTATAATTTATAATCAAGGTTTCTGATAGTTTAGTACTCATTGCCCGACTAGGCCATATAATATTAGGTATATTACTCACCTGGCATACATAAGGAAGACCCGAGCCTGAGCAGATTTGACATCAATGAGCTTGTCGCTGAAGGAATCCAAGCCTGGCTCAAACTCTATCACCTGTTCAACGACCACCTTCCTGTCCACATCCTCGTCTATGCTTTGAGATGTCGTCTGGAATCTGAAATAAAAAAAATAATAATATGAAAATGACGCTTAACGTAATCTGTCTTGTAAGTGACTTTAGAATGAATCGGATTAAAAATTTACAAATATATATTAAAAAAAAACCATAACATTCTTAAAAGGGTTAAGAATATTCTAGTGGTACTACTGTAAGTTTTGGTATAATGAAAGTTTACATAGAGAAGAAGTGCAGAAAACTAAAATGCACAACATTATAATATGTATTACAAGCTATTAAATTAAGCAAACAAGAGAGAATGTCTAATTAAAGGCAGATGACAAAATTCAGTATAAAACAATGGTCATTTTATTGTAATATTTTTGTAAATGAAAACTTCATCCTTATTAGTACCAACCCTACTCTGTACCTCCTCTCCTACCTACTACGTATTACCACAGTAGTACGTAGAATACTACCAAAGAATATATAATAGTACACGTATGGAAGTCTCAACCCGCAAAATCAATTAAAGAAATAGGGACTCTTGCGGTTATACCATAAGGTGTAACTCAGATCGCACAGCGCTATTAACCTACATTTTTATTCACATAAAAGTTGCCTCTTTTTCTATCGCGTGACTCTTACCTCTTCTGACGACATCTTACATATATACTTAGCTCAGTTTTTTCTATAATATAAATAGGTATGTAACCGTAATTTTAAATCAATACTACTCCATAATATTCCAATGTGAGTTTTTTTTTTATTATTACTGTTTTACGTCTTAACTACTCTACTTCCTTACCTGCCTAGAATGGCCCTTCCATCAGTATCTGAGCTGTGTATCACGATCACCTTCATGTAGTTGAAATGCTTTAGAACATCGACCCACACGTCCGCCTGGTGGGAATACGGCGGCACAGTTCGCAGGAAAGAGACGTGTATATTTTTATCAGAAAACGCTGAGTCACGGGAGGATATGCCAACTACGGGAATGTGATAGAACCCGCTCGTGTATGACACAGCTGCTGGCGAGAGGTCTCCGGTAATTGGATGGGACACTACTACTGCGTACACCTGAACAAAGACAAAAGTAATTCTTATCAAAATATAGGACCATCGCGTGCAATTACAATTCTTTAGGGGAAGAGTAGGAATAATATTATATAATAGTTTAAAAAAACTAAAAAACACGCTAAAAAGGGCAAAATTCTCTTTGGTATTCGAAAATTTGCTAATGTACATATATAAAAATGAATTGCTGTTCGTTAGTCACGCTAAAACTCGAGAACGGCTGGACCGATTTTGCTAATTTTGGTCTTAAATTAATTATGAAGGTGTAAAAGGTGAATAAATATGAAAATACTCGGAATTAAATAAAAACAATGATTTTATTTTTCCTTTGATGTGTCCCCCGTCGTTCAGAAATCAAATTAAAATAATAGTTTAAAATGAATAAGTAATTAGAACTTTTATATCTTTCTAACTTTCTCATGAGGTATAAATTAAATTTAATTCTAGGCAACTATAGTAGGTAGATTAATTATAGTTGTTCATCATCTATCAGATATTTTTATGTAGATTGATAAATCTTAAGTTTTAAGTATTACAATTTAAATTTCTGAACGCAAACAGTTTGACATTCATAAGTGTCATTTTTGTGACCTACATGAATTAAGTGTTTTTGAATTTAAATTTGAATTATTATTTGACATTTGACACCAAACTATATGTAGATATTGATAAATTTTAAGTTTTGTCAAAAAATAAAATTTTTGAACCTAACCGCACCACAAAACAAAAAAAATAGTTTATCAGAAAACTTTAAATTGATTAACAGATTGTATCATAACTGTCTGTGTCTGTCAATATCGAATTGGAACTTTATGAATAGCCAATATTTTAGGAAAACGCTGTTTTGTAAGTAAGCAATATAATGTGTAAATTAAGAAAATAATAAAATTTCATTCATACCGAGCATTTTTTTTATTTGTTTTAATAAAAAAAGGGTTCCTTTTGTTTGTTTTAAGTTTATTTTATAAAAAGCTTAGGTCTTTTATTTATCCATTGAGGCAGTACGAAGTCTGCCGGGTCAGCTAGTATTATATAATGGTTGAAATTTAAAATTAACATCATTTCCTGCCTTATCGACGATAAATGATAATTATTTAGATTAACAAAAATTCTATTTTGCAAATTGAAAAATGGAATAATTTTATCAAAGTAATGTATTGTCATCGGTCCTCGATAAACCTACGAAGTTTGAACGAAATCTGTCAGCTTAGCGTATGATCAGCTGACGTCTAATAAACGAACTATATGAAATGCAAAACTGAAAAAACATTGGAGGCGGGTGAGGATCGAACCGTGAGGTCGTGGTAGGTCAACAAACCGTCGCTGATGAATTGTTATTAAATCTTTACTTTTTTATGACAATAAGGGACGAGACGAGCAGAACGTTCAGCTGATGGTAATTGATACGCCCTGTACATTACAACGCAGTGCCACTCTGGATTCTTGATTACACAAAAATTCTGAGCGGCACTACAATTGCACTCGTCGTTTTGAGACCTTATGTCTTTTATTAAGTCTACTTTGCTCAGTAATTTAAATAGCTACGGCGCTCTTCATACCGAAACACAATAATGCTTACGACATTACTGTTTCACGGCAGAAAAAGGTGCCGTGGTGGTATCCATAATCTAGTCGGCATCCTGTGCAAATGAGCCTTTAATTTTTCAATAATTAAAACTAACTAATATACTTTTATATTTTGTCAGAAAAACAATTCGAACAAGATCTGAACCTACCCGCACGTACCGCAACTATTACGGTTTCACGTCTTAACTGACTCTCGCGCCTCCAAGGCTTCGCTGTAAAAGCCTTTAGGGCTATCAGCACAGAGGAGGTTAGTAGTCGGTAGGGGGTGTTTACACCCGAGCCCGACATATGGGCCTTGTTTCGGGGTCTTCAATACGTAATTGTATTTTCCTTCCCTCGGAAAAAAAAGAATGGCCCTTCCATCATCACCATCCGTGTCTGAACTGTGTATAGATAGATATAATATTGCAGTCTTAAAATTGACTCTTGATAACTGTATGTATATCTATCATAATGTGCGAGATATTGGTGCGATACTTACTCGGTGTGCTATCAGGTCCTTACAGACGTTCAACGCGGTCATTATCGGGTTTGGGTCCATTAGAATTGAATAATCATGGTAAGTGACTCCGCGAGGTACATATTTGTCCTTGAAGTTAAGATTCTGAAAAGTAATAAATATGTTAATAAATTATTACCTATAAGTACTTAGGTATAATTATATAAATGTTATTTTCCTATTATCGTGCGCAAAGTTCGATATTGCGCATGCATTTGCTTTCCCAAAGTACCACTTTCCCACACGTTGACACGAGCGTACGGGAATGCAGCTGAGCGTGCGGTAATGTTTGAAAATAATTATAGTGATCGAACTTTGCGCAACTTAATAGGAAAAATTTTATACGATACTCGTGCGCATGTAGGTCATCCTAACGACCTACTTTGCGCACTTGTATCGTAATGTGCTATTTATACATTATCGTTAGACAAACTGCTATATCATCGTCAATAGTAGGGTTGGGTAGGCTTTAATGAAAAATGTCTGGAAAAATAATCGGCTCCAACGATTTTAATGAAATTTAGTATACAGGTAGTTTCGGGGGCAAGCTATCGATCTAGTTAGTAGTTTTATCCGTGTTTTTAGGAGAAACTGCCACAATAACATTTGAATACAAAGGTAAATTTCGCCACTATATACATGACTATAATAGCTCAGACAGGACATTGGGTGATCCGACAAACAGAAGGCCCTGGTTCGAATCCAGATGTCCTATTAGTTGTTTTTTTGTTCAAGTGTTGTACCTTCTTAAAAATCCGAGCAAGGCTCAGTCTAACTAAAATATTACGAACGATTTTTCTGTAGGCATACTTACCGAAATTGTATCTTTAAAAAACGCTACGGATTCATTGCTAGACAGTACACCTCCCACATTGTAATAAGTGGGGTTAGAGTACCGCCTGCGGTCGTCAGCATCGGCGAAACAGAATATTGAGAGCAGAACTACAAACGACCACATCCTTTCTTGGCTATCGTGTCTGGAAGTCTAGATACACAAAACAAAAATTAGGATTTGTTTAAAAATAGAACGGGACGAGGGAAGAACAGATGGCCGGAAAAACATAGATATTATTATTATTATTTGATTCTTAAATGGCACATATAAATGATTAATATTTATTCAAATAAAACAAATCTTATAACTATATTTACAATACTATGTCTACATAAAATTAAAACTATCATTACGTGGAAGGGTACCAAGAATCCGTTGACCGAGATAGCTGCCAGCGCTTGGGTTTCCAGTAGCCTTATTGAGGCGCAAAGATAGTATTTTGAACATTCTCCGCGCCTCTGGGCCACACGAAAGGGCATAAAGATATGTATATAAATTGATGTTTTTTGTGACTGGCAAAAATATATAAATAAACAGGAGTGGTCATGTCGCCCTATACATGTGTGCAAAGTTTCATATTAATTGCGTTGGGTTCTCAAATTTGAGGTGAACATACATTCTCTTATATTCCTACTATAATTATACATGTGAATGTAAGTTTGTTTGTCTTAATCTAGCTTCGTCTAGAACCAAACGGACGACACGTGGCCAGAAAACTTAAAAAATAAAGTAAGTAAGCTGTTTATAATATAAAGTTTTATTTTGTTTAGGGCTTGGCACTGACTTAAAACACAGTTAGCACAGATAGATAATAGTATTTTATTAATATTAAAAGTAAAGGTTTGCATAAGAGGTGTATTAAATAAAATTTTTAGTTATTTGATACTTCTCAGTTTTTGAAGTCGGTTTTTTAAACGTAGTTTTTTTTAATCAATTGCGTGCAGTTTTATCCATTTTAAATGATATGAAAGCTATTATTTCGATTCGTGACGTGAATATTTTTAATTTCACTTTTATTTTGTATATTAATAATTCTATGAGATAAATTTTTGACGCACAGTCTGACAGTTCCGTTGTGCGACTATTTCATAAGAAGAACAGGAAAAACGAAATAATTGTAGTGATAGTTGAACTTCTACAAATGTCGCAATTAACAAAAAAGATTTTAAATTTTGATATGAAATTTAGTAAATGCATTTGTTTCTGGTGAAGCGCTAGCACCAATATATAGCACTATATATAGATGTTAATCATATTTGAGACTCTCGCAACATCCACTTGACATTTAAAACACGAACATTTTTTTTAACATTTGTCGTGACAGATGGACAGAAAGTCAGACACACGATTTCCGTGTTTTCCCACTCGTCTTGCGTACAGTATTTTCATACAGAATAATAACGCGTTTTTTTGTGTTTTGTGTAATTTAAGGATGTAGGTACGCGTATGTACTTACCTTAAATAATTTGGGCAAGAATTGTAACTTCTACTACTGAAATAATAATAATAATACCTACTAATACTATCTTATCACTGAAATCTACTTGCTTTTATAGGAATACGATTCTAAATACATAATATACCATAATATAATATAAACAATAGATTTTAGACTTATAACTCGAATAATAGTTAAGTATGTAATTACGTACTAAATTGGGATGTGTTTTATTAGTTATTTGTGTCTAATTTCCAACAAAACCGAAAGATAAAAAGCACATAAGTTGTGTTATAAACTTACCTTTATTTCTGTAGATTCATGGTTATGAAGAGAAGATTAATAAAGTATAAAAAATATAACTTTGCTTAAATAAAACAAGGTGGGTCAGATCAGATGGATGCTGAGAAGTAACGGCAGATGGAGCTATCTGCGGTTGCTATGGCAACTGCACAAGCGCGTTAGAACTGAAATAAATCGATTCTGCAGACAAATATGTTATATAATGTTCGGTTGATCACTAAAAAGAAGAGGAGAACAGTAGTAGTGTCGTTTTCTAGAATCAAGTTGATTATGTTTAAGTATTATCGTTTACGTATCGAAGTATCTACTACCTCGTTAGCATTTACATACCATAGATAATTAATTAATAGATGACATCCATGCATTCTCGCATCACAACAGGCCAGGTTTATTACTTTAGCTGCATGACAGCTACGTCTTACACTCGCGATACTTTTGTCACTGTTTTAAAGTACAAGCGTTGCTAAAAATAGAGGCTAACAGTTCACCGCTATTTTTTCGACCTGTTCACAGCTGTCACAGCCGATCTAGATTTATAAATTATCTAAGCTTTCTACCATCTCACGGGAAGGACATTTATATCTTTGCGGTAGAACTCTGGAGACCTGAATTGAATAAACTTTGTGATAGCGTTATGTAAGTATTGTGTTTTGAGAAGAAAATTCTTACCAAATTTGTCCAAATTGTGGAAATAGTGGTAGGTAGCCGGTTAGGGCAATTAGGGAGGATGTCGCATGGGTTCTTAATGTAGATATAAAATGATGTCTGCCGTGTGAGTTTTTGGAGCTGATGGAGTTGTTATGGTGAAGATCGGTTGACGAGTCAGGGCTGTGTCACTGCGAGTCATGCGATCGGAGATTGAAGTTCAGTAGTACATTTGCTGTCATTGCATGACCGGATGTGAGAAAGCTGTAGTGACTTACACAAAGAAGTGACCGCCAAACAGCTACCATCACCTTTCAATGGGTAATGTTCGCTCTAAGGCAGTGTTACGGCGTTTTTTTTTATGGAATAGGAGGACAAACGAGCGTACGGGGCACCTGGTGTTAAGTGATCACCGCCGCCCACACTCTCCTGAAACACCAGAGGAATCACAAGAGCGTTGCCGGCCTTTAAGGAAGGTGTACGCGCTTTTCTTGAAGGTACCCATCTCGTATTATCCCGGAAACACCGCACAAGGAAGCTCATTCCATAGCTTCGTAGTACGAGGAAGAAAGCTCCTTGAAAACCGCACGGTGGAGGACGCACACATCCAGATGGTGGGGATATCGTAACTTGTGGCGTGTCGTGCGAAGGTGAAATTCGGCAGCAGGAATCAGGTTGAACAGCACTTCGGAACACTCCCCGTGATAAATGCGGTAGAAGGCACCCAATAAAGCGACGTCTCTACGCAACGCCAAGTGATCCAGCCGTTCACAGAGCGCTAGGTCCACGACAATTCGAGCTGCTCTGCGTTGCACGCGGTCAAATGGATCGAGCTTATACTGGGGTGCGCCAGACCAGAGATGACAGCAATACTCCATGTTAGGCCGGACCTGCGCTTTGTAGAGCGCTAGAATGTGGGCCGGCTTGAAGTATTGCCGTGCTCTATTTATGACGCCCAGTTTCCCATGTGCCCCTCCAGATGGCCACGGAATTGGCAATCGCTCGAGATTTCGAGACCCAGTATTCCGATACTAGGCGAGGCTTTAAGGGAAGTGTTCTCGAAGAGCGGTGACACGGCAAATGGGGTTTTTTTAGTGGTAAACGCGCAAACTTAAGTCTTCTGGGGGTTAAATTGGACAAGGTTCAACTTACCCCATTCCGCGACCTTCTCAAGAGGGGATTCGATAGAAGACACAAGTTTCTCCCGGCACTGGTCGACGTTTTCCCGAGAGAGACCTGCATGGCCCGTGTATACGGCATCACCAGTGCTGTCGTCTGCATAGCAATGTATGTTGGCGGTGTCCAACACATCATTGATATGCAGAAGAAACAGCGTGGAAGATAGCACACAGCCTTGGGGCACTCCAGCGTTCACAGGCTTGGGATTCGAGCAATAACCGTCGACAACGACCTGTATGCTGCGCCCAGTGAGGATGCTGGAGGTCCACTTGCATAACCTCTCGGGAAGCCCAAATGATGGAAGTTTTGCGAGGAGCGCCTTGTGCCATACACGATCAAAGGCCATCGCTATATCCAGGCTAACTGCCAGTCCTTCCCCCTTGCTATCAATAGCCGCCGCCCATCTATGTGTTAGGTATACCAGAAGATCGCCAGTCGACCGACCATGGCGAAAGCCGTACTGCCGGTCGTTGATCAACTGGTGACCCTCAAGGTATACCAAGAGCTGGCGGTTAATTATGCTCTCCATGATTTTGAAGAGTAGGGAGGTAATAGCAATAGGCCTGTAGTTTGCCGGATCCGAACTGTCTCCTTTTTTGGGATCGGATGGACAAGGGCTGACTTCCATGAATAAGAGTGCCGGAATAAACGCGTTAGCACCGGCGTCAACTCAGGGGCACACGTTCTAAGCACGATTGGAGAAATGCCATCCGGCCCGCTCGACATCCTGACGTCCAACGAAAACAGAGCTCGCCTAACAGTTTTCTGTCGGAACTGTACTTCAGGCATGGAGCTCTGACACCGCGGGATGGTCGGCGGTGTTTTTCCGTTGTGGTCAAGAGTCGAGTTGGAGGCAAAAAGAGTGCACAGGAGATCGCCTTTCTCTTTTGCCGTATGGGCCAGGGTGTCATTCCTCATGTGCAACGGCGGCATGGACGGCTGGTTGAAGTTACCAAGAGCAGCTTTCGACAACAACCAGAACTTGCGTGTTCCAGTCGGGTAACTGGAAAGCTGCTCGCCAATTTTGACGACGTGCTTCGATTTCGCACGGGCGATTTGCCGCTTAAAAAATCTGGAGGCACGGTTATATTTCCTCTTCAGAACTTTGCAGTTCGGATCCTTTGAGCCCAGCGCCGCAACCCAAGTACGATACGCCTGCAAAAAGTCAGATGCTGCTTTAACTGACGCATCAAACCAGGGCTGTGATCTGCCACCGATCGGTACTACAGAGCTTGGTATAAAAATATCCATGCCCTGCAGTATTACATCGGCTACTGCAACGGCGCAGGCACTACATCATCCGTAGGGAAACAAACCCTGCCCCAAGGGTAGGATTCAAAAAAGAAACGCATCCTATCCCAATCTGCTGACTTGTAGTGCCAAACGCGGCGGGTCGCTGGTGGTCTGCGACGTTGGCGTCGGATAGTCACTACACTCCCGACCAGGCAATGGTCGGACGTTCCGAGAGGGGCGTCGACAGAGACGTGGTAACCATCGGGATGTGTAGTCAGCAGAAGATCTAATAAGGACGGCATGTGCAGCCGCGTTGGCGACTCAACCAATTGAGACAGACCATACGTCAATGCAAAATTATGCACAGATCGCCCTGCGTAGTCTGTAGTACGTGATCCAAGCCATTCTGCATTGTGCCCGTTGAAATCACCCAAGACTACGATTTCAGCGGAGTTGATCTGAGCAAGCACGTCATCAAATGCCGCTTGAACGCAGCCCATGAGGTGATCCGTTTCTGCGTTACCGCTATGGGACCTGTAGACACACGCATAGATGCGGACGCGGTCCTCTAAATCTACGCCGAGCCAGAGAGTAGACAGGTCCCTACCCTCAAAATTGCCGAGACGGCGACAGCAGATATCCTCCCTAACGTACACACATACCCCGGCATGAGGCATGAAATTACGCTTAATTTTGTACCCGGAGTACGTTAAATATGACGTTTCTCTAGGTCGAGATATCTGCATCTTCGTAAGGAAACACCAGGTCGGCTGCGCCGTCTCAAGGTGGTGGTGGACGGCGTTTAAGTTGGAGTGAATTCCCCGGATGTTACAAAAGTCCACACCCTTGGACCTGGGGCTACCCTATTCTTTTTACGCCCCGGGGCAGCACAGGGCAGAATAATGATAGCCCAGTTTGACCTGGGCTATCATTATTATCATCATCAGCATCAGCTATTGCGGCGTTCGCTTGTGATTATCGTAAAGAATCCACTCTTTATGAAAGGTATTTATTTTCTCAAAATTGATTCCTTTAGATTTCTTTTTCATGTCATTTCTACCACTTACCGCTTTGGAAACAAATGGCGCTCCGAGAGAGAAGAAGCGGCGCTTGTGAAACGTCATATTTTGTCCAAAACTTCACTCTATGCCGTTCACAAGTTCCATAACTTCCAAACTTCTCTTTTCTTCTTCTCTCTGTACGCCACTTAAATACTGAGGCACTCATATTTCAAGCTGTTTTTATTTATTCGATTTGATATAACTTGATCAATTTATAATTGGTCGGACGTTCCGAGAGGGAATTAATTAATTTTTTTTTTATTTATATTTTATTAATTTATATTGTGTACACTAGAAGACGCTGTATTGGTAGGCCCATCACAAGATGGACCGATGATCTGGTCAGGATCCGGAATAGGTTGGATATAAAGGCAGCGTAGGATCTTCACGCATACAGCATTATAATAAAGCATTTTATTCAACTAAAAAAACAATACAATATCTTATATCTAACTTATATAAGATCCAGGTAGTCTTCAGCTGTTTGCCAATTGGCATAGGTCTCCTCCAACCTTTTCCTTTCTGTTCTTGGCAACCCGGCTCTAGGTCACTCGTTTTTTTCAAATTTGGCCAGGTCGTCCGCCCATCTTTGGCGAGGTTTTCCCCTGTTTCTTATCCCATTCCTAGGATACCATTCTGTGACATCTTTGTTCCACTTCTCCTTCCCACTTCTCATATGCTTAGACCACCACCCACCAAGCATAGAGTATAGTTCGAACGAAAAGGCCGGCAACGCATCTCTAGACCCAAGGTTTTGCGGATGTCCACGGCTGGTTGCCTCACTTCCCAGCATGTGAGTGTCTTGCCCCCTCTTATTTAAAAAAAAATATAAAAATCTTGAAAAACGAACATCATAAACGCGTTCCAAATTGACATCAAATAAATTGGTAATTAGGTAGAAGTTGTAACAATATAAGTGGCCCGAATATTATAACCAATTTTATAACTTAGGTACTAGCCGTTCCCGCGCGCTTCGCTGGGCGAATTTCAATAGGAAATAATTTAAATTTTTTTCATCTTATTACAAATACAATAAAAAAATAAGGAGCATAAACCATCTAGGATAAATTTTGCATCCAATGGTTGTAGTTTCATGTCGATACGATCAGTGGTTCAAACAAAGTTTACACGAACTGTTTTTATCGTTTAAAAGTACTCTATCGCAGTAGGAACTATTTAAATACAAATCTACGTGTCAGGTTGTGTGATGCTTTGGTACTCTCAAAATTTAATTATAATGACACTACGTATGGTCCTAGACTACGAGCCCGCACCAAAAGTACTATACAGCGAGTGCAAAATGCCTGCGCCCGGTTTTGTTGGAATATTCCACACAGATCTCATGTGAGTCCGTATCTTAGAGAAGCCAATATTCTGAACATGGAAAGTCGCAGACGGCTACACTTCGCTTGTATGATTTTTGGAGTTATAAAGACAAAAACGCCAGCATATCTCTATTCGAAACTTTTATGGGCAAATGAGGGCAGGGTGTTGAATTTTATAACAAGGAACATTGTAAAAGCTAAGCTTTGTCCTCCCAAGCATCACACTGCGGCGTTCAGGGGAAGTTTCAAGTACAATGCCACCAAGTGCTGGAATAATTTACCACCGCCGCTACGGGGTTTATATACAGTCTCGAATTTTAGAAAAAAATACAAAAAATACTTATTAATGACCAATACCTCCCTACATCTCCTGCCTTGGTGAACACTGTTTAAATTTCATTATATTATATAAAATAGCTTCTCGTATTTATTATTATTTTTTCTTCCTTATATATTTACACACATACGTTTTTTATTATTTTTGTTATTGTCATTATTTATTTTTAGTTACATTTTTTTTTTTTGTTAATGATATTTTTTTTCTCATAATAATTATTTTAGTGCCACAATTAATTATATTTTACTTTTAAAAATATGTCAGTTCAGCTCCAAACTTCAC
This sequence comes from Leptidea sinapis, assembly GCF_905404315.1. NCBI lineage: Eukaryota > Metazoa > Arthropoda > Insecta > Lepidoptera > Pieridae > Leptidea > Leptidea sinapis. The sequence goes on along the minus strand of NC_066285.1, from coordinate 2,552,691 downwards.
ACAATGGGGTCACTGAAAATCAGTGTTGTGCTCATAGTGTATGGACACAACTACAACTGAGTGGACTCCAGTTTTGGAAGACCACTGCCACATCAAGTTTTGCTTTTGTTCCTTTTGTATTAAGTTAAGTAAGTTAAGTATTAGATTAAGCATATATTTTGTTCTCTTTAACTTTTTTGTGTGAATGTGTCAGTTTTTCTTCCGAAATAAATTCATTTTCATTTCATTTCATTTCATTTCAAAGATAAGAAGATTAGAAAGTTGAAAGGGTATTTTTATGTAGAATAGAACACACTTAATACATAATAAACAGTTTATTAAAATAAAATTAGACCAGTTAACTTATGAAATAAATGTTTCAAGATAAGGACAGGCGTGAAAAAGATAACAGACGCAAAAATTATTGTCTTATTTTAAGGACGTCAGATTCTTCAGTCAAACTTACAAACATAAATTGCAATTAGAGATAATATCCTAAATATCTTACTAATCTTTTTCAGTGGAATTAATGAAAAACTATATTAAAACTTTTACTTTCGACATTGTTCTGACAAATTATTAGCTGATATTTGCTCCTATTGAAGAATGTTGTGTCAAAAACAAAGTTTCAGGCGTATGACTTTGTTTACAATTTGGAATAACGTAGTAACGTAGATTTTAAAACGAATTAATAAAAAAATATTTCAATGTCTCTACTGTCTACTCAAATATCTGTTTAGGTGTGTACCAGCTATTTAATCGCAATTCCTAAAATTTTTAGTTTCCAGAACTATAACAAACATGTTGAGTCATAAGATACTTAGTTCTATTATACTTTGATAAAGGTAAAACCTAACATTTCAGATGTTACGAAATTGAATTAGAAAAGTTAAGGACCTATATTGTAACATACAAAATAAATTTCTTAAAATCCGGTATTAAAAACATGTTTCTATACGATGATCCTTGTTCTATTAGTTAACCTAAGACCAAGACCAGGGCCCTTTGGATGCTGCATATCCAGGATTCCAACCATTCCATGACGGATTCCAGGGCTTGAGAGCTGCAGCAGCTGCTGATGCGGCGTGTTGGGCAGCACTAGCTGCGCCAGCTGCTCCAGAACTTTGTAGAACAGACAGTTTCAGGGCTTCCAGGTCTGCAAGACGATATTTTGTATTAATCACATTATTTTATATTAGGTTAATTACTGTGGGCTAAGTAGATGAGTTTTCCGCCCCCAGAAACCCATTCATATCTATAAGAGGTCCTGGGTGATCGAGTTTAGAGTGAATACTCGAAAAAACGCGATCTCCTCCTCTGTAGTAAATTTCATCCAAATTGATAGAGCTGATTCCAAGTTGCGGAAAATTTGAATTTGAAACGTAGCCTTAAACGGGTCTGCCTTAGACCCGGTATCCACCAAATCGGAGAGGAGACGAGAGGAGATAAGCCGCGACGCTGTCAGGATATTTTCACCAAAGCGGAGAGGAGATATGAGCTGTGAATAGCGGAAATGTGAGCTGTGAGATCTTGAAATCAGTCAAGTTATGTCTACGAAAGGCCCGCCTACACGAATCTCCGCTCCGCCACGCCGCTTGATCGCTCGACGCGGCACAAATTAAAAATTCTATAGATAGATGACTTATATATACACATATAACTTTTATATTAATAAATGTTTATAATTTGTTGATATTATAAATAAACAAATTATTTTTTGATTTGATATACCTGCACTTTGCAGCTTAGCAGCTTGGTTTTCAGCAGCGCGCTGGATTGCTCTGGCAGCAGCCGCCTCGCGGGCGGCAGCGATCCTCTGAGCTGCTGCAGCCCTGGCCTTCGCAGAAGCCAGCTGTGCCTGGGCGTGCACTGCCGCTTGTGCCGCCTGGAGTGCGTGGGCACGGGCTATGCGGGCGGCTTCCTCACTAAACGAAAATAAAGTAATATAAAAAAAATCATACGAATCCTCCTTCAGATGCAAGCTATGTATCGGCTACTCTGAAATAGGGACATCTAGAGAAATATCCCGAATTCGCCAAACCTAAATTAAAAAGAAACCAACTTGCTTGCTCAGTTAAAAGTTAGGTACTGCAAATTACAACTATCTAAATGAAAAACGAGGTGTCTAACCACATCTAACGGAATATTATCATCTCAAACACAGGCATATTATCACTTCAAATGACGACACCGCATCTCTTGACCTTTGTAGTATTTTCGGATGTCTAGTAGATTATATAGAGCATAATGATGCATGGTTCTTGTCTGGTTCTGCGCACGTCACCTAAAATTGTATAATACGAGTATTATATCAAGCAGGCTTAGTTGTTATTTGACTTGAAAGATGGGCTGGGAGTTATCAATTCTTCTCCCCGTGTCAAAGCCTCTTTTACTTTACGAAATGATATAGATTCATGACGTTTACTAGGTGTTGTTGGAATAGATTATGTTATTGCCAATCACTTAAGTAAATAAATATATTTCTATTTCTCACCCACCATCACACGGGTTAATCGCCCCTCCCCTAACCTAGTATAAATAAATTGGATGCTCCGAAGATTTTTACCTTCTGTGGGCAGCATGAGCAGCCTCAGCTTCCTTTGAGCTTGCAAAGCTTTGTTCTTCAAGCGCTGCATGTTTAGCTGCAGCAACCTGACGCTGTGCTGCCATAACAGCGGACGCTGCTGCTTTTGCCGCTGCTATCGCCCCAGCCACGTCTGAACTTGATTCTGCCCAAAATTAAAGTTAGTCTGTATAGTCATATTATAAATCTGAAGAATTGAATGCACTTATTCTGGATCTAACGGTCGAATTGTGTATAGTAGCCAGGTTGATGAGGAAAAAAGGCTTTCAAGCATTAAGTAACACCTGACACCTCTCAGGTAGTTTTCAGATCATGAATTAGGTCGGAAAAATAAGCGCACCTGTTTTACTTTGCCTGCGAACGCTGGCGTATCTGTCAGAAATATGTAAATACAAAGTTCTACAAGAAGAGAACATCAAAAACTAAAACGAAAAGAAGTGGAAAGTTCATCAAGTTGAGAACTCGCAATACGAAATTTGCAAACTTTTGTAATTCTAATTACAATAATATAATAATAATTTGCAATACATTTAATTATGATTGTGTGGATATAAATTTCACACCCGTAGTCGACTTTGGCCATTTTAAGCCGAACGAGCATTACTTAGCCAAGCATGACAGCTCAATCGAATTAAATTACAAAATATAGTGCTCTCCACGCCTAAAGTAGCTTCCACTTAAAAAAGAGTCCGGTCTAAGCCTATTTCTTACAGTCAGCCACAGGAGGTATTTTATTACAAACATTTATGTTAGAGGCAAAATCGAAAAAAGAACACACTCGCCTGGAATATGACGCGAACCTGAAGCCAATCTATACAGTTTTCCGTCAAAAAATAAAAACAATTTTTTCCTAGAATTTGAACGCATAGTTTTTCAAAATTTTATCCAAAGCGGCCGATGAGAAGTTTGATTAAACACATAAAATACTTATGTGTAAGTTTAGACTTTAGAGGACAAAGGCCTGCAGCACTGCCTTCTGAGGAGACAGGAGAACCTTCCATCTCCGTGTTATGATTCACAGCCGCTTCCGACTCAAATTAAGTAGGTACCTTTATCTCACATAAAGTAAATAGACCTAAAGAATTTACGGAGTTAAAACTTGAATCTATTCACAACAACTAAAAATCTGCCCTACCTTAGGCTCCTTTTTACCTGTAAGATGTAGATGCTGGCTAGATTATTGGTACCACAACGGCGCTATTGTCTGCCCGTGAAGCAGTAATTGATTTTTTTTCATGATAATATGGGACGAGACGAGCAGGACGTTCAGCTGATGGTAAATGATACGCCCTGCCCAGTAATTGAGTTTCAGTCTGAAGGGCGCCGTAGCTAGTGAAATTACTGGGCAGATGATACTTAACATCTTATGTCTCAAGATGACGAGCGCAATTGTAGTGCCGCTTAGAATTTTTGGGTTTTTCAAGAATCTTGAGTGGCACTACATTGTAATGGGCATCGGGATTACCATCAATTGAACGTCTTACTCGTCTCGTTCTTTATTGTCATAAAAAATACTGAGTGATTGTTAAGAAGGCTTACCGGCAGCTTCATGTAGATTTTTCAAAGGAGTGAGCTGGACGATATTGTCGTGCGGTTGTTGCAACGAAAGTCCCGTGTCCCATCCAAACGCACTTCTCTTTTCGGCCGCTTTGCCCCAACAAGTTGCAACCAAAGAGAAAACCAACTGAAACCAAATAACTATTATGTTAATAATTGTGAATGTGGTTTGTTTGTGTATGTGCGTGTATACATATTACATACACATGAGTAACTAGATATATATATTCTTATTGGTTCACAAATAAAAGGACGGAAACCATTTTGTGGTACCTCTACTATAGATAGATAATTTATAAGTCTAGATAGAGCCTGTTGCTGTTAGGCAACATGACAACAGGCCAGGCTTATTACTTTAGTGTGCATGATATCTACGTCTAACACTCACGACACGTGAGTCACTTTGTTTTAGTTGTGCATTGTTGAAAAAGAGGCTAACAGTTCACCGCAATTTTTTTTCGTTTTCACATTTTTAACATATTATGCATTTAACTTTTACTTATCGATAGCGATCAAAATGATTATTTTACAAAATAATATAAAACCACGAGTCCTTACCAATCCTTTGAATATTATTGCCATTGTTATTATCAAATTACAACTCTTCTCAAACCGTTCCAAGGATAGAATGATAGAAACAGGAATGTGGTCCACCATTTTATATTGTTGAACGCGGAAACGTTTTCTGATATCAGAAAGGGATCCTCAACTACATAATTGGTTTGAAATTACTTGTACTACAATTTTACTTGAACTGTTACTTTCAAAAGAATCATCGATTTATTATAACAGCTCTGAGATTACAGCATACTCGTCCTAACCTTTCTATCGGGAGAAATATATTCGATGTCCGTACTTAATACACGTAATCGTGGAGTTCCCCAGGGAAGTGTATGGGGCCACTTTTGTTTTTACTTTATGTAAATGACTTTCCTAAAGTGACTTGTTATCGATCCCTAATGTTTGCTGATGTCATTGCAATTGTTATATCGTCTGACATTAAACATGACAAATATAATGAGATTTGAAAAACAAAACTTTATGAACGATGCGGTACTTCATCTGAGAGTTGAACAAAGCAAAACAGAATTTTATAACGAGGCGGTACTCGAACGTTTGGTTCAGTTGGTTAGAGCACCGGCACGGAACGCCGGAATCGTGGGTTCGAATCCCGCATCGTTCATAAAGTTTTGTTTTTCAAATTTTATTCGTGTATTAATCCTAGAAGTGAGGGTTATCACTTTAAAAAAACAACATATTGTTTAAATATATTGAGCATAATAAAGAGTAAGTATGAGTTAGAAATAAATATGACGTTGGATAAAATAATCAAAAGGCTTGACAATATGACTAATTTAAATATAAATTTATCAAAGACAAATTATATACAGTTTAATGTAAAAGGACGTCAACAAATGCATTAAATATAAAATATATTAATACAGTTATAAATGAAATTGATAATGTAATTTTTTGGGAATACAGATTGATAAATATCTCAACTACACTAGACATATTGACAAAGTTTGTAACAAAATTAATCGTTTTGTCTACGTATACATATAATAGGTTAAGAAGAATAGGGTCACACAAGCTTATGACCTATCATAGATACGTTGCATCAGTTTTACGATATGGACTACTAATATGGGGTAATGGTTTATATTTTCAGCGAGTTTTTGTTGCCCAAAATAATTCTTACATGCAGTAGTAGGTGTACGGCCGTGGCACTCTTGCAAAACGCTATTTAAAAAACATATTCAGCTAAATTTACATGTATGTACATTTTCAAGTCTTGCAAATTTATGCGTAAACATTTATGCGTATTTTCACGTCAGCAGCTGAGACAGCCGCATAGACTGGTTTTGAAACATTGTCCTAAAACAAAACTTTTTCTTAAAAATAGCCATAACATGTGTACAAAATTATATAACACTTGCCTGAGGACTTGAAAATACTGACAAATGAAATGTTGATACCAAGACTCTTTAAATGGCTGCTTGAAAATATTTTTTATAGTATTAATAAATATTTAAATAAGTGTTTGCATGCTTTTAATTTTAGCTGGATAGAGGACACATTGTAATATTTAAGATCTGGACATATCCTTTTCCAAAGCAAAATAAATAATTTCATCTCATTCGGTACCAGCGGATTCGGCAGAAGTTATAAACACTCGTACAAGAAGAATTCCGTATAATCGTACAACATATAACAATATGTTCCTTTGAAATTATTCTGTTTCTTAAATTGCATGGTGGTCGTTTTACATTTCGCCATGTTTTTTTTTATATTTGATTCGTATAGCAACAACAAGGACTAGTAAAAAATAAGGACTCCGTGTCATCTTACATAACAGTGTAGCACCAAAACAAGCCGATTAACGTGTAAATACATAGCCCCAAGCACACACTTACACTAGGGGAATGGGGGGCTAGTTGTAACAGGGGTAAGTAGTAACAAGCATTTTTTAACTAGATAGTAGAAGAATATTCGTTTGATTTTCAACCTAACCCACTACGTAATACCCATTCTATAATATAAGCGAGAACAGTATCACGCCGTACGGCGCAGGTCGCGGTGTTGTGCTGGCGTTCCGATTAAGCCAGGTAATGGACTTTTTTATGTTTATACAAAATTGATTATCGTAGATTTTAAATGGTTTAGCAGTTGTTGATTTATACAAATACATTAAGCACTTGTTAAGTTTGATTATATTAAATGGAATTTAGGTAGGTTATTTAGGTTAAGAATAGAGGTTTTTTCCAAAAACCTCGCAGTGGGGTAAGTTGTAACACTTTTATGGGGCAAGTTGTAACATGTTACTTATAAGTTATTTATAAGTATAAATCCTGCAAGCAAACATTATTGCCTCTAGCTTGACAACAAATATTCCTAATATAGATTCATTCGATAAGTAATCTTTAGATATAAGTGTCAGTGAAATCATAAGTTCCATGGAAAATTGAAACACAGTAACTTAGATTTTACAAGAATTGAGGATACTTTATTTACAACAGCTTTACCTGGAAGTCAACCTGACTTTGAGCCGACTCCTCGTAGAGTGGATACAATGCATCATGTGCAAGATGTGGGCACATGTATTGTATGTATGTTTACTGAAGATTTTGTTATAATAAATGGCTTTGATCCTAATGTTCATTTATAGTTTAAGAAAGAATATGTATTTGTTAACATTTGATTACTTTTCTATCAGATTAAGATTAAGAGTAAAACTTAAAAGTTTGCTATAACGTACCTAAGGTTTATAATGCTAAAAATTTATAAAAAGTCTGATTACTGAAGTAGTTAAGATTATTAATGGCTAAATAAGTAAGCCTAAAATACCTTAATAGTCTTAGTAAAGAAAGTACATGTTATTTGTTTGTTTTCGTATATTTTCTGTTAATTTAAAAATTTAACTTAACTAGTTTAAACCTGTTTTAGTGTTTGTAAAGTTTCTTATGCAAAATATGCCAAATAAATCTTCAAAAAATATAAAACGGGCTTCTAATTCCTAATGTTACAATTTGCCCCAAGCCTGTTATAACTAGCCCCAGTCACGGGGTAAGTTGTAACACTAGTCAGTTTTTTTTTCAAAGCCGTTTCTACAAAATATCGTTACAGGTTAGATAACAAGATTATTGGGAATCAATAGTTGAGTAGTTGTTAATTGGAATAGTACTGCTAGATATCATAAATAACCAACAAGTAAGCTATCATAGCCAAGAAGCGTAAAATTGTTACAACTAGCCCCTCGCTCCCCTACTACATGCCGATGAAAAGGCATAAAAGGCATTTATTTTCTCAAAAGTGATTTGTTTAGAATTCTTTTTGATGTCATTTCTAATATACTAGATACTACTACCGCTTCGGAAAAAAATGGCGCTCTGAGAGAGAAGAAGCGGCGCAAGAAACTCTCCCAGCATTCTTTTTTTGCGCTCTTTTCAATAAAAATATACAATATTGTACAGTTATTTCTATCGTTATAAAATAATCACAATCTAGTCGGCTGTCCGATCATTTAGATATTCAGCTGTGGAGTAATAGGATTTACGACAAAGCCATTTTTTTTATAAAACATTTAATTTTATTTATGGATAATGCCTGAACAGTGGCTGGGACTTTATTATAGAAGTGTATACATTTACCCTTAAAGCTATTATGCATCTTATTTTATAGGCGGCCAGAAAATTGTCATCGTCTGTGACAGATCAGTTTGCGTCGCAATAAAATACTTTAAAAATGCCATCGTGCGTTGTGAAAACGTGTAAAATCAATAACATAAAAGTATTTGTAGATATATGATTATTTAAGGAAGAAAATTTTGTGTAACTGGTATACCCCGTAACCGCACACACACTAGCATAAAGGTGCTTCACTTGCTAATATCACGGCGCGGAGTCCTTCTTTTTTACTAGTCCGTGAGCAGGAATAGATATCTACTGTTACGTAACCAAAGCTATATAAATACAACAAAAATAGTCAATCATTTTGATTATCTTTATTATTATTATTTATTTATTTATTGAGCAATTCGAGCAGTCTATAAAATGCGTTCAAGGGATTCATTGAGAGAAAAGTTTAGTGAAATAATTATTATGACAGTACACTGCCAGTACATATACGAGAACCTCCTATACGCTCATAAAAATATTAGCCAATTTAAAAAGAATAGTGATGTACACAGTGTCAATACTCGAAACAAACATAAACTCGCAATTCCATCTACTAGGCTCCGTAAAATTGCTAAATCTTTTAAAGTGGATTGTGTTGTATTTTATAATAAACTCCCAAATGAAATTAAAATATTACCTATTAAAAAATTTAAATGTATCGTAAAAAATAAATTAACATCTAAGGCCTATTATAATCTAAAAGATTACTTGAATGATAGTTGAGAGTTGGAATTAATGTTCTAAATTTTGTTAATGAATATTGTTATACTCATTTGAATGCTATTGTAACTTTTGTACTTCATCCTGACTTGCACTAAATAACTAAAGTTTTACAGTGAATAAAGATTTTTTGACTTTGACTTTGACTTATATTATATTATTATTATTATTATAGGATCAAGTCTCTTGTAATAACTTCTCATACTTAACATATTTAGCATTTATATTAAAGGAGTGGAATCATACATATGATATTGTTATTATTGATCAATGGGTAGTTAACAATATATTACAAAAATAATTTTTAGGGTAGTGTTGATAATAAATACTTTTAAGTTGAATTTTATTTTCTCTTTCCTGGTTTCTAAAAGATAAGGTTTTATAAAAGACCTTACTTATGATTGCAACACCTACGTCCTGAACCAAAAAAAAACTTAAGTAGTATAAGTTAGCCTAAAGTCGAACGTAGTGTGTAAAGCGCCAAGACAATATGAGATTGTAAATACGATGGGAGTATGAATAAAACAAATAGGATGGCCATTACTTTATTTTGCTATTTTATCAAAAATATTTTTTGTATTGCCTTGCTTTTCTATGTTACCCTTGCATATATGTGCGGTGTTCCCGGGACGATACGACATGGGTACCTTCAAAAAAAGCGTGTACACCTTCCAGGCCGGCAACGCTCCTGTGATTCCTCTGATGTTGCAAGGGGCCATCCATAAAGTACGTCACACGAAATTTTGTACTTTTGAACCCCTCCCCCCGTCCTTGTCACAGGTTGTCACATTTTTATAACCCCCCCCCCCATCCTGATGTGACGTCACACATTTTTTAAATTTATGTATGTATTTAAAAATAATCGAGAGAAAACAGCTATTTTATTTTTTTACTTATTTTTATTAAATAATAATCTAATAAAATCAACATAAAGTCCAACATTTCATAAAACCGAAAAAAAAAGGACTAGTTAGAAAATAACGGAAATTTGCTAGAAACTGTGGCAATCATAATGTTAACAAGAGGAACAAACATAAACTTGTTATGCCTGCTTCTCAGTTGAGTCGAGTTAATAAGACCTTTATTAAGCGATGTATAATACTTTTACAATATTTTAATCCCAGAAAGTATACCAATCAAATGTGTTTAATACGAAATTTAAAAGAATTGGTAAAAACATAAATGATTTTCTTCATGATACCACAGACTCTATATTTATAAATGTTTATTGTACCTACGATATTACATTGTAATCCATGTTTTTGTTATACTTCTTTAGGCGCGTTATGAAAAAATGATGAGAGTGAAATTTTAACATGCGCGCGCATCACTATAACACTAAAGTAACAGGGTTCCTAAAATTTTCTGATGTTTGCGACATTCGTTTTTTTTTTTTGGTTTTTCGTCCATTATTAGGATAGGCAAAGGGTTCAAGCCCGTAAAGCCGAATTCGCTATTTAATATACTTAAATATCAAATCAATGGAATAAACTGGTATGTGTAAGCAAACCCTATGCTGCTTTTGGTGAAGAGGGTCTTTGGTCGTGATAATTGGGATTTCGGAGAAGTATTAATCAAATTGATTTGCAATTTATATTTCCGAATTTACAACGCGATTATTAAAATTGAGGTGTTACGGCAACTCGATCTACCAGTTTCATTATTAATTATTATATTCCAAGTTGCTTTAATTTTATCTGCGATGAAACGAGTTTTCGCTTCATGACAATCTACTTTAAAGAGCTTGGAGTATTTTTTACACATATTTTAAATTCTTCGCAATTATTGTAATGTTACTCATAATAAAGGTCATATAAGCGTTTACGACTTTTGTGGATATTGTTGCCCAATCACAAAAACAATGTTTGTTGTTTACTGTTACCGTTATTGGAGTAAAAATCCTGTCAAATTCCTTACAGGAGGAATTGAAGACTAAGATGTTATAGTGAAAATTAGCACTTTCACCACATTGTAAATATACACTATATGTATAGTGTATATTATATTTAAATTTTATGGTATACCCTTACGATAATATATTGCTCTAGTTCTATATAAGCTATCTCAATTAGTTGTTCTATAGACAGGTTAACAATATCTCTTCTATTTTTACATTTTAACCTGTTATTAATAATAATTAGGGAACCTCCATGTATTACTTATTGCCTTACATTATTTAAAAAAAAACCCTGCGTTTCTTGCGCCCGTTCTACTCAGGTCTGAGGCACTGTATTTTAAATGGGTGGTAGTTTTCGATGTTCAATAAGTGATTTTGAATCCTATTTTGAATGAAAATCAATTTGCGTTTCTATTTTTTAATATGGTAAATTGGGTCCATGGATATTTAGGTTAATGTTTTATATTATTTTGTAATATTGTGGTAAATACACGGGCCATACATCTGTGTCTGGTTTTAGCGTAAGAGAAAAAATAGACCTATTAAGTAAAAGTCGTCCATCGGATTTCGGTATTTTTTCCAGAACTATGATATTAATTTTTCTCTAATTATTTTGGGGCCGTCTGTACTACGTAGTTAATCTTTGGCAAATTGGCACATATTATTTAATAATATCATAAATTATAATTTTTATGTGCATTCGTCACGGTAAGCATGACACAGTTAGAACCAGTTGATTAATGAGCTCCAAAGATACTGACCTTTTTTAATGCTGAGAACAAAATTTAAAATTATGTTCTAATACATAGAATTGTAAAACTGGATGCTCATTATCTTCTTTAGCAAAAGGTGCAGTTCAGATTGGGAAATGTTTAATGTGAGGTTTCTGTCACCACACCAGAGGATGAATATTGCAGTGTGCGTAAACTGAGAAGATGTAAAATAAATCATATTAGTGAGACTTTAGAGTAGTTGTTTCTTTAAATGATGTAAATAAGTAAAATATCTTTTATTATTACAAATTACGACTGCCATGTTTAAATTCTCTTTGATTACTGCTGACTGCATAGAGAACAGATTTAGGGTATGTTTCGAGCGAGCACTGCACAGTTCTATCACTGTAAAAAAATTCGTTCCGTTAAGGACTGCCAGTATACTGCCGCAGTACCCTAGGGAAATATATGACGTCATAAATCGCCGCCATATTCTACTGTGAGAACGAACGCACGAACAAAGTAGAAGTACTGAGAGTATAATATAGGGTATGTTTCTGATATGCACTGCGAGCACTGCACAGTGCTATCACTTTAGAAAAATTCGTTCCGTTATGGACTGTCAGTATACTGCCGCAGTACCCTAGGAAAATATATGACGTCATAAATCGCCGCCATATTCTACTGTGAGCACTGGCGTTTTCGAGCTAAGTAAGGTATTCGGAGTACTTTGAACACGTGATCAGTCAAAACCACTCGAATGTCTAGCTTTAACGCTCATATTTTTAGTTTGACAGTACTCCAACAACAACTTTTTAATGAAGTAGAAAACTTAAATACACTCATTGAATGCTGCGTCAAAAAATGCGGCTGACAGTATACGAGATTGCGTTCTGTTTTAAACAGTAACCAGTTTATCCGGCTTTCAAGGAACGGTTTCACAGCAACATAGGTATTTACTCTAGGGAGAAGAATGACAACCACGTACAAAAAAAGCGGCACAAAATTAGCGCCATCTGTTGAGCACCCCTTGAACATAATCGAGCGGAAAATTTCAAAATAAGATTCGTTTAAATTTTTATATATAGGCTACCTATCACTTGAGATTTCACAAGAAACACAAGAAATAATACCACACGCCGGCAGACATTTATTTCTTGTGAAGCAAAGTGCAAACGTCAACTTCAGTTGCCAGCCTTAAAAATATTATTAGAGAGACCGAACTTTAGGTCTCTTATAATGACCGAGAACTTGGCAACACAGTTCTGAGTTCTGACCCCCGTAGGTATTCCGAAGCTAACGTTGAGACGACCCCCCCTTGCAAGACTTTCACAGGATGCTAAATTAACGTCATACTGTACAGTTGTCGCAGTGCATATCGCAACATACCCATAATGAGCATATACTCATATAGTATGTAAAACAGCTGACAGATGGTTTTGTCAATGTCATATTCAATATTATGTTGTTTTATTTGATCCGTCTATCTTTTGGTTAGGGATGGCGATTCTTTACGAAAAAGATCGATTTTTAAATCGATTCGAATCGTAGTCTAATGAATCGATTCACGAAACAATCGAGGCCTACAAAATCGATTCTTAAAAAATCGATCTTTCTTTCAAGTTTGCGTTTACAATGTAAATTTGTATCAATTTTACTAAAAACAAGATTAATATTGCAATTAACGATATCTTATCAATAAAATCAGGGAATTCAAAAATAACAATTATTTTTATTACCGTATCAAACTATAAGATGAACTATAAAAAAAAAATAAGTATTTATATACTGAATGTTTTTATTGACAAAAAAGTAAAAAATAAGGTAAGAGTTAAAAGTTTAAATATTAAGCATTGGGAATTATAACTGGGAACTATAGTTCCCAATGCTCAATATCTAAACTTTTTAAAAACAACAGTCTTTCAAGCCTTTTGGGATCCAAGCGGTTACGCTCATCACTTGCGATGTTTCCAGCAATTGAAAACAGGCGCTCACAAGGAACGGATGATCCAACGATACTCATATACATCATGGCGATTGGGTGAACGTGATGATAAATGGAGCTCTTTTGTTCTTGCCAGTAAAGTACAGGATCATACTTCAGGTGCACAACTGCCTGCGATAAATAATGTTTGAATTCTTCATTTAAGCCTTGATTTTCCTGTGCAAGTGCATTGCATAAAGAGAGTTGCTTTTTCACAAGCAACTTATGAAAATCCCATATTCCGTTTTTCATATCCTTATCAGCGCTTTCTATTGCGTCGACTTCCTCACTATTATTTTGTGGAAGTGATTGTCGTGTAATATCCAAAATTGAAGTGTTTATTTTATTTATCGCTCGAGAACAGGCTACATGGTCAGTAAAATGAATTTTTTTAAATCTAGGATCTAAAATGGTCGCAGCAGCTAACAAATGAACTTGTTCAACATTTCCAAATCTTTTCTTCAAGCCGTCCACAATTAAAGTCCTTGTTTTAACACCAATATCCGTTGAATTTTTCATTGTATTATATGTTTCAGTCAGACAAGACACGATGGGTATAATTTTACTGGCTGTAACGTAGTCTTCTCCCGATATTTCTTTAGTTATTACTTCTTATGGTCTCAATATATTTATAAGATCTTTTATAAATTCTAACTGCTGTGCAGTTAGCATTGTTGGCGCTTTAGGATACTTGAGTAATATTGGCGCAATTATTTCGGATAACTCAACAAATCGTTCCAATTGATAAAAAACAGAATTCCATCTGGTACACACAGACTGAACAAGCCCCAAAGGCTTTGTTTGATGACCCTGAGCTTTCTTTAAAGAATCAGCAGCATTTGTATTATGTTTAAAATATGTGGTAATATCTTTGACAGCTGTTAGTAAATTCTTGGCTTCTTCCAGTCCATCCTTATTGTCAAATGGTTTTGATGCTACTAGGTTTAATATATGGGCAAAACATGGCATGTGTTTATTTTTGCCATAAACATTTGTGACAGCTTTAACGATATTAGCGAAACGCTACCACTTTGTTACTTGTGATGCCCCATTTTTCCGTCATATTGATAATAACTTGTGCTAAGTAGTCAGCATTGTGTGGTTCTGTTAGAGCAGTTACACCAAAAACTATGCTCAATAATTTACTTTCATATATACAATGACCAGTTAAGCCTAAGTAGCTTTGACTATTATGCGAGTCAGTCCAAACATCTGCAGTTAAAGATAGTGCTTCTACTTCTTGTATTTTTAGTTTCAGTTGTGTCGAAAGAATGTCATATTTATCGTCAATCATGTGGGTCATTGTTTTTCTGGCTGGAACTTTATAAAGTGGTGCCACTACTTTCATTAAATATCGAAATCCTGTTTTTTCCACAGTATTTAAAGGCAACCCATCTTTTGCGATCATGAAGACTATTGCATTGGTTATTTGACCACGCTTAATACCAGTATCTGAAAATAAATAAAATCAAGTCTTAATTATTGATCCTGTATGCATCTCACTTTCATAAAAAAATATTCAAAAGATTTTAGTTTCATGCCTTACCTCCAAATGATTTTATATTTGTTAAGCAAGATGTCAATGTTTGCTGTTTTAAGACTGATACATTGGTAGAAGAAGAAGCCACGCTTTCAGCACCCGAATTATCAACATTTTGCAAATCTGGAACTGGAACGATGTCTAAAGTCATGTCATCAACAACCTAAAACGAAAAAACATAGTTACTTCGATTTATTTAATATCGATTTTTATTTTTTTCGAACTCAGTACATTGGAAAACAAATAATGTGACATAAGAAATGGTTTCACTAACTTGATCATTTCCATTATCATTTCGTGCATTACCACATTTACCACCACCACTTTCACTCTTCTTTTTGAGACTTACGGTCTGAATTGTTGGATGACGTCTTAATAAATGATTGCGCAAGTTTGTTGTGTTTCCCTTAGTTTTTACGTCCTGGTGACAATATTTGCATGTGCCTCCGAAGTCTTTTTTAATAAAATGATTCCATAAATCACTTCTACCCGACATGCTGAAAAAATATATTTATTCCTCATTTATTATATGTATTAAACTTGATAAACAATGGTATTTTAAGTAATTAGTCACTAGTTTCGAGTAATATTCAAAATCCTATTAGGATTAGTTAGCATAATTTCTTAATGAATTTAAAAGAATATTTTATATGAAAGAATAGTTTAACATTTTATAAAAAAGTAACCTTTATATAAAAATAGCACCAAATGTGAATCGATTAATTAAGATACGAATTGCTTTAAAAATTGATATTTTTCGGAAAGAATCGCCATCCCTAGCCTGGCGATTACTTGATTAAAATAAAATTAGAGTAAAAGCGATAGTTTATTTTTAAAATGATAATGGGCTTTACTATTTTTTCTGTAAACAAGATGAATAATTTGATGCTTTGACGTTAAATAGATAATTGGACATAAAGTAATCGTGAATGAAGTATGAACACTTCCATCAATAAGAATTCCACATATTACTTATTAGTTATTTCAATGCTGATTATTCCTGTGTAAAAGTAAATTTAAATGATAATCACAACTAACAGAACAAACTGAAAATAATAGCGTCAAAGTAAAAAATAAGAAGCGCTTTACTTATTTACTTACCTACTCTCAATTAGTTATTATTTCGCAACAAACACTACATGAAAATCTGATGAAAATCAATCATGAAAATACTTATATTACGCTAATAACAGTATTCATTAACCTTTCCGCATCAGCGCGCTCCGGATCTCGCTGTACACTATAGATCGGCAAGCTTCCGGCATTTTCGCGGCATTTTCCCCGTGTGTATTATTTTACGTGTAGTTATAAAATGCTTATAACTAGGGTGATTTGAGTGACTGTCACTGAAAGCTATTGAAACAAGCTATAAGACCATGTATAAATTATTCATATTGTCTTTCTTTTTTATTTCACAAAGACTTTTCATTCGAAAAAAAGTGTAAAAATAGGTATATTTTAAAATAAATATTGTTATTATTGTTAATTACTTGTTTTATTTATTTCCTTTTATGTTTTTTAACGAATAGTATATGTTAATTATAAAATTAAGCTTAAATCTCCACAAAGAACGATCTTCGTGTAAAGTCTTGATAACGACCGCTCGCTGCGCCGGCCGGGAACAAGTGGACACATAAGTGCTTTGTCCGTAAAGCTATGACGTCGAATATTGGTGGCCTTGAATCGTAACGGATCGAAATGTGTTTGGGAATTCACTCGTTCATAACTGCGTAGGCAAATAAACCATCTTGTACACCTAATAAGGGTGAAAACTGGATGAGGTAAAAGAGTGCCCCGCGGCACAGCCGCTCTCATTGTTTTTTGAATTACCAGTGCCCGCGGGCACGGCTGATGCGGAAAGGTTAAACGACAACAACAAATGAATAATGCAATATCAATCGTCACAGATTATAAATACATAAAGTCAAAGACTACAAACGTAACTTTTTTATTAAAGAGAGGCGAGTAAAGGATACTAAACATACAGCCATCTCGCGAGTTTATGAGTAGTTAACTCTTTAACCGGCAGCACTCTTATAATTCAGGCACATTCAACTAAATGCAAATAATTGTATGGTTTATACCAAAACAGAAAAAATCGAATGTCGATTTTCAAGGGTGATATATCGATTCAGTGAATCGACACAGTACTTCATATCGATTTAAAAAATCGATATTTTCTGCTCGAATCGCCATCCCTATTTTGGTCATTCTCATTCATCTCAGATCTGTCATTACTGTAGACTTGACGAGTGTCGGTGTGAACGTAGTTGTTAAATTCTCTTTGGTTTTAAATTTGCACCGAAATTGATTTCACAAAATTAAAATGAACCTATTTTAATTTATTTCTAATTCTAAATAATCGATTGGCATTCACTGGCTTTCACCTAAATTACAGGTAGGAATATATTTTTTCCAGTTATTAAGGTATATCTAAAATATTTTATTATTTTCGGATAAAGTGCCGACCGATTATAAAATTTTTCTTTACCCGAATAAATAGTAAAAACCTCTTTAAATAATATATTTAACAATATCAGTGGTATTTATCCATTCGTTATTTCAGAATAAAAGTGATTATAAGTGTAATATATAAATCAATTTAAGGGCATAGGTATTATAAAACGCGTCCAACTTTTGTAATTATATATAATAATTTTAATATATTTTAATAAGGGTCGTTTGGTTGGATCAAAAAAACTAGTGCTTTAAACATGAGCAAGCAGCCAGAAAAACCAGCTACACCACAATTCAAGTGAGTCCCTATTTAATTAAGTATGTATTATAGTTATTTTTCTGTTAATTATAAATCTTAAAATACTGATGGTTTATCTTAAACTGCAAATATTTGCCAAACAAAGATTGCATTTACATAACACTGTAATATTTCACATACTAGGTACTATCCTATATATACATATTTTAATTGGTTCTATTGAAAACTTGACTGTTACTAATTATGATTCAAGGCCTTTGATGTTTGGTATATTTTATGTTTTGTTTAGTAAAGATCGGTATGCATCATCATGGCTATGTTTCTATTTCATATTATCTAATATATAAAATTCTCATGTCGCGGTGTTTGTAGTTAAACTCCTTCGAAACGGCTTGACCGATTCTCATGAAGTGCATATTGGGTAGGTCTGAGAATCGGACAACATCTATTTTTCATCCCCCTAAATGTTTAGGGTGGTCCAAACCAATTTCTTTTAAATGTTTTTGGATTTTTTTTTTAAATTTGTTTTATTATCATTCAGCATTAAAACATACACACAACTTCAAATTTTCACCCATCTACGATCAACAGTTACTTTTGTATCGTGATTTTAATATCGGCAATACAACGTTTGCGGTGTCAGCTAGTCTATTCTATACTATAAAAGTATAAGTTGAGTTGTAAAATCCTGAGATAATTTCCTTGATTATCAAGATGCAATTGTTGTTAATATTAAAACAAACATTAGTTCTTTACTATGTACATAATTTAATTAATATATTACAGTGTATTTCCTGTATTCATGTGCAAATAATATGCTTTTACTCTGTACTTAACAGAGTGTAATTATATTAATCAATGCCCTTGTTCGTAGGTAGTTGTTGCATTTGTATAGAAAAAGAAGCCTTATTATGTATGAAGTTAGATCAATTTTTATATATTAACATTTAACACATTACTTTTTAAGTTTGTAAAATTTACTGTTTGGGTACCTAATATTATGTAGTCTATAAATTTCAATTAGTTTTTTTTTTATGGAAAATAATTGTAATAATATTATAATTATAGTATTTTAGCTATACTGCACCTTATATTAAGCTACTAGCTGACCCGACAGACGTTGTTCTGTTCATAATAAAAAAAACTCTTGCGGATGGAATTTTCGAAAATCCGTTCTTAGCTGACCTCTATTCGGTGAAAAGAATATTCCTACCAAATTTCAAGAACTTAGCTCTAAAGGTTCCAGAGATATTGTGATGAGTGACTATATATGTGGAAATCTCTTATATATATATAGATAATATTTTTTCCTAGTAGATGACGAAATAGTTATTTTGAATTTGAATAAATCTCTTAATTTACTATGTGTATCTGGGAGATCTAGTTTAAACTCTTAGCCAGCTAATATTACAAATTTAGTTGTGTTTATTTTGGTGCTACTTGTTTCATTGATATATATATTGAAAGTTACAATCTAAGCTAAAGAAAACAGTTGCAAGAATAAATATAACAATTTAATATTTACTTCAAAATGTTTTAATTGTTTTTTTTTTGAGCTTTACTACTAATTATACTACCCCCGGATGAGTATTCTATCTAAGGTACTTCCCAGTGTTGACTCTCTCTATTTGTCTGAGGCCTGCATTCAGTTGTTCAGGTGTGAATATTCCACCAAACATGTAAAAGAGAGAGAGCATGCCTTGTGCATCTTTATCACAATGAGTCCCTTTTTTGCTTTGTCCAAGTAGTCCAAATGTGATTCTAAATTGTGGCACTAATCCCCCTACTACAAAGAGGAGAAACTGAATGAATTAAACTAGTTAAAAATAAGAAAAAAAAATTATTTCTTTTCATGATACATTGCCCATGTGTCCAATATTTTTTTAATTGTGTGAGGCAAATTAACAATATGATTCCTTTTCAGCCTGCTACCAAAAATTATAAATGGAGGAATCGCTGGAATTATTGGAGTATCTGTCGTCTTTCCGTTAGATTTAGTAAAAACTAGATTACAAAATCAAACTATAGGGCCAAATGGCGAGCGACAGTATAAAAATATGTAAGTACAGTTTTATGTTAGTACTTTTACTTATAATTAAGGAACTACATATAAAATAAGTATGGCATTGGCCATGTTTCAAAGTATATTTATACAAGTATACATAATAGGAACAGTTTGATATCTATATCATTAGAGCAGTATAGTTTTTTTGGATCGGCAAATAAGCCTGCAGTATACTGAATGGTAAATGATCACACTTGCAACAACAAGGAATTACATGAGTTTGTCGGTTGGTCAGTTGCTGCCAGGATATAAAGGACGCGATTTGCACACCCACATGTGATGCTGCAATTCCTAGTTATTTTTTGGAATTCCAGGACAAATTACGTACGGGTGACCTGTTAGTCCCTTAATATCTTACAATACTACAGGAATCATATTTGCTGCTGGCGTATCAGAGCCGATATACGCGCATTAGTTGAAAGTTCTATAGACCTTCATGTCACCCTCAATGTCAACAGCTATTTAGAACACAGTTCCGGTAATAGATGCAGTTGAAAACATGATGACGCGTATCTCTCTCATAAGGGAAGCTGTTTGGTGAATACTGGATCCCGATTAGTGACATTCTTTTGAGAAGGCGGAAACTAATATATTATTAGTCTTAACCCCAAATTTCCTGAAGTATAAGTATCTTCCCAACGAACGGATTAAAATATTTTGTTTTACGCCGATTCAAAGTTTATCTTCTTACTTAGTCACTCGAACGGTTAGCTCAGTTGGCAGAGCACTCACACGGAACGCGAGAGGTCGTGGGTTCGAGTCCCGCATCGTTGTTTAACTACTTACGTTTTGGAGCTAGCTGTTTTGCCATTTTCGAACATGCTTTAATAGAATAATAATATTTATTATTTAATTTTGCTTCTTAGTATTAATACGACGATAATTTCTCAGTAGCGAATAATCGATTGCACATGTTTAGGACGTGCGTTAAGGTATCGGACTAAAAATCGCTACTCCTGACGATTCTGGTAAGGAAAATGGGATTATTAGGCAAACTATTTAAATTATTGCAATATCATCGATCCTTGATAAGTATGCAAATCAATCTGACGTTTTCAAGGGGTTGAATATCACGTAAAAATTCCGTTACATACAAACAAACATATGTAGGTATCTAGGTAATAAAAGTGGGACATTGAAAGATCTTGTAATGATGGTAGAAAATTAAGAACTCCATCTTTGTGATACCTTGACATCTTAACAATCTTATATCTATCTTTCTTTTCCCGTCTCAGCATTTGTCTTGAGGCTGTTTTCTTAAGGCGATGTTTTCCCAAAACTAGGCAAAAAGCGCTCGAACGTATATATCTATAGCGTTAGATATACGTTCGACGCGGGCATGGCTGAGACACGACCCGAGCGATGCTAAAATTCTCTAGAAAAAAACATATTCTCAAAGTGAACGGTGACCAAAATAAGGTTGAGAAACTATGATCTAAACACTTTCAATTTAAATTATTAACGCTATTAAAAATATTGTTTTTACTCAATACACGAATATTATCAAACGAAGTGGTAACTGGTACCAATCTTATTCTTAATATTATAATTTTTTGTGATTATTTTTACTATATTATGTCTTAACATTTTATTAATTATTGTATACTAGCTGACCCGACAGACGTTGTTCTGTCAATAAACAGTTCGAGAGGTAAATGCGTGGGTGGGATCGTGACACGACAAAATATATATGTAAACCTTCCTTGAGCTTCATCGAATCTATTACAAAAGATTTCATTGAGATCGGTCGAATAGTTTAGGAGTTATTAGGGAACATACAAACATACATTCTCTTTTATATATATATAGATTGTAGGGTCTTTTAGGTTGGCCAACTTGAATGTAGCAATAATTATTGATTTATGTTAGTTTTCTAATAATAATTATAAACCGAAACCACTGGAATATTTGCATGTCTGTCAAGACGAAACATGTGTAACAACGTTACCTGTAAATTTTTCTAGCAAATAAAGAACTTTCACTTTGACTGGACATTGCCAATAAAAAAATCGTCGACTACAACGTGCGTTTTTTCAGGTTGGATTGCTTTAAGAAGACTTATGCAGCTGAGGGCTACTTCGGCATGTACCGAGGGTCTGCCGTGAACATTATCCTCATCACACCAGAGAAAGCCATCAAATTGGCGGCCAATGACATGTTCCGTTTTTATCTCACCCTGCCTGATGGGTAATTATTTATGATGTTTTACATTTAAAAACATAATATATCACGTTGAGTTATGCTTTTGAAGTTCTTACTTCTTATTAATTTTGAAGATATTCCACCTTCGCACGACACGCCACAAGTTAGGATATCATCCCCACCATCTGGATGTGTGGCGGTTCTCCACAGTGCGGTTTTCAAGGAGCTTTCTTCCTTGTACGACAATCGACATTTCGACGATACGACATGGGTACCTTCAAAAAAGCGCATTCACTTTCCTTAAAGGCCGGCTTAAAAAAAAACCTAACTATTGGCGCGCTAGGCAAATATTATCAGTGATTTTTTACGAGGCACGCACCATAGACACCACGATGTTAGTTGGTCAACAGCTAGACGATTTATATTTATATCAGTCACCTACCTCATGCCTCTTGTTACTCATATTATGTCTACTGGACCACAACCAATGGACGAGAATTAAATAAATTTTAATATGGAGAAGTTGTAAATTAGAAAAAAAAAAACATAATCTTTAATTGTATAAAAATAATTTAATGACATTTAAATAAAAATAATATTTTGATTGGTTGTAATTAATACCTTCTTTATTACAATATTGTTCTTTGTACAAACGCAAAATTACACGAGGAAAGGATTTTTGTTTTGCTACGCCTAAAGAAGCACCCAAAACATTTGCGTGCGTACACACACACTTTTTTTTAATGTTATTAGCACGGAGAAGTAGTCTTAATTAATACGTATAGATGTTCATAATACTTTTGGCAGAAGTCCTATAGACATGTATGTTATGACACAGTTATTTAATATTTGGCTTCATGCCATTGTCAACCACAGAATTGCTGGATTTTAATAATTAAGTTTTGCGGTTAACTTATGGTTGTGAAACATGAAAACCCTTTGCAAAAAATGCTACTGTAATACTTACAATAATGAGAGTCACAAAGAACAGGTATAGTAAAAAGACGGTCAGAATTTTTACTGGATACAATAACAATTATTATTGCATAATAAACTTTTGTGTACTGAGAGAGGAGAACAAACAAGCGTACGTGTAAAATGATTTCTACGATGCTACAAAACCAGAGTCACAGGAGCGGTGCCGGCCTTTTAGAAAAGAGCACGCGCTTTTTTGAAAGTAGGTACTCTTGTCGTATCATCAAGGAAACAACACGCTTTCCATAGTTTTGTTGTATGTGAATATGTAATACGAGGACGCTCCGAGAGATTTGCAAACATCCCGGGAGTGTTCTGATTTTACGTTTATTCGCCGGTGCAAAATCTAAGCACCTCGTCAAAAACGGCGAGCACCTTTCAAATTAAGGCGACACTAAATGCCAGCGACCTTGAGCGATATGAGTTCACGGTTACCGGCCCGCCATCTATGTAACAAAGCCAATATTTTCAAAATTCTTGCGTGGAAAACAGTTTATATGCTTACAATCCTTGTTATTCACTACTAATCTGAATAAATAAACCTACACAAAAAAGTACAAGCTATAAGAATAACTTATCTGAGAGAAGTACCAAAAAAATGCGTCACGCCATGCCAAAAAACTTGTTTAACTTCAAAGAAAAGTGGTAGTTCAAAAAGGCTCGGCAGTATTAACTATAACCAACAGCAAGCATTAGCAACCTACAAATAAGACTTAAGGATATGTGTAACAGGATTAAATAGTGTTCCTAGCTCTAAATGCTATACTTTCACCACAAAACTTGTCTAAAAACATCATGTTTGCGTGTTTTCTGCTTACTCTTCGCCTGGAATACGAAAGTTCTGGGCGTTGTCAAAAGGTGCCCTCTCGTTGTAACTCCAGCAAGCCGTCTCTGCCGCCGTTGCTTATGTGGAATGACGCCCTGGCCTATGTGGAATGACGCCCTGGCCAACGCGGAAAAGGAGAAAGCCGATCTCTGATGATATACCAGTGGGAGGCTCCTTTGCACAGGATGCCGTCTAGATTATGGGTACCACAATGGTGACTTTTCCGCCGCGAAGCAGTAATGTGTAAACATTATTGTGTTTCGGTCTGGGCAAATGAGACTAAGAAAATAAGTCTCAAGGTGACGAGCGCAATTGTAGTGCCGCTCAGAATTTTTGGGATATGCAAAAATCCTGAGCTGCAGTTTATTGTAATGGGAAGCCGGAAGGGCGTATCAATTACTATAAGCTGAACGTCCTGCTCGTCTCGTCCCTTATTGTCATAAAAAAAACTCGAAGTGATCTTTGACGCCGCGGCGTCGTTTGCAACAAAATAAATCTGTAGCCTCTTAGAAACAGCTCTCTTAATCAATACTCGTTCCCGCTATCGAATGTTATCTATAAGATTCGGTCGGCGATTTCCTTCAATTCAATAATGTGTCGTAGATATGAGAATAGTTACTTATTATTATATATTGTATTCTACTTATAATGTTATTACCTGGCAAATTAAGCAAAGTTATATTATTTTTAGAGTTAAACTGTTTCTTGGACATTGCAACATTATTTTTCCAAAATTAAAACGTAGCCTATGTTACACCTTATTACATCAGCTACCTGCCAAAAGTCCCGTCAAAATCGGTCCAGCCATTTTAGAGATTAGCCGGAACAAACAAACAGACATACAGACAGACGAAAATTGTAAAAAAAAATATTTTTGTGTATGTACCGTATATATGTTGATATACATGTGGTAAAAAACGATGATTTCAATATTACAAACAGACACTCCAATTTTATTTAAGTATATGTATGTATATATATATATATATATGTTTAGATGAATTCCCTTAGTATTAATAACTTTTTAATTATTTCCTCAAAATAACGCCTTATTCAATGAATATTTTGTTACTCTTCAAAATTGTTTCATCAGGATTGTATTTATGTATGTAATGCGTTTAAAATTATTGATTTAATGCTTTTACAATTTTACCTTAGATAATTTATACGTCTAGATAGACTGTGACAGCTGTCAACATGTCGAACAAAATAGTGGCGAACTGTTAATCTCTATTTTTAGCAACGCATGCACACTCAGACAAAGTGTCTAACCAATCGGGAGTGTAAGACGTAGCTAATAAACCTGACCTGTGACATGCGATAGTTTTTTTTATATACATAAGATTTTATAAACATATGAATATATTCATTCGGTATATATGAATCTAGGCTTATTATTATCTATCTAAGCTCATTGTCGCTCAGAGGGCATTGGAGAGGGCTATGCTCGGAGTTTCCCTGCGAGATCGAATAAGAAATGAGGAGAACCAAAGTCACCGACATAGCCTAATTGATTGTGATTGCGGTCGGAGTCTTGCTGAAAAAGGGCTAGGTAGGTAAACAGTTATAAAAACAACAGATGATATGTGAAAGCTACCATTTTCATATCAGTTTACCATTTATCATAGGTATACTATAAATTCAAATTGCAATATTTTTATTGAAAATCATTTATTGAACGTCAAAAATTAACCACCCATTCAGAATAGACTGCTTCAGAACTGAGAAGAACGGGCGCGAGAAACTCAGCGGGCTTTCCATATGGGGGCCCCATTGCAATTTGAAATCGAGATTAATGCCAAGAAATATAGCAGATTCCACCGGTTTTACGACCACTCCGTTTAATAAAGTATTCGCATCTACATTTTTGACATATTGCGCGGTAAATTTAGTAAATTTAGTTTTATGACACTTCAACAACACGGACGAGTAATAAAATAAGGACTCCGTGTCACCTACGTAACAGTGAAGCATCAAAACAAGCCAGTTAACGTTTAAAATTTAAATACATAGCCCCACGCAAACACTTACACTAATATAAGCCGATCAGCCGCCATTATGAGATCTGCCATCATCTGTGACGGGCAGTGACATCCAGTGTGGCCGGTAAATAAACAGGGACTTTACCTGACAAATTGGTTAATCCATGTAATGTGGTGTGGTTGTGTTCTAAGTTTTTTTTTCTTTTTTTTATAGAATAGGAGGACAAACGAGCGTACGGGTCACCTGTTGTTAAGTGATCACCGCCGCCCACAATCTCTTGCTGGTGTTCCAGAGGAATAACAGGAGCGTTGCCGGCCTTTAAGGAAGGTGTACGCGCTTTTTTTGAAGGTACCCATGTCGTATCGTCCCGGAAACACCGCACAAGGAAGCTCATTCCACAGCGTTGTAGTACGCGGAAGAAAGCTCCTTGAAAACCGCACTGTGGAGGACCGCCACACATCCAGATGGTGAGGATGATGGCCTAACTTGTGGTGTGTCGTGCGAAGGTGGAATTCGGCGGCAGGAATCAGGTTAAACAGCTCTTCGGAACACTCCCCGTGATAAATGCGGTAGAAGACACACACTGAAGCGACGTCTCTACGCAACGCCAAGTGATCCAGCCGTTCACAGAGCACTGGGTCCCCGACAATTCGAGCTGCTCTAAGTAGATAAATCATTAGCTGTTTCAAGATGGTGTTTTATGATAACAGGTATGTCTTAACCAATATTCTACTACTGCAATACGAGTTCATCTTTGATCTGGTGCATCCCAGTATCAGTTAATCATTAAATCGCGTGCAACGCAGAGCTACCCGAATTGTCGGGGATTCAGTACTCTGTCAATATTTCCATCACTTGTGTATTTACCTAGCAACCAAATCACTATAAAGCAAATAGGTACTTATTTGATACCAGTCAGTGGCAAACAAACGAATTTAAGAATGAATTTTGTGTGGGTACTCTTAAAAATAAGAAATGTTAGTACGTCATTTTTATATCAGTTAGAACAAAGATACTGCAAACAAGACTTGGACACAGAAATTAAACCCTGCGATATTTATTTTTAATTTAGAAAACAACTGACTATTAGAAAGGTGCTTTTCTTAATATCACGGCGCGGAGTCCTCCTTTTTTTAGTCGTCCGTGTTCAACAATATTTTATGTTTTTTAGGTCGTTGCCCGTGTTCCGTCAGATGGTAGCGGGCGGTAGTGCGGGAGCCTGCCAGATCGTCATCACCACACCGATGGAACTGCTCAAAATTCAGATGCAGGATGCTGGGAGAGTAGCCGCACAAGCTAAAGCTGGTAATTTGTCAAAACCTCCCATAAGATAATCCTTTATACCGGCTATAAGTGTCGGAGCAGTTAGTGAAATGATATTTTGAAAATTTTTACTAAAAAAAACCCTCAAGGTTTTATACGTATTACTCCCACCATAGTACGATGGCAGCCATTCAAATTAAAATATTTTTATTAAAAATAGGATGTAACATCGATTATTGAAAGTCAAAAACTACCACCTATTCCAAAACGAATGCCTCAGACCTGAGAACAATGGACGCAACAAACTCAGTCGGCTTTTTTTTCATCGAAAAAATATGTTTACAAAGTAATATTGTACAATTAAACTTATTATTTAATTAAGAAAGTCATTTATATTATAGTAACCTTTACCACACAAACGTTTTTTAACTTTTTTTTTTTGATCCACTTAATACTTTTGTTTTGAACATTTTCTGGGATGTTGTTGTAAAAGCATATACATCATACAAAAGACTAACTCGACTTAGTCGAGTAGTAGGCGATATAAGTTTATGTCTGTTCCTGGTGTTAACATTATGGTTATGACAGTTTCTAGCAAATTCACTTATGCGCCTGTGAACATACATTACATTTTGTTTTTTGAAGCAGAATAATAATGCAGACATAACTACCTCCATCCCCGAAACATATAAAAGATTGAATCAGTGTAAACTGGTCGTTCCAGAGGGTCGTACGATCGAGCGGGTGACAGCTCTTCAGCTAACGCGCCGCCTCATCAGAGAGAGGGGTATCCTGGGGCTGTACAAGGGCATCACCGCGACTGCAGCACGGGACATCTCCTTTAGTATCATCTACTTCCCGCTCTTCGCGACGCTCAACGACCTTGGACCAAAACAGCCGGGAGCCAGTGCGCCACCATTCTGGTAATCAATATATAATCAACTAGCAAACCCGACAGACGCTGTTTTGTCAATACAAAAAAACTTGTTGTAAGTATTCGTGAATAATACAGGTAAAAGCCGTTGGAAATGTGTTATCAAAGTTAATGAGTCAAAAATGAAACAAATTCGTATTTCTGAATTACTTTATAATCTTTTTTTATATATATATATATATATATATATATATATATATATATATATATATATATATATATTTATTGTGTGCGTGTGTATGTCACTGAACTCCTCCTAGACGGCTGGACCGTTTTTGATGATATTTCTGTGTTCCAGTGAATTTGAGATTGGTGTGTCTTCAGGTGGATTCGAGAATGGTTTAGATTCACACTTAAACTACCTCCTAAACGGCTGGACCGATTTTGATGATATTTCTGTGTGTTCCAGTGAATTTGACATTGGTTTAGATTGTCAATTCCGTCCATATAATATAATTCTCCTGCTCATGCGTATGTTAGTGAATTCCTCCTAACGGCTGGACCGATTTTTCAAATTTAAGACGTGTGTACAGGACAACGTCTGTCGGGTAGTATTATATAGTAATAAAATCACTAGTATTGAATATCGTATTTGTGTAAACAGGTTTAATATTACTGCATTATAATTTCAAATTAACAGCTTTAACATTACTGCTTTATAAGTGCCAATTTTTTTTTAAGTATAAAAAGGGATATAGTAGGTACACTATCATTAAGAGATAGACATATGCCAGGACTTTTTATACGCTTTATATTAGCTTCACCTGTATATTTGTGACCGACTTCTTTGGGCGTGATTTTGACCAACTTTAAACGGCTAGATTTTGTTCAAACTTTGTAGATTTATCGAGGACCGATGACATTACACTAATTCGATAAAATTATTCAATTTTTCAATTTGCAAAATATGATTTTTGTTAATTTATATAATTTTTATCTATAGTCGATAAGGCAGGAATTGATGTTAAAGTACTTAATAGTTTTAAAAATACGCTTTTATAGAAAATTTTACTAAAAAATGAAAAATAAATAATAGTTAAAAAAACTAAAAAGCACGCTTTATAGAAAATTCAACTAAAAAATAGAGAGTTAATAGGTTGAGATATCCGGAATCCATATTGAGTCCTTGCTTTTCAAGCATTTTCGATGCTAGCGACATCTATCTCCCTTCCGGTTTGTGCGTGCAGTGCCACCTAGTGTTTCTTTTACGGACCAAAGTTGTTAAGTTGGAATGACGCACAAAATCTTTTCCTCATAATAAGACTCAATGTACCAGGTAGACATTACCTGGATTCCGGATATCTCAGAAAAAATAATAGGTAAGTTTTATTGTTTGTTAATACTCTCTATTATTTGTTTCGTCTTCGATATCCGGAATCCATATTGAGTGACATGTTTATTATCTCCTGGTACTCTTTACGATGATGCTATAATGTGTTGATTACATAAATAAAATTAAATGAGAATTAATTAAAGTCGATATATTAATTATTGGTATACAATAATTAAAGATCAAAATATCATCTATTTGACAGCATTAAAATAATTAGATAAGGAAAGGGACTCCTGATTATTAACATTAGGAATGATGTTTCTGATAGTACTTCCGAAATGTGTGTTCTGATTTCCAATTTCCCGTGGACAGAATCTGATCTATGCTAAAATTTTCGAACCAGGTGGGGCGTTAATTCCGGCATCTTTAAGTGCTGATTTTACCCAGCCCCCTATTATTGTCCTCGTAGCAGGTCGTGGACTACCCCTGGTTGTAATAAATAAATGACTGTAGTTGCCTTTCTCACGGCGTTCCTGTGATACCTGTATCAGACGTCTAATCCAGTACACACAGCAGATCTTTTGGTTGGTATTCTTAAGCATTTTCCACCCGGACTGTCTGTGATCAGCCTTATCAGTTTTCGAGCCGAATACTGGCCAAAGCAAGACTGAATCACCTTCATCTATAAAGTTTCATGAGCCTATATGCAGCAAGGTGAGATCATGGACTCTTCTGCCGGACGACAATAATAACAAGATTGCAGTTCGTTTAGAAACTTCAAACATATTATTTTCATTAGGATTGATTTTAGATAAATGACTTATAAGAATTTTAGGATCCCAAATAGGGGGTTTTAAAGATTTTACTCGTGATACCGAAATTGCTTTTAGTATATGCTTAATAAAGAAATTTGAAGATAAATCAACGTTATTGGTGATATTGGTAAAAGTTGAAAGCACGGATTTATGAACAAGTATAGTTCTATAGGCCAGTCCTTCTACATTGTGGAGGTAAGCTAAGTATCTCTCTGTAGGAGAAGGAAATTTAAATTTGTTGAACCCTTAGCACACCATTCTTTCCATTTTCTCCATGCTGGCGCATAAGTGTTAAGAGTGGATTTTCGCCAACTGGATAGCAATAAGGCTTTATCTTCTTCTGACCAATCCTCGATTACCTCTGACCACCCAAAATCAG
Source organism: Leptidea sinapis (assembly GCF_905404315.1). Lineage (NCBI taxonomy): Eukaryota > Metazoa > Arthropoda > Insecta > Lepidoptera > Pieridae > Leptidea > Leptidea sinapis. Next base: position 2,522,168 of record NC_066285.1, on the reverse strand, counting down.
CCACGCTTCCAACTGGATTTCTTGTATTCGAGGTGGATGCATCCACGTCCTTGTGTCTACCAGTACTCTGTGAAGATTTGCAATGCGAAACGGGGCTTGTATTGCTCTGCGCTGGATGTCGGCTGTCGGCTATCCAGAAGGATCTCGTCCATTGTGGGGCTATCAATATGTAAAGACCCTGAGCCTCGTTTAAGTGCTGCAATACCAGAGGAATCAAGTTTGGCGGGGGGAACAACCATGCTAGCCGAAAGTTCCATTGTTGACAAAACGCATTGTGAAATAGGGCTTGACTGTCTTGAGTGTCTCTCGTTACGTAACAATCCACTACATGTGCCGTATTTGATGCAAACAGGTCCACGACTGGAGTTCCCCACATCTGAAATATAATTTGAGTGGCTTCGTTTGTCAGATGCCATTCGGGTAAGAGGCCCCTTTGGCGTGACAAGGCATCTACTTCGACATTGTACCGCCCCGGGAAGTACTGAGCTGTTATGCATTTGTCCAACTCGTCTAGGAGAACCAGTAACTTCTTTGTCAATTTGAGTAATTTCTTTGACTTGGTCCCACCTTCCTTGTTGATATAAGCTACCACTGTGCTGTTGTCGGTTTGGATCAGAATGTGACATTGGGGCAATTGATACTTCTTTTCCGATATTGCTGCAAAAACTGCATATAGCTCTTTAACATTTACATGCTAGCGTTTCTGTGTCTCTGTCCACTGACCTTTAATCATGGATTGTCCAACCTGAGCACCCCATCCCATATCGGAGGCGTCCGTTGTTAGGAGATGGGAGAACGGGGGACTGTGAATCGGTGTCGTACCGGAGGCTGCGTTGTACCACCATTTCATTTCTGTCACGGCAGGTTCTGGCAACTGAAACGGTTGGTAAGGGTGTAGTTTTGGAAGCTGTCGACTGTAATATTGTAACGTTCGACAATGAAGCCTTCCTCTCCGAATCACAAATGTGGCAAAGTTGAGTCTCCCCAGTAGGGACTGGGCCTGTTTGAGGGACCAACTGCCTTTCGACATCAGTTTCTGAAGTGCTTTGCGGAGCGTAGCGCACTTCGGCTCTGACAAGGATCTCGTGTTTTGTTCGGTGTCCCATAGAATTCCTAAAAACTCTAATTGACGAGTCGGAGCCAGAACAGATTTGTCGAAATTTATCGTCCATCCCAGTGTCTGCATGAAGTGTACTGCAAAAGCTATGTGATCGTAAAGTATCCGGCGATTTTGATTTACGATCATAAAATCGTCGAGATATATTACGCACCTTATGTTGTGTGACCTCAGATGTTCTGCGATCCAGTTTGTCACTGTGGCAAAAGTCCTTGGTGCTGCGGAAAGGCCGAAGGGTAAGCAGGTCATCTGGAGCAGTTTCCCTTTGTAGCTCAGTCTCAGGAATCTGCGATGTTCTCTGGCAATCGGCACGTGAAAATAAGCCTGGCTCAAATCTTATTTTGCCATCCAATCTCGATTCTGTAAAAACTGTGGCACTCGGAAATGGCTGAACAGATGGAATTCCTTCGTTTTTACAAATTCGTTTAACTTTCTGAGATTGAATATCGGTCGAACCGATCCATCCGACTTCGGGACAAGAAAAAAGGTTGAAAGGTAACTGGGAGAAGTTTCGGCTTCCTCTAGAATTTGAGACTTGAGCATCACTTCTATTTGTTGGGTCATTGGAACACTCTTTGGTTTTGAAACATTCCAGTACTAGATGACTTGGGGTTATTAGGGGTGGTTTCAACATAAAAGGGATGCGCATACTTTTTAAGATTTGACAGACATGCGGTGGTGCTCCAATTTTTTTCCAGATATGATAATATTGCTTTAGACACCCACCCCGAAATGCTCGCGAGTCATGCACGGCGGTTGAAATGTCTAGTCGGGGAGTCAGAACGGTGCTTTCTTGGTTTTCCAATCTGTCGTCCCCTCGATGATGCGGATCTGTTATCTGAGAATGATTTTGATTTAATAATTTTTCGTCTTTTAGAGCTGTTACGAAACGGCTTTTCATTCAGTTGCTTGCTTGTGGAAGGCTTAGGAATATTATCATTCCTCTGAGGTTGCCTAATTGAACTGTTGCTTTATCCCTGTGTTGTACACATTGCTGATCTGGCGGCAGACAATTTCTCGGCCCCCCCAATTTTTTGAATCAAGATATTTATTTGTGCGTTTTTAAACAAATACTCTGCGGATGGTGGGATTTTCCTCAGAGCTTCAGAATGATACTCATCAGTAATTTGTTTAAGAAGCAGTTCGCGACGGTTCTGAATGGTATCAGCTCGCCTACCGCAAGCAAGTTGTATTAAATCATCCGTAATTTTCATGTAAGTAGAATCTTTATTAAAAGATTGATTAATTTTTTGAAACAGTGAAGTAGGTGTTAGATTTGTTTCCTTATTTCCAGACCAATCAATTATTTCTTGTAATATTTTACCCAACTCATCTTTTTGTGTCAAAAGAGCATTCGTCATAGCAGAGAAAGAACGTTCTAAAAGATATTGGCGATATTCTTCAGTGGATTGAGAACCAAAACGTTTTAACTCGTCATTAATTTCTAGTTCTACAAATCCAGGTGTCGTAACGTATTTCTTTTGTACTTCAGCAAACCGTACCGAATTCCATTCCTTACAATTAAATCTTTGCAATTCTTTTAACTTAGTGAGGTACTTTTCATTTGATTTAGGGTAGATCGGATCTTTAACTATAGTAGATGACTCAGCTAAAACCAGTTGATTTTTATCCTGATCGTTATTTGGGGGCACTAATGAGAAACTCGAACACGATTGAGAACCCGATGTCTGCATTGAGGGTACATCAGAATTTAATGACGTAATCGGAACATTATTTAAACACGACGTTGCAACCTCTAAACAAGATTGGTTTTTTGTATTTGAGGTATTCGCAGAATTAAACTGATTATTAATCATATCTGATTGAGATTGGGTAATGATATTTGTTAAGAAAGCAACTTGTTGTGATAATAATTCAAATTGGGAATCACTTACTTGGCGCACTCGTTTCGACTTACGAATGTGTGATTTTCCCTGCTGCTTGAACTCGATGACGAATTGTTGCTACTTCTTTCTTCATATCTTCTTTTATTTGAAGCACTTATATTTTCACTAATTGAATTAGGCTCCATTTAGAAGGGAGACAAAGTAAAGCTTAAATAACTTTTATTAATTTAATTTGCTTTACTAAATTAGCTAGATCGATGTGAACGCAACGAAAAACGACGCTATAATGAGGAAAAGATTTTGTGCGTCATTCCAACTTAACAACTTTAGTCCGTAAAAGAAACACTAGGTGGCACTGCACGCACAAACCGGAAGGGAGATAGATGTCGCTAGCATCGAAAACGCTTGAAAAGCAAGGCTTTGACTCAATATGGATTCCGGATATCGAAGACGAAACAAATAATAGAAAATAAATTTAAATTGAAAATAGTGTAAAAAAAATATATTTTATTGCAAAAAAAAGCGTGGGATGCTTTTTAAGATATTATTAAAATAATAATTCTTCTACACCCCTGGCTTTTTTTACAATAAAATATATTTTTTACACTATTTTCAATTTAAATTTGTTTTCTATTTTTTACTTGAATTTTATATAAAGCGTGCTTTTTAGTTTTATTTAACTATTATTTATTTTTTTGTAGACCTATTTATGATACACAATTCCACCATATATTATTTTGTTGTATCAAAGGGCTTAATAAACAGCGTTTTCGTTGAACGCTCCCAGGCAGCTTTTTTTCCGACATCTACAACGGTGCAGTCGTTTTTGAGTTTATATATATACGTCGTGAACAGACGCGACGGAGGACTTTGTTCTATAACATAGGTTCTCAACGTAGGCGATATCGCCCTCTTGTGGGCGTTTGAGACTTTCGGGGGGGGCAGTAGAAGACCCAGAGAAAATTAGGGGGCATTGAGATGGCGTAGATGGGGCGTGGGTAGATTAAAAAATATAGTCTAAAAAGGAAGGAATACACGAAAATAATCTAGAAAAAACATATTCTCAAAGTGGGCGGTGAGCAAAATAAGGTTGAGAAACTATGTTCCATAAAATGCAGTGATTTCACACGGCCGCGGCGTGACCAACATTTCGCGCGGTATTAACTGTTATGCCACAAAGTTACCTTGCTCCGCTGCATTTAAAAACTGAATATTTTTAACTGACAACTTTCGTATTTAAAATATTTTTTAAACGGTATGTATATACGTTACCAGTGGGAGCTCCTTTGCACAGGATGCCGGCTAGATTATGGGTACCACAACCTGCCGTGAAGCAGTAATGTGTAAACATTACCGTGTTTCGGTCTGAAGGGCGCCGTAGCTAGTGAATTTACTGGGCAAATGAGACTTAACATCTTATGTCTCAAGGTCGACGCGCAGTTATAGTGCCGCTCAGAGTTTTTGGGTTTTTCAAGAATCCTGAGCGGCACTGCATTGTACTGGGTGGGGCGTATCAATTACCATCAGCCGATCGTCCTGCTCGTCTCGTCTCTAATTTTCATAAAAAAAAAGTATATCAGGAGTATTAAAGTAATGAATATTATCCAGGTGGTCGTTCGGGTCCGGTTGCGGCGCAGGATCTACCGCGGCGCTGCTCGTAAACCCCTTCGATGTTGTCAAAACCCGCATGCAGACACTTACCAAAGGCTCCGGGGAACGACAATACACATCCATTCTAGATTGTATCACGTAAGTTTTGTTTAAGTTCATTAACCGACTTCAAAAAGGAGGAGGTTATCAATTCGATCGGTATTTTTTTTATGTATGTACACCGATTACTCTGAGATATATTATCCGATTTAGGTAATTCTTAGATCAAAACAACCCACGCGGACAGACACGCGTGGCCAGACAACCTAAATAATTACATTAAATAAGCTGTTTATAATATTAAGTTTTATTTTGTTTAGGGCTTGGCACTGACTTAAAACCTATCAATAGGTAACACATATAAATAATAGTAGTTTTATTAATATTAAAAGGTAAAGGTTTGCATAAGAGGTGTATTAAATTAAATTTTTAGTTATTTGATACTTTTAAGTTTTGGAAGTCTTTTTTTTAACGTAGTTTTTTTTTATTGAATACATTTGAGTTTCTTGTACCAAAAAAACAGACCAAGTGCGAGGCAGAGGCAAACTCTAGGGTAGAACTAGAACTGCGGTCGCTTTGTAATTATAAATGGTACCTAATGTGTTGATTTCTTTACGATGCAATAGATAAATATGACTTAACGTACTTAACGAGCAAGTTTTAATTATAAAATACCTACTGATGATACGAAATGCCTCCTCTCTTCATTATTTTCCGTGAAATATGGCCTTTTTTGGATTTCATTGGATGAATGTCAGCGCAGGAAGGATCGTCTCGCAGATCTTTGGGGGAGACCTTCGTCCAGTGGACGTCTTCGGACTGTTATGATGTTGATGATGGCATTTTTACTAGATGTCTAATAAGTGGTGCACGCTGGAACATACGTTTCTCGCCTAGTGATAGTGCGTTTAGAAAAATATGCCATAATATATGGCAGACTTATGGCTAGCTCCACTTAGCCTTTCTAACTTGACTTCTGTGCCTATAATAATATTCAGTAAAAACCCTATTTGTATCACCTGTTCGCCAATATTTTATCTGGTGCGTATTTATCACGGGAATTCACGGGATTTCCTAAATTGTACCGCACTTTCCCTACCAGCTAACATACCATGCTCACCATTTTGCTGTTTTCAAACCACGTTCTTGCTTCAAACAGGTGTCAACAATTGCATAACGATACGACGTGGGTATCTTTAATAAATTAAATAATAAATTTTGTTTTGGCGGTTTGTAAATGAATAATAAATAATCGCGCCCGTGACTAATCTGGTTTGCAGTGGATTATGGGCGACCCTTTGCTTCTTATTACGTAAAGGAAGATGAAATTAACCAGTCAGATAGTGTAGTCAGATTTTATATGTATAGAAACATTGCTGGATCACTAAGTTGTCTAACTATCTATCTGTCCGTTCGTCTATATGTTTGTAAAGATATTTCTTCTCAGAAATCAAGTAGAATTTTGATAAAATCTGTCCAGTTCTCTGAAGCTCTTTCTTATCAACCTTACAATCCAACTTAAACAAATGATTCGTGGTCTGTTTTAAGGCGCCTGGTATCGTGAAATAGTCATCTTTGAGGGTCTAATGCTCTGCAATGAGTTAGCTGGGTGATTTAGAAAATATATGTAGGGCCTGATATGTAGGTAGTCTCCAATCCGAACGTGTAAAAATTTTGTAAATCGTAAAATACCAATTAAAAATTATTGAAATGAAGCTGTCCTCAACTTTAAAATTGCTACTGCTTCTAAACAACTGGTGATATTTTTAACGCTCTAATAAGAGAGCATAGCTATTTTGTTTCTCTAAAAAGCTAACGATTTCTTTGACATTAGGGAATTTGTACTATATTCACTACAAATGGCCGTAAGGGTGCGGGCGACAGGAGGCAGTGTGCTGCTGACTTTCACACAAATTATATTTGTTTTTGATTGATGGACGCTCGTCAATCGAGATAGCTAGCTCCGCCCAAACGCTGAAGGTCGTTGGCGTGATCCTGAGCGTTAAGCCTTTCTCAGACAAAAATTCCCATTCTAAGTCCTGATATATATGGAATCCAATACTGCTCAAAATTCGATACTTGCTAGGCTTTTTATCATCCGTAGAAAAAAAGAAATCTAGATACCTACAATAAATAGAAATATCCGGACGACTGAGCCTTGCTCGGATTTTTAAGAATGTACAAAACTTGAACAAAATAAAAACTAAGAGGACATCTGGATTCGAACCGGGGTCCGGATTGGCGGTTTTGTCTTGTACATAGGTTGTACTAAAAGTATCGGGAATGGAATATTTCCACTGTTCCTGTCATATTAAAATCTTTTTAAAGAAAACTTCTTGGTTTTAAAAATCGAATACCATTTATTTATTTAAAAAAATATTCTCGGTCTTGTCACGAGGTCTTGTCAATCTTGGTTAGTCGTTGAGAAAATGGAATTAACTCGAGAAAATTCTAGAGCAATGATTTGTTATGACTTTCGAAGTGGTTTAACACAAAAACAGTGTGTTGACCGGATGATTTCTGCATTTGGTGATGAAGCCCCATCCAAAACCACAATATCTCGCTGGTGTGCTGAATTTCAACGTTGACGTGTCAAGCTCAGTGATGATCCCCGTCAAGGTCGTCCAAAAACTGCAGTCACCAAAGAAAACGTTGATGCTGTGCGTAAGCTGATTGAGGAAGATCAACATGTGACATACCGCGAAATTCAGGCAACTTTAGACATTGGCATGAGTCAAATACAAATAATCTTGCATGAACAATTAGGTGTAAAAAGTTGTTTTCCCGATGGATACCGCATTTGCTCTGTGATGAGCAAAAAGCGGCTCGAGTTACTTGGTGCGTCAGAACTCTCGAAAGATTTCACGCAGGATCCTCAAATGCTGTATACAACATCGTATCAGGTGACGAATCCTGGATATACACGTACGAAACTGAAATAAAAAACCAGTCACGAGTTTGGGTGTTCGAAAATGAGTTTTACCTCATTTTCGAACAAAAATTTTTTAGCCAACAAAAATTGTTCGTTCACGGAGTGTTGCAAAAATAATGGTGGCCACGTTTGTCTCCAAAACCGGCCATGTTGCGACTATTCCTCTTGAGGGACAAAGAACGATTAATGCAGAATGCCACAGGTCGTTTCTGAACTCCGTAAAGAGAACTGCAACCGCCGCATCATCCTCCATCACGACAATGCGAGTTCTCACACCGCGCACAGAACAAAAGAGTTTTTAGAGCAAGAAAACATAGAATTATTAGACCATACGCCGTACAGCCCCGACCTAAGCCCTAATGATTTCTATACTTTCCCTAAAATAAAGAATAAATTGCGTGGTCAGAGATTTTCATCACCTGAAGAAGCTGTGGGCGCCTACAAAAAGGCCATTTTGGAGACCCCAACTTCCGAATGGAATGATTGGTTCCATAGTATGGAAAAATGTGTCAAATTTCGCGGAGAATACTTCCTTGATTCCCGAAATTTTCAGTGCCGCCCTCGTATAGTGACGAAATTTACCTTAGTATTCTTTTTTTTTTTTTGTGGAATAGGAGGACAAACGAGCGTACGGGTCACCTGTTGTTAAGTGATCACCGCCGCCCATACTCTCTTGCAACACCAGAGGAATCACAGGAGCGTTGCCGGCCTTTAAGGAAGGTGTACGCGTTTTTTTTGAAGGTACCCATGTCGTATCGTCCCGGAAACACCGCACAAGGAAGTTCATTCCACAGCTTTGTAGTACCTGGAAGAAAGCTCCTTGTAAACCGCACTGTGGAGGACCGCCACACATCCAGATGGTGAGGATGATATCCTAACTTGTGGCGTGTCGTGCGAAGGTGGAATTCGGCGGCAGGAATTAGGTAAAACAGCTCTTCGGAACACTCCCCGTGATAAATGCGGTAGAAGACACAGAGTACTGGGTCCCCGACAATTCGCGCTGCTCTGCGTTGCACGCGGTCAAATGGATCGAGCTGATACTGGGGTGCGCCAGACCAGAGATGACAGCAATACTCCATGTGTGGCCGGACCTGCGCTTTGTACAGCGCTAGAATGTGGGCCGGCTTGAAGTATTGCCGTGCTCTATTAATGACGCCCAGTTTCTTTGAAGCCAATTTGGCTTTGCCCTCCAGATGGCCACGGAATTGGCAATCGCTCGAGATTTCGAGACCCAGTATTCCGATACTAGGCGAGGCTTTTAGGGAAGTGTTGTCGAAGAGCGGTGATGCGACAAATGGGGTTTTTTTAGTGGTAAACGCGCAAACTTGAGTCTTCTGGGGGTTAAATTGGACAAGGTTCAATTTACCCCATTCCGCGACCTTCTCAAGAGAGGACTCGATAGAAGACACAAGTTTCTCCCGGCACTGGTCGACGATTTCCCGAGAGAGACGTGCATGGCCCGTGTATACGGCATCACCAGTGCTGTCATCTGCATAGCAATAAATGTTGGAGGTGTCCAACATATCATTGATATGCAGAAGAAACAGCGTAGGAGATAGCACACAGCCTTGGGGCACTCCAGCATTCACGGGCTTCGGGTTCGAGCAATGTCCGTCGACAACGACCTGTATGCTGCGCCCAGTGAGGAAGCTGGAGGTCCACTTGCACAAGCTCTCGGGTAGCCCAAATGATGGAAGATTAGAGAGGAGCGCCTTATGCCATACACGATCAAAGGCCTTCGCTATATCCAGGCTAACTGCCAGTCCTTCCCCCTTGCTTTCCGCAATAGCCGCAGCCCATCTATGTGTTAGGTATACCAGAAGATCACCTGCCGACCGACCATGGCGAAACCCGTATTGTCGGTCGTTAATCAACTGGTGACCCTCTAGGTATACCAAGAGCTGACGGCTAATTATGCTCTCCATGATTTTGGAGAGCAGGGAGGTAATACCAATAGGCCTGTAGTTTGCCGGATCCGAACTGTCTCCTTTTTTTTTGGATCGGATGGACAAGGGCTGACTTCCATGAGTCAGGGACTACGCCTTTGGAATAAGAGTGCCGGAATAAACGCGTTAGCACCGGCGTCAACTCAGGGGCACACGTTCTAAGCACGATTGGAGAAATGCCATCCGGCCCGCTCGACTTCCTGACGTCCAACGAAAACAGAGCTCGCCTAACAGTTTTCTGTCTGAACTGTACTTCAGGCATAGAGCTCTGACACCGCGGGATGGTCGGCGGTGTTTTTCCGTTGTCGTCAAGAGTCGAGTTGGAGGCGAAAAGAGCGCACAGGAGATCGGCTTTCTCTTTTGCCGTATGGGCCAGGGTCTCATTCCTCATGTGCAACGGCGGGATGGACGGCTGGCTGAAGTTACCAAGAGCAGCTTTCGACAACGACCAGAACTTGCGTGTTCCGGTCGGGTAACTGGAAAGCTGCTCGCCAATTTTGACGACGTGTTTTGACTTTGCACGGGCGATTTGCCGCTTAAAAAATCTGGAAGCACGGTTGTATTTCCTCTTTAGAACTATGCAGTTCGGATCCTTTGTGCCCAGCGCCGCAACCCAAGTTCGATACGCCTGTTTTTTGCGGTCAGATGCTGCTTTAACTGACGCATCGAACCAGGGCTGTGATCTGCCACCGATCGGTACTACAGAGCTTGGTATAAAAATATCCATGCCCTGTAGTATCACATCGGCTACTGCAACGGCGCAGGCACTAGGATCATCCGAAGGGAAACAAACCCTGCTCCAAGGGTAGGATGCAAAAAAGTAACGCATCCTATCCCAATCTGCTGACTTGTAGTGCCAAACGCGGCGGGTCGCTGGTGGTCTGCGACGTGGGCGTCGTATAGGCACTACACTCCTGACCAGGCAATGGTCGGACGTTCCGAGAGGGGCGTCGACAATGACCTGGTAACCATCGGGATGTGTAGTCATTCAGCAGAAGATCTAATAAGGACGGCATGTGGCTATCCACATCCGGGAGCCGCGTTGGCGACTCAACCAATTGGGACAGATCGTACGCCAATGCAAAATTATGCACAGATCGCCCTGCGTAGTCTGTGGTACGTGATCCAAGCCATTCGGCATTGTGCCCGTTGAAATCACCCAAGACTACGATTTCAGCGGAGGGGATCTGTGCAAGCACGTCGTCAATTGCCGCTTGAACGCAGCCCATGAGATGATCGGTTTCTGCGTTACCACTATGGGACCTGTAGACACACGCGTAGATGCGGACGCGGTCCTCTAAATCTACGCGGAGCCAGAGAGTGGACAGGTCCCTACCCTCAAAATTGCCGAGACGGCGACAGCAGATATCCTCCCTAACGCTATCGCTAGGTCGAGATATCTGCGTCTCCGTAAGGAAACACAAGGCCGGCTTCGCCGTCTCAAGGTGGTGGTGGACGGCGTTTAAGTTGGAGTGAATTCCCCTGATATTGCAAAAGTCCACGTTGAGTGTGGAGCGGGGTGCCGTGGTGTTACTGCCTCGTTTGTCCTTGGTCATGCGCGGTACTGTGCCCTCCCCAGAATACGAAGGGCAGCCCGAGCTAGAGTGCTCGGGGAGGGATTCTCCGACTCTGGTAGAGCCGGTACCCTCCTGGGGTACTATCTCTTTAGGGACCGCTTTCATAATTTTTGTTGGGGATGGGGGGGGGGGGAATGGCCTCCGGTCCTCGACACTAACCTATGCGAAACATAGCGGCACTAGGCCGCTACTTCACGCCGGTATTCTGTGCGAGTGTGGTAATTAACCCGGACGAGTCTGGCCCGATTGTGCTGACGTCAAAAGACAGCTGCGTGACTCTCCCACTTCATTAATCCATTCTAATGTTATTGTAGCTGTTTCTCATTAAAACGCGAATGATCGTTGTTGGAGCCCTTTCCGAGATTCAGATATATATATACCTACAAGATTTGCTCGTTTAAAGATATAAAATAACAAGAAATCAGCTGATAAGTTTCGAATAAAGTTTTTATGTTGTGGTAATTATATCATCAACAATAGCAACATTAACAGGCACTCAAGCGTTAAGCGTGACGCAAACAATTTCGTTCATAAAAAGTGTAATAGTGAAAGGTATTTTTGAAGTTTATATCAAATTCGACAATATCGTCACCGACTCCGATAGCCGTGATCGTCTAGTGGTTAGGACCCTACGTTGTGGCCGTAGTAACCCAGGTTCGAATCCTGGTCACGGCAGCGAACAGCTGTCGCGGTGGAGTCGTTTTTTTTTACGTTTTTTTAGAAGACGATTTAGTGAGGCATCTTGGATTCCGAGGCTGTGTGGAAATTAAATAAAATTGTACCAGATTTACTAAAATGGCAAATAAATAAAAAATATTTTAAATTTAATTTATGTTTTTTTTTTATGGAATAGGAGGACAAACGAGCGTACGGGTCACCTGGTGTTAAGTGATCACCGCTGCCCACAATCTCTTGCAACACCAGAGGAATCACAGGAGCGTTGCCGGCCTTTAAGAAAGGTGTACGTGCTTTTTTTGAAGGTACCCATGTCGTATCGTCCCGGAAACACCGCACAAGGAAGTTCATTCCACAGTTTTGTAGTACGTGGAAGAAAGCTCCTTGTAAACCGCACTGTAGAGGACCGCCACACATCCAGATGGTGAGGATGATATCCTAACTTGTGGCGTGTCGTGCGAAGGTGGAATTCAGCGGCAGGAATTAGGTTAAACAGCTCTTCGGAACACTCCCCGTGATAAATGCGGTAGAATACACACAATGAAGCGACGTCTCTACGCAACGCCAAGTGATCCAGCCGTTCACAGAGCACTGGGTCCCCGACAATTCGAGCTGCTCTGCTATGTTATTCTATACATGGAAGTCGGAGTTTCCAATATTGGCTGGCACCTGTAAAACATATCTTATTTTTCCATAATATGGATATGTAAAAAATATAATAATGATTCAAAAGCGTCAACCAGTCATGCTTAAAAAATAATCAATCGTTTTACGTCTAATATATAAAATTCTCGTGTCACGGTGTGCGGGACCGAACTCCTCCGAAACGGCTTGACCGATTCTCATGAAATTTTGAGTGCATATTGGGTAGTTCTGAGAATCGGACAACATCTATTTTTCATCCTCCTAAATGTTAAGGGTGGTCACACACGAATCTTATTTTTTTATTTTTTTGACATTTTTTTTTTAATTTTTTTGATTATGAGTCTGCATTAAAAAAACATACAACTTAAAATTTTCACCCATCTACGATCAACAGTTACTTTTGTATCGCGATTTTAATATCGGCAATACAACGTTTGCTGGGTCAGCTAGTATTAATATAAGGATTGTCTTCCAGGAAAACTTTAACACACGAAGGGCCCACGGCCTTCTTCAAGGGAGGCGCCTGCCGTATGATCGTCATCGCACCTCTCTTTGGTATCGCTCAGACAATTTACTATTTAGGCTTAGCGGAGAATTATCTTGGTATCAAATAAATTAATAAGATGTAATCCGCTTATTCAGTGATCGCTTCAGATAGTGTATTTATCATTTAGCAATAATTTATTTAGTTCAGCCATATTTTATTGTGAAATCTAGTCGGTGTTCATAAAACATTATTATATTATGTTCACAATGTTTCAGTTCCAATATTTGTAAATTTTTCATTGATTCTTCATCAGTTGCTGAATTTTAAATTTTAATTTGATTCACTTATTATTTATTATTTTATGTCATTATAATATAATGTAGATTATTGGAATTATTTCAAATATTGTTATTTATGTTGTGTAATTCTTCATTTGGTAGTTGAAGTTTGACATATTTAAGTATAATAACTTGATTTTATTAAAATTTTATATTTCCGGTTTTTATATTTTGACCATTTCATAAAACTTGTGTGTACATTATTGTTATTATAATTTGGACGTATTATGTAATATTTTATTTTTGTATTAATATTTGCTAAAGAGTTTTGTATTTATTTATATTAAAACTATTTCGTATTTGTTAGGTCGCAAAATTAATGTTTTATCAAATTAGCTTATTACTCATTATGTGATATTTGCAGTTTATGCCGCATGTGACAGTTGATATGTTTGCCAGGTCTGTGGGCGGTATTATGACAGTTTCGTTGACAGATTGTAATTGTCAAGTTTGTCATCTGTCAAGTTGATCGTCTTTGAATAGATAGATACCTTCACAGTATGACAATAAATTACTACCACAGAATGCAATGTTGAATATTTGTATAATTATTGCAAGATAATAAACCCTTAATTTGTTAATTTGAATAAAAATATTATGTACTCATCACATAATTCTGTAACTTCCAGCAAGTAATATCTAAGGAGTTATAACTTGTTTATGAAAAACAAAAAATAAGAATAATAATATTTAAAAGATCGTGTCATTCCTCTTGATAACGTACAAATTTTGTTATTCTACTTATATAATAATACAATATGTAACCAAATGTTAATTATGGTGTTGACAATAAATGAATTTAATCTTAGTATTAATTAGTTTGAGGGGGCAGAGCCCCTGTTATGAAATAAATTGTGACTTAAATAAATACCAATATATTCCAATTTCTTAGTCATACACAAATTGCTTTTTAAAATATTGTTCTACACAACACAAGACCCATGAAAAAAATTACTTAATTTCATTTATATTGGCACTAGAATCTCAATGCTATGTGTATGACTGATAAATCTATTTTCATGTCAATTGGATAAGTTGAAAAATGTATTAAATGTTAAATAATTTTCCTCTCCATATTAAATACAAATACTGTTCCTGTTTTACATCTAGATCAAAAAAGTGAACCTTTACCAGACATACATCAGTACGAAACAGATTAAATTAATTAAACAATGAATATTGATATAACTGTAAATAATATATTTTAAATTAAACTTACACGACAGATAGAGAAGCAGTTGATTCCAAATCTTTTTTTAATTCAACTTGCAGAGGACAGTTTTGAAAATGTAATGTACTTTGGTAACGTAATTACTACAAGTTATCTATCTTTTGTCGTATTAAAATAATGTATTTCATTAAATATAGGTATAATTTATCAAACCTGAAATAGTCAATTAAGTATCTCCATGTTAATTAGGCCTGTCCATATTATTACTACGCCAACCTATTTATTGCGAGTGTGTGTGTTACTTTATTGCTGTTGTTGAAAATTTGAGATTGATGTAGATTTAGGTGTTCAATAAAGTGGTTACAAACAAATATTTTTTATTTATTCAAAGTCAAAGTTCTTTATTTGCTAGAAAGTTTCACAAGTAGGTTAAGGTTGTTACAAATTTAAGAGCAGGCACATGTTTTGTCTTGACAGACATTTTTGTGGTTTCGCTTCACTATACTATAAACCTAACACAACGAATAATTAATGAAATGCTAAGAAAAAATGTAGTAAAAATAATCACAAAAAAATATAATATAATTGGTAAAAATAGTATTGGTACCAGTTATCACTAATTCGTTTGGACCAACACTGGACGATCTAGGGTGCGAAATTAGGCCTCCCAACTATCTAAACCCAACGGGTGTTACTGCTAAGCTACTGTTCGATAAGCTATTTTAACTCGTCTGTTGTGGCTTGGTATGATGACCAATACAAACACCATGATTTTTGAGAGGTACACCTCTCAATATATCGAAATAGGTATAGGTATAGGCCGTTGGTTGACTTGGCGGTATTACCCGTTAAAATTACTTCAAAAAATTGTTTAATCTCTATGTTAGGAGACCAGTATTACTCGCTAAAAGCGCGCGAGTATTAGGCATGATTTATGTCACAATATTGGAGCTTCTGTTCCTAACTTGTATTCCGGAACTTAAATTACTTATAATTAACTAATAGCAGATATATAATTTAATCAAAAAGACATTATTGATATTAACAATCCTCTTTTATTTACTATCAATATTTTCCCATCCATTTTAATTTTAAGCCAACCCAAAATCCATAAAAGACTTTTCTTTTTCCTTCTTAACTCCTTTTCGTATTAGCGATGGATAACAAATTATTGATAAGATCATATCTGAGATTACAATAAAATGCCAACTCCTGGCAATTGCGATAAAACGCCGGTATCAAGTTGATAACCGTTATCACACAGATCTTCATTGATAAATTTAGCTTGACTGGTATTAGTAGAGCAACCAAGTACCGATTAAACAAGTAAAGTACATGATAATTGAAAACTTATTATACTTAGTAAGAGTTTACCTACTATAATTTGTTTTCTATTACGAACAAACCAATTTGTTCAAAATGGCCATTGTTGGCACCTCTTAGTGAACAAACCTCATTTTCAACGCAACTCTGTGGGAAATGTTTGAACCTGGATATCTTTTGATCCCTATCACCTAGAAACCCAAGCTCAAGGCGATTTAAAGCTTTCTCTCATTGCAACGATATATTTAATTTGGCCATATCTCGGGATAGCGGCCTTAACATATATATTAGTGTATATGTATATAAAGCCTCAATTAATCATAACGCATTAACATCAACCAGTAAAAATAAACAAAATTTTACATTTGAATTTGGAATCTGTCATTTTTATTTGATTGTTCATTGAGGTTGCTTATTTTGGGGCCAATACAATGTACATTACAATATTTTGCGAAATTAAAATGAGTGGGGTGATAAAGAGAACCGAATCGCTGTGATTGGATTAGGCACACAAAGTAGGCATGGAACCAAATTTTTTAAACTCTCCATACGCTTGGTATTAGTAAAATGTTTGTGTAACCGGCTATTAATAGGTACAATGACCTCCTCTGTTTGTGGCAGAAAAAGATCTGGCCTTCCACGTAGTGTTCGTACGAAAAAGGTGGTCAAAGCAGTAAGGGAAAAAATTCATTGAAATCCCGTCCGAAACCAAAAGATTCATCTTCTTCATCTCGGGAGATGAAGATAGCACCTAGAATATGTCGCGTATTTTAAAAGATGACTTACGACTTGCAGCCTTTAAGAGTCATTCTTGTCATTTCTTAACTGATAATTTATAAAAGGATAAGGTGGTAAAATCGAAAGTACTACTCAAGCGGTACATGAAAGGAAGGTCACAGAAAAATTTTGTTTATCTACTGATGAGTTTTTTTTTACAATTGAGCAACATTTCCACAAACAAAATGACCGTATGTATACTCCATGCTCTAAGAAAGCTACCCAACTAGGCGACAGAGTGCAACGTGGGCACTATCCGACTTCAGTGATGGTTTGGTTGGGTATTAGCTATGAAGGAGTGACTGAGCCATACTTTTGTGAAAAAGATATCAAAACACAAGTGTATCAAGATACCATTCCTGAGAAGGTAGTGAAGCCTCTTAGCAACACCATGTTGCATAAACAAGAATGGTCTTTCCAGAAAGATTTGGCGCCGGGTCATAAAATCGGTCTTCGCAGTCTTGGTTGGAAACGAACGTTCCGGACTTCATCAGAGCTGAAGACTGGCCCGCGTCGTCTAGTCCCGATCTTAATCCGGTGGATTATGATTTATAGTCAGTTTAAGAGAGTTCGACTTGCTGTAAGCGCCATGATAATTTGAGAGTCTAAAACAATCCGTACGATTGACAGTGAGTGCGTGCGCGTGTTTTTATTTATAACTGGCGTCAACGTTTAAAGGACTGTATTGCAGCCAATGGAGACCACTTCGAATAAGATTTTTATATTTTAAATTGTTTTATATTTATGTGGATACATAAATACAATTAACACACTGTAAAAATAATAAATGTTATTTGCAATAGAATATTTTTTTCTTTCTTTCGTTATTTATGGCAAGACTAGGTAATATCATGCTTAACATCAGTCGGTTCAAAACGAAATTATAATATTTCTTATATCATTTAATCAAACAAAACAAATCTTTTAACTATATTTACAATACTATGATTACATTAAATTAAAACTATCATTACAGGGAAGCGTAGGTACCAAGATTACTGGCAGCATTTCCGCGTTGGATGGCTAGGCTGATCCGTTGACCGAAATAGCTGCCAGCTAGCTGCAGCTTGGGTTTCCAGTAGCCCTATTGAGGCGCGAAGATAGTACTTTGTACATTCTTCGGGCCAAGGGTCTCTCCACCAAACGGAACAAAAATGTTTAACTCACTGAGACAAAATTAATTAATAATAAGTATTTATTCTATAATTTATACGACTAGATAGACTGTGTGATACTTTTGTACACGTCGACAAAAAACAGTGACATAAATATCGCGAGTGTATGTAGCTTGTCACGCAAGCTAGAGTAAACTTTGCCTGTTTGTGATGCGTTGTCTTATACCAAGAAGTTAAATTATCTCATAAGAATAAATTATCTAATTATATTTGGATCGTACTTAAACTTAACTAGAGTAGGTACCACCTACTCTAGTTTTACATTACTGACAACAGAAATGCACAAAATAAGAAACTTTAGTAACACCGTAAGATATGTATTAATTTGACTTAAATTAGTTTGGTTTGGCCTAGCCTAGCTAGCAACGCATTAAAAAATTCAAAAGAAAAAAGTTTCAACTTCGAACATACACACAAAGTAGGGTGGCAACTAAAAAGTAAAAAAAAAATACCTACTGGTTTTACGGATGTCCACGGGTGGTTGTCTCGCGTGAGTCCCTTGCCGTTTGCCCCCTCTTACATAAAAATCTTTATATATTTTATCCAGTGCCCTAATGTTTGTTTACAATGAACTCCTTAACTGATGAACGGATTTTAATGGGGATTACTTCATTCAGTGCAGTTTAGTCCAACTTGAGAGATAGGATAGTTTTTATTTCGATTTGGGACCCATAATTATTTTTATTTCCAATATTTGTTTTGTATTGACATATTTTCTATTAAAAGAATTACATACGCACGGTTTGACAGTTCTCCTGTGACACAATTTCATTATAACAACAGGGAGCATATCTTACGAAATAATTCTTGATATTATGAAATATAATTGGCAAGTTCAGAAAAAAAAAAACAATATTTTATTTATTATGTACAGAACAACATATCAGTCAGCTAGTAAATAGAGGTAGTATTTTGCATTTAAATAAAACACTTTTTAAAGGATTTAAACGCGTTTAATTGTGTTTTTGTATTAGTTTTATGCGTAAAAGTTACATTTTTATCATATTATTTTAGCTTTAACGTTTTGTGACCTTTCTGGGCACGTTTTCAGGGGGAATGCAAAATAATAATAAAAATGTAACATAACACAGAATTACACGCGTTTTAATCCCTTAAAAAGTGTTTTATTTAAATAAATAATATATATCTACAATAATTTGTCAAATTGGAAAGTACACAAAACCTGGTATTAAACAATTCATGCATTGCATTCAAAAACTACAATCCAACGAACTATAGCGTAAATAATTTTTCAACAACTGCGGTAATCTCAGTGCATTGAGAGCTACAAAGTACTGTCTTGTCGATTGTGTCCCTGCTTTTCTTAGAAGTGACCTTATTTTCAGCCTGCATAAATGTTTTAGAGGATGCACAACATATGCCAACTTCTCTGCTGAAACATCCTTAGTGTTGTAACCAATCATTGATATAATCTGATCCTGAACCTAAAATGAAACAAAAATACAATACAATATACTATCTACAGATAGAGATAAATCACTACCTTCTACTGTCAGTAATTAGCTGTCAATAATCTAAAGCTGTCCCAATATACCCGATAATGATTCATATCGCCAGTTCACTGTTGCAATTTCCATACAAACTTCTATCCCTGGCAAGCTATATGTCGTCCTATTGTCAGACAGCGTATAGGGATAAGATGAGTTACCGTCGATAAGTTTATTGAGACAGAAAAGTCAACGATAGTTACGATTTTTTATCTCAAGTAGGCCACAACCGGAGATAGACTGAATATTGGGAATGGCCGTATATCGCTAACAACACTGTCAATACAATTCTGAAGTCTTGCAAATAAACGCGGGAAACGTTTCGTCCGAAAATACCAAACATAAGCAATATGTCTATTTGTAAACATTTTGCATATTCTTGATTTATTTTCAGGTATAACTTTATACTAACTTTATTTGTAAGGCCGTTAGTATTTATTTGAATAAAAACTGATGAATTAGCCACTAGTTTAAACAGTTGATTAAAAACAAACAATATTTTGAAAATATTGATAAATCAATGTATTTTTTGAATAAAAACAACTAGGTATCTCCATACTAATCACTACATATTATAAAACAAAGTCCTCCATCGCGTCTGTCTGTCTGTTCGCGATAAATTCAAAAACTACTCCACCGATTTTCATGTTGTTTTCACCAATGAATAGCGTATTTCTCGAAGGAAGGTTCTAGTATATAATTTGTTAAGTTTTTGTAGACATTAACGATATTTGTAGGTGTCGGAAAGGAATAAGGCGTCTGGGATCTTTCAACAAGAACGCTGCCTAAGTTCTTTAAGATATAACAAAATAATGTGTGGTGAAACCTTAAATAGGTCTACAGAAAAGTCCGTGATGGCATATGTCAATCTCTTAAGGATAACATAGGTACTATATCCATGTTAATATTTAAAAAAAAATGCCAATTATAAAGCGGTAAGCTGTTTACACAAATACGATATTATTTTTTACTAGGTACCTACATATTATAATAAAATCCTTAGATTAAGAATTGATTGGTGCAGCAACTAATACTACGCCCAAGTGGGCGTACTCGAGCAATGTGTGACGTTGACGTTCCACATGTTCTGTTAAACTTTGCTAATAGAAACTAAAATGCCGGGTTGCGTATTAAACTTTTAAAAATAATACTTCAAGAAATAAGTAAGACACTGGGATCACATATCAGTAAGTATTTTATTAATTTCAATGTAAAATAACACGAAGCGTATGTTACAAAATTTGAAAGATGCCCCGCACACAAGCATCTAATAAAAGCTGCTGTAATAAAAAAGCTACTTCTTAGGTAGTGCGATATCTAGTTGGAGCGAATCTAAGATAAAATCATTCAGAAATAAGTTTTGTTTCATTTTGAACTCATGTACTTTCCTTTCACATTTCCGATGGCCTTAGACTACATTATTCTCGAACACTTACATCATATTTTTTTGTATTGATAGAACTGCGTCTGTCGAGTCAGTTAGTTACATATTATATCAACATAAATAGTGAAATTAGGTAAAATCGCGGCTTTGGCTGGAATACTTAGTTCTGCCGCATATGCAGTTTGGAAAATATGACATCTTATTGATATCGAAACGACTTAATTAGTTTATTTCTGCTGTTTTAATAGTGTCATGCTGTATGGTCTGCTGTTGTGGGGATCAGACAGGGACAGTGAAACAGTTTTTGTATTGCAACAAAGAGCTATTCGTACCACAAACAACTTCAGATTGCATGACGCATTATTTAGAATAATCAATATACTAACAACTAAACAGACTATCCGCTGCATCTGTTTTTATTTCATTTAAAAAATGAGTTCCGGTGAAGAAGACATGGCTGTAACTCTAGCAATAGTCGATATAGTTTTTAAAAAAAGAAACAGAAATAGATTGCGGGTCCGACTATATGCACTCACCACGGACGAGTAAAATAAGATGGTCTCCGCGCCGTGATATTAGCAAGTGAAGCACCTTTATGCTAGTGTGTGTGCGGTTACGGGGATACTAGTTACACATTTTTTTCTCCCTTAAATAATCATATTTCCACAAATACTTTTATATTATTGTTTTACACTTTTTAACAAGGCACGATGGCATTTTGAAAATATTTTATTGCGACGCAAACTGATCTGTCACAGACGATGGCAAATCTCAGAATGGCGACCGATCGGCTTGTATTAGTGTAAGTGTATGCGTGGGGCTATGTATTTACACGTTTACCGGCTTGTTTTGGTGCCTCACTGTTATGTAAGGTGACACGGAGTCCTATTTTTTTACACGTCCGTAGCACTCACATTAATTCAATTATCAACATTTAAGAATTAAAAATTGATGATAGTATTGTTATTGAAAATAGCCTAGTACTAATACTTATATTTGAAAAAGGACTATCGGCTTTAGTAACCAATACGAACATTGTAGTAACTTGGTTTTTACCTTTTTAGTTTTAACCCTGGTATCGTATCGATACAGTTACGTATGTCAAATTTACGATACCAGTTTAGGGTTAACGGAAAAATAATTAGAAGAGAATATATAAGCGATCCTCAACAAATCTTATCATGGACGAGTAAAAAAGTAAGGACTCCGTGTCACCTTACATAGCAGTGAGGCACCAAAACAAGCCGGTAAACGTATAAATATAGCCCCGCGCATACACTTATACTAATACAAGCCGATCGACCGCTGTTACGAGATTTGCCATCGTCGGTGACAGATCAGTTTGCGTCGCAATAAAATATTTTAAAAATGCCGTGGTACGTTGTGAAAAAGTGTAAAAACAATAATATAAAAGTATTTGTGGATATATGATTATTTAATGGAGAAAAAATTGTGTAACTGGTATACCCCGTAACCACACACACACTAGCATAAAGGTGCTTCACTCGCTAATATCACGGCGCGGAGTCCTTTTTTTACTAATCCGTGAATCTTATTTTGTTAAATTTATGTTAAATTATTTAATAAAATTACAAATATTTAACAAACAAATATTTTCAGATAAAACTAGAGCTAACTAGGTAATTTCGATATGCATTAAAACCTTCAGTACTTCGAAAGATACTAATTATGAATGTTGCCTCATATTTTGATACCATTCTTTTACCTCATTTTTTTAAATATTATTAAATATTTTTGAATATATTTATAATGTACAAATACATACGAATTTGAAGTTAAAATTCGGCAAGAGTTTCAAATGGAGTAGTTTTTAATTTTTTGCTTTAAGTAGTGGTTAATGCAGAAATACTTTGAGAAGAATTTCTTTTCCCTTGCTTTTCTTAAACAATGCCTACACTTAATTTTAAGTCAATCTGATATCTATAACATTTTAAAATATTTATTTGAAGTGCTCAGCTTTTATGACTATAAAAAATTTGTACCTTTACAGAGTACATTCGGTCATTATTGCAACCCACTCTCGAATATAGTGAGTTTCTTAATAAGCCAATAAAAGATATGATGGCATCTTATTTTATAAATACTTATTTGATGAACAGACATTAGTATAATATACTCTACATACATTTTCAGACAGTCGTCCTATAACACCATTGTCAATGGCAAACTGAAGTAGATATCCAGGCTCACAATACAAGCTGTATGGCAACATGATTGGTATAGTTGATGTGTCTGCTGTAATGGAAGCTATAAATGCATCCGGTATACACTTGTCTTTGTCTACACACATGGCATAGCTGCAATAATCTACATTACACCCATGCTCCGTCAATATCCTGAATACCTGCAATCAAATTGAATATAATAATCAAAAATTGGCACAGATAAGAGTATATAAGAACCAAGAACTACTAATTAAAAACAAAATAATTTACAATTTAATATAAGTATAGTAAATATAAACTGAAAAGTCTTACTTCTTGAAAACAATGTGTATGCATACAGTAATGTATGTATACTATAGGTGGACATTCATTTGCATCCAGTGGATTCACAACAGGGCCTCCAATTAAAAACAAATTGAAAAACTCTTTAAACTTTTGTGGATCACTTTTGTATATATATTCACAAATGTTTAAGTAAGAATTCACTGGAGAATTTGATACATAATTGGGCATTATATCACCAATTTTCTCAAGAGTAAAATAAACTTGTTCATAGAAATCAAAGAAGTCAGGATCAACATGATAAAAGTCCAAAAGACATTCTAAAATTTCCAGTTTAAAATAATGAGGTTTGCAGGCTTTCATTATAATATTTCTATCAACAAGGCTTATATCCATTGTTTCAAGGATTATTCTGAATATATCGCTATGTCCCACTTCCAGAGCCGTCGATAGTGCTGTTAATCCAGAGTTGTTTTTAATGTATGGGTCGGCATCATTCAACAACAAAAACTTAACAGTATCCAGACTACATCCTTGAGTTGCTAATATGAGTGGAGTCACACCATTATCTGTGGTCTGATTGATGTTGGATACAAAAGGAAAAAGAATTTTTACTATTTCCAAATATCCTTTATAACATGCTAAATGAAATGGTGTATAATCAGCTTCATTTTTTATATCAGGATCTGCACCAGCATATAGTAAGAGAGAAACTGCATCATGCTGGCCACCTAGTGTGGCATCATGCAGTGGAGTATCACCATCAAAATCTTGAACATCAATCATTGCACCATAATCTATTAAAAGTTGAATAACATCTAGTCTACCCAATGCACTGCTAATATGCAAAGGACAAACACCCTCTGTACTACCATAATTAGCAATATCTGGAACATGTTGCAGTAATGCTTCTATAGTTTTAAGTGAACTTTGATGGCGGCATGCCAAATAAAGTGCTGTATGTCCTTCATGGGTTTCTGAAAGTGGCCTAGTATATTTGTGCTTTAGTATTATCAATAAACTCTCATAAGTATCATGAGCAGCTGCTTCATGAAGACAGGTCCATCCTCTGTTATCAATGCAATTAGGATTAATCTTCTTAAGGAGTTTTTTCACTACTTCCACTTCATTGTTTCTAGCGGCTAAATTTAAGGAGTTTGAAGTTATTGGATTCAATGAACTAAAATCCATTGTATTAAAATTTTGGTACAACAAAAACAACAGATACGTTCCAGAAAGATAGGAAGAAGACAAGTAGATAAGAGTGCGACGTCTCACATATGAGAATTGAGAATATTAAAGTTAAAACCCAATTTGCTTTTAATTTAAAATAAAGAATCTTATTGCTTTAAAATTCGCAGAAAAATTTAAATTTTTAGATATGAACAATAAAACCATGATATTTTTATTATAATAATATATATATATTATATTAGGTTAATCTATTCTATTACTTAAACTCTTTAGTTTTTACCAAAGAGAATAATATAATCACTACGTTTGTTTTTAGTTTTACTCTTTTTTTACTATAATTATTATAGTTTAAAAACAATGCACGTCATATAAAATCAAAGCTGAAATATGGCACATGCCACAAATGACACCATAATAACCTTTGACTGCTAAGTTTATATATTTCTGCGTTTACTCCAGTTGTTTAAAATATTATTGGTCAATAGGCAGCAATGTAAACACTCCTTTAGTTTCAGCTGCGTATTTTGAGTTTAGAACCCGATTTGGACATTAGTATAGTAGCAGTTAGGTGTTTTTTTTAACCCAGACGAAAAGAGGGTTTCTACAAGTTTTACGTTTGTCAGTCTGGCCCTATTTTCCCAACATCTGTTCAGTCGGAGGTTTTTAACGTTTTTCATCAAAACTGACATTATAAAGGGGAAAGTTTGTATCTTCATTTATTGGCTTGTGTTTATATCTGTATTTTTATGTTCTAAAGGGATTTGGGTTAAATAAGTTAAGGTAACCTTTAATGAGAGAAACTAATACTTAAATATAATATTTTTTTTACATAAAATAATTACTTAAAGTTGTTATGTAAATATTTAGTTCCTCGAATTGAATACTTTTTATACTTTTCCAGGATATCTTTTTGGTATATGTAGTGTAAGCGGATATCAACATATTTGTATGACAGCTTTGGTCAAATTTAAAATGTGGTTAAATGCAGAAAACTTAAATCCTTAAGTGATGAAATATAAATATGCTTATTTGTTTTGTAATTTTTTTGGATTTGTTGGGCTCGATCCATTGTTGTACAGACTTTTGAAAGTGTATTGGAGGAGGTTTTATTAAAATTATCTAAGTCTAAGAAGTTTACCATGATATGTGGTGATTTTAATATGAATTTAATAGAAAAATCCACCACCAGTATTAGATTCAGATATGTGTTCAAATCATATGATTTAACCAATATTCTCTTAGAGCCTACTAGAGTAACGGCACCTCCAAAAGCTGTATTGATAACAATATATTTACCAATTATAATCCCATTTCTCAGGCAATAATAAACAAACTGAGTTCAAACTACTTTGGTCAGTTAGCCTCTTTTAATATCGAGGTCAATAAATGGACTAAAATTAAAAAGTTTACGTTTGTTCCTGTGAATAATAGGCGAATGGAGAAATATAGTTAATGTGTCAGTAAAACTCTCAAATTCGGATTTATTCAAATATAATAATAATGATAATAATATAATAATCATAAAATGAAATGTATGATATGTTATTTAAAATAATTAAAACAAGGGTTGCTTCTATATTTATTTCTAAGACAGTCATAGCAGGTGGTCTCTTGTCGTTTAATGATTGGGCAACGGCTGGCATTCATAGGAGAAGACAAAGGCTATATGAACTATATAGTGAGAGATCATTATATAATCATGATACATCTTTTCTTAAAAATACTCTAAATTATTTAAAAGTTTTTGTTCTAATGCAAAGTTTATGCATATCAGAAAAATAATTAAAAATGCAGCAAATAAAATAAAGATGACTTGGAATGCTTTCTTACGTTGAAGGGTAGGTTATTTTTCTTGCCCCACTCTTTCTATATCTTCCTGGAGTTTATCGTGATCTGAGATGTCACTTATTTCGCGCACTAATTAGAGGTCGTCAGCAAACAAAAGGCAAGTAGATTCCTGGACCACCACAGATAGATCATTTATCATGATCACAAACTGAAGGGGACCCAAATTACTGCCTTGGCTGACGCCAGATCTTGACCAGTACTGGTCCGAACAGCACTCACCACAGTCGACATACTGACGCCTGTCCCGCAGATAGCTAGCAAAGAACGTCAGCGAATGTGGCGTACAGCCCACGCCAGCCAGCTTCGCGAGGAAGACATCACTGTCCACTGTGTCGAACGCCCTTCGGAAGTCAAAGTAGGCGACATCTACCTGATCACCAGCATCCACAACCGACACTACTTTAGACATTGAATGCAGCAGGTTACCTGATATTCCACGCCCAGGGCGAAAGCCATACTGTCCGTCAGACAACTGGGCCCTTACCTGCGCGTACTGCGTAGTGAAGAGCTGACTCGAACACCTTGGCAGGCGCGCAGAGCAGAGCTATTGGTCTATAAACTTCCGGATCGGAACTTTCCTGTCGCTTCGGAACTGGCACTATGCCAGTAACTACGAGTACTATATTATGATATGGGTACCTTGAAATTTCCAACTTTATACTAAAAAAGTATAGACATTAAGAAACAAGTTTTAAACAAACGTTGTAGTAAATAATATACTGATCTATTAAAATGGATGGATGCCTTTTTTATTAATCCAATATTTTAATAGTTATCAGACATGATACGAAAACTCGTTCATTAAATGGGTCATAAATCGTAAACAGACTTATAAAAAAGTTTACAGGAAATACAGTTTGGGAAATTTTATTTTATTCATTAATGGTTTCTACAACTTTTATCTAAAAGTGCATAGATTCCGAGATATCCGCAAAAAAGTTTTTTTCATGAGCATCTGGATCTGGCAGCATTTTGTGATTACATGCTCAGTAAGTGACTCTAAGCCACAGACTAATATGATGCTCTAAGCCTTACGAAAAAAAAATATATTTTACTGGCTTACTCAATGACGTTCCATACATATATTATAAAATTCACTTCATACAAATTACAAAACCAAAGCCGTAATGTGGCACATAGGTTTAACGTTTGTCAGTCTGTCCCTATTTTCTGATCAAAATCACACCCATATTACAAATGTATTATGTTTATTTAGTGGTTTGAGTGTATATTTATTACTCCTTAACCGCTCAAACCAATTTGGATCTAATAAGTTAAGGTAACCTATAATGAGGGGATCACTCAAATATAATTATTTTCATTAACATAAAATAATTTGGTAAATTTGTAATTAAAATGTTAAGTTCCCTGAAATAAATTAAATACTTTGTTATAATTAGTCTTTTAGTCTCAGACATCTTTTTGGCATATTTTGTGTAAGCGGACATCAATGTATGACAGCTTTTCTCAAATTATACGTGCATCAATTTGACTAAACATATTGAATTTTGAAAGAGATTTCAAGACTTTTAATGCTAAAAAAGTTTTATAATACTTTTTGAGCTTGATTTTTAAACGCTGAAATCCTTTAACGTTGAAATATAAATCTTCCTCGAGGATATGTTTCGAGCAAATGACTCTCGACTTATTGGTTTTGTAAAATTTTCACATATCTCTCTAGCAACGCGTGCTAATTATTTTTCATTAAAGAATGCTGGAAAACATTAGCTTTTACAGATTTGCGGTTTAAATAAGTATCAATTATCACTAGTTAACGATTCGTCTGTGATACCGTAATTAACACTAGTTTGTTATTGTTCACGTACTTGTAAGCCGTTTATATTCACCGGCAATGTATTTCTGTACACAAAATACAATATTGCTAGTCTTTGTTAACATTTTCACTAGGCCTTTAAAAAAATAGCCACTCTATAGTTTTCATTTCTGACTGTGTCCTTTCATCTGTCTCATTCTGACAAGCGGGAGAGAAATGGATGTGAATACTTGTCAATAATTGTATAATATTTAATGAAAAAATATTTTTTTCACTTCTCATGCTCTGAAATTGCTTATTTGTGCACGATGTGTGCTTATTGCTGCACAAAATCAATTTTATTGCACAAATGCATTAGCATATCTACTCATAAATGTATCTATATTAAGGCAAATAAAATGAGCCATACAGCCAAACACAATAAAAAGTTCAGAGATAGAATTTGTTATTTTATAATACTTA
The DNA here is from genome assembly GCF_905404315.1 of Leptidea sinapis. Taxonomy (NCBI): domain Eukaryota; kingdom Metazoa; phylum Arthropoda; class Insecta; order Lepidoptera; family Pieridae; genus Leptidea; species Leptidea sinapis. The sequence continues at coordinate 2,493,870 of NC_066285.1, read as the reverse complement.
CTGTAATTTTTTTGCCTCATGTGTTTTTTAAGACATAAAAGATATTATAATTTAAATTAAAATAAGATAGGTTATTTAATTAATTAAAATTATGTATATATTACAAAATTAATTTAATAGAAGGCTGTATAGGTGTGGAGCCCAAGCCTAATTAATGTCGTAAGATTTAAAGAAAAGCAGCGGGAAACAGGTCTTGTTTTTTCGTGCGTTCATTAATTTCTTCAAATTTGCTAAAATTGTTAAATATGTTCATGTTATACTACTGTTTTATTTCCTCACAATCGAAATGATAAGCAGAGCTTATAACTCGTCCACAAAACCATTTTATCCTCGACATTACTATCAGCCCTCGCCTTCGGCGCAGCTAAAAGTCTCGGATAAAATGGTTCGTTTTGTGCACTCGTTGTAAAATCTACTATTTCGTTATTAACATATTAATTAATCAATTTATATAGCATAGGTGTCAGTCAACAGACACACAGTTGACACACGACTAAGGAGAAAAGTTTGCTTACATTGTCTATAAGCACACATTTGCTATTAGACTGCGAATGATATGTCTATATCTTAGAATATTAAGTAATTTTGTCGTCAACGTCATTGGGCCCACTTGATTTGAACCACTTTTGTTAAGTTCTTCTTGCTGACCGTACTTGCTAGAACTGTCATTCGAGCCAGGTCCCGAGTTATATTGACGGATGCAGTAGATCGTTAGAGTAAAAGTGTTCTGTGGACGGATGTTTATATGTACTCAGTTGTTAAAATAATTAATCGAAAAAAATATTACTCTGTCGTTGTCACAGAATACTATTACTCTACCGAGAACGTAGTGTTTAAATTCTCTTTGGTAATGTTATGATATAATTTTAAGTTTCATAAATTCACACAAAAAAAATTAAGTTTTAACTTGAGAATCTTTAAAATTAGGATTCAGGATACCTGGATAAAACGAAAATTTAAATTTATTATTATAAGCGTTTTAGGAAACTATTTGTTGTTGGCAATTTTCCATTTCCTGATTCATTTTCTATAATGAATCAAATGAATATGCATGTTCCTATGAACCCTGGCGGTCCTATGGGTCCCGCATCGAATGTAGCCATGCAACTGCCAGTATCTGGACCAATAATGCAACAACCATCTCCTCAACAAATGCAGCCGGCTTTGTCCCAACAAACACAGCAAGAAAAACTGGACAATATCTCAAAAGTTAAAACTCTTATGGGTTCTCTACGGGAGTCTTTACCAGTAAGTAATTAAATTACATTTTGAAAGTAATAAATAGATTGTCACTTAACATTTTAATACTCTATTAGCATAGAAATTATATTGTTTTGCCTTAAATATTTAACATTTATATTAAAACTAAACTAAAGTATACTAAATCTAAGCTATAGTATACATACTCAACAATGAGCACTGCTGCAGGCTTGAGTACTGCCAAAGGTCTATGGAACGTAGTATAACGGGAACATGCAGACTAGACATAGTTAGAAATGAAAACCTGAGACAAAAACAAAAGTAACCAGAGAAATACTTAATAAAATAGATCAGCAGAAGTGAAGATGGACTGGCCACATGATAAGAGAGAGCCAGGAGATATGGAGCAAAATTGTTACTAATTGGTATCCAAGAGGTTGCACATGGAGCCAGAGGAGACATCAAACAAGATGGGAGGATGAACTCAAACTCACAGTGGGCCGGAACTGGAGAAGATTGGCCCACAAGAGACCCCAATTGAAAGAGCTAGAGGAGGCCTTTGCCAACCGGCACACTGAGTTAAGAGACATGCTCTAACTCAGAATAAAAGGACTTGATAGATATATAGATTAAAACTATAGGTTAAATTGAGTGAAAAGGCTTCATGAATATTGAGAATACTATAAGTTATTAGTTTAAATATGACTTGCCCTAAATGAAATTATGTAAAACATAATAATATCACCTAACAAAACAGATTCATATTATCTTTAAACAGGTACACTTTTACCTGCCCACAGTATAATTTTAGTTGTGCTATTTTTAATTGTCAGAATGCTTCCATGTTTTATATGAGTTCACAGGGGACCCCCAACTATTGACTGACTGAGATAATGTACTGAAACAAGCTAAAAGCAAAGCTCTTATGATCATCAGAAATTATATAAATCTCTCTCTTGAGAGAGAGATTTATATAAATAAACATCTGTAAATTCTCTAGGATTACATTGAGTAATCCTAGAGAATTTACAGATGTTTATTTTTATATGCTTTATATTAGCTTCACCTGTATGTTTGTAACCACTTCTTTGGGCGCGATTTTGACCCACTTTAAAGGGCTAGATTTCATTCAAACTTTGTAGATTTATTTTTTTATTTATATAAACATTACACTAATTTGACTAAAAAATGAAAAAAAAAAAATAATAGTTAAAAAAAACTAAATTGTAAAAGAATTATTATTTTAATAATATCTTAAAAAGCTCCCCACACTTACTTTTTTTTACACTATTTTCAATTTAAATTTATTTTCTATTTTTTAGTTAAATTTTATATAAAGCGTGCTTTTTAGTTTTTTTTCAACTATTATTTTTTCCATTAAATTACTGACTGTCCTAATTTGTTAAATAGTAGTAGTTATTTTAGAATTAGCAGTACCAAGGTATAATTCTAGAAGCCACATTAAAAAGAAGCAAACTTTTCGATAACACTTTGCTAGGAGTAACCTTAGCAAGGCCACCTCTCTAAGTAGAATAGTGATCACATAGGTACATGTATGTATTCCATGTCTAAGCCCCTTTACACACTCATGTAGCTTCCAGTTAATTACCAAGTGTTAGTGGCAATATGTTGTGTTATTGTCAATCTCTATGGTAAATAAATATATTTCTATAGAACCAAATATTTATAAAATCAGGTTTAGATATTTTCCTACAATTTTTAGTTTAAATAAAAGGCATAAAAAGGCATTTATTTTCTCAAAATTGATTCGTTTAGAATTCTTTTTGATGTCATTTCTAATAACTACTAGATACTACTACCACTTCCGAAACAAATGGCGCTCTGAGAGAGAAGAAGTGGTGCAAGAAACTCTCACAGCATTCTTTTTTTGCGCTCTTTTCAATAAAAATATACAATATTGTACAGTCATTTCTATCGCTATAAAATAATCACAATCTAGTCCCAGGCTGTCCAATCATTTAGATATTCAGCAGTGGAGTAATAGGATTTACGACAGAGCCATTTTTTTATAAAACATTTAAATTGATTTATAGATAATGCCTGAACAGCGGCTGGCACTTTATTATAGAAGTGTAGACATTTACCCTTAAAGCTATTATGTATCTTATGAAGCCTTATTAGAATTAGTTACAAGCAATCCCTTATTTCTAGTGTTATAATAATGAAAATCACTATTAAGAGCAAAAAGGTGACGATTTTTGTGAACATATATTAAATTTTCATAAATGTACTGACATTGAACAGTCATAATATGTATATCTTTAAATTTTTCTTTGAGAGAAATGATAGCAACAGTCAAAATAATTATACATCAACTTTCTTTTGCAGATGACTTTGAAATCAGCAGCTCAAATACTACATCAAAATCACAATGTAGATTCAAATACACAGTAAGTAGTTTCAACAAAATGATATGATAACAATTATTAATGTTTTAACACTCTGTTTTTTATGTAATAGAAGGCCTGTGAACTCATCGGGTCCTAAATATCTGACAGTATTTGAGGGCCCGTGCTTACTTGTGGCTTTATATTATGCCGATCATCAACAGATTAGGTCCAGCCAATGAATCTACACTACATTTTTTGTGACAAACCTTATATATAAATCTGTTTTGATTCTGGGCACCGGCCATTACTATAATCACTTATAAATTCGTTTACACCGATCAAATGACACACTAAGCTTGTTGGTCTACTGAAACGTGACATTGGCGAGTTGTGGTGCCCCTTCCACAGAAGCCACTAGAAAGAATAGAATAGAATAGAACCTTATATATCATATTTTGGAACTAGTTAACAATAATTCTATACTTCCATAAAATCAATGTCCCATTTATGGTTTGTGACTGAGCATAAGGGTCAAAATGCTGACAAATCCAGGTGGACCTTCAAGTGCTGTCTTGAAAAAACGTTTATGGCCGATAATTCCTTTTTCTTATATTGAATTTTTTAATATTAGTTCCGCATTGATCATAAAATTTGTTTTCAATTTAATTTGTGTAAAATATTTATTATTTCAGAAAAGGCGCCGAGAATCCAGCTTCTAGGTTCGACAAAAACTTAGAGGATTTCTTTTCCTTATGTGACCAAATGGAATTACACTTGGTAAGCACATAATTTTTTTTGTTGCGTTTAACCGTTTATTTTTAAAACGTTTATTTTTTTAACAGTTTTTGTATGATACATTTTGATACTACATTAATTTAAATACTTTCTTTTTTAAATTTTGTATATAATATTGTCTCATGCTGGTCTGCAGCTTCTGACTAGCCTGCCTAGCTCCAGGCATGCCCAATAGGGTTGAGATCAGGTCTTCTTGATGGCCAAGCCATTACGCTGATGCCAACCTCCTGAATATATTTTTGCAAGACTTGAGCCGATCCATCAACCATACCTGCAAAATACGGCTATGCATACTCATTAAGAATCATTTTGGCATAGCCTTCAACAGTCAGAGTGCTATTTTTATGGCCACTAACTCTGTGAGACCTTCTGAAGATATGCCAGCACATACATGTATACTACCTCCACCGTACTGGACTCTTTATGAAGCAGGCTTGAAGATATCGCTCACCAGGTCACCTGTAGACACTTCGCCTTCCATCAGAAGTGTAAAGTGTAGAGTCAAAACTCACCTGTGAACAAAATTTTTGATCATTTTATTCCCAATGTATGTGTTTAGGAGCGAATCATATTTCTCGCTAGTCGAGGCTCTCTATGAAGTTGGTTGGTTTCAGATTTGCTTCAGCAAGTATTCTTCTCCTTGTACTATCCCCAATGTAGTCCCTTTCGGTCTGGACTATTTACGTGGCGATTTCTCAACAGAGTGGTAAAAATATAACGGTCTTCTCGGGCACTAGTCATAATAATAATAATATTGACACACTTTTTACACAAATTATCTTGCCCCAAGTTAAGCATATATAGCCTGTGTTATGGGTTACAAGACAATGATATATTTAATGCAATATACTTACTTAAACATACATAAATACATTTAAACATCCATATTCATCATATAAATGCTTGCACCTACCGGGATTCGAACCCGGGACTTCTTGCTTAGTAGATAGGATCGCTAACCACTCGGCTATACAGGTCGTCGTAGTAGTACTAGTATACTTGTTCTGTTATTACTGTTTATGTTCTCTTCAGTGGTTTCCAGTCTCTTCGTACCTTCGCTTCACTTTCTAGACCATTCGTAGTCTCTCTCACCATACTTATGCCTAGTTCCAGAAAAGTCATGATAAATAAAGTATATTATGTGCTGTTGTCTAACTTAGCTTTTCTAACAAGACTCAATGATCAAGAAATATTTTGAAATAAAAAACAAAACAAAAAAATTTTTGTTTATATATAGTCTATGAAGATTTTATATACAAAATAAAACTCTTTTACGAGTCCTTTTTATTTGTTTGTAACCGACTAATTTAGGCGCGATTTTGACCCACTTTAAACGGCCAAAATTCGATGATCATACATTAATTTGATAAAATTATTCCATTTTTCAATTTGGAAAATAAAATTTTCGTTTATTTATATCATTTTTTCATCTACCGTCAATAAGGCAGAATTGATGTTCATTTTAATTTTCAACCATTAGCTTTTCAACCAAAGCGTGTTTTTTAGTTTTTTTTTAAACTTATTTTATTATTTCTTAAATATATCTTGTGTACTTAAACGATATTGTAATTTTAAAGGTGGTGGTACCTACATAGTTTTCAGGCCAGTGTAATTGGAAGTATATGTATAATATAATATTAATAATATTGACACACTTTTTACACAAATTATCTTGCCCCAAGTTAAGCATATATAGCCTGTGTTATGGGTTACAAGACAATGATATATTTAATACAATATACTTACTTAAACATACATAAATACATTTAAACATCCATGACTCAGAAACAAACATCTATATTCATCATATAAATGCTTGCACCTACCGGGATTCGAACCCGGGACCTCTAGCTTAGTAGGTAGGATCGCTAACCACTCGGCTATACAGGTTGTCAAATATGTATGTATATATATATATATATATATATATATATATACACATACACATATATATATATATATATATGTGTATGTCATAGTATTATGTCCTATGGTATATTGTTATGGGGCAGTGCGGCCGATGTTAATATCATCTTTGTGCTGCAGATGAGGGCTATTCGAGCGATTTATAACCTAGGTCCGAAAGAATCATTAAGAGAGAATTTTAAAGAAATAAACATTTTGACTGTTGCTTCTCAATATATTTTTGATAATGTTCTGTATGTTCATAAGCACATTGAGGAATTTTCTAGAAACGGTCACATGTATCATGTTAACACGAGGAACAAACATAAACTTGTTATGCTTACTACTCGGTTGGGTCGAGTTAGTAAGTCTTTTGTTGGGCGATGTATATGCTTCTACATATATCCCCAGAAAATGCACAAAACAAATGTGTTACGAAATTTAAAAGAATTGTTAAAAAACGTTTGTGTGGGAAAGGTTACTATAACATAAACGATTTTCTTGATGACACCACGGTCTGGGAATAAAGCGAACACCCTCAGGCTCTTTAATTGTAGATGTTTATTGTACGATATCACATTGTATTCCATATTTTTATATAAAAAAAAGCCCGCTGAGTTTCTTGCGCCCATTCTTCTCAGGTCTGAGGCAGTCTCTTTTGAATGGGTGGTAGTTTTTGACGTTCAATAAGTGATTTTGAATCCTATTGTGAATAAAAATATTTGAATTTGAATATAGCATAGACCTGACGACGTATATTGACGACCTGTATAGCCGAGTGGTTAGCGATCCTACTAACTAAGCTACAGGTCCCGGGTTCGAGTCCCGGTAGGTGTAAGCATTTATATGATGAATATGGAAGTTTGTTTCCGAGTCATGGATGTTTAAATGTATTTATGTATGTTATATGAATTTATGTAAGTTTAATTAAGTATATTGTATTAAATATATAATTGTCTTGTAACCTATAACACAGGCTATATATGCTTAACTTGGGGCAAGATCCTCCTCCCTGCGTCGTAATCCTCAGTACTGAGGGTCGTGACCACCCCTCTGTATCACTTTCTCACGTATGATCGCTCTCCATCTATTCCTGTCTCTGGCGGTGTGAAAGGCATTGTGAACCGTAGAGTCGAGGGCGGAGCGGATCTGATCGGACCATCGTGTTGGACTGCGTCCACGAGGCCTCTTCCCATCTATTTTGCCGACCACAATGAGCCCCTCAAGGTTTCCATCGTTCTTCCTTGCGATGTGACCGAAGTATTCTAAAACTCTGCGCAGACATTCGGAAGACAATCGCGAGGAGATCCTGAGTTCACGCAGTATGGAGAGATTAGATCGAAATGCTGTCCAGGGGATACGGAGCATCTTTTTCCAGCACCACATCTCAAAGGCGTCAAGGCGTTTGCGGTCTGCAGCTTTTAGTGTCCAAGTCTCAGCGCCGTACGAAAATATTGAGAAGACTTGGGTCCGTACCAGTTTGGCCTTAGTTTTTACGGAAATGTTGCGATCTCTCCAGATTCTTCCAAGCGCTCTTAGCCATGCCAATTCTCCTGCGTACTTCCCTCTCGCACGAACCATCGTTACTTATGTTGGAACCCAGGTAGATAAAGTTGTCCATCATTTCTAGGCCCAGCGCACCAGTTAGTTCCAACTTCCCAGATCTATCCACCACCATGACTTTGGTCTTGGACCTGTTTATGGGAAGTCCCATCTCTCCACTAATCCGCTCCATACGTTCAAGAAGTGCAGCCATTTCTGACTCATTTGCTGCAAGAAGAGTAGTTTCATCGGCGTAGCGCAAGTTGGTGATTTTCACGCCACCAATTGTGATGCCTCCCTCCCAGTTCGCAGGTACGTCTCATAATGTGCTCTCCATAGGCGTTGAAGAGAATGGGCGCCAAAATGCATCCCTGGCGCACTCCTTGATGAAACTTAAAGGGTATCGAGGTTGTTTTATCAACTCTTACAACTCCCTGGCTTGAGCCATACAGGGTGCGAAGCAAAGCGATGAGATGATTTGGTACACCAAGCTCTTGCAGAACCCTCCATAAGCAACAATGGGGCAAGATAATTTGTGTAAAAAGTGTGTCAATATTATTATTATTATAGTCAATACAATATATACATTGTATAGTGGACGAGTATCAAGTAGGAATGCAGTCAGTAACAATTAACATCTGACCCGCGCACCGCTAATATCCGCCCAGCTCACGATCATCAGTGATGTGTTGGCTTCGCTCTTATCTGCTGTAACTGACAACAATTGTCTTGTAAGCGGTAGTGTATATTGAATACTGTGCAAGCGAAACCTGTGGAATGAGCTTCCTTGTGCGGTGTACACCTTCCTCTATCAGTGGGAGGCTTATTTTTGCCGTGAAGCAGTAATGGGTAAATATTACTGTGTTTCGGTCTGAAGGGCGCCGTAGCTAGTAAAATTACTGGGTAAATAAGACTTAATATCTTACGTCTTAAGGTGACGAGCATAATTGTAGTACCTCTCAGAATTTTTAGGTTTTTCAAGAATCCTGAGCGGAACTACATTGTTATGGCCAGGGCGTATCAATTACCATCAGCTGAACGTCCTGCTCGTCTCGTCCCTTATTTTTATAAAGAAAAGGTATAAAAGGCATTTATTTTCTCAAAATTGATCCTTTACCATTTTTTTTATGTCATTCCTAATATACTAGATACTACTACCGCTTCAAAAACAAATGATTCACTGAGAGAGAAGAAGCGGCGCAAGAATCTCTTTCAGAATGCTTTTTTATGTGCTCTTTTTAATGTAATATACAATATTATACTGTCATTGCTATTGCTATAAATCATAATCTAGTCGCAGGCTGTTGGATCACTTAGATATTCAGTTGTGGAGTAATAGGATTTATGACAGAGCCATTTTTTTTATAAAACATTTAAATTTATTTATAGATAATGCCAGAACAGTAGCTGGGACTTTATTACAAAAGTGTATACATTTATCCTTAAAGCTATTATGTATCTTATAAAGCCTACTAGAATAAGTTAACAAGTAATCCTTAAAGTCTGGCAACGCTCCTGTGTGAATGTGGGCGGCGGTGATCACTTAACATCAGGTGACACGTACGCTCGTTTGTCCTCCTCTTCAGAAAAAAAAATGATTCCTGAATACAGCCATCGCACTCCACGCCATAAATTAGGATATCATCACCATCTACTGGATGTCTGGTGTTCCTCTTCAGTGAGGTTTTTAAGGGACTTTCTTCTACGCGCAACCAAACTGTTGAATGATCTTCGTTTAGCGATTTTCCTACATTATATTACACCCACACTAAACAACAAACTATTAAGTTTGAGTTCGCAAAATTACCACTATGTGGTATAATTATTAGGATAGTCATTTTATATGATCTAGTAACCTTACCACATAAACTTTTTGTTTTGGCAAATCTTTTGAATTTAATAAAGAAATCTTTGCATTTTTCTGCGATCATGTAGTATATACAGCAAAGCATATAATATATATTCCATTGGAGATAATAGTAATCTAGTTGCTATATTATTTACATGCTATTATTGATTGCTTGTCACATCCAGCTATATACTTTATCCAAGGTTTTTGAGCCAATGATGATGTTAACACCAGGAACAGGCATAACTTATAATGCCAACTACTCGGCTAAGTGGAGTTAGTAAGTCTTTTGTGGGGCGATGTATATGCTTTTACAACAAGATCCCAGAAAATTTTCAAAACAAAAATATTATTCCTAAGAATTGTTAAAAAACGTTTGTGTGGTAAAGGTTACTATAACATAAATGACTTTCTTAATGATAACGCAGATTGGGAATGGAGCGACCACCCGACACCAGGCTATTAAGTAATAAGTTTAATTGTACAATATTACTTTGTAAACATATTTTTTTGATGAAAAAAAAAAGCCCGCTGAGTTTGTTGCGCCCATTGTTCTTAGGTCTGAGGCATTCGTTTTGGAATGGGTGGTAGTTTTTGACTTTCAAGATGTGATGTTACATCCTATTTGGAAACAAAAGAAAAGTATTAATATTTGAATACCTACGATTCCAAGTCCACATAATATAACGAACGTCGGCGAAAAGACCTTGTGAATAGAAGAAAAAGTGTGTGTGCTTACCAATGGCGTGTTTAAGCCAGCTAGATCGATTTATCGCTCCCGAAATCCCCTGTATACTAAATTTTATGAAAATCGTTGGAGCTGTTGACTGTGACAAGAATTGAAATGGTGAGAACTAAACGCCATACAAGCAATACTTGAAATACTAACTAAATGTTGTTGTGTACGATTCCTAACAATTTCCTATTTGTCCATTAATATTTTAATGCATCGTTCGATTGCGTAGAATGCATTTTATATTCAACCGAGTTATCAGTGATTGATAATAATGTTTACAGCGCACGTCTTGTACGGCCGCGGCTATTAGCAACAGGCTATTTGATTGTATAGTTACAAAATACGTTATCTCTTTAAGAACTTCTTGCAGTTGTAAACAAATTATGACTGTGCAAGTTGTAATTTATAAAAATAAGGGTCGAGACGAACACGACGTTCAGCAGATGGTATACTCCCTGACCATTACAATACAGTGCCGCTCAGGATTCTTGGAAATCCAATAATTCGGCACTACAATTGGACTTAGCTCCTCAAAAACTTTCCAAGCCACAAACATCACATTTTAAGGAATTCAGGTTCAATAAATATTACAGTATTCCATACATGTGGGTTGGGCTACTAAGTCATAATTTAAAGAGTGACAGTTTAGGTGCCATTTTTTGTCAGTCCGACAATATGAATTACGTGGCCAGTTTTGTGTTTATAACTCAAATTACGAACGTTCCAAACCACAATCATTGTGGTTTGGAACGTTTTTTTTGGAATTACGTCCAATTGCGGTTGTCACAAGGTTGAGACATATGATGTTAAGTCTGATTTGCCCAGTAATTTCACTTTTCTCTTTTTTATTTCACTTCAGACTGAAACACAATAATGTTTACACATTACTGCTTCACGGCAGAAGTAGGCGCTGTTGTGGCATGCTGTGAAAAGTTTATCCTAAAACACAAAAAAGTTTAAAACTTGGAATAACTTGTTGGTTTACTTTGAATTTATCTCTGGAATAAATTAATCTGAAGTTTGAACTAACAGATTAGAATCAGCTATAGTTTAACTATTTTGTACTCATTGCTATTTTTTGGATTTAACGATTAATTAAAAAAAAGTTATAACATATTTTTTTTTTATGGAATAGGAGGACAAACGAGCTTACGGGTCACCTGTTGTTAAGTGATCACCGCCGCCCATACTCTCTTGCAACACCAGAGGAATCACAGGAGCGTTGCCGGCCTTTAAGGAAGGTGTACGCGCTTTTTTTGAAGGGTACCTTTATGTCGTATCGTCCCGGAAACACCGCACAAGGAAGTTCATTCCACAGCTTTGTAGTACGTGGAAGAAAGCTCCTTGTAAACCGCACTGTGGAGGACCGCCACACATCCAGATGGTGAGGATGATATCCTAACTTGTGGCGTGTCGTGCGAAGATGGAATTCGGCGGCAGGAATTAGGTAAAACAGCTCTTCGGAACACTCCCCGTGATAAATGCGGTAGAAGACACACAATGAAGCGACGTCTCTACGCAACGCCAAGTGATCCAGCCGTTCACAGAGTACTGGGTCCCCGACAATTCGCGCTGCTCTGCGTTGCACGCGGTCAAATGGATCGAGCTGATACTGGGGTGCGCCAGACCAGAGATGACAGCAATACTCCATGTGTGGCCGGACCTGCGCTTTGTACAGCGCTAGAATGTGGGCCGGCTTGAAGTATTGCCGTGCTCTATTAATGACGCCCAGTTTCTTTGAAGCCAATTTGGCTTTGCCCTCCAGATGGCCACGGAATTGGCAATCGCTCGAGACTTCGAGACCCAGTATTCCGATACTAGGCGAGGCTTTTAGGGAAGTGTTGTCGAAGAGCGGTGATGCGACAAATGGGGTTTTTTTAGTGGTAAACGCGCAAACTTGAGTCTTCTGGGGGTTAAATTGGACAAGGTTCAATTTACCCCATTTCGCGACCTTCTCAAGAGAGGACTCGATAGAAGACACAAGTTTCTCCCGGCAATGGTCGACGATTTCCCGAGAGAGACGTGCATGACCCGTGTATACGGCATCACCAGTGCTGTCATCTGCATAGCAATGAATGTTGGAGGTGTCCAACATATCATTGATATGCAGAAGAAACAGCGTAGGAGATAGCACACAGCCTTAGGGCACTCCAGCATTCACGGGCTTCGGGTTCGAGCAATGTCCGTCGACAATGACCTGTATGCTGCGCCCAGTGCGGAAGCTGGAGGTCCACTTGCACAAGCTCTCGGGAAGCCCAAATGATGGAAGTTTAGAGAGGAGCGCCTTATGCCATACACGATCAAAGGCCTTCGCTATATCCAGGCTAACTGCCAGGCCTTCCCCCTTGCTTTCAATAGCCGCAGCCCATCTATGTGTTAGGTATACCAGAAGATCACCTGCCGACCGACCATGGCGAAACCCGTATTGTCGGTCGTTGATCAACTGGTGACCCTCTAGGTATACCAAGAGCTGACGGCTAATTATGTTCTCCATGATTTTGGAGAGCAGGGAGGTAATAGCAATAGGCCTGTAGTTTGCCGGATCCGAACTGTCTCCTTTTTTTTGGATCGGATGGACAAGGGCTGACTTCCATGAGTGAGGGACTACGCCTTTGGAATAAGAGTGCCGGAATAAACGCGTTAGCACCGGCGTCAACTCAGGGGCACACGTTCTAAGCACGATTGGAGAAATGCCATCCGGCCCGCTCGACCTTCTGACGTCCAACGAAAACAGAGCTCGCCTAACAGTTTTCTGTCTGAACTGTACTTCAGGCATAGAGCTCTGACACCGCGGGATGGTCGGCGGTGTTTTTCCGTTGTCGTCAAGAGTCGAGTTGGAGGCGAAAAGAGCGCACAAGAGATCGTCTTTCTCTTTTGCCGTATGGGCCAGGGTGTCATTCCTCATGTGCAACGGCGGCATTGAAGGCTGGCTGAAGTTACCAAGAGCAGCTTTCGACAACGACCAGAACTTGCGTGTTCCGGTCGGGTAACTGGAAAGCTGCTCGCCGATTTTGACGACGTGTTTTGACTTTGCACGGGCGATTTGCCGCTTAAAAAATCTGGAAGCACGGTTGTATTTCCTCTTTAGAACTTTGCAGTTCGGATCCTTTGTGCCCAGCGCCGCAACCCAAGTTCGATACGCCTGTTTTTTGCAGTCAGATGCTGCTTTAACTGACGCATCGAACCAGGGCTGTGATCTGCCACCGATCGGTACTACAGAGCTTGGTATAAAAATATCCATGCCCTGTAGTATCACATCGGCTACTGCAACGGCGCAGGCACTAGGATCATCCGAAGGGAAACAAACCCTGCTCCAAGGGTAGGATGCAAAAAAAGAACGCATCCTATCCCAATCTGCTGACTTGTAGTGCCAAACGCGGCGGGTCGCTGGTGGTCTGCGACATGGGCGTCGTATAGGCACTACACTCCTGACCAGGCAATGGTCGGACGTTCCGAGAGGGGCGTCGACAATGACCTGGTAACCATCGGGATGTGTAGTCAGCAGAAGATCTAATAAGGACGGCATGTGGCTATCCACATCCGGGAGCCGCGTTGGCGACTCAACCAATTGGGACAGATCGTACGCCAATGCAAAATTATGCACAAATCGCCCTGCGTAGTCTGTGGTACGTGATCGAAGCCATTCGGCATTGTGCCCGTTGAAATCACCCAAGACTACGATTTCAGCGGAGGGGATCTGTGCAAGCACGTCGTCAATTGCCGCTTGAACGCCGCCCATGAGATGATCGGTTTCTGCGTTACCACTATGGGACCTGTAGACACACGCATAGATGCGGACGCGGTCCTCTAAATCTACGCGGAGCCAGAGAGTGGACAGGTCCCTACCCTCAAAATTGCCGAGACGGCGACAGCAGATATCGTCCCTAACGTACACACATACCCCGGCATGAGGCAAAAAATTGTGCTCAATTTTGTACCCGGGGTACGTTAAATATGACGTATCGCTAGGTCGAGATATCTGCGTCTCCGTAAGGAAACACAAGGCCGGCTTCGCCGTCTCAAGGTGGTGGTGGACGGCGTTTAAGTTGGAGTGAATTCCCCTGATATTGCAAAAGTCCACGTTGAGTGTGGAGTGGGGTGCCGTGGTGTTACTGCCTCGTTTGTCCTTGGTCATGCGCGCAACGGATATTGTATTTACACATTGATAAGTGTCATTTCGACCTAATTGAATCAATGAATTTCCTTTCTTTCTTTCGTGTGTGTTAAGTTCTCTTTGAAGTAATATCCATATTAGGTATCTTTTCTGTTTCGTCGTGCAAATTATAACTTGATTAATTATTAAGTATTCTTAAAAATTTGAAGTTTCTAAGTTGAATCAATATATATGGCCAGACTAGTTAGTTACAAAGATACTTTGTGAAATTAGTTACTTTTTGAAAGAAATATTGGGTTGCTGAGAGTAAAATCTCGTGGTAGCTCAATTTAGCTTTTCAAGGACGCTGAGCGACTCCGCACTGCAATGGCCGCAAAGAATAGGTTGTTTCTTAGGCTCGACTTATCAGGTCAGACATTTTCTCAAATCATCATCATCAGCCGGAAGACGTCCACTGCTGGACAAAGGCCTCCCCCAAAGATTTCCACGACGATCGGTCCTGCGCTGCCTTCATACAACGTATCCGGTGATCTTGACCAGATCGTCGGTCCATCTTGTGGGGGGCCTGCCAACACTGCGTTTTCCGGTACGTGGTCGCCATTCGAGGACTTCACTGCCCCAACGGCCACCTGTCATCATCATCCATCCTCTCGCATAAGTGATTTTAAATTCTGTTTTGAATCGTATCGTTTATCAGGTCGTCTTGTTCGTGACGTCACTTCGTATCATAAAGAAATCGAGAAATATGTCCTGGTTTATTAAACATGTTTGTTACAGAGAACCGCGATAACGTGCATACAGCAGGCACAGTCAGCCGCTCACTACCTGCCTCTGACGGTGATACCGACGAGGATGGACTCCGGACCAATCACACAAGTAAGTCATCATTACCTCCGCTGTCAGCGAGCCGTAACATCCAGTTGACAGAGTGCTTATTACTAAAGGCCGGACCGCATTAGAGCGTCGCTCAACGGTACCCATCGCATTACAACCGCAGTAAGCGGCAGGCTCGCATCATTTCTATAGCAGTTTGCGTGCGAGCAACGTTACGTGATAGTGGCGTGGCATATGGAATGCTGACACACCAAGGCCACGTCATCAAGAAGGCGAATATCACTATTTGTTTCTTCTTCTTACTGAGCGTACGATTTCGGAGGCAACTCTGCCGCGACGCGCAGCATTGCGCAGTGCAGCACCGCTCTAGTGCGACACGCACCACACGAAAAGATTGAATAAATATTTCGACGATTTGTGCCGCGCTGTGCAGCACTGCGCAGCAACACTGTAATGCGTTCCTAGTAGTCGTAGTCGCTATAACAACAGATGCCATAATCATAAAAACCAAGATGGCCGCCGAGTGTAGTTTTATATCTGGTACGCTGGTACTTAAAATAATCACCATCGCTCATAATGTCTTAAGAGATTGTTATATGTAACAACAGAGGAACTGCAACAGAGTTTTTGATCTTTTCGGTGAGTGTACACTTTTTGAAAGTAACTGTCCATTAAAAACCGCTGAAAAAGAAATTGGATAATGTTGTCACTCTTATGGACAATGATATATATGATAATGTTTAATGTTGCGTACTTATTTCCATAAAAATGCTGCGAAAGTGGTACGTTACAATAGTATTGGTAAAGCTGGATCTAGGCCCTTGTAGGTATTTTAATATATACGAGGTGTGTTCAAAAAGTAACGAGAATTTTTAAATTTCGCGGGTTTGTAGAGTCCGCCTGTATAAATTTTTTTATCATGTTGGTACACATGCCCCTGAAGTACGATAAAATTTTCAGCAATATTCATTGCTTACTTTTTGAGTGGCAGCCGCTAACGTCAGACGTGTTTTTCGAGCTCGGCGATTTTCGTTTGTGACAAAAAATGGATCAAAGAATTTGTATTCAATTTGCGTAAAAAATGAAATAAAGTGTAGTGAAGTTAGTAAAATGTTAACAAAGGCATATAGTGAGTCTCCTATGAGAAAAGCAAGGATTTACGAGTGGTATAAGCGTTTCCAAGATGGCCGCGAAAACGTTGAAGATGACGAACGACCCGGACGCCCAAGCACATCAACAACCGATGAAAACGTGAAAAAAATGAAAGAAATGGTTATGAACGATCGCCGAATCACAATCAGAGGAGTCGCTGATGATATTGGCATATCAGTTGGCTCATGCCATGAAATTTTTTCAGATGTTTTGGGTATGAAACGTGTGGCAGCAAAATTCGTTCCAAAATTGTTAAATTTCGAACAAAAACTGAAAGGCGAATGGAAGTTGCTCAGGAGTCGCTAAATGAAGTTAATAACGATGCAGAACTACTAAAACGTGTTATAACAGGTGACGAAACATGGGTTTACGGATATGATGTCGAAACTAAGGCTCAATCGTCCCAGTGGAGGCATTCTGGATCGCCAAGACCGAAAAATTCTTCAATTCATGGCTTTTGCACCACGTTAATGCACCTGCTCACACTTCATTGCTTGTTCGTGAATTTTTGGCCAAAAACTGTAACGATGCCTCAGCCTCCATATTCGCCAGATATGGCTCCATGTGACTTTTTTCTATTTTCAAAAATAAAGAGAACATTAAAAGGCCGTCGCTTTACAAGCATAGATGACAGTAAAAGTGAATCGCTGAGAGAGCTAAAAGCTATTACAAAGATCGAGTTTCAAAAGTGTTTCGAGGATTGGAAAAAGCGTTGGCACAAGTGTATTATATCCGAGGGGGATTACTTTGAAGTGGACAAAATAGATATTGATGAATAAATAAAGATTTTTTTCATAAAACAAAAATTCTTGTTATTTTTTGAACACACCTCGTATACTATCAGTGTAGGAAACACAGTCGCTGAAACTCAGACATTTTCAAATTAAAATGAATTTGTAATACACAGATAAATACGTCTTGGCGAAAGCCTTTTTGAATGTTGTTCAAAATTTAGCCTTACCTACGAACTATTATTATTTTAATGACAAAATCTTGTTGTTGCTAATCGCGACTGCGCCAAAGTTCCGTACTACCGCATACTTGTGCCACACACACTTGTATTTTGTAGTGCGGGACAATACACACCAATAACAGGTCGGGTATTTATTTCTTATGATAACCACGTTTGTCCTTCTGGTACTGCATTGAACGAGGCGAATCCTCTCCGGTGGTGGCTGAACAAGATATACCAAGATTTACGAACCATACGTCATTTGGATGGTTGGCTTAGTTTGAAAGGTGCTCGGGCGGAACCCAAGAGGTCGCGGGTTCGCATCGTTATAAATTTAATTTGATCAAAATGTAATGAATTTTGCTGTGTCTGGCCCTGGGTCCAATTCGATTAATCATAAAACTAGTTATGATAAATAATTTCTATGGATGGCGGTGATCTATATTACCATTGAGCAACCCTGTTGATGATCAACAAACAAAGATATAATTTATGAATATGTTTCATTTCAGGAAACTACTCTCAGCTACCCGCAATACTTGAACACAGTTCGTCTACAGATATCGTACGCTAAGGACATACACGACACACTGGTCGCCGCGGCACAGAACATATCCCCAACCGAATGATATAACGGTTACTATCGCCAGCATTCATGGCAAGCGGACTCTTAAAACCGGGAAGGAGTATTGCCGATAGTCTCTCTCCCTCGCGCACCTGCAAGTGACTTCCCCAACCTTAATTATGTATTAAGGAAATATATTTAATGTATAAATAATAAAACCATTATTGATTATTATATTTTTAATTTAATAGCAATAAAGTTTTACATTATATATCAGTTTATTTGACATTATGCCATTTGAAACATATTAAATACGGCACATTGGATCAAAATTAAAATACCACAATAATATGGAGAATTACTTGACAAGACTCCAACAAAATTAATTGTATTTTCAATAATTAATAAACGATTATCAGTAAATTAAGTTTAAGCATACCTACGTAACTAAAATTTTAAAACTTTCTTAAAACTCTAACTCTAAAAATACAACACTTGTTAAATCTTTAAAAATAATTCGCAATACAAACAAGAATAATGTCATGGAATAAAATCATATTGAGAATATATATTTTCGAGATCACAGAAATAAGTATTTTGATTGCATGAGTATATTAACAAAAATACATTTTCAAACAATTTTAAGAAGAACAGTAATGTTATAATTTAATTGACGGACCGGCCACAAAGAACTACGAACTAAAACTTATATTGTACACTTAACAGGGGATTTTAACTAGGATTATCACAATTAAAATCATACAATACTATCAGTCTTTATAATCCGATGCATTCGATGTTTTAAAATCCATTGTTGACGCCATATCTGTACCTGCAAATAAAAATACAGTTAGATTACGTTTGCCAAAATTCCATTGCAGTAAAACGTTGGTAAAATAACTCGCTTGTCCGCGTCGAGAAAAGTTGCAATATTGTTTGTCAGACATGACATTGGTGGAAGAATATTTTGGTTATTGTTTATATTATGTTGGTAGTACGTGATCCAGTGTTGGGGACTGCGTTGTCCTCGTTAAAATCGAAGAAAGTGTTCAACTTTCAAATTCAGTTCCAAAGAGGATGTAATTACTACGAAATAAGTGGCGGGACTGCGTAAAAATTAAAATTTCGTTTAGTAGGAAACGTGCAGTGATTTGACATAAGTTTGAAATAGTAATTACAATAAGCGACGAAGTATAATCCGGCTAAGTTTAAAAGCGAACAGTTGCTTAAAACATAGTGGATTTCGGCTATCTCCGTTTTTTACAAGATTATAGCCGTCATCTGTCAATCGATCAATGACTGCATGTTTTATACAATCGCTTTTTTTAGAGAGTTTCGCTATTTCTCTACGCTTATTTAAATTCTTAGCAAATGCCAAGGGCTGCTCTCACCAACTTAGTATAATATTATATTAATGCTCCACAATTTGCAAACGCAAAATTGTGACACTGGATACATGGGCGCATTCGGGCTCTTTACAAAATACTTTTATTTTATACATAACTGATTTTATAATACTGAATACCGAGTTGAAAAACAACGACACAATCGCACTCTGATCCTCTGAATACATCCCAAATACCGACGGGTAAAATGGCAGTGTTACAGTGCCTACAGGAACCAATTACACAAACAAATTTTGCATATCGCTACACAACAGTTATTTGCCTTTGTTTTGTATACAAAAGTATTTAAAAGGTACGTTGTGTTAAATACCATCATTGTGCTTCAGAAAAGAATAATTCGCGCTATTTATAATCTATGTCCTAAAGTTCCGTAGGACTAACTAATTATAAATAACTAAAAGACTTTAAGAGCAAAATACAATTCAAAAGAATTGTTCAAAACGTTTATTTAGTAAACGCTATTAAAACATAAATGACTTTCTTAGTGAGACCACAGATAGGGAATGGAGCGACCGCCGCCAGGCTATTTAAATTATAAATTTGATTGCACTTATCGAAATTTTACGAAATAAAAAAGTTGATTTCATTGCGCCCCTAGTCTCAGGTCATATGAGGCATAAATTTCCTACTGTGTGTTTTAGACTTCCATCAGGTAATTTCATATCCTACTTTAATTGTTTGAATCTTGTATTCAACTCAATTTTGCAATTCAATTTAGAGATTATTAAATTGTATGGAAGTTTCTTGTAAGATAATTCGGATCGACTGCACATAGAACAATGTGTAATACTATATATCTATCTTTTTCTATAGGAATAATATTGGTACGATAAGGGGTATTACATTTTATACCTATCTTAAACAATAAATGACAAAATTATCTTGTCGCTTTGTCTTTGCCACAGAAACAATGTTTATAGTTCAGATGAACCGTTATCGCTAAAAGAGAATGTATGTATATTGATTTACAATCAAGCCCTTGGGGGTGATATTGGAAAGGACATAAATCGTTTATTATCACTGCTTCGGCCGATTGTTTACGCGCACGACCTGATAAGGTTATTATTGTGACATAAATAAAGTGTTCTGCCAACCGCCTGTGGAATAAAACGAGTCATAAGTTAAGTTCACTAGAAATTGTTGCTGTGAGGCGCTTGTAGATATAGGAAACTAAACTAATGAACAATACGTTCAAATTACTTACAGATTATTCATTTATTTATTTAAGTACACTACATCATACACAATACAATTTTCTTAATCTTATTTAACAATTTGTTGGTTAAACTATGGTCAAGATAAAAATGTAAAAACCAATGTATTATTTTGGAGAGTGAGTTATCGACAGTTGTACGTCACGTCACTAGTAGTATGATCAGCAAACAAAACAATCACATGGCTACCTAATAAATATGAAACATGAAAGGACTGAGAATAAAACCTTGCGGAACACCTATTCATAGTCACAGAAAATACCTAAAATACGCTCATCCCAGTGTAAAGTAAAGACATTATGTTTTATTAGCCTATAAATTAATTACTAATAAGCGACTAGCGCCTAAATTCACATAATTTTTGATTTTTTTTTTTACTGATATCAGGCCGGAATGAGAAATGGGTCTTAAATTGCAAGCAGTATAAAAAGTTTAACCAGATTTAAACAAAAGTTATAATTTCGATGAATTTCATTCGAAGGACAAGGCCATCTAATACAATTTTTTAATAGTGAGTTTTGCAACTGTTGTGTAATAAGGGGTATTAAAACACGAATGTGGATTAATACTATTAATAATATATTATTAACACTCTGCTTCGCCTCGTGTGATAATATAGTCTCACATGAGTGTTTTAATACCTAATTATCAACAGTTGCATACAAGACTTTATCTACACCCAGAATATGAATCCTCTAAAAGATTCAGGAACAGTTAGCTTACTGCTAACATTAAAACACAGTCCTAGTACTACCCTAATATCATTCATTACTGATTATGTACAAATAAACTAAGTATTAATGAAATAATTATTTATTTTAGTAGTAATTTATATTTTGTATACTGCAATAATTAAAATTCATTCGAATATTCAGCGTTTAAAATGAATCCCTCATTTTTTGTAAACAAAACAATAAAAATATCGAAGAAAAATGGCGGGGATTCGAATAACCTACTTTTTTTACGGTATGCGACGTTCTGGTAGTGTGAAACGCGCGTAATCTAAAATGTTCTTTTTTTGAAATTCATACAGATACCACGCATCGAGTAATAAGAATGTGGCTGTCTGTTAAAACTCTTTGCGCATGAAGGGATCGAAAAAAAAACATAGGAGTGTTGTTATGAAATTCAGTACAACATTACAACACTCGTTTGGATGATATTCATATTCATATTCATTTATTTGCTATTAAATAGGGCGATACAAATTTGGTGTTACAATAGCTTAAAGTATCTCCTATTTAGGCATTACCAATAGCATGCAAACTTGGTCTTGGGCAAAAATTTTTTTACAATATAAATTAATTTATCTTATACAACACAAAATTATAATTTTATACAATACAAAAAAATATTAAAGTCAAGATAAGAATAATCCACTTACAATGCAAAGTCAAAATCCTTTATTCTTTGTGGTCAAAAAACTCTTCTAATGAATAAAATGTGTTTTGAAGAAGCCAACTGTGTAAGGATACTTTAAATCTTGAAAAAGGTAACAACTTAAATGAATCAGGGATCTTATTGAAAATTTTCATGCCCATCCAGAAGCAATTTTTCTGAAATAAAGTGCTATGGGGAACGACTCTAGTCACTAACCTATCAGCTTTCCTAAGTATTCTAGTACTGTGGGTCATATGCATTTGCTGTAAGTATTTCTGTGATTTTCCTTTACAAATTTTGCAACCGTAAATGTATAGATCGGGCAGTGTCAATAATTTCAGTGACTAGAAAAAGGGCTTGCATGAAACGTCAGGCTTAATACCACAGATTGATCTGATGCACTTTTTCTGTGCAATAAATGCTTTGTTTATTATTGAGGAGTTGCCCCACAGTATGAGACCATATACGATGTAATGGTTATTAGAACATTGGGTGTTTTAATGTTGGCAATAAGCTGACTGTTTCAGAATCTTTAATAGAGGATTTAAAGCATGGGTGTAGATAATAATAATTTACAGGTCAGACGCTAAAACGTCAATTATGCTTACAACATTAACCCAATGACTCCATGGGTCCACTATATTACTCAAGTAAAATTTTAAGTTAATGTGGAGTTAACAAAAAGTAATAGCTGTACAAAAATTATAAATCCGTTCTAAAGATCGAAAAGGTTTATTAGTTATTCCAGAGATGATTTTTTTTGGATTTTATGGCCTGGTAACGAGACCTTTAATTCCCGAGATGATAAAAGAGCCACAGATAAATAAATTATTATTGAGTAGAAGATCTGTGGTAGAAAGTAGAATCTTAAGCTTTTGTCGGGCTGTTGAAAAACCTGGAATCGTACCTACAAACTGCACGGCTAGGATCTAATGAATGTGCGATTCTAGAATACAAGCTAATCTAGAACAGTACTAATTTATTACATAACATCTGCTCGTTGAACAGTTCAATTTATCTGGTTGGCGACACATGACAGCGCGGACACAAAATGCCGGTCGCTAATCACCGGTTAGAAAGGACAACAACCCTATGATAAGCAAAGCTACGGTTACAGAGAGATAATGTCCTTGGCAACAAGATCACCAAAACCATGTGCAAACGGAACTCGATAGTAACAGTTGCAAATATAATTTTAAATACGTAATCTAATGCCGAACATAGTTCGGTGCCCTGAATCATATCAAACTAATTATTATAAATTACGTCTTAATATTAATACAATGATGCAATGCATATTAATTGATTCCTTTTTGATGTCATTTCTAATAACTACTAGATACTACTACCGCTTCGGAAACAAATGGTGCTCTGAGGGAGAAGAAGCGGCGCACGAAACTCTCCCAGCATATTTTTTGCGCTCTTTTCAATAAAAATATACAATGTTGTACAATGATTTCTATCGCTATAAAATAATCACAATCTAGTCCCAGGCTGTCCGATCATTTAGATATTCAGCAGTGGAGTAATAGGATTTACGACAGAGCCATTTTTTTATAAAACATTTAAATTTATTTATAGATAATGCCTGAACAGTGGCTGGGACTTTATTATAGAAGTGTATACATTTACCCTTAAAGCTAATATGTATCCTATGAAGCCTACTAGAATTAGTTACAAGCAATCCCTTATTTCTAGTGTTAAATTTATGGTCATTAATATTTAAACTTATATATTTATAGTAATTTTTCGCCCCTTTTGAATCGGGATAAATAACATACGTCTTATGATATCTCAGGGTTTTAATAATTTAATGATATTTTATGCAATACATGCATGTTTTTTCCTCGCAAGTGTGTTGAAAAAGTGCGTATGGATCTCGTGAGCAACTTGCTCACTATACACTCGGCTTATTTACTGATTCACTTTTAATATGTATGTTTGATAATACACATATTTTTATTATTATTATGGAATACAAGGTGACCAAGAAAACGTCGTATTGCCATATAACATATTAAAAAAAACAATTATTAAAATTTTGATACAACCGATTCTCAGACCTACCAAATACATCGTACTACAATTATTGTATTCGATTGCCATCTTGCAACCCTATATCGGTTTGGTGGATGGAACAGAATAATATAAAAATCGTGATACAAAAATAGTTGTAGATCGTAGAAGGGCGAAAATTTAAATTTGTTTGTATTTTTCAATGATGAATCATAATAAAAAAAAATAAAAAATATTGTCAAAAAATTAAAAATAAATATTTGGGGGGGATGAAAAATAGATAGTAGCCGATTCTCAGACCTACTGAATATGTTTATAAAATTTGGTAAAAATCAGTAAAGCGTTTCGGAGGAGTAAGGTAACTTACATTGTGACACGAGAATTTTATATATAAGATGATCATAAACAGGCAAGCAGGATACCTGGTGGTAAGTGATCACCGTTGCCTGCTCTCTTGCAACACTAAGTGGATAGAGCTTTAGCGGCTCTTTGTGAAAGTTACCTGACCTACAGGTACCGTTCGCATATTAATATGACCCACGGGAGGAATAGCTAATCTTCAGTATTCTGGGATCCTTTAGGGATTAAAATTCGGAACAGGTATGGATGTTAAATAGTATTGGTGTTGGCTCCAACTGTAAAAGTTAGGGGTATTTTGGTGATTTTTTTCGCACTGTCTATAAAAAATTGAAACAAAGAAAAAAAATATTTTCTTCTCATTCTGTAGACATTTCTTGGGATTTAAGATATGATAGGATAGCGGCCTTAACGACAATTGAAACGAAAAAAATCGCGCTCGCTCAGTTTCACGTGGTAACAAATCGAAGTTCAGTCTTGATTTTTCAATATTATAAGTATTTATTATTCAAACGAAACAAATCTTATAACTATATTTACAATACTACGACTACATAAAATTAAAACTATCATTACGTGGAAGCGTACCAAGAATACTGGCAGCATTACCGAGTTGGATAGCAAGGCTGATCCGTTGACCGAAATAGCTGCCAGCGCTTACGTTTCCAGTAGCCTTATTGAGGCGCGAAGATAGTATTTTGAACATTCTCCGCGCCTCTGGGCCCCACGGGCCAAGTGTCTCGACACCAAACGGCACAAAGATGTATGACTCACTGAGACCAACATATTTGCGACAACATTTTTCAATATTATTTTTGAAATACAAAAAACTAACAATCAGAAATTAACAATCAGTTTGTAAACACAGTGACACAAGTACTTAGTTGATAAGTGAACGTTTTCTTCCACTATTATGTCTTACAATGTATCTTAATTGTGTTTACTGGACTCATTTATCATAGCTCTACGATAAATAATTATGTCAGAAGCTTTTTAGATGATGCATTAATTTAAATGTATTTATTGATTTAGGAAGTTTGATGTAGATATAATTTGTTTCATATTATAATTAGCGAATATTATGTACACATTTTTCGTCATTTAAACGGAATTTATTTCGTTTATATTCATATTTTTTTTTTGTAAATTATAGGCAAAAAGTATATTTTATTCAAATAATTTATAAATACTGATAAGTTTAAGCCTGTTTTATATAATTGTGAAATGATGCATGTTTTAATTATTATTGATTTCTTATTCATTTACGTTTAATTCAATTTGTAAATATTCCGATAATGTTTGCATTCATTTTAATTAAATATGTTTGTGTCTATGTTTTTGAAATGTGTGTAACACCTATAACTAAGCCAACACTTATAATTTATTATTTATTGTAATAATATTATTATACTTTTGTTAGTGTTTGTCTTGTTGGTGTTAAATAAATAAATAAAAAAATAAATAAATAGCTTTTTAAAGGATTAAAACGTGTGTTATTAAAACTGAATATTCACAAAGATGTCTGCGTTGAAATAAAATTCCTATTTATAAAGAGTATCTAATCTGTCCGTGGGTACAGGTCGGCGTATTATTCAATCAATTAATTTTTTTTGAACTTGTATCAGAGAGTATCTTGTTCTGAGAGTTGAACAAAGCAAACAGAATTTTATAGCGAGGCGGTACTCGAACGGTTAGCTCAGTTGGTTAGAGCACCGGCACGGAACGCCGGAGGTCGTGGGTTCGAATCCCGCATCGTTCATAAAATTTTGTTTTTCAAATTTTATTTGTGAACTTGTATCAATTTATTAGCGACTAACTGATACCCCGCAACTTCGTCTGCGTACACAAAGGAAAAGAAAAAAATTAAAAAACACTCATAACATAATACGCTGTCGCAAAACTTTTTATAAATAATTATGTGTACTGCAAAGCCATGAATACTTTTCGCAGCACACTCGATGTAAAAAAATATTTTAGGTAATTTTTTTACACCTCGGGTTACATTATTGGAGTTTTAGTAAGGATCCCTAATTTAAAAAAATATTATACAGCCTATATCACCCGGGGTTAGTGTAGCAACAACATTGAAAGAATTTTTTAAATCGAGTTAGTAGTTTCGGAGCCTATTCAATGCAAACAAACAATCAAGTCTTTCCTCTTTATAATATTAGTATAGATAATCGGTTAGCCTTTTCTGAAATTTACGTGCAGAAAAAGAAAAAAAAAACTATTTTTTGGCCACGGTAACTTAAGTAAGTAGGTATAGTGTGTTTATAGATAATATGTTTTTTTGAAGAATAATTAAAGAGATAAAAGATGATAAAATTTATATATTCGTAGGGTAACAATGGGAAAGCTATTATATATATATATTATATAAAAACAATAAATTTTGGGGGTTCCCCATACTTAGAACCGATAGCAAAAATTTTATGAATTTTATTAAAACCGAAAATTGGTTTGAATGAGATCTAGTAAGTTGTTTTTTTTTAATACGTACAAATGATGAGAGCTCATTTGCACTGTATAATTTTGAGCAAAGATATTTTGCATTTTCCATTTAAATAATTTAATATCATTTTCCTTCCTATATAACTTTAATATTATATTACTTGATGCAACGGTACCCTTCATGGGAGAGTCCGCCTTGCACTGGGCCGCTTTTTTATCTCCATAAATAAATAATTTTACATATAGAAAAAAAGCATAATATATATATATTTTTCTTTATTGATTTAGGGGCTTTTATACGTATGTACATGTCAGCCCCATTATAATCTAAGTACATTAAAAAGATAAAAGAAAAACAAAATTCTTAACTTAACAAACTAAAAAAAAAGCTTCGTGGCAACATGCGTAACTAGTGTGTTAATATATATTATTTCTTATTTAATTCTTATAAAATATATCGGAAAATTCTAGAAGCATCCTTAACATGTTGACTTCTGTTTGGATACAAAATAAAAGCGATAACTTATTGTATATACCTATCCAAGTTATAACTACGTCAATAATAATATGAATATAATATTGTTTTGATGTTTACTTTATGTTTAATGTAATTGATAACACTGCTATTTGTAGATACATATATTATAGTAATCTCCTTGTAGGCCTCCAGCGCACCCGGCCCGACGTCGGATGGCGGTACTTACTGTCTGCCTTTCTAACTGCTAGAATCCCAACGCACACCGCCTACTAGGTAGGTTACAGCACAACAGCTTTCGCTCCAGTCCCGGTATAGTGCGTTGGTCAGACGTAGAGGGTCACAGACAACCAATTACGACTCTTCAATTTCGCCTGTTAACCCAGGCGGCAAGCACCCCCAGTCGCGGTACTCCACAGACGTTTCGCCCATACGAACCGGAGGCGGAGATCGGGACCCAGCCCACACTGGCCGTCTCCTATTGAGAGATATGCTATACGCAAACAAATGGACAACAATCTCCCCACATTTGTCCTATCAACACCTGGCGCCAAGCCACTACGAGTCCGACGCCAATGGAGGGGCACTGGTAGCCTTACAAGGTGGGAAGGGATACGACGAAAAACAAAGGTTGTAGATGCCTTACATTACGCTCTGAAACAGAAGTGGAAGTGGGCTGGACATATAGCAAGATGTAGAGACAATAGATGGACCTCAGAGGCAACAATGTGGGAAGGGCCAATAGGAAAAAGGAAAATAGGACGTCCTAGGAAAAGGTGGATAGAAGACATTCAAGCGACAGCAGGACACTTATGGAAAAAGATAGCAATGGACAGAGAGGCATGGACCAAGCTGGAGGAGGCCTATACTCAAGAAGGGGTTCCAATCAATATTGATGATGACAGTACATACCAACAGTCATGAATACAAATAAAAATTATATATATATATTTTTTTTCTTATCTATGTAAATAATGCTAACAATAAGTAATATTTATTATAATAGATGTAATCATAGATATAACTGTAAGAATGTAATTTAATAGTAGATTGGAAATAAATAGGTTTATTATTATTATTATTATATTATAGTAATAATGTTATTTAAAAAACACACCGACGAATTGAGAACCACCTCCTTTTTTGAAGTCGGTTAAAAAAAGCAATTTTTGCCGATCCTTCTCAACATTAGCTTTACAAATCGGCGGTACCGAGTGTAAAAATAATTCAAAATGCTAAAATTGTATTTCTTTAAATAAAAATATGTGACTTTTGACTTTTATATCTCAATATTATTTATTATCGTGACCTCCGCTTCTACGATATGTAGGTAGTTGTAAATTTGTTTATTATCAAGAGGAATATTCGGGACAATCTAATAAGGGATGTCCGCTCATAAATTATCATTTTGTGGACTATTTACTTTCAAATATCTATTCTAATAAATGGAGAACCGTTATTTCCTTCGATAATACTGCGAAATCTACTGAACCGATCGAAATAATACTTATACCATATGATGCAACATGTTTCGGAGGTTTTAGTATATGTTTGTTGGTGATTACTCATCTGGACCATATAAATTTTGACTTAGATATACCTACTATATTTTCGCAATACAAATAATTCAGTCAATGACATTTCAATGCATACTAGCTGACCCGACAGACGTTGTTCTGTATATAATAAATAAAATAATGTTTTTATATGAATTTGTCAATAACATATTATAGCATCAAAAATTACTTCGTAAAATATGCACCCTGCTGTCGTAATGAAATTGTTTCACAGCAGAAGCTGTCAAACCGTGCGTCAATAAATTCTCTCATAGAAATTATTAGATATGAAACGGATAGCAGTTTGGCCTATCCTATGTATCTCGCAAAGCTCATGACACGTTTTGGGATTGCTTTGATGAGGTAGCAAATGAAAACAATACTGACCAGGTTCAACGTGAAGAAAGAAACGCGATAACCTGTGAGCTGGATTTTTATCTCAAGTCAATGTGAATTGATCGCAATCGTGACCCTTATTCTTGGTGGGCAGCTAATGCGAAACAATACCCAAATTTAACAAAGTTTGCCAAAATCTATGTGTGTACAGCGAAAGACTTTTTTCTGGCCTTATTTATGAAAAGAAGCGAAACCGCTTGCTACCTCTCAATGCAGAGAAAATAGTATTTATCCACCATAATTTGCCTTTAGTTCAGTATGAGTACTAATTAATTATTTTTTTTTCTATTACATTCATTTACTATGGTGTGATTAAAAATTTACAACTAAAACTAATTATATTTCTTAAGTGATACTAAAACTAACCAAATAAAGCAAATAATTACTTAAAAATATATTTTTATACAGTTTTTTTTTAATTCGGTCTGATGCCTATCCGGATGAATAGTAGGTAGTTATCCGGTATTCGGCCGGATATCCGTTATCTAGAAATTATGTATGGAGACATCAAAGGAAAAACAAATTTGTTGTTTTATTTAATTTAGCAGCATTTTCCTATTTATTCACCTTTTAAACCTTCTCTGGACTTCCACAAATAATTCAAGACTAAAATTAGCCAAATCGGTCCAGCCGTTCTCGAGTTTTAGCGAGACTAACGAACAGCAATTCATTTATATATATATATAGATGACAACATACATACGCGGGCGCGGCGTACTTAATTTATATGACAAAACAACGTAAGCCGGGTCAGCACTTGTCTATATCTAAACAACCTACCTACATATGGTAACATTGTGAACCTACCGTGACTGGACATTAAATACTTTTTCGATAAAAACGGTTTACACTACACATTAAAATTAGGTATTTACTTATGAAAACGAAAATATTGTATATGGAAGGAAGTTTAAATGGTATGAATTATAAAATATTAATTCACATGATATGACATAAGGTATGGAATATTGTACCCTTAAATTATTCACAATTCCGCTTTGTAATACACACACAAATATCTAGTTATAAACCCACCCACAGATACAAAACCCTCTAAGTAAAAAATTTAAATGTAATTTTTTTTCGGTATCTGTGTCCATACAAGAATAGGCTTCAAGTCCATAGACCCAGCACTATTAACTAAAACACAATCAAAAAACAAATATCGATAAGTGATTCAGATGCAAAAATATGAATTAAATCAATGGAGAGTAATAAAAGGTACAAATTATTTAACTTATTAAGTAAATGCTTATTTTGTAGACTTATTTTACCTTATTGTACCGACCAGCAGGCCTTTTGTGTATCTTTGTCAATATCAGTATCTAACCGACACTGGTTGTACACCGAACTTTGATGATAACTAACAATTTCATAACATTGGTAATATTCGGTAGACCAGACTCTCGTCTAGTTCATTTAAGTGGTGAGTAAATATCTTTCAAATTGAAACTGTGTGAATAAACCAATCAAAACCGTTTAAAATTGTTTATCGGTTCCTAATCTTGACTTTAACCACGACCGTTTTCACGCAAGATAGACAAAAATAGCCTTAATACCATGATCCAATATATTATTGTATAAGTTTCTTTAGATACATATCTAGCTTACCGTTTCATTTTCATCCGAACACTTGCTGTGCGGCGTAGGTGATGTGTAGGAAGCCGTCTGGACTGCGGAACTGCTCGTAAGCTTGCGCCATCGTCATACTGTGGCTGACTAGGGCTTTCTCGTTGACCAACAGGTACAGGGCCTAAACATTATTTAAGTTGTTAATTCCAGGAATTTTATTATCTAATTAACAATTATTATTTTGGTCCTACGTGGCGGTCCTAAAGATTTGTTGTTTCCGTACCCAAAGGATAAACAACGGAAATTAAATCACTAAAACTATGACAACATAATATTGTTTCCACATAAGATAGTCGCTGGATCATATCCTGAATATAAACATAAAATATTTATTTTAACGTGATTAATAGTAATTGTTGATAAGATCCTAAACAATTTGATGTAGGGGCGCCCTTAATTGCTCTCAAGTCTTATCCAGAGAACAGCTTACGGTCTCTTTCGTTCGTTAATTATTTTATTTACTTATTTCAAAGAACTCTTCAAAGATATAACATATTGTGCACCCGAGATGTATGATTATAATAATGTACATACATTAATTTATTTGTTGCATTGCAGTTGCTCATTACGTAACAGCAACATTGTTGCAGCGTCATATCAAGGAAAAATATATTTAAGGTGATTTAAAGGTCTCGACGTACCCAAACAAAACACTACCAACAAAAAGTATTGAAGGTATTATTATACAAGAAGGTATTAAGAAATTTTTCAACCAGTATGTGTTGCCACTGATGACTTACAGTGCGCAGAACTGGTCGCTAAGCAGGCCCATAGCCTGATGAGAAAGCAAGATGGTCGCTCAGAGGGCAATGGAGAGAGCTATGCTCGGAGTTCCCTGCGAGATCGAATTAGAAATGAGCTAAGCCACTGACATAGCCCAAGCGATTGCGAAACTGAACAATCAGTGGATAGGGCATATAGTTTGACGGAAAGATGGCCGTTGGGGCAGTTAAGTCCTCGAATGGCAACCAAGCAAAGAACGACCGGAAGACGTAGTGTTGGTAGGCGCCCCACAAGATGGACCGATGCGATGATCTGGTCAAAATTGCCGGAATACGTTAGATGAGGGCAGCGCAGTACCGACCGTCGTGGAGATCTTTGGGGGAAGCCTTTGTCCAAAGATCGATCATAATACGAGTAGATATCGACTTTATAAGTGTCATTTCCGTGACCTACATGAATAAAGTGATTTTGATTTGATTTAATCATTTGATCATGATTTAAAATTATTGCTGATATCAAATGAGATTAATGTTTGCAGAAATCCTTCATAATAAGTTATCAATGTTTACGAATTAAATGTTTTTATTTTTATGTTAAATATAACTTTGCAAGTATCTTATCTATACGGGATACAATAGTGATACGACTTTTATAGACCCCTTCGACCTCTTTGTAAACCTTGTACGCATTCTTATTTTGAAAACAGATCACCTTCACAATTTTACTCTTCCTGGATAATCGTATCCGTATAGAGTTATTTTGATACTCTATACGGATAATTAAGAATGACAATGACAAATGGAAGTACTGTTGAGGTGGATTCAACGTGTGGAGAGTGGAAGAAAATTGAACGACAGGACGAGTAGAGATCATGTGGATGAAACTTGGAAGGGTAAAGACAAGCTCAAAGACAGCTCGGCTAGGTCGACCGGGGATGTGCTATGATGGCCAGATTTTATGAGATTTGATAATTGATTGATTTTTAAATGAAAGAGGCCAGCGTGGTGAAGTATATCAGAAAGTCCTTGATCTCTGCTGAGCCTGGGAGACAGGTGATTCACTTTCTTTATGACAATAAGGGACGTGAAGCGCTGGACGTTCAGCTGATGGTAATTGATACACCATTACAATGCAGTGCCGCTCAGCCAACCCAACCCAAAAATTCTGAGCGACACTACAATAATAAAATTGCGCTCGTCACCAAGTTAGGTCTCATTTGCCCCGTAGTTTCACTAGCTACGGCGCCCTTCAGACCTAAATAATGTAATCACAGTAATGCTTACATATTATATATGTTGTTAGTATTTAAGTTATATTTTGTTACTGTGCTGTCAAAAAAGTGTAATAAATTAAAAATAAATAAATAATAACAGTGATGCTTCCTACGTTTATTGATGATATTTTATTTTAAGGATTAGCGTATCAAACTCCTACGAGTACCATGTTAGGTACTTTTGTCAGTTACCTTAGAAATCAATTTTTGTGGACATATTTGGATATAATTTCGTTTGAAAAGGTTATACTACAAGATTGGTATAACAATACAGATCTGAAGATGGTATTTATGCACACCTCAAATTTTGTTTCTTTTTTCAACAAATAATGGCACTATGAAGATCATATTCGGACATCATGGAAATTTTGAATGATAAGGATTTCGCGATTGGCCAAGTCGACCTAACCGACTTGAAAAGGGTTTTAATACAAATGGTTCCCTCAGGCTAATCGGATGCCGTCTATTGCTTATTGGAATTGGTCATGAAAAGCGTTTTTTTTATAAATCCTATTTATATTATGGATACATACCATTGGTACTATCTCGCCTATATTATGCGTACTTGCCACCAGATGTACCATATTGATATTTCAAGTGTGAATAACTTCACACACCAATGTACCACCTCATACCACATACAGATATTTTAAAATAATATTGTGAATAAATCTTATCAATTTGTCAATTAGATACATAGTAAAGTGTGACCGAAACTGTGACGAACGTACCTGCGAGTCCCTCAGTTTCATCTTCGTTCTGATGATGTAGAGAAACTGGGACATGGTAAGCTCTTGTGGCACGAGAAATTTGTTTCTTCCGAGAATAGGGACCTCCCGTTCTCTGGAGTACCGCTCCACGTACAGCTGTTGATTATATTAAAACATTACATCTTCCCGGCTAGAGTATTTTTTTTCTTGAAATATGATAACGATACCTTAAATTGTCGATATTTTTATAGAAACAAGATATTATTAATACCTACACAAGTCATCATCTCTTTGGACTGGAGGAGATCAAATAAATACAAAAATAAAATTTTGTTTTCAAATTTTATTTATGTATTAATGTGTGTGAAGTGACGCTTTAAAACATAACATATTGTTTAGATTTACAAGAGCGACATCTCAAGTCAATTTCCTAATATGCAAATATTGGGGTTGAGCAAGTTATCAACTGTAATACAAATGATTTAAGTTTTCTTTAGTGTTAATTCCGGAAATATTTGTTTTTAAACAATTCGACACGTGTTTCGCCTTAGACTCGTGTGCCAGTCTCGTGCCAGATTTTGGCGAGAGAACTCGTCACTCGTCCTCGTGTAGAGGCGAAACACGTGTCGAATTGTTTAAAAACAAATATTGGCGGAATTAACACTAAAGAAAACTTAAATCATTTGTATAATAATTATTGATTTCCGCAAAGTAACGCCTACTTCAATATTTTTTTTTATCAACTGTAAAGTAGATCCTGTAGATGAAGCCACAACCCGAGAGTTGAACCAAGCATACAAGATTTCATCAACGATACGTCACTTTAACAGTCAGTCAGAAAGAGCGCTCGCACGGAACGCGAGAGGTCGCGGGTTCGACGCCTGCATCGTTAATAAAATTTTGTTTTCAAATTTTATTCGTGTATTAATCCCCGAAGGGTTATCACTTTAAAAACACACCAAAATGAAATAAATTGCTAAACAAGACCTTTTTTTTTTATTTAACTAGTTATTTCTATCTATATGTCACTCAACAACACTCCGAGAAGCTTCTGAGGATCTGGAGGATTTTAGTGGTCTTGGGACTACCCGAACGATTTTGGGATCATTGATCCCAAAATCGTTCTCTGCATCCTCGATAACCTCGGATACGATACCCATATTGCTGAAATCACAATTTTACGCGGCGGCCATCTTGCATTTAAAAAAAAATTGCGTTTACTGCACACGACGTTATGCGACAGAATTGCCATCTAAATTTTACTTCTAATATTTAACTAGTAAACGAATACATCAACCAAATATCAAAAATACATAGATATTAAAAAAAATATCAAACTTGCTAAAGTATCAAATTATCAAATAGACTACTATTACCTATACTAAAACATCTAACAACTTATGCTCAATGGACCATTATACTGTAAAGTGTAACCTCAAAGACCGGAAACGCATTTCTCAGGCGGCTGTTACTGCAACCTCCTTGCAGCCCTTTCCTCCCTGACGTGTTGGTATTTTTCTCCGTTGACTGTTCTACTTTTATTACTTTGAATTCGGGGTCGCCCGGCATATAAGTGTGTTTTGGTTTGCCAACAAACTATAATAACAGTATTAATCTTTTCTTTCACTATTTTGCTTCCGTTTTGGCCGTTGTTCGTAATACATGTGTTTACATATACATCCCTACATATATTTGACATTACTTACCGGTATTTTATTTGGAAATCTATCCCTGATAACTTGCACTTCCTTGTATGACCCTGTCATATCTGTAACAAGACATAATGATGGGACTAGATACGCATGAATTAAGTTTACGATCGAATGTTAGTAATGAGTAGTTAATAGAAATGACATCAAAAATAATTCTAAAGGAATCAATTTTGAGAAAATAAATGCCTTTTATGCCTTTTAAGATAGTTATGTTATGTTTAATGTTATTATTTACTATCGTTATCATCATATCAAAACCGGACAGTGAAAGAACTGTCGTATCAAGTTCCCACAACTATGAACAACGTCATTAAAGAAATATTAAACAGAAATAGCTTTTTGTTTTGTTTTATTTTATTATTTGTCATTATTAGGTATTATTGTGTTTTAATTATAATTCCCTTTTAAAGTGAAACTTTTGTTACATCGTCTCAATCTTTTTCGTCTGTGTGTTGCATGTCGAGTGACGTTCGGGCGGCGGCTATTACTCATTTGTGCCAGTGCTCCACGCTATTTTGTTTGTTTTTATTATTTCCCATTATCATTCCATTTTTCCAAGTGTAAAATTAAGATGCATACAGCGATTTTTATACCCTAAATTATATAAATATTATTCCAAAAATTTTTAGTTAAATGTCTATAATGTGAAAAACGTTTCACTTATACCGTGGTTTCATAAAACCACACAATACTTTTTTTGTCATTATTAGGTATTATTTTGTTTTATTTATAATTACTTTTTATAATATGTACGTTTGTTCTTGTTTTTAAGTTTAATTATTATTTAAGTAGTAATTTAATTTAGGCGAGGTGTAGCCCTTGAGGTTCATGTGTCACGCGGGGGTCACAGAAGATCAGCGTTGCAACACACTTGTGTTGAAACACATCCTGAGTGGCTCCTTTTCTAAACACCACACGTTTTTATATTTATACATTTTTAAATTAATTTTGTTTTTTATGTGTGTGTCCAGCGGTGGATTAACACTAGGGGCAGTTGGGGCAAGTGCCCAGGGCGGCAAATTTTTTAAAGTGAAAAAAAATTTTTTGTCTCATCGAGATTGCTCAATATAATTAATTAATTCTGTTAATTAATAATTTTTGGTTTTATTGATAATTTAAGAAATTCAATTTATCCATTATTTGTAAATTATAATTTTGGCACGTTCGGCCTAAATTAATAATAAAAAAGATTTAATCAATTTATTTCCTTGGAGATTTGAAATAATAATCGATTTTTTTTATTTTGTGGAATTAAAGAAATTTTGTTAGTATTTTATATTTTTACTTTTAGTAAAATTCCAGTAATGGGGCGGATTATTTTCCAGTGTTTTTCCGGTGCCCAGGGGCGGCATTAAGTTAAAATCCGGCCCTGTGTGTGTATTAATAAATGTTTTTCTTTCTTTATTTCTTTCAAAATAAATTGGCTGATATATCAGCCAATTTCGTTATCAGGTATATAATTATATTGCATTGGATTTTGCCTTGACGGGATACTGGGCTTGAGATTAATGTCACATGTATATAAAAATCTTACTTACCATGCTGGTAACCGAAGACTTCTTGAGACGCGTAAGTGACGTAGAGGAAGCCGTCTTCGTCTCCATACATCTCGTAAGCTTGAGCCATTGTCAAACTCATACTTAACATAGAGCGGTTGTTGATTACTAGATACAGTGCCTAAATACAAGTTATTATTTAAATCATTTCTGCTTTTTATTAAATTACTAAAAATTTAATTTACATGGGCAAAATTTGGTGATAAAAGTATTCCTACTGTTAAATAACTCGTAAAGATAATTAAGTAGAGCTAAACATTTGCAGCCTCACAAATAAACTTACTCTAAAGTTATACCTGAGAAAACCAAGAATACGCAAAATGTTTACAAATAGACATTTTGCTTACGACTGATTTATTTGGACTTATAACGTTTCCCGCGTTTATTTGCAAGGCTGTGTGACATTGAGAAAACTTCAGAATAATTATCTTAAATACAGATATAGTCAACATTTTGCATATTCTCAGGTATATTTCCCAAGTTTATTTGTAAAGCCGTTATTTAAGTTTTAACAGCTTCTAATTCGATTCGAAAATTTGTGCTCTTTGGTTAGAACATAAAACGATAGGAAAATATGGAAGACACTGGAGGGGTCCTATGTGTCAAAGGACACGCTGTTAAATACAATTTTAGAAAATATATGCATGTATTTTTTTTTATAAATAGAAAAGCTACAAAGGCTTAATAATAGTAAAAGTTAGGCTTAGGAGATTTTTGGAAAATAACATCATTGAGCATCTCGACAACAGAGCCGACAAGAGAGCTAAGAAACATCCAAGTAAAGCAAAAATGACAATATAATTTAAATTGATTAGTAAATGAGAACTTACTTGATTTGGTTTTATCCTAATTTTGTTACGAATTATTACTAGGAACTGTGACATCGTGATCTCTTCGGGCACGAGAAATTTGATTTTGTCCATCGATGGTAGGTCTCTCTCCTTGTAGTATTTTGTTACTATGAGCTGGAACAATGTGTCAATATTAATTTTAAAGCAATCAACCACAAAATCAATGGACTTACATCCTTCGATCAAATAATGTATTATGTAAATAAGTCTTTTTTTAAATACCTTTAAGTACCTATTTAAAACAGCCAGAGTCTAGATATAAATAGGTAGGTTAAGTAACTCAGGCTACTGTCTTGTGCGGTGTTTTTGTATTGTTGATAATTGATAAACTTACCTAAACTCATAGTCAAAATACATTCTCAGCATTGATTGAAGAGCGGTGAACTAAACAAACATTGAAAAGTCCTGACTAAAAGCCTGACACTTCCATAAAAGTCCGGACATTTTAGTTGATCTCGTTTAGAGATTTCATTCTCGTAGAGATTAAAAACTTATAGAATGGTAGCCCTACTCGCATACTCGGGGGCCCATCAACGTACTATGGTTTATATTACGTACTAGCGTTACAGAACCTATCTGCACTTTTTTTCCAGAAATTACAAATAATTTCTCAGCATTGCACGGCTTGCGGAAATATATTTAGAAATGAGTTATAATGCATTGAAACTCGAACGATCACATAATATGTCGCTATTAGTACCTAACCTCTAAGTAAAGATTTGTACCAATAGTTGAAAAGAAAAATAGTGTAAGTTTTTAATACAAGCTGATATCCCGCGACTTCGTCCGCGTACACACAGGGCTCTGAGCACGTAGTAGCGCCATTTCAATTATTTTTTTAAATAAAAGAACATTTATAACATACTAGCTGACCTGGCAAACGTTGTTTTGCCATATAAATTATATATGTAAACCTTCCTTGAGCTTCAACGAATCTATCACAATAGATTTCATTGAGATCGGTCGAATAGTTTAGGAGTTATTAGGGAACATATATTCTCTTTTATATATACACATGTAGATTATGCTGTCGCGACACTTTTCGTAAATAATAATGTGTTCTGCAAAGTCGTATTACATTATTTTATTCTATTATCAATAGTTTTCGCAGCGCATGCGACACTAAGAATAGTTTAGGTACTTTTTCACACCTTGTATTACATTATTGGAGTTTTAGAAAGGATTTTCCAAATTTTCTCTTTAAATACAATAAAGCCTATTACACCCGGCGATAGTGTAGCCTATAGTGGAAGAATAGTTCAAATCGGTTTAGTAGCTTCGGAGCCTATCCAGTGCAAACAAACAAACAATCAAATCTTTCTTCTTTATAATATTAAATATAGAACAATAGATAGCTGGGAGCACTTGAACAAAAACAAAAATATTTTTTTAGCTGGATAATTGGGAGGAATGTTGTGCTCGGATGGCCAGTGACAACCTCCCATCATCATATGTTTTAGCGTAAGTATACATACCTACTCTATGGTTTTAGTAATAAAGTATGTAAGTACTTACCGGTGTCTTGTTTGGATATCTCATTTTAATTTTTTTAACTTCCTCTTTTCTCGTAACTGTAACAAAACGATATAACAATATAATAACACCTTCAAATAATAGGTTTATATAATTTACTAGCTGCCCCGAAAGACGTTGTTCTGCAAATAATAAAAAAATACTGTTTTATAGGAATTTGCCAATAAAATTTCTAAACATCAAGAAATATTTCGTAAAGAATGCTCCCTGTTGTTAGAATGAAATTGTTTCACAGCGGAACTGTCAAACCGTGCGTCACTAAATTCTCTCATAGAAAATATGTCCATACAAAACAAATATTGAAAATAATAATATTTATGAATCGAAATAAAAACTACCCTATCTCTCAAGTTGGACCAAACTGCACTCCATGAAGTAATAACCATTAAAATCCGTTCATTAGTTTAGGAGTCCATTGAGGACAAACATTGTGACACGAGATTTATATATATTAAGATTAGTTATACAGAAATGGACCCTAAATTGATTTTCTGAAATACAAGTAGCATTCCGTAGACCACAACCTGTCCGCCATGATAATATGATGTGTGTTTGTTATGATAAGGATATATTATTATTGTATAACGCAATGGCAGCCCTTTGATAAGTTTTATGTAACTGAGGGCTTATTCTAAATGGATGGAGACGAAATCGAATACAAAATATAATAATTAATTACCTTGGTTTAATAAATATTTACCAAAATACACGATCGAGATATATTTTACATAGAATAGTTAAAAGATTGTAAATATACATTTTTTTACTGGAAAATAACAGAATTATTTATTACATTTTTTTTACGTTAATAAGATACTATTTCATTTCTCATACTCGGAAAGTAATGTTGTTTTGATCTGATTATTGGGTGGAAAATGATGCTTCCCTCTATAGAAAGGGAAAAACTCATACAAATTACTTCCCACCTAAGGGCCGGAATGAACTTTAAAAATAAAACTGCTTTCAGCTATAAAGAGTTTTATGTAAAAAAAAAAAACAAATTTAAATTAAGCAATAAGCCGCAACAATTTCGCGGTGAGTTCCATATTTAAAATTTAAAAAGTCGACATAAATTGGCGAGAAACTGATCTGTAATGTATCTGTGACAGAATTAAAAAATAGGTATCTTTTATGCTAAGTCTCTAAGATTTGAATATTAAAAATGAGTTCAAGCGATTCTGAAATGTTGACACCAGATTCAATTAGAGACGAGGCAAATTGTGTTATTGAAAATCTTTTGCCATAAATTTCAAAAGAAAGATATATAAACACATACAATGATTTTATGAAGTGGCGAGTAGAGAAGAATATAAAATCGTTTTCCGAAAGTGTATTTCTTACATATTTTAATGGACTGTGCAGCAAACTACAGCCTTCTACGCTATGGAGCCGATATTCAATGCTCAAGAGTACACTTAGTGTAAAACACAATGTAAATTTTAAAAAAATCCATAATATAACATCATTTTTGAAAAGACATGGGTTCAAGAGTAGGAAATCTAAGGTTTTATCCTCTCATGAAGTGGAAATTTTTTTAAATATAATAATATATCTCGTCAGGAGCATCCTGACGAGATATATTTGGCAGTGAAGGTAAGTT
This sequence comes from Leptidea sinapis, assembly GCF_905404315.1. Taxonomy (NCBI): domain Eukaryota; kingdom Metazoa; phylum Arthropoda; class Insecta; order Lepidoptera; family Pieridae; genus Leptidea; species Leptidea sinapis. The sequence continues at coordinate 2,453,034 of NC_066285.1, read as the reverse complement.
TACCTAAGTATTTATGTACTTATTCAAATAATGAACGTTTTTATTACACAAATAGTAAAAAATTACGTGTTTCACAGGTGGTATTGATACTCGGAATAAACGGCGCTTGCAGAAGCAGTGAACTCACAAATTTGACAATTAAGGACATTGAAAGCCAAGGCCAATTATTACTAGTAAAACTGACTAAAACAAAAACAAATATTGAGCGCTCGTTTTTAGTACAAGAAGAGTTTGCACAAGTAAAGTAGTAAAGAAATATCAAAAAATTTGACCTAGTGATGTAAAAACGGACCGTTTTTTTCTCAACTATCAGAAGGGAAAATGCTTTAAACAAGTGATCGGTATAAATAAAATCTCAGGTATGCCGAAGCAAATAGCAACTTATTTGAATCTACCAAACTGTGAGCAGTATACCGGACATTGTTATAGACGAACGTCAGCAACACTTTTAGCCGATGCTGGGGCAAACATGACAACGTTAAAAAGATATGGAGGCTGGAAATCCAGCAAAGTCGCTGAAGGCTACATTGAAGATTCAGTCCAAAATAAAACTAAAATTTCAACCAAATTAACTGAAACTATAAAAATACGCCCTAATTCGCCTCAGCCGACAACTTCCAGGTAGTATCCGCCATGGAATCCATCGTCTGATGAAATACCAGTCTCCCACTTTTACAGATATCCAGAACAGCCAAATTTGATATATCAATATTGATATAAAAAATATATCAAAGAGCATAAACATTCCAAACAAAAATGTAACTTCTAATTTCACGAATTGTCCTAATTTGACAATTAATTTTAAATATGTGTTACTAATATTATTATATATTATGAATAAATGTTTAGATAAACAACTAGTTTTATTTTCCTCTTATTCGAAATGAAAAGTACCTCGGGAAATGATTCTTTGGACCCTCGATTAACAATCTACTATTTCTCATGTTTCATACAGCAAATTTTTTGTTTCAAGTTATACAAAATATAATACCTATATAAGTTTGAAGTACGGAGACACTTACTGAAACTACAACTACAGTACTTAGACAGTTAACTGACATAGATACGGCGCGACTAGTTTACTTTAGTTATTTCCATAGTATTATGTCCTATGGTATATTGTTATGGGGAAACGCTGCCGATATTAATATAATATTTGTACTGCAGAAGAGGGCTATTAGCGCTTTTTATAACGTAGGTCCTGAAGAATCATTGATAATGTAATGTATGTTCATAACTGAATAATGCTAGAAACTGACATAATGTTAACACCAGGAACAGACAAAAGCATATAATGCCTACTACTCGGCTAAGTCGAGTTTGTAAATCTTTTGTAGGGCGATGTATATGCTTTTAAAACAAGATCCCAGAAAATTTTCAAAACAAAAGTATACGATATTCAAAAGAATTGTTAAAAAAAATGTGTGGTAAAAGTTACTATAACATTAAGTAATTACTTTCTTAATGATACCACAGATTGGGAATGGAGCGACTGCCCCCAGGCTATTAAATAATTAATTTAATTGTGGGTACGACATAACTCTGTAAACATATTTTTAATGAAAAAAAAGCCCGCTAAGTTTGTTGCGCCCGTTCTTCTCAGATCTGAGGCATACTTTTTGGATAGGGTGGTAGTTTTTGACTTTCAATAAGTGATGTTACATTCTATTTTGAATAAAAATATTTGAATTTGAATAACAATTTTCGTTTAAGTAATGTCCTACAAAGTCCTATTGAGATGGTTAAATTTTCATTCATCGCGTTCATGTAAGAAAATACTAGTTACGTTAAAAATGTCCAAAACAATATTAGAATAATTATTTTTACACAATACCTAATTGGTGTGTCAAGCAATAAGGAATTTCAAATGAGCGACACCCTTTGGTCACGTACACAGGAGTCGCTTTACAATCATAATAATTAGGCAAATATATCGATAACGTACAAATAATGTACATAGTTTTTGTCAATTCATAAGGTAATTAGTTCATTAGTTAGGTGCCTTATTTTGAAGTAACTAAAAAAATATTTATCTGATCATAAAAAATATTAAGTAACTATATTCCTTTAATAATATTGAAAAATATATTATCAATTATAAGTAGCAATAGGCGAATAATAGTTCGAAGTATTTTTGTATCAAAGCAGGATCCAATAGGCCGTTCAAAAATGGATGGGATTGTTAAATAATTATCACACATTCGTTATTGTCACTATTATCCAGCATAAAATTGCACTAAATGTCTTCTGGAATGTTCCAATAAAAAAACCCGGTACCTGCTACTTTTCTAACCCTTGTTGAGTGCTTTTATTCAATGAATGCGTAAAATTGCGTAAAAGTAACTCAAATTTATCACCATTGAACATCGTGTCTCAATTAAAATATAATACATATAAGAATAGTAATCATTATTACTTGAAAACTGGGCAGTAATAATTATTAACGACTTGAGTTATTATTATGATAATTAAAGTGGTTTTACAAAATCATACAAAACTTACTAAAATCCTTTTTAGGTTCGAAACACTTTTTCACATTGTGGTTTACGTCGTGCTTTATAAGAGTTGTTATAAAATTAATTTCCATTTTGATCAAGATAATTGATGTTCACACAGCTGAGCTTCTCGGAACGCTACTAAATAAACTTTTAATCGCTGTTTAAGAATGTCAACGTTTGCCTGCCGCGGTGTCTCGGACTCAACTGAATTTATATTAATATAATACATATTATCATTGTAATTTGTATTGATGTATTCACATTTCACTGTAATCTATTTTAACCCGACGAAGTGTCAATCAAAGCCGTAAACATCCTACACCAACTGGTTTCTATTTAAGATGGAGGGCAACGTTATAAAATAATCTTTTTTTTATTAAAATGTCTCTGCAGATTGTTGTGGACAGTAGTAATAATTATAATTAGTGTGTTGAGCGTTTAATAATCAATTGATAAGCGTAGTAGGCATGTGGTAAGTAGGTAACCTATCTATCTATTTGTTAAAGTTGTACCTATTCGAATTTCGACTTGGGAGTACGTTTTTATTTGTTTGCAGATAAATATTATCTGCAAAATAAACATAGCCTCTATGTGCATAAACAAATATATTTCTTTAGGTTTTGTTTACATTTATAAGACAATTAGAATCCTTATTATGATGACACTTTTTACTAGCATTTAGATTATCAGAATGAAGTTGGATTCTTAACTAATAGGTTGGTGCTGGTTGGTGGTGACAAAAGCTTCCAAATCAACCCATTACCCAAACAAAAGACACCAAATACATATAGATACGTATGCAGCAACTGCCCTTTTTCGTTAAAATTCGCTAAATTTACTAATCTATGTTTCTATACTTACTTTTTTTAATATATAAAGCTGAAGTTTGTTTGATTGATCGCGCTAATCTTTGGAACTACTGGCCTGATTTAAAAAAGTCTTTTAGTGTTAGACAGTATATTTTGTCTATCTATCAGTTTAAGATTGGCTCACTATAACCTTTTTATGCTTACCAAATTTGTTCATAAGTAACGCATTATTTGCGAAGGTGTTTTTAAAAATATGATTATGAATCCTTATCCAAATAAATACATAATTCCTCACAAGTATTTAATTTAAAACAAAATTGCCCTGTATATCATTCGATTTCATTGAATATCTTAGGAGATATCGGAGTTTTAAAATAACATTCCAGCAAAATAAGGATCAAGTACTGCGTGCCCTTTTATGATATGCAAGGCCGGATAGAGATTATCATTTGTGCTCGCATCACGGAAAAGCTACTGGAAAAAAAGTTTTTTACTAAAAAGCATTTACTAAAAAGTTATTAAAGATTTGAGATACAACGAGTTTTATAAGCATTACGTGCTCAGTCATGTGTGTATATAAATTAATAGGTAAATTTTGTGAGATTCTAGGGGGAAATCTCTGTTCTGAAGTCGCGTTATTTGTGAGTGTCATAGGCCATATTTTAATCAGAAAAAAATCGACCGATCCGACTACGAAAGGCTTTCTCGTAGTAGTCGGAGTTAGTAAAGTAAGTCGAAGAAAAAACGTTCGAACAGAAAATACGAATTACGAACGCTGACGAACGATAAGAGATGTGCAATGATATTTTAAAAGTAAATATTAGTGGAGATATGTGATTCTAGTTCTAGAAAAAACTTATAGAGCTTGACAATGGCTACAAAAAAGTTGAGGACAGCATTATTATGTCTGACTTTTATATTTAAGTCACACTGAGGAGTAAAAAAAGAAGGATTCCCGTTATATTCAGTGAAGAGTGATGTGTGTAAGCAAGTGAAGCACCGTTATGCTAGTGTGTGTGCGGTTACGGGGGATACTAGTTACACAATTTTTTCTCTCTTAAATAATCATATATGGTCATGTTTATTGGTTATATTATCAACAATTATGAATTATTATCAAAAAAGCTGATTTATCGTCTAAAGTATTTTAAGCAGAAGACTTTTCCCTTTTACCGCATATAATTTCGACGAAGGGTTAAATAGATAATACGACATAGGTATGGAACCTCGACCGTATTGTAATCTATTAAGTAATAATATTTATATTAGGCGTTTTTTTTAAATACAGCACATCAATCTATTTTCTAATGAGTTAGGTAAGTATTTTATTTCTATTAACTCCTAGGGTCAAACATTCTCTCTGCTGAGCATTGACGTAGGAAGGCAGTGTTTTCCCATGGACAGTTATGATTTCTTATCTCGCGATGGAACTCCTGAAAGACAATATAGTTGGTACTAAATAATACCATTACATCTAGGTAATATATACAAAGAGCTTTTTACTAATTAAAATAAACATAATTTATTTAGTCATACCTACTCATTTCCTTCACTCATTTGAAACCCGGTGATATAGCCAAATTGGCATGCAAATATATAATGTAGTTATATATATGCGGTAAAAATATAACCCTCCTTTTCACCTTTCTCTCCTCTAGTTACTCCTTTCAGGGCATAAATCATAACACTCAGTACTACGAGCAGTAGACTCACTCAAAACGACCGCGATGGCTTCTCGCCGTTGTTTCTTGCTGTTATTTATGGACAAATGTATAATTTGGATTATCTACCTAAATTGTAGAAAATGTAATGCTACTTAGGTACTGAAGCATACATATAATTATATAAATTACCTGTTTGTTATTTATAATAATCAATTATTGAAGTATACATAAATTAAGTACCTATTTGTAGGCGATATCTGTCAAAAAACGTGTTACTACTGTTATTAATTGTATTTCTAGGTTCTAATGTACACTGGAAACATACAACTGTAATAAAATTTATGTTAATAAAGAAATTTAAAATCAAAAATCAGTAGACGCAGTACTAACCGAACCACACTCATAATTTCTTCATAAATAAAAGCTTGTTCAAAAACCGAGTGGGTATGCGGAAATATTACTGTTCAGACTTCAAACCAAAGCGGATTTCGCTATCCTTTTGGATAGAGAATAACGCGCGGTATTACTGCGCGGTTATCGAGTCACGCTCACGAAGGTGAGAAGTTTTCGCCGGTAATTTCTGTGCCGCCAAAGAATATACACGTCAGGCACGTGCTAATTTCTACGTACCTGATCGACAGCGGTGAACAGGAAGTTTTACTTTTATTAGCTTTAATTGACTCACCAGCTATGAAAAGAATTTGGATATAAAAGAGTGGCAATGAGTTTCTTGCTACTTCTTCTCATTAGCTCAACCCTTTACGAAGTAGCGGTAGATTCAATAAGAAAAATATTTTTTTGACATTTATAAGTGTCATTTCCGTGACCTACATGAATAAAGTTATTTTGATTTGATTTGATTGGTCAACAGACAGCATCGAACTATTCCGCTCTAACCACAGAGCTTGACCTTGAGAAACCTGCGCGGTATATGTATAACTACCCACAGTTGCAGAGAATACCGCTCAGGTCACTCTAGCCGTGAAACTTGGTACTAAATACCTGAGGGAAACCTGCGCGGTATATGCACTTCTACCCACAATGGCAGACAATACCGCTCAGGTCGCTCTAGCCGTGAAACTTGATACTAAATACCTAAAGGAAACCTGCGCGGTGTATGCACTTCTACCCACAGTGGCAGATAATATCAGTCAGGTCACTCTAGCCGTGAAACTTGATACTAAATACCTGAGGGGAAACCTGCGCGGTATATGCACTTCTACCCACAATGGCAGAGAATACCGCTCAGGTCGCTCTAGCCGTGAAACTTGATACTTAATACCTAAGGGAAACCTGCGCGGTATGTACCTCTATCCACATTGGCAGCGAATACCGCTCATGTTTGAATACTTAGGGCTTAAAAATGTTTACCGGGCACGGGTCAGTTAATAGATTATAGGTCGTGGTACTTTCCTTTTGTCTCAAATCACATTTTTAACACGGTCAAGTAGCACAATTTAGGGAAAAATCTATTAGATGAAAAAAGAATACATTTGTTGATCGTGTGATGTAAATTTACTACATAATTATATTGATGGGAAAGTGATCTATTTGTTGTCATAAATAGCTATTTTATAGCATTTGTTACATATCCCATGGGCTGTGCCAGCAGTTACTAGATACAACAGTCACAGAGCAGTCACAGACCAAACCCTATACCAAACCTAATTTTGTTTTATCGGTAAATTAGTATTATTGACCACAATAAACTTTTAATATTAAGCAACAATTTGTGGAACAATGATTGACGGATTTTATTTCGTTATTAAGCAAATCTTCAATCAATGTATTATCTATTATTTTATAAAATAGGGGTTCAATATGAAATTGACGTTTTCATTACCTTGGATTAAATTAAAACCTTTCAGAGTTAAACTTTTATTCACATGACAACCAGAACATTCAAGATTTAAAAGTATATAGAGTAAACTTCCAATGGAAGAATAAACCCCGAGGTAGGCCAGCCACTTAAGTTATCAATCATGAATTGAATGTGATGATAGAAAAATAGGTATCTTCTCCCTCAGAATAGTATAGAATAATATAGAACAAATCAGAAGAAGTGTTTAATGAAATTTCTATGCATCGCATTTTCTCCAAAATAACTCCTCTCTTTGATAAAGTTTGAACTCCTGACGTGTTTTTGCCGTGTATACGGCAATGTTTTAAATAGAAATAAACACCAGCAGAATTTGACGACCCCTACAGCCCAGTGGTTAGTGACCCTGCCTACTGAGCTAGAGGTCCCGGGTTCAAATCGCGGTAGGTGCAATCATTAATATGATGAGTATGTTTGTTTCCGAGATATGGATGTTTATGTATGTTTAAGTAAGTATATTGTATTGAGTATCGTTGTCTTGTACCCATAGTACAGGTAATGTCTAGTCTGGGGCAAGATAATTTGTGTGTGTCCATATTTTTATTATTCTTTAGCTACGACAACGCTACAACTTCCAATAAACAGCCAGCAATTGAATTAATCAAAGAAAGTGACTTCAAGATGAATTTTTTCAAAGACTACCGTCATATCTTCGACCTTGCTAGTGAAACAACTGGATGGGCTTGTAATTGGGAAAAAGAGAAGACGCCTTCGTTATGAGATGACTTTAATAACTTGGTAATCTATACTAATATTATAAAGCTGCAGTGTTTGTTTGAACGCGCTAATCTCTGGTACTACTGGTCCGATTTGAATGACTCTTTCAGTGTTGGGTAGTCCATTTATCGAGGAAGGCTATAGGCTATGTTTTTTTTTTTCAAAATTAGGGATCCGTTATAAAATTACTATTTTGTAACACAAGGTGTAAAATCGAAAACCTATTTTTGCGTGCGCTGCAAAAACTATTGACAATAGAACAAAATGATGTACAATATATATATAGGCAATATTTTATTACTTATAAAACTATCGCGTGAATTATACTTTATATGGCAAAACAACGTTTGCCGGGTCAGCTAGTATGTTATACTTATCTTCTTACTTATCTTCGTCGGCCTGTGAGCAGGTCTCCTTCCCTCCACGCCTCCCTTCGCTAACCTGTTCAAGACTTGAACAACAACTTCAATATTTGTGTTCGTCTTAAACAAATTAACCTCTGGACGCGTTGCCAGGGCTGTGTTCGTCTTTACCCTTCTAGCCATTTACTGAAGCTGTTAGGCTCAGACCAGTACCCTCTTAGACTAAAACTGGATCAAAATTAACCCGGCCCCATTTCCACACAGTAGCATATTCCAGACACAAGTTTATTCCGGTTGTCGTCCACGCTATTCCGAGATGTTGGCATGGCCAGTATAAAAAAATACCACATGCTGTCGGTTGCATAGAAGTAAATTCTTCTGATTTGCAGATGAAATAATGTCGAGGATAGCACGCACCCTGACACTAGCGATTATAGGCTATAAGGCGGAGCATATGCAACGTCGATAAGAATCTTGTTGCTCGGAGCAGCCAAAACGCTAGTAACCTATTTGCATAACTTCTCGGGGAGCCGAAAGAAAGCAGCTTTGCTGTAGATGTTTTGTGTAACAATAGATCGATGACTCTCGCTATGACCAGACTCACTAAAGCCTCCCCATTCGACTCAACCTCTTCTAACCGATCTATATTTACAAGATATATAAGATCACCAGTTGAACGGTCCTGACAAAAATGTTACTGGTGATGTATGAATAATAATAATACTTATATGAATAGCTGATTCTCCTGTTGGTATCGCAAGAGCTGGTGGTTAAAAATCTAATCCATAACTTTGGAGTGAATGGAGGTAATAGTGTTGGGCGGTTGTAGGACGGACCTGAGTGTACATTTTTTTAGGAATGTCTGCTTGCTGAAAATAAGATGTTAATATGACCAAGCTTCTGTTTGTGTAAAATAATTTTTCTCCATGGATGATGCGGTAGCAACTGAAGTGGCATATAGATCAGATATTCTCTGTATGATTGCTGTAATGATTCACACTTAACATGATTAACAAGGTATTCAAGGCAAAAGTTAAAAAAAAAAAAACAGAATATAAACTCAAATTCATAGGTTGAGAAAATTATGCAATTACCTACATAAATAACAAAACAAGAATAATTGTAAAACATTCTTTTTTAGGATTAATATATGTTTGTGGTATTGTATCTTTTGAAGCTATCGCTTGGACATATGTGTGGCATTACCAAAGAGGCATTAATGAAAAAGCAAAATATATTATAACTTCTTATATTACAGAATCATACAAAACTAACTCAGTGAGATGTGTTCAAAACATGTCATCATGACCAAGATCTGCCAGCAGATTGAGACCTCTTTCTTTAAGAGCTTTAGAGAGAAGCTTCTGTTTTTCAATTCGGGCATCTTGTTCCCTTCTTTGAGCATCAAGTATTTCATCCACGGATACTTCTGTCAATGGCAAATTTTCTTCTTTACCTTTATCCTATAAAAACATTTGAAATTAATGAATAGAAAATTTTTTATGGAATAGTAGGACAAACGAGCATATGGGTCACCTGGTGTTAAGTGATCACCGCCACCCACATTCTCTTGGTGATCCAGAGGAATCACAAGAGTGTTGCTGGCCTGTAAGGTGTACGCTCTGTTTTTGAAGGTACCCATGTCATATCGTCCTGGAAACATTATCTCATTATTACAGAGATATATTACAGCACCCCCGCAGCAGCAGAATAAGTTATTTCAATTTGAATACAACATATGTAGATTAAGGATTGTTCTCTGCTGCACTCTAACTAGATGTCATACCAACAAAGAGCAATCAGTTTTTTATTACTGCAACTTAGTATTGTAGTATGTATTGGCTATTTGTAAAGATTTACCAGTGGGAGGCAGAGGATGCCGGGTAGATCATGGGTACCACAAGCGGCATCTATTTCTGACGTGAAGCAGTAATGTGTAAGCATTACTGTGTTTCGGTATGAAGGGCGCCGTAGCTAGTGAACTATTAAGTATTACTGGGCAAATAAGACTTAATATCTTGTCTCAAGGTGACGAGCACAGTTGTAGTGCTGCTCAGAATTTTTGGGGTTTTTCAAGAATCCTGAGCGGCACTGCATTGTAATGGGCAGGGCGTATTAATTACCAGCAGCTGAACGTCCTGCTAGTCGTCCCTTATCTCGTGTGTGACATCTTGACACTCAATGGCAACTTTGTGTTATTTTACACTGAAATTAATAAAAAACAATATACTAACTGACATGTTATCACAGTTTCTTTCTTATTTCTTGTAGTATTATTATGCAAACATGTAATTTAGTTAGTCAAGTTTTTTTAATTTATTAGCAAAGTTTAACAGAAAATATAGCAAGTCAACATCACACATTGTTCTAGGCTAGCCCGGGAATGCCCACTTGGGCGTAGTATTCATTGCCACACTTTGCAACTATGCCAGTGGTATCTATTTGGAGTGCTGAGGAGACCAATCCTTAATCTAAGCTAACATAATCATTTTTTCATGATAAATTGACAATAGGCAGTGACATGAAAGTTATCATATTTTCTTTTTTTATTAAAGAGGAATGAATAACTTTATAAGATTCCCATTCGAATGATTGAGAATTTGATGAAAAGTTCATTTTTTATTCACTATTGATTGTGTATATTTTATAAAATTAGGAGTATAACATGAATATATATAATATTATATTCTTCTTCAACATTTTAATGTGCCATAATGTTTAATTTAATATTTAGATTGAACAAAATATTAAAAAGTTCATAAATTGAAACTAACTTTTTTTGTTAGGAAATCATATATTTGGGTATGTGATTATATCATACATGAAAGGAGGTAAAGGGGTTTAGGTGAAATTAACTGCTTGTGAACACTGATAAAATATAAGCCTATGTTGTGTCTAGTATAGTTAAAATGAATGTTGATGAAGTATAAATAAATTTACTTCTATTCTACACAATTGGAATAAAAATAAGATTTCTTTGCAAAATCTACTCACTATTTACTACATAAATTAAACTTAACAGCTTGTAAAAGGCAGTATTTATATTAAAAATTGCATGCAAGTATGAGTAGATATTTTTGCTATATTTCTACAAATATAAGTACTTACAATTTCACCTAGAAGAACAACATTTTCTCCCCGTATTATAAATATGCCTCTTGGTATGTCCCCATATTCATTTCCCACATGTATCCTCTCAATTGTTTTATGGAGGACTAAATTTGCAAATTGATCAACACTTCTCAGGTATCCAATTAAAGTTCTACCATCACGAAGCAACACCATTAATTTTTCTATCACAAAAAAACACGTTTAAAATCAAGTTCTTTCTAGACAAATTGTTAAGTAAAAACAATAGTTTACAAATACTTTACTGTCTAGTTCATCCAACAAATCTGCAGTTCCTGCTAAAGGATTAAGATTATTTGACATATTGAATTAATGCACTCAATAATAGGATTTCCTTTTAGTTGATTATATTACTAGTTACTCTTTATCAAAAATTTATAAAAATAATATAAATACAGTCACATTTGTGAACCTTCTCGTTACTTTCATAAAACTTATTGGTATTTGATAGTTGGTACCTACTTGGTACACTTCATGAATAAAAATATATAAAAAGTGTCTAGCGCATTTGTCACCGGTCATGACACTAGGGAGTAGGGATGTTAAAAATAATCGATTATTATTTTCTTATAATCGATGTTTTATCATCGATTTTTATAGTGATATTAATCGATTCTTAGTAAATCGATAATCGTGTTTAAATCGATTTTATCCTTTTATCCTTATCAAAAACAATAAATTATAACAAGAACTGTTTAAACGGGATTACTAATAACAATTCAGGAGCGCCAAGTTCTGCCTCATCGACGGTCGACGAACAAGATATATGGGTACATCATCAGAAAATAATGGCATCTAACTCGTCAATGGTCAAAAATACCGAATTGGACCTATACCTTGCGGCACCGCTATCAGATTTTATGATAGATCCTCTCAATATCTGCAAGAGTACTGGGGACTTTTACTAAGCTAACCGAATCTAAAGCATCTCTCTGTAATAGCCACTTCTGCTCCAACCGAAAGATTATTTTCCAAAGCGGGAAATATGGTCACAAAAATACGAAACCGTATATTATCAAAATTATTGTTATTAAACTGCTTACCTAAAAATGTATGGCAATAATTATTTAAAGCTTAAAACATTTTGTAATAATACGTTAACATTGTTGTTTAGCTTTTTGACTTATCGTTTCATTTTATTTTTATACTACTCTTACGTAAAACAAGACTGAAAATTAGTGACAATAATTTTACTTTTCGTGTTTTGATTATTTAAACTTAAAAATAATGAAAGATTTGTTTAGTATTTAAGTTTTTGAGACAACAAGTTTATTTCAAAACTAGTCAAATGTAAAATAGCACAGGACATTTGTCGCAATAATTATTTTTAATTTTATTATTGATTAAACTTGAAGATTAACGAAAGATTGTTTTATATTTTAGTTTTTGAGACCATAACATACTTGTTCAGAATTTTCACTGATCCTTTTTGATATTTTATTTTAATACTAGTCAAATGTAAAATAAGACTGGACATTTGTGATAATAATTATTATTTTATTATTTAAACTTGAAGAGTAACGAACGATTTGTATTTAAGTTTAGTTTTTGAGACTATAGAGTAGTAGTTTAATTTTTTAATTCTCATTTTAGGTATTTTATTTTAAAACTAGTCCTACTAAATTTAAAATAGGACTGCACATTTACGGCAATTTTTTTAATGAAGTTATACTTCTTTTGGCGCGATGGAGAAAAATGTGAATTTTTGACACCTGAATTCTACATCGTGAAGTTAGTTCTAGGTGGCATGAAAATCGATAACTATGTTTAAGTTGTATATTCTAGTATTTTTATATTCATAACAAGTGTTTCGTAACAGTACAATTAAACAGTGTGAATAAATAAAATTTATTTTGGTATTTTTATTAAATCAATTTCACATACGACGAAAAATAAAAATTCTCTTTTGTTTATGAATATTTGCCTACTGACCACTTAAAATGGGATGACTGTATGGCATTACAATACACTTCAAAGACAATTTTTATTCAAATAAGCCGGTTACTACTACACTTGGACACAAAGGCTCTCCTCGTTAGGTAATTATAAATGACCAAAACCGCTCTCCCTTTCCGTTCTACGTATAAGCAAAACTGCTTCGTTATTTTGTATTAAAGAGGTATTAATTTGCTGATCGGTAGTCAAATTTGAATTCATAAATGATTCTCCGAATCCGTCACTTTATTCTTGTTCATACACTGCAAGTAAACCCACATATACACACACATCATACACACATACACACCCACGCTTAGTTTTAGTATTTTTGTATTGTATTCCATTTATTATTGTAAGCATAAGCTTAATCAATATTGTCTGGAGTCTGGGCGCCTTGGCGCTGATAACTGTGACACAGTCCAAGAGACTAATGCGGCTGTCAACGTAAAAATGTAAATTATGTATGCTTGCTACCTTTAAAAAATATTGATTATTATCATTATATTATTGAGTATAACGTAGATGAGATGGTGTTGCTGAGTCCATCTATTAATGCTATGAGAAGACTTAGAGGTTATAGTATATAGGTAAATTCTGTGAATATTATACTGATACTGGCCTAAATATAACGTCCGAAAAAGTAAGCAGATCACCTTTAAAGGCAACTGGTTTTTCCAATGGAATGATTCTTAATGTCTCTTTCTATAAAACTCTCCTGTGTAGGGTAACAAAATTTAAATACCTATTGACGCCACTCGGTCGATGAAGGTTTGAGTGAATTTTGACGTAGGTCGCTACTGTTCGCTCCAACATGCTGGCTCACAGGTTTGCACTGTCTATGAAATCAGTTAAGATTACACTTATTAAAGCATATTGCGAATCTATCTACACCTGCAGCCTGTGCGTTGGTTACAAGCAGAGGGCATACAGTGATCGACGTGGGCAATATAATAATGGTAATTAACATAACTCAGGGTACTGAGCTCATTCAAATCCGCGGCAGCTTCAACAGTCTCTTCAGTGTCTTTGGAGATCGCTAAGAGTCCTTACACAAAGATGGATGCGGCTTCACACAAATTTAATTATATATTACTGAGACAGGTTAACTATTAACTTTTAGTTTACAATGTAGGTATGGTTAGACAATATGTATGGGTACTAAGAAAGATTATAGATAATGTATAATATTTTTATACACAACCCTGTAAGTTATCTGTGCGTTAAGATGACAATTGACATTTGTGAGGATTATCCTTTCATCATTCATTGGTCTGCCTTGCTGATTTGCCTGATTGGTCAACGCAGAAGACATTTGATTAGCCCAAAATTTACATTATTTTGAATTTGAAATTTAATTTTTGAATATTAATTATTTTTAACTATAAAAGAAGAGCGTTGTATTCTGAATTGTATTGTACCCAATACTTATTTGATTTAAAAAATGCAGATATCGTGGTATATTAAGAAGTCTCTATTTTTCTCAAAAATGGGACGTTTCAGTTATAACTAGTAGATATTATGATAGAAGTTGGAGCATTAGATCAATAATCTGAACTGTTTTACTTAATGCAATTATGTCATAAAATATATTAATAACAATGATTTTATGATTATTACCCTACACAAAAATTTTAGCAGCCATAAAGTATGTTGTTCACACCAATTTATATTGCAATGACTTTTATCAGGACTTGGCGAATTAGGTCGTTCCGTTCACGTCTTCTGGAGTTTTTATCTGGTAACACGAGCGTTGCGTTCTGTAAAATACCAGAAAACGCGGCAGGTATATATATTATTGATTTCAGTGAATTTTACCACCTCTTTTTAAATTTAAAATGTGTCTATCTCATTTCAGAGACTCCAACATTGAGTTCAAAGTTGTGTATAAACCCAAAGAATGCATATCTGTGTGATCTTCTGGATTACACAAATGCCTCAAGAATATGTAGTATGAAACCAACTCAGTGCATAGAGATAAGTGATTGGGTATCATGTTCTGGAGGCTTGCCACTGGGTGCAAGTGATGCCTCCCCAGTCACTGATGTTGACATTGAAGTACTGTTTGAATGTGAATTGGATCCCCATGAAGATAGCTCATATTTTGATATCATTCCAGTAAGTTTTTTTCATTTTCAGTGATTACCAAATTTGAATTACACTAATATTTGAAATTTATTTCTATTCAGTCAAATTATAATTTGTTTTTATATGTAAACTAAAAAAATGCATTTAATACATTGCAGTTGGAATCATTAGGTCAGCCAGTTGCATGGAAAGCTGGATCTCACTTAGCAATAGTACTGAAAACTAATATTGAACACCTCAGTTTAGTTGGCTTCCACTTTGTTGGGGGTGAATTCATAATTGATCATAAATTGCCCGTTGTAAGGATACAAAGTGAGTTAATTTAAAGTTTTTATTGTATTTTATGTCTATGAATATCACATATTTTGATTAAATAATAGTCAAGATAAACATTTTTTATGGAAGAGGTGGACAAATGACTAAATTAAAAATGTTAGATAATATTGTATATTAATGGACAATTCATTACGACCTTTCCTTGACCTGTCTATCCATAATAATTTTTATTTGGTGTTTGATTAAAACAATATCTATATCATATTTTTTTGTTTAAATAGCACATTCCCTTGCTGACCATAATGTATTATCAACAAAATATCTGAATGTTACCAGTTTACCAGTGGGAGGCTCCTTTGCACAGGATGCCGGCTAGATTGTGGGTACCACAAAAGCGCCTATTTCTGCCATGAAGCAGTAATGTGTAAGCATTACTGTGTTCCGCTCTAAAGAGCGCTGAAGCTAGTGAAATTACTGAAGATCTCAGTTGTAGTGCTGCCCAGAATTTTTGGGGTTTTTCAAGAATCCTGAGCAGCATCGCATTGTAATGGGCAGGGTGTATCTATTACCATTAGCTAAACATCATGCTCGTCTTGTCCATTATTTAAAAAAAAATGTTTAATTTAATATTAGGCAATCAATTCTATGCTTCCTTTAATATCTACTATAAAAACATGTGATTTTTTCTGAACATAATTTTAGCCGTTCAATTGTCTGGAGAACCAAATAAAGCAACTGATTTATCAATGAGGGGCCTTCGTAGTGAAATACAACATAGCTTAAAGCTTCCACATACAGAATTTCAATGGCCTGTTCATGCATCTCTTATAAGGAAATTGTCTAAAGTTGTTGATATTAAATCTGATAGAAATATAATTGTGCAAATGAATGGGGGAAGTGAACAAGTGGAAACTTCATCAATTGTAAGGAAAAATGTTACTCTATCTGATGTTAGCACAATCACAACAAAATCGTTGTGTACGGAAGATGATGAGTCAGATTTAAAAGAAGTGGAACATAAAACACCAGATAAATCACCACAGAAGAAGCCTGATGCAAAATACGAACCAAATGAGTTAGTTGTAGAAAATGTTACAGTGGAAATCCAACATAACATTACACCAAAGAAATCCAGTTTAAAGCTTGATTTGAAAAAAGGTACGGGACAACTGTCTACATCCCTTCTAAACATATCGAGTCAAATTAAATCTGTTACTACACATAAGAGAATTGTAAGTACTACAGGGCCAAAGAAAGCACCACAAGTTGAAGCAATTCTTCAAACAGGTGAAGAAACACAGAAGTGTTGCTCTTCACAAATGACACCAAAGTCTACAAAAAGTTCCCGTCCATTGATAAATACGAAATCACCGAATGTTCTTATATATTCAGACAGTGTAGCAGCTAGAGACAATTTGGAAGCATCACTAAAGAAAGTCTTGGACTGTGATAGGTAAGCTACACTATTTAATCTGTGCTTGTTATGTCATCTTTTGTATAATTTGTTTAAAAGTTAACCAGGATGTTAGTACATAGAATAAAACAAGTCGCTTTCTGCTTCTTTATATCCTGATTAATTCTTCAAAACTGTACATCCATTGTTGGGACACTTTGCTTTTGGTGGGAAGCGATGTGATTGGTTAATTTGGACACCACACCCATATACCTCACAAAAATTGGTTGACATGGACTTCAAAGTAATAGTTTGCATTTTCAATCTCCTTAAATGTCTTCTCCTAGGAAAGGTGTTCTCCAATACCTTTCCATAACATTGGTCTTGTATTTCAACCAGAATGACCACGATAATAGACATATTTCAACACATTTGATATAATAAATATGTTATTGGTTACATAACTGGTTGTTACTTTAGTGAACCTTTCGTTGAGACACTATTATAAACTAAATAATTAAAACGGTGTCAGTATAGACTAGTTTCGGACCTGTTGCAGGTGAGTGTGATGAGTTTGCGGTTGCACCTATGGTGGTATGGTGGCCCCTGTTTCCGCAGTTAAACCACTACTATGGGTCCATTTTGCGTGCATTATTGGCCAGTTACTCCAACCAGCTCACCTCCTTCCAGAAGTTCAGAACATTCCTGGGGTGTTCACAGACTTCCTGGAGCGACCTCGCATTAGTTAAGGTTTTTGCCAGTTGGATGGCCACCCCCGCACATTCCAGGATTACGTGAGTGACCGTTTCGTCCTCAGCTAGACAGCCTCTGCACTTAGGTTATGGTGCCAACCTTATATGGATGTCATGTATGTGTCAGTTTGGGCGACAGTGAGGTATCGCTTCTTTCGACTGTCTACAGCTTGAGACATTCATCCATCGGGTGTTGTGAAGGTTGTTGGTGAGAGAGTGTATCCATGAGCGCATTTGGCTGAAGGGCAGCGGCAGAAGCGGTCATCTAATTTCGCACTGCACAGGGTGGGAGGCACGTGTTGCATCTTATAATTGGACGTAGTTCCTGAAAAACGTTCCAAGCCGCAAATATCACATTTTAAGGAATTCGTGTTTAAAGTTTAATGAATATTAGTGAATTCCATACATGTGGGTTGGGCTACTAAGTCATGATGTCATTTAAAGTGTGACAGTAGGGCTTCCATTTTTGTCAGTCCGTTAATATGAATCACGTGACCAGTTTTGTGTTCTTAACTCAATTTTGACATTGTGGTTTGGAATTACGTTTTTCTGGAATTACGTCCAATTGGTTGTTGTTTCAGATATACCGTGTACAGTGTGAGTCCTGAGGCGCTGTGCGGTGGGGCCTGGCGCGGACGGGCGTCGCTCGTAGCAGTGGCGGGATGCTGCGGCCGGGCGGCGCCGCTGCTGCTCGCACATCTCCTGGACGGAGGCAGGCTGCTGGCGCTATGTTCAGACTTGCTGCACACCGTGCTTCCGCATTACAAGACAGCTGAGGTACGCTATTGTTTTAAAGTCGTACCGTTAATTTATTTCATTTTCTGAATGTATGTGCTATAAGATGGGGACACATTTATATGAATTTGATTGACATAAAATAGGTAAAGCTTGGTGTACTTAGTTAGGCGAGACAGTACTTCACTAAAAGCCACCGCCTGCAACTTTATAAGGCGCAAATTCGGCCTCACATGGAGTACTGTTATCACCTCTGGGCGGGTGCTCCCCAGTACCAGCTTCTTCCATTTGACCGCATACAACGAAGAGCGGCTCGAATCATCGACGATCAATTCATCTCCGATCGGCTTGATTCTCTAGCATTGCGTAGAGATGTGGGTTCTCTCTGCATCTTCTACCGCATTTATCACGGGGAGTGCTCAGAGGAGCTGTTCGGGTTGATTCTAGAAATTTCTTGCCTCGCACAGCCACTTCGTGGAATCAACTACCGGCAGCGGTCTTCCCGAACACATACGACTTAGGGACCTTCAAGAAAAAAGCATACTCCCACCATAAAGGCCGGCAACGCGTTTCTGTTGTTGCGGATGTCCATGGGCGGTTGCCTCACCTCTCCCCATCCTGTGAGCCTCTTGCCCGTTTGCCCCCTCTCATATAAAAAAAAAATCAAGGAAACAAAATGACGTTATACATTAATTTAATATATTAATCTAAGTATAATGCTAGTGAGCTATCTTTTTAACCTCTCGGGAAGCCTATAGGAGGACAGCTTCGCTAGTAGCTCTTTGCGTCACACTCAGTTGAAAGCTTGAATGTCTAGGTTCACCGCTAACGCGTCTTCCTTCGAATCAACCGCTTGCGCCTGTATAAGGGTGTGATATACAAGCAGATCACCAGCTAAGCGACCTTGACAGAAACTGTACTGGCAATCGCTGCTCAGCTGTAGATCCATTAGGTATCCCAAGAGCTGGCGAATCATAATTGACTCCACGTCCACTGCCGCTCATGCTCTTTCGCAACTTTTATTTAATACTGCAGGATACTAACATTTATATTTCTTTATTAGATTCGTGAAAATGAAGTTGTCCAGTTCTCGTACGACAAGTGGAAGTCTGTCAAAATGAAACACCACATATTCTGTTATCAAGCGTCTCCCGCCAAAAAACAGTTCTCCACTGAGAGTGACAGACAGTAAGTACTATCAACATAACACAGAAAACTGTACTGAGAAATAAGTAAAATATATTTTGTTATTCAAGAATGTGATGTACCTAGCTGTTACCAGTGGGCATTGACGTACGATAAAGAACCAGACTCCTAATCGCCTATTAAAAGGTCGTCTAAAATGTCCGAGCGGCGTTGTACATGCGTATAAAACCTTAAATTGTACAGATAACATTAAAACATTCATACAAATTAACACCTTATTACGTGGCAGTAATGTTCAAAGTCTTGTAATTGTGGTGTAACATTGCGTCACGCGCTAGACGGACGCGAACACGAGCCAAGAACATTTTGTTTTAGCAATTGAAATCGAATTATTTAGCAAAATTATTAAAAATGTCAAGTAAGTTACACAATTTTGTTAATTTAAAGGGCACTTACCTGAAATACAAAACTCAATATTTTTTAAAGTGATTATGTGCTGTTATTTGGACATTGCGTGGCGTTGTATTCAAAGCGCGGTCGAAACATAATAAAACACTGCCTACACTAACACGTGTAGGCAGTGTTTTGGTTCGGACAATTTTTGAGCGTGTTTGTGTCTTGTTGTTTATTATACGTCAAAGCCATTAGTATACTCTAGCTCAAGACGCGGGCAGTGTCAGCGGCGTTTTTGTCTGTCGCTCAACAGCACTGTGTTTCGGTTTAGTTTAATTAGTTTGGTCCGGGATTACTAGTGAAATGGTATGCAATATTAGTATCGCGAAACAAAAGCACTCAAATACTTACTACTGTTGACTTATTTGCAACAATATTTGTTAGAGTGATCACACTTTTACAATTATTTGTTTTGTTTTAATAATTGTTGATATTAAAAACTAAACATGTTTTACAGAGCCAGTCAGGATGCCAATATGTGTTGGTATGAATAGTTTATATCGTAGACATTTTGCTTTTTACTGTAATATGAAGATTTTATTTTTATTTTGAATATTTACTCATACTCACTTCATTTCAAAGTTAAGCTAATATTATGTACCTAAAGTTGGAAATCGCTGCTTTATTGAAAAGTATTTATCTGCTAATATTAGTAGCTATCATATAAACCCAATGGATTTAAGACTGATGGTATGGTAGAGTAGGTAAGACTAGTATTAACAATAATACCAGTTTTTTGGTCAAATATTCTCAGTCAATATCACTTAAAAAATATATTATTATAGAATAAATACAAATTCTCAATTATATGTATACGTGGTTAGTATTAACTATCATGTAACAGAAAAAGTAGCCCTTTAGTAGATAGTAGCCAATGTATAATGCTGTTAGCTCCTAAGTTCGTAATAGTTATGTGTGACAATGTAAGAATAAGCATTTTTAATAATTTTACTTATTATGATATTAAGTGTTACTCTAAAATATGGAATCGCGTTAAACTGAATCTACCTATGTTACCACGATTCATACAAATAAACCATTTCATTTCATTTCGTTATTAGGAATGGGCTGTAGATTGTTTGGTAGGCGTAAAAAAACATCTGTGAAAAAAGGAACATTGCATATTCCACCTATCTTTACTGCTCCTCGCCACACAGCATCCACCGGTGCATAGCACTACACGCACCCACGTGTTTCAACAATCGAGGCGAGGCCAAGGACGTCTCAGACGGCACCTTCTTGTACGGCGGTCGCAAGCGGAAGAGGCCGCGTGTGCAGGCTTATATGAACAGCGCCCACAAATACGTCACGCGATTGTCCCGCCTAGCGCCACCAATTTGCTACCGGTTTCAACTTAGGGTTGCAGTACAGTAGCGATAGATGGCACCTTAGCAAGTTCGATCTCCACAGTTGAAATTAACTGGCACTTTACCAAACAATATACAATGCCAAGGCCGAACACTATCTAATAAAAATAAGTCTTTTTTTAAGTTTTGTTACTGTCCAAACTTGCCCCCTGCACATTTACCACTACAGTCTTAATTAGACACATGAGTGCCTTTCTTGCACAAGATACCGTCTAAACCATAGTTTCTCAACCTTATTTTGCTCACCGCCCACTTTGAGAATATGTTTTTTTCTAGAGTATTTTCGTGTATTTTTTGGCCTTTTTAGACTATATTTTTTAATCTACCCACGCCCCATCTGCGCCATCTCAATGCCCCCTAATTTTCTCTGGGTCTTCTACTGCCCCCCCGAAAGTCTCAAACGCCCACAAGGGGGCGTTACCGCCCACGTTGAGAACCTATGGTCTAAACAGATACCACAGTGATCGTCTTCTGATATATATACCCATAAATAGGCGCAAGCTTTAGTTAGAGGGAGAGGCGTCAGCGGGGAGTCCGGACATATCGAAAAGTTGTTGACGTCTGGCATTACATCCGCGTGTCATGCAATTAACTTCTTGCCTCGCATAGCCACTTGGGTATCAATAAGTGGCTATAGTTTTCCCGAACTGATATGACTTAGGGACCGTGAAGCTTAGAGCATACTTTCAACTTAAAGTACGGAAACGCATCTCTGGTGTTGCGTATTGTTGCCTCATCACGTGAGCCTCTTGCCCGTCTGCTCTTCTTAATTTATATAAGAAAAAATTAGAAAACGTTACCTAACCATTTAAGAGTACTTTGGTGAATGTGGGCAAATGCGTCCATTGCCTCGATAGAGAAAAGGCGACTCCTTATTTTGTAGCCATATTTATTGCAGCTACTTAGGGCATCGAGCAGATTCCCTGGTAAATTTCAATAGAATGGTACAACCTGGAATACCAATGCTATTAAAAAGTGTACTTGTTTGCTTTTCATAACAGACCTCCAAGCATACTTATTATGAATATGTATAAAATATATTCCTCGCATATATGTATTTGTACCTATTGTATTCACACTACTGCCTGATCTGATCAGAAGAACATCCACTGTCTCAATAGTAAGATTAATTATCTAATCACGAAGTATTTACAGTTTAAATTGTAAAGTAAAATAGGTTTTTTGACGGGAAAATTAGTCGTTTTCGCTGAATCATCATAGTCAGACGACGTCTACAACATCATCTGTCTGCCCGAGTTTGGAAAAGGCCTCTTCTCCACTCCTCTCTGTTTCTTGCTAGTCTGATCCACTTTTCCCTGATTTAAAGAAAAATTACGTCTTGTCATAATATTCTCTTCCTCTTTATTAGTTTTATAAGTAGGGTACCAATACATAATTTATTTGGTCCCATTGTGTGTCCCGTTTAAGTTTTCTCACAGTTGTTGTAAGATGCAAGGGTTGATATGCATGGCATTCCAAAACCATGCATTTTGGGAGGAACTTCTTGCCACCCACAGCCTTTTTGTGGAATCAATTATCGGCTGAAGTTTTGCCGAACTTCATTGTCATATTGTTACTGTTTACCTATTCGTTGGTGTGATAAAAATGGTAATACATCTGACTTTCTTATTACGTAGCCGATTTCTTCGGGAGATTGTAATAAGTATGCAATTTTTATATTTCTATTAATTTCTTTACGGCTCATGTAACACTGGTTTAATACAAATCCATCAAATATTATTGTATTAACTGCCAACAACATGATTAAAAATTACAATTTACATTGTCTTTTTGGTTATCTGCACAGTGACCATGGTTTACGAAATCTAGTTTGCTATTCGCATGTGTTTAGGACAAATGCAATATAATATATCTATCGCATGTTGTCTATTACATGAACCAAGCTGTAATAGTAATTTATTATACAATAAATAGTGATATGTAATTCGAATCTGTAGCGGTTTAGTAGTTCGCAGTCATTTAGCTATTCAACTGTAGAAGCATGTTACAATGTATCCATTACATAGATAGAAATAGAATGAACTAGCTATTGTTTTTAGATACAATAGTGTATATTGACAAATCCATTCACCAACCAATAAAAAAATTACGCGTATATTAACAGTCTGAGCCCTTTTACAGAAAACAGGGCTTTTTGAATAAAAAATCGTGTCTAAATTATTGTTTTTATTGTCAGGCCGTCTAGATACACGGGCCATCCGGGACATGAGCTGGACATTCAAGTTCTGGCTTCCGAGGAGACTTGGCGAACTCCGTCGCTACTACAGGCTACGGACATCACAAACCAAGGAGTTGCGATTTTCTCGCAGGTAGGTGTAAGCTTTTTGTTTATGGAATAGCTACTATAACAACTATACTATGAATGTATGTATTTGCAATAAATTACCAAATAGTGTATCTGAATTATCAATAAATAAATTTAAACCTTTTATTAAACGCAAACTTATGTCAAAGGCTTTTTACAGTATTAAAGATTACGTAAATCATATTACAATATGGAATTCAATAGTATTATACTTAGTTCAGCCTTGTATTGGTTATATACTTAATAATTTTGTATAATTAATATGTATCTCTGAATTGTATTTTTAAGTGATTGACGTTGACGAGCAATCTTTTGATTTTATGTCAATAAAATATTTTACTTTTGACTTTGACTTTGTAAGTAGAGTTGGTAGAATCTGCTTGACTTTTTATGGGAGATCATATTACGGGTCGAAGAAATTTACTGTCCACATTAACTTGTAAAGTAAATCAAAGTTTTTTAATATTTACAAGCTAGTGGGAGGCTCCTTTGCACAGGACGCCGGCTAGATTATGGGTACTTATTTCTACCGTGAAGCAGTAATGTGTAAGCATTATTGTGTTTCGGTCTAAGGGCGCATCTAGTGAAATTACTGGGTAAATGAGACCTAACTTCTTATAAATTAATTTTTGGGTTTTTCAAGAATTCTGAGTGGCACTGCATTGTATTAGGTAGGGCGTAACTACCATCAGCTGAACGTCCTGCACGTCTCGTCCCTTATTGTCATAAAAAAGTAGTTACATAGTATACGCAATGTACTGTGATTAACACTACAAGATTGGCTTAACTTTTACAAGTTAAAGAACATGTGTTACATCAGGTATTATGTCCGACTTATGAGTATGAATCGCTTTATACATATATATACTCACTACTAATGAAAAATAAAATAAAATAGATTAATTATAAAATTACAGATACATTTAGAGGCGGATCCCTGTGACTATTTGGGCGATGAAGGTGTGAAAAGCAATGAGGCTCGGCTTGAGATATTGCATAAGATATTAGGTGATATATTAGGCTTACACGTAAGGAACCCCAAGGAGTTAATGCAAATAGAATTTACGAAGGCATTCTTCCTCGGTGATCACGTGGTAAGTTTTATAATATTTTTTTATCTCACATTGCACTGACATATTTAGTAGTAGACGAATGATTTGTTATTTAAACATTTAATAATGATGATTGTCTTATTGACTGTCGTGTTTATAATAAGACTGGTGAGAATCTGACGCACGGACCTGTCGGAGCTTGCGCTCAACTTACAGAATTAAAAAATTTAAATAAATCGTGCACTCAGCTGTGATTTGTCCACACTTTTTTATTTGTAGGGACATTTGTTCAAAAATTAAGTATCTACCATTTTTTTAAATAATTAGAACGAGATTAGTCCTGGGTACTTTTCTAAAAATCATAAGTGCCCCATATTTTTTTTATAATTGGGCAGTAAAAAAGTCTTTTTGCATATTCTATGTATATAAAATCACTTTTATAAATTTATTTTATAAAAAACTTGCTGCTTTTTCTTTTTTTTTATTAGATTTATGATTTATAATTTCTGGTGATAGTCTGAAGGCGGTCGCTTCATTCCCAATCTGGGTATCATTAAGACACTAAGTAAGCATAACAAGTTTATTTTTGTTCCCGGTTTCAACATTGTAATTATCACAGTTTCTAGACGGTATGGACACATTTTACCACTTTGGAAGTGTCTCTCGCGCAAACTTTAAAAAATAATATTAGAAACCACCATTTCATTTCTGAAGACCTATCCGTAGTTACAAAACAAGTATGGGTTTGATTAAAAAAATTTTGAGTTTCAGTTCTAAGTATGGGGAACCCCCAAAATTTATTATTATTTTTCTATTTTTGTGTGAAAATCTTAATACGGTTCACAATACACTGACCTCTAGTCTCTACTATTTATCACTGGACTGGCGGCTGACAAAGTGCTTTTGCGCCTGTTTGATATTCGCCATTTTGGCGCTGTTGACCATTTAGCGAGAGTGTGCGGTACTAAAACTAGTGATGGCAACCTCAGGTAAACAAACATCAATAGGAAAACTATTTACAAAAAAAAATGTGTGGTGTATTCCGTTGATTCCTGAAGTATAAATAACACGGAAATCGACCGAAATTAATTCAAAATGCAATAACACCTCAGAGTACTATACGCATCTTTAGCAGCCATTTGTATTATACGTCAAAATTAGTTCTCTGGACGCTCGCGAGTGGCGCTTCAAATAGGCACAAAACATTTGCTGTCAAACATATGGAACAACTTGTCCAATGGTATTTATACAGGTCAGTGTTCTGTTATCATAAAAAATATAATTTAGTTCTGATGACAATAGACAAGGGCACCGAGTTTCGTGTACCGCATAACTAATTAGGTTATATAATATACTAGCTGCCCCGACAGACGTTGTTCTGTAGATAATAAAAATAAATACTGTTTTATAGGAATTTGCCAATAATATTTTAAAACATCAAGAATTATTTCGTAAAAATGCTCCCTGTTGTTATAATGAAATTGATTCACAGCGGAACTGTCAAACCGTGCGTCACACGTCAATTCTCTCATAGAAAATATGTCCATACAAAACCGATATTGAGAATAAAAATAATTATGGGTCCCAAATGGAAATAAAAACTATCCTATCTCTCAAGTTGGACCAAACTGCACTCCATGAAGTAATCCCTATTAAAATCTGTTCATTAGTTTAGGAGTCCATCGCGGACAAACAACGTGTCACGTAATTTATATATATTAAGATTGTGCATCATTTGATATATTGTGTTCGTTAGGCGCCGTGGCCGCCGGCGGGCAGGGGCCCGGGCCACGTGACCGTGTGATGCCCGGTGAGCTTTGCTGACCGCCTCGCTTGCATTGGCGTTGAGATTCTTTACAAACAGATATTTCAATAATTACTTATTCATATTTTAGATTACTATTATCAAAGGAGACGCACTTCAAATGCCGTCCAGTACATAAAGACTGTAGGTTGAATTTTCAGATCGAGCTATTGAACAGTTTTTCCAGACAGCAAAAAAGCAAGAACAGGACTTGCTCTTTCAATAAAAATTAGTGAACCGTAAAAATAGTCGACCAAATTAGATATTTTTTAATAATAAAGGGTGTTGGTACGACTAGGTTCGGCCCATTCCTAGGTCCTTCATTAGGGTGAGTGTAGTGAATTCGCCGTAACGTTTATATAAATATGTAGAGCGGTCGGTATAAATAACTCTTTATTTACTTTGGAAGGGTAGGTACCTAAATACTTAAATAAGTATATTTTATCTTAAAGACAAAATTTTTTGTTTTTTTCAGGACGAAACGTAATTTTATTCTTTAACCATGCAATCAACGAATCTTTAGCGGTAGATTTTTTTTTTGAAATGAAAAACTAGTTCGAACTGAAACTATTTATAATCCATACATATTAATTCGTTTTGAAATGCTGCCAATGGCAAATAAACAATAGCAGCCAACATATTCACGAACTATTATTACTCATAATATGAAGATTGAACCTTAACTGAAATTTCTTATTGGTTGATAGCTAATAGCACTTTTTTCTAATTGGTTGATTGTTTGTTACTAAATTCGATGACGTAGGGAAGGGATAAGAAAAGGGAATTCCTCTTTTTTATCTTTTTAATGGGACTTGTAGTAACGGAAAGTCCACAAGTCAAATACCCTGTTAAAATTGCGGAGTTGTCAACTTCGTTCACAAACAATTTTGTGTGATTGGTGCCTTTTATTTATTTTTTTAATTTATTGTTATTTTTGTAGATTTTGTTCCCACTATTTCTATCTGTTGGCTTGCTATCATTAACCTTTCCGTTCCTAGACACTCTGATCGCGCGGTAAGCCTCAGATCGGCGTGATTTTGGCGTGCGCGGAGCGTTTTGTCAATGCGTATTACGTGTATTAATGGATTGCTTATGATTAGGCTGATTTGAGTGAATGTATCAGTAAGCTATTGAAACAAGCTATAAGACCATGCAAAATAAACCATATTGTAAACAATATAGGGGTCAGAACTTGGTGAGGTAATAGTGTGCCGTACGGCACTTTCGATTTTGGTGTATCTGAAAAATCTAGTGCCCTAGGGCACTTATCGATTTCGGAAGGTATAAATACCACGTAAAAAATATACTCGGCCTAAGGTGGGTGGATCTAGATACTTGGGGCTTGTAGCAATTGCTACGTAGTTAATAATAATTCCTTTATAGGTACATAATATTGAAATATCTGTTTATGTAAAGCATTTTTATAAAAATCCACGCTTGCTCATTGGTGTCTTTTCTCATTCAAAATTAATCATCTTTTCTAGCACGCTATAACAAACTACATATACGCAGATCACAAATTTCGGACATTGACCTATCGCTACCTACTACGTGTACCTAACTGCCACTTTTATATCGATTGAAGTCGTAAAGTTTGACTACTTTTTTGCATCATTTTGGTAAAACTTTTGTCATTATAAGAAAAAGCATAAGTGGCAAAAATTTTATTTAAGTAATAATAATTGGTAAAAGTTTCCTTCTTAAAAAATTGTTTTTCAATGTAAATTTCTAACAATTTCAAAAATTTTGGCATGAACCCATATTTAAACGCAGCGGCAACGCAGCATTTGCGGTTGATTCCACATTGATTTTAAATTATTTTTTATTTAAGAGTGGCCAGAAGTATTTATTATGCCCCTGTATTATAATTGACAGCACAAGGTCAAAAATGTCCGAAATGTTTGCTCCACAACTGCTCTCTGTTAACCTTATCTATTGGCTAAAGCGCTTAGATTATTACTCCTTCTCTTGTATCTCCTCTGGTTTTGCGAGAGAATTGTTCGGCAGTAGGTAATCAGTTACTGTCTGTAAGGTCGCTATCATTAAAATATTTTATGCTAATTCATTCTCATTTATTGCAATGACCTTATAAAATCGCATGATTGGTTTTTAATTTCATTTTATCGAGTGTTAGGCTATTTTTTATATTAATATTATTGTTAATAGTTTCTATAGTGCTATCTAAGACTGGATTTTAATGAACAGTATTATGCTTATAAGATCATAGTTTACAAAGGGACTGGTATCAAGTATAAAAGTAAGTTTTTATGAGAAGTGACATGTCTTGCTGATAACATACAGTGAACAAAGATTAATAAATCTTTTTTAATCAAACAACAAATAAATTAGCAAACATGCACAGTAAAATAAAATAACTCTTAACAGTGATAACTAACACTGTTAAAAAACGAATTATTTACAGATTGATGTACTCACGGCTTGAAATCAAGTGGGTCATCTAAGTATTCAATGTCTTATGCCCATATTAAGAGAAATGTTTCAAATATCTGCATAATTTATTACACGCCCACATGATATACTCGCATAACTGGACCACTGACCTCTACCATTTACCACTGGATTGGGGGCTGTCAAAGTGCTTTTGTGCCTGTTTGATATTTTGGCGCTGTTGGCCATGAAGCGAGAGTCTGCGGTACTAAAACTACTGATGACAACCTCAGCAAACAAACATCGATAGATGGTGGGAAACTATTTACAATAAAATTGTGTACTTAAATACGTTGAATGTTGAAGTATAAATAACACGGAAAACGAATTAATGCAAAATGTAAAAATACTACTGAGTATTGTACGTTCCTTCGCAGCCATTTGTATTATACGTCAAAATTAGTTATCTGGACGCTCGCGAGTGGCGCTTCAAATAGGCACAAAAAAATTCAGTCAAACATATGGAACAACCTGTCCAGTGGTATTTATACAGGTCAGTGACAGGTACGCAATATCAACACTCCTATATTTTAAATATTTGATGTAAGCAACAGTTGACTCGTAAATGGGGGCGCTTCTGGCGTTGTTTCGTTCTAGGTTACATGTATAAAATCTTTTTACAGTAATACTATTTGCGCGTTAAGCTTGATCAATGTATAATTCCCGCGCGTTGAGATGGGGACAGGCGGTTGTAATACGGCCGTTCCCAATATTCAGTCTATCTCTTACTTGAGATAAAAATAGTAACTATCTTTAACTTTTCTATCCCAATAAACTTATCGACGGTAAATCACCTTATTCGTACACGCTGTCTGTCAATAGGACGACGTATAGCTTACCAGCGATAAAAGTTTGTATGGAAATTGCAATTCACTCGTCCCAATATAAGGCGATAAGAATGACCTATCGGGTATATTGGGACAGCTTCAGATTATTGACAGCTAATTACTGACAGTAGAAGGTAGTTATTTATCTCTATCTGTAGATAGTATATTGGGAACGGCCGTCAGTGACGTGCTAGGTCGGGCAGACACTTCAGAAATCGCCAAAGAAAAGTACCGTTTGTATACCGACCAGCTGCTGTCCATATATCGATCTTATAACCCGTAGACGCCCAATAAAGGTCTGATGCTTTCAGTTACCGCTTTCAGAACACAGAATATTTTTGGTTTGCAGAAAGTTTTGGTTGGCTGAATTCACGGACTAGTAAAAAAAGAACTCCACGCCGTGATATTAGCAAGTGAAGCAGCTTTATGCTAGTGTGTGTGCGGTTACGGGGTATACCAGTTACACAATTTTTTCTCCCTTAAATAATCATATATCTACAAATACTTTTATAGTATTGTATATACACTTTTCCACAACGCACGACGGCGTTATTAAAATATTTTATTGCGACGCAAACTGATCTGTCACAGACGATGGCAAATCTCATAATGGCGGCCGATCGGCTTGTATTAGTGTAAGTGTATTTGTGGGGCTATGTATTTACACGTTTACCGGCTTATTTGGTGCCCCACTGTTTTGTAAGGTGACACGGAGTCCATATTTTTTTTCTCGTCCGTGGCTGAATTGCTTGTATTGCAAGAATATAGATATTAGGAGTTTCCTGGGCTATATAGGTCGATGCGTCAATGTGACGAGCAGGGGCGTTCATTTCATATAGGCAATTAGGCAGTGCCTACCTCGTTATGAACCTAAATAAATATAGCACTAGTGTTAAAGTTAATTTAGTTTAATTTGGTTCCGTTATTTTATTACCAAACTTCTATTGAACTCATAAAATTTCAAGTAAGCAATTTTGCTTATTCCAAAGCTCAACTACGATAAGTTAGATTCACAATGCCTACCTTGCTAGAAAATTAATGCACGCCCCTGGTGACGAGGCTATGTCCCTGTTCCAACGCGCGTTTTAAATTATGTTGACCATTTACCGTCAAATTATGGGCTTTTAAATTATCAACTGGAATAATTCTTACTTGGTATTGTCAGGTGAAACAGTCACTCGTGGAAGGTTGGTGTCCGTCGGTTGAAGGCAAACGAGTGCAGAAACTTGGGGAGCTGAGCGTGCAGTGGTGTATGAGAGGAGAGAAACCCGTGCAGCAACCTGCCGACGACTTCCTACCCGTGTATCTCTACGAGTGTCCGGACAACTTCTCCACTGTTGAATATTTCGATGTGCGTATACTTTTTATAGCAGGCGGGAAGCTCTGGTTCGATTCTCGCCACTATTTATTAGATGGTCTATCGGTGTAGGTAAACTTCGTTAGGAAACCTATTCCTGCGAAGGAAAGAGTTGTGAGTGAAGTTGACTCCCTTTTGCTAGGGTGGTCGACTGAGAACTACAGGCTCAAAGAAGTCGAACTCAGGGCCGTTTAAATAAATCCAGGATGTATCTACACAAAGATTATAGATACCTGAAAATTCTTTCATTTAATTTCCTCAAAACATAATGAAAATATCCCTCAATAAGTTAAAAGCCTTATATTAAACATAAACTTAAAGAAAAATCGTATTATAATTTAATGGATTATTTAGATGATAAGAAAGCCTGGACATGAATTGCTCTAAACTGTAAAGGATTCGAGCTTTAATTACACTTAATAAAATATAATATTTATAATTATAAATTATACTATAAGCAAAATGGTAAAAGTGTAAGTAGAGGTATTTAGTGAGTATTGCTTATTATATTGTAGATGAACTGGCCCAAGTTTCATGATCGTGAACGGGCTCTATTTGTGGTGACAGGATGATCTGTAGCCAGAAACTCTGCTTCGTGGTTTTAAAACTAAATGCTAGGATGCTTTAGGATAGTGGAAATGAGTTTCTTACACTTCTTCTTATTATTAAAGCTCACTCTCAAAGGCGGTAGATATAAAAAGAAAAGAAAACTTTTAACATTCATAAGAGCCATTTCCTTGCCCTACCTGAATAAAGTGATTTTGATTTGCTTTGAAATCATGATGAGAACTGATGACTTTCGCTTTTGCGAAAGGCGGCACTGCCTAGATTGTTGTGGATTATATGTTTTACGTAAAATAATCTGTTAATATTGAAGTGGTAGTATTCGATTTTTAAAAAAGAACCGGAAGCGTTGCACCTTAACGATGTCAATATCATATCGAACAGCAAATACATCGGAAGGAAATTCATTCTTTGATATTCGGTTATATCATTATAACTTTTACATAGTAATCCTAGATATATTATGTAATAACGCAGCAATATGAGCGTGTATGATTAATTTATTCAAAAAAAAATCTGTATTTATGGGATCAAATTTCGTCATTGCATTACGAACTAATCCATATTATCTAGATGCTTAGCTTTCTCCATAATGCGGTTCAATAGGAACTTTCTTACAACCAAATTGGGAATAAAATCAGTTGTGTGATCAGATCGATACTTAAACGATTGTCAACGCTTGGTGATTGAGGTGGTGCGGGAGTAGGGCAGTGGACCCATGTTATCTCTCCTATTCCATGAAACAGTCAAGCATTCAGCATTTATGATTATATTGCCAAGAGGTCAAAACTTGATCTTACAGCCAGGATGTAGTTAGTAGGCACGAGATGCAGATGAAGGCCTCGATATATACCAGTAAGGTAGAATAGTCTCCTTTCCAACCCAGGGTGACTAGAGCCGATCCGTTGCTGCTACAGAAATGATCGTGGATGTCAATAGCTGAAGTACACAACCATAAAAGGGAAAGATACCAAAGTAAAAGAGAAAATTGTAACAAATGTTGTGTCATCGTACATCGCCATACAAATGAATTTTTATCGTATACTGCGCTGTAAATGCATTTTCATCGTATACCGCATCTGTAGGAAGGTCACATATTATAGGAAGTAATGACGTAGTGTTTGGCCAGCTTCGGCTTCAATACAAGGCCGCTTTCCGAGCTGGTATACCACGTCTTAGCTTAAAAATTTAATTGATATTTCAGAACCTAACCAGCTCAATATTAGGCCGCGTCATAATATACTCGGACGTGATGACGTCAACCCAGGCAGTACTGAACGACAGGCTCTCAAGTGGCGTGGGAGCCGTTTGTCGGCGGCAGACCGCAGGCAGGGGTCGCGGCGGCAACCTCTGGATATCACCGCTCGGCCAGGCCATCATATCGCTTCAGGTAAACAATTTGTAATTCTTCTTACCCCTTGTTTACACCAACTCAGATTACGGGTTAAAAATTCATACATTTTTTTATGTTTGCTAAAACATTTTCACAGCTATCATAGTCTATCTAGACGTAAATGATCTCAGCTTTACTATTAATACAGTTTGCATAAAACTGGTACCAGTTACTTCCAGTTTTATGATCCGTTTGGATACACGTGGAAGGAACTTCCTTGGAGACAGCACTGTGAAGGAACATCACACAACCACTTGATAAACGATATCTGTCGTATTAATAAAGGCAATGAAAAGTTACTCCAAGATTAAAATTTTTCCGGTCATGTAATTCTGTAGTGACTAAGATAAGAGACATAACGTTTTAAATTTGGAATAACTTTACATCGAGTTTAATAACACAGTGTGTGTTTAACTAGGTAGTAAATAATATTGATGCAGTCACCTTTCTTCAGTTTATTTCTGCACCTAATAGTTATTTATGCAACTGTCGTGTAATAAGGGATATTAAAACACGAATGTGGGTTATTATTACATTTATGTTGGTTGGTTGATAATAGTATTACATGAGTGATTTAATACCTAAATATCAACAGTTGCATACAAGACTTTATCTACAACCATAATATGAATCCTCTATTAAAGATTCTGAAACAGTAGCTTACTGCTAACATTAAAAAGTCCAGTCCTAGTAACCATTACATAATCCAAACGAGTGTTGTAATGTTGTACTGAATTTCATTACAACACTCGTTTGAATGAAGTAATGGTTATTAGGACATTGAGTGTTTTAATGTTGGCAATAAGCTAACTGTCTTAGACTCCTTAATAGAGGATTTAAAGCATGGGTGTAGATAAAAATGTTTATTGTCCAGGTGTGGTGTAAGATGACTCCTACGGTACCGCTAGTGCAACACGCCAGCGCGCTTGCGGCCGTGCGGGCGCTGCGTTGTCACCCCGACTATCACCACTTCGATATCAGGTAAACTTAGTTTCACAGAACGCTATTACTTTAACCCCTAAACACATGTGATGTACAGGAATAATAAACATTATTTATAGAAATTAATATCACATATTATACTTACCATGCTCGGTCACTTGTGTTGACAAGTGCTCGAAACACAATTCACATATTTCGACATTTTCTGTTTCTTTGAGAATTTTGAGCACTGCTATATTAATATCATCAGGAAAGTAAAACTGGGGATCATTAATTACACTTAAAATGAGCAGTGTGGTAGACAGTAAATCATCATTCATTTCATCTCCCTCAAGTTCAGATGTAATGATCTTCTTGACCTGTTCTTGTTGTTGTAAAACCTGTAAATTTCTCACCCCCCAATGCACAGTTGAGCAATTCTTTGCAACCTAGCACCTTTATATCATCAAAAGAGGAGAGAATATGTCCGAATGTGTGGCAGTTGTCTTTACCGCTCTATTCAAGTTATAAACATTTTTTCAGGATCAAATGGCCGAACGACATTTATTACGGGCGAGATGTTAAGCTAGGCGGGACTGTTACTGAAGCGAACTGTTTCGGCGACGATGTTATTATAAATATAGGTTAGTATTGCACTCTATATAAATCATTGTTCTGGAACTACAAACAACATGTGCTTATGATATATAAGTAGCCAGTAGGCCAACGTTAGGCAGTTAGGCATTGATATTGCGAGCTGTTTCTGCTGCGTTAGTTTCACACCGAAAATAAATAGATGTAGGGAAAGTGCGATTCCATTACTCAGTTTTATTGAGGCCGTTGACTTCGTCTTGTTCCAACAAACTACGTCCTAGCAATTCCTCCATATTCGTCACGCATGTGTTTTTTGTCACACTGCTCTGTAGCGCCGAGTAATGAACTTTGATTGTACGGGGAAGAAAGATTCTAGAGAGTCGCTTAGCAGGGTGCATAATCGTTTAATTTGAACGGCATGTAAATTGGCTTTCTAAACTATCTATTTTTAAATTGTGGTCTCATAACAGCATCCAAAATATATACAATTAAAACAAAAGATTTTGTTGTATGTGTGTCTATATTATATCTTTGAAGATAACTTCTTTAGGCGCGTTATGAAAAAATAATGAGAGTGAAATGTTAAGATGCGCGCGCATCACTGTAACACAAAAGTAACATTTGAAGTTGGATCATAAAATTTTCTGACGTTTGCGATATCCTTTTTTTTTTTTGGTTTCTTCGTTCATTATTAGGATAGGCAAATGGTTCAAGCACGTACAGCCGTATTCATTATTTAATAATTGATTGTCAAAGCCATCGTTGCAAGATTTTTACAATATTGTTCCTTCTTCAAACGTAGAATAGCACAAGGAATAATTTCTTTTAAGGATTTTTGCTTTGTTAGGCCAAAGAAGTATAACTTCTTACGTGCATACATAAGTACACACACACTTTTTTATTATTATTCTAAAGATTAAAGGCTAAAGTTATGTAGTATCATCGGTCCTTGATACATGTGCAAATTTTCAACTAAATCGACTTACTTGGTGAAAAATAGATATTTCATCATTATGTTCAGAAATGATTGTATATTTTTAGGGACTGGTGTAAACATATCAAACAGCGTGCCTACAACATGTGTAAACGATATCATAAAGGAGTACAACATTAAGCGGGGCACTTCACTAGCGCCGATATCGATAGAGAAGTTCCTGGCTCGATACTGCTCGGAGTTAGAGGCCCTATTGGATTATTTAACACAAGATGGTGGCGTTCAAGTATTTCTTGAACAATATTATGAATATTGGCTGCATACGTAAGTATTTATTTATTTTGTTCTTGTTCTTGGAACCCGCTTTTATACATTTCTACCAGTGGGGAGGCTCCTTTGCACCGGATGCCGGCTAGGTTATGGGTACCACAAAGCGCCTATTTCTGCCATGAAACAGTAATGTGTAAGCATTATTGTGATTCAGTCTGAAGAACGCCGTAGCTAGTGAAATTACTGAGCAAATGAGACAACATCTTACGTCTCAAGGTGACGAACGTAAGTGTAATGCCACTCAGAATTTTTGGGTTTTTCTCAAATCGTGAGCGACAATGCAATGGGCAAGGCGTGTCAATTACTATCAGATACGTCCAACGTACTCTCCTCTCGTCGCTTATTGCCATAAAAAAACTAACTTAAATAACACCACCACACGTTTATTTGCACTTATACTTCTCTGGTCGTTAACTTTAACATACTTGACCGAAAGTAAAAAAAAACATAATATCGTAAAATATGTTTCTGTTCAAGTGGCGAAGAGATTCGCGTTCAAGTTGCGGGTGAGGACACGCCGGTATCTGGCGTCATCAGCGGGGTGGACGAGTGCGGATGGCTCGTGGTGCGGTCGGACGCGGGTCACGTTCGCGTCACGCCCGACGGCAACACGTTCGATATCATGCGCGGCCTTATTGCGCCCAAATTATAACTATTTTAAATATTATGACTAGTGTTGTACATACTCCATGTAGCGCCACTGATAGAAGTCCTTGTAAACATGGAAATTTCTTGAATTTGATTGGTGTACCTTTTTCTCTGTTGTCGGTTTCATAATTACTGAGGTGTTTACAAGTTTCAAATATTTTATTTTAATTCACGTAATGCATGCTTTGATACCACGCGTCCATCTTTTACTGTTAAAATTGTCTTCGTGTATATTCTATGTCTACCTGGAAAGGTTCTACAAAATTCATCGTAAATAGCAAGGTTAGGTTTTTGTGTTTATGCCGTGTATGCTATGCCCACGAAAGTGTGTTAACACATGTCGTGTGTTATTCTATATAACACAATCACTCCCTTTATCTGCATGTAACGATGACAATAGGATCGAGGTAATAAAATATCACAAAATTAAGATCTCAACTAAGTAAAGCGCGGTGTAGAGTAATATGCCTCTATTACTAGGATCCTATTCGGGTTCGGAATAATATAAGTTTCTCAGATTTCTCTCGAGTTTAAACTTGCGAGCGAGGGCGATTGTCCTCCTCTATCAAAAAATATTTTTTAGTAAAAGTATAAAAAGGATTTTAGTCGGGTAGTCCTACCATATGTTGATTTAAGTTTTTGTTATTTACATATTTATGGTGTTTGCAAATTATTATTTTTTGTTAAATTTTTGAAGTTTTTAGAGACCCATTTATTAGATCTTGTATATGCTCTATCTACAGACTAAACTCTAGTTATAATTTATTTAAATAAAAAAATCTAATTGTAATTTATTTAAATAAAAAAATTATTGTTAAAATAATAGGTTAGGTTTTGTTTATTTATAGATCTCATTTTAATGTTATTGGGTTTTCCTGTAAATGGCTATGATTATCTTTTAACTTTGTTATGAGATTATGTCTTTAATACTTGTTTAAATTGATGGCAATTCAGGTGACACAGTACTCTGAATTAAGAAACATAAATTAGGTGATACTTGATACATTAAATTATAAGTTATTCTCATATATACCTATTAGTAAATCTTCCTTCATTGAGAGCACTACCAGGTGGCAGTGTTGCTATTGTCCAGTAACTTATATTATCTTTAGGACTGTTTTGTTTAAAACAAGAATCAGAAGTGGGATGGGTGGAATCGGAGAAAATTAAAAGTGGACAGACCTACTTCTTCTCAAGCGAAAGCTTGTAAATTGCGTTGTGAGTAAATAAGCCCAATTTCCTTCCAGATGTTATATCACTGGAATAGTGAACTCTATTAATATTTATATTCGCCCTGAAAAGTGGGCTTTGGTATTACGAATAAGATAGTTTAGCTGCGCCATATCACTGCCACTTAGCTGTAATTTAAGACATTTATAGTTATACATTCATAATAAAAAGGTTTGTTGTTTATTCAATTAGGCGTTACTTTGCGGAAATCCATAATTATACAAATGATTTAGGTTTTCTTTAGTGTTAATTCCGCCAATATTTGTCTTTAAAACAATTCGACACGTGTTTTGCCTCTACACGAGGCATCCTCAGGACGTGCTGTCTCGCCAAAATCTGGCACGAGACTGAATCAAATGAGTCGGAAGCCGCTCTTTTATACCCTCGTCCCATGAAATGACGCGCTGTGATTGGTCGGCTGTTGTGACGTATTACCCCCGGAAGAGACACGTAACAAAGGTGATGGGACTAAATTTGTTTGTTCATTCAACAATGTAAACATGTTATTTTTGTGTTTTATTATTTCTAATTGCTCTAACACATTTAAGCGAAATCCTTTTTCACATGTATGTAAAATATTAAAATTATTATTGTTTCCGAGTGAGTGACCTGTATCAATTAAATGTTTCGCGAAGTGTGATTTTTCGGGATGATTGACATTGTGATTCGTTCGGAAGGACACATTAATATTGTTTTTCCTAAATAATTTAGCTATTTTATCCGATATTGGACCAATATATGTCAAACTACCCACATATTTGGTATTTGATTGTGGTGGGGCGGGATAAAGTTCTGAATTAATTAGATGTTTTTGTTTATTTTTAATTAATTTGTTCACTAACTGTTTTGTATAGCCGTTGGAAACCGCGATTTGGTATATTATATTAAGTTCTTTCGCGAAGCTGTCACGGGACAGTGGGACTGACATTAATCTGTGAACATAGCAGCGGAAGGCCGCTAGTTTATGTTGTACGGGGTGGCAAGATGACGCAGGAATAGTAATATCTGTATATGACGGCTTTCTATAGATTTGGAATTCTAATTTATTGTTTACTCTTGTTAATTGTAAATCCAAAAAATTTAGAGATTAAAAATTAGATTAAAGGAACATATTGCCGCATTTAGGAAAAATCATCCCGAAAAATCCGACTTCGCGAAACATTTAATTGATACAGGTCACTCACTCGGAAACAATAATAATTTTAATATTTTACATATATGTGAAAAAGGATTTCGCTTAAATGTGTTAGAGCAATTAGAAATAATAAAACACAAAAATAACATGTTTACATTGTTGAATGAACAAACAAATTTAGTCCCATCACCTTTGTTACGTGTCTCTTCCGGGGGTAATACGTCACAACAGCCGACCAATCACAGCGCGTCATTTCATGGGACGAGGGTATAAAACAGCGGCTTCCGGCTCATTTGATTCAGTCTCGTGCCAGATTTTGGCGAGACAGCACGTCCTGAGGATGCCTCGTGTAGAGGCGAAACACGTGTCGAATTGTTTTAAAGACAAATATTGGCGGAATTAAGACTAAAGAAAACCTAAATCATTTGTATAGGTTTGTTGTTTTTATCTGGGTAATTATAAACAGAGGTGGGTATAACTTAATTAATTATCGTTATTATCTGTGTCATAACGAGACGTGTTACGAACAAGCTACCTACTTTGTCCGTGTGGAAAACGATTAAACAGCGCTCTCTATGGAACGTTTCGTAATTTTTTCTAGATAAAACACCCTTTGGTAATCCTCAATCTTTTATTTACTATTGGTAAATTTCATCATAATCGGTTTGGTAACTATTCCGTGAAAACGACAGATAGAGCTTTCATATTCGTAGCACATTGCGTTAATCTGCTTATGTGTAGAAATTATGATAAACTAAAAAGTAAAAAACTTCCTCGTGAAGCCACATGTACAGATAACTCGCGAGTTGAATGCAGAGTTCAGGACTGCGATAAGTGCTGTGACCTAATTATTATTGATGACCATAATCATGATGTGTCATTAATTCATTCATCGTGTGTCGATAAATTGAAACAATGCAAAGTAAACCATTATACACAAATTTTTTTTACCTAAATCTGCTGCCTTTCTTCAACACACATGTCTAATAGTATAATACGCACCTAGGGAGAAAAATAGGTCATTATCACCCGCGGAATATACAATCGCGGGTGGCAATGTCCTACTTATCTCACGTGGTGCGTATAAGATTTTATTCCCACCTAATTCCCTTCCCGTCTTGCTGGGAGAGAATCGGCCTCTTTTGTCTCTCGTACCAGGGACTAAAAGACAGCTTTTACATCGAGGTGGGGAAAAAAAAACAATTTCTCGTGCTTGGCAGTAAATCAAAACTCGTTTATGGAACGCGATATCACGGTTAGTGTACGATAATAATTGTAAACGACGGCACATCACTACATAGTAGGCGCGCGAGGCGAAGCGTGCGGACAGCGGGGGGATGCTCCCGCTCCCTACCTCAGGTCCCGACTGCGTTCAACTTGCGTATTAACTTTAGATACTGTCGATAAATAATAGTGCCGGAAGATATGTGCTACTTGCAGTGCTCACCTGCTTAAGGGAAATGAGTTTAACATTTATTGTACGTTAATGTTTAACGAAAGGTGAGCCTATCCGACCAGGTGAAATTTGCAGGCACGAGATAGTGCTTTACGTGGAAAAATAAATCTTGATATTTATGATAAATTGACTAATTTCAATTTTTCAAATATAATTTAGAGAGCTACTTGAATAATTTTAGTAAGGCATGTGAAATGTGGCTGTCGCGAATGAATGAATTGTTATTGGCCAGTACGTATTTATCGTTTCTAATAAATAAATTCACGCTAGAAGTAGATCATATTATTCGATATAAATGACGTATGACCACAAAGGCGCAGAAGAAAGTTTACTAAAGAATTATTTACATACTTTTTTTTTTTTTTATAAGATTTTATGGCCTGGTAACGAGACCTTTAAGACAAAGTTTATTATAGAAATATTTACGTACCTACTTGTTTAATTCATATTATTTTATAAGTACATAGTGAATGACATTCCAACTAGCAATTTAGAATAATCTTTACGTAGTGTCATAATAAAATGTATATGTACACAGATCCTTCAGTATGTATATTCATTGAAATTTCTTGCTTGTTTTCAATATAGTAAGTATGTAATGTTTAGTGTTATACTGGTTATTGTGATATTATATTGTCTTGAATTTTATGAGGTTTCAGCAAAAATAATATATATTTCATTTTGTTATAGAAGTACAAGTGTTATACTGGCTTTAATTTTTTCTAATAATAGCCACTAGTTAAATTTTAAATGTTACGACAACGTACTGGCATTTTGTTTCTAATAGGTTTAGCTGTTCATTACGAAGTGTGCATTTAATTGAAGATATATTTATTGTTCGATTCTTGCAACGTAAATTTTGTTGATTTAGTATAATTTTCCCATTTCTGATGTTATAAAAGTCATATTAAACTTCACTAAATTATTTCCTTGCTTGTCACGCATTAAAATGCGACTGAGGTGAATCGATAAGAAATGAGTCCTGAAAATAGCCAAGTTGATTACTAGATTAGACTTTACGTCAAGACAGTTTCATACATTATTTGCAAGTTTATTATATTATTAAACCTTTTTACATTTTGTATATTCCAATATTTTTTGTGGATAGCAAAATGTAAGAATAATATAAGAATAAATATCACATTACATTTTTGTGTAATGTTAGTGCCACCTGCTCCGTGGGTAGTGGGTATGTCGATGTTACGTACTCTTTGGCACTTTGGATGTAAGGCCAACGAGAAGAGATAAAGAATGTAAACAGTGTTCAAAACATTTTCATCGATCTCTATGAATATTGAAAGGAGTTGTTATATTTCAAAGGTTGTCTAGAGCTGCCAGGCTGTGATTCCATATTTAAAATCAACAATTACTCACAATAACGGCAAAAAACAAGAATAAAACTAATAGTAACGGGTTAATAATAACAAAGAACTAAGTAAATATGGAATAAAAATATGTATGTATCACTTCGATCGCAATCCAAACAGATATGAACTTGATGACACAAAATGGCGGACCAAATGTTGATTGTTAACTGCGGTATTAGC
Organism: Leptidea sinapis; assembly: GCF_905404315.1. Taxonomy (NCBI): domain Eukaryota; kingdom Metazoa; phylum Arthropoda; class Insecta; order Lepidoptera; family Pieridae; genus Leptidea; species Leptidea sinapis. Next base: position 2,411,265 of record NC_066285.1, on the reverse strand, counting down.
TGCTTTTCTGTACCACGAGACTCGCAAAGACAGCTGTCGTCGACCAACTGACGCCATTACTGCTTACGAGTGATAAGAACAGAGATTATAATCACTCGCTATTACAACGTAACTTAGTAACGGCCCGTTTGTTTACATTGTTTTTCTTGACTCGCTGGCCTTAGTATAGTTTAATTCTTAGATAATTTATATGTCTAGATAGTCTCTTGCTGTTAGACAACTGATAAAAGAGACCAGGAATATTTGTTTAGTGTGCGTGACAAGTTACGCCTTACACTCGGCGATTTGTATGTCACATTGTGTTAGTATGCGTGAATTGCTCAAAATAGAAGCTAGTTATAAACTCAATTTTTTTGACGTTTCCACAGCTACTACAGTCTATCTAACCATATAAATGATGTAAGGTTTAATTTTTGTAGTCAAATTTTAGAACTTTTCGGCCCAGTATCATACCATACCCCTCGTTTGTAACAAATTTATAATCTACAAGTAATGTTGTGTGAATTATAATTTATAGAGTAAAAAGGGGTGTAAAGGTTTGGTTATGGTATGTGTTCTAGGTAGATAATTCGTGAGTATACAATGTAATAAATACCTAAATGATAATATAATAATGCAGTTACTTTTCGTCCATTCATTAGGGATTGTACCTTGTTAATGTAGATAGTGTTGATAATAGTGAAATATATTTGTTGATTTTATACATGTTTAAGGTTTACTTACTAACGGCCGTTCCCAATATTCAGTCTATCTCTTACTTGAGATAAAAATCGTAACTATCGTTGACTTTTCTGTCCCAATAATCTTATTGACGGTAACTCAACTTATCCGTGCACGTTGTCTGTCAATGGGACGACGTATATAGCTTACCAGCGATATAAAGTTTGTGTGGAAATTGCTAATCACGCGTCCCAATATAAGGCGATAAGAATGATTTATCGGGTATATTGGGACAGCTTCATCTTGACAGTAGAAGGTAGTTATTTATCTCTGTATCTGTAGATAGTATATTGGGAACGGCCGTTAATAACATTTCGGAAATCATATATTATCTAGGTGCAGTCAAACGTTATATTTACAAGCAATGTGGGTAACTTTTATGGTTTTATTATGGTGTAAACTGTAAACGATTAACGATACTTTGGTATTCGCCTATGTCTTTGACGCATAGAAATGCTTTGAGGTGTTGTGACTTTCGTTTAAGTCTGAAGATATTAAAGCTGTGACGATATTTATGCGGTTGACTTTACCTTTACCGGTTGTTATTGTTAATAATATTAAATACCTAGTAATAGATCAATGAACTTACAATTTATACTATGAATGGACGTAGTTCCTGAAAAACGTTCCAAGCCACTAACATCACACTTTAAGGAATTCGTGTTTAAAGTTTAATAAATATTAGTGTATTCCATACATGTGGGTTGGGCTACTAAGTCATGATGTCACTTTAAGAGTGACAGTAGGGCTGCCACTTTTTGTCAGTCCGTTAATATGAATCACATGACCAGTTTTTTGTTCTTAACACAATTTCGACATGATTGTGGTTTGAATCGTTATTCTGGAATTATGTCCAATTATTTACTAGATTATATTCTGTTATTATTTATTTTCTCGCTTAATATTTCAAATTAAATATGCCTATTTCTTGAGTTACTTTTAGAAATATTTATTATGTGTACGGGGTTTCTTATAAACAATAAATTCTAGTAGTTATATTCCCTTTATATTATATCGATGTTGTTGTGTGGAATTCCGGTAAAATATTTATGCATTGTTATGTTCTACTGTTGTGAAGACTCAAATAAAAAATTCTCACCAAAATTGGTTTTATTCGACGAATATAATAAAAAGAGCAATGATATGTCATGATATATGTAAAAAAAAACGTGCGTCATGCGACTCGAATTGTTATTCGGTAGGGTTCCGTAATAGTTTTTGCGTTTTGCGCGTACATACCGACATACAAACAGAAAAAATTATATAAAGTACTTTAATGGATTCGATAATTTTTTTAGAACATCTACAGCAAGTATTCTATTATTTGTAAAAGCTGTATTACGTTAGAAAAAATTAACGTAGTACAGCTTTTACAAATATATATACTTAACAGGTATTTATAACATATTGGGTAGGTGTCTCATTGGGAATTGTAACATCCATGTTATTTATAAATTACTAGCTGACCCGACAGACGTTGTTCTGTCAATAAACGGTTCGAGAGATATGGTAAATGTGTGGGTGAGTGCGTGGGTGGGATCGTGACACTACAAACTATATATGTAAACCTTCCTTGAGCTTCAACGAATCTATTACAAAATATTTCATTGAGTTCGGTCGAATAGATTAGGGAACATACAAACATACATTCTTTTTTACACATATAGATAGCAGTGTACCTACTTTTACTATAATTGTACTAACATCGTTGTATTCTTCATTATATTTTATAAAATCTCCAAAAATTATTACTCGCTGAAATAATAAAAAATACCCATGTGTATTGATGTTAACATTTTAGGTACATTCTATCAAGCACCAAAAACAATACTAAACTATACCTTATATATTAATAATCATCAGCATTATCAAATCTAAATGAGAACATAGGAACACCGCGACTGCCCGTCCCCCGGATCGTGAATATAGCCCCTCCCAGAGGTTCTTTCACGTCGCTCTGCGCTTTAGACGATGTGACGAACAATTCGTCGAGGTTGGGCCCACCCCAGCACACAGAGGTGATGTGAGACACTGGTAGCTTGTAGCCGTACACCACCTGTCTTGCATCTGGGTCTACGTGTAATACCTGAGATAAAAAAAACGCTTATCAGTAAAAAAGTTGCCCAGAAACAAATACAATTTTCTCTGGCAAAACGCATCCAGTGATAAAAGAGTAATGGTGTACACATATTTACGTTGACCTAAAAGATCGTAGAGTAATCTCGCATCGAATCCAGAAGTTTATCAACCGCTGCCCTCGCCATTCCATATGTCTAATAAAAATAACTTTATTCTGCGGCTAGGTTCATAGAACGCTAACTCGACGTCAGTTGCTAAAAATATTCAAGGTTTGTGACAAAACCAAACTATCAGATGAAGGGTCGGCAACAGGCGGACCGCTATAGGTTGAACCTGGGAGCACAAAACTAAAAAAACTGGCTCAAGACCGTCGGTGCAGATTCTAACATTAATTTTAGGCCTTGTGTTTTATGATTCTGAATTTTATTTGAAACGATACAATAAATACGTAGCACTTAATTACTATCAGTTATTTTTTCTGGACCTCGTTAAATTTTCCCACAGGTTCCGGAATTCACCTTAACTACTTGAGGACCCCTGTAATAGGTGTTGACGCATAGCCATTTACGGTACAGGATGGTGGTATAGAGTGATTTGCGACGAGTATTTAAATTATGACAACAAAAGAATACGTACAACTGATTTAATGTACGTGGCAAGCCTACAATACGAGCACCGATACGCAATGCAGCGAACCGTTACCCAATCGTTGCTCCAGCGGTTTTTTTGCACTGTATGAAATGTAATTGTTGAGGTTGCCATACTCTCGGACTATGCAAGCCAAGAACGCCTTTTTCGATTAAATAGTAAGAGGATGAATAAAAATTTCATGTCCTATAATTAAAGTATTATTATTAATATTGGAAAAAATTAAAGATTGTAGTAGGTCAAGTAGATACTCACAACGCCACCGAACCTGAGCGCAACCCAGAGATGACCCTCGCTGTCGATTGTCATTCCGTCTGGGATCGCGTCTTCGTAGCCATAGCTAGTGATGTCTACTATTGTTCGTCTGCCACCTGATATTGACAATTATTATTGTACAGATAACAGCGCTTTCGGCTTCACTAATACCTACTGTGCGGCACCGCACTGTAATGGGCTGGGCGTATCCCTTATCTACAGTGAGACGAACTGTCTTGTTCGTCACGTCAATCTAATAATATAATATTCAATGGACTAGAGACACAGGTGATGCGATACTTATCGATAAATACACACTTTTCTTCGTTCATCGATAAGTAAGGTAACACTCGCGTCGGTCCCTACTGCACCGATGTTTTGTAGGTTGAAGGTAATTTGCACATTTTTTTTAGTTTTTTTTTTTGTTTTAGTAATAATAAAGGGATATTAATTTATTTTCTACGAAAATTCGAGGATTTTTCAGTTTCTCCATATTTGAATGTTGTTTTAATCACGGGGCGACTCAAAATATTTGGAGAAGTAAAAATCTTTGCATTTGGACACCGGGTCCTAAGAGACGGCTCCTAGCGGTGTTGTTAGGTGCTTTTATATGAATAAAATAGTACCTAGTTAATGCATTGAAATTTGAAAGTATAATTTATAGGAACTTACTTAACTCTCCTTTCTGTGTATCGAAGTCAAACGCCTCAATCCTCTGCGTCGGCGAGTCGACGTAATATAGGATCGAGTTATTGAGAGCCCACGCGAGCCCGTTTGAAATTGAGGCGGGCTTTATGTGTATCTTAGGATCTACGAACTTGTCCTGCTCAATACTGAACAAAATAGCTTTGTCTGGCAATACGTCGTCACCATTCTGTGGTCCTTTGGTACCTGAAAATGGTCTTTATGTAGTATGTCTGTACGATTGGGCACACAATGAAATTTCTGGATAAAGAAAAAAAAGCCAAATATTTTAATTATATAAGTAGATCCAATAGTAAGTAAATAGATTTTAAAAGCAGGTTCCAACATTGGGGTAGCAAAGCGTGTATTTCTGTATTTATCCTTATCTACTTATATGAAGCAAAGAGAAATCGAATGAAGAGGAAGAAAGAAAAGACTCATTGTTTCGGTCATTACTATAATCTTAGATCATCCATGCAGACTGTGACACTGAAAACGTCGACACAAATTGAGGTTGACAGTTAACTTCTATTTGAGCAATGCACGCTCACCAACACAAAGAGACAAACAAATCGAAAATTTAAGATGCAACTTGTCACGCACACTAAAGTTATAAACCTAACTTGTTTTCATCGGTTGTCTAGCAGCAAGAGGCTCTGTCTAGACGTATAAATTATCTAAGACTATAATATGTAAGTAATATTTTGGTGAATTTTATTAGAATAATCAGTCTATTCAATTTCACAGCCCATGAAATATTGTTCAGTGCACCTCCCCAGAATCTTCCTTCGACGTCTGCTTTGCCCTCGTTGATGACGTTATCGGGCAGTCCCTGGTCCACGGTGGTGAGCAGTCTCAGCGCTGCATCACCAGCCACCTCCCAGTCCAGCAGGTACAGTGCGGATCGCACCGACACCAACAGTCTGCGTGAGCCCGCCACGAGGCACACCACGTTCACTTGACCGTAACCTGTGACAAAGTTAAATTGTTTCATATTCCACCGAACTCATCCTTTGAATGTTGTCGTTGATTGCAACATCAACTTACTAGATCTTTTATTATTTCAAGTTTTTCTGACCAGAGCGCTCATTAGTTCTTATTGTCATAAAGTTTACAATGCTATTCGGAAAAATAAATAAATTTGAACCGAGGGGATGTCCATGTGCGGTTTCCCTTAAAAATCCCTTGAAACAATGTAGGTATAATTTTATTTTTAATTAATTTAATTTTCGTGAATTTAATGTGCGGTTACTGGATCATGTTATTGACTGCTCATTGGGATGGTTGCTTCAATTCCATTTTCACACTGCCCAGCATACACTAGGTGAATGACAAGAATATTTGCCTCGTCGTGCGTATTAGATCTAGTTTTATTTCTGATAAATGTCTCAAGCAATTAAAAAATAAGCGAAGACGACGTCTGCGGTAGTGGACCGCGGATAGCGAAAAGAAAATTTCTTGTCAGATTGTGGCACATATATTTTATCGACATCGGGTAGTCACAACCAAGAATTCAAGAAGAAAGAACCAATTCTTCTGCGATTTCTTTGCATATATCTTCCATTTGCTTCTCCACATTAAACTGACGTCGTAAAACTCATGGCTTTAAATTGTTATCTCTGGCTGAGATTAACTTCAGGAATTGGAGCATCATTGAGTTCAAAAATCACATCTGGTAGCAATTATTTTCCATGGGATTCTCGCCTTAAGAGTGACTTGCGGATCTATAAGGATAGGATAAGATTGTCGAGGAATATATAATATAAAATATTTTGAGCTGATGTTTATGGTGCCCTGCGAGACCTAATGTCATATTCATTTGTTTATGGGCAACCGCTTCTAGATACGGTAGGCATATCGTGGAAGATGATTTTTGTGACTTGATTTGCAAATGAGCATGCATGGCGGTAATAAGGTCGTTTACCCTGTTGACATAACTACTGAATAGTAAATTAATTACATTACCGATGTGCTTCGTAGATATATTGCCCGTAGAGTAATCCAATCGGTGAATGTTTTGTCGAAGAACGTCGACGAACAACAACGACTGTGTCTCAGCGTCCCACACAGGACTCTCCGCATGCTTGAACACCGCTGGCTTGTCCGGGTTGCTACTTGATGACACCTATTCAGTTAATAATAAAAATACCATAGATGACAGCACCGACCTATTGCAACTTTTCACCAGTGGGAGGCTCCTTTGCATAAGATGCCGGCTAGATTATGGGTACCACAACGGCACCTATTTCTGCCGTGAAGCAGTAATGTAAAAACATAAATGTGTTTCGGTCTGAAGGGCGCCGTAGCTCGTGAAATTACTGTGCAAATAAGAGTTAACATCTTATGTCTCAAGGTGACGAAACGACGTTATATTATGGATACCTTATCTTGTGACAAGTGCCGGTTGGTCGTGAATGAGTGCCTGAGTTTTTGTGTTAACACCCTAGATTCAATTGATAATGTCAGTTTAGCACTTCTTTGTAGGCAATCATTCGACGAAGAGGAAATTTTCAAGGCGAAACGCTTGCTGTTTGAGACGATTCCACAGAGACTCGTCAAAAGAAAGGGTGAGGATCGAAAACAGAAAAATATAGAGGATATCATTAGTGTTTTACGAAGTACAGAGCCCGATGATATTCCAACTTTTGTGGCTAAAGACCTACACAAGCTGCCGCCCGTTACTTTCGATCATATTGATGTGACACGCCTTTTGAAGGATATTGTTACCCTGCAGAGTCAGGTGCGGGCTCTTCAAGAGAAGCAGGAGGAGTATATGACAAAAAAAGATTTTGAAATTTCCGTTAGAGACTACGAAAAGAAGAAAATTGTGTCTGAGGCTGAAGCAGGAGAGACTGAACCTTATGTCAATACCAAGAGAGGCGGTTTTTGCTTGCAAGATAGCTACGACTCAACAAGTGGCCCGATGGGGTTAATGACCGGCCTTTCAAATGGCACACCGCCGAACGTGACAATGCAAAAACGAGTTCCCGCGCAACCGTCACCGTCTTACGCGTGTGTGGCAGCGGTGCCGACCAGTAAACCTATCTCTGTCACGCCCGTTCAACGAGTGAATCAAGTAGAAGCGCACGCGTCACCGCCAGCTGATGCGATGATGTCATGTAATGCAATGAATTGCGAACCGAGTGGCGCGGAAACGCAAAATAACAACGAAGGAGAGTGGGTTCGTGTCGTAAGGCGTAAGTCATCGCGATTTAAAGGAACGAGAGGTACAGCGACGGTAGACTCCTCAACAAAACTAAAAGCAGCGGACTTACAAATCCCGTTATATATTTATAATGTTTCGAAGGAAAACACGGAGCGTGATGTCGCGGAATATGTATATGGAAAGACGCAGATAAATATTGTGCCTGAAAAGGTACCTATGAAATCGTCTAGAGATTACAATTCTTTTAAATTTTATATACCTAGAAGTAAATTATTATTATTTACGGACAGTAAATTATGGCCAGAAGGTATATATTTTAGAAGATATATATTATTTAGACATGGAAAAAAGGCCATAGTAAATCCAGAAAAAGTGGACATTAATAATGGATCTAAACAAAATTAGAGGGAACAAACATACACTAAAGCTAGTTAGCTATAACTGTAAGTCCTTGAAGCGGTCGGTGGACAGCGTGAGGAGCCTATGCGGATCTGCGGATGTAGTCGCACTCCAGGAGACCTGGCTGCTGCCGTTTGAACTTACCTACCTTAGCACCATTCACGACGAGTTTGAGTCTACGGGTACATCGGCTGTGGATACGGGAGCCGGCATTCTACGTGGCCGTCCCCACGGAGGAGTCGCGCTGTTATGGCGTAAGAATGTGTTTTCGTCCGTGTCTATAGTGAAGTGCGACAGCGTTAGGTTGTGCGCCCTCAAATGTCAGGTACGTGAGCACTCGATGCTATTTTTTTCTGTGTATATGCCTACAGACTGCCCGGATAATTTAGCGGAATTTACAGAGTGCTTGAGTGAAATTAATGCAATTATTGAAGACTGCGGTATTAGTATGGTTTTTATGTTAGGCGACTTTAACGCACACCCTGGGGAATTATTTTTTAATGAATTGATACAGTTTTGTGGCGAGCAATCATGGGTGTGTGCAGACTACGAACTGTTGTCAAATAAAAGCGATGTATTTACATATACTAGTGATATTCACGGCTGCTCGCGATGGCTAGACCACTGCCTTGTAACGAGTATGGCTAGAAAATACGTTGATCGTATAAACATAGTGAACAATGTGTCGTGGTCTGATCATTATCCTGTAGAGGTTTATTGTAAACTCAATTTATTTCACACTCGTCTAGAAAGCGCGCAATCGACGGCTTTTAATAAAATAAGTTGGGGACGTAGGGACACTGATCAGATTAGTCTGTATACTGAGTTTTGTAACAATAGGTTGAAGATGGTAGACTTTCCCGTAGAGATGGTAGATTGCTGTAATGAACTATGTAACGACCCGGAACATAAACGGATCTTAGAACAATGGTACGAGGATATTACAAGCATACTACAGGATGCGGCAATATATAGTCATAGAGCTACCCAGCGACATAAAAAAAAGATATATCACTGGGTGGAACAAGCATGTGAGACCGGCTCATGCGAAGGCTCGTCTCTGTTTTCAGTCATGGGTGTGGGCTGGGAGGCCGTCTTGTGGGGTCTTGTACGACGAGATGCGGGAATCTCGCAAGGTATTTAAAAATAAACTTAAATGGTGCCAGAACAACGAGGAGCAAATCAAAATGGACATGTTAGCCACATCGTACGAGACTAAGCACTTCGGCAAGTTCTGGCAGCACACCAATAGACTGAATGCAAGGGCGAATCTTCCGAGTGAAGTAGGTGGAGTGAGCGGATCTCAAAAGATTGCTAATATGTTTAGGGAGCAATTTAAAGTGGAGCCTCTTAAAATACCCTTTACGAACAACGATGCTGAGGACATCGTGGTTAACAGGGAAGTCTTGGTGCGTTTTACGCTTACTGAAGTCAAGGGAGCACTAAAGAGTATGAAACATGGAAAGTCACCGGGACACGATGGCCTGAGCATCGAGCACTTAAGGTATGCGGGTTCGCACCTTCCCAGAGTCCTCAAATTGCTCTACAACCTATGTATTAACCACAGTTACCTGCCAGAAGCCATGATGAAGACAGTAGTAGTGCCCATTATCAAAAACAGAACAGGTGATGCGGCGGATGGATCCAACTACAGGCCGATATCGCTGGCGACGATAGTGGCTAAGGTGCTGGACAGTTTGATGGATGCACAGCTAAGTAAATCAATTAAAATACACGACGCTCAGTTCGGCTTTCAGCCTGAACTCTCTACGGAAAGCGCAATCCTGTGCCTCAAGCAAACTGTGCGGTACTATACCGACAGGAAAACTCCTGTTTATGCCTGTTTTTTGGATCTATCCAAAGCTTATGACCTAGTAGCTTACGACGTCTTGTGGCATAAGCTCGAAAAGGAATCAGCTTTGAGACCCGAACTGATTTCATTGTTTAAATACTGGTATGGTAACCAAACTAATGTGGTTAGGTGGGGTAATGAACTTAGTGACCCATATAAAATGGAGTGTGGAGTGAGACAGGGAGGGCTGACGTCCCCTGGGCTGTTTAATTTGTATGTGAACCAGCTGATTGAGGGGCTCGGTGGAGCTGGTGTCGGGTGTTCAATAGATGGCATACGCATGAATAACCTTAGCTACGCCGACGACATGGTTCTACTGAGCCCCTCAGTTGGGGGTCTTAAAAGGTTGCTGCAACTCTGTGAGGAGTATGCCGGGATGAATGGACTCAGTTACAACGCCAAAAAAAGCGAGTTCCTTATTTTCAGGGGAAAGAACAAACTATCCAGCTTTAAACCAAAGATACAATTATGTGGTAATCCCCTGAAGCAAGTGACTGAGTTCAAGTATCTCGGTCATGTAGTAACCGACAGCCTGAGGGATGATAGTGACATGGAACGAGAGCGCCGGGCTCTGTCGGTCCGAGGCAATATGTTGGCCCGCAGATTTGCGCGCTGTACTGGGCAAGTAAAGCTGACCTTATTCAGGGCTTACTGCCAGTCATTTTACACGTGCAGTCTGTGGATGGACTACAGGCAGCGGACCTATGGTGCCTTGCGTGTTCAATATAACAATGTGCTGAGAGCGGTGTTGAGGAAGCCTCGACACTGCAGTGCGTCGGCAATGTTTGCGGATGCTCGCGTGGATGATTTCTACGCGATCATGCGCAAGCGTGCCGCGTCCATGATGCGCAGGCTAATGAGTAGTACCAACACTCTTCTCAGCGCATTGGCCAGGAAACTAGATAGTCCTCTCTGGAGGTGCTGGGGGGGTGCGCACATAGGCGCCAAGAGGCTCCCTCGGGTTTTTTAGTTATAGTTTTTAGTTATAGAATTAGTTGTTAAGCTAGAAATAAGTACCTACTAACATAGTTTTAAGTTATTTGTCATACTAACACAGTTATGGGTCTAATGGCCTGAAATAAAAGTTTATTATTATTATTATTATTATAGTGCCACTCAAAATTTTTGGATTTTTCAAAAATCCTGAGTGGCACTGCATTGTAATGGGCATGGCGCATCAATTCCCATCAGCTGAACGTTCTGCTCGTCTCGTCCCGTATTTACATAAAAAAAGACGACCAAAAATCCGCGTTATCCTACATCATGACAACGCTTCTTCACACACGGCCAACAAAACTGTCATTTTTAGCTTCCGAAAAAGCACAACTCGTCACCCATCCTGCACATAGCCCCGACCTAGCACCCTGTGATTTCTGTATTTTCCCCAAAAATCACAAATTTTATGAGGGGTTCACTTTTACCAATTCCGAAGAGTCAGTGATAGCGTTCAATCCCGTTTTAAAAAATGGTTCGATCGAAAAAATGTTTAAAATGTAAAGGAGAGTGTTTTGAAAAGCACTAAACATAATATTATATTTATATAACATGTTATTTTTTTAAGTTACCCAAAACTTTTAGTGTGACCTACGTATTACTACCGTTGTGACCGCCAAATTAATTATAAGAATAATTTTGCGCAGCGGCCAAAATAATAGTTTCATAAGTAATAGCTGGCAACGGCGCCAATATCGTCTCGCTTTTTCGTTTCATCGAGTTTCGAATCACGATTAAGAAGAATAGTGAAATAATTTAAGACAAAAAATTAAACTTACCATAGATATTTTATAATACTGCATAGAATCTGCCGTCAGCGTAGTGCTGATGAGGAACAGAGTGTAAAGTAAATTAGTTTGAAACATTCTGTTTGTTTCTTTATTTGTAGGTTTCCAGTGCCACTATCGCTTTGCCGTGTAGTTTATAAAGAACTGCCATTGTTCGATGGAAAAAAAGCAACGATTACTCGCGTACGCTTTATGGTCAATAACAATCTGAATATTGATGAGAATTGAAATGAAATAATGTTTACAATTACGAGATACTTTTTATTTCACCATCTTACTTTATTTAACATTCACATTTAAGTGGCATTATATATGTTTACAATTTTATTACAAAATTTCAGTTCACAAATTTAAATGCAATACAAAAATGCTACTTTCATTGATATTACAGTGACAATAAACACAACAATTTATAACGAATAAATACTTCAATGGTTGATTTAAAATGATTCTCACATTTACATTTTGGTAAATACTGTCCGACATCCTCCGAATGCGCGTGGGTCCTAAGTACCCGGCACTAAGCTAATGATACAACATCGTACTCAGGTAATTGAAAAGCGCATTTATTGCTACAGACCTAACTGCTTTAAATTAATTTTCTTAATGACTAACCCCCTTATTCATAATGGTCCGCTAACTTTAAACAGCCGCTAAGGAGTGTTAATTCTCATTCTGAATTAGGTCAATAGAAGAAGACAGAGTGCGAATTAGCAATGCTTTAAGTTAGCAGACTATTATGAATAAGGGGGTAATAATATACGACACGTTATACAGTAAAACAAACTTTCTTAAACAATTACGGTTTTTGAGCTACGATTGCTGTTCTTTGCTTGCAATAGTTTTTGCCACAGTGATAAGATAATGACTTTACGTAAATTTGAAAAAAAAAACTCATTATGTATTTATTGATTGTCATTATTGATTTTAAATCATTCAAAGGTCAGGTCATTTATATATGCGTTATGTCAACAGTTAAAGTTTTCTCAAATTATATTATTTGTTCGATAAAAAAATATTTTCTTGAAATTTAACTTGAAGTCTGCTGGAATCGCATGTAAATTATAAGGGGTATTTACCACTATTCGGATCTTGCAAGCGTTATGATCTCGGGGCAACTTTGGTTGGAAACTTATAGTGCTTGTTATTTCAACCAGAGATGAGTGATGCATAAAGCAGGGTTTTCATTATCCGAGTACACTCGTACGAGCTAGATAGAATAGTATATATAGTAGGTTTACACATCTAAACCGAGAAGCGTTTTTTATCTCCTGATACAATAAATATAATGAAAACTGATATGTTGCTGCGAAATACAAAATCATTAAAAGGCAAGGAAACGGAAGGAATACTTGGATCCGTAGATAGAGATCGTTCAAGTTGGTGATAATTATATAATTAATTACCAGTAAAAATATATGGGGTAGATAATTAATTTTTAAATTGTTAAAGATTCAGCTTGAAAAAGTACCAACAAGCATATTGTACTAAATAAACTTCTATTAGTTCATTCCACTTTCTGTAAGATTACGCCATTACGAGTATAAAAGGTCCGCTCGAATGTTTACATAATACGAGTATTCGACAGTAGTCGTTCGAGTGTACTCGCATAGTGAAAATCCCGCTTTAGCTGTAAGTAAAGATCTAATACAATCAGAGATTTCGTGGTGGCACTCTCATAGCTTTTCATATATTTATAGTATCACAGCTTTGGATTAATAATTAGTATTCAAAATTCTCGTACTTGCTATAATTAAAATCAATTGATTCTTGGATCTGCTTCTATGTTATGTCGTGTGTAAGTACACCACCTTGTTCGTAATTAGTTCAAGCAACAGAATTGATATCGAAGATTCCATAAGTCTTATTTGTTGAAGACTGTATAACTTGCTTTTTACTATTTTTTTTTAGTTTGTTAAGTTAAGAATATTGTTTTTCTTTTGTTTGAGTGTAAATGTACTTAGATTATAACGGGGCTGACATGTACATACATATAAAAGCCCTTAAATAAATAAAGAAAAAAATATCGAAGATATATTGCAATAAAAGACACAGACAGGATTGTGAGTTGATTGTTGGAGCCTAGCATTGTCGACCAATGTCACCTTCGGCACAATAACAAGAACAGTAAGTAGTGTAACTCAGCGGTCTCGTTCAAATTTATACCTACGTGTGCGGCGAGCGCTAGAGGTGGTATTTAAACAAAGAGTTTTAGCGCAGATAATTGAACAAGGACACGACCAGTCTCGGCGGCGTACGGCGTGGCACTGATAGTTTTGTCTTCCCTAGATTGCTTAGCGACCGTGTAAATCGTGTGTACGTGTGCGTGCGTCGATTCGGGCACTCTAGTACGAAGATTTTTTTTTCTATGGAAAAGGAGGACAAACGTTTGATTCACCTGGTGTTAAGTGATCACCACCGCCAACATTCTCTTGCAACACCAGAGGAATCACAGGAGCGTGGAGGAGATAAAGTATTGTTCTATTACCGTATTGTGCTTTCGGAAGCTTAAACAGCTGCGAAGGGCAACATGTTTCGATCGCTAGAAACTATTTTGTTAATGCTCTGGCGGTGTTTGTCGGAGGAACTTATATTTCGGAAATACCGCCTTTATTTGCTTAAATACCAAAAGGTTTAACTAGATGAAAGAAAAATTAATCTTATAAATTATCAGAATTATTAAAACATAAATGTTATCAACTAACCTTACGCTAACTTAATCTAACTTAGATTCTGGGCAAGTCGAGGAGACATCTTAAACGGCAGCTTATGTGAATCATCGTAAATTATAATCTATCTTCTTTCTATACTTAAGAATTTTGATAATATGGCATAAAACTATGTTAATGAAAAACGCCACAATTTTGATTCCATAAAAAAATATTATTTGATCGAACACCAAATGTAATGAATGTTTTTCAATAATGTTTGTAATGTAAGTATTATGGATATTTAATAAATAATGAAAATTTTGTATTATTTGATTACTTAGTTGAACATAACTTGATTTTAGAATACCGTATTGCCGTCTACAATGAGACGGCTATGCTCCAGTTCCCTCTGTTCTCATCCTTTATCTCGTTAATAGATGAAACTGTTGTGTAATAAGGGGTATTAAAACACGAATGTGGGTTTGATAATAGTATCACATGAGTGTTTTAATACCTAATTATCGACAGTTGCCTACAAGACTTTATCTACAGGCATAATATGAATCCTCTATAAAACATTCTGTAACAGTTTACTGCTAATATTAAAAAAGCCAGTCCTAGTAACCATTACATAATCCAAACGAGTGTTGTAATGTTGTACTGAATTTTATTACAACACTCGTTTGGATGATGTAGTGGTTATTAGGACATTGGGTGTTTTAATGTTGGCAATAAGCTAACTGTTTTAGATCATAGAGGATTTAAAGCATGGGTGTAGATAAACACATTTATGGGGGAGAAAATAACGGAAATCCGTTGCCATTGAAGTAGAGCGAGGGAGTAACGCACAACCCCACAGAGTTGAGGTGCGGGCCCGTGTGTGCAATGACACCACGTTCACTCAACAACAACAACTCCCGTTGCCGCTCCGCTCTCCGGCTCTGTGTCAGTCCTATGTATCTTCGGGCCGCTACCGAGCTTCGAATTTCAAATAAATGAATTAAAACTAGTTGGCAAATGCTACCCACTGAAGCGTAGCGGAGATTTCAAGCAATCCTATTTGTTAATATTTGGACTGCTTCCCGTTCTCTCCTGCAGTTTATCGACAGTCGTTATTTTTGTAACACTTCTTATAGGCAAAGTATTTATATAATAAGTATGAGCCACATTAAGATATTTTTACTTTGACAATAGTTGAGAATTTTTTGCTCTCTGTCTGATACATTAACACAATGTTATGTTCGGATAGTGGACTTACAATATCAGATATTTTTTGGGTATGGGGAGTAACTTTGGATAGTTTTATTTTAGATAACTAATAGTTTTATATCTCAAGATATCCTATCAATGGGGGGCCATCGTCATGTTAATAAATCTATCTGAAGCAATTGTTGGTGTTGTCCTCGACCAGGCATGCGGTGTGTACACCTAGGGGTGGTGGTGTGGAGCCGTGGCGTCCTGCGTGGGCTCGGAGGCGGTGCCTCCGGCGGGCGCCCCACTCACCGCCACCGCGTTAGCTCCGGATCCTAAATTCACCGCGCCACCGGTCTCTGCTTGTAACCTATCAAAACACAAATAAAATTTGAAAAACAACATTTTATGAACGATGCGGGATTCGAACCCACGACCTCCGGCGTTCCGTGCCGGTGCTCTAACCAACTGAGCTAACCGTTCGAGTACCACATCGTTGTAAGATTCTGTTTGCTTTGTTCAACTTTCAGGTTGTGGCTTCATCTACAGGATCTACTTTACAGATGATAACCTGTGATGATCAACCCCAATATTTTGCATATTAGGAAATTGACTTGAGATGCCGCTCTTGTAAATCTAAACAATATGTTATGTTTTTAAAGTGATAACCCTCACTCCTAGGATTAATACACAAATAAAATTTTATGAACGATGCGGGATTCGAACCCACGACCTCCGGCGTTCCGTGCCGGTGCTCTTACCAACTGAGCTAACCGTTCGAGTACCGCCTCGACAAAATTATGTTTGCTTTGTTCAAATCTCAAGTTGTGGCTTCATCTACAGAGAGAGGAGATCCTCTCACCTCGTCTCGTCCTCCTCTTCCACAAAAAAAATGACAAGAGAGAGAATCTCTCTTGTCATTTTTTGTTTTTGTTTTTGACAATGAGAAAGGAAAACTGAAATCACTGGAGTAAATTTTGTCAGCTTTTAGATGATCTCCGTTATTGTATTTTTTATCTAAAATGTTAAGATATTTTAATTGCATAAGGCCCTTGTCCCACCGTCTGCGATAAACGAGAAGCAAGTAGAGCTGTAACATAGTGGATACCTGGCTAAGAGTGAGCGACAGTAGTTCCGAAAGTTTTGTAACGGGGTTACAGCTATAAGTCGCACGCTAAATGATCGCTCGAAGTAGTTCGGCGAGTATTTCAGATCGCCAAAACAGGTATTGCAACCTGTGACAGCTCTTGCCACTGCGACAAACTACAGGATTGAGTCGTCATGTGTCAGTCAGCGCTCAACTATTTATTTTTATGTTTCTTTCATTCACAAGAGATCTATTTGGGTTATACGTTTCGTGAGCGAGAGAATAACAGCTGATTAATCGTTTTCTTCCGGCGTTGGCACAAGTGGATACATCGTTAGGCCAAATTTCGATTGAATTTCGTGCGTGAAACAAATATAAATCCAAACCTTTGTAACGCTTGATTCCTTGCGCGAAATTCCGCAGCTTTCAGTTGCTCTAGATGGAACTGCTGTCTCTCCTGGATCAGCTGCTGCCGCTGGTACTCCAGTCCTGGAACAAACCTACGTTGGAGGCAACTGATCTATCCGACTCGCTAACAGAATGTCACTTGCTTCTATCCTTATAAACCTGACGCGCTTCTTCGACGTTCATTACTGTTTACATATATTCTCGCCAGTTCCGGTTCCTTCTGACTTTATTATCCTCTTATTATTTATTATTATTATTTACACTAATAGCAATTGCAAGGCTAATAAGTTAAGGTGTATGCGTATTTAAAAAACCATTTAAAATGGCACACGGCGTGACTCTTTACTTATTTATGTGGGCTGTGGTGCTCCTACAAATCTCGTGCAAATAAATGGCATAATCGATATTATTTACCAAACGCCACGATATTCAGGGACTTATTTTTTAGGTTTATAAACTTTATTCTCATTAAGACCTATTGTCACTTACATGAGAAATTAACTTTTTAACAATTAAAGTAGGTACTTAAAAACAATGATTTTGATTAGTTAAGACATAAAACAACCCACATATGTTATTGAAACTTTTCATAATAATTGAGTAAATGCCTTTAAAGGCTCGCTTTAAAAGAAGTCAATGTTTTGACATTTCTTATTTCTGAGGGCAGGTTGTTATATATCTGAACTCCCTCAAAGGTTATTGTCTGTTTTCCATAATTACTTCTCACCATTGGCAGGTCAATATGACTAGCTCTTCATGTAACAATTCTGGTTAAATTCTTTTTTTTAAAGATGGATGTTTTTTTTTGCAATTTTTATTGGCTGCCTATATTGGTTGGTATACGTTGCATATTGCAGTTAATGTTCATGTTCGGCGGTTATATTTGACATCAAATGAGCTATATCCTAGTTAAATTCAGTAACCTTACCCTCTCTCTCCCTTTCCATAGTAGCCTCGAGCTCCTCGAAGTGCCTGAGCTTGATCTCCAACTTCTTCATCTGCGTCTCGACCAGCAGCGCGACCAGAGACTTGATCTTCCGCTCCTCCACGCCCGCCAGGTGCTTGGCCTTCACAGCCGCCGCCGCCAGCGCAGCAGCCGCGGCCGACTGAAGCTTCGCGTCCACAACAGTTGGCTGTTCTGTATAGTGATAATGACAAAATACAGAAACACTTGTCTAGGTCCACCACTAGATAAAATATTTTGTATAACAGTAACAGTGTTTTCGTGTAGGTGTTTTCTCTGAGATATTTTACTAACTATAAGTTGTAATATTATTTTTATCGATTATGCCAGTACGTCACAAAGGCACAGATTATGCCCACTAATTAACACAAGAAACTATATCGATAAAATTTTTCTATTTAAAATTATTAGCAGTAAGCTTTACTCAGCATCCTTGTTAAATCTAATTAAATTTATAACACCGCGAATCTCTTCTCGCTCTAAGATTACTTTTTATGAATCACCTTATAAAGCATTATTATGCAGGAAATACATTTGTGAGGCGCTCTTGTACTTTTTACTAATTAAATATACAAAAATATAAGAAAATAGTAGGTGATATTACACTCAGTGTAAAAAATTTTTAACTCTAAATAATAAAATCATTGCTGTTGTGTCCTGCGGGCCTACCATGAACTCTTATTGCGATTCAATTGACAACTTAAAATAAACTGCTTTGCTATTTCGTACCACGACATGATTAGAGCTATCAAATTTAGATTGACATCAAATCAACTTAATTAAATCGCAATGATGTCAATTGAATGTCAAAAATGATATCAACTGAATCGCAAACTGATTTAGTTCGTTCATTCATTTGTACCATGAGGTAATATTTCTACCTAAACTGGATAGCTTATGTGTCAAAGTGAGCGATTCGAAAAAAGTTCCTACTTCCTTATAGGAAAGTGAATCGTGTTGTTAATAACTTTTAAAAATAGTGAAAACATACAGAAAAGGAAAACTTTATTGATGAAAGATGAGGTGACAATACTTTATCGGACTTTTTTGTAAAACAAAATACTGAAAATAACTACCAAAAATGAAAATACTTAATACGAGGCAGTAAGGGCCCGGACTATAGCCTGTTCGCAAGAACGAATTAAAAAAAATGTACTCTGTGGTCCTGTCAAATCAAACATCAATGGAGGTGCGTTCATAACTCGTTATTTAACAAAAACAACTAAGCAAACATTTAATTTGCAATTCAAAGAACTATATTTATTTATATTACTATTTTTTAATAAGTACAAAAAACGCTTAATTGTTTATAATTTGACGCTATAAAGAGCAATTTTAAAATGTTTTTTTAGTATTTTCTACGCAAAAAGCCGCTAAAATCATATCATTTTAGGTTTCGGAACGCAACGCATATGGTTCGAGTAAGAGAGACAAAATTATGCAACGGCACATCATTCAGTTTAGGTACCTAAATCGAACTGCATCGGAATCGCATCGCTTATTAAAAGTTGATGGTAGGCCCTCTGTTCTTAACTATACTCTTATAACTGTTTAAATTTTCGTTTTGGTTGTTGTAATTTTGTAGTTTTCACTTTTGCTTTAAAATATCTTTGTTGTTTTTTTCATTATCGTCCATTGTAAACATAATTAGTATTTAATTTATGGAACTGTTTTGTCTTCTAGTTTATGTACATTTGTAACCTTACTATTGTAAAAAACTGTTTTGTTCCTGAATAAATAAATAAATTGTATTCCAACGACATGGTTTTGGTTTAAATAGGTAGGGGTAACTACTTAGATTACTGAGTGTTACTGGTTGCGCCAATTAGCTTCATTGCGTATAATGAAAGGGCTAACTTGGTTCGCCACATCATTCGCGAAGAGACCGCGAAGAGTGTATATCGACTCCAGCATTTAAAAACGTGCGTAAATTTATGTTAAATCGAAAAGAAGCTGTGTTTGTGGTGTAATAAAGTGAAGGACGCCCTGGCGGGGCCTGCAGAAGATGTCAAGGTAAGTCCCTGGAATTTTATTGCATTGAGCTAATTGGTATTACAAGGAGACGAACCCTGCAATTTTTTTCATACAGTCCACTCAAAATAATCTTTTAGATTACCCATCGAGAAACCATGCATTTCGACCATTTTGGTCCTTCGAGCAGGATCCAGTCACAAAAAATCATATAATATGGGTTACGAATAAATACAACAAAGCGACTAAAAAAGGGCGTATAGTTCCATATCATGTACACGAACTGTAAATTTTATATATATTATTACCTTTGGTAATTTTAAAAATGGGAGTAACTTCACACTGCGTTTATTAATAAGACAGTAAAAGTCAAGAACCTTGCTGCTGTGGTCCGTCGTCTTCTTTAGCGTCCTTCTCTGTGGTTGGCTCGGCTGGTTCCTCCTTCACCTTGGCCTCTCCCTCGCCCTCTACCTCCATCGGCTCGGCCTTCACATCGCCGCTGTCTTTCTTCTCTATAATCATTGTACATAATTATTGTGACGAGCAAAAGTTATCTATATCTCAGATAATATACAAATAAATTTCAATCGTCCTGAAGCACATCCATTGCTCGTGGCACGTTATTTAAAAGTTTAATTATATTATTAATTATACGTGATAATGATTGGCGCGTCTCACGACTGACAACGTGACGACTAAGCTCTAAATAAGAATTTTATTTCAATATTGTCTATATTGGATACGAAATTCGCTGTCACCGTATGTAAATGAGATAGCGATAGTCTGTGACGTGTGTTTATGTTCTCATATTTTCGTTCTGGACGATTTGTATAACGTATATAGACAATAACGTCTCATATTTTAATAATAACACACCAAATCACTCAGACTCGACTGCTAACGCAGACGACCCTCATTTTAGTCAGTCGTCTGCACTTGCTAGTGATTGACGTGTATCATGGCGCTAGACATCGATGTATAGAAAACAGACCAGCACTGTATGATACATCTGTGGCAGAGTATCATGACAGTAATTTAAAATGAAAATTGTGGGATCAAGTGCGCAAATTTATGAGGCTATAGTTTTGGAACTGAGAAATTTAATGTGAAACAGTACCTTTAATAATCGCTTTGTAAGAATAGGATGAACCCAAAAATCTCTATTTCTTCTTCTTTTTTATATCTTAAGTACGAAATAGTACACCGCATTCTGTGTACTTTCGTTGCGTGTACATTCCTACAGATCCGCCGACAAAATGAGCGAAAGTGGACGTCGTGTGCGTTGAAAGAGAGTCTGTGAAATATCTGCCAAAGACAATTTTGCGCGCAATGCAGATTTTTGTGTCGCAGACTCGATAGCACAAAAAGTGTGTCATCTGCGATAGGCCTAACTGGGTCCAAACAAAAAAAAATGGCATACGCGAAAGGGATAGCAGATATTGTAGTGTATCTCGCTCACCCGGCGGGTCGGGCGTCGTGCCCGCGATGCCCGTGCTCGCCAGCGCGGCGCTCGGGCCCAGCGAGCCGGCCGCTTTCACGTGCGCCTCCATCATGGCCGCGGGGACCTCGTCCTGGAACACGACGCGACACATTCTGACCGATGTTTTCTTAAAAGGCTTAAAAGGCATTTATTTTCTCAAAATTGATTCCTTTAGAATTCTCTTTGATGTCACTTGTGTTATATACTACCATCTACACTTCGGAAACAAATGGCGCTCTGAGCGAAAACAAGAGGCGCAAGGGAGACTCCCAGCATTCTTTTTATGCGCTCTTTTTAATAAAATATACAATATTGTACTGTCGTTATCTCGTCCCAGGCTGAACTGAATAAATGTTTTACACTGCTGCTTATTGGCCAAGAATATTTTAAGCAACTGGAGTAAATGTGGCAATATAGTGATATAGCAGTCGAAGATTATTATGGTGTGATTTGTAATATATTTCATATTTAGGCTTTGTTTATATACGACGTGATTTGTATATATATATATAGAACGTCATTGATAGTTTCACTGAAATTATGTTTCCGTGCCTTCCTAGTACTATAGTTCTGACTTACAATGTTCGTCCACACGCAATAACGCTTTCGTATCTTGTATCATAAGCTCTCCGTGTACGGATCATCATGTTGTGTAGTATCACTAAACATGCATCTAAATCAACAATACAGCAGTCAATCTACTTTGATAATGACAATAGTCGAGCATAATTTTATGTTGTACATTTCTCATGTGTAGAAAACTTTTCGAAACCGCATGAAGGCATTTCAAAATAAAAATTACCTATATTAAAGAACACACACATAGCACCACTTAAGGCATTGCTTGCAGAACATCCCGAGATAATGTTGATAAGCAGAACTTTATTTTTAAATGTCATATATTTTGGAAGTAAACTTAACCCGATCTGACAAAGATAGTCCAAATGCTATGAGCCTTCTTGAGTGTAAATTCCGCTAACATTCGCATTCAATCAATTCGACACGTGTTACGCCTCTTCAAGAGGCATCATCAGAGGATCTTGACTCGCCAAATTCTGGCACGAGACTGTATTGATACCTCGTAAAGGCGAAACACGTGGCCAATTGATTGAAGACGAATCTCTCCGGAATTTACACGGGTTGGCACCACGGGGTTTAAGAAAGCTCACAAGAATTGGATGATTATGGATTTCCGTAAAATAACGCCTAATTTAATAAACTTTGAATAAAATCAGGGCTAAAATGTATAATTCGCACTTTACTAAGTGCTTATTGCAATAATAAATTACTTAAATATAAATTAATTATTGTTAATAATCTCACTTTGATAGCAGCGAACTCATCCATAGCAGCTCTCGTGGCCTTGGTCGCGATGCGCGGGTCGACCACAGACGCGAGGAATGCCACGGTGCTCATGACGGGGTTGCCAGCCTTGCTGAAGGGAATCGGCTGGTAGGCGAGCGGGCCCAACACGCCGCCTGAACAAAAACAATAAAAAACTACACACTGTCCTTCTTATAAATATTAAACGAAGATCCAATCTCACTTTATAACATGACTTTAAATTTCTTTTTTAAATCGGAAACGCTAAATTAATAGATGCCCTGTTTATAAATTTGCATCAAGTTTTATGCAATATCTTCTGAGAAGCACTATGTATCAATTCCAAGATGTATATTAAATTTATACTTTCTAATTTGAAATTTCACAAGAAGTGTACACGACTTGAATCCCTTATATAAATGCTTTATGTTTTTCTTTTATGGTATACCAGTACCATATACCAGTGGGAGGCTCCTTTGCCTGTGCAAATAAAACCCACGATCTAGATTATGGGTACCACAACGGCGCATATTTCTGCCGTGAAGCAGTAATTTTTTATTTTATTTGGGACACAAAACAATTACACACTAGGTTATTACATTAGAGGAAGAAATAACATAAGTAGTACTAAGTGCATAACCAACGACAATGTCCACGGGTTACTATATAAGTGTTAGATAACAAGAAAGAAAAGTAGACTCTAATAACGCAGTTATCAAGAGATTATTACAAACAGATGTTGCTTACAATATTATTATGATGTTACATATAAGTCTCCAATGAGAATATTTAATTTCATAACAATGAGATTTAAGTTTAAATTTAATTAAATAACATTAATTAAGTTGATGCTGTTTCAATGTGCTATTAATTGCTGATTTGAATTGTAGTTCCGATATACCTAATATGTCAATATCTGAAAAGATTTCAATGTATAATGTGTAAGCATTACTGTGTTTCTGAAGGGCCCCGCAGCTAGTGAAACTACTGGGCAAGCAACTTGTAGTGCCGCTCAGAATTTTTGGGTTTTTCAATTATTCTGAGCGGCACTGCATTGTAATGGGCAGGGCGAATCAATTACCATCAGCTGAACGTCCTGCTCGTCTCGTCCATTATTTACATTGAAAAAATAGAGGGGCCAAAATAGCGTACGGGTCCAGGAAACGATCGCGACCGCTTGATAAATACAATGCAAATGTGCCCCTTTACTGAAGTTACCCTTTCTGGATCGATTTGGAAACTCGAATGCGCGAAGCGACTCTCTCAGTCCGCAGGGTAATAATAATAATCCTTTATTCAACTAATAATATGTGGTACAAAATGTTTTTGTGCCCTACCCTCTGCGATAGAATACCCTGAGTTGCAGAGGCTAGGTCCTTCCGAAAGGCTACACATTATTAAACATAATTAGCAAACTCACTAAAAAGAGGTATGTGTGTGTGCGTGTATGTGTATGTGTGTGTGTGTGTTTTTTAAGTATTTGTTAGTATGTCAAACTGTGCACAAGATTAAATAAATGTTAGTAATTGAATATTAAGTTTTAATTTTAAGAACATTTTCTGTATCTTCGTATTTTAATACTATTAGCCATGATTTTAAAGATTTTGTTAACGAGAATTTATTTATTTTACGTATATTTATATTATATTTACTGAAGTAGTTGTAAGCGTATTGAAAATTGTTTTTAGTAGAGTTCTGTGCGCTCGTTCTAACTGAAGCATAAACGTTTTGCCAGCTCCACCCCACGCACAAATGCAATAGGTCATGATTGGAACACAGAGAGATTTATACACCATCATAGTTGTCTCGACTGGTGCCACGTCTCTTAGGTTTCTAAATAATGGAATGAGACGTTTTATTTTATTTTTTGTATTATAAATGTGGGCCGTCCAATTAAGGTGTTCGTCTAGCGTAACACCAAGGTATTTTATGGTTTCCTCTTTGGCTAGGATGTTACATTTACAATAAGATCGATTGTTTTTCCGGTTACAAGGATACGTGTGTATTGGGAGAGTAAATTGTCCGTCAGGATTATTTCTGTTGGAGATATTGAAGCACATATATTTAGTCTCAGCGGTATTGACAGTAAGTAAACTATTTTCCAGCCAAGACGTAATTTGGCTCAATCCTTCTTCAGCTAACGATTTCACGTTATCCCACTGATTTCCATGAAATAAAACCACAGTATCATCGGCAAAGCAAACGATACGTCCTGACGTGAGAGAAATCTTACAAAGAGGGTTGATGTAAGCTAGGAATAGTGTAGGGCCCAAAACACTTCCCTGGGGAACTCCAAAGTCAATGGTGATAAGATCACTAGTAAGATCGCCTATCTTAATATACTGCTGTCTTCCATTAAGATAATTTTTGAACCAGTCCAAAGCTATTCCTCTAATTCCCAAATTGGAAAGTCTGTTGAGTAAGATAGGAATTGAGACTGTATCGAATGCTTTTTGCAGATCTAGGAAAACGCCTATGCATTTATTGCCACTATCTAGGGTACTAGTGATATATTTAGTAACCTCAAGTACTGCATCCAGAGTAGATCGATTTGACCGAAAACCAAATTGGTTTTGCGCAAGTAGCTTGTATTTTTCAAGAAACTTGGTTAATTTGATATTAACTATGTTTTCCAAGATTTTTTAATGGGTATGTGAGGTCTCCCGCCTCGAGAGTGAGTCCATCGCCTTGTCGTGCAGGGCAAATTGCAGGGCATCAGAGGGCGAGGAAGGGCGCACATGCGATGGACCGACCAAATTAAGGCTGTTGTGGGTGGTCCATGTAACGAGTGTACCAGGCGGTCGGCCAACAAGGAAAAGTGACGAATGCTCGTGAGGCATATCACATCTGCCTCAAAGATGTCACTACATGATGACCACGACCGTTCTGCCAAGAGGGTCACGAAGAAAAGTGGAATAAAAGGCTTTTATTTTCTCAAAATTGATTGCTTTAAAATTATTTTTGATGTTACTTCCAATATACTAGATACTACTAGAGCTTCGGAAACAAATGGCACTCTGAGAGAGAAGAAGCGGCGCAAGAAACTCTCCCAACATTCCTTTTTCGCTCTCCTTTTAATCAAAAGATACAATATTGCACTGTCATTGCTATAAAATAATCATAATCTAGTCCCAGGCTGTCGTATCACTTAGATATTCAGCAGCGGAGTTGTAGGATTTAACGACAGAGCCATTTTTTAATAAAACATTTGAATTTATTTATAGATAATGCCTGAATAGTGGCTGGGACTTTATTATAAAAGTGTATACATTTGCTCTTAAAGATATTATGTACTCACTGTCCTCCAGATAGGGGTCCTCGATGGGCAGCCTCAGGAAGTGTAGGATGCACTCGTCGTGCGTGCGCGAGCCCACGTGTGCCGCGACGCGGTTCCAGTCGTCCCGGTGCAGCTCCAGCCCCTCCAGCAGCAGCAGGGTCTCCTGCTCGGTCCACTCGCGGCCGCGCGTTGCTGTCACGCGGTACTACCACGACACACACCCGGAAGAGTATTATGACCGGCGCATTTTTATTTAAATAATCAATAAGTGACACACTTGCATACATATCACCGCACTAGACAGCATTTACTGTGTATGAGGCAAATAATATATTATGCTAGCTGACCCGGCAAACGTTGACAGTTGAACTGCTCGTCTCATTCCTTATTTCCATAAAAAAATCGAAATGCTGTTTTGTAATAGAAAAAGATAAACTCCATTTTAGACGTCGTTATTGTTAGGTCATTGACGTTGTTATAGTTAGGTCTAAGTCACGTTTAAATTATTTTTTTGTTAATGTATTAATACAAAACAAATCTTTGTTCAATCTCCAGTAGGTATAGTTTAAGAACCTGATCTAGTTTCAGTCCAGGCGCGGTGCCCAGTTCGATGGTGGGTTCGGTCTTCACCCCCTCCACCTTGACGGCGGGCTGCGGCGGCACCGGAGCCTGCGGCGTGGCCGCGTCAGATCCATTCGGCAGGCCGGCCTCCACTTTGGGTACCGCTGCATTTTCAGCTATGAAATAATATAATATTAATATATTTTATAAAAGGCATTTATTTTCTCAAAATTGATTCCTTTAGAATTCTTTTTGATGTCATTTCAAATAACTACTAGATACTACTACCGCTTCGGAAACAAATGGCGCTCTGAGAGAGAAGAAGCGGCGCAAGAGACTCTCCCAACATTCTTTTTTTGCGCTCTTTTCAATAAAAATATACAATATTGTACAGTCATTTCTATCGCTATAAAATGATCACAATCTAGTCCCAGGCTGCTCAATCATTTAGATATTCAGCAGTGGAGTAATAGGATTTACGACAGAGCCATTTGTTTATAAAACATTTGAAATTTATTTATAGATAATGCCTGAACAGTGGCTGGGACTTTATTATAGAAGTGTATACATTTACCCTTAAAGCTATTATGTATATGATGATGATTAGGTAACGCGATATCACACCTTTATTAAAATACTTTCAGGAAAATCATTTGTATTAAATAGTGGTTTGATTCCGACTTAATGAAACAAATAGTTCAATATTGAAAATTATTCAATTGTATATTAAATAAATATTTATATGTTTCTTTTCAAGTTTTTAAATATTACATTATATGATCAATTACTATCTTAGAACATAATTTGTGGCATACAGCCATAGACTTTATAACACATTAGAGTCCTAATACTTACTCTACCAGTGGGAGGCTCCTTCACATCGGATGCCGGCCAGATTATGGGTACCACAACGGCGCCTATTTCTGCCGTGAAGTAGAAATGTGTAAGCATTACTGTGTTTCGGTCTGAAGGGCGCCGTACCTAGTGAAATTACTGGGCCAATGAGACACGACATCTTATGTCTCAAGGTGTAGTGCCGCTAAGAATTTATAGGTTTTTCGATAATCCTGCCATCAGCTGAACGCCATGGTCGTCTCGTTCCTTATTTACATAAAATAAACTTACGCAATGCAAGCATTCCGGACAACTAACTGAGCAGAGCGGGTCCGGGGGTATTCCATGACATATTGGTCAGGTAATGATCACAACACATCGAAATTAGTCAGATGGTAGTTACAACAGATCGTAAGCAATCGCTACAGGCTACTGTTCATTTTTATTATATTGATTTGATGAATTTTAGCAACACACCAACAATACAGACTATCAAAAGTCATTTTTATTTTAATAAAAATCAGTAAGGATTGCACCGGCCATTTCTTTCAAACGGCTCCCTTTTTGACGCCACTATTTATCATTTTGATTTAAAACAATTTTTCTTAGCATAAAGTAGAATTATTTTGAAGAAATAAAAATACCAGTTGGTACTCGAATCTTTACGATTATTTTAGAATATATTTAAAAATATTAAAGAATAGCCTATTACAATTTTTATTGGTTGCCAATGTTATCTATTCCACACAGTCGGTAAAGGTCCAAATGGGAAGGGACACAATATAAAATGGTAGGTCCGTTACCTGGCCTGGGTTGTGCCTGTCCGGCGGCGCGGGCCTGGAGTGGTTGCAAGCCGCTGGGCGTGTCCGACAGCACGTGGAAGTGCGACGTGGGCGGAGGACCCATGGCTGTTGGTCTGACGTCCGCTTCCACCTGGAGACACCATATTTAAATTCAAATTCGTAATACATATATGTGGCGATCTATATGAAAAAATAATACAATACACTGCTTTAACAACAGTTTCTTCAAAGATTTTGAAAAAAAAAAATGGATCCTTTAAGAGCGGACACATGTTATTTTTATTACTAGAACCGGGCTCGCAAGTCATTCCTTGGTAGCTATTGGATAGGTTACTCAAAGTATCAATTAATATTGAATAATTGTGATCATCACGTCAAGTTCTGAAGATAATACTACTACGCTACTACTCGAATATGTACTACATTCAGCGTTCAGTAGCAAATAGAGAGAAGGATGGCATGGGTAAACTTAATCAATAGCGTTTTTTTGTTTGGAATAGAAGGACAAACGAGCGTACGGGTCACCTGGTGTTAAGTGATCACCGCCGCCCACATTCTCTTGCAACACCAGAGGAATCACAAGAGCGTTGCCGGCCTTTAAGGAAGGTGTACGCGCTTTTTTTGAAGATACCCATGTCGTATCGTCCCGGAAACACCGCACAAGGAAGCTCATTCCACAGCTTCGTAGTACGAGGAAGAAAGCTCCTTGAAAACCGCACTGTGGAGGACCGCCACACATCCAGATGGTGGGGATGATATCCTAACTTGTGGCGTGTCGTGCGAAGGTGGAATTCGGCGGCAGGAATCCAGCAGGTTCCAATACAATAACCGGGAATACAAAATTACCGTTATGTCGAGCAATAACTGACATAGATACGGCGCGACTAGTATACTTTAGTTATTTCCATAGTATTGTATGTCCCATGGTATATTGCTATGCGGCAAAGCTGCCGATATTAATACAACATTTGTGCTTAAGAAGAGGGCTATTCGCGCTATTTATAACCTAGTCCTTAAAGAATCATTGGGAGCAAAATCCAAAGAAATTAACATCTTGACTGTTGCTTCTCAATATATTCTTGATAATGTTATGTATTTTCATAGGCACATAAGTGAATTTGTTAGGAACTGTCATAACCATAATGTTAACAACAGGAACAGACATAAACTTATAATGCCTACTACTCGGCTAAGTCGAGTAAGTAAGTCTTTTGTGATCCCAAAAAATGTTGAAAACAAAAGTATTACGTTATTCGAAAGAATTGTTAAGCAATGTTTGTATGGTAAAGGTAACATAAATGACTATCTTAATAATATGATACCAAAGATTGGCAATGGAGCGACCGCCCTCAGACTATTAAATAATATGTTTTATTATACAATATTACTTTGTAAACATATTTTTTTGATGAAAAAGTGATAGAATGGAGACTGTGGGATGAGAAACGGCCGAGAGGAAGACCGCAGATGCGTTGGTACGACGATATCGAAAGACTGGCGGAAATAAAGTGGTTGGAAACTGCTCAAGACTGTAAAAGATGGCATAAACTGAAGGAGGCCTACACCTTAGAGGGTTAGAACGGCTAAAGAAGAAGAAGAAGAGATTTGAATAGGTAAGGTCGTTGACTCTCACCACTGCTCCCCCTGTTTGATCCTTATTGGTTTCGGCCGGTAACACTCTTGTGTGTAAAGTGAGTTTGGACCGCCGCCGCATTGCTGTCTGTTATGGTTTAGTTTGGACTATAGTACATGTATATACATTATAATGGATCCAATAACACGAGCTAGTCACGATACCTGGTAGTTGACAAGTCCCCACTGCTCCAGGAAGCCGTGCACCCGCATGATGGCGCACACGTCGCCCGCTAGGTTGCGGCGACACGCGGTGCTCGTGAGGTACTCAGTGGGGTTCAGCCGGTATGTGTCGATCATGAAGTTCCTGGACATCAACAGTTTATTTACGATCAATACGATATAGCAACACAAGTGACACGCCACCCTCACTGGCTCCGTGTCCGTCCTATTCATTTTTATTTAAACTTGTACCTATTCAGTTATTTTGTAGTGGAAAATAATAGAATTAATACAAGGGTATAAAGCTTTTCAAAAATCCTGCCTAAAATTATGGACAAAATACTGACTAAAAACATAATAATACAATGTGCTGTTAGATTTAAAAAAGTGTATGAATGGACGAATCAGGAAAATCAAACAGCTCTTCGGAACACTCCCCGTGATCTTGCACCTTCACACCACACGTCACAAAATAGAATATCATCGTCACCATCCGTGGTAATCGACACAATCATGAAAAACATATAATCAAAAAGTTTAAAAAATTCGAAAGTGCACGCCTCATAATCTCGTTCTCCACAATATTTTTATTCTAAAATTGTCGAGTCCATCATCATTCAAAAACTGTCCGTATAATTGTGAAGTGTGTCAATATTGTAATGAGTAATCAATGTCAGTTATAAAAAATATAGTTTTTTTTTTATAAATAATAATTAAACGACAGCGAATTGAACGGTCACAATAATTGAGAAAAACCGCAGTGTGTTACTTTAGATAATAAAAATAATCCGGTACGATAATTGTTTCGGCCAATTTCCCTGCCACCTACACCTATTAAACCACTTTTTTTTATTATTTACTATGTTAAACAGAATAATTGTTAATGAAACATATTAATTTATTCACATAACAGATTATTTGACTTCATAAAAGTGCATTCATATTAACCTGTAAATGCAATATAAAAAAAAAAAAGATTAGTATCGAGACCCTTAACGCTTCGCTTATGAGGCGTGAATTATTATTCTAAATGTACCTACTTTGCCCCTAAGAGGTCTTGCGATTTGTTATCCATAACCCCTATGTGTATTGCGTGTTACGGCCGTTCCCAATATACTATCTACAGATAGCAAATAGCTGTCAATAATCTGAAGCTGTCCCAATATACCCGATAAGTCATTTTTATCGCAATATATTGGGACGCGTGAATTGCAATTTCCATACAAACTTCTATCGCTGGTAAGCTATACGTCCTCCCATTGACAGACGTGAGTGAGAAGTGAGTTACCGTCGATAAGTTTATTGGGACAGAAAAGTCAACGATAGTTACGATTTTTATCTTAAGTAGGCCACAACCGGAGATACTGAATAATGGGAACGGCCGTTAATTGTATAGTGAGGTCTCTTACCTGTAAGCGAGATATATCTCTGGCGTTTTCGATTTGTTCTTCCCGTTAAAGAACTCGGACAGTGCTCGCTTCTCGATGGTGTGGATAGAGTTGTAGTCGAACCACGCCGAGTAGGACGGTACTACTATATGATGAGTCTGGTCGGTCACGTTGTCCTCTAGCTCTTCTTTTGTTATTGTTTCCTGAGAACAGGACGTAACTGGTTTGTTACCAAAGTACATTGACGTACAATAAACAACTAGACTCACGCTCAAAAATTATCTGAAGCAAAACTATGCCTACGAGTCTCTTAGGCAGAGTTTAGGTTCAGTTGTGTTTTGACCGCGCTTTGAATACAACGCAACGCAATGACAGTGTTCAGTGAAAAAAATTCCAAAGAACAGCATATTACCCAATCTTAAAAAGGGAGGGAGTGTCGTATTTTAATTAACTAGTTGACGTTTTTAAACATTTACAAAATAATTTAATTTCGATTGCTAAACCAAAAAAAAACTTAAATATAGATATAACTTCATACACTACAGGAATATTTATCAACCAATTCATTAAAAAACAAGTAGCTTTGCGCGCATTTTACAAAAAAGTTCATATTTCCCAAACGCGCTATAAGAGTTACAAGTACAAAATTACCTGTGTGTTAGAGTCACTATGTTTGCCCTGCGAGTCGTCTTGTTGGTCGATCTGCGGCGCGCTCGCTTCCCCGCTGGTGGCGGTCGCTGCGCTCGCGCCCGCACTCGCACCGCTGGCGGGCTCCGTGCTCGACGTGCTTGGCGCTGCCGGCACCGGCACCACTACTGGGGCTGGAATCGAACAATCAAAGGTCAATACACCGGTTTGTGAAGTCAATGTTAAATTTGGTTCTTTTCACAAGTTCGTCCTATGCTTTCCCGGGGCATAAAAAATAATAATAAGGAAGTTCCAGGCCCATGGGTGTCCTAAGAGGCGACTAAGGGCATATTTACCAGTGGGAGGCTCCTACCACAACGGCACCTTTTTCTGCCATGAAACAATTGTGTTTCGATTTGAAAAACGCCATAGCTAGTGAAATTACTGGGCAAATGAGACTTAACATCTTATCTCAAGGTGACGAACGCAGTTGTAGTGCCGCTCAGAATTTTTGTGTTTTTTAAGCATCCTGAGCGGCACTACTCGTTTCGTCCCTTATTGCTATAAAAAAGACAAGCATACATACTTTTCACCTGATTAAAAAAAATGTTGTCGTAACCCTAGAGAAATTACAAGAGTTTGGCAACCTTCGCTTTTCTCTGTGCGCTTGTACTAATGTATTAAGATTCTCTATAGTGTGTATAACCTTTATTCTGCTCATGATTTTAATTTTATATGAGAAGCTTTAAGAAGGTATATTTATAGTTTTCTGTAGAAATATATACAAAATATATTCATTAAGCACTAAGTTCTACAAAAACTTAAAAACAGGATGACTGAAGTGGTCTCGAGATCTCTTACCGGTGTTCTACGAGGGGAGGTCAAAAAGTTCGCGGAATGACTGGGAAAAAAGATGAAATGATACATTATGTTATTTTTCCTTTTCAATATATTCCCCCTTAACACGAATACATTTTTGGGATCTGGCATATAACTTATTAATACCGTCGAAAAAATAGGTTTTGTCTTGGGCGTCAAAATACGCCGAAATCGCCGACTTGACTTCATCATCGTCTCTAAATTTTTTTCCACGCAGCTCTTTCTTCATCTTTGGGAATAAATAAAAATCGCTAGGGGCCAGGTCTGGACTGTAGGGTGGATGGCGTAGTTGTTCAAAACCGCATCGATGAATGGCAGCCGTCGCAACATGACTCGTGTGAACGGGCGCGTTGTCGTGCAAAAGGAGTACACCTTTTGTCAGTTTTCCTCTTCTTTTTTCTTTAATAGCTTCTTTTAATCGGTCCAATAGGGAAGCGTAGTACTCTCCCGTTATAGAAACACCACGTTCTTTATAATCGATCAAAAGAATACCTTCAGTATCCCAAAAAATAGTCGCCATGATCTTTCCGGCCGATTGCGACACTTTAAATTTTTTTGGGGGTGGTGTGCCTTTTTTGTGCCACTGCATCGACTCCTGCTTTGACTCAGGCTCATAGTGGTGAACCCAAGTTTCATCACCGGTTACAATTCGGGCCATAATTTCTTCCCTAACTTCTCCACAGCGGTCCAAATACTCGCGGGAACAGTTGACGCGCTCACGTTTTTGCAGCGGCGTGAGCATTCTCGGGACCCACCTTGAACACACTTTACTCATGCCAAGATGTTGATGAAGAATATTTAAAATTGTGGTTTCTGATACTCCAACTGATGCTGCAAGTTGTTTCTTCTTCAACCTTCCGTCTTCCAATACAAGTTTTTCAACTTTTTCAATGATTTCCGGCGTAGTGGCCTCAATGGGCCGTCCAGGTCGAGGATCATCTTCAATTGACTCCCTTCCTTGCTTGAAAAGGCCGTGCCATTTGTAAATCATGGTTTTACCAGGAGCAGAGTCTCCGTAAACAGCTAACATCTCTTGCAAAATAGTTTGAGGCGTTTTTCCTTGTTTGGTGAGGAACTTTACGACGGCGCGATGTTCAATTTTCTCCATAGTGGCTAGTTTGTTCCCGATTTACTTGTTCACTCGTTTGTAACTCGAAAGCTAATGACCCAATTAGGCTAGAAATTGGCATATATAGTAATTATGAGTTACTCAAGTAGCGGCTACCTGGAGGAGCGACCTCACCCCCGCCAACCCCGCCATTCCGCGAACTTTTTGACCGCCCCTCGTATGTGACGCAAAAAGCCCAACTAACTAATGGCACCGTATACAAAAGAGAAGTGAGACCAGCTTTGCTCTATTGATCCGAATGTCGGGGAATGAGAAAGTGTGACGAACAAATAATGCATGTCACTGAAATGAAAATGTGGCGTTGGTTTGGAGGACTCGGTCAAATTCGAAATAAGTATATCCGAGGGGCCTATAAAATTCAACTTCAATCATGCCTCAAGGTCCTTCAAAAGAGTTATTGCTGACGCGAAGTCTAAGCACATTAGCAGAATTGGCGAGATACTTTTGCACGCCTTCCCTCGAGAACTCGTGGGTTCTGGTCGCTCGCCAAGGCTGTCCAAGGAAACTTCTGCCAGCCAGCCATTCCGCCACTGCACAGGGATGATGACTCGCTGGCCCATGACGCGAAAGAGAAAGCTGAACTCCTGGGCTCCCTCTTCGCGTCCATTTCGACTCTGGATGACCAAGGTGCACCACTGCCGCATATTCCGCGGTGCGAGTCATACATGCCGGAGGTAAAAATCCGGCATGGCGCGGTGCTTAAGGCGCTTCTCACCTTGGACATTCACAAATCGAGCGGGCCCGATGGCATTCCCCCGATAGTGCTCCGGAACTGGCGCCGGTCCTTACCCGTCTTTTCCGGCTCTCCTACTCATCAGCCGTAGTCCCGAAATTATGGAAGGCGGCTTTATTGCACCCGATCCCTAAGAAAGGTGTACGCTCAGATCCGTCCAACTACCGCCCCATTGCCATTACCTCCATTTTCTCCAAAGTAATGGAGTCGATCATCAACCGTCAGCTCTTGGGATACCTCTAGCACCAGCTGATCAGCGACTGCCAGTACGGTTTCCGTAAGGGTCGCTCAGCTGGTGATTTTCTTGCATACCTCACCCATAAATGGGCGCAAGCGGTTGAGTCGAAGGGAGAGGCGTTGGCGGTGAGTTTGGACATAGCGAAGGCCTTCGATCGGGTATGGCATAAAGCGCTTATAGCGAAACTGCCATCCTATGGGCTTCCCGAGAAGTTGTGCAAATGGGTCACTAGCTTTTTGGCTGATCGGAGCATCAAGGTTGTTATACAAATTATTTAAGTTTTCTTTAGTGTTAATTCCGCCAATACTTGTCTTTAAAACAATTCGACACGTGTTTCGCCTCTACACGAGGCATCCTCAGGACGTGTTGTCTCGCCAAAATCTGGCACGAGACTCAAGTCTCGAGTCTCGAATTAACACTAAAACTTAAATAATTTGTATAGTTATGGATTTCCGCAAAGTAACGCCTTATTCAATAAATTTTTTTTTTATCAAGGTTGTTATCAACGGTGCATGCTCCGACTTAAAACCCATAAACGTTGGTGTCCCGCAAGGCTGCGGGCTATTCCCTACGCTGTTTCTTCTGCATATCAATGATATGCTGCAAATCAGCAATATTCATTGCTATACAGACGACAGCACAGGGTATGCTTCCTACACCGGCCGTGCCAACATGTCCCGGGATAGCGTCGACGAGAATCGGAACAAACTTGTGTCTGAAATCGAGACTATGCTTTGCAAAGTCTCGGAATGGGGCGACAAAATTTTGTCCAATTCAACACAAGAAGACACAAGTTTGTGCGTTCACCACTAAAAAGTCTCCCTTTGTCGTATCCCCTCGATTCGAGATCACTCCTCTAACTGCCACAGCCTGTATTGGCATACTTGGCGTCGATATATCGACCGACGTTCAGTTCTGTGGTCACTTGGAAGAGAAGGCCAAACTGGCCTCAAAAAAGCTTGGTTTACTCAGTAAGGCGAGACAGTACTTCACTAAAAGCCACCGCCTGCAACTTTATAAGAAATTTCTTGCCTCGCACAGCCACTTTGTGGAATCAACTACCGGCAGCGGTCTACCCGAACAGATACGACTTAGGGACCTTCAAGAAAAACGC
This sequence comes from Leptidea sinapis, assembly GCF_905404315.1. Classification (NCBI taxonomy): domain Eukaryota; kingdom Metazoa; phylum Arthropoda; class Insecta; order Lepidoptera; family Pieridae; genus Leptidea; species Leptidea sinapis. The sequence continues at coordinate 2,375,229 of NC_066285.1, read as the reverse complement.
ATACCTTAAAGGCCGGCAACGCATTTTTTGACACACCTGTTGTTGCGGATGTCCTTGGGCAGTTGCCTCACCTCTCCCCATCCCGTGAACCTCTTGCCCTTTTGCCCCTTCTCATATAAAAAAAATTGCAGATATACATCAGAAGAAAGCGGGAAGGCCGATTATGCTGGTATGAGGATGTAATGCGTAGGGACGAATACCACGTGACGAGACGAGTCATGGATATGGATGAGGCCAAGTGAGGCAGAGGCCGCCCACCCACTACCAGGACTAGACACACTAACAAAGGCATGACGGCGGTATGCCTAACGCGAGCAATGACCCCAGATCGCAAACAGTGGCGATCTAGTATCAGGAGAGCCGACCCCAAATAGGGAGTGCGCCAGGGGAATATACAGGATGGTTTTATGAGAAGGGCGGTGATGGCCAAGTCGGAAACTACGATTATTAGAGATTACTCGTGAAAGCAGTTATGCCCTCAATTTCCTTTATTTTTTGTTTGATCCTTATCAGCAATAGAGTCCATTGGTTCAATACTACAGGATGAAATTTTTTTTTAAATCATTCGGGTCAATTTCCGTCAAAAGTTCAAGAAATTTTAAAAAACTAAATATGCAGTTACTGTTTTCTTAGAAATCGAGGGCATGGCTCGTTTCACGACTTTACTCTAAGACTCGTAGTTTCCGACTTAGCCCCCTTATTCATAATGGTCCGCTAACTTTAAACAGCCGCTTAGGAGAGATTTTTCTCATTCTGACTTAGGTCAATAGAAGAAGACAGAGTGAAAATTAGCAATGCTTTAAGTTAGCAGACTATTATGAATAAGGGTGTAAGTTATACAAAAAGTAATGTAACTAACGTTCAGGTTGTTTCTCCACCTCCGGCGTTGGCGCGACGTCAGTGTTATCTCTGGAGGCGTTGTCCTCTTCTTCTTCCATATCGTTCTCTCTTTTCTTAGCACCACGACTGCCAACCATAACGCATTTTTAAAAATCAACCATCAAATTATATTTTATTAATAATGTAACTGCTAAAATAATAGCGAATTAGGTATTATATATTAACAAAAAAATTCTGGTCACCTACAAATTTAAGAGACATTTATTTTAATGAATACAGATCGATTTTATACCCCACTAAAGTTGTTTAGAGTACATACCACACTCTCGCCTTGTTCCCGTCGGGGTAGGCAAAGACATTAGATTGCCATTTGCTTCTATCCTTACAAACCTCACGCGCTTCCTCTACATTCATTACTCTTTTCATACATGCTCGCCGGTTGCGGGTGCTTCGGACCTCTCCTTTTCTCAAAACGTCCCCAATTTGGTCGACGAATGTTCTACGAGATCACCCGCAACCGACTTGCCCACACACACTTGCCTTATATATTTGATGCGTCATTCTTTCTTCACTCATTCGCTCCACGTGTCCAAACCAATTCAGCATTCCTTTTTCAGTCCTTGTCACAACATGTCTTGTTTAGAGTAAATAAATATAAATATAATAAAAAGAAAATCTCGGCAGTTTAATAAGTCTCAAGTGCTATTACGAGTGGTGCTAGCAGGGTCTACATCACGAGGCACAATATTACTTTGATATTCGTCATCTCAGTTTTTATAAAAGTAACCAGCCGTTCCCGCCCGCTTCGCTGGGCGAATTTTAAAAGGAAATAAATAAAATTTTATTCATCTTATTACAAATACAATAAATAAGCAAATAAGTAGCGATAAACCATCTAGGATAAATGGTGATAATTCGCATCGAATGGTGGTAGTTTCATGTCGATACGATCAGTGGTTTAGGCGTGATTGAGTCTCAAACAAAGACCATCTATATATATTATCCCCCTTATTCATAATGGTCCGCTAACTTAAAACAGCCCCGTAAGAGTGTTTTTTCTCATTCTGACTTAGGTCAATAAAAGAAGACAGAGTGAGAATTAGCAATGCTTTAAGTTAGCAGACTATTATGAATGGTATGGGTATATATTAAGTTTCATGGTGTCAAATTTCTATAACAACGAACTTCCAAACAAACTTCCATCACAATTTCAAGCACTTCGTTCGAGATAAAAGGTAGCCTATGTCCTTTCCTAGGCTCTGTACTGAATTTCATCATAATCGATACAGTGGTTTTAGGCATGAAAGCGGAACAAACAAACTTACATTTGTATTTATAATATTGGTAGGGATTATATATACCTCTTCCTCTTGCTGTGTTTCTGCGGCGGTGGAGAGGGGGATCGCTTCCTCTTGCCTTTCTTACTCTTGGCCGAGGGTTCGTTGCCCGGTATTAAGTCGTCCACAGACAGGCGCAGCTTATGTGCCTGAATATAATTATTACAATTATTGTTTTTAGTTTTTGTCACCTTAAATTTTTTTTCCGGAATAAATGCATAATAATAAATATACTAAACTAGTGCTCATGAAATTCGTTTGACCGAGTAAAAAAAAACTGAATTAGTGAAACGCCATCTAGTGGTGAGCTACGACAACGTGGACAGCATTGAAACCTTCTCCAATATATTCATGCCTTATGCCTAGTTATTTCAAGAGCTCAATCACTAAATGATGTTTGACTATTTCTATAACCTTGGTAATTCATTATGCACGCAATTATTGTTTATATTTTAGATGTTTCTTGTACAATTATATAATTAACTAGTGGACCCGACAGACGTTGTGCACACACGTCTTAAATTTGAAAACACACAAAAAATCATCAAAATCGGTCCAGTCGTTTAGGAGGTAGTTCAATAATTGTGAATCCAAACCATTCTCGAATCCACCTGAAGACACACAGAAAGTTTCATTAAAATCGGTCCAGCCGTTTAGGAGGAGTTCAGTTACGACAGACGCACAAAATAATATATATATTAAGATATATATGTATAAGCTTGGAAGATTTAGCGAATCGTTATTGTTCGTAGCAGAGGCAGCGTTAGCGCTACATTTGGATTATTTTAAATTTCTTTTTTTACTTAATTATGAAGGAGGAACAATATTTTATTATTTTAATTTAAAACTAAATAATAATAAATTAGAATTCAGAAAAACAATTACAGGTCATCCCTAGTAGAAATACAGTAGAGGTTAGATAGACATAAAGGTTTTAAACTAAAAGTTCGTTAAAAAGTATTAAAAAATAAAAAATCACTATGAATATATTTTTGCATCTCTTATAGAACGCCAGTTCCTAGCCGTGTGGCTCTACCCGCGAGACCATAACGTACAGTGCTCCCAAATTAATAATGCGAATACAGATCTTCGTTAATGGGCGTATTCCCGAAAACACCCGAATCATTCAATCGTAAGAGCCCTATACAATACACTTGCATTTTGCACCTTGTGCGAAAGAAATAGTAGTCAAATCATGTGTTCACAATACGAAAACAAATCGAGCGGTCGGCTGTGGTAGCCGGTCAGTCAGTCGTCTTTAAGTATTGGTGCCGACTGCACGTGTTCAGTCTATGTGGACTTATATAGAGCTCCACACCCCTCATGTTATTATTATTGTAATATAATTCTACTAAATTATGCAAAAGTAATGCATTTTACCACTCTATATAGATATCGTCTCCCGACGGTCGGGAAATACGACCGGTGCCGAAAAGTGGCGAAGATCTGTATGCGCATTATTAATTTGGGAGCACTGTAACACAATCGTGACTGCTATAGTTACCTTCTTCTTCCCGTGCGAGTCGACTTCGTAGTCCTCCTCGTTGAGCCATTCGTTGTAGTGCGGCAGGTCCAGTACCCACGTGGCCGATACTCGCCACGCCTCCGGCCGGCTGCACTCCCAGTTGGCGCTCTCGGGCACGTCCACCTGCCACCGGCGCCGCCGTATTATGAAACATTTACGCATCTCTATTAACTAACTACCCACAATGAGAGGCTTCAGTGGGAATAATGGCGGATGTATTACGATATTCAAAAGAATTCAAGGTGTTTGTGTGGTAACGGTTACTATAACATAAATGACTTTCTAAATGATTCCACAGATTGGGAATGGAACGACCTCCCTCAGGCTATTAAATAATAAGTTTAATTGCACAATATTACTTTGTAAACACATTTTTCGATGAAAAAAAAAGCCCGCTGAGTGCTGCGCCTGTTATTCTCAGGTCTGAGGCATTCTTTTTGAAATGAGTGGAAGTTTTTGACTTTCAATAAGTGATGTCATATCCTATTTTGAATAAAAATATTTGAAGTTCAAATTATGACAGTAATCACGACCATCATGTTCTCGAAGCGTGTAAGCACGTGTAAGGATTACACAAACATTGAATTGAAGCTCTAAAGATTGATCCAATAATTTATATTAATACAGTTTATTCTTTATTACTTTTATTATGTAATATTTGATTTTATTTAAACACACCATTCATATATTGGATGCAGCACCTTACAAACTAATTTGTCATGTATATTACAACCATTGTAAAGTACTCAATTTTATTTAAAAGTGGCCGTTGAATTGTTTTGTATGTTCTCACGAGCTCATATTTTTCCAATTTTCCTTCTACTAATTGAATAAAGTTTATTTCAATTTGATGTACGTATCTCAATAAAACAATCGTCGACATCTTCAAAATCGCAAAACTCGCCACTAAATAAAATATAATATCACCCTCGCTAGCTGGATGTTAGCGGTTCTCAAAACAAACAACATTCAAGCCACTTTAGATGCCAGATATTAGTTTTACAAATTATTTAAGTTTTCTTTAGTGTTAATTCCGCCAATATTTGTTTTTAAACAATTCTCCATGTGTTTCGCCTCTACACACTAAAATCTGGCACGAGACAGTCTCGTGCCAGATTTTAGCGAGATAACACGTCCTGAGGATGCCTCGTGTAGAGGCGAAACACGTGTCGAATTGTTTAAAAACAAATATTGGCGGAATTAACACTAAAGAAAACTTAAATCATTTGTGTAATTATGTATTTCCGCAAAGTAACGCCTACTTCAATAAATTTTCAGAAGTTAGTTTTACAAACTGTTAACACTTGTGTGTCAGTGTAAGGTCAGAGATGGAACCTTGTTACATTAACGTTGGAGTGCATATTTTTACACAAATAAGCTAGTCACTAGCTTATGTACTTATATAAAAATAGGTGTAATGTCATCGGTCCTCGATAAATCTACAAAGTTTGAACGAAATCTAGCCGTTTAAAGTGGGTCAAAATCGCGCCCAAAGAAGTCGGTTACAAACATACAGGTGAAGCTAATATAAAGCGTATAAAAATACGAGACACAATTTTAACGCGTTGCAACAGGGTGGAAACTTGTTACATTCAATATGCGAAAACTTTTAAATGGTGTAAAATGTTAACACTATTGTATTGTAATTAAGTTATTATAACACTGTAAGTTTTCCAAAAAAAAAAATATATATAACGTTGGATATTTTTACGCATTCTTGAAAAACCCAAAAATTCTGAGCGGCACTACAAAAATTGCGCGCGACAGATATTAAGTCTCGTTTGCCCAGTAATTTTACTAGCTACGCCGCCGTTGTGGTACTCATAATCTAGTCGGCATCCCGTGCAAAAGATCCATTGTGTGACCGATATAAGCTAGGAAATTTTATTGAATTAGGCGTTACTTTGGGGAAATCCATAATTATACAAATGATTTAAGTTTTCTTTAGTGTTAATTCCGCCAATATTTGTTTTTAAAACAATTCGACAAGTGTTTCATCACTTCGTCAGACTCACTTTGAGTCTCGTGCCAGATTTTGGCGAGACAACACGTCCTGAGGATGCCTCGTGTAGAGGCGAAACACGTGTCGAATTGTTTTAAAAACAAATATTGGCAGAATTAACACTAAAGAAAACTTAAATCATTTGTACGATAGAAGCTATATGAACCTAAATTGCCACTCTTTTAAATCATTTAAAAGAGTGGCAATAGTTTGGAGAGTTTTTAGCTACTTCTTCTCACTAGCTCAACCCTTTACGAATTAGCATAGATTCAATAAGAATTTTTTTTTCTGCCATAAGTGCCATTTCCGTGACCTACATCAATAAAGTGATTTTGATTTGATTTGGTTTAAATTTCCAAGGGGTTCCACCATTAAAAGAGCTTGTACGGTACAGTCACTAGTTCCGCTGGTGACCGTACTTAGAGCTAACTCACCGGCAAGTCAGTCTGCGTCCACGTGTCGTGGCTGTCGGGGAAGTAGTACCAGTGTATCAGTACGTTGTTGCCGCGCCGGAACACGGGCCGTGCGTACTCCTCTTCAGAAGGGTCCACCGCCGGGTATATTATGTGGGTGGCGTCATCTTCGTCAACTGTAACCACAAATTATTAATACATAAGAGAATTATAAAGAAAAAAAAACTTAATGTTATAAGAATCTTTAATTAAACGTTTTTATATAAATTTTATTATATTTCGATGTTTAATATTAGTATTACAATAATTCATACACAACGGCTGACATGATATGAGATCGGGCGATAGTTCTCAAACTCGCGTTTTTGGGGATAGGCACAACATTCGCTGATCTGAAGGAAAGATGCACTTGGATAAAGAAAAGTTGTTTTTAGAAGAATTATATGATGTTTAGTGGTGTTGGCGGCAATTATATGAAGATGTGATACCATATAAAAGATACATTTCATTGTCTTATATTTCACGCGTATTTATTGCACTTTTGTTTAATTACTAATACTTTAAATAAACTTTACTTTAACTAAATATAAGTTACATACATGCATACACTCTATTACGTTACGTTCTAGAATCATTGCGATCGTGGTCGGTGTCGTCACTTACTGCATATCTCCACCTGATGATTGCTGATGATATCTTTGACCTTGTTAGCGGTCGTCTTGTCCACCTCCGGCCGTATGTAGATGCAGGGTGAGCGGATGATCTCCGCGCTCAGCAGGGCACTCTCTATCTCCATCATCATCTGGACGTTGAGGTCCTTGCGGGACGGATTCTGCAAAGGCGGGATTGTCGGGAAAGGGAAGAGAGAAATGTAATTAGCACGAGTTGTACGTCACACACTGTCGAAATTGATAGTAAAAGTTACCACAATACAGATCTACTGCGTATCTGTTGTACAACATTGTCACTAATAGTCATTAATTGAGACATTAAGTGAGACACTCCCCAACAATGATGCCAATATGGCAAATCGCCTGATTAAGCTCAAAAGAATTCAATTTAAACAGATAATGGCGGCCCTAGCTTGTCACGGTCCATAGAAGAAACATATATCTTATATAGGCATAACTAACAGCCCCCTGTGTATGGTCATGCATGGTCGCAGAAGAAACGGCTGCGCATGAACTTCTGCATTGTCCAGGTAGCGGCTAAGCTGGCTCATAATCTTGGCTCCCCAAAACACAGGAAGTCTTTAGGAAGGAGACTTTGAGGTTTCTGTAGGAGTTATGGTGGCAGGAAATACAAATATAATCTCATACACACACTACCACAGGCGCACAGGCGTCAAGTCGCGGAAATTACCCCGTACCATTCCATATCAAAAATACGTAATACTCGTGAATAACATACAGATACTATCGTAAGGCCAACAAGACGAGATAAAGAATGTAAACAAAGTTTCAAGGGTTCAAAACATTTTTAGCGATATCTTTGTATATAAAAAAGAATTGATACATTTCAGGTTGTCTAGAGCTGCCATGCTGTGATTCCATAATTAAAATCAACAAATAACCACAAAGCAGAAAACATCAACAAGAAAAGTAATAGTAACAGATTAATAATAACAACAAACTAAGTAAACATGGAAACGAAAAATACGTACGAAATCATTTGGAACGCAATCCAAACCAGAATGAACTTTTTTACAAAATGGCGGACTAAATGTTGACAACTGTGGTATTGACTGCTTTCCTGTACCACCAAAGACGCAACGATAGCTATCGTCGACCAACTGACGCCATTACTGCGTACGAGTGATAGGGACAGAGATAATAATCGCTCGCAGCGTTATTCGTTTGTTTACATTATTTTTCTGGTCTCACTGGCCTTACCCTTAGTACCGTGCGGGGGCGGGAGCGAGGTTGATATTTATTCTATTTCAAGTGGATGCTATGTATAGAATACCTATAGCCCACTAAGGTTGGAACTGAAATGTCAGCACGCATCAGTTACTTACAAACGCTACTCTTGATTGGCGATCTGGCGCGGGGCCATATCGTTGTAAAACACAAAAGTATTAAATTACTAGCTGACCCTGCAAGCTTTGTTTTGCCATATAAATTGTATTGATCTTTTGCTTGCTAGTTGATAAGAGATGGCACTAGTTGTATTCATTAGTAACAATCACAGTTCTTTTATATTTTGTATAATTCACACTATAGTTTTATAAATTATAGCCTATTTGTTATTCTGGTGTGTAAGCTATATTATTGTAAAGTTTCATCAAAATCTATTCAGTAGATTTTGCGTTAAAGAAGTTCAAACATACATCCAGACATACAAACTTTCACCTTTATAATATTAGTAGGATATATTCAAACTCCAAATAAACTTGAATACAATTGCCGGCCCGCTCACTGTCGAGCTCTCATTAATTGACAGATTTGTTATAAATTTTTGTAAGTTCCTCAAAAGAAGTCTGGTCTCTGCAAATTGTCACGATGAAAACAATTATTACACGACCACATTATCACTGGACCTCGCTGAAATGTGAAGCCCCCTCCCGTTCCCCTTTCACTCCCTCGCGCTCACCTTTTAGCGTCAGTACGGTTTGCAATTTCAATACATTGTTTTTGAAGTTTTGTCTTTTGTTATTCATAGTTCTGTAGTTTCTGTTGTTCTGTGTCGCTATAATAGTAGTGCGAGAAAAATAAACACTTTTTTTACGTAACCCAGATTATTTCATTGGCTTTACATCATTATAATAATAATAATCATTAGCATCACAACACAACAACATAACATCAATCATCATCATTTAAAATACTGAAGAAATAAATCCTTGTTTATATGTTATAATAATATCCTAGTGATGCTTGTTTTGCACACCGTACCAAAACGACGATGTGACGTCATCAACGTCAGGTCCACAGATAATATAACCGGGCAGTACGTTAGTGTGGAATGACGACAAACATGCAATACGATCCCATAAACATTAGTGACAAAAACACAACAGAGAGTTAAAACCACAAGTGTTTATTTACAAAAGGTACGTCATTATTTACCCAAAAACCGCACAAGGATGGACGACTGCGTGAAATGAAATATGTTCTGAAATATGAACACCAAATGTGTTTTTGTCAAGTAACTCACTATTCTAGTCGCCAAAGCTCTTGATACGCGACGCCAAAAAATTTTCGTAATATGTTAAAGACCGTACATACTTTCAACTACATAATGAATACTTTTGTATTTTATTGGAAGTACAGGCAGAAATGCGGAACACCAACCAGATGCTATAATATTGTACGAGGTGTGTTCAAAAAATAACCAGAATTTTTGTTTTATGAAAAAAATCTTTATGTATTCATCAATATCTATTTTGTCCCCTTCAAAGTAATCCCCTTCGGATATAATACACTTGTGCCACCGCTTTTTCCAATCCTCGAAACACTTTTGAAACTCGATCTTTGTAATAGCTTTTAGCTCTTTCAGCGAATCGCTTTTAATGTCATCTATGCTTGTAAAACGACGGCCTTTTAATGTTCTCTTTATTTTTGGAAACAGAAAAAAGTCACATGGAGCCATATCTGGCGAATATGGAGGCTGAGGCATCGTTACAGTTTTTGGCCAAAAATTCACGAACACGCAATGAAGTGTGAGCAGGTGCATTATCGTGGTGCAAAAGCCATGAATTGTTTTGCCACAAATCCGGGCGTTTTTTTCGGGATTGCTTCACGCAAACGGCGTTGAACTTGTAGGTAGAAGTTACTCCTTATTGATTGTTTGACCTTGTGGCAAGAATTCATGATGCACTATGCCATTAAAATCGACACAGTGAGCATAACCTTCACATTCGACCGCACTTGTCGAGCCTTTTTCGGTCTTGGTGATCCAGAATGCCTCCGCTGGGACGATTGAGCCTTAGTTTCGACATCATATCCGTAAACCCATGTTTCGTCACCTGTTATAACACGTTTTAGTAGTTCTGCATCGTTACTAACTTTATTTAGCGACACCTGAGCAACTTCCATTCGCCGCTGTTTTTGTTCGAAATTTAACAATTTTGGAACGAATTTTGCTGCCACACGTTTCATACCCAAAACATCCGAAACAATTTCATGGCATGAGCCAACTGATATGCCAACATCATCAGCGACTTCTGTGATTGTGATTCGGCGATCCTTCATAACCATTTCTTTCACTTTTTTCACGTTTTCATCGGTTGTTGATGTGCTTAGGCGTCCGGGTCGTTCGTCATCTTCAACGTTTTCGCGACCATCTTGGAAACGCTTATACCACTCGTAAATCCTTGCTTTACTCATAGCAGACTCACCATATGCCTTTGTGAACATTTTACATACTTCACTACACTTTATTTCGTTTTTTACGCAAAATTGAATACAAATTCTTTAATCCATTTTTTTTCACAAACGAAAATCGCCGAGCTCGAAAAACACGTCTAACGTTAGCGGCTGCCACTCAAAAAGTAAGCAATGAATATTGTGAAAATTTTATCGTACTTCAGGGGCATGTGTACCAACAAAATAATTTTTTTTTTATACAGGCGGAATGTCGAAACCCGCGAAATTTAAAAATTCTCGTTACTTTTTGAACACACCTCGTATATATTAGAAATGTAAAAGTCTGTATATTAGTAACGCGAAAACGGCTGAATGGATTTCAACGGACCTTCACACATACATACATTAGTTGGTGGATTCCAGTGTAGTTGAATTTAAATTTTTTATTACTTTTTAATATTTAAATTATCTTTCTCATTAGTTTGCCTTTGAATTTATTTATTTATATATGTATTATAATTTTTTTTATATGTTGGAGAAAACTAAAAATGATATGAATTTAATTCATATTTTTGTCTCTAAACAAATTTAAAAAAACAGGATATGTTTTAATGATGTTATAGTTACGCGTACTTAGTCTATCTATATAGAATATATAGCTATACTAAATATATATAAAAGCCACCTTTAAGTACAGTAATGTGTGACGTCTCTAATAATGATGCACTGTGCCAGTACAGTACAGACTGTACAGACCGAGGAGCGACCTCGGCGTAACAGTTAGTACGTCGGCTTAACATCCTCCCGTACTTGCGACACTAACAGTACCGCATTCACTATGACCGCCACGAGCTTTAGCGATGACTTTGAATAAATGTAAAACAAAACATACAAGGTACAAAATATAAGTGAAATAATATAGGTTAGGTTTCTAATTACTATTCGTAAGCGCTAAGTTTGCCAATGCGTACCCGATCCCCCGAGCCGTATACCTCACCCCTCTCACGCCCGTTCAGTACAGTCAACTAAAAAATGTGTTACGAAAACAATTTTCAGTTGAATTTTTTATCTTGCATTTAAAATCAACGTGAGTGATTCATAATAATTAATAGTTTGATTAAGTTGTTGGGATGGTTATTACCATCAACGGAAAATATCTTCATTGCACCATAAGGGTCATTCGCGATCGTTATTTGTTTGAGATTATTTCTATGAACAATTGAGACTACACCAAATTAAAGAAAACATTTAATATACACACAATTAAACAATTGAAATCAAACTTTATGTCGACGCTACTACTTGAGCGACGTGAAATTTACAGAATCACCGGCAAACTTAACGCGAACGACTTATGCACATCTAAACTAGTCTCAAAGGCAAAACTACTGCTCCCATTATAAATATTTATAAAAAAGGACTGAACGAATTAGATATTACTAAGAAATACTTTATAACTTTATTTATCTATTGCTAATACAGTGCTGAGCTCTCAATGCAATTTTTATTTATTTCGTCTGGTAGGTTACGCATTATTAGGTGGTAAATCAAATTTTAGCGGTCGAAATATGTTATCAAATAATAATAAAAGAATATAAGTTGATAAGTTTAGTCGTTGACTGTACATTTAATCTAGGATGGGTAATGAAAGATAGTATTTTATAAATATTATATTGAGCGGTTCTCAATTAGTTTGACTGTGTAGTTTAGTCATTTGTGTTAAGAATAGATTTTGCTTTTGAGACTAATTTTCTGGTGTAATTTAAAGTGTAAAAAAATATTGTTAATAACAAATTCATACCCTCAGATCGTGCGGAATGAACAGTAATGGACAACACGACTATCTCATAACTATACATATTATTGACAAAATTAATTGAGCAATCTTTACTGTATATATCAATACAACTGAGCGTGTGTTTGGAGCACTCTAGCCTCATATTCTAAGACAACATCCGCGTGGTATAAGGGTGACAGCCCTACCAAATTAGCTTTAGATGCACCTTCTATCTCGCCACTATAACTATTATGACTCTATAATAATGAAATATATTGAATAAACAACCCATAGCTCAACAACTTAATTTGTGTGTGCTTTATAGTTTACACCACACACCAGTGCATGTAATAAAAATAATATGTTAATTATTACACAACGCTAATGAACACTACGGAAGAGTTATTATTTTGTAAATCTCTAATTATGGAAATGATAATTTGTTTTATCTACACCCATGCTTTAAATCCCCTATTAAAGATTCTAAAACAGTTAGCTTATTGGCAACATTAAAACATCCAATGTCCTAATAAGCATTACATCATCCAAACGAGTGTTGTAATGAAATTCAATACAACATTACAACACTCGTTTGGATGATGTTATGGTTACTAGGGCTAGCTTTTTTAATGTTAGCATTAAGCTAACTGTTTCAGAATCATTTACAGGGGTTTCATATAATTATGGGTGTAGATAAAGTCTTGTATGCAACTGTTGTTAATTAGGTATTAAAACACTCATGTGTCAAACCCACATTCGTGTTTAAATACCCCTTATTATACAACAGTATCATAAATAACTATTAACGACAGTATTTACATTTACGTTCTAAATAAACACGAACATTATTCGCTTTATATCACTCCTTATCGAAATGGAAATGTATTCGACTATTTGAAATTCTAATAGACGCTACACTTACAAAAGGTAATCCAAATATAATGGGGTCACTGAAAATCAGTGTTGTGCTCATTATGTATGTGTAACTGTAACACAACTGTATCAGAGTGGACTTCAGCTTTGGCAGACCAGTGCCACATTTGGTATTGCTTTTTTTCTTTTGTATTCAGTAAGTAAAATATTAATTTAAAGGATATATTTTATTTGCATTAAATTTATTGTGTGAATGTGTCAGTTTTTCTTCCAAAATAAATTCATTTTTATTTTAAATGGACGTAACTTCAGAAAAACGATCCGAACCACAATCATATCGAAATTAGGTTAAGAACACAAAACTGGTCACGTGATTCATATTAACGGACTGACAAAAAATCGCAACCCCACTGTCACTCTTTAAATGACATCATGACTTAGTAGCCCGACCCACATGTATGGAATACTCTAATATTTATTAAACTTTGCACATGAATTCCTTAAAATGTGGCTTGGAACGTTCTTCAGGAACTACGTCCAAATGCCATTTTTGTGTCCGTTGTGTTCATCGCGATGTTTGAAACAGTTGTAATAATATATATAATAAATACGGACGTTGAAAGAATATCTCAAGAGTAGCTGTTCTTTCTGTAAAACGCGCGGGCATCGAGTGCTCGACATGAGTGTCGCGGATAGTTAGGTAGATAGTCGTGCGTGGTGCATGTGGTGGCGCGGCGACGAGGAAGCGTGCGGTGCATACCTTACCGACCTGGAAGTCAAACTTGCGCCACCGCTGCTCCGACTTGAAGCGGAACATGGTGGCCAGGACCGTGCACAGAGAGCCGCCCGCTTTCATGTCCATGAACACTTTCATCTGGAATCACAACACAATTATATTAAACTAGCCGTTCCCGTAACCCGCCCGCGTAGCTGGGCGAATAAGTTAATGAAGGGACGTTGGAATTCGAAAACTAAGTAGAAATAAACCATCTAGGATAAATTTCGCATCGAATGGTGGTAGTTTCATGTCGATACGATCAGTGGTTTAGGCGTGATTGAGCCTCAAACAAAGACCATTTTCATTATATATACAATTTGTGATTTTGAAAGTGATAACCCTCACTTTTGGAATTACACAAATTAAATTTGAAAACATAATTTTTTAACAATTCGGGACTCGCACCCATAACCACTCGCGTTTCATGCGAGCGCACTTCCACCATCTTGATATGTCTTGTTCTATGTTTTTCAATTCTCTGGTTGTGGCTGGAGTTAGTTGGCTCAGTGGAAGAGCGCTCGCACGGAATACGAGAGGTCGCGGTTCGGGTCCCGCATCATTTATAAATTTTGTTTTCAAATCTCATTAACAATAATATTGTTATATAAATGGTATGGCTGTAAAGTTCTACGAATTGAACCTTTAGGAGTCAAATTAATCACTCATAGATTCCAGTACCACATTTGATTCTTTTGTTATAATTAATTCGAGACGAATTCGGGACTATGACACCCTTATACAACGATAAAAGGTTTTCAAATCGGTCCATGACGATGACGGAGACATGAGGTAATTAATTAGCTAACTAAACAACGTTATTCACAAAAAAAAATAACAATAATAGGAATGTCAATGACAATTACCCGAGAAAGTCTAAGAAAACTATGTAATTATTATTTTTCAGAATTGAGAAAGCAGTCGACCCCCATCATCAAAACCCGGACAAAGAATACCTACTCTGATCCTGATACTATCACGATTCAGGACATTTATATTATACTAGACGGCCACTTTTTAATTTAATTAATTCAATTCAATTTCAATAATATAATAAAGCTTCAAAATACAAGAAAGTGAAAAATGATGCGCACTAAAAACGTTACTATGCCATTCGATGAATAGGTTTTACTCTCCGTTGATCTGTTTGAAAAATTCACTAAACTTTCGAATCCTCGGCTAATACGGTTTGTAAAAACCAATAAATATGCCAATAAGATTCCTTTGAGCGATAAACAATAGTGACAAGATCCCACTTGTTGAAGATTGAAGGTCCGGCAACAATAGCGATGAAACAATAGCATTCGCGACCGCGACATTGAACAACTTTGGGCTCAATTGTTTCGCGAAGCGCTCCACTCGCCCGTGTCCGTGCACGATTATCTTTTGATCTAGATAGACTACAATGGCTCATCGCTCGCCGTCGCGGAATACGTAATGAACGAACTACTGTTTAGCACAAACTAATGAAAGAATCGGCCAAGTGCGAGGCGGACTCGCACGTGAAGGGTCCCGCAGCAGCAAGTAACCCCCCCCCCCAATAATTATTGTTTTTTTTTCTATTTATGTATGAAAATCTTAATGCGGTTCAAAGAATACATCTATTTGCCAAGTTTCAACAGTATAGTTCTTATATTTCGGAAAAAAGTGGCTGTGGCATTCGGACGTAGAGACAGACAGACATGACGAATCCATAAGGGTTCCGTTTATTGCCATTTGGCTACGGACCCCTAAAAACGTTCAAGTGACATTGTTAAGCAAAGGAAGTTTGGTTATTAAATTAGGAACAATGTTATACTTTCACGTCCTAGATCATCAAATAGGGATTAGGGTACATTTTATCCCAAAACTAAAATTTCAATGAGATGCGCGATGTCGACGTACTCGCGGGCAGAGAATATAGTCATCTTAATTACCAATCAGTGAGGCAATTGTTAGGGACGAGACGAGCAGGATCTTCAACTTAGTGTAATTGATACGCCCTGCCCATTAAAATGCAGCACCGCTCAGGATTTTTGAGAAACCCAAAAATTCTGAGCGGCACTACAATTATGCTCGTCACTTTCAGATATACTATGGTCTCATTTGCCCAGTAATTTCACTAGCTACGACGACCGAAACACAATAATGCTTACACATTACTGCTTCACGGCAGAAATAGGCGCCGTTGTGGTACCCATAATCTAGTCGGCATCCTGTGCAAAGGAGCCTCCCACTCAGGCTATACTCATATAATACGCGGCAATCAGCAACATAGTTCAAGCCATTCTTGAGTGTTATAATAAAAGTACATACAAAAAGACAGGAAGACGGACAAATATTTTGAAAATCATAGAATTGGTGTCAGCAAGTCGTAACCGTTTATTTATCACGAAAATTTCACAAAAAAAAAAACAACCGCCCCAACAAACTACGTCCTGTTTGAATAATTAAAGAATCGTAAGAATCATTAAGAAAACAAATTAAATAAATAAACATTTTGACTGTTGCATCTAAATATATTCCTCTAAATGTTCTAAATATGCATATTAAGGTTATTAAGAAACTGTGAAAATCAAAAGTTAACACGAGGAACAAACATAAATTCAAATTCAAAAACACTTTTTTCATGTAGGTCACGGAAATGACACTTATGAATGTCAAAAAAAATTAAAATATTGTTTCTTATTGAATTTACCGCTACTTCGTAAAGGGTTGAGCTAATGAGAAGAAGTAGCAAGAAACTCATTGCCACTATTTTACGTCAAGATTTACATTTTAATTGTTTTACAAATCATTTCAATTACAATATATGCAAAGTGACGCAACAAAAATACTCAAATGTCAAAAACTGAAAGGCTTACATGAGTAAGTCAAAAAAAGAAAAAAATGTAAATTAATACTTATTTAAACACAAGTTATTGAGTATAGTAGATGCATCAATCCACACATACCGTAAATAAATAGAGGCATTGTGTGAGCATTTCATAAAATAAAATATATAATAACTTTAACTTTAAAGATAATAATAATAATAAACACATCAAGCAGACCTCCCGGTAACAAGATCATCCAGCCACCATAAACTTGCTATGCCTTCTACTCGGTTAAGTCGGATTAGTACGTCTTTTATTGGGCGATGTATATGCCGCAGGGATATGATTAATTTCTGTTATAATATTGCTTGTTTGTTCTCTTAACTATCATTACTGCAGCGGATTTAAATTGTTCAATCGCTGTTATAGCCTCTTCTTTCATTTCTCGAGTCCATACGGTTTTTCCTTATCTTACCGCGCCGCTCTAACATTATCCCAATAGTTTCACTGACCAGTATGCGCGGACGTCATGTTTTTTGTCATTTCACGGAACCAATTCTGGTATTTGATCAAATCACTAGATTTATTTAAAGAAATAATAAAATCCTGTTGTTATTTTAACGTCTTCCGTGATTTGATCAAATCACTTAAGGAATTGACCAAATCTCTGTTTTTATCATATCCCTGAGACATATGTACTTTTACATTATTATCCCAGATAATTCAAAGATTTTGAATAAAAATATTTGAATTTGAATGTGAAACCAAATACGGATTACCTTTAAATAATCTTGAGACTGGAGGACACAATTATGATTTTTAATATAAAACAAATATTGTTACGACATTATGTTTCCCTAACTCAGAACAATGGCTGCTTTTAGGCTGTAAGTTGTCGAACAGGAAGCCATTGTATTAATGACACGTGAATAGATAGATTGAAGGTAGTTTAAGAATAGTTTAAAAGAATATTCTCATGTATTGTATTGCAATCACACATTATGATATTAATGTACAGTCAACAAAAAAGGAAATATTTTTGACGGACAGTCGTAATGAAATTTATTCACTTTTACGCATTGGACTTAACATCTTATGACTTACAGCCGATTTCTGCTTTTAGCATTTGGATAAGCGATCAATGGAACGTGTGTTTTTCAATCCGTCTATGGGACGACGAGTTGGTTTTATTTTTATGGAAAAGGAGGACAAACGAGCGTACGGGTCACCTAGTGTTAAGTGATCACCGCCGCCTACATTGTCTTGCAACACCAGAGGAATCACAGCAGCGTTGCCAGTCTTTAAGGAAGGTTTTCTTTTATGAAAATAAGGGACGAGACGAGCAGGACGTTTAGCTGATGGTAATTGATACGCCCTACTTCATTACATGCTCATTATTCTCATTACTGCTTCACGGCAGAAATAGGCGCCGTTGTGGTACCCATAATCTAGCCAGCATCCGGTATACGCGCTTTTTTGAAGGTACCCTTGTGGTATCGTCCCGGAAACACCGCACAAGGATGCTTATTCCACAGCTTTGTAATACGTGGAAGAAAGCTCCTTGAAAACCGCACTGTGGAGTACCGCCACACATACAGATAATGGGGATGATATCCTAATTTGTGGCGTATCGTACGAAGGTGGAATTCAATCAGGAATCAGGTGAAACAGGAATCTTTGGTAAGTAATTGGTCCTTTGAGATTGGTGTTTGTATGAATGTGATGGGTAATCTATACGATATAGATTACGATTGATATAATCATATTGAACGCAGGGTCAGGCGCGCCCTTCTCGACACTTATTCTCGTAAGAAAGAGAACAAACGTAACGCGGAATCAAAACGCGCGGCAATAAAGTTATTTGTTATATTAGTTGTGTGCGGTCAGACATACCACTAGATACTCTGGAATTCAATTAATCTGTGTGAGAGAAACATTATATTAATTATACAGTGTCATTTTGTAATCTATGGGTTTTTTATATAATATATTTAGTGTTGAGCCTCAAAAGCATTACACAATTTCTATCAACATTTCAGATATACCGCTGACAGACACACGGACGGACAGACGAATGACAGTCATTGGGTTCTCGTTTGTTATACATAGGGCACAAGTCTGTCACTACTAGTGCCTAAAATAGTGGTCAAATTACACGTTTTTTTATTTAATAAAAATCGATAATTCACCGATCAAGTGAAAAATTAATCTAATATATAAAATTCTCGTGTCACGGTGTCCGGGACCGAACTCCTCCGAAACGGCTTGACCGATTCTCATGAAATTTTGAGTGCATATTGGGTAGGTCTGAGAATCGGACAACATCTATTTTTCATCCCCCTAAATGTTAAGGGTGGTCCACACGAAATTTGTTTTTTTTTTTTAATTTTTAAGTCATTTTTTTTAAATTTATTTGATTATGAGTCAGCATTAAAAAATACATACAACTTCATATTTTCACCCATCTACGATCAACAGTTACTTTTGTATCGCGATTTTAATATCGGCAATACAACGTTTAATGGGTCAGCTAGTATTATTATAAAAACAATTTTAAGTTACTAGTTGTAAAACTAGATTAAAACTAACAATTATATCATACCATTCTCAAAGTCTATCTGTGCGTAATAATCAAAGTATACCAGCTATAGGTACATTGTATTATCATCGAGCTGTTAAGGTGCGTACAGACTGGTGAAACGTAACATGAATTGTATCATGAAAGAATTCGCCTTGGACATCGCCGCAATATATTATAAAGACACTTGTTGGACCTCTTGTGCGTGCGAAATGTGCATTTCACGCGCACGCTACGAGCCTTAGGTCTCATTTACGGAGATGCGGAGTCGTGCGGTGCGTTAGACATTTTTTCTGTTTACGGTGTGAAGCGGCGCGTATCGACACACGCTTAAACACAAACTTATAGCAATATACAATGTTGTTGATAAAGATGAGAGACGGGACGAGACTCCATCAAACCGACTAGTTTTAGGTTAGCGAGAGATGGGAGGGCACTTCATATATTAAAAAAGCAATTGTGTGGTTTTCTGAAACCATGATGCAAGTGACACTTTTATTCACAAAATAACATAGGTATTAATATCAGCATAGAAAAAAACTATATAAAAAATTTATATATTACGATTTACATTTTCATAAAATAAAAAAACCTTTATCAAGTGTGTGGGGTTCGAACCTACTCTTCCACCTGAACGCAATTGTATCCAATATGCGAACTATAGGCGCCGCCCGACCGTCACGCGACATGCAACACACAGACGAAAAAGTTTGAGACGATGTAATAAAAGTTTCACCTTAATAATTCACTTTTAAACATAGAATTTAAAATTTTAACATGGCCTTACTAGAGTTGCGCGTGGTTGTCGGTTTTTCGAACGAACACAAAGGGGCGCGGTGAATGGCGGATACAGACGTACGAGTGAATGCGCAGTATGAGCGCGCTATGCGTCCACCCTTGGAGCGAATATGGTATATTAGAAAGGATAAGGTAGAATTATACATTTCACCAGTCTGTACGCACATTTAAATCAGTTGTGGTCTCGCGAAAGTGAGCTGGCCCTGACCGATGACGAGATCCAACGATGCTGTAGCGCCCGACGCACTGTAGTTCGCTTCAAACATTTCATTCATGTGTCTGCCTCTGATCCACATTGACGCGCGTTAAGTTACAGGACGGTTCTTAGCCCAGCTGTCCAGTGCAGAATGGGTTATGTTATCAAGTGTTCGACACTGTGTTTGATTGGTGTTATCCTCGCACACGTGTCTGGAGGCCGGCCATCCACGCCCTTCATTAAGAACGTGAGTAAATATATAATAATAGTATAATATTGACACACTTTTACACAAATTAACTTGCCCCAAAGTAGGCCTATAGTATGGGTACAAGACAACGATATATTTAATATAATATACTTACTTAAACAAACATAAATACTTATAAACATAGAAGACTCGGAAACAAACATCAATATCCTTCATATAAATGTTTGCACCTACCGGGATTAACACCCGGGACGACTAGCTCAGTAGGCAGGGTTACTAACCACTGGGCCATATAAGTCGACATAAATCAAATAAATCAAACTGATAATACTATGCTATTATTGTTGGGTGCTGTGTTATCGGGAGATACTATACTTTATCTGAATATCTTGATAAAGTTCTTCAAAGATACATTTATATATCACACATAATGTATATATACACATGTTTGCATCATAAATATTTTATACAATGAGTTTTAACTTTTCACGGACTTTTAAAACAACTTCCTTAGAGGAAAGTGAATCGTGTTGTTAATAATTTTTAAAAAATAGTGAAAACATACAGAAAAGGAAAATTTTATTGATGAAAGATGACATGAGAATACTTTATTGGACTTTTTTGTAAAACAAAAGATGTACTGAAAATAAATACCAAAGATGAAAATACTAAAGACGAGGCAGTAAGGGCACGGGCTGTAGCCTGTTCGCCAGAACGAATTAAAAAAATGAACTAGGTGCGTTCATAACTCGTTAATTTTACGGAAACACTTAAGCAAACATTTAATTTGTAATTCAAAGAACTATACTTATTTATATTACTATTATTTAATAAGTACAAAAAAAGGCTTAATGGTTTATAATTTTTGCTAAAAAGCGCAATTTGAAAATGAAAAAACCGCTAAAATCATATCATTTTAGGTGTCGAAACGCAACGTATATGGTTTGAGTAAGAGAGACAAACTTATGCAACGACTGTAGAGCATTTCTTTCTCACACTGCGGACCACAGACAAATTTATTTCGTTCATTCTTCATAAGCGAAACAAACGCCATTCAGTAAAAGGCACTTCATGGTACGAATTTTAGTGATACAGTTTAGGTACCCAAACTGAACTGCATCGGAATCGCATCGCTTAATTGATGGTAGGCCCTCTGTTATTATAATGAAATTGTTTCACAGCAAAACTGTCAAACCGTGTATCATAAATATAAATCTCTCATAGAAAATATGTCAATATAAAACAAATATTGGAAATAAAAATAATTATGGGTCCCAAAACTAAATAAAAACTATCCTATCTCTCAAGTTGGACTAAACTGCACCCCATGAAGTAATCCCCATTAAAATCCGTTCATTTGTTTAGGAGTAGTACACTAGAAACAAACATCAGGACGTTTTATATATATTACAATATATATCATCATGCTTCAGACTAAAGCTAACCTAAATAAAAAAAGTACTAAAATATCACCATCCAACTGATATCCCAGTCGTGTTTGGATTTTTAAAACCGACATGAGACGGGCTCTGTGTATATAAATACGATTGTAAATTATTGTAATGCTAATTTCATCATAACAATTACCTCTTCTTCGTGCAACGTGTACACTCAAATATGCAAATGATATTTCTAAATCTATTGCCGTAAGTATTAATTACGTAACTTAAAATTGTAAAACAAAATATTCCGAAATACCAACTTCCAACATGCACAATATACCACTCACAAGGAAACAAAAAAGTAAAAAATAAATTTTCTGTAAAACATTTTGATACCTTCGACTACCTGAGACCAATTTACA
This sequence comes from Leptidea sinapis, assembly GCF_905404315.1. Classification (NCBI taxonomy): domain Eukaryota; kingdom Metazoa; phylum Arthropoda; class Insecta; order Lepidoptera; family Pieridae; genus Leptidea; species Leptidea sinapis. The sequence continues at coordinate 2,352,998 of NC_066285.1, read as the reverse complement.
TAATATTTCGTATTGTAGCCAAATAATATAAATATACAATGTCGTTATTATCATATTCCACTTGGAACCCATTCAAAAAGTTGTAGAGATTATTATTTTTGAAGTAAAACTTCTTTAGGCGCGACTACCAGGTAAGTGGACGACAATGCAACGGAAGTTCGTTACGGCAACATGGCGTCACCCTTCTGTACCAAAAGGCAAAGGGTTCGAGCCCATATAGCCATATTCGTTTATATTCACTAACAACGTCATATCAATATGTGGAAATTAATAATCTAACCTTCAATTTCTTATTTTCAATTATGTTATGTGACGATTGAAAATTTTAAAACCTGCAAGTGGTATTTATTAGTTATAAATAGAATATTGTAGTTTGTACCATAATTTATGAACGATGCGGACCTCGAACCCGTCTCGAGCCTTGTTCAACTCTCAGGTTGTGGCTCCATCGGTACAAATTAAAATTGTACATTTAATCCCCGATGTGTGGGATATTACTTAAAAATAACAAACACACCATTGCATCAATATTTATGTCCAAACCAAAAAAAAACTAACATAATACTAGCCGTTCCCGCCTGCTTCGCTGGGCGAATTATAAAAGGGAATAAATTAAATTTTATTCATCTTATTATAAATACAATAAATACATAATAAGCAGCCAGAAACCACAGGATAAATTTCGCATCGAATGATGGTAGTCTCATGTCGATACGATCAGTTGTTTAGGCCTGAAAGAGCCTCAAACAAAAACCATTTTCTATATAATATATAAATATATATATCGCGGTAACGTAAGTAGGAATGGAAGAAAATCATATTATCAGTAAGATTGTTTATTGGGAAACGAGCCATTTATTATTGCACTAGCTTTTACCTTCGTCCGCGATGAATAGTTTGGGAAATTTTTTTCATCTTTTAGAATGCTATTCAAATAATACACATAGGTCTCTTTAATAGTATTTCCCTGTGAACTTTAATCTCCTATTTAATTCCCATGTAGATATACAGACTGCCATCCCCTATTTCAAACCCTCCATTTATTTATTTTTTCAATAAAAGGTAAGCCTATGTCCTTCTTCAAGCTCTAGTCTATCTCTGTACTCAATTTTATCAATATCGATTCGGTGGTATAGCCGTGAAAGCGTAACAAACAAACTTACATTCACGTTTATAATATTAGTAGGGATAGTAGGGATACTAAAACCTGCCGGTCCGTAATCTCGATTCACTCGATCCGTGCATACTCGGACAGTGTAAGCCCCGCTTTATATGAACATTAGTTGTAATTTGCATAATGATTATTGTTTATTGTTTTGTTGTTTATATTTAAATTAATAGCTTAACCTTTGTAGAACAATATAAAGAAGGAAAATGTCAAGGACAAAAGTACATAAAAATAATATGTTTTTATGGCAGTAAGGGACGAGACTAGCAGGACGTCGAGCTGACGGTAATTGACGCCCTGCCCATAACAATGCGGTGCCACTTAGGATTCTTTAAAAACCCAAAATTCTGAGCGGCACTACTACTTGCAAATCGGATGCTAGGTTTTATCTTACGCATTTCAAAACCTTTCAAATGCCAACATAGTGTTGTAATATTATATAAATCTCTAGTTCGTAGTATTTTAGAATATGGTTCAGTAGCATGGTCACCTTTTTATAAAAACCACATTGATACCGTGGAAAATGTTCAGAAACAGTTTTTTGAGAATTTTGTGTAACCGTTTCAAACTTAGAAAATCACTGCATAGTTATGAAGCTAGATTAAAATATTTTAATCTAGACTCACTTGAAATGCGCCGTAAATTAATTGATCTAATATACATGTATAAAGTTGTAAATCATCATATTCATACTAAACTGTTGTCCAGGTTTTCACTATACTGTAATCCTTGTAGGACTAGAAATGTAAGGACTTTCTTTGTTCCAACTTCTCGCTTGTGGACATCACATAATGCACCAGTTAATAGATTATCTCGTTCATATAATGACTTAGCAAATATCAATAACTGTATTGATATTTTTTCTAATAGTCTGTGCAGTTTTCGACGCCTAGTTTTAGACACTCTGCGCCTGTTAGAGCCTTAGCTTATCTTTATGTGCTTCATATTTATGTTTTTTGAAATATGTATCAGTTTCGCTTTATTGTATGTTATACTTATAGTATGTAGGATATAATTTTAGTTTGTGTGTTTTAAATTTATGTTTATTTTATCTCAGTTAACAAGTTACATGCATTTTCCTAAGTCATGATAGTAACATAAAATTATTTATTGTTTTATATAACTCTACATTTATTTAAGTTAAATATCACGTGTTACTATCATAAGTGTTTCCATTTAATTGACGTATATGTTAATAATGATTTACTTATACTAGCGTTATTTTGTAATTATTAATACATGTATGTTGTATGGGAACCAATAAATAAATAAATAAATTGCGCACGTTACCTAGAGACATAAGATGTTAAGTCTCATTTGCCCAGTAATTTCACTAGCTACGGCGCCCTGCAGACCGATACACATTACTGCGTCACGGCAGAAATAGGCGCCGCTGTGGTACCCATAATCTAGCCGGCATCCTGTGCAAAGGAGCCTCCCACTGGTAAATATAATACAAATCCAGGTGCAAGTTGCAGACTACAGCCCAGTTAGCCGAGCCTATTTTTCCCATCGAATACGCGGAAGTCAATAATATGGTAATAATAAAATCCCTTAGCCTTTTTTTCCGGCTTGTAATAAAATCTCTTTGGCTGTAGGAAGATACTAATTGCATTGTCTGGTTGTTTATGATAACATTAAAAAGGTTACATTTCAAAAAAAGGAAATTGGAATCATAGATAATTTATACATCCAGATAGACTGTGACAGCTGTGAGAACGTCGAAAAAAATAAAATCTATTTTGATCAATTCAGGTTGCCTAGCAGCAAGAGACTCTATCTAGACGTACGAGTATAAATGATCTGAGGATTTACATTAATAAAGTATCCAAGAATTGAATATTAATCAGAAATTGAGGTTGACTGTAAGACATACAGATCGCGAGTGCAAAACGTAGCTTGTCACGCACACTAAAGTAATAAGCCTGGCCTGTTTTCATTGGTTGTCTAGACGTAAGATTGGTATAATGTTATTATTGCCAGCCATTTTACCATTGCTTTTCTTTCTGTCAATACGAGTGAATAATAGAAAGAAATTAGATACATTTTAAACATTGCAAAAAGGAAAAAATGCAACGCAAGCAACGAATTATTGCAATGGCAGTAAGAGTAGCACAAAGTTGGTTTACGGTCGTTTTCAATAACCTATCTATCCTTAGTTTAACTTACTAATGGTAGACAAATCTATCATTTTAAGCTTACTTATATTTCAATAACCTATCGACATAAGGCATTGGAATGTAACTATGGATAGATAAGATCTTGTCATTAAACAGCAATGTATCCGTAACCGTAAAGTGTAACATACGCTTCGTATTTTACATTGAAATTAATAAAATACAAAAAAATTACTGATGATATGTTATATGATGATCCTACTGTCTTCCTTATTTCTTGAAGTATTATTTTCACAATGTTTTACTACGCAACCCGCCATTTCAGTTTCAATTATTAGCAAAGTTTAACAGAACATGTGGCACGTCAACGTGACACATTGTTCGAGACTGCATCGAGTACGTCCACTTGGGCGTAGTATTAGTTGTCGCACTTTGCGGATACGTCTGAAGTATCTAGTTGGAGCACAGCGGAGAGCAATCTTTAATCTAAGAATCCAACGTTATTTCAAACGTGTCTCACGGGCATGAATATTTGAAACTCACGGGTGGCTTACTGACGTTTAAAACAACTTTGACATTTCGAAGACACTCAATAGATCGTTGAATCATGACCAGTATCACGTTGAATACTGTTTTGTATTAAAATATTAGGGTTAGTGTAAATAGTAGGTCATTACTAATCAAATTGTTTTGTCCAGGTGTACAGAGGAGGTGAGCACTTCGAAGGTCCTCACTGGTCAGTCGTAGAGAGCGCTCTGTACTGGGTGGACATATCGGGTCAGACATTGTATCGACTGGACGCCGCGTCAGGAAATGTTACGTCGAGAGAGATCGGTAAGAAATCGATACTAAAATCAAATTGGTAATTGTTCGAGCAACCAATCACCTCGCGTAATACGCCCTTACTTGCGTTGCCGTAGTACGCAGTCAGTTAGTATCGGAATACTGGGTGTCGAAATCTCGAGCGATTGCCAAACCCGCGGTCACCTGCAGGGCAAAGCCAAATTGGCTCCGAAGATGCTGGACGTCATTAAAAGAGCAAGGTAACACTACAAGCCGGCCTACATTCTAGCGCTCTACAAAGCGTAGATCCGGGCATATATGCAGTATTGCCGTCATATCTGGTCTGGCGCACCCTAGTATCAGCTCCAACCATTTGACCGCGTGCAACGCAGAGCTGCTCGAATTGTCTTCGCTTCATTGCGTGTCTACTATCGCATTTATCACGGGGTGTGTTCCGAAGAGCTGTTTCACCTGATTCCTGCCGCCAAATTCCACCTTCGCATGACATTCCACAAATTAGGATATCATCCATACCATCAAGATGTTGGCGTGCCTCAACAGTGCGGTTTTCAATGTAGGTACTTTCTTCTACTATGTTTCGGGATCGCGTGCAGATATTAACTTGAGCATCAACTGGTAATCACGTCAGCGGCGGCGTCTTAAAACTCAACATTCTATATTATTTTTTGGAATAGGAGGACAAACGAGCGTACGGGTCACCTGGTGTTAAGTGATCACCGCCGCCCACATTCTCTTGCAACACCAAAGAAATCATAAGAGCGATGCTAGCCTATAAGGAGGGTGTACGCTTTTTTTTAAGGTAACCATGTCGTATCGTGCCGGAAACACCCCACAATGAAGCTCATTCCACAGCTTTGTAGTACGTGGAAAAAAGCTCCTTAAAAACCCTAGGAGGACAGGCACAAATCCAGATGGTGGGGATGATATCCTAACTTGTGGCGTGTCGTGCGAGGGTGGAATTCGGCGGCAGGAATCAGGAATTATATATTATAAATATAGACCTTATAACCCATACAAGCCCGATAAAGGTCGAATACTTGCAGGTACCAAATTTGGAATAGGTCTTAATAACACCCACAGTAGCCAGTACAAATTTATTCAAATAAAAATATTTTGAAGTCCTGAATCTTTGTTTATATTATATATCTCGTCTTACTATAAATATAAAATATAATGTTGTAAGACATAAGTGTTGCACAAATTGACCATAGACTTTGTTTCAGCATACGGCCCCGTGTCCCTGGTAGTGACAGTAAAAGACTACCCTAATCTAGTTCTCCTATCATCACGGGCTGAACTGTACTTCCTTTCATGGGACGCGGAGGAAGGTGACAGCGGCTTGCGACTGCTGACCGCAGTGGACATCGGGAAGCCAGATAATCGCATCAATGATGGCAAAGTCGATTCACAAGGCAGGCTGTGGTTTGGTTAGCATCCCGAATATCTTTTCACGCATAATATACAACTTAGGATAGTTATTTCGATGTTTGTCAAGCCGTATAGCATGACACTCAAACAGCGATGAAATATCCAAGATATAAAAGTAATGTATTGCAAGAAGTACAGCTGAGCAGAATAATGCTTATAATTAATATAACTTTTATAAAGTATAAGCATATCATGTGTCATCCGAGTGCATAAGGATTTATTTAATACGAGCGGACGCCTGCGAGTTGTTCGCGTACATTTTGTATACGTGGCGACCATTGAAACTTGGTTATGATCGTACCAGCATGAGCTTTTGTTATTTTTTCCAATCTACCGGAATAATAATAAGTTAGGTACCTACTCCTAATAAAATGTACGCTATGTGTAAGTTAATTACAAATGTTAATCGCTCTAGTCGTTTCGGAGATTAGCCGAAAAAACAGTCAGACACAAAAATCTTAAAATTTTTATTCTGGGATAAGTACGGTGTATGTAGGAATCAGTTACCTAGGTACTTTGTTTACGGAATCACTACCCCTGTGGAGTCAGAGGGCGACTAACGGCCGTTCCCAATATACTATCTACAGATAGCGATAAATTACTACATTCTACTGTCAGTAATTAGCTGTCCCAATATACCCGATAAGTCATTTTTATCACCTTATATTGGGACGTGTGAATTGCAATTTCCATACAAACTTCTATCGCTGGTAAGCTATACGTCCTCCCATTGACAGACAGCGTGTACGGATAAGGTGAGTTACCGTCGATAAGTTAATTGGGACAGAAAAGACAACGATAGTGACGATTTTTATCTCAAGTAGCCCACAACCGGAGACAGACTTAAGGCCTCATCCACACACAACAAACCAACAAAGCCAAGCTGATACTTTACCGCCTGGTTCAGTAAGTAAAAGTCTCCTATTTCAATCCATTCTGACTAATTTCACACGTTGCTTGCAGGCACTATGGGTAAAGAAGCCGACGGAAATGTCGACGAGAACCAAGGGACACTCTACACGCTGACGAAGGACAACTACATAAACCCTGAAGTAAAGGTCCGCCCGGTGTCCGTCTCAAACGGCATCGCGTGGACGTCTGACGACTCCTACATGTTCTACATCGACTCGCCCACGAGAAACATCGACGTCTTCGATTATGAACTCGATTCTGGAGTGATCCGTAAGTTTTGGTGACAAAGGATATTATTGCTTCGCTGGGCAGCTGGTTTATTTAAGTTAATCTTTAAGCAGAGAAAAGGAAAGAGTACCTAGCAGTAACAGTTATTATAATAGTAATGGCATACGCCAACACACTTAACGCGCGAATTTATGTAGTACGGTGCTCACTGAGTCCGCCAAATGTCGATTCTGTCGACGATAGGATGAAACACCATGTAACGAGTTTAGCGAATGGCAGCCAGCATCCGGGATACCCTTACTACCTGTCTGAAGTCGTTAATGATTCTTCCCCCACGACATTATCAGCATAATAGAAGCAGTTGGTCCGGGGTAGGCAGTATGGATGGGGAAATGATACAACACCTCCGAGAAGGTCCGTATCCGTGGTTTCAATCAGCACAATAATACGGTATATGATGAACACAACATACGTAACAACTAAAGTTTAATTAAGGCGCCTTACTACTTAGAATACAGACCTCTGTAGTACTGCAACATATTTGTATGCTTTGCAAATAAGCATAAACCTCAGAACTTAGACTAATACGTGATTTCCATCGCTATTACTAAACCCAATACTATTATAGTATCATCATCATCATCAGCCGGAAAACGTCCACTGCTGGACTAAGGCCTCCCCCAAAAATTTCCACGACGATCGGTCCTGCGCTGCCCTCATCCAACGTATTCCGGCGATCTTGACCAGATCGCCGGTCCATCTTGTGGGGGCCTGCCAATACTGCGTCTTCCGGTACGTGGTCGCCATTCGAGGACTTTACTATTATAGTATATGTATACTATATTAAGATTTTGCCTATGAAGTAGCTCATACATCGAAGAGGACAGTCAGGAGCACAACGTTAGGTAAACTAAATAAATGTCTCTGTGTCAAAAGTCACACTGCATGTGCTGCGTGCACCTCCCGTAAGATATCGCATCATCAGTATGCTATTTTAACAATATAATTTCAGGTAACCGAAGAACACTGTTCAGCTTCAAGGCCAATAATATCACTGGTGTGCCAGATGGTATGACAATAGATTGCGAGGGTAATCTTTGGATCGCTTGCTTTAATGGAGGGAAGGTAATTAGAAACCTAGCATTTACAAAACAATGTTAAAAGTGTAAGTTTATAAATAAAAATCTATTAAAACTACTGAGTTAAGACAGTTAAAATAAGCGATATTGTCATAATGCAATACATATTTCATAATATAGTTCACTATTATACTGGGTGGCCGAGAAGTTGACGTCCAAAGCTAAAATTTGAATTTGGCTCATTTTATTGGCCAATGTTCTGGGAAGTTTTTAAAAATAGTTAGAAGTCATAGGTCCCCATTTATTTATTTTTAATACCTGAACATTTTCATGAATTTAGCTGGAGCAGTTATCTTGAACTTACGACTCAATTCTAAACTAGTTCCGCATTGTCTAAACTATTCATAGTTTCTTATGTGGTTATTGCAACTGTAGTTAATAATTATCAACAATAAAATTAACTAAAAGTGTTCAAAAAATTTAAAAAAAAGTCCTAAACCACAATTAGGTGAGAAAAGCGGATAAAAGGGGAAAAAAATTATTATCTCCTAAACTACGCAAAATCGTAGAACATACATGGGGGTGTTTCGGATACTCATCACCATGAGGCTTTAAAATTTTATCTTTGTACATAAACTTCTGGGCCACCCTGTATTCATCTCATATGAAAATTTTAAAACTATTTAAGCTTACAAGACCTAGCCACAAATACACAAGGCAACTCAAGTCATTGTGTGGCATTCATTATTCAGTGTTGAAAGAACTCTCTATAGAACAACTATAGAATAGGCTTCTCAGGGTGATATATCCAGGTGGATACAACATGGGTGATTGTGACTTGCGATTCTTCTGGTGTTGCAAGAAGTATGATGAGTGACAGATAGCACTTAGCATCTAAATTCAAATCGAGGGTTCCGCCCGGCGGTAAAAGCCCATAATTAACAATGCCCTTCTAATAACTACACATACAGCATCACCTTATTGCGAGTTAACCCGGTTTAGCCACTGTCTGTGAACGAATAGACTTTTAACACAACCTTTTTCATAACCAGTTATGAAAAGTAAGTTTGTTGGTTGAAAGAAAAACAAATTAAATATAACGAAAAAAGAACATTTTATTTATATTTTTCTTTTTTTGAAATGTAGTTGAATGTTATCATAACCAGCTAGATACAAATAGTACATAATAGCCAAAGAGATGTATAAACATAATATATGCAAGAAGACTGTTTCCCCAACATAATATATAACAAAACTATAGTATATTTTATAATATTTTTATTTCGATAGGTAATTAAAGTAGATTCGAGAGGAGGAAAACTTCTCGAGCAACACAAGCTGCCTGCAAGTAAAGTGACATCAGTGGTTTGGGGTGGAAACGACTTATCAACACTGTTCGTGACAACAAGCCGAAGGGACCTTAACAGTGTACAACTAGCACAAGAACCAGAAGCTGGCTCACTGTTCGCTATTGAAGGCACAGGAGTTAAAGGATTACCAAGCAACCAGTTTGTTTATCCAAACGCTGACAAATATTGAGAAATAAAAAAATAGTTTTGTCGTATGTTAATAATTTTAAATTATATATTACATTGTTTATCATTTCCAGAGTAATAGACATCCCAGATATTGTAATTTATTTAATTTGTAATATTTTTAAAAAGTGTTTTATATAATTAAATTATATTCTATTGTATTTTCGTCTAATCATTGAAAATATTTATTTCTCTCTTTAATTTTTAAGAGCACATTAATAACTTGAAAAAAGTTACAACATTATCAATTTAATAAAAAACGTTAATGATAACATTTTCACATCTGAATAATTAAAATTAAAGTAAGTATTTCAGCTTGCCTAAGTGAGCTTTGCACAACCTTATACCTGCTGAAGTTCCCCACCCAAATTCCTTTAAATGTCTCCTCTCCCTAGTTTTTACTCCGTTTGTAAATATTTTGTGTAAATATATTAAAAAGAATAAGATAAAGTTGTAGCTAACTGCTGTTAGCTAAAATATCTGTAAAGTAACTGTATATTTGTTTCAGGTATAAAATAAGAAAATAAAACTTGTTTCAATCTTTAGCACCGGTCACTACCAATCAAATTAGAATACAAAAATACTCTAAGCTTGGTGGTCTACTTTAACATGACATTGGCAAACTTGTGGTATACCTTCCACAGGAGCCATAGTAGGAAGAATAGGATAGAATAGCCTAAGTGTGCCCACAGTAGGGCTTTATAAGGCCAAACACAAATTTATTCAGAGACACAACATAGATAGCAAAGCACACAATCTTTTCACGATGAACTTTATATTTTTATATATATGCCCAATAAACAAAATAACTTACATGAGGGATTTTCTCTAAAACCATAATATTTTTGTTTTATTGCCTACATAATATGACTACAGAAATTATTTTTTATTAAGTGCAGAAGATTTATAAGCTTATTAAGACATAGTTTTTACTTTTTGTCTGCTTTGGTGCTATTTGGTGTTGCGGAATTTGGTGGACTGTATGTGCTGGTTCAAATTAAGAAAGTAGGAAATAAGTATTTACTTAAATTAGGATTATAATGTAATATGGCGGAAGGAAGGCAACATACCTACCTTGTTTGATGAGCTCTTTCTGTCTCCAGCTGATCTCCAAGTAGTTAACACTATGACTAAAACTTGACGCATACACAGGTATTTAATTATTTTATAAAGTTAGTGCGGTGATTGCGCGATTCCAATATAATGCGTGCGGCGGTGTCACTCAGCGGCACTTCTAAAGCAATAATGATCGTCCTTCGATTCACCTCGCGTAATTAGCGGATTTGAAGGCTTTTGCGAATGACTAGTGCCATCTCTGTGGCCTTGTACGCTGCCATTAGGAAATGGAATATAGAAGTGGTAAAGAGTATACTGAAGGAGGAGTAGGATAATAGGAAATAAATATTTATTTTAATAAAATACGGATACAAATGAGCATGTAAATCATCTGATGGTAAATGGCAATGCCAAGATACTCTCTACCAAAACCAGTGGAATTAAAGGAGTGTTGCCAGTTTTTGATGGCTCCATATGTAATTCTAATGAATAAGTGTTGGCGGTTTTTGATGGCTCCATATGTAATTCTAATGAATAGAGGTAGTTCAGCTTTAGTGGAGCAAGTGAAGCTGAGAGATAATCTAATTTATAATTAAGTTAAATATAACTTTACTTCCTATTCATTTCTATTACAAAAATACTTAAAATCATCACATTCTGGTGGAACTGACTACTTACAAAATTGCATTTTGCAATTATTGTAAGACAGAAACGAATTAAGATCTGGAATGATAGTTAAAAACAAATTTATTTGTAATAATTTGACAAAACTAATACTAACAACAAGTGAAAATGATGACAAATGCAAAAGTGCAGCCCAGCTAACAACACCCTTCTCCGGACACAGAAAGTAATGAAATGTACTAGTAGAAAGAAATTGTTATGACTTTCTTTATATGGCCCCTTTAATTTTTTCTTAGGGCTACTAAAACAGGCTATTTTCATTCATTGTGATAATATAATGTTACTCCCTTTTCCTAACAGTACAAAATCATTGTTTTGTATGATCATTGATTTTTATTCGTGAATTAATAGATTGCCTTTTAAATAAAATAAAATTGTAACTGTGTATTTACATTACATTTTGTGCAAAAGTTACATTTTTAGTTTAGTTAACCCAAAGTTTTTGTGATCTTCGAGGGCACGTACTGAAGTTGTTTAAATGTGTAACACTCATGTTAATTGTAGGAAATACTAATAGATTTCAATCTACCATTTTAGAAAGGTCACAGAGTTAAGTATGTATGAACTCAAGAGTGAATAAAAAATTAGATACTTAAATAAACAAATATTTTATTGCATTAAGTAATTCCAAATATATTATTACTCACTGGAAGCCGAAGAAATGGGGGATCGGTGGCATTTTTCCCCAATTTGTTCTCCTGGTACTGTATGAGCTGAATCACCAACTGCGCCAATCCCTCTTTAGTTGGTGGATCTGTCTGGACATGCTGAAATGAATTTGATGAAACATAATTAATTATTCTTTAAATGGTAAACACCAAATTTAATCTCAGGTCGGAATTCAAATGGGTGGTAGTTATTTAAAATCCTATCTTGAATATATGAATTCGAATTTCAATATATAAGATTCTTTAACATATTTTAAATTAACCTTTACCATCATACAATCAGACACAACTGAAATGATATTTTCATAATTCTTAAAGTTAATGATACAAATTTTGGAACCATAACAAATGTACGTAAGTAGTGTTAGGATCAACGAGGAACTACAACAAGTGCCTTAAGCGAAACGAAATTCTGACACTGTAAATTGTTAAGAAATTCAAAAACGTAAAATATGTAAATATTCTCATTAGAGAAAAATTCGACCTGAACCTTTAACAAACATTTTAAACACATTTGCTATAAAGTTATGAGACTGATTGCAGATAAACAAATAACAATAAAAAAGGATCAAACAGCATTCGGAAATTGAAATCACTTCTGACTAAGAATGATATTACTTTCACTCTTATAAAATGATTATTATAAATAGGATGTAAATGTACTTCAAAATATTAGTAATACATAAAGTGAACATCTCACCCTGAAATGAAAACCTTGAAATTACTTCTATACTATAGTAGTAAATAGAGGTTTGTTATACTACCTGCCCCTGGTAGGCAGAGATAATAATCTGAGACATTTTCAGCTGTATTTCGTTGTAGTGTATTTTACGATTTTCACAATCACATCACAATAATTAAGGATTAACATAATATATTCATTATTTAGATAACAAAACAATAAATATTATTAATTAAAAAGAAATTTTTCCATCAAAGAGCTCTCTTTCTAATGAATGCTGAAGGCCTAGAGCAAACATAAATAATTGACTAGAATGCAGAATAAGACTTTACTAGATTTTATGTATGAAAATGATTGCCTGTACCTGAGGAATAAACTTAAAATTACCTTTTTACAGTTCTTTTGCAGCCAAACACGAATTTGATCGAATTGGGCTAAGCTTTCCGGCGATTGAAAGAATTCCACATTTGGGCCTCCGTCTTTTTTAGGACCCAAAGTAGTCATTTTTACAAATAAAACCACGAATTTCACAAAGTCACTGAATAGCTTTAGCTATTTACTGGTTTACTTCGTTCACTCGGAAGGTTGCCACAAATTGAAAACTATTAATATGCTCACTATGCAGATGCACTCAAAATCTAAATTCTAAAACAAAATCCACAACATGCAAGCATTTAGCATCGGCATTCGGCATCAAACAAGTTTCAGTTTGACAAGTGACATTTGACAATAATTTTTTTTGGGCTTAGGCCTGGTATACCTTTAGGCCTTTAAATTTGACAATATATATGTCATTGGGACAACATGCCCTATGTTGTCCCAAAGTTGAAGTTTTGGCGGTATAAACATTTTTAACTTTCGACGCTAGAAGTATATTTCCATGTGACCATATAATTATGTTTCTCTCACGCAGGATGAAGCGGAATGGAGGCGCTATGTGCATTTCGAGATTTCGATGCGGCTATTTTTGCAGTTTTTTTTATGGTGGTAGGCTATCAGGGGGAGCTACAGCAACCTGCTAATTTAACCTACTTTTTGTTGCTCAGGATTGACACTATCGATTAAATTTCATCGATATTTCCAGTTCCCAACTGCTTATATTAAAGTTTAAACTGAATCCATGCATATATGTAAAGGAAAATATCATATTATTCAACTTCACTCTTGATATTTTATTATTCACAATTTTTCCGCTCTGATCATAATAATATCGTAAACATACTTATAATTTATAACGAGGACTCCTACTTCCGGGTTCCAAACTATATTCACTACATTATTTACGCCTGGCAAGCTTATACTATATAGGTATTATTGCATAAGTGTAGAAACAACTATGCATTGTGATAATCAGTCTAAATTTCTTTGTTACTAGTATACTAGGGCGGATTCAAGTATGGCACACACTGGCTGCTACTGTCGCTCCACGCAATGACAATTCGCGGTAAAATCAGCAGATATTTCTAATGAAACGCGCGGTAATGGCCATTTAGACGCATGCCAGACATCGACGTTAAACATAAATATTGGGTAAAATTTCGTATTTTGACGAGATGTTCGTTGGTGAAATTTTATATAAGCCTGAACAACTCCTCTGAACATTCCCCATGATATTATATGCTGTAGAAGATGCAGAGATACTCTAGATTCTACGCAAAGCCAAATAATCAAGCCTATCCTATATACGCGATTAATTTCACAGCCTTGCGTTCTGTTCCATTAACTTAATAATGCGCATTGGCGTTTTTCATTTTTGGACTCATCCTATTATTTTTTTTGCCAGTCTGCAACAGTAGTATATTAAATCAATAGTGATTAAAATATCTTCACGTTGTATGTTTACTTAGCAACAAACTTATCATGAAGATATTTGTAATGTGTCGCTATTTTGATCGGTATCGATACATTTCCAGCATTAGGCATTAGTTACCCAACACTTACAATGCATGTTTACATTTCACACTGACACAAGTAATCAGATTTTGGCTTCGCTCGATGATTTGCATTGCCAATCTACTAACGTCAGTGGGTTAATATACCTACCAATGAACGGTCGGAATGGTCAATACCTGACATACATTTATTATAAATCGAGATTTCCAGCGGTTTATACGGGTTAATATTTACATTGACCATGTCTATTCAGATTGGTAAGTAACATATTTTGTAATTATGATGTGTATCGGTTCGTCATGCTCACTAAAATGGTAATGGTAATCACGACCATCATGTTCACGAAGAATCCTCACACAAACAATGAATTCAAGCTCTAAAAGTTGATGCATACAATATAGGAATTTTTTTACAGCTTATTCTTTATTACTTACAGCCATTGTAAAATGCTCTTTTGGGTAAAAAGAGTTGATCGTTAAGTTTCTTGTTTGTTCTTCTCACCAGCTCCAGTAATTTGAAAGAAATATTTATAGTAACAATAACAAATATTTATTTATTACAACAAAATACAAAATATACAATATCTGTGTTGGGGTCTCCTTTTAAGCAAAGAGTTGCCTGTAGTAGCAAAAACATAATAATATGATGTAATAATAAACAAGTTGACCTTAACATAAATATAATTAATTAACTAAGGGAAAGAAAACTACTAACAATATTAACATGATAGTGACGATTCAAAAGCTTAGTTTAAGCCTAATTGAATAAAGTTAATTTGGCTTTGACTTTTAGGATGGTTGAGTGTGGTAATCATGTGTATAGGTCTTTTATGCCCATATTTGTGTGCCGTTTGGCATGTGTTGTTGAAATTATTTCTTTATCTTTCCTGTATAATGTATTCGGGAGTACTCTGCGAACATGTATCTTTAAATGTAGCTTTAAATTATCTAAAAGTAACCAGGGACAAAGTTTCTTTCAATTTCAGATATTTTTAAATAAAATAGTATTTTAAATTAGTTATTGAACCAATAAAATAAACTACAGCTTATAACATCGTCAAGATGACGACAACCTTCCTAGAAATATAGGTGAACAGGCGTTTAAAGTAAAAGTAAAAACTTTAATAACAACTTAAAAGAGGTATGGACGTGACGAGATACTTTCATTATCTAACTGTAAAGAATCTTATAAATAATAAATTTCTAAAATCCGTGCCTGGAAAAGTAGTAACTAGCTGGTTTGAGAAGAAACCCAGTATAACTAAAAGTAGGTGCTGCCAGCAGTACGTATAGATATATCTTTATTTATTATCTCGAAGTAAGAGTTGTCCCTTAGGATTGCCGATGATATCACCATCTCCGTAAATCAATTGACCTCGAAGATATGTCTTTTTTACCACTCCTCGCAGCTCCTTGCCAATATAAGGTGTTAGCTGAAAAATCAGAAAAGCGTAATTATTATTATTATTATTCTCAATAAACAATTAACATTTGTCGTTTTGAAATCGTTTCACTTGAATACCAGTTTCTAATAATTTTAACCACAGCTTTGCATAAATTCTCCCAAGAGGTTATTTTTGTTTCTAGATTCAATATTTTGGAATAGATTATTTAGTATGCTGATTATATATTTAGTACTTTTTTTTAATTAAAATTAACGTTTGATTTCTTAGGCATTATGCCACGCCATCATTTAACCCGAGATGTAATGTTACGTGGTACATGAAGCAAATAATATCAAGTCATAATAATAAATAAAAATAAAAAGCAATGAGATAAAAACGACTTCGCGGCAAATCGAGGTCAGGCGGCGAACGCAACACAAGGAGACTGTCAGCACTCAAACTGCCAGGAGGAGACTTCACAAGGGGGGTTTACATTTTCATAGGCCATTTCGGGCCGCAGCGCTTCGGTATGACAATCGTGCTTGGCAGTAAAAGGGGACACGCACCTACAATGGTCGGAATATGAGTGGCCACGTGTCTTATTTTCGGATGAATCCAGTTTGGATTTTACCCCGATACAAGATAGAGGATACGTGTGTGGTGTGATTCTGGACTTTATGAATACTTCATTCGGTTGCGTTTCTTCAGGAAGTTCATCCCTATCATGGGGGAACAACCATGACCAAAATTCTCATAGGCGGGAGAACTGATCTAGTTTTAATGCGGGCAACAAGACTATTGTTTGCAACAAATGTGGGAGGATTTTATCCTCATGGAAGAAACGCTGTAGGTTTGGTGACGTATTCATATTCAAATATTTTTATTCAAAATAGGATGTGAAATCACTTATTGAAAGTAAAAAAAAAAACTACCACCCATTCCAAAATGAATGCGTCAGGCCTGAGGAGAATGGGCGCAACAAACTCAGCTATGTTTTCCGCGAACAAAACAACGTAGTCGACCGACCTCCACAGTCTTCCGACATGAATCTCATTGAGAATAACTGTGATTTAGTCGGAAGAATGGCATTTGAACAACTTCCCCAAAATTATTAACACAGAGGAAGATCTTTTCGTCATTTTTCGCGGACATGATTCCACAGGCCAAAATAGAATAGATAACCGCATGTGCACGCTGTTCGCCATCTTTGACCACAGATACAGAGAGAGAGAGGGTGAGATACAGAGCACAACAACGATACAAGCTGAAGTTTACAAGGTGTACCGAATGATTTTGTTTAATATGTTGAATAAATGGATGAAAATTTCGTTCCCGTTTTCATAGGAAATAAATAAATTGTAAAGTAGTTTTATTGATGAATAATGAAGTAGATGAAATCATTTTATATGTATAGTGCCGCGTCTATCTTTGCCGATAAATTTAGATAATTTTAATAATATTTAAAAAACCTAAGCATTCAAATGATAACTTTTACACAAACATCTAATACCAAAGCTACGTACTACGTACCTACGTGTTGTAGCCAGCAAAAGTATTTTCCAGTGGTTATTTAATTTATAATTACTCACGAGGATTAAATACTTCTAAAAATAGATAAATATGTATTGGTATTATATACATTCTACAGACTGAATTGTAGAAAATTTGCTTATACCTTCTCAACAATTCACAATTTATTCAAAAAATATACTGTTGCTTGGTACGGTATGATACCGATGATGATATGTAGTCGAATTTGAATTTGTGTTTCCAAGACGATACGACATGGGTCCCTGGCCTTCCTTTCAAAAAAGCCCGAACATATTTCTAGGCCAACAAAGCCCCTGTTAGACCTCTGCAGGAGAATTAGGGTTATCACTTCACATCAGGAACCCGTAGCACTCTGTACATTTGCCCTTAATTTCCACCAAAAAGACATTGCTACAAAATTCACTAAGGCACTAGCAATGCCTATCTTTAGAAATTTACGATATTAAAGGTAGATTACCATACAACATGTTATCTATTAACAATTTTTTACGAATGTCAACAAACCTTATTTTTGTGACGAATAATATTTTTCGTCACAATAAAAGTTTCGTTCGGATTGAAAAATATAAGATCGGCATCATGACCAACGGCAATGGCACCTTTCTGCTTCTCCAGGCCGATCAGATTAGCGGGACCACCGCACAGGTACTTGCATATTGTCCTCAGATCGAGCCCTCGGGAATATGCTTGTGTCCAAAACAAAGAAAGACCTGAAACGAATAATAAAATTGTCATTTATAACGCCTCAGTTCAATAAACGTCCAAGGCATAACTCGCTTCTGACCGGAACTTCGCTTAAATGACAATACCTTATGCACATATTATTCGCACTTTGTGTGTTAAAATACCAATATTCAAATTTAAATATTTTTATTCAAAATAGAATATAAAATCATTTATTGAAAGTCAAAAACTACCACCCATTCCAAAAGGTATGCCTCGGATCTGAGAAGAACGGGCGCTACCACAGACATAGATCCAAGAATCGAAGTACATACACTCGCGGCATCTATTTGGATCCATGTCTGTGGGGCAACAAACACGGACATCTATTTTTTTTTGTAAAATCAATTTTTTTAACCATAACAATGTAATCAATGTGTTGAAATGTAATCGTACAATAAAATTTATTATTTAATAGCCTGTGGGCAAGGCATAAAAGGCATTTATTTTCTCAAAATTGTTTCCTTTAGAACTCTTTTTGATGTCATTTCTAATAACTGCTAGATACTACTACCGCTTCGGAAAAAAATGGCGCTCTGAGAGAGAAGAAGCGGCGCAAGAAACTCTCCCAGCATTTTTTTTTGTGTTTTTTTGCGCTCTTTTCAATAAAAATATACAATATTGTACAGTCATTTCTATCGCTATAAAATAATCACAATCTAGTCCCAGGCTGTCCGATCATTTAGATATTCAGCAGTGGAGTAATAGGATTTACGACAGAGCCATTTTTTTATGGGCGGTCGCCCACTGCCCATTCCCAATAAGTGGTATCATTAAAAAAGTCATTTATGTTATAGTAGCAAAGAATCAATGAAGAGTATGATTGATTTTAATTGTTCCCCTATGATAGGGATGAACTTCCTGAGGACCGTATGAAGTGTTCATGAAGTCCAGATACGCAATGGCTTAAAACCGCCGCACAGCCGGCAATCGCTATCCTCGTCTGACAAATGATGTTACGCGCTATCTCTCTTTCACTCTACCTAAAATATTTATCATCTTTAACAGCCAGCAACCCTTATTTGTGGCCAGATTTAATTAGGAAACCATATATGATAATTAAAAGAAAAAAAATAGCTTCAATTTGATATATAATTAATAAATATACGTTATGAACGTATAAATGTATCGAAATCATATCTGTTTACACCTGGCTGCGAAGAGGTGCGGCCAGGTGCGCAATGGCAACCGTGATTTTTTAAAATCATCATGTAAATTGCCGTGATGTAGACGATATGTTATTTTAAAAACAAGTGAACGAAATTTTTTCCCAAAAATCAATTAAAAATATTAGCGGCCAAATTATGATAGGAAACTTGGTAGATATATATTCTCCTAATTATAAATATACATAAATATTTTTGTTTTTAGCAAATAACCGATGAGCGCACTAATCCTGCAGTCGGACTGCGTACTAAGAAGCACGCAACACACGTATCCTTTTTGTGTAAGGGTAAAATCGAAACCTGAAATCATCGATGTGTGATGATAGATATCAAAAATTATGACATTGAAATTGCCAGCATAAAAATATTGATGAAAATCTCACAGTTTTGTGCTGTAGTGGATTTCCGTTTTTTCATATTAGGAACGTTGATTTCAGAATTATTATTATAACATACCAAATTGAACCGAAGAAATACCGCCCCATGCTTCCAGGTTGTTGGTTCCCTTTAGTTCTGGAGTGCAGGGCGAATGATCCGACACCACCAAATCGAGTTTATCGTCCAGCAAATACTCCCATAGCTTTTCCTGAATTCAAAATTCTCACGTGAATACAAATATATAATATTTAGATCATCTCATCTTATGTGTGAATTACAAGATAAATATTAACAGTTAATACTTAAATTCAAGCCACCAAGAAGGTGGAATTTCAGCCTGAGAAACAATGATACATCGAAAATATTAGAAGTAAATTTTGATAATATTTAGGTAAATTCTTTCAAATCATATGATATGTAGGTAGTAATAAAATAAGGATAACTAAAAAGTTACCTTACTTGAAGTCCATATTTTTTTTATAAAAATTATTCCCAGTAGATATTGTTATATGTTAAAAATTGTTTAATGTTATAAAAACAAAAGGTAAGTGCTATTTAGCACCTTATTCTCCTTTTCTCGAATCGGCGGCGCGCACTTATATTCGCTGTGACCATTTGGGATTTCTTCAGCAGTCAGCGACAGGTAGTGGTGACAAGTCTCCGCAGTGACTCCGCCTCTCCAGGCCGGATTCCCGGCAGCCAGTCGAGTAGCTCTAGCCTGCGCGAGAAGCGGCACCACGCTCGCAGAGGACACGTGCACGATATGGACTCTCACCCTGGTAACAAAAGTACAATCGTGCAATCATGCAGACCACTCCCAGAGAGGGAAAGTGTACGGTCCCTCCGTTTACCAAAGTTTTGACACATTTCCCGGATTGATCCACTCTCAATCGTTGACAGTTAGGTCTAGGTTGACTTTTCTCAATACTTCCAATCATATTTTCACTATAAATATTTTGTGTATTGAATTACATTTTAATGAACTACTGTTCAAAGGATATTTAAAAGCAGAAAATTACGGAATATAACATTATCATGCCCAAGTTCACTACGATTCACAAAAGCCAAATTATAATATAAGCAAAATTAAATTATCTTATTTTTTTTTGAAACACAAATTACACGTATTTTTTTTATAAATTTTACAAGGTTTCAGTTTCTGTACTACCTACACCATTTTGTAATGCTAGTCTTACATTTCGTAAATGGCTTTCTGTATTTATGGTTTTATTAGTTATATTCAATGTTATATATTTTTATAGTTTTGAAGCTTGAGCATCAAATTGTTTAGAGGCAAATTTAGTTCTTATGACTCTAGATTAAATTACAGAATTTTGGTTACGTTTATGTTTTAAATAGAAGTAGTATATAGTTTTACTTTTACGCGCCTTCCGGATAAGTAGTCCGCATCATGAAATATTTTTTTCCGTTCAATACTTAAAGTTGAGTTTACAAACGCCACCTTAACTCTTTCCTATTCAATGTAGAAAGATTGATTGAATCACAGTACGTGACCCTTTATAGAAAATTTTATATAATTTGATTTTGTTAGATTAAGAGTAAACGAATTAATTTTAAGCTAGTTATGTACTAAGAGCAGTCCTTTCTCGTGGGTATACCGTGGGTCCAAGAACACTCCCCTGAGGAATGCCGTAAGATTCAGCATAAACTAACAAAACTAAAAATTTAATTATTAATTTTAAGAAAATGGTAAGAGTATCCGCACATCGAAAAGTGACGGACAACACGCATCTATTGTTTATGACACTGCGAACTACAGTTCGCAATAATTAGATTATAGTGAAGCTTTATCGAATACAAGAAGTTCCAAGTAAGTAGTATCAAAGATAAGCAGGATTGACTGCCTTTAAGCATATGGTACATGCCTACTGTGGAGGTACTTGAGGTAATATGACGGGTCTAAGCGATCGAGATGTCTGCAGTCAAGTAAACCAAATCAGGAACAGTATGGCTGATCACATCACCAGGTTCCGGCGGTGTTCCAGCCCATGGGGATTATGACTTTTATTTCCGATTAATTAATACAAGGTTTTAATATGCAATATTAACTCACTTGGTCGTCTCCACAAAGTTATTTATCAATGATACTGCATCTAATTCCATGTTGGGTGGTCGAGATTCTAAATATGTATAGTAATCTTCTGGATCTGCAATTAAAACATTAAAAATTATGAACGTAAGAGCGTAATTACTTCGTCCTATGCAATCATTCAATATTGCAAGTCAGGTCAGCTCAATAGCTGACCTGACTTGCAATATTGAACCGCAATACTAAAATAGTGATCATGTTGTGATTATTACCTGACCAATGATCCTCATGCATTCATTGGCTTTCGGAGTTGTTTGTGTTCGAATGTTGTCGTGAGGTATATCGTCTTAAGCCTTAAAGGAATCTCAATACGTACAATCATACGATATGAGAGGGTCAGAATAAAGCAGAGTAATTTTGGCTATCGTATTAGGTACAATTCATTCAACACAAAACCTCATCTCGATGCATTTATATATTACTAGCTGACCCGGCAAACGTTGTTTTGCCATATAAAGTATAATTCACGCGATAGTTTTATAAATAATAGCCAATGTGTTATTCTGGTGTGTAAGCTATATTACTGTAAAGTTTCATCAAAATCCATTCAGTAGTTTTTGCGTTAAAGAATTTCAAACATACATCCAGACATACAAACTTTCACATTTATAATATTAATAGGATATGGGGGCTACTATGCTACAGATGGACATAGATACATTCATGAAACCACCTAAATTTATGACATAACTGGCGACGATGATTTTGAAAAAGTTGACTTTAGATTTATAATAATTAAATATTAGAATTTTTCAATCTGTATGTTACAGAATTATGCAAAAAAATAGCAAAAACATATTGTCAAAATTTGTATGGCAAGAAACTCATTGACACTATTAATTAATCATTTAACAGCTTCATAATTTTACTAATTTTAGTACAATCGTTGTAAAGTGAAAAAACAAAATTATTCAAACGTTTAAACGTAACTTATTATAAAAACAAAGCTAGCACAACTAAGCCGGCCACGACAAGTAAACCAAATACCTAACAAGTGTTATTTATTATTTAACGCTCGCGAAACATTCTCTATAAGAAATCTCCATTTGTCGGCCCTTACTCCTTTTATCATCAAGGCTTGAAATACACACTTATTGTTGGTAAGATCGTGGACTGAAATCAATGACGTTCTTTATACATATGGACATATCATTCGCAGTCTGATAGCGGGACGGTAAAAGTGTGCTTAAAGACAATGTAAGTACACTTTACTCCTCAGTCGTGTCAATCGATAAGTCTAAGTGTGCTATAAAAAGTGCTTAAAAAATACGTTAACGATGCAAAAAAAGATGTTGTGACTTTTCACCAGTAAGTTTATTTATATAAGATTGGTTTGCAAATAGCGTAAATAATTTAGTAAAACGAAATATTATATCATAAAAATATATGGTAAAATTATTGGCAAGTGTTCCGTATCCCTTACGCTCCCGCTTGTCAGAATGAGACAGATGAAAGGACACGTCCAGCACACAGTCAGGAATGAAAACTATAGAGTCGCTCATTTTTTAAAGGCCCAGTGAACAATGATAAGCAATATTGTATTTTATGTACAGAAAGTCATTGCTAATGAATTTGAACGGCTTACAAGAACGTGAACAATTACAAACTATTGCTATTTACACGGTATCACAAAAGTATCGTTACTGACTTTAATTATGTCATTTCATTTCACTAATACGTCCTGGACTTTAAATAAAGGACTCTTACAATGTTTCAAGGGTCGCGTATGTCTCACTGCTTTCTACACTTAGCGCCTGAAATATTTTGATAGCAAATTTGTTTTCTCGCGTCACACGGAATACCTACTGTTTATTTTTTGTTATAGAATGTGAATATTTTGTTATTTATTTGTCTTTGCTACTGTAACTTTAAGAGCACGGAGTCTTATGTGGTCAGAGCCGGAGTCGCACATTTTTGATTATTTACCAACTGCTGTGATTGATAACTATGTTTAGTAAGTCTTTATTAAAAAATTTGATACAGTGTTCACATAATGTACTTTAACTATCTTATTAATAAACGCAATGTAAAGTTAGGTACTCCAAGTTTAAAATTACTTCTCCCTGTCATGTAATTGTGTAGTGACAAAGGTAAAGATAGAGACAAAAAGTTTAAATCTCAAATTAAATCTCTTCTCTTCCATTAAAAAGGTTATTTCTCTAAACCTCCTCAAGAAAGTAGAAACATTTAAGTATGTCATGCTGGGACAATGACTTATTTGCTTCTTCTTCTTATTCTCCTCACCTATGACAAAGTGGTGGTCCATTTCAACATTTACCACCACCACTACAATAAGGCCTTGCTATTCATTAGTGTAATTTGCCAACCTATATGAACCAATGTCTTTGGATTCGGAGCCAGAAGTGTTCACCTGATAATTCAACTGAGCCCTGTGCTAATCTCTTGGTGGATGGGAAAAAAAGAACACACAACTTACTTCCTGCTTACCTTGTTTTTTTATTTTTCTTTTGGATGGAGCGTTATCTTCCATCTCCGCGTGGAACTGAAACGTTATTATATATAAATAAATAAATTTCTTTAAAATTAAGTTATCAAATTAAAAAATGTCACTCAAGGTGGAAAGATAACGTCATAACGATCGTAAATCCTTATGATCTAGTTATCAGTAAATATAATTTATATAATTGCGCTTCATAAGCTAATTTGCAAAAAAACGGGCGGTTTTATTTTTATCCGTCCCTTTAGAAAATACAATACCAAAAGAGGTTTTAATCATGTGAGAATAATACTGGCATGCTTATGAAGTGTTGTGGTATATAAAAAAGTTTATTCCAAATTCAAATTTAAGACATAGGTAGTCGGAATTTAACTTAAATTCCAGTTAATTGCGTATCGTGGCGGGAAAAGTTGATAGTTCGTATTAACTCTATCGTTTTTAGATAATTACTGTCGGATTCTCCTATTTCCTTGATATTTTTAAGTCTTGATAATATTTAGCGGTTTTTAAAATGGTTGATGGAACGATAACAGCGAGCAAAATTACAGCGCTACTTGAGGAAGGGTGTCGTCAATGTCTCAGAGGCTAAATGTGAGTCGTTCGACTGTCCAGAGGACTTAGCAACGATATCAAGAGACTGTTACCGTCAATAGAAGGCCTGGGTCTGGAAGAAAACCATGCACAGAAGCTCGAGATGACCGCTTCTTGGTGAACGAAAATCTTATGTCGACCTCAAAAAGACTCTAGAGGAAGTGAGAGGTGTGCAAACCAGCTTGGACTATAAGGAGACACAGGATACAATATATGCAGTCGCCGTCCACTCCATGGCCCGAAATTGTGCGAAGTGGACTCAAGAGAAATAAGTAGAGTATTATTCTCGGATGAAACCAGAATATCACTATATGGTGATGACGAACATCGGTGAGTACTGCGAAGGCACGGGGAACGTTTCGCAGAAGTTTCAAGAGATAGAGGTTCATCGTTTGGATTGACCAGCTCGGAGACCCGAGCTCAATGTCATAGAGCACGTCATTTGGGAAGTTCTAAAACGAAGAGTAAGATTGGTGCAGCAAGCTCCGTAAAAAATCAGAGAGCTAAGGAACGTAATTGCTGCGCAGTGGGAGCGTATTCCACAAGTAACAATTAAGAATGGCATCGATAGCATGCCCGGACGAATATAAGCTGTCAATTTTGCAAGAGGGGGCCACACTCGATATATAAACTTTTACTTTTTATTTTTATGTTAAAAAAGTTTTTAGCCTGCTCTTTTATTTTAATGAACAGATACGCAACTGGCTGTTTAGACCCTGGGATCATTTTATTTCCATCGAAATGTAATGACGAAATTGACAGAAACTACTTTTTGTTCATTTATTTTAAGTATTATGATACAAGCTACTTAGAATCACTACTAATATTTTAAGTGTGAATGTAAGTTTTTTTGTTACGCTTTTACACCGGAGCTACTGAACCGATTTTGATGGAATTTGGTACAGCGATCGACTACAGCTTGGAAAAGCGCATTACATTTTATCTTGGAAAAATACATTGTTCCCGCCGGATTTGTGAAAACTGAAATTCACGTCGATGAGCTATATACTACTATAACAATAGTAGGTTTATTTTGCCATAGCTATCTTCCTCGAAATAAGATTCATATAATAATGTTGGGAACGGGAGCGAAAATAGGAACCGGAACTGCAATTGGACGTGCGATAATCTTTAATTCCAATCTTGCTTATTATTTATAAAATCATTCATTATCAACGCAAATGAAGTCGCGGGAATCAGCTAGTTATGAAATAATTTGATGATGCCATTGAAACAGGTTATTTGCCTAGGTGCCCACTTTTTTGCACCTGTGTCCTGACTTTTCAACATCATTTTCCCCTCGGTCGAGACGATACAATACCAAAAGAGGTTTTAATCATTTGAGATTAATACTGGCACGTTTATGAAGTGTTGTGGTATATAAGAAAGTTTACTTTACCCATTCACTCGAACGTTTTTGAACGTCACTATGAAGCACCGAGGCGATGGCGAGAAAATATTTTCATAAAATTGGCCCCACATGATGGCATTGTAAAACACATCTTGACCGGTTTAAACAGGATAATAAAAAATTAAGTGGTTGGAGGGCGCCCTTTTTTGTGAAGTGACTACATGTAACTAAATATTGCATATATTAATAGAATACTTTTATATAATTACCTTAATCCTAATTTTATCTATTTTTTGGAGAATTAACTTAATGTGTATAAAATCGTTTAGAAAGTATTTTTTTGAAATTAGCAATACTCACGTTTATTAAGGAAAAAAATATAGCAAAAACGAAAACTATAATATACTAGCTAATATATTGACGAAGTCGTCAATCAGGTGTATAGCCGAGTGGTTAGCGATCCTACCTACTAAGCTAGAGGTCCCGGGTTCGAATCCCGGTAGGTGCAAGCATTTATATGATGAATATGGATGTTTGTTTCCGAGTCATGGATGTTTAAATGTATATATGTATGTTTATATGTATGTTTATATGAATTTATGTATGTTTAAGTAAGTATATTGTATTAAATATATCGTTGTCTTGTAACCCATAACACAGGCTATATATGCTTAACTCGGGGCAAGATAATTTGTGTAAAAAAAAAAGTGTGTCAATATTATAGTATATTACTTGCTGACCCAGCAAACGTTGTATTGCAGATATTAAAATCGCGCTACAAAAGTTGATGATGGGTTGAAATAAAAAAAAATTCAAAAGTTTCAAAAAAAATGTCAAAAGTTTCAAAAAAAATGTCAAAATAATTGGCGTGGACCACCCTTAACATTTAGGGGGATGAAAAATAGATATTGTCCGATTCTCAGACCTACCCAATATGCACTCAAAATTTCATGAGAATCGGTCAAGCCGTTTCGAAGGAGTTAAACTACAAACACCGCGACATGAGAATTTTATGTATCAGATTAATACCAAAAAAAATCAATTTAAATAATATAGATATAATTATTTGATCCGAGGTATTAAAAGTTGTGTTGGCTTCATCGTGTTTCATCGCCAAAGTACGCGTCACCATTGGTCACGTCTACTGGTCCGGCGCGTTGTAGAGGCGAAACACGTGTCGAATTGTTTAAAAACAAATATTGGCGGAATTAACACTAAAGAAAACTTAAATCATTTGTATAATTATGGATTTCTGCAAAGTAACGCCTAATTCAATAAGATTGTAAATCTTCAATAATGATTCAATATATAATGTTTAAGACGCTTTTATAATTTACGTACAGCTAAAACGGATCCAGTTCCTTCAAGTT
This sequence comes from Leptidea sinapis, assembly GCF_905404315.1. NCBI lineage: Eukaryota > Metazoa > Arthropoda > Insecta > Lepidoptera > Pieridae > Leptidea > Leptidea sinapis. Next base: position 2,325,662 of record NC_066285.1, on the reverse strand, counting down.
CATGAAAAGCCAACTCCAGGTCAGCTGCACCAACATTGGGGAACTCTTCAACACCACTTGGACACAGGAAGCACTTGAAGCCCACGACACCAGCCTTCACCAGATCGCGCAGCGAATCCTAAAAATATAATAATATACCTACGATTTATTTGTATCTATATAATATGTTGTTAATAAAATATATTTCAAAAGAGCGCATCGCTTTTTAACCGACTTCAAAAAGGTGGAGGTTCTCAATTCGATCGGTAATGGACGGAATGAATATTAGGGACGAAACGAGGAGGACGTTGCAGCTGATGGCAATTGTTACGCCCTGCTGATTACAATGCAGTGACGCTCATGATTCTTGAAAAACCAAAAGTTTCTGAGCGGCACTACAGTTGCACTCATCACCTTGAGACATAAGATGTTAAGTCTCATTTTCTCAGTAATTTCACTAGCTACGGCCCCCTTCAGACCGAAATTCTATAATGAATATACCTTTCTGCTTCACGGCAGAAATAGGCGCCGTTTTGGTAACCATAATCTAGCCGACACCCTGTGCCTGCAGTGGTAAATGTCCTAAGTTGCCTCCTACGACTTCTCCTCCTCCTACTTGGGCCTGGGACTTCCCTATTCTTTTTATGCGCAAGGCAACCCTTATACCCTAACAATAAGCCGTGCAGGCGGGTGGTGCATCCTGCATGTAGACTAAGAAAAATTTGCGGAATATTTCCGCTAAATAGTACCTAATTCGATAGTTATTATTTTAACTCAGGCGCCTCTCGCTCGAATTCTTCGCGAGTACAATAAGTTAAACGATACCAATTCAGAACTTGATATATTCGGTGGTAGGCTGGTCAGGTTTAAAGAAAGTGTTGTTAAACACTTATCTGGTACTCAATCTGCATTTGTCAAATAAGTAGTTTTTTTTTTTCGTCTTCATTGTTTTAATAAGTTAAAGTTATAATTTGTACTTTCATTTTTTATTTTCTTTGTTTTTATTATAGCTTAGATAGTATTAGTTCTATTTTTCAGAAGTTTTTATTTATTTTGTGTAATTTTTATGTTCACCATAATTGTCGTATACTTTAGAACTACTAATTGTAACATTAGATTAAGAAAATTGTATTGTATATGATGTGGTGTGCTTTGATAAATAAATAAATAAACTTATGTGATAATGATATTCGAGTTACGTGTAAGTATTGCAACTTACATAAGCTACAATCCAACCCGCTCTAAAGCGAGAAGCAAAATACAACATACGGACAACATAAGAAATAAAAATGGCTTAGAAGTAACGTTGAATGAGATAGAGCTGTCACGCTCGATTATATGGGCGTAATTGCTCGTTTGGGTAAAGTCGGCTCCAGGCTTTATCAATATTGAACATAAAAAAGTTATGTGTCGTATAGTTAAAACTTAAACACATGGTCGGATTTGGTACTGCCGGACCATCGAATATGGTCCGCTACCAGAAGGTCTACTCGCAAAATCGACAACGATACATTCGGAACGATACGATAATGCTCCGAATATATCGCAACTATCCTACTCTAACAAATGTTCGAATTCCTTATTGTTTATCGTTACCATAGACTAATATTTTCAGTTTTTTACGATGTGAATGAAATATGTTCAAATCTAAACATTATCTGTGCTATGTCGCTGTTAAGTGTCAAAAGTCAAAATATAGGTTAGGCGCTAAGGACCTTGCCAGACACTGCACCACCAATTTGGGATCATTTACACAATGTAAATGTTAAAAAAATATGTAATGAATATAATATGACCATTTTAAATTAAATAAATAATACAAAACTTGCGGATAATAAAATGTAAAAGAAAATTAACTCAACCCTTCTCGTCGACTTCCAATTTCTCAGGCGGCCATTTGCATTATTTCTACGCATTAACGATCAACAAAATGACTTAAATGACTTAGTAGTAAAAAATCCTGTTGAATAGTAAATCACATAATTATTTCAATAATATTTATTAAGTATGTATATTGTATGGCAAATATATCTATACAACTTGAAAGGATAATAGCATCGACAGCCTAAAAGGTGTCGTTGAGATTATCGTAAAAGTGACGTTTGATTATGTGTGAAATTCGAATATTCGTCTCTGACATTTTCAACTAAGAGAAGGGCTAGACCGATAATATCCAAAAATTTTTCGTTCCGTTTAATCATCGTTTCGACATTGAATACGATGTAACTAAGAGTAGGGGATTCGACACGACTAATGCCACGATATATCGAATATCGATTTTAGGAGTAGGAGTAGGAGGCCCCCAGACCGCCTCCGATGGTTGGGCCGTACCAAATTCGATCATGTATTTAAGGGCATAAAATAAAAGGCATTTGTACTGTTCCATTTTTAATATACTAGATACTACTACCGCTTTGGAAACAAATGGCGCTCAGATAGAGAAGAAGCGGCGCACGAAACTTTCCCAGCATTTTGGCTGTTAGCCTCGCCTTCATGAAGCTTACACGGCGCAAGTCACTGCTATGTCTGTTTGTAAGTTGATGATAATGAACCAACCTGGTTTCCAACAATAACTCCACCCCAGAAAGCAACATCGACGAACACATTCCCTTTGGCTGAGTTTGCTTTTATTTTCAGGTTTTCTACTGTAGTTGTCGGCGGAATTGAATTTCTGCGAAGGTATAAGGAGTTAGTTTAGAAAAGAGATTTAAAGAATCAATAAACAAATATCAGTCAACGGAATATAAGAGTTCTTCGAGTTTACCAGTGGGAGGCCTTGCGCAGGATGCCGGCTAGATTATGGGTACCACAACGGCGTCCATTTCTGCCGTGAAGCAGCAAGTAATGTGTACCCAAGCATTACTGTGTTTCGGTCTGAAGGGCGCCGTAGCTTGTGAAATTACTGGGCAAATAAGACTTAACATCTTATGTCTCAAGGTGACGAGCGCAGTTGTAGTGCCATTCAGAATTTTTGGGGTTTTTCAAGAATCCTGAGCGGCACGCATTGTAATGGGCAGGGCGTATCAATTACCATCAGCTGAACTTCCTGCTCGTCTTGTCCCTTATTTTCATTAAAAAAAGAAGGAAATGTTTTTAAATATGAGTTGTTTGACCATTACATGCATTGTGTTGTATAATGTTGAAAAATAGAAAGTGTGGGGTGACCCCGCCGGGAACAAAGTTCCTCACGCCTTTTCGTTAACTCCGAATGTAAATTGATTTGGCTATTATGTCTGTTTATATTTTCGTATATGTTCGTGACTAGAGAAATAAGCATTATGTAAATTTCTTCACTTTTTTCAATGCAAATACTTAATGCAGTAGCGAATAAGTTAAATTGAACTATTCATTCATTAAATTAGCTAGATATAATTATTTTTTAATATAAATTCGATAAAACAACTTATCAATAACTTAAGCATAAGAAACTCTGCACTTACTAGACCGTTTAAGTTACGCAATAAAAAAGAAAGGTTGAAATTTGTAAAAAGCAGAGGGAGCGCTTGACGATAAGATCCGCTACTCCGGATAGACTCAACCAACGTGTCGGGTGAGGGCTTTTTTTTTGGAGTTTATAGCCTGGTATCTAACCCTTTAGGCCAATCGGGCGTGGCCGTAACTCTCATTTTATTGCCAGATCACTCTATTGGAAGCTACGCCAACCTGCTGGATAGACGCCATCATAAAGACTACTGAGTCCACCATGGTCCAGTGTACTCGCAACGTCTCTAACCGTCAGAAATGGAAGCACATCGCCAGTGGAGCTACCCTCAGATAGGATATCGACCCACCGAACACCCCACCGTGTACCTCGTCAGCGCAACCACGACCACTCTGACAAGAGTGTCCGGCTAAGAAGAAGATTTATGGAGTAGTAATATCTACTTCTGGGATTAAATATACAAATTAGATATATAATCAACATCGAAACCTCTCGCATTCCGTTATATTTTCTGAATTTCAAAAATCTGCTTTCCTAAAATGAAGTTATACAAATAAATTTGGCTACTCACAGAGGCATATCAACAATGGTAGTAATACCACCAGCTGCGGCGGCGGTTGTCGCGGTCCGGAACCCCTCCCAGGCTGTGCGTCCCGGCTCGTTTATATGAACGTGAGAGTCCACCACTCCCGGCAGCAAAGCCAAACCGCCTCCATCTATAACCTGAACAATCAGTTAGCAATTTAAACTCAAATTACTTTTTATGTAAGCCTACTAGCGGGATTGTTTACCTACTTCGGTAGTTTGCTGAGAATTCGGTTAGTTTCTGATTATGCCAAAGTAACGGAACTCTTCAATTCTTAGGAGCAAATTACCGACTATTTAGACATATTATTAATAAGTGTACTTCAGTTTCACTAAAACCAAAAAAGTATAAAAAAATTAACAAAAAAACTACCGACTTCAAAAAAAACTATTCCAAAACAATATAATATGCATTAAAAAGTAGAAAAATAATTGCGTATACGATCTAAATTATCTAGTTCTAGTTACAATTATTGTAAAATTTGGAGTCGGTGCCAGCCAAGGTAAGTAAGTAACTATATTGTACATAGTTGTAGGTGAGATGTGCTTGTGTTACACGCGCAACGTGGCAAGGCGAGAACCGAGGCTTGAGCCGCGGCGGGAGGACCCCGATTCTAAGAATATCAATATGATTTTAACTAGAATAAGATTAATTAGATTGTCTAAAAATATGCAAAATATTTCTACTTTTTAGTGCATATCTTTTGTTTTGGAATAGTCTTTAGTTTGATTTTTTTTAATTATCAAAACAAAGCCCTCTGGTCACTGTCGCTAATACTCTCTTCCAACCCAACAGCGAGTAATGGAACGATTTACTATAAACGACTAGATGCCTATTAAAAGGTCGTCAAAAATGTCTGAGCGGAGTTGTACGTATAAATCAACTTATACAGATAGCATTAAAACATTAAGATCTTATTTCGTGGCAATAATGTTCAAAGTTTATTAGAAGCTCGGACGTGAATTAGTAAAATTTCTAAAAACGTCAAGTTAGTTGCAGAATTTTGATAATTTTAAGAATTTTATTTTTAAACTGAAATACGACACATAAATTTTTTTAAGCTTGGATATGTTATTATTTGGATAATTTTTCACTGCATACTTTATTATTGCGTGGCGTCGTATTCAAAGCGCGGTCGAAACACAACTGAACGAAAACTCTGCGTAATAGACGCGTAGGCAGAGTGAGGTGAGTCTAGTTGGAACCAATGTCATGGTAGGATGATAGGTTTGAAATATTTTTTGATTTAATCCTGGTAGGCAATGGATGCACCGCAACGGCAGTAACCTACTTTGCTGAGAGCAGAAGTAGCAACAGGTACACCGTAGGAATAGAATTACCGTAGGTATTGGAACTTTACTTCAATTTGCAACTTCAGTGAGTAACATTAATGCACAAAACTGATATATACAGATTGCACATTATTGAGAATTAAAATCAATTAGTAATGTTATAATGAACTTTATGGCACATAATAAACTTTTATATATTGAGTGAATTTTTAAATTTATTGCCAAATAGTTGACAAATGTTGCCATTTTACAATAATAAAATAAGATCATTAACATTTATTATGAAAAGTAGGTTTTAACGAGTTTTACAGTTGCATTTGGAAGAAATATTACTTTTACTTAATTTCAATTAGTACAGTTGTGGGTTCAAAACATTGAAATCTATCCAATGAAGCTATTTCTTAATTATCGTGTGTGAGTACCCCGCACCCCCTTCTACATAAATTCAAATTCAAATATTTTTATTCAAAATAGGATTTAAAATCACTTATTGAACGTCAAAATCTACCACCCATTCAAAAGAGACAGCCTCAGACCTGAGAAGAATGGGCGCAAGAAACTCAGCGGGCTTTTTTTTTTTAAATATAAAATATGGATTACAATGTAATATCGTACAATAAACATTTATAATTAAAGAGCCTGAGGGTGTTCGCTTTATTCCCAGTCCGTGGTGTCATTAAGAAAATCGTTTATGCTATAATAACCTTTTCCACACAAACGTTTTTTAACAATTCTTTTAAATTTCGTAACATATTTGTTTTGTACATTTTCTGGGATCATATTGTAGAAGCATATACATAGCCCAACAACTTACCAAGACTTACTAACTCGACCCAACCGAGTAGTAGGCATAACAAGTTTATGTTTGTTCCTCGTGTTAACATTATGAATGTCACAGTTTCTAGAAAATTCCTCAATGTGCTTATGAACATTATCAACAACATACAAAATATTATCAAAAATGTATTGACAAGCAACAGTCAAAATGTTTATTTCTTTAAATTTTTCTCTTAATGATTCTTTAGGACCTAGGTTATAAATCGCGCGAATAGCCCTCTTCTGCAGGACAAAGATAGTATTAATATCGGCCGCACTGCCCCATAACAATATACCATATAATAATAGTTAGCCTGTCATGTATTAAATCAGGGTTAAAAAAGTACTCAAATGCAAATCCCAGTATTTATTAACACATAATAATATTTATAATTTGGGATGTTCAAAACCCATTTGAAATTAATGCCTCAGACCTGAAAATAAAGGGCGCAACAAACTCAGCAGGACTGGTTATTGATAATAAATTGTATCACCGATATTAAAATTTATTTCATTAACCAGCCTGACAGTGGTCGCTCCAACCCATGGGCATGGCACAGATATGTCTACTGTGCCCATGGTGATATTATAATCTGTTTAAATCACACAAACATTAAAGAAAATTTTGGTATTCATGTAGAAATATATGTATTGATTCAACCAGGTACGTAGGTCATATTTATTCCTTATAATTAAAAAAATAATTTTCTCAAATGCTGGTGATTTCGTTAAAGGCGCACCCTACATCAAATTGTTTAGCAAGATATTCTGAACTGTATCAACAATTATATATAAATAGATTGTTATTATTTTATAGCAATAACCATGATAGTACAATTTTGTATATTTTATTAAAAAAAGCGCAAAAACAGAATGCTGGAAGAGTTTCTTGCGCCGCTTCATGTACATTGAGTGCCATTTGCTTCCGAAGCTGCAGAAGTATTAGAAATGAGATCAAAAAGAAATTCTAAAGCAATCAATTATGCTTATTAATTATACCAATAACGTTGAACTAAATATATATTTAAATTCGGGATATGATCTAGCGACTATCTTATGTGGAAAAATGATGTTATAGAATTTCCTCGATAGAATCTAAATCAATAATATAACCCGTCAGCATTAAAAGAAATACTTAAAATATAACTTTGAAGCTTTCAATAGTAATAATAATAATAATATTGACACACTTTTTACACAAATTATCTTGCCCCAAGTTAAGCATATATAGCCTGTGTTATTGGTTACAAGACAATGATATATTTAATACAATATACTTACTTAAACATACATAAATTCATATAAACATACATAAATACATTTCAACATCCATGACTCGGAGACAAACATCCATATTCATCATATAAATGTTTGCACCTACCGGGATTCGAAGCCGGGACCTCTAGCTTAGTAGGTAGGATCGCTAACCATTGGCTATACAAGTCGTCATAGTAGTTAATTAAACACAGGGCTTGTGTGATCCAGATTTAAAAAAAATATCGATTAAGTATATTAATAAGCCTTAAAGTCAAATTCGAGCGACACGCCTGCCGACTCTCATTGGCGTTCATTTTAGTTTTAATAAAGTCAATGTCCTATTTATGTTACAACAGATGAAACCTGCCCAAAGATACTTAAAATAATATTTCTTGTATTGCACCAGAACCGAATTAATACTGATAACGAAATGATAAGCTCTGTGCTTACATCTGTTGTAGGAATGTTGTGACAAATAATTTTATCAGTTGAATAGCAAATCCACATATATATATATAAAAGAGAATGTATGTTCCCTAATAACTCCTAAACTATTCGACCGATCTCAATGAAATCTTTTGTAATAGATTCGTTGAAGCTCAAGGAAGGTTTACATATATAGTTTGTCGTGTCACGAACACACCCACGCATTTACCATATCTCTCGAACCGTTTATTGACAGAACAAGGTCTGTCGGGTCAGCTAGTCTATACTAAAAAAATAACGGCCGGTTTTTTCCTTCGGTTATACTGCGAAAACTACAAAACCGATCGGAATAATACTTATAATATTAGTTACAGCGTATTTCGGAGAAGGTTTAGTATATGATGTGTTGGTGATTATATATCCGAAACCTATATATTTTTGACTTAGAAATACCTATATATTCACAAAACAAATAATCCATTCAATGACATTTCATCTCTTACACAATTCATACAATGAGCGGGCACGGGGTACTTAATTGACGACCGATATAGCCGAAAGGTAAGTGATCCTGACTACTAAGCTAGAGGTCCCGGGTTCGAATCCCGGTAGATGCAATCATTAAAATGATGAATATAGATGTTTGTTTCCGAGTCATGGATGTTTATATGTATTTAAGTAAGTATATTGTATTAAATATATGGTTGTATTTTACCCATAGTACAGGCTATGCCTAGTTTGGGGCAAGATAATTTGTGTAAAAGTGTGTCAATATTATTATTATTAAATTTATTTGGCAAAAAAACGTTTGCCAGGTCAGCTAGTAATTATTATTTAAAAAAATGTTTTCTATATTCGAGACTGTTACTTAAGAACCGATTTGGAATTACTTACCTTATACGCCTTATACCTTACTTATTATACCCACATATGGATATATGTGGGTATACGTAAAACCAGGTGACATGATTGATAGCAAAAAGCCAGGTTTTCCCAGTTTCCTGGATTTTCCCCCCACAAACCTTATGTATTAGTTTTAAGCATGATAAAGTTTTATCCATCAACACGTAGATAGGGTTGTAGAAATAAGTTTTCTGTTACCTACATATATAAGGCTTAATTGTAAATTACTATAATAAGTAGATTATAATTTGTATATATTTTAATATCAAATACAGAAATTTGGAATTTGTTTTTTGTTTTTTTTTTTTTTTTTTGGTGACATAATTTTAAAATTCAATCTTAATCTACCTATGTCTTCTATCCTGTATGTGAAGCGTATCTACTGGTACTTGCCTCTCATCCTCAGCTCTGTTCTAACGGAATTATCTTCCTAAATCTAATCTTTGAACATACAAATCTAATTTTAGATGTACAATAGTACCTACCTATGTTAATATTTACAAGTCTTCAAATAAATTAACTTAAATAAATCTGTAACTTAACCTTTTCGTGTATGTAATAGTGAAATGCGTTACTTTAATAAATATCATTGGATTTGTATGATTTTTGACGTTTAGGGAGATCAGGGGATAAGGGTGATCTTGGAAGAAACTGATAATTATGAAGGGGTAACAATTTTTTTTTTCTATAAACAGTGACGTAGAAGTCGTCACTGTTTATAGAAAATAAGTACATCCCGGTACAAATTTGTAATTGTTATGTACCAAGTACGAGGTGGTGCAACTTAATATGATGCTAAGACGTTTTCGGAAAATATTTTTCGACAATTTTGCACTTAGGTACATACTTCTAGGTGGTGTTGGGTTGAGAGGGAACACCATGTGAATAATACACGCCTATAGCATCACATTATACTGTTTTAAATGTATGCACTCAAAGGCCCAAACCCCTCTTAGCAAGAAAGCTAGCAAGAATTTATATTGATTTGTTGTCATATAAAATAAACTGATTTCAGTTGTTGAGGCAAAGGTATTAAGTGTATTTATTTATGAAAATAAGAGACGAGATGAGCAGGACCTTCAGCTGATGGTAATTGATACATCCTGCCTATTACAATACACTGCCGCTCAGGATTTTTAACTAACCCAAAAATTCTGAGCGCCACTAAAATATTATTGCTCTGGACACCTTGAGAAAAGATGTTAAGTCTCATTTGCCTAGTAATTTCACTAGCTACTTCAGACCGAAACACAATAATGTTTACACATTAAGTACCCATAATCTAGTCGGCATCCTGTGAAAAGTTAATACTCCATCCTCCCACTGGTAATCTCTTCATTCAAATCAAAAGAACTTCAATTATAAATTATTATTTCATAACCAGTTTTAATCATATTAACAAACAGAAATAACACATTAATTAACGTCTATAACCACGCCACGTAATAAACTATTATTTCCTAAAATAGGTCATGGCTACGGAACCCAATTACTTAATTATTTACTAAAAGTAAGTATAACCTTGACTTGTAAACTGCGAATATATATTACTTTGTTTGGAATATTTTGAGGATCACATGATAAAAATCGACAAAATAAAACGTAACTGGTTCCTCGGGCTCGAGGGTCGTGCTCGCAGTCAACACTCCAGAAAGTTTACTTGACAAACAATTATATATACCTACGTAAAACATAAAACCTGTGTATTGTTTGAAATGCAGCTATACATGTGCATTTTTGAAGTTAGGTATACTTCTTTTGGCGCCTTAGGGAAAAATAATCAGAGTGACTTTTGATGGGCGCGCACACCATCACGGTAATTCGACACCTTGAATATATTGTATTGAATTGCAGAGTGCACATTTAATTCATACATAATATATATTACAAATGCACTAGAATTAATTAAATTATTAAAGAACTATGTGGTTGAAACACCCGTTGATTGCTTGGGTTTAAATTTTTTGTCTAATCACGGCCAGTCTGCGACCTGACACAAACAAAATGATAATATGTGACTTAGCAACCATCAGCCAGTTGAACACTTGACTATTTATATATGCAAGCATATGAATGACTCAAATATTTACATTTTCAAACTGATAATGATACTTATGGCTCGCTTGTTTGTAGCATATAATGACAATTCCACTATCAAATTGTTAAAATATTATAATGCTTATATAATCCAACAACATCTTACTTCAATCTCTTCTCCGTACTCCTCTATTATTTCATTTGCTTCATCTCGGCTAACAATCTCCGCGATCACACCATTCTCATCAACCACTACACCGCCATCGAAGATACTTGACTCTGTCACAACGTTGGTACTCAAGAACAGCTGTCTATATTTAGCTTCCATATCTAAACAACACACTGCTACTCTAACTGAGATACACACTTGAACTGTTGTCAATGTCATGTCAATGCTCAGTAAACTGATAAGAGGACGCAGTGCGCTTGTAAATAACTGTTTACTTCATTAGGTTTATGTCAAATTTGTCTTTGAATGAATAACCGTTGATTAGCTATTACATTATTATCAAGAAACGAGAGTTTAACTCAGTGGCGTAGCGTGAATTGGCGGGGCCCCGTATAAAAATATGCTTGGGGCCCTTATGAAGGGTAAAGATTTCTCAAAAGAGACAAAATAATGTTTGCATAAAATTAAAAGAAATATTTATTAATTATAAATATCTATCTGTCATTTATTCCAATTTTTTACAAACAATTCAAATTTAATATACCTACAGTCTCCTTGCCTTTTTTTCTTCAAGCAGCAAAAGCTTTAATTATTTTTTTTTTACGCACGTAGGGGTAGCCCCCGTACCGCGGGGGCCCCGTATAATTGACACACCATATACGGCGGTAGCTACGCCCCTGGTATTATTTTATTTTATGCTCCGAGTAGGTATCACACAATCATCCATATAAAATATTTTTAATTATGAAATACGTATTTATAATTGAATGATAGCATTACTAAGTTTACAAAAATTTAAATTCCTTTTAGACGTTCGTGACAATATCAAACTGCAAAGTTAAAAAATTGGATCGGATGGAGCTGATACCCGCGGAGCCGGCCGCATACACAATAATATAATACGAGTGAGCACTTAATGTTTATAAAAATCGTTGTTTCTTATAACTTGGGCCAAATATCAAAGGAATAAAACTTACAAGCCTTATTTGAAATCTGTCCAGTAGTTTTTCTACAAACGAAAACCTCTATCATTTATTTTATATAGATGTACTTATCTAACGAAAAAAATTGTGCTTACAATACTCAGGTAATATTACTACTGCCTGTTAAAGTTTATTACCACTAATTAATTCAGTTATAAATTATGGTTAATCACACGTGTTTTAAAAATTTAATTAAACGAATTTAATTTGCATCCTTAAGCTTAAATAGACATTGTTATTCTTGATTTATGTTGAGACTTATTTGAAGAAAGCACCAATTTCAGTTTTCATTTTACTTTTGTTATTACAAGATTAATAAAATATTTGTAAGTTATATTACTTCATACATTTGGTAGGAAGAATTTAATACATTTTGTTTTCCTAGCGTTAACGGACAAATGTTCACCCTAAACCATTTAGATATATTTTCCAAGGACAGGTTTATTTTATCTAAATTCTGTGTCTCTCAAAATTAAAAGCTAATGAAGTGTCGTCAGTGAAAAGACAATCTTGCATTAATTCGAGGTTACATAATGGCTAATCATTGTAGACGAGAAAAAAGAAAGGTCCTAGGATTGAATCCTGAGGCACGCCCATCCGCATTTACTGCTCCTAATGAATGTTCATTATTAATTACTACTTTCTGTGTAATATGAGATAAGTAAGTAAAAAGATCATTTTATTGGCTTTTGACATCATAATAACTCATTTTACGTATAAGACTAGAATGTCTATTAGCAATCAAATGAAACATTTGAGTCACAGAATATTCATAGAGCGTTCATATTATGTCGAATACCATACCGATCAGATGTTGAAAGCCCTTTCGTAGAACCAAATTGATTTAATATAACTTTGCCTAATTATAAGTAGAACAGAACTGGTCTATAACTGTAAGTACCTATCTTCTTTATCGCCTGACCTAAAAGATGGTAACTAACTGGTACTTTAGGTAATCTGGAAAATTACTAGTATCGCAACATTTATTGAAGATAAAACATAATTATTGTAGATTAATATTTTTGAATAAGTATCTGCGCTGTAAAAGCCACAGACGTTCCCCATAAGTCACTTGTTACAATTAAAGAATACAGTTATAATTTTTATTAATTTATTGAGTTACCTAAATACTTATACTATTTCACTAGTAGTAAATACTCAAGTAAATCACCTTTAGACTGTATTGATTCAGCTTGTTCAGCAACGAATTTAAAGTAGTTGTAATCTGAAGAGGAATATTAAAAAAATCAAAGGTTTGAACGATATCTCTACTCGATTACCACTCCGTCTTATTTTTTATACAGATAGACTCTTTATTTGTTATATTTTTATCTGTTTTCTTATTCATTATTGCCGAAATCGTTATATATACTTTATTATGTGAAGAAACAGTCTGGTTGCGAATATAGATACGTTTGACCTCCTAGTAAACTTTTAAATATTTTAGAGTTGTTACGCACATATTCCTTGAATACTGTATTGTTGTTCAAATTTCTAACCGTATAAGTGTTCATAAACGTGCGATCTATTGCTATTAATGCTTGCTGTAGCCCAGTCACAGAATTATAATTTATAATTGATTTAACGAAAATCATTGTTTAAAAATTATGTTAAATTCGATTTCTGCCATTCGGAGAACTTCATGGAAAATGACTCTGATACCTTCGACAGCTATTCCATTCGCTTCGTCAAAAATTATTAAAAATTTCGGAATAAAATGACGAGAAATCAACACATAAGTATATTATATTATTACTAGCTTTTACTCGCGAGTCGCGACTTCCCTATCCCTTGTCATTGTGGACAGTCCCTTTAATAGTATTTCCCTACGAACTTAAATATCCTCTTTCCTCCCCATGTAGGTAGTATGTTCCTCCCCATATGGTTTTATCCCCGAAAATTACAAATTCTTATACAAACTTCCATCCCCTTTTTCAATCTCTCCATTTATTTTTTCGCCATTATAGCTCTAGTCTATATTTGTATAATACATATATACATACACACTCACGCCTTGTTCCCCCGGGGCAGGCAGAGACAATAGAATGCCATTTGCTTCTATCCTTACAAACCTTCCTCTACATTCATTACTCTTTCCATACATGCTCGCCGGTTGCGGGTGTTTCATACCTCTCCTTTTCTCAAATAGTCTCCAATTTGGTCGTATTTGTATAAAGTTTCATCAAAATTGGTTTAGTGGTTTAGGCGTGCAAGCGTAAGAAACAAATATAAATTCACGTTTATAATATTAGTAGGGATTATGTGCAAAATACTATAATAATAGGTTAAGGCGCTAACGATGGGTAACAAAACTCAAAACAAACACTAATTCAAATTCAATTTTTCAAATTTATATTAAGTAGGTACAGGTATTAATTAGTTCAGTACTTCCAGTGTGCAAAGCCTTCAGCCAAAAAAAATCATCGATAAAATTAGAATTATTAGCCCGTATCTCCTTAGTCCCGACTCTCCTTTAAAACTCTTAAACTCTTACCCCCTTATTCATAATAGTCTGCTAACTTAAAGCATTGCTAATTCTCACTCTGTCTTCTTCTATTGATCTTAGTCAGAATGAGAAAAAACACTCCTTAACGGCTGTTTAAAGTTAGCGGACCATTATGAATAAGGGGGTTAAAGCTTAAACTCACACATCCCATACTTACTTAGGTACTCTAACTAAATATGTACTCGTACTATATACCCTACTATGTACAAAGTACAAGCTGATGCCCGCGACTTCGTCCGCGTAGTTAAAGAATTTTTAAAAAAATAAGCAAGTTTGGAATTGAAGATTATCTCATGTCCTATTCCAGTTCCGGTTACCGTTTTCGCTCCCTGGTTCCCAACATTTTATATGAATTTTATTTCGAGGAAGATTGCGATGGAAAACTAAACCTACTATTGGTATAGTTATAGCTCATCGACGTGAATTTCAGTTTTTTACAAATACCGCGGGAATCATGGATTTTTCCGGGATAAAATGTAGCCTATGTCCTTTCTCAAGCTCTAGTCTATCGCTTTACCAAATATCATGGAAATCGCTTCAGTAGCTCCGGCGTAAAAGCGTAACAAAGATACTTACATTCAGATTTATATAAGCAGGGATAAAACATAGTGTTTCATTATAAACATAATAAATACTTCAATATCCATAAATCTGAAACTCTAACGGTAAAATCGATTTGCTATTATTAGTAATGCTTCTTGTTTTTCTACAAAAGATAGCTGAGCGTTTTTTACGGCGTCATGTTGACGAATCGCTCATTCCAATAAATGCCAACGGTTCACCTTGAACTTGGCTCACAGCGACTCGCGAGATGCTCCCGTACCCAAACCACCAATACCAGCCAACAAATTATGCACAGCACATTGCCTACTTCGAGTAAACATACCTCCAACCGGTTATAAATGCAGTTAACATGATATTTCGAATAAGCTTACGAATCCACAAACTTAGCTTATTAATAGTTGGGTTTCATTATCATAAATATTACATGATGATATGTTCAGTTGACACACACTCTTTGTTGGTACTTACATTTTTATTTATTTGTCATTGTAGGTAGGCTTATTGCAGGTACTTTGAAAGGGACAATTATGTAATTATACATTAAAAATATAAATAAATAAAATAGCCTTTATTATCACTAGTGACTTATTTTTTCTTATAAATAAAACTTGGATTAGCTTAACTAGTAATTTGTCTATCGACAAAGGCCTCCTCTAAAGACTTCCACCTTATTCGGTCTCTGGCTTCTCTCATCCAGCCCAGTCCTGCTATCCTTTTAAAATCGTCTTCCCACCTTCTAATCTATCTACCTTCCCTTCGTTTCCCGTCTCTTGGATACCATTCTGTAACGGTTTATGTCCATTTCTTTGTCCTTCTTTGAACTTAGCTTTGTCTCGTCTCCTAACTCCAAATACTGCCAAAACTCCATAGAAAGGAGCGTAATTAAAAAATATAAGATTTTTAAATCCTACTTCTTTCGTAAATACTCCACAGCTGAATATGTAAGTGATCCGACAGCCTGGGATTAGATTATGATTATTTTATAGCAATAGCAATTACAGTACAATATTGTATATTTCATTAAAAAGAGCGCAAAAAAGAATGCTGGGAGAGTTTCTTGCGCCGCTTCTTCTCTCCCAGAGCGCCAATTGTTTCATGAATGTTGAAACAAACATAAACTCGCAATTCCATCTACTAGGCTCCGTAAAATTTCTAAATCTTTTAAAGTGGATTGTGTTATATTTTATAATAAACTCCCAAATGATATTAAAATATTACCTATTCCCATTAAAATATTACCTACTCCCAAATGATATTAAAAAATTTAAATGTATCGTAAAAAATAAATTAACATCTAAGGCCTATTATAATGTGAAAGATTATTTGAATGATAAGGATAATTGGAATTAATGTTCTAAATTTTATTAATGAATATTGTTATACTCCTTTGAATGCTATTGTAGCTTTTGTACTTCATCCTGACTTGCACTAAATAACTAATATGGTTATACAGTGAATAAAGGATTTTTTTGACTTTGGCTTTGACCTTGATGGTGAAAATAACGAGTAATTATGCCGTTATCAAAGAATATGTAATAGTACCCGCTATACACACATCTATACCTACTCGTAGTTACAGGTCAAACTAATAAAAACGCCAAAAGATAAACACCGGAACAGCACAAACAAAATAGAAATCTAAAAGATTATTAGCAAAAATTATTTAAGTAACCCGTGTGTCATTCCACTGATTGTGATGATGGTAGCACACACAGCAGTGCATAGTAGCGTAGAATTAAGTTCTTACTATTTAAGGTAGGCTGCCATTATTTTTTTATGAAAATAAGGAACGAGACCAGCAGGACGTTCAGCTGATGGTAACTGATACGCCTTGCCCTAACCCAAAAATTCTGAGCGGCACCACGATTGCGCTCGACACCTTGAGGCATAAGATGTTGCCCAGTAATTTCACTAGCTACGGCGCCCTTCAAACCGAAACACAGTAATGCTTACACATGACTGCTTCACGGCAGAAATAGGCGCCGTTGTGGTACCCATAATCTAGCCGGCATCCTGTGCAAAGGAGCCTCCCACAATAATTATATGAGATTTTACAACTGAACTAAATATCCTATCCTATAAATTCCTTTAAAGTTAAAGTTATTATATATTTTATTTAATGAAATGATCACATAATGCCTCTATTTATTTACGGTATGTGTGGATTGATGCATCTACTATACTCAATAACTCTTGTGTTTATAAGTATTAATTTACCTTTTTTTATTTTTTTGACTTACTCATGTAAGCCTTTCAGTTTTTGACATTTGAGTATTTTTGTTGCGTCACTTTGCATATATTGTAATTGAAATGATTTGTAAAACAACTAAAATGTAAATCTTGACTTAAAAGAGTGGCAATGAGTTTCTTGCTACTTCTTCTCATTAGCTCAACCCTTTACGAAGTAGCGGTAAATTCAATAAGAAACAATATTTATATATTTTTTTTTGACATTCATAAGTGTCATTTTTGTGACCTACATGAATAAAGTGTTTTTGAATTTGAATTTCAATTTATCTAAGAAAAACTTTAATATATGTATTTTCAAACATTTTTCTTTCTGATAACTGTAAACACGATTGGAAGAAATTAGTTCGATATTTTTTTTAATCGAAAACGATGCTTATCTTTTAGAATTTGGTAATTTGCTTGAGAACTACATCTTCCTTAAAAATACTAGTACATAGAAAACACGGTTAGCTATCAAAGGCAAATTTTACGAAGGTTCTGTAGTATTACCATAATTAATTGAAAAAGTTTTGGGACTTACGCTGTTTAGTTCGGAGCAAAAATATCGAAAGACATTTATATTATGCCACGCGATATTCACTCTTATTTTTGTGTAGTTTGTGGTCATAAAACTATGCGGGCAATTAGACCCTCCGTGTCACAATTATTGCAAATTGGTATCTAGGCAGGACCATAACATTTTCGGTCAAAAATTATTGTATACAAGTGGCTAAGCGCCCACGCGCATATCCAAAGCTTTGGCCAATTTAATTATGGGAATATGGCCAATAACAGGAGAGTGGAAACATATAAAAGAACTCAAGGATTGTTTATGTACGCGTGCTGGCACTTGGCACATAACTAATAGTACTAGCGGTGGCAGGACAGACAAACGGCCTCGGACGCGAGCCTCAGACCAACAAGGAGCGCGTAACAAGGGCAATGCCAATTTCAGGGTCCACTTATCAAGTTTACAGTTATTCGATGTGCCAGCTCGTGCGGCAGACAATGCAAGCGACATTGGTGGGAAGAAAGGAAGACACGCGAGTGGAATAATGATTGAGGCGCCTTCCCCGCACTCGTACATCGCGGAACCAATACAATAAGTGACCGCAGAAATTAACTTGCCCACGCTTCGTTTAAATATTACTAAAAATAATTGTTTTTCAACTCCCTGTGAATAAGTTGGTCTCAAAAGTTGGAGCCGCAAATAGCTCGATTTCATATAATTTTTAATGTGAATGTGTGTGCGTGTATAATTTTTTTATTACAAGTAAAGGTGAGTTTAGTAAAATCTCATAAGTGTTGTGATATTGATTCTATTTTTCCTTACTTTCCTATTTTTTTCCTTCACTTTCCTATTTCAAAACCTTAATATAGGTACGTGTCATGCAATGTGAATCTGTATTTATTTATTTATTATTAATTATAATTACATACATTGTTTTTAATGCTAATAACTTAACAGTGTCAGTCTCAAAAACAGAAACAAAGAGGCACCTTTAATGTATATATTCCTCTGGATGGCTCACTAGTAAACCCTGTGCAGAGCCAACCAGTGATTACCGTCTGCTATATATAATTTTATTTAATGTTAATAATGAATGAAATAGAATTTAAATTGTACGCTTCAGTTGTTCTGTCGTCAACGCACCTTATATTGTTGGGTTTCCATAATGTACTCGGTGGACACTCTAGCCATTCTTAATTAAAATTATTTGTTGTAGATATAATAGACTACTGCGTTTTTCATACACATTCCGTTGACTGACAGACAGCCGGGCAGACAGACGGGTCTAAGTTCCGCACACCCTTCCGTTATGAAAGCCAGAAAAACAATAGACCTATTATTACCTTAAATTAATATGTATCTATTTATAAAAAATAGAAATATAAAGAAATAAAATTTGAAAACAAAATTTTATGAACGATGTGAGAGTCGAACCCACGACCTCTTGCGTTCTGTGCGAGTGCTCTTCCATCTGAGCTAACCGTTCGAGTGAGGGTTATCACTTTAAAAATATAACAAATTGTTTAAAAATATAAAGGCTAAATAAAACGCTTATCCAAGAAGTAGCATCGCATATGCAATCAACAAATTAGGTACATTAGGATCTCAAATAACTTTAATGATATTATTGGTCCCAATCAAAATTTATTGCAAAACACAACTAAAGTAACGACTCTGTAAAGACCGTAAAATAATAAAACGTTATTTATGAGACCGAATTGAAATTAGAATATTTTTTATGTAACAGATTATTTATGACGAGACAATTAGACTCACCTGTAAATGTCAATCTTACTTGTATTTTTATTTGTTTCCAATCTTATTGTTTTTTAATTAATGGCTCAACTTTTATGTTTTTATTTAATTCAGTAAACAGGAAAACACTCTCTCTTTTCCCATCCAGGGACCCCACCAAACTACAAGTACCTTGCTGTAGAACTACATTATTTCAGAGAAACTGTTTTTGTATGTGCATAAAAATCTATAATCACATCCCAAAAATAATAAGAGAGGTATCGTCAAATAGGAATTTCTCATCTAAATTAAAAATATACCTTAGTAAAAACTGCTTATATTTATTAGACGAATTTAAAAACTTTACTATATATTATATAATACTGCTAATAATCTTTTGTTAAATTGATATTATTGTTACTAATGATTTAGAAATGTATTTTATAAAATTTGCACGTCATAAATGTGGCAAACATGTACTTTATAATATTTATGTAACATCAATCTAACATGTTTATGCAAATAAAAACTTTGACTTTTGACTTTCCTATTTACCAAATGGATGAATGATGGACATCAAAATATTTTAAAACTAAAAAAAGATCAAATTTTTTAAATTCTTCAATTATAATAAGAATCATTTTTAATATACAATACAGACTCTTACATTTGTTTTAAAGCTATGCCTTACAAATAATCAATATTTATTGACCATTAGATGACCTGGCTAAAACTCACTAAAAGACCTACCCCCTTATTTATAATAGTCTGCTAACTTAAAGCATTGCTAACTCTGTCTTCTTCTATTGAGCTGAGTCAGAATGAGAAAAAACACTCCTTAGCGGTTGTTTTAAGTTAGCGGACCATTATGAATAAGGGGGCTAAACTTTGTATAAAATAAACTTAAAACAAAAAAAAATATATTTTTTTATTAAAACAAATAAAAAAAAATAAAAAAAATGCTCGATATGAATGAAATTTTATTATTATTTTCGATTAATTACATATGATACAGTTATGATACAGTCTATTAATCAATTTAAAGCTTTCTGATAAACTATATTTTTTGTATTGTATTGTGGTGCGGTTAGGTTCAGAAATTTTATTTTTTGACAAAACTTAAGATACTTATTACTACATATAGTTTGTTGTCAAATGTCAAATAATAATGTTTGCATTCTGAAATTTAATATAACTTAAGATTTATCCAATCTACATAAAAATAATCTGATAAATAGTTAGCAACTGTAGATAATCTACCTACTATAGTTACCTAAAACAAGTTAAGGTTTTACCTCCAGAGGAAGTTAGATAGATATAAAAATTCGAATTAGTTATTCATTTTAAACTATTATTTTGATATGATTTCTGAACGACGGCGGACACATCAAAGAAAAATCAAAATCGTTTATCACCTTTTAAACCTTCTTTGGACTTCTACAAATAATTCAAGACCTAAATTAGTTAAATCGGTCCAGCCGTTCTCGAGTTTTAGTGAGACTATCGAACAGCAAATCATTATTATATATTTATTCATAGATTTAGAAAAATAATATTTAAGTACATAAATATAAATTATCTGAGATTCAATTTTAATTAAGGAAAATGCAAGCATTTTAAACTATAGATCCCGCCAACACATAACGACGCTGGGCTAAACTGAAGATTCCCTTAAAATTTCATCAAAATTTGTTTAGGCGTTTTGAATTCCAAAGGTTGCACATGACTCAAATTTTACATAGTACTGTATATAGATATATATTGCAATTTCCAATATTAATGTTGTTCAAACTGTGTACGCGTTTTTTTCTTATGATAGATATCAACGGACAAACAAAATAGCTCATAGTCTGATGGTAATTAGTTCCACTTGGCATAATTGTTAAAATTATAGTACGATACCGACCTACCCTAAACCAGAATAAAAATAAATTAAAAAAAAAAGTGATCGCGTTCTCAACTTGTAACATAAATGTAAGTTTTTGATATAATTGTCAATTTGTTTAATTATAATAAACTAGTGGATTGATTAAAAACCGCAACAGTATCAAATCTCTATTTTTCTTCGTATTGATACATAAACGCGTTTTTTATTTTATTAGTAGGTATATATTTTATTAGTTTTCAATCTCAGAGCAACTCAAAAGAATCTTTAGTGAAAAGATTCAATTCCTTTACATCGTAGGTACGTAGGAACCTGTGTATCTACTTATATATTTTTTTGTTAAATTCATTATAGGTCTAATGTGACATGAGAATATTGTATAACTAGCTGACCCGACAGACCTTGTTCTGTATATAATAAATAAAATAATGTTTTTATATGAATTTGTCAATAATATATCATAACATCAAAAATTACTTCGTAAAATATGCACCCTGCTGTCGTTATGAAATTGTTTTACACCAGAACTGACAAACCGTGCGTCAATAAATTCTCTCATAGAAATTATGTATGGACACATCAAAGGAAAAACAAATTTGTTGTTTTTATTTAATTTAGCAGCATTTTCCTATTTATTCACCTTTTAAACCTTCTCTGGACTTCCACGAATAATTCAAGACCTAAATTTGCCAAATCGGTCCAGCCATTCTCGAGTTTTAGCGAGACTAACGAACAGCAAATCATTTTTATATATATAGATAGATAGATAGAATAATCTGTCATATCTGTGCTATTTCTTATAATGAGAAGGAATAAGTATAAAACATAACCTCAAACGCCTCCAACCAAATAATATAACCAACTAAATAAATACATACAAAAAAGATTTTTTTTAAAGTGTAGAAATTGAATGTAAATGAAATAAATGTACCAATAATATTTTAGAAATTTGACCTTAAGTTTTTCAAGAGCATAGGTATTTAACTTAATAAGGTTTGTATTTACGGAACTAATTAAAACCGGGCTTACATTGCGATCCAAATGCCAGCTATGAATTTGACAGCATGCATTTAACGATGCCCTGACATTTGTAAAGCCATACATACAGAATTAGTCTGTCAGGTTTTATGAATTACATTTAAAATATATTTAACACAAATGCATTAATAAATTATAAAACTAATAATTACTATATAATAGTTTGCAATAACCGTTTATAAACAAATTATTTAATTTTACAACAATAAATTCTGTAAAATAATCTACTATTTTGTAGTGTGTTTTATTTGCGGTACCTATATAGGTTAATATTTCATTTAGGTAGCTACCTACCGTAATTTATATCATTCATACGCCATGCTATTTTCTTATTTGAACGCGAGTGTTACCTATATCTTTAAATAACTTTTAAAGTATTAAAGTGTTTTAACTGTTTTTTACATAAACTATTTACTTAAAAGTTAAATTTTTTATAATTTATTTATTACATAACAATTTAGAAAGGTAACCATTGAAATTTATTTTTTGTTAAAAATTAAGTTTTATTTTAAAATGCCTTAAAAAATTTTTAGGTACCTTTACAAACCGTAACAAATAAATATTATGCTCTATTATAATAAATTTTTAGTAATCACGAGGTTAATGAAATAGGAATAGAATTATTGTTACCTAAGATAACATACGACATGGGTACCTTCAAAAAAAGCACGTACACCTTCCTTAAAGGCCGGCAACGCTCTTGTGATTCCTCAGGTGTTGCAAGAGAATGTGGGCGGCGGTGATCACTTAACACCAGGTGACGCTCGTTTGTCCTCCTATTCCATAAAAAAAGTAGTTGAATATCAACACATTTCTATAGGTTCACAAAATAAATGTAACAATTTTTAAATATTTACAAGACGTTACTCAAACAATAAGTTAGATATTACAAATAGGTATAATACCTACCGTGGTAGTAACTACTATAATATTAATGTATGCATGTACCATTTGCATGCGGAATGTGATTTTTCGGGCTTGTCCCAACTCTTAATACCTAATCCAAGTATATTCTGCGTAGGTGCGAGATGTAAGCACGACGACACCCGTTCTGACGATACCGAGGTATTATCACAGCGACATTGAAGCGGACATCACTCGTCGACGAAGACATTCGCGGCGCCGTACGCGACCAACACGCTGCGACATCTCCATAACCACAGTACGCTAATTTCTACCCTTATCGTGGAAAGCTCACACCTAAATAGTAGACAGGTTGGTGATTTCTACCAATTTCTACAATATCCTACTACTACTACATTTTTTAAATACTTAAATTTATTATCACTTTACAGATAATTGAAGAAAATTTCAAAACAGAATATCCCCGGTATGGGGTGGAAAACTTTATTTTTGGTAAGTATTATTTTTTAATTTTGATTTATTTGAGTAATTTCCCTCTTTCGTAAGATAAGTAAGTGAATCATTTGGATATTAGAATGAATCTACCTTAATTATTTTGACAATTACGATTATGAGTATCGAGATTAATTAGTTTTTAAATTAATTAATATGATATATGAATGCCTACTGTCACGTATTTGATATTTAAAGTAAATATTTTATGATTAATTATACTTATATTAAAAATATTATTGATAAAATCCATTAAATATAGTACAGTAGGTAAATAAAGTAGATTAGTAATTAAACTATAATTACTTAGCTTACGAAAGTATAAAAAAAGCTGTATGAGATAATATTTTATCATCATAAATTTTTTGTGTACGGTAGGTTTTTGCAATATTATAATTAATAACATTTCTTTATTGAAGCTATCTAAAATATTATTATAATTTGTAATACAGATACCTTAAAAATAACTCAATGACTAGTAATTTATAATTTATTCTTTGTAAGCTTTATGTATCGCATTTTGTCCTCGTCAAGAGCGTGCATTGAATGCTGCTCTTATGAGGTACAAATACCTACTTTTGTCTCGGAACTTGATAAACAACACTGTATTTGTTTTACATTCTTTAATGATTATTTTTCGTAAAATAATTAATAACGCAGTTGATTGAGATAAGGTTAACCTTAATAATATTTGAGGAGAAAACAATATAGCTCGGTGATAAGTGACCCTTGCTGTGCGAGAGGTCCCGGGTTTTAACCCCCGGCAGGTGCACACGTTTGTATGTCTATGAACTTGTATTTATATATGTTTAGGTATGTATATTTTATTAAATATATTAAACATTTTATAACAAAGTATTATTAGGTAAGTCTTTTGTGGGGCGTTGTACCTATATGCTTTTACAACAACATCCCAGAAAATGTTGAAAATAAATGTAGGTATACTTCACGAAATTCAAAAAAAATTTTTTTTTTAATTTTTAAGATTATTTTTCGTTAAATAATTAATAACGCAGTTGATGGAGACAAATTTAACGTTACTAATGTTTGAGGACTCATCATTATATAGCTCAGTGGATAGTGACCATTACTGTGCGAGAGGTCCCGGGTTTTAACCCCCGGCAGGTGCACACGTTTGTATGTTTATGAACATGTATTTATGTAAGTATGTATATTGTATAAAATGTATTAATCTTACACACTTTAAAGCAAAGTTTTAGTAAGTCGTTTGTGGGGCGTTGTATATGCTTTTACAACAACATCCCAGAAAATGTTTAAAATAAATTTATACAGTTTAACGAAATTCAAAAGTTTGTTTTTTAATTTTTAAAAAAACATTAGTTTTGTAAAGTTATGTATAAATAACTTTCTCAATGATACCAGAGATTATTTTATTGTAGAATTAACATTGTTATAATATTTTTAAGAAAAAAAAAAGAAGCCTGCTGGGGTTGTTGTGCCTTGTTCATCTCAGATCTGAGGCATACTTTTTCCAATGGGTGGTAGTTTTTGACTTTTATTGAATTAAATTTGATAAGAGATTAAATATAAATAATTTAATAGAAATATAAATAATTTAATAGAAATTTCCTGTCTTAAATAAAATATTTGAATTTGAAAGCTCTGTTAATAATTAATGAATATTGATTAGAATTATCTCACATATCTCGTGTGTTTTGGGAGAAAACTATTAATTCTGGATTATCTGAGATATTTTGTACAGATAGGTACGTGTGTTTGTATGTGTGTAACCCGGAGAACGAATAAAATTAATAATTGTTATTATATTGTAGAAGAGAACGTCATTGATTGTAGCATTTATATTTTTAAGCTCAGTTACTATTTAATTTTTTTTTATCTCAGTCTAGATTTCATGAATTAAAATTATCTATCATATATTATTGAAACATTTTTTGTACATAATAATATTTATTGTGTAAATATTTTCTTATGTTAGATGATTTTTTTTATTTTAAAACTAGCTAACCCGGCAAACGATGTTTTGCCCTATAAATTATTTTTAGAGTTTCTTGGACATTGCAACATTACTTTATTTTTTTAAAATAACCTAAAGGTAGCCTAAGTTACATCAGCCAATTGAAGTACCGTTAAAATCGGTCCAGCCATTTCAGAGATTAGCTGGAACAGATTTCAAAAAAAATGTTATTTTGGTGTATGTATAATAAAATATATTCATATACATGTGGTAAAAAAGGGGTTATTTCAATATTACAAACAGACACTCCAATTTTATTTAAATATGTAAAGATGTGACAATCTACCACCCACTACAACCCAAAAAGCTATATCATAGGTTCTCAACGTGGGCGATAACGCCCCCTTGCGGGCGTTTGAGACTTGAGACGGGGGAGCAGTAGAAGACCCAGAGAAAATTAGGGGGCATTGAGATGGCGTAGATGGGGCGTGGGTAGATTAAAAAATATAGTCTAAAAAGGCAAAAAAAACACGAAAATACTCTAGAAAAAAACATATTCTCAAAGTGGGCGGTGAGCAAAATAAGGTTGAGAAACTATGAGCTATATAAAATACCTATAGAATATATTTACGTATAGCTTTGTTTATCTATCATTATATAAAATAAATAGATATTTTTTTTTATTAAAATTTGCAATTTTCATTGAATCATAACATACGTACCTACCTACCTTTACATAGGTGTATATTATGTCGACCTAATATTAAAAATGTTCACAAAGTAAATGTTTTTCAAATTCAGTCATAATTATTATACAATACCAATCCCTTCATTTTAATCAATTTGGTTTTTTTATTGAAGAAAAAATTTTTATAAAGGTTATTAAATTTCTTTTTGTATAATTAAGCTATATTTGTTTTTAAGACGGTTAAAATGAATTTAATTATCACACTTTCTGTTCGTAAAACATAACTAAGTATACATATCTGTATTTAAATTATTTTTGCTGCCTTGTTCATTACCTTTCACGGACAGGAACGTTGACACAGTGAATATAATGTGAAACGAATATAAATTATGATTAAAAAAGAAAGTGATGCATCTGATAAGTCATTAAAATACCCCGACAATATCAGAACTAGTGACAAGCGCCTTGAAACGATAAAAGTTTACATAATCGGTGCATTAGAATAGATTTTGTTTTATTTTATTTTTTTATGTTTCTTTATCTACCTATATATATAAAAATGAACCGATTTCGCTAATTTTGGTCTTGAATTATTTGTGGAAGTCCAGAGAAGGTTTAAAAGGTGAATAAATATGAAAATGCTCGGAATTATATAACAATAACAACTGTGTTTTTCCATTGATGTGTCCCCTGTCGTTCAGAAATCAAATTGAAAGAATAGTTTTAAATGAATAACTAATTAGAATATTTATATCTTTCACAGGAGGTAAAAAACAAACTTTAATTTAATTATTGATTTTTTCTTATACTACTTCATATGGCAATACGGCGTTTGCTGGGTCAGCTAGTTAAGTATAATAAATAATTGTTACAATAAGTCTTAATTTCTAAATTACAATTGAATAAAATTATTAATTGTAAAACCCACTACCATATCCACAGTTAGGTACAGAAGTGTTACTGATTGTTTCATAATAATATGAATAATACTTAATAAAATGTAACTAAGTTTTCGTAAAACTAATTAATTATTCCTTTATTTACTTAATCCATTACTAGGTACCAAGACAAATCTTGAGTCGGTGTTGCTTTTTAATAAATCTATGACATTTTTTTTAATTTTTTGTTTAGGAAAGTTGTTAAAATGGTTGTTCAAATGAGTTTATCTAGACCGAGCCCTTTGATAACGAACATAAGAAATATACGAGAATTGATAATTTCGTCCTTCTTAACTCGGATCATAATTATAAATTATGCTAAATACTGATTAGAACCAAAAAGGACCCTAACCCTCCCATAACTCAACTCCCAGAGGGGCCTAATGGATACCATAAAACACGCGAGTCCTAATCGTTTACAAAATGTCACTCGAAAATGTTGGTTCTGGACTGGTCTCGACGTGATGACGATGACCCCGGCAGCCCGGCTTCGACTACCTGCCTGTATGCAAATCATGTTATTTTCCGAACGAAAAGTCAATGGACCACTTTATTACAAAAGTAATTTATAAAACCAATTAGGCGTGTATGCGATATAAATTGTATCTCGTTTCTAAAACTACTTCAATGACATAATTTCTTGTTTATACATTCGTCAACTGGTTTCATTTCGAGAGGTTAAGGAACTATGAGATCCATATTTCCAGTTTTTGGCGGTTTTATTGTTGTATGCTCCTGAAATTAAATTTTCTTTGTTAATGTTATTTTATGAGGTAGAATATTTGATACTTCGTTATAATATTATATTGGATTAGAAAAATATAGTGCTGGAATACAAAAATATTAGTAATAATAATAAGTAGCAAACAATAAAATAGTGTTACAATAATTTAATCAAAAACATTTACTGTGATATTAATAAAGGCGAAGTAAAGTTATTCCAAGCTTAAAACTTTTTGTCTTTATCTTACCTTTGTCACTACAGAATTACAATTTACATGACAGGGAGAAGTAATTATAACCTTGGAGTAACTTTTCGTTGCGTTTATTTATTAGACAGTTACGGCCGTACAAATAAACTTGGCATAAAGTTATAACTGAGTATAGAGAATAAACCAAGAATATGCAAAAAGTTGACTCTATGGCTGACAAAACTGTCAATATTATGATATTTCTGAAGTTTTCTAAATGACAGCAGCCTTGCAAATAAGCGCGGGAAACGTTATACGTCCCAATAAACCAAGCATTTATTATAAATGTCTATTTGTAAACATTTTGCACATTCCTCTTTTATTCTCAGGCATGTCTTTATGCCAATTTTATTAGTAAGGCCGTTAATGTATAATTGTAGTTTTATATTAATTGAATATCCTTTCTAAAACTATAAACATGATATCCATTACACCCAGCGGTTTTAAATTGGTTAAGGACTTACTAAGGGTATGTTCCGATATGCACTGCGAGCACTGCACAGTGCTTTCACTGTAGAAAAATTCGTTCCCTTATGGACTGCCAGTATACTGCCGCAGTACCCTAGGGAAATATATGACGTCATAAATCGCCGCCATATTCTCCTGTGAGCACTGGCGTTTTCGAGGTAAGGGACTCGCAGTACTTTAATCACGTGATCAGTCAAAACCATTTGAGTGCCTAACGTGTTATAAACAATACCTACAGTTTAATCCCAAAATTTTTTAATTTGACAGTAAGTACTCCAACAACAGTTTTTTTTAATAAACTACAAAACTTTAATATACTCATTTGAATGCTGCGTCAAAAAATGCGGATGACAGTATACGGGATTGCGTTCCGTTTTAAATAGTAATCGCTATAAAGGAACGGCTTCACAGTATAGATACTAAATTGACGTCACACTGTATAGTGGTCGCAGGATATATCGGAACATACCCTAAGTTTTACATTTTCATGTTTAATACATGTAATATAATATACATATCTTAATCTTAATATATATAAATCTCGTGTCACAATGTTTGTCCTCAATGGACTCCTAAACTAATGAACGGATTTTAATGGTGATTACTTCATGGAGTGCAGTTTGGTCCAACTTGAGAGATAGGGTAGTTTTTATTTCGATTTGGGACCCATAAATATTTTTATTTTCAATATTTGTTTTGTATGGACATATTTTCTATGAGAGAATTTAGTGACGCACGGTTTGACAGTTCCGCTGTGAAACAATTTCATTCTAGCAACAGGGAGCATATTTACGAAATAATTTTTGATGTTTTGAAATATAAAACAGTTGTTTTTTTACTATCTACAGAACAACGTCTGTCGGGGCAGCTAGTATATTATATAAATTACGTGTCACGTTGTTTGTCCGCGATGGACTTCTAAAACAATGAACGTATTTTAATGGGGATTACTTCATGGAGTGCAGCTTAGTCCAACTTGAGAGATAGGATAGTTTTTTTGGGATTTGGGACCCATAATTATTTTTATTTTCAATATTTGTTTTGTATGGACATATTTTCTATGAGATAATTTAGTGACGCACGGTTTGACAGTTCTACTGTGAAACAATTTCATAATAACAACAGGGAGCATTTTTTACGAAATAATTCTTGATGTTTTGAAATATTATTGGTAAATTCCTATAAAACAGTGTTTTTTTTATTATCTACAGACCAACGTCTGTCGGGTCAGCTAGTAAGTTTATATAAAATTACATTTTTAACTATCGCGGCAAAATACTGGTAGTTGAATTTAATTTGTAGTAATGGTATTACGACCATTTCATGGATAGTGCTGAGTAACGTGTTCTACTTTATCATATTTTCTTTTGAGATCTTCTATGATTACTATAGCTATAGCCACTCTTTCATTATCCCAAGGAGCGGGGTTTTTTTCATGAGAATAAGGGACGAGACGAGCGGGTCGTTCAGCTGACGGTAATAGATAAGCCCTGCCCATTACAGTGCCGTTCAAGATTCTTGAAAAACCCAAAAATTCTGAGCGGCAACACAACGTCTCATTTGCCTAGTAATTTCACTAACTACGGCACCCTTCAGACCGAAACACAGTTATGCTTACACCATACTGCTTCTCGGCAAAATGCGCCGTTGTGGTGCCGGTATCCTGTGCATACAGGATGCCGGCTAGATTATGGGTACCACAACGGCGCCTATTTCTGCCGTGAAGCAGTCATGTGTAAGCATTACTGTGTTTCGGTTTGAAGGGCGCCGTAGCTAGTGAAATTACTGGGCAACATCTTATGCCTCAAGGTGTCGAGCGCAATCGTGGTGCCGCTCAGAATTTTTGGGTTAGGGCAAGGCGTATCAGTTACCATCAGCTGAACGTCCTGCTGGTCTCGTTCCTTATTTTCCTCCTCCTCCCACTGGTGGAGGTGTTTGAAATTTAATTATGAAAAGTAACTTGCAGTAACCAAAAGTAAAATACGTTTATAGTTTGTCTGCATTTTATAAGAAAAAGGTTTACGTACCATACTATTAAAACATTATCTATAAACTTCCCCCCCCCCCCCCCTTATATATTTAATTTTATTTTATGTTTAGTATTTGTTGTTATAGCGGCAACAGAAATAAATCCATCTGTAAAAATTTCAAATGTCTTATTATTGATGACGACGGTTCATGAGAAACAGCTTAGTGACAGACGGATGGACAGCGGAGTCTAAGTAATTGTACCCTTTGAGTCATCATCATCATCAAATCAGCCGGAAGACGTCCACTGTTGGACAAAGGCCTCCCCCACAGATCTCCACGACACGATTGATCCTGCGCTGCCCTCATTCAACGTCCATCCAACCCTATGGGTACGGGACCCTAAAAAGCAGTGATATTAGTAATACTACAAATAGTCGACAGTCGGAGATCTCAATCGGTCATTGGCATCTCAATACCATTGAGCTGCTGTGCCTTTGTGAGCGAGTGTCTAGTGTCGATCTTCGCTCATAAGTTATGTAAATTATGCAAACGTTAGGTGCTATAATGTGGTATTCGTGAACTATGGGTCAATAACCGTCAGCACCCACGTCCCACGTCCTATACATTCTGAAGCAGACAAACACACTGATGGAACATTAAGTATTTTAGGTATCGACGGCGCGGGCGGCTCAACACAATTCATGAACGAACGACGCGCGTTAAATACAAATATTGATTATTTTCTAATTCTTATTCTCTCCGATATTGTCCTAATGTTCGGTAAAACGATTTTATGTTTTGATTGAATAAAAAGCAATTGTGTGGTTTTATGAAACCACGATGCAAGTGAAACTTTTTTTCACAAAATAACATAGGTATTAATATCAGCATTGCAAAAAAAAATAAACAAATTTATATATTATGCTTTACATTTTCATAAAATAAAAAAATCTTTATCAAGTATGTGGGGTTCGAACCTACTCTTCCACCCGAACACAATTGCATCCAATATGAGAACTATAGGCGCGACATGCAACACACAGACGAAAAAGTTTGAGACGATGTAATAAAAGTTTCACTTTAATAGTAGTTATTGTATCTTTGTAACACGGTTGTATCAGCTTAGTGTGTATGTATCTATATAACGGAGTCTTTGAACGCAATCATCATGTTCACGAAGCATCCTTACACAAACAAGGAATTTAAGCTCTAAAGCAAGGGTCGGCAACAGGCGGACCTAGGTAGGTTGAACCTGGGAGCGCCCAATATTGTAATTTATCGTATACCAAGTACAAATTAATACGTAGATAAGATATACCAACCTTTATTATAAAGAAGAATATGAAAATTTGCAAAACTATCTATCAATTTTGCTGCTATGTTCGACATATGTATGTAAAACATCTTTCTCAAAGATGAATTTTTTGAACAACAAAAATCGTTCGAGATTGACGCACGCCCACCTAGAAGACACACTTTGAATTTGCTGTTCATAACGAGAACCAAACAATACAAAAGTGACTCAAGACTGTCGCTGCTGTTTCTAGCATTAATTTAAGGCCTTGTATCTTATTATTTTGAATTTTATTTGAAACAATACAATAAATAGTTAGCACTTAATTAATATCATTTCTTTTTTTCTGGCATTTGTTATGTATATTAAAGCCATTGTTAAATACCCTATTTGATTGAAAAGAGTGGCCAATGAGTTTCTTATATGTTCTTCTCGCGGAGCTCAACTTTTTATGAAAATGTGGTGAACTCAGTAATTTAAAAGAAATATTTGTAGTGACGATTCAAAAACGCTTAGTTTAAGCCTAATTGAATAAAGTTTATTTGACTTTGACTTTGATTCTCAACTTCTTCATAACGTCGGATTAATTTGAAACTTTTTACACTTTATCAAGGACCGATGACATTTAAAAAGTTTGTTCCATTTTTTACCAAGATCTTAAATATCATAGGATTAGCAATTACGTCCGACACCCGGTAGTAATTATTATCAAGTAAGTAGAAATTATCATCTCGTTTTAAGACATAAATAATAGTTGAATAATAAACACGCTTTAGTAGGAACCCAAGATAAAAAATAATAGTTTAAAAAAACTAAAAAAATAAGTTTTTATAAGTAAATTAAATTTGAATTAAGAATAGTGTAAGAAAAAATGATTTTATTCAATAGTTATAAATATTTGTTCTGTACATAACAGATATGAGTAGAAGGGTTATTTGATAATATCCTGAAATGGGGTGCTTTTTTTTACAATAAAATCATTTTTTCTTATACTGTTTCTAATTCAAATTTATTAAGATTTATTTTCTATTTTTTAGTGGGATTTTCTATAAAAGCGTATTTTTTTAGTTTTTTTTAAACTCAGCCGAATTATACTTCGTCACCCAATTGTAATTACTATCTCAAACTTGTGTCAAATCTCACTGCACCTTTCATAATAGACTAAATTTAAATTTTTACTTCGGTAGTCCCGCTTCTTATTACGTAGTATTTACATCATCTTTGGAAACAAGTTTATGGTCTATCAAAAAATGATTTATAAAAAATTGCTCTAATATAATATCAAAAGTAATAATAATGTAATATATCTATGCCA
This sequence comes from Leptidea sinapis, assembly GCF_905404315.1. Taxonomy (NCBI): domain Eukaryota; kingdom Metazoa; phylum Arthropoda; class Insecta; order Lepidoptera; family Pieridae; genus Leptidea; species Leptidea sinapis. Next base: position 2,292,368 of record NC_066285.1, on the reverse strand, counting down.
ACCGACCGATTATTTAAGAGATGTTTCTGTGGTGTGATAAACCTTTGATTAAATTAAATTGGACACCAACACAAGTTAACTATCTATTAACGAAATTTGAAAAATAAAAAACAATCATATTCTAGAATTAAAAATAAATTTTACTTAAATAATTATTGGATCACGAAATCCTATTGTGATAATACTGGTCAAACCGAACTCGGAAGAAATTAAGAGAAATCTTGTTGGAGCTCTGTGAGGCTTCCGGGACCCACCGCTAAAACGTGGGAATCATGAGGAAACTCAATTGAATTTTCCAAGCATGAAAATACAAAATGGTTGCAAGTACTTAGTGCCTTAACAGTTGGATACTGCACAGCTTGTTTCCTTTAAACTGTAAAAACTCTAAGCTGTTTACCCGACTGCGAGACGCTAAGGGAGGGTTATGTTACTAGTATGTACTCAATAACTATAACTGTGTTTTTACTTATTAATTTACATTCTTTTACTTACTCGTGTGAGGCATTTAGTAATTGACGTTTTGTTGCATCAATTTGCATATATCGTTATTGAAATGATTTGTAAATTTAATTGAAAATAAGAACCTGAATACCATTGTGTTTTCAAAAGAGCAACCTTAGAGTTTCTTGCTCGTTCTTCTCTGAGGAAATCTGCCTTCCGAACGAGCTGTATGAAAAAATTATATATTTCATGTGTAATAAAATTTACCAACGAAATAAAAAATTTTTTCATTTGATTTGATTTTGTTTCGGTAAGCTTTAGCTTTCAAAGGCATCCGCTCGCTTTCATTCCAGTTACATAGATATACATTGGTCCAACTCGCTCCTGGCCTTTGTTTAAGCCGCGCAATGAAAAAATCAGCGACGTTGTGCTTAGCCCAGGTCATCAGACACCATTAACATCCCACACACACCATCGTCCTACATGAGAGACCCTGACGACAATACCTGCCATTTGGATTATTTTTGCTAACAGTCGTGAGTAACGGACTAATAATGGATCTAATTAAAGTTCTAAACATGACGCCGCGGCCGAATAATTGATGTTTACGCGAACATCTCATTGTTGTCGGCTTGTCATCTAATTAATGCGAAATTTTCGTGAGGTCGTTAGCCGCCGAGGCTTTGTTCGACATGCTAATATTTTGTTCTCGATATAGCTGTACCTATCAATATTTTAGAGCATTAAACCAAAGGAGAAAAATTAGAAAAACTTTATTGAAAAAAAGCGGCCAAGTGTTAGTCGGACTCGCACGTGAAGAGTTCCGTAGCAGCAAGTAACATAATATAAAAGTTCTTGTAGTTCGTTGTAACGATTTATGACGTATTAAAAAAAACTACTTACTATATCTCGTTTGAAACCAATTTTCGGTGAAAATTTGCATGGTAATGTACATCATATTTTTTTTTGTTTTATCATTCGCTTATTTTAGAAGTTACAGGGGGGGGGGACACATTTTACAACTTTGGAAGTGTCTCTAGCGCAAGCTATTCAGTTTAGAAAAACACACGTATGGGTTTTATGAAAAACAAATTTTGAGTTTCAGTTCTCGGTATGGGGAAAATATATTTGTTTTTCATTTTGTGTGAAAATCTTAATGCAGTTCACAGAATACATCTACTTACCAAGTTTCAACAGTATAATTCTTATAGTTTCGGAAAAAAGTGGTTGTGACATACGGACGGACAGACAGATAGACATGACGAATCTATAGGGTTCCGTTTGGTGCCATTTGGCTATTGAACCCTAAAAATAAGAGATAAGTTGGTGCCTAGTCAAAAATACAATGTAATCTGATAGTCATCCATGCAATACTTATCAGTATTCCCGGTTCACCAAATCTATTCGTAATATCCTCAAAACCGTAAGGATTTTATAATGAGAACTAGATTTATATATTTATACATTTGAATCGTCAGAAAACCTTTTTCATACGGTTTTATTAATCGTAATATAATTATTGTTTAGTCCTAAAATGTATAATAATATAAACAGTTTAAAAAGTATGTTTACTCTTAAAAGAAACAATAATCTGATTAAACCCCATAATAATAATCTTAGTTTTAAAATTTAAAATAAGCATGTATTAGTATTCTATAGTATTATGTTTTAGTATTTAAAATATAGTATAGTACTATTAGTTTTATAGTTTTTTGTCACCAACTTCAAATTGTATTGTAATGAAGAAAATAAAACAAAAAATCTATTTCAACAAGTTCTTTTAAATTTTACCAGTGGGAGGCACCTTTGCACAGGATGTCGGCTTATGGGTATCACAACGGCGCCTTTTTTTTGCCGTGAAGCAGTAATGTGTAAGCATTAGTGTGTTTCGATCTGAAAGGCGCCGTAGCTAGTGAAATTACTGGGCAAATAAGACTTAACATCTTATGTCTCAAGGTGACAAACGCAGTTGTAGTTCCGCTCAGGATGTTTGGGTTTTTCAAGAATCCTGAGCGGCACTACATTGTAATGGGCAGGACGTATCAATTACGTCCTGCTCGTCTCGCCCCTTGTTATTATAAATAAAAAAATTTGGAGCCAGTTTTGTTATTTTTAAAAGGTTTTAAGAGATCGAATTCGTTAAATACTCTAAGATATTGATTCAGTATTGATTAAGTCATTCATTTATGATAATTGATTGTGATTGTTCGCAGTGTGTTGTGCTGTGCACTGGCATATACTCGTCTCCATTTCAAGACGACAGCTCCTTCGACAGGAGGGCGGTTGAAACCAGACCTCCACATGAGCCCATTGCAACTCCTGTAAGAGCATCAGTTGAAAGCGTTCCTCTAAGGTTGGTTAACTAAATAATTATTGTTATAATATTAATTAGGTATAATAGCCGTTGTGTGAAGTAGTGTTTGAAGACGAAGGCTTTCAACCAGTGTGCGTTGCCAGTGATGACTTACGGTATGCGGACGTGGTTGCTGCCTGATGAGAAAGCTATGCTATGAGTTCTATGAGAGGGCTATGCTCGGAGTTTCCCTGCGAGATTGAAACAGAAATGAGATGATCCATCGCAGAACCAAAGTCACCAATAAGCAGGACACAGAGCTCGACGGACAGATGCCCAGTGAGGCAGAAAAGTCCTCGAATGGCAACCACGTGCTGGAAGTCGCAGTGTTGGTAGGCCTCTCATAAGATGGACTGACGATCGTCGTGGAGATCTGTGGGGGAGGCCTTTGTCCAGCTGTGGACGTCTTCCGGCTAATGATGATAGTGGAAATAGCCGGACAACTTTAATATTCTTCATTTCGGAAAATAATATTTTCTACTAAAAAGGAGAAATGTACGTCATTATATTTAAAAAAGAGGTAAAAAACATACTTACCTAAATAAGGAAAACACCGTTTTATAGCCATATCAACTCCAATCGTTTAAAATAATTAAACAGATAATCTTTATTTATTAAAGCGTATAATTTTATATAAACTAAACTTTATAGAGTTAACATTTATATAATCTAAAGACATTGGAACGCTACTCGACAATATGACATTGTCAATTATGCGTATGATTCCGCCTAGGTATAAAACTGAATGAATCATCATCCATAAAATGATCAATGTAGTTGTTGCGTTCAGTTAGATGCTCTTGGGCGTCACGGGTTATCCTGCCTAAAATCGGCAAGCCATATTCAGTCATCATGCAAGCATTAATGATGTCATCCGCAGGGCATTTGCCACTCTTAATAGACCAGCTGTTTTAGAGCCAAATGGTATTACCCGCCGCGATGGCAAGCGTATTGATGGAATTACGCTGGTGGCTTGGGCACGGGGAAGGGCGCTGGTGTGGGACGCTACTTGCGTCGACACTCTGGCCCCTTCTCATGTCCAAGTTACGTCAGTTGGTACTGGGGCTCCTGCTTCGACTGCCGAAGACAGCAAGCGTCGCAAATATGTCGGTCTCAGTGAGTGATACATCTTTGTGCCGTTTGGTGTCCAGACACTTGGCCCGTGGAGCCCAGAGGCGCGGAGAATGTACAAAGCACTATCCTTGCGTTTCATTATTGAGGCTACTGGAAACCCAAGCGCTGGCAGCTATTTCGGTCAACGGATCAGCTATCCAACGAAATGCTGCCAGTATTCTTGGTACGCTTCCACGTAATGATAGTTTTAATTTTATGTAGTAGTAGTCATAGTATTGTAAATACACTTATAAAATTTGTTTTGTTTGAATAAATGATTATCTAAAGACAAACATAGATTATACGTTATTAAAAATAATTTATTAATTTAGGAATTTACGCGACGAAAGCGAGGGTCGACTCCCTCTTCGAGATGCGGTTGAGAAGAGACCAATACCAGCGCTGGATCAAGAATCTTTGTATAGATTTGTTCAGGTAGGTCAACATGATAAAACGTGACATGTAGCACTTTCAAAATATTTTCGAAGAATAGTTAGAGCCACTCAGAGCAAGTATCTAGAGTTGTAATTGAAATAGAAATAGCTTCATTGTAATTATTTTGCTTTTTGCATTGTAAGCTAATTTTGACACGAATAACATAATAATACTAGCTGACCCAGCAAACGTTGTATTGCCAATATTCAAATCGCGATAGAAAAGTAACTGTTGATCGTAGATGGGTGAAAATTTTAAGTTGTATGTATTTTTTAATGCTGACTCATAATCAAACAAATTTAAAAAAAATGTCAATAAAATTATAAAAAAAAAATTGGCGTGGACCACCCTTAACATTAAGGGGGATGAAAATTGATGTTGTCCGATTCTCAGACCTACCCAATATGCACTAAAAATTTCATGGGAATCGGTCAAGCCAGTTCGAAGTAGTTTAACTACAAACAACGCGACATGAGAATTTTATATATTAGATTTGCTTTGAATGTTAAAATCTCATTAATGTGAACATAGCTGAACATCAGATGCTGGAAATCTGCATAAGTTTTAATACAAAAAGTCATATACAAAAAATATTTCACAATATTGAATTACAATTTAGTTTTTACTGCTTCCAGAAGTAAAGGTTTTGTACAGAAGTAATGTCATATGTTTCGTTTGAAATGTTATAATAATAAAATGATGATCTTCATTGGTAAGTTTCACAATATACACATGGGAGCCCTCGTTAGGGAACTCTACAGTCAACAGCTTCTGACGATTCCTCGTGTAGAGGCGAAACACGTGTCAAAGTGATAGTATACGCGAAATTTTCACTAAATCTCATCATTAATTACCTACATTTTAAATAGCACTGAATTCCCGCGAAATAACGCCTAATTCTATTTTTTATTTATTTATTGTATTCACGTCACAGGATGCAAATAAATCTGCAAAGGATGTGGAACAGTTCAGAAAGTACTACGGGGCTGCTCATTATTTAAACAAGTAAGTGGATATAACAGAATTACATCACCTAGTGAAATATAATAACTTTTCCGCAAGATTTCAGGAAAGTAACAAAGTTTACCAGTTGGAGGCACAGGATGCCGGCTAGATTATGGGTACCACAATGGCGCTTATTTCTGCCGTGAAGCAGTAATGTGTAAGCATTACTATGTTTCGGTCTGAAGGGTGCCGTAGCTAGTGAAATTACTGGGCAAATGAGACTCAACATCTTATGTCTCAAGGTGACGAGCGCAGTTGTAGTGCTGCTCAAATTTTTGGGTTTTTTAAGAATCCTGAGCGGCACTGCATTGTAATGGGCAGGACGCATCAATTACCATCAGCTGATCGTCCTGCTCATATCGTCCCTTATTTTCGTAAAAAAAAAGTAGAAAAATAAAGAAATAATAACAAAGTTGTATTGTTTTTTACTTCTATGAAAATAAGTATCTAATTCTAAACTACACTATTTGAACTTATTTCATACAATAAGTCTCTCAATTATTCTACTAGGTACAATAGATTCAATAGCTTTTTCGTGATTGTGCCTCAGAGAAGATCGTTTTCATTTTCAACTTCAAAACCTTGTTTTTTCTCTCAGGTGCAGCCTAGCGAAACTCTCTAAGAAAAAATAGATTCACTCGATTGTATGAAACGTGCAGTCATTGATAGATTGACAGATGATGGCTATAATGCTTGTAAAAATAGGAGATAGCCGAAAGCCAGTACGTTATAAGCCACTGTTCGCTTTCAAACTTAGCCGGATTATACGTCGTGGCCAATCGCGATACTGTAACTACTACTATTTCAAACTTATGTCAAATGACTGCACGTTTCATACTAAATTAAATTTCAATTTTTAGTTAGTCACTGCCGCCTCTTGTTACGTAGTATTTACATCCTCTTTGCTCAGGTGGTTCACCATTCGACTGTATTATTACCACATATCTCTGCCGTTTATGGATAGATTATTTATTTTTTCGATGGAATGGGTTATACTTGGTGGCCGAGAAGTTGACGTCCAAAGCTAAAATTTGAATTTGGCTCATTTTATTTTCTTTTTGATACCCTGAACATTTTCATGAATTTAGCTAGAGCAGTTATCTTGAACTAACGACTCAATTCTAAACTAGTCCCGCATCGTCTAAACTATTCATAGTTTCTTATGTGGTTATCGCAACTGTAGTTAATAATTATCAACAATAAAATTAACTAAAATTGTTCCAACCACAATTAGGTGAAAAAAGCGGATAAAAGGGGAAACAAATTATTATCTCCTAAACTACGCAAAATCGTAGAACATACATAGGGGTGATTCGGATACTCATCACCATGAGGCTTTCAAATTTTAGCTTTGGACGTCAACTTCTCGGTCGCCCTGTATATACTCTCATATTGGCCCAATTGTAAAGAATCTGATCTGATGATGTCTAAGAGAAATTGAGAGAACATCTCAAAATTAGGTGTGTTTTTGTTTTTGGCTAAAATTGACTTAGTTGTATATTGTGTGAAAGGCGGAAGGATGCGTTTCATTTATGCATCACGTATCAATAAATTTCACTCAAAGAATTGTCAGGCGGGGGAGATGGATACGCGGGGCCAGGTTTCACGCGGGGCCTGTAGAAATAGCTACGCTTGCTACGTTACTTTCTAGTTGCCGTATTAGTCAACTAAGAAAAGTTAAAAAACAAACAAAATACTCGCTTCAAACATACATTTTAAACATAGTAAGCCAAGGCAAAAAAAACAAAAAGAAATTTCCTACAACAATATTTTATAGTTTTTAGCAATAGCTAATGCTACCTGAAACCAATGTTTCGTACTCATCCTACATTTGAGAATTATTGTATTTAGATTGGCACCAGAATGTTGTAGGAAACATTTTTACTTTTTGGTGATAAGTATGTATACAGATATTCTTATCATATTTTATTTTCATCAAGTCTCCACGAGCAGAGATTAGATCCATTAAATAGATCAAAATAATTTATTTTTGACAACAATAATCTATTTATTTAAAATTGTAATTGGTGAGTAAGCATAGATGAAGAATATCCTTTCGTTAGTACTTCTCGTATATTAATTTAATACATAAAATAGAAAGAATAGTTCTACTTTCCTAAAATGTGTTGCTTGCTGCTAATTTTGTTTATAAGAGAGAGCAATTGTCTTTATGTCAAAGTCACTAAATGTCTTTGAGAAAGCACACATGACAAATGTCAAATGTCATTGCCAATATAAACAAGTACACTAAACAAAACCAAACAGTAGTGTTTTTATTGCTAAAATAATAATTCTTAAATTTTACTTTCAGTGTGTCGAGACATACAGACGAGAGACTACAGCAAGGAAATGCGAACTTACAAGGTAAATAATATCAAATCAAATCAAAATCAGTTTATTTACGAAGGTCACGGAAATGACACTTATGAATGTCAAAAAAAATATCTTATTGAATCTACCGCTACTTCGTAAAGGGTTGAGCTAATGAGAAGAAGCAGCATGAAACTTATTAGGTACCACTCTGTCGCCCGAGCTCGTGGCTGTCGTCCTCACTCTACGAGGGCACAGTAGACATATGTACCAGTACGGAAGCTATCTACAAACGTTCGAAATGACACACTCACACAAACATGCGCATCGACGAGGCCCCTAAGCGGTTTTCGCGGTCTTATCAACAAGGTTTCCATACTGGTACATAGTATCATGTCTACTGTGACGAGGGTCAACACAGCTTTTTGACATAAGGTCGTATCGATTCTATTCTTGTTTTGTTACGAGAATAGGGCTACGCTACCAGTTTTCGTGTTCCGTTTGTAAATATAACCCCGGTCATTAAAAAAAACAACTGGATTGGGGGCAATATAATAAGATCATTTTTATTACATATTAGGTACACCGGAATATCTAAAAGTAATCGTACCGCCTGGGACTTAATTACGGATTTGATTATTTGATGTCTTTAAAAATAACTAAATTGTTACATAAATTGTATTTTTTCAAAAAGATCCCAAAAAGAATACTGTTAGATTTTCTTGCGGCGCTTCTTCGCTCTCAGAGAGCATAATTTGCTTTCGAAGCAGTGGTGAGGCTTTAATTGACATAAATAAGTATTTCATAAATTTTTTTAGGCCTTTTAAAGTCCGGATTTAGTCTTATTAAATCCTTAAATATGTAGCGAATTAAGCCACTAATTAATGTCATATTATTTTGGGTAACTTTCAGAGATGCAGCAAATCAATGGTGCAAATTCAAGACGGTTGGTGGTGTGCTACCTGGAGTCCTGGGCGGCGTACCGCGCCCCACCCCTGGCCTTCACCTCCAGCCTGGTGCCCAAGTCCTGCACCCACCTGCACTACGCCTTCGCTGTGCTTCATCCTCACACGTACCATGTCATATCAGCTAATGAAGATTACGATTTTATTAAAGGTAACGAATTGATTACCAACCACTAGGATAAGGCTCCAGATATAAATGGAACGTAAAATAAGTAAAGCTCCTTTGCACCGGATGCCGGTTAGATAAGTACCACAACGGCGCCTACTTCTGCCGTGAAGCAGTAATGTGTACGCATTACTGTTTCAGTCAGAAGGGCGCCGTAGCTAGTGAAATTACTGGGCAAATGAGACTTGACATCTTATGTCTCAAGGTGACGAGCGCAGCTGTAGTGCCGCTAAGAATTCTTGGGATTTTCAATAATCTTGAGCGGCGCTGCATTGTTATAGGCAGGGCGTATCAATTACCATCAGCTGAACGTCCTGCTCGTCTCATCCCTTATTTTCATAAAAAAAGCATCTTACAAACTAATGTTATGTTTTTTTTTATGGAATAGGAGGACAAACGAGCGTACGGGTCACCTGTTGTTAAGTGATCACCGCCGCCCACAATCTCTTGCAACACCAGAGGAATCATATTCATGTTCATTACAGCCATTGTAAAATACTCTATTTGATTGAAGAGAGTGGCCGTTAAGTTTCTAGTATGCTCTTCTCACGAGCTCTTCTTTTTCCGATCATATGTAAGATTCAGTAATTTAAAAGAAATATTTATAAAGCCTAATTCAGTAAAGTTTAATTAACTTTGACTTTAAAACAATAGTCGTGGACCTGGCGGACAGGAGACATAGGCTTACTGTACTTACATACCTATTATTAAAAAATCATATATTCAAACAAAACAAATCTTATAACTATATTTACAATACTATGCGCCTTTGGGCCCCACGGGCCAAGTGTCTCGATATTAAACTTCACTCAATGTAACTCAACACCATTATAAAAAGGGTTAATACTTACAAAGGAAAGAGGAATCGATATTAATGAAGCTCTTATTTTCGCAGGTGGTTACAGGATAGCAACCGGCTTGAAGCGCCGCATCCCCGGACTCCGAGTTCTGCTCAGCGTGGGTGGTGACGGAACTGAACGTCTGTTCAGTGAGATGGTCCAGGAACCGTACAGGAGGAACTCCTTTACGGACAGCGCCGTGAACTTCTTACGAGAACATGACTTTGACGGCCTCGACCTGCACTGGGTGTATGCAGGTGTGTTATGATATTGGTCATTAAAAAAAAGAAATATGAATTTTGTCCAAATCATCAAATGCTTAGATCATTTAACGGCCGTTCCCAATGTACTATCTACAGATAGAGATAAATTACTACCTTTTACTGTCAATAATTAGCTATCAATAATCTGAAGCTGTCCCAATATACCCGATAAGTCATTCTTATCGGCTTATACATATTGGGACGCGTGAATTGCATTTCCATGCAAACTTCTATCAGTGGTAAGCTATACGTTCTCCCATTGACATACAGTCGATAAGTTTATTGGGACAGAAAAGTCAACGATAGTTATGAATTTCATCTCAAGTAGGTCACAACCGGAGATAGACTGAATATTGGGAACGGCGGTAAACATCTACCCCCTTATTGATAATAGTCCGCTAACTTAAAACAGCCGCTTAGGAGTGTTTTTTCTCATTCTGACTTAGGTCAATAGAAGCAGACAGAGTGAGAACTAGCAATGCTTTAAGTTAGCAGACTATTATGAATAAGGGGGCTAGAATCTAGATAGACTATGACAGCTGTGAAAACGTCGAAAAAAATTGAGTTTAGACTTAACCTCACTTTTGAGCAATTCACGCACACTAACACAGTGTCATACAAATCGCGAGTGTAAGACGTAGCTTGTCACGCACACAAGTATTAAACCTGCCCTGTTTTTTCGGTTGTCTAAGAACAAGAGACTCTATCTAGACGTATAAATTATCTTAGACCAAATCCAATACTCATGTCGCTGAGCAAGGAAAATGAGAATATTAAATATTATGTTCTTCACAGCTGATGATCAGCTGTGAAGAACATAATATTACACATGATACACATGTCATTCACCGCATTCTGTTTCTGGGTTCCGTAGTCGAAGGAAATCGAACAGGAACCGTCTCATAAACACTCTCTGTCCGTCCGTTTCTCTGTCAGCGGACTGAATTTTGTCATTTTTTTCTTACGGAAAAGGAGGAAAAGTCAGTTACGAGCGTACGGGTCACCTGGTGTCACAGATGACAGCAATACTCCTTATGTGGCCGGACTTGCGCTTTGTAGTGCGCTAGAATGTGTGCCGGCTTGAAGTATTACCGCGCTCTATTAATGACGTTGTCAAGAAGAAGCTGTCTTCGAAGCCAATATGCCCCTTGCCCTCCAGATGACCACGGAATTGGCAATCGCTCGAGATTTCGAGACCCAGTATTCCGATACTAGGATAGTCTTTAAGGGAAGTGTTGTCGAGGAGCAGTGATACGACAAATGGGGTTTTTTGACCAACAAATAAGATGGTCAAATTCAAATTGGCCGAAATAAAAATAATATATCTATTTACAAAAGTGTTATACCTAAATTAAAATCTTTGTGTTGGTACGGAACCCTTCGAATGTGAAATAGCCGGTTATTAAAAAAGATTATACTTTTTCAGGCGAAAAAGATGAAAAAGAGAAAGAACTTCTAACGACGTTACTCTACGAGCTCCGGGAAAAGTTTTCATCATACGGTTTTCTGCTGTCCACCGTGTTACCGCCCTTCAGGTACAAAATTAGATCTAGGAGTGCCTACTATCTGTCTGTATCTATACTCATCGTTATTGTTATATATCATTTCTCCAACTCAATATTCTTCAAATGTTTTCTATTTAAATCTAAAAGTATTTTTTTATTTTACTTAAATCTTTAGAAAACAATTGAGTAATTGTTGCTTTTTATGAAATTCCAAATAATCAAAGAAAGAACGAAAAATGTTTATTTTTAAACGTATACGTAGGTATACATAAATACAAATTATAATAAACTTGTGAAAGAGGCGAACTATAAACAAACTAAAAACAAAAACAGTATGTTTGCTGGTTTGAAAATCATCAACCAGTCTTCTTATAAAGCGAAGCTTAATAATTAAGCTTGAAAACTTCAATGTAACGTGAAATAAATTACTAAATCTTATAAACTTATATGTTAACTAACACTTATGTGTTTGAGCGTTCCGAATCCAGCAATAGCTCAATAAGGACTTACCGCGCAAAGCCACACTGTGGAATCATCTGCCGGCTGCTATTTATTTTTATGGAATAGGAGGACAAACGAGCATACGGGTCACCTGGTGTTAAGTGATCACCGCCGCCCACATTCTCTTGCAACACCAGAGGAATCACAAGAGCGTTGCCGGCCTTTAAGGAAGGTGTACGCGCTTTTTTTGAAGGTACCCATGTCGTATCGTCCCAGAAACACCGCACAAGGAAGCTCATTCCACAGCTTCGTAGTACGAGGAAAAAAGCTCCTTGAAAACCGCACTGTTGAGGACCGCCACACATCCAGATGGTGGAGATGATATCCTAACTTGTGGCTGTCGTGCGAAGGTATATATTGCTAGTGCTATATTCCCGGACCGGTACGAATCAGACACATTCAAATTCACCTTACCAGTAACTAATTCCTTGACGTCTGGTATTCCGTTTTTTTTCTTTCCATTAGTGGTGCTACTTGCCCATTTACCTCCACTAATATGTTTCTACCAGAGTACACAGGTAAGAAGTGAAACTTCTTTATATATCATTTTTCTAATATTTACAACTTCATAGAAATTGGGAATATAAGGTTTAAGAAAGATAAAATCCATATTAAGTTAAAGCTATTTAATTATTAACATATGCATACAAATCAGAATTTTTATTTTATCACAATGAAACTAATCTTTATTATTTACATCACTATACTGAACTTTGGTAAAATAAAACAACATGGCGCGTAACCGAAAATCGTGACGACACTGCTATAAAATTTCTCTCATACGTCGATAAAGAAGTTTCACTTCAAAAAGCGATTGTAACAGCAAAGTAGGTAACTGTATCAAGTATTGTTTAAATACATAGATATCAAATTGAAGACGGCTATGACCTGAGTGCTGTCAGCGGAGCTACAGACTACACTATCCTGCAAGCGTGGGACATGACGCACGCCAAGCGAGACGACCCTCCGACCAGGGCGATCCAACACAGTGCGCTGCACAGGGACCCGGGAGCCGCGGCCAGGGATCAGAGATACGATAATGTCGTGAGTGGAGGCAGCATACTATATTAAACAATTTGTTACATTTTTAAAGTGATAACCCTCACTTCTAGGATTAATACATAAATAAAATTTGAAAACAAAATTTTATGAAGGATTCCCGACTCGAACCACCACCTGAGAGTTGAACAAAGCATATAAGATTTTATAATGATACGTCACTCGAACGCTTAGCTCAGTTGGAAAAGCATTCGCACGGATCGAGTCCCCACATCGTTCATAAAAATTTTGATTTCAAATTTTATTTCAAATTCACAAATAAGCTAAGATCTAAATAATTACTGTAAAATTAAATAGAAAAATGATATCAAATTGTAAAGGAAACAAACTCTAAGCTTCTAAGAATAATTATTTACGAATAAAGATATGAAAATTGTGATTTTGTAAGGGATATATATCACTAGCAAAAATAACGAATTGTTTAGAATGACACAATGGCTAATTTTCAAACAGTAATCGGGTACGACTATTACATATCAAACTAAAATATATTCATATAAAATTAATATTGAACAATAATTATTATTCCATTAGGAGTTCTTGGTGAAGTACGTGCTACGTCATGGGATGGCTGCTGAGAAGTTGGTGCTAGGAGTCCCACTATTCGGTCGCAGCTATACACTGGCTGCGTCCACGTTGCCCGCACCAGGAGCTGCCGTGAGCGGCTGGGGAGACGAGGGGGTCTACACTCAAACCAAGGGCATGCTAGCGTACTTTGAGGTTGGTAAAAATTTCATATATTTACATTCAAAATTCAGTTTTACTTTATCACTTATTGAACGTCAAAAACTACAATTCTATATGCCTCAGACCTGAGAAAGACGGCGGATAATAGATTATCGATACCTATGAGTTATAAATGATGGCTGTTTATGTAAAAGACAGCTGTACCTCTGGCATTTTATAGTAATTTTCCAAATCAGCTAGATCTGGATAGGCCATAGGACACACTCCGGAGGGATCCCAACCATATACCAAGGACAAGCCCTAGACTGGAACCCTCAAAGAACGCAAACTTGGCGGCGTTCTGTCATTGACGAAGCGAAAGATATCGGAAAGACCTGGAGTGAAATTGAGAGAGATGCTCCGGACCGATCGCGATGGAGATGCACTGTGGATGCTCTCTGCACCAGCTAGGGGATACAGGAACTGAAATGAATGAATAAATGATGATAATTATTCTTCAAAATAACTCGGAATATAATTCACAACTGGCCACTTTGATAGGCTCTTTATTCGATTTTAATAATGACTTAACATTTCAGATCTGTATGGGTGAGCGGGAAGGTAAAGGAGTAAGTGGTGTTGATGAAGCTGGGAATGCCTTCGCAGTCTTTGACAACCAGTGGATCAGTTACGACAGCCCCAATACCATTGCTGAAAAGGTATTTACAAATGCAGTTTTATAATAAAAGTTTTCTATCTTAGATTAAGGATTGGTCTCCATTGCTCTCCAACAAGATACCGCAGGCGTAGTCACAAAGTGCGACAACTATTACTACGCCCAAGTGTACTCGAGTCAGTCTCGAACAATGTGTGATGTTGACGTGCCACATTTCCTGTTAAACTTTGCTAATAATTATTGAAATTAAAATGCCGGGTTGCGTAGTAAAACTTTGTAAAAATAATATATAAGAAATAACTGGGATCTGACACTGGGATCACATATCATCAGTAAGTATTTTGTATTTTATTAATTTCAATGTAAAATAACACGAAGCGTATATAAGTAACAAAATTTGAAAGATGCCATTGAGTGTCAAGATGCCACGCACACAAGCATCTTTACAAATAGCCAATACAATATAAAGTGTAATAAGAAAGCTATTGTTTTTAGGAAGTGCGGTATCTAGTTGGAGCCCATTGGAGACCAATCCATAATCTAAGTGTTCTATTTACTATGCAAATATCTGTTTAATTCGATGTGACAAATTAATAATCTGCAATAGCTATATGCTTTATGATTGATTTTGAATACGAAACAGAGCTTCTAAAATTCAAGATCTCTTAGATATTTGCTAGAAACATTAAAATATTGTAATGCCTTCTAAGTTTTCTTCTAATTATGACTTGACTAATTTTTCGAAAAATATTTGAATTTAAGTATCCATTACAAGTAGTCCATTCTCCTGGCTACCCACCTCTTGGTCTTTAGGCTAAGATCTATAGAACGTACTCACACTTAGCTCGGTCTTTACTTAGGTAAAATTCATCTTTGATTCGGTACTGATAGTCATTTGACATTTGAGTTTACGCTGAACTTGAGCTAAAGATTTACCAGTGGGAGGCTCCTTTGTACCGGATGCCGGCTAGATTATGGGTACCAAAACGGCGCCTATTTCTGCCGTGAAGCTGTAATGTGTAAGCATTACTGTGTTTCGGTCTGAAGGGTGCCGTAGCTAGTGAAATTACAGGACAATAAGACGTGACATCTTATGTCTCAGTTGTAGTGCCGCTGAGACTTTTTGGGTTGTTCAATAATCCAGAGCGGCACTGCATTCATTACAATGCATTCATGCATGCCCATTGGCAGGGCGTATCAATTACCAACAGCGAACGTCCTACTCGTCTCTTCCCTTATGTTCATAAAAAAGGCAAAATTAATATATGGGCACACACAGTACCCACATTGTCGATTATTCTTAAACATTTGACAATAGAAAAGATTTGTTTACAATCTAACTATATATACTGGCATGATTCCAAATACCTTATTTAAAATAATATGTAGTACATAGCTAATTTTGTTTTCAGTATTTCATATAATTAAAAGATCATTAACATTGATTTAAATCTGAACCCCCCTATACAATTGGCATCATTGATTCTCTATTCTGAATCTCTATTATACGGGAATTTTAAAATATCGAATAACAGTTGTGATGACGCAAGGGATAGTTGTTTATCTCTTTTTTGTTCGGTTTATAGTCAAAGGCTGAGATCTATTGAGCGTACTTAGACTTTGCTTACGTAAAACTTAGCTGAGTGTGATAAAACGAGAACTTTAATTAATAGATTGCTATCTTAGCTTAAGCACAGCATAATTTCAGCTGTCAAAT
Organism: Leptidea sinapis; assembly: GCF_905404315.1. Lineage (NCBI taxonomy): Eukaryota > Metazoa > Arthropoda > Insecta > Lepidoptera > Pieridae > Leptidea > Leptidea sinapis. The sequence goes on along the minus strand of NC_066285.1, from coordinate 2,276,354 downwards.
GATTATAAAAAAACAAATAAAAGTTGCTATATATGCTAAGATTACGTAAAGTCTGAGCATTGTCTAAGTACGCTCTATAAATCTCAGCCTAAGTTTTCCCTAAGTCATCGTTGTGGTGGACTTATGTGCGAACTAAGCTTACGGTTAGCGCGCACTCAAGGCGACGGATTTCGAAACTCGTTTTATAAGTGTGAGCAAAGTCTATGTAGGTACGCTCTATAAATCTCAGCTTAAGTTTTTTCTAAGTCGTCGTTATAGTGGACTTAACTGCGAACTAATCTTACGCTTAGCGCGCACTCAAGGCGACGGACTTCGAAACTCGCTTGATAAGTCTATCAATGCTCTTTAGATCTCATTCTTAGATTGTTCTCGTCTCTCACATTTGTATTCAGGAGATAAGACAATTATAACTTGATATATAGCTACGAGTATAATACAGCACTGACCCACGCATTGCAACTAAAATGGCAATGGGCCGGTCATATATCACAACTCACAGACAACAGATGGACGATACAGACAACGAAATGGAAAGGGCCGGTGGGCATTAGAAAAGTTGGAAGACCGTGTAAGATGTGGGCTGATAATGTAATGGAATACGCTGGAAAAGACTGGCTAATGTTGGCCAAAGACCGTATAGTGTAAAAGAAAATGGTCGAGGCCTACACCCAAAAAGGGGCCCATCCTACTATTTAAAACATTAATTATTAAGAAATAGATGAAAAACGTACTAACATAAAACTATTTCACTTTTTTAATTCTCATAATATTAGGCTTAAGTTAACATGGGATAACTAACAATAATTATAAGTTTTTTTATAATTTTTTTCGTTTAATTTAATTATGTAAATTATTATGGGAATTAAAGGATTTATTTTATTTTATTTGCATTTATATAGAGCTACAAATAGTGTTAAATTAAATCATAAAAATATTATTGGTTTATTAACAGGTTAAGTTTATCACGAGTATGGGACTAGCGGGTGCGGCGGCTTGGGCTATCGACATGGATGACTTCCGTGGCTTGTGTGGATCACCCTTTCCTTTACTCAGCGCCATTTCTGTTAGCCTTAACGGTAACTATCATTAAATATAAATAATATATTTAAATTTATAATAGGCAAACACAAAACATGTTTTATTAAAAAATGGCTCTGTCGTAAATCCAATTACTGCACAGCTGAATATCTAAGTGATCGGGCAGCCTCAGACTAGATTATGATTATTTTATAGCGATAGAAATTACTGTACAATATTGTTTATTTTTTTTTAAGAGCGCAAAAAAAAAGAATGCTGGGAGAGTTTCTTGCGCCCCTTCTCTCTCAGAGCGCCCTTTGTTTCCGAAGCGGTAGAAGTATGTAGTGTATTAGAAAAGACATCAGAAATAATTCTAAAGGAATCAATTTTGAGAAAATAAATTCCTTTTTATGCCTTTTAGTACAAAACAGTAGCTATTCAATTTGAGAAAAATTATCTAAAGTAATATCAAGTTGAGGAAATTTATAAAACACCCAGCAGATTTTAAATTCATATTTAGCGTCATACTTTGACAATTTATTACGATTACAATCTATGCAAAGTGATTAAACAAAAATACTCAAACGTCACGTCTCTGTCTAAAAGTAATTAAAAAAATAATAACTTAAATATTTAAAAATATTTCTTTAATTTAGATATATAAACAGTAAGGCTTATAATTGTCTTCAATTCTTCTGTAATCTTATTCGGACATGTTAAATTATGTATCTAGTTGGTAGCCTAAATAAATAAATAAATAAAAACAAAGTTGATTTTTCTGAGAGATAAACTTCTTAATGTAAAATAATTGTAATAGTTCTGAAGTGTTAAATTTTGTAATAAGTATAAATTGTCATTTATGTGTACGATAACGCAATAAATGAATATCGTATTTAACCAACCGTTCGAGTAACGTATCGTTATAAAATCTTGTTTGCTTTGTTCAACTCTCAGGTTATGGTTCATGCTAGTTCCTAATGACTCTGTTTATATGTCCAGGTGAAGCGACTCAGATCGATCAATCATCACTGAAGATTGGTTCCTGTGAGTCGAACACCCCGTACTTGGCGTCAGACCAGGAGTCGTGCGCTCACTTCCACTTCTGCACCGGTGGCATCAGCTTCAGAATGGTCTGCGAAGAAGACAGGCTTTATGACCCCTCAACAGGTTACTGCGGGTAAGTTTACCAGACGTATATAAATGATCTAAGGATAATCATCAAATTTGCAAACAGTACAGTCTGTAGTGTGGTACTATGGCTGAGATCCATAGAGCGTACTTACACTTTGCTTAGACTTTACTTACGTAAAACCTAGCTCAGTTCAAGCTTAACGTAATCTTTGATTTGTTTTTTATACACATTTGACAAAATCAAGTTCGTGTTTTATGACACTCAAGCTAAGTTTTATGTGGGAGGTGTCTACCAGTGGGAGCCTCCCTTGCACAGGGTGCCGGCTAGATTATGGGTACCACAACGGCGCCTATTTCTGCCGTGAAGCAGTGATGTGTAAACATTAACTTGTTTCGGTCTGAAGAAATTACTGGGCAAATGAGACGTAACATCTTACGTCTCAAGGTGGTTTGGTCAGGTTTCTCAAGAATCCTGAGCGACACTGCGTTGTTATGAGCACGTTGTATCAATTACCACCTTGTCCTATTCGTCTCGACCCTTATTGTCATAAAAAAACGTATTGTTTCTCTTAATATATGACCAAATTATAATTTTTAGAAATCCATATATATTTATATCTCTTCTAAATAAATATTTTTCTGCCAGGCACCAAGATGTCACCAAATGTATACCGGGACAAAGTTTAAGAATAAGTGTTGAAGATGCTGCACGGTTCTTATCAACAAATTACGACCATGATGTTGAGGTAAGAGAGATGTATTTAAATTGACAAAAATTTAACCGCGAATTGAAATAGGGTTTTCTTTAGCGGGCAAAAATAATAGACGTTATTGCAATGTGCATATATTATTTTATCGTCATGAAAATATTGATGGGGCGTTTCTTATCTTCCCCTTTTACTTAGGTGATAAAGGTAATGCATTCATTTATTTTAATTTACAAGGAGTGTGCTAGAGTAATATTTTGGCGGGCTTAGATAATATCTACTTGTCCACACACATCGAACAGCGGCGGACGAATCGTGTCACTCGCCGCGCCACGCTCCCTCTTATTGCGAAGAAAGATCTTCCGCTCTCTTTGGTTGGCCTGTGCTCTGTTCGTTGTATACACAAGACCTTACCGTTACACGCACTTACACCGGACATGACAGTGATGAATTACGGTACGCAGACGTGGTCGCTAACTATGGGCCTTATGAGGAAGCTCATTATCGCTTGGAAAGGCTTATGCTCGGAATTTTCCCTGCGAGATCGAATCAGAAATGGGGAGATCCGCAAAAGAAAGAAAGTCACCGACATAGCCCAAATGATTGCGAAACTGAAATGGCAGTGGGCAGTTCACATAGTTCCGGACAGATGGCCGGTGGCGCAGAAAAGTCCTCGAATGGCGACCACGTACCGGAAGACGCAGTGTTGGCAGGCCCCCCACAAGATGGACCAAGGATCTGGTCAAGATCGCCGAAATAGGTTGGATGAGGGCAGCGCAGGACCGATTGTTGTAGAGATCTTTGGGGGAGGCCTTTGCCCAGCAGTGGACGCCTTCCGGCTGATGATGATGATGACACAGCATACAATATTTTTTACTATTCGTGTTTATTCTGGGTGCAAGAAATAATAAATTAATTCAATCTGTGCATAAGTTCAAGTACCGTCGTGTGGAATTCAGACTGTGAGCTCCATCTGTTGAAAGATTGACGATTGAAAATTCATACTTTTTCTGAGCCAAGTCGAGCAATAACAAGCGGCACGGCCGTAGCATCCTTTTATCGAAGCAGTTCAGGCCATTTTCGACCCCCTTTTACTTCGTTGTGGATAAAACTAGAAGCATTTATCACTGGGACTGTTCCGAAGAGCTGTTTCACCTAACTCCTGCCGCCGAATTCCACCTTCGCACGATATGCCACTAATTTGGATATCAACCCCTCCATCTTGATGTGTGGCGCTCCTCCACAGTGCGGTTTTCAAGGAGCTTTCTTCCACGTACTACAAATCTGTGGAATAAGCTTCCTTGTGCGGTGTTTCCGGAACATTACGACATGGGTACCTTCCAAAAAAACGCGTCCGCCTTCCTTAACGCTCGCCGCAATGTTCCTATGATTCAAATTCAAAATTCAAATTCAAATATTTTTATTCAAAATAGGATTTATAATCACTTATTCAACGATTCCTCTGGTGTTGCAAGAGAATATGGGCGGCGCTGATCACTTAACACCTGGTGACCCGCAGGTACGCTCGTTTGTCCTCCTTTTCCATAAAAAAAAGCCTGGCCAAGTTGATCATAAGACATAAAAGATTTTTAATATTACAAGTTAATATTATTTTTTTACAAGTTAAGGTTTTTGATGGCATTAATATTTACCAAATATTTTTAACAGTGGCAAAGAGAACCCGAAAAGGGACTTCCCGTGGAAAGCATACATTCTGCGCTCGCCGAAAGTAAAAAAGGTAAAGTATATCATATATATATATATATATATATATATATATATATATATATGTGATGTTCTCGATTAAGTCTTATATTTCTTCTATTCTTTCTATATTTTCTTTTCCGCTATCTTTAACTGCTTTATATTAATTTTCTTTGCTTATCAGGACGTCTATCCTTTGAGAAAGATGACGCTTTTATTTTAAACAGGAATGGTTCTGAATATGAACTGGATTCACAATCTCTCAACGATCTTGAACCAAGAGGTAAGAAGACCACTTTCTCAACTAATACTTCTTTCTGCTTCAGTTCTACTAATTAATTATATTACAAGCATGACTTACTTAAATATCTATTTAAAGGGCTATTTCATGTATTTTAAATTTTTACCAACAAATAGACTCTACCCAATACCCTTTTAAATGGTCACCAATTTTAGGGTTCCGTACCTCAAAAGGCAAAATAGAACCCTTAGGATAACTTCGTTATCCGTCCATCTGTCTGTCAAGACCCTTTATCACGGGAACGCGTGGAGGTATCGAGATAAAATTAAAACGATATACTTAAGTCTACAGTATTTTGAAGTTGTGAAAAAAGTTCTAAGTTCACTTAAAAAAAGATACGGCTGTTTATGCCGCAAAATACGTATATTTCGACAATCTTAAGAGAACCAAAACTTACAGGGTATTTTCCGTTGAACTAGAACTGTGAAATTTAGCAAGTAATATGGTCTTATACGGCAAGTATAACTAAAAATCTGAAAACTATACATTTGTGATTAAATAAAAAAAATTGTATGGAACGCTCGGTGAACGATTCCGAGCTTAGGTTTTTTATTTCTACCTTAAAGTTAGTTCATGTATAAACATTGTAGTTACTAAGTAACAGTACATATCGCAGACCATTATATATTTTGATGTTTGTTGAAAATACATTTCTCTACAGACTTCTATAAATTTTAAAGATATTTATAAATAAACATATACAGGTAATACAATAATAATAGTGGAAGTGCATTTTTTGTACATGCTTTCATTGTATAAACTTTTACAATATTTGTAAAGATGAAAGTCTAAGAATTTCTCATATAGTGAGCTATGAAATTCAGTTGGATAAGAAAATTTTACTTAAAATATTTCGCAGGTGGAGATAACGGTAAAAAAGTAGTGTGCTACATGACCAGCTGGGCCTTCTACAGACGAGGTGATGGGAAGTTTGTTCCAGAACAAATCGACACCAGATTGTGTACTCACGTTATTTATGCCTACGCGTCTCTCACCCCAGATGATCTCATTGCCAAAGAGTTCGACCCTTGGGCCGATATTACAAACAGTAAGAAAACTTAACTTTACAAACGAATTTTTATATAAAAGAACTTTGTCTCATGTGCAACTAAACTGTTGAATTATCTTCCTTGCGTGCTGATTTGTTGCGGTTAATACGACATGGTAATGTCAAAAAAAGCGCTCAAAACATCTATCGCGAAGGCCGACTATGCTCAAGTAATTCTGCTGGAGTTGCAAAAGATGAGCGGTAGCATTCTACCGCAGACTTTTAACATATCAAAAGATGAATACCTTTTTTATTTCTTAATTAATGAAGCAGATAATTTTACAAATTCAGTTTACAATGCAGTGCCACTCAGGTTCTAGAAGCACCCAAAAATTCTGAGCGGCACTACAATTGGACTCGTCAGACTGAAACAAAATAATGATTACACATTACTGCTTCACGGTAGAAATAGGCGCCGTTGTGATACCCATAATCTAGTCGGCATCATGTGCAAACAAGCTTCCCACTGGTAAATGCCCTTAATCGCCTCTGACGACACCCTTGGGCCTGGGACTTTGCCATTATTTTCATGTCCCGGGGAACCACAGGGCATATCATTTAATTGTTCAATATACAAAAAATACGATAGGTGACCAGAATTATTAGTTTAAATGATGATGAATTAATGTCAATTTACAATTATTATATTATTAGCAAGACGCATAAACAAATCCAATTTTTTTTATACTAAGCAACTGCTAATATCACGTTTTTAATTTTCCAGATCTATATGAACGAGTGACATCCCTGAGTGACGTCAAAGTATTATTGGGTTTGGGTGGATGGACTGACTCGGCAGGAGACAAATACTCCAGGCTGGTGTCGGGGCCAGTAGCGAGGGCTAAGTTCATCGAAAAACTGATACCGTTCCTGCGCAACCATAACTTCAAAGGTCTACATTTAGACTGGAACTACCCAGTTTGTTGGCAGAGTAATTGCAAAAAAGGCGCGATGTCTGACAAAACTAATTTCGCCAAATTTGTGAAGGTAACACTGATGCGGAACTAAGACAGATATTTGTTGAAATAAGAGTACACACCATTACTTTAAATCACCAAAAACAAAGGAATAAGAGACTATAAATATACAGTCAGTAAAGTATCAAGTCTGAAAAGTAACAGAATATTCTGTAAACGAAAGTACAGAATATTCTAAAAAAGTAATACTCACTAATAACATACAATACTACTAATGCTGTCTAATTAATAATTATAAAATCACTGTAGGAATTCTACTGGTAGCGAGGGTGAGATGGCGCGGGGCCAGGAAAGGGACCGCGGACGCGAGGTGAAGTTTGCCAAAAGATTTATGAATGAAATTGTGAATTGTATCAAAATTTGTCAAATGTTTGCTGTTTTCGTGGGATTTTGACATTGCACATTTTTTATTAAAAAATGTATTCAGTAATGTTAACTCATAAACCAGTTCTTTTTATTTTGGTATTTTTAAAATAGTGGTGTGTTTATTTTTCAATGTTCCTGAATTTCGACTTGCTTCGTTCGTATTATACTAACAAATATGTTTTATGGATTTTAGGAATTATCAAAATCTTTACACGGAGCTGGTATGGAACTGGGAGTAGCTTTATCTGGTTATAAAGAGGTTATAGAAACGGCCTATGACTTACCAACTATTTCGGGGGCTGCAGACTTTATGAGCACCATGACTTATGACTACCATGGTGGTTGGGAGCGCACCACGGCGCATCATACACCACTGCTGTCGCCCAAAAATGAAGCTCTCTCATATTATTCTATCGTAAGTATATAGACAATTTATTCGTGCTATTTAAATTATAAATGTAGAAACCTTTCAATTCTTATCAAATATTTCCTTACTAAGGGCCGCTTCACATATTCGATCACATTAAGATTATATACTAGAATAAGGATTTTCAGTCATCTGTCAATTTAATCAATCAACATATGGATAATATATCGAAAACGCTTATCTGTCACATTTATACAATGCAAATCCTTAAAAATCAAATTGTCACTCCATAGACGGATATAAAAAAGAAATCTTCAAAAAGTTTCATAGATCGGTTGCTATTCAGCAACTTAACTACGCCAAAGCCTTATAATCCATTTTCTATCCCGGTCGTATAAGGACATTTATTATTAGTCATGGTATATGGTGTTTTAGGAATATGCCATTAAGGCGCTGGTTGGCGGAGGAGCGGACCCAAAGAAACTTCTTCTTGGTTTAGCATTTTATGGTCAATCTTATCGCCTCGCTGATGTGGAAGGTTCTCGAAGTTCTGGTTCACCGGCAGCTGGTCCCGGCGAATCAGGAGAATTCACGAAACAACCAGGAATGTTAGCGTATTACGAAGTCTGTTACAGAGGTAATAAAATATATTTAAGTTTTTACTATTCTTGCAGTGAATTTATAATGCTTATGTACATTTTAAAATGGCATTTATTACAACCACAGATACTGTTATAGTTATTAATGCAACTGTTATGTAATAAGGGGTATTAAAACACGAATGTGGGTTTATAAGATAGTATCACATGAGTGTTTTAATACCTAATTATCAACAGTTGCATACAAGAGTTTATCTACACCCATTATATGGTTCCTCTATAAAAGATTCTGAAACATTTAGCTTACTGCTAACATTAAAAAAGCCAGTCCTTGTAACCATAATATCACCCGAAGGAGTGTTATTATGAAAACGGATGATATAATGTTGTACTGAATTTCATTACAACTATTATTAGGATATTGGGTGTTTTAATGATGGCAATAAGCTAACTGTTTTAGAATCTTTAATAGAGGGTTTAAAGCATGAGTGTCGATACATATGTATTACAATTGGTAAAAAATTATATTAGATGTAAGTAATGTATGTAAGTAAAACCTGTTTGCTTTTAGTGAAAAACCTGAGATGGAAAACAGGCCGCCAAGAAAAGGCTGGGCCATACGCGTATTCGGACAACCAATGGGTGGGCTATGACGACCCTAAGTCCATCACGGAGAAGGTAGGCAAACTGTTTCCACTACTATCTTTATATATATAATTCTTCTGTACGTGTGTTGACAGTGAACTCCTCCTAAGCTGCTGGACCGATTTGAATGAATTGTTTTGTGTGTGTTAAAGTGGATTCGAGGATGGTTCAGATTCACAATTGAACTACCTCCTAAACGGCTGGACCTATTTTGATGATCTTTTTGTGTTTTCCAGTGAATTTGAGAATGGCTTAGATTCTTAATTCTGTTCTTATATAAATCTCCTGCCCATGTGAATGTATGTTAGTGAGAGCCTCCTAGGAGCTTTTTTTTAAAAATGCATCGAAACTGTTGTGCAAAATTTAAAAACTTCTACGTCTCTTTAGCTATCCACAATAGTACTTTCATGGGAAACTCTGTGCGTTTCTATAACAAACTCCCATCAAAAATGACAGAGCTATCAAATCGTCATTTCAAATCTTATATAAAAAAACAATTAATTAAGGAAGCCTATTATAGAATAGATGATTTTATAAATGCCAAGGTAGCACGGCCTGATGTCGCTCCATCTCGCAATGACAGCTTGACAATACCTTAGGTTCTTGTAAATAGATTATGGATACAACTTTGTATTTTTGTATATTAGAATAGTTTATTGTGTGAAGATTCAATGTGATCCTCGAGATTTTATTGAATAAAGATATTCTGATTCTGATTCTACTGTAGGTCTTGACATACTACATATAGAATACGATTCTGTCTTTATCGTGATAGAGGTTAGAAGACTATTTTATTTGATTCTAAACAATGCGAGAATAATGAGACGATTACAGTTACGATTCTGGGTAGATACTTACAATATATTTATTTATAAAACGCAGGAAATGCTGTGCTGTTTTTATGTATTATTATTGTTAAAGTCCAAAGTTTCATTGAAAGGTGGAATGGGCGCTTAGACAAGGGCTCGGCGGAGTCACAACGTGGGCGATGGACCTGGATGACTTCAACAACCGCTGTTGCAACGAGCCTTCTCCGTTACTGAGGGCAGCCAACCGGGCTCTCGGAAGAGCTGTCCCCGCGCCACCAACCACGCCCTGCGAGCGACCACCAGAGCCAGTTACACCTGCTCCTCCCACCACTACTCCAGCTGAATCTGATGGTATTCATTATTATATAACAAATAGCTGAACCCCGCGACGTCGTACGAGTACACACAGAACTGAGCACGTAGTAGCGACATTTCAATTAAAATTCTTAAATTAAAACAACATTATGCTGTCGCCGCGTGTCGCGACAGTTTTTGTAAATAATGTGTTCTGTAAAGTCGTAGTACATTATTTGATTCTATCATCAATACTTCTCGCAGCTCATGCGATACAAAGAATATTTTAGGTATTATTTCACACCTTGGGTTACACTATTGGAGTTTTAGTAAGGATTCCTAATTTTTTTTGAAAATATATCATAGCCTACGACACCCAGGGATAGTGTAGAGCCTATGCAAAATATATAATACTAGCTGACCCGACAGACGTTGTTCAGTATATAATAAATAAAATAATGTTTTTATATGAATTTGTCAATAATATATTATCATAACATCAAAAATTACTTCGTAAAATATGCACCCTGCTGTCGTAATGAAATTGTTTCACAGCAGAACTGTCAAACCGTGCGTCAATAAATTCTCTCATAGAAATGATGTATGGACACATCAAAGGAAAAACAAATTTGTTCTTTTTATTTAATTTAGCAGCATTTTCCTATTTATTCACCTTTTAAACCTTCTCTGGACTTCCACAAATAATTCAAGACCTAAATTTGCCAAACCGGTCCAGCCGTTCTCGAGTTTTAGCGAGACTAACGAACAGCAATTCATTTTTATATATATAGATTTATTTACATATTGCAACAACACGTCATGAAGCTACATCAGTTCGTAAAGGGGCTTTAACATGGGGAGAAGAAACATCCAGCCCATCTTATAAATCATATAACAATTTAGCCTACTTAATATAACATTATACAATTTAGGTGACCTGCGCAGAACCAGACAAGAATTATGCATCATTATCTTCTACCTAATATATAAAATTCTCGTTTCATGGTGTTAAACTTTGAACGCCTCCGAAACGGCTTGACCGATTCTCATGAAATTTTGAGTGCATATTGGGTAGGTCTGAGAATCGGACAACATCTATTTTTCATCCCCCTAAATGTTAAGGGTGGTCCACACGAATTTTTTTTTTTGTTTTTGTTTGATTATGAGTCAGCATTAAAAAATACATACAACTTCAAATTTTCATCCATCTACGATCAACAGTTACTTTTGTATCGCGATTTTAATATCGGTAATACAACGTTTGCTGGGTCAGCTAGTCCTCTATATAATCAACTATATAATAGTAGGTTGTTATTGAAGTAATCCCTCACTTCTAAGATTAAACAAATTTAATTTGTACCAAAATTCATAAACGATGCGGGACTCAATCCCGCGCCTCTCGGGGTCTGAGCCAACCGTCCGAGAGACGCATCGATCGAAATTTTGGTATGTCTTTAAGAAAAAAATATTTTCAAACTGTTAAGATTCACAAGAGCGACATCTAAAGTGAATTTCCTAATATGCAATTATTGGGGTTGAGCAGGTTATGAACTGTAAAGTAGATCCTGTAGATGAAGCCACAACCTGAGAGTTGAACAAGACATGCCATAATTACGGACAATATTGTATATTTTTTAAGAGTGCAAAAATAATACTTATACTTTATTACTTGTTTACGGGGCTGTTATGGTGATGGCATCAAAAAAGCGTTAATTTTTTGAAAAACATCAAAGGATTTAATGAATATTTTTGTAAACAGTATTCCATTGATTATTCAAACCCTTGAAAGGTTCCGCTGGTGCTGGTGGGGATCATGGCAGTCACGATCATGGAAGTCACACATCCACAACGTGGCCCAGTTGGAACCCATCCCAAACCACTTCGCAGACCTGGTGGCCCCCAGCAACTACCCAGATGGTCACCACCAGTCAGCGACCCACCACTACACAGAAACCTACCACAACCACCCAACGAACCACCACAACTACCAAAGGATATCCGACAATAGATACAGGTGACGATCACTTCACATGTTTTTAATCTATCTATACATCATGATATTAACAATCTTTTTTGTTTTTAACTTTAGTACCTACCGGTACAGAAAAAATATTTCTGTTGAGATTTCTCCTTGCTAACTAGGATTATATTTGTGTAACACTATATAATTAATTAAACTCTGTGTTTAAATTATTATTATTTTCATTAAAATATGAATGAAACGTAAGTTTTAAGTAATTATAAGTTACATATTATGAAATGCAAACCCGATGCACCACAGGCAAAACTAAAATAAGAGCAAAACTGAAAACTAGGTTTATTTTTAACATCAGTTAGGTAAGAAAGAATTTCTGGAGAATTACTTTATTGGGGATGGCATCGGTGGCAGATCATGAAAATTATATTATGTTTAGTGCACAGTTAAAGGTCTTAAACTTTATTTGAAGCAATATTGTAATGTACATTGTTAATACGTGAATCGTAAAAATAGCATTGAAACTTTAACCCCCTTATTCATAATGGTCCGCTAACTTTAAACAGCCGCTAAGGAGTGTTTTTTCTCATTCTGACTTAGGTCAATAGAAGAAGACAGAGTGAGAATTAGCAATGCTTTAAGTTAGCAGACTATTATGAATAAGGGGCTAAATCTAGAACAACTAATACTTACTTTGAAAAGAAAGAATGAAAAGGAATAAAATATTTATTCATTAAAGTCAAAATGACACTTAGGAATATTAACTTTTTACCATCACTTCGGAATAGATAAGAAATACCTCAGCAGAAATCAATCGATCTTCCACTATTTTTGTTGAAGATTTTTTTCTACGAAACTATTTAAAATGTATGAAAACAGGCATTGAAGGTAGCCCATGCGATGCTGGCGAATTCAAAGCAGCTCCCGGGGATTGTGAAGCATACCTCCAATGCGAGAGTGGTGCTTGGCGCAAACACCGCTGCGCCCCCGGCCTTCACTGGTCGACCAGGGCCAAGAGATGCGACTGGCCCAGCTTCGCGCAGTGCACAGGTAATAAACACTCATTCTGTACTCTGTCTTTTATTTATTTATTTATTCAGGAACAAAACAGTCTTAAGGTTACAAATATACATAAACTAGAAGACAAAACAGTTCCATAAATTAAATACTAATTATGTTTTCAATGGACAATAATGAAAAAAAAATATTAGCTACCCTCAGTCTAACCCGCGCATATTTTTTCTTATCATAACAATTATTTTGGTATGATTATGTATGAAAGATGCGGACATTGTATCGAGGTGTCGGCGACACAGCATAGCCAATGTAGAAATTATTACGAATTGAGAATCGCGATGATGCTCTCTATAAGGACTTAGCTCCGTGCCGGGTAAACGCGTAGGCATGGAGCTAGAGCTTCTTCTGGAACTATTTATTGGAAAAAAGTTCCAGAAGAAAAAGGAAGAAAAGTGAAGAAACCGGCCAATCACCCTTGGGGAATTATTTGGAAGAAGCACTTTGGCTCCACCGCGCCTGCTGCCTGCCTGCGTTTTATTTCCCCGCGCCGCTTCCCCCGCTGTACCCCGCTGCCCGCTCGCAATTTTGGTGCTACCTAGCGAGACGGAGACGGCACTGCTCCCGGCGAGGAAACGCACAGGGTCGGACCCCACCGACGGCCGCGTCGGAATCTATTGCCGTCATGACCCAAATGCCCGCCGGCATTTGGGTCATGATAGTTTCCCACACGGGGAACCAACTCGAGCCGACGTCCCCTATCTGATCTCTATGAATATTACGTTCGCTTTGTAGGACGGCGCGCTCGACACGAGGAGTTTTATTTAGATATTCAAAACCTACATTATATCTACGTTTCACTAACCTTGGGAGCGTAACATCAATAATTGTGACACGATGATGGGTATACCTTAATGGCAGTGAGCTGTATTCATCAAATAATAAAAAAATATTTGAATGTGACTAATAAACCCTGAGATTAATACGCTCTAACAAATAGATAACAAAAATCTTCAGCTTTATAGTATATACCTATTAGTATAGAATACCAGAAGACCTTCTGGTTAACATCCAAGATACCAATTAAATGTCTGATATCTCTAGATACATACTCACCACGCAGGCACAAATAGTACTTATAAGGCGGGATATGATCTTGTGATTCCTCTGATGTAACAAGATAGTTTGGCTTGCCATGATCACACAACATCAGGTGACCCGATATAATATGTATGATCGCTTGTCCGCGAGAACAGTGATCTTTGTAAGCAATCATTGGAACAATTTTCCTTCTGCAGTGTCACCTGGTCATATGACATGGGTACCCATAGTAAAGCGTATAGGTACATCTTTTATAAGACCAGCAACATTCTAGTAATTCCTCTGATGTTTGCAACAGCTGAGCTGCATTGACCACCCCGTCTTACTCACATGACCCACGAGATCGATTGTCGTCCATAAAAATATTTTAAGCAAAAGACAATTTTAGCGTATTCCTAAATTACTTCAGTTAAGAAACAAATTTTACAGCCACGTCGGTTACTGAGTCAAGTCCAGCTACAACAACATTAGCGCCAATCACATCTAGACCGCCACCAACAAGACCAACAACAACAACGACGACATTGAGACCAACAACAACAACATGGTCGACAACAACAACGAGACGAACTACTACCACGAGAACAACAACAGCTAGTTCTGGTAAATTATGAGAATAATTTACACTTAATAACATTTACAATAACCCATAATATTTTGTTGAATAAAAAAATGATTTGATACGAATTTCTAATACCTCCAGGCTAATTTATTTTCATTTTGTATTTATAAAGTTCCAACATAAAATAATTATAAATATTATTGTTTGATGATATTAATATATTTATCTGTTTTGGTGTATATAGCCTAGGAGATGGTAGTTTAATATCTCATTCCAGAATATCATTGATATATTATGCAAATTGTTGATTTAATGAAACAATTTAGTTGAAGTGCGGATATAACGTTTTGGTTGATTTTCAAATGGCAAATAACAATTAATGTAACATTTGTTAGGTAGGGTTACTTATAATAGTTTGTTGATGACCGAACATAAAACATATTTCTATCTGTTCAATAGGTGGTATATCTGAAAACCAAGCATGCAATGGACAGGACTATCAACCAGCGGTTGGCGATTGTAACTCGTACTTACATTGCGATGGTACCGTATGGAGACTTCAAAGTTGCGCCCCGGGCCTTCATTGGAGCGCTACCCAGAAACATTGTGATTGGCCGAAATATGCCAATTGTGCTCCTTCAGGTGAGCTATATTATTACAATTGCCTTCAATTATTTGTGTGTTTCTTCGATACTTACCCAAAAAAAACTGATTATATTCCTAATAAAATGGCTGTCTTTTGTGTTTTGATTTAATAGATGTGTCTGCCGGTGTGGTTAAAAATATCATTAATTTTTGTTCAGTTAACAAAAATAATAGATAGAATTTTTTTTATCTGAGTGATCCGACAGCCTAGGGCTAGATTATGATTATGATTATTTTATAGGAATAGCAACGACACTACAATATTGTATATTTCATTAAAAAGAGCGTAAAAAAAGACTGCTGGGAGTTTCTTGTGCCATTTCTTCTCCCTCTGATCGCCATCTGTTTCCGAAGCGGTAGTAGTATCTATACTCGACACTACTACCTACCAATCTACCAACTATTTCTTAATGATATCAATCGTCTTTTTTATTTAAATGCCATCTGAATGTTGGTACTTGTACTAAAATTGAAACAGCAGCTACTGTTTAGACTTTTTTGATGAGCAGTTTATAATAATAATTGTTCATATTGTGTTTTTTTGTAGATACAACACAAGCTGCTACGACAATGACTCCTACAACGAGATATACCTGGGCTACTCGACCTCCATCTTCTACTATAAGTGCGTATTAATTTTTTTTTTTCTTTTTTTGACTTACTCGTGTAAGCCTTTCAGTTTTTGACATTTGAGTATTTTTGTTGCGTCACTTTGCATATATTGTAATTGAAATGATTTGTAAAACAATTAAAATGTAAATCTTGACTTAAAAGAGTGGCAATGAGTTTCTTGCTACTTCTTCTCATTAGCTCAACCCTTTACGAAGTAGCGGTAAATTCAATAAGAAACAATATTTTTATTTTTTTTGACATTCATAAGTGTCATTTCCGTGACCTAAATGAATAAAGTGTTTTTGAATTTGAAAAAGATTCCGGATTCAATCAACTGTAACTGAGTCTAGACAGTATTTATTTTAAAAAACTTGATGCCAACTTATTTATTATTAAAATTCAAGAGCATACTTGAAACGGTATATTAAAATTACTGTATCAATCATATTATAATAAATAGTTAATGTGTAATAGAATCGGCCAAGCCTTTTCATCAAGATTTCGTAATACACGCCTTGACTCTTATGTTGTATTTGTTAGATGCAATTATTAATAATTGTGACAGTAATCACGACCATCATGTTCACGAAGCAACCTTACACAAACAATGAATTCAAGCTCTAAAGGTTGATTCACCCAATATATATAATACGATAATTTATATCTATACAGTTATAATATATATATACTAGCTGACCCGACAGACGTTGTTCTGAAGATAATAAAAAAATAGTGTTTTATAGGAATTTGCCAATAATATTTCAAACATCAAGTATTATTTAGTAAAAAATGGTCCCTGTTGTAACAAAAATAAAATTGTTTCACAGCAGAACTGTCAAACCGTGCGTCACTAAATTTTCTCATAGAAAATGTGTTCATACAAAACAAATATTGGAAATAAAAATAATTATGGGTCCCAAATCGAAATAAAAACTATCCTATCTCTCAAGTTGGACTAAACTGCACTCCATGAAGTAATCCCCATTAAAATCCGTTAATTAGTTTAGGTGACCATCGCGAACAAACAACGTGTCACTTAATTTATATATATATATTATAACTATAAGCTATAAATACTTACTATAAGCCTAATGAATAAAGTTTATTTGACTTGACTTAATAATTGGAAAATAAAGTTGAGATCTAACAAATTAAATTCAATGTATCAGCAGCAAACAAGCAACCACAGGCAGGAGACGCCTGCGGACCAACAGACGTACATGCCGCCTCCTCCTCCTGTGAATCGTACCTGCTCTGCGTGAGTGGCAAGTGGTCTAAACAACAATGCCCACAGGGCCTGCACTGGGACAGAAGGAGCAATCGCTGTGATTGGAAGGAATTCGCTATGTGTGAAGGTAGACTAATTAGTCTAACTTGATCTGTATAACTAGAACCAAATTGAATTGCAGAATTATAATTTGAAATTTATTTATCCTAAAAACAAGATAAAAATAACATCAAACGTATTCTAATGTATTTGTTCGAGTATAATTGCTAATTATTTTAAATAATTTTAAAATTTCATAAAATATACTTTGCAAATATATTTTAAAGAATTTGTTATGTTTTAAAGTGATAACCATAACTTCTGGGAGTAATTACACAAATAAAACCGAAACTATTTTATGAACGATGCGGGACTCGAATCCGTGAACTGTCGCATTCCGTGCGAGCGCACTTTCCGACTGAGCCAACCGTTAGATTTGCAAGAGCGACATCTCAAGTCAATTTCCCAATATGCAAATATTAGGGTTGAGCAGGTTATCAACTGTAAAGTAGATCCTGTAGATGAAGCCACAACCTGAGAGTTGACCAAAGCATAGGTACAAGATTTTATCAAAGATACGTCACTCGATCGGTTGGCTCAGTTACAAAGAGCGCGCGCACGGAACGCGAGAGTTTGCGGGTTCGAGTCCCGCATCGTTCATAGAATTTCGATTTTATTTGCGTAAATATATTATATAAAATTTAAGGTTTTTAGTATGAGTGCTAACAATAGCTTTATATTTTTTTAGCTGCTCAAAGGATAACAACAAAATCGCCGTTCCAACAAATAATTTCGTCCACTACACAAAGACGGACAACAACAGCTAGATATACAACACCCTCGAGATACACAACCACAAGATACACAACAACAAGCAGGCCAACAACAACACGCAGGCCATCATCAACAACAACAAGGAGGACTGTTGTGCCAACTCAACAGTATCCCAAGCCAACTGTGAGTGTACCACGAGTCCGTTATTTTTGCAATTTCTGAACATCTACTTTTAAAATATATTATTTAACGTTATAAAAAAGTTGAAAGTCATAGATGAGATAAGAGGAAATGAAAATGAAAACGAAATCAACGATTATGCTAAGCTTACACTCAGCAAAATTCTGCGTAAGTAAAGTCTGAGCAAAGTCTAATTTCGCTTTATATAATATTTTGACTAAGTTTCAACTTAAACACGTGTCAATTATTATAACGTTACCAATTTACATTATTATAACAACAAACCGAAAATCACGAAGATTTGTCCGGATTGATAACATGAGTTGAGTTTGTAATGATAAATAAAATTAAGAATAGAAAGGTAGTGAAAAACTTAATAAATCAGGATCGCGCTCAACCGATCATCGCTCATTCATATTTCTATGCGAAAACGGGACAGCGCTATCTTTTGATTGCGTTGTGCGACGGACACGCAAATTTAGCGGCATGACTGTTCGCTCGACCGCGGCCGGTGAGCGTTGACAAAGAACCTGTTGTTTGACCAACTTCGAATGTAAGCTACAAGCTGTTCAAAAAGTACAATTTTAAATATTTTCTAAATTTTTTACAGCGTTGTCGAACTGGTACTTACCACCCTCACCCACGTTGCGAGAAGTTCTACGTATGTGTGAACGGCGTGCTGGTGACACAGAGCTGCGCGCCCGGTCTGGTGTGGCGCCACGAGACCTCACAGTGTGACTTCCCAGACAGAAACTCGTGCTCCGATAGACGCCAAGTTGGCTCCGTATCTGAGCCCAATAAGCCGAACGCTGAAATACAAGTGGAACCAGAGCCAGGTAATATTAGTATACTTTATTGTTATCTTCGTAACTTCAAAACCTTAATATGCATTTTTCATCGTTATCTTACGCCAGTCCCTGTTGGAAAAATTGCAGTTTAGAGTTATTACTTTTAAAATTTTAGTTACTTAATAAAAATAAAATAGCCTTTTTTTTACTACCAACTTAATTTTTCTTATAAATATAACTTAAATTAAGTAGTAATTTGTCTCTCGACAAAGGCCTCCTCTAAGGACTTCCACTCTCTTCGGTCTCTAGCTACTCTCATCCAGTCCAGTCCTGCTATCCTTTTAACCTACATTTCCTTCGTTTCCCGTCTCTTGGATACCATTCTGTAACCGTTTTTGACCATTTCTCTTTCTTTTCCGTCAGAATGTGTCCAGTCCATTTCCACTTTTGCTTTTGACACATCTTATATGCGTTTTTGAATTTTGTCTGACTCTAAATGTTCTCTAACTTTACTTTGTCTCGTCTCCTAACTCCAATTACGCTCCTTTCTATGGAGTTTTGGCACACTTTAACTTTTTCTGGGAGATGGTCCGTTAGAGCCCAAGTCTTACATCCATATGTTAGACACGGGAGTACGAGTATAACACAAAAATTTTAGTTACCTTATTTTATTTTAAAGTAACAATACGTTTAAAAACGAATTTTCTTATAATTTTATTGAAACGAGTAAGATAATTACAGTATATAAGGTTATCAGCTGGAGACCATGAAGACCTGGCTACAACTGGAATAAAATTGCACTAAAGTACTGTAGAAGGGTAGAGTGCCAAACCACATTTTTTTTTCTTTCAGTAGTATGTGAGAATGGCCAATACGCGAAAGATCCCAACGATTGCAGCCGATACCTGCACTGTCTTTTCGGCAAATACGAAGAGTTCTCTTGCGCCGCTGGCTTACACTGGAACCAGGTATGTTGTACTTCAATTAATAATAACAGTATTTATTTTGTCATAACTCATGCAGATATATTTCAACTGTCAGTTTGCGGATATTTGTTCAAATATCAGTAGTCCACTGTATAAAAAATATTGGCCGTTGTACAAACTGCCGATAGAAGCAAAAACTTAGAACTTTTAATATTTTAGTTTTAAATTTCTTAATGCTTCAAAACAAGTAAATTATTACTTTCAATTTATCGCTAAAAATGTCTAACTGCTCTACTTTAGATGAAGTTTGTTCAAATTATTCAGTCTCTATTGTTTGTATTATTCAACAAAGAGATACCTTTTTTCAAAACAAAAGCGCCGATATAAGTTTAATGAATTTTCGACAGCAGTAAAAATAACTCTTTCTAAAGCGTACCTACTGCATATCTCTCTACTTGAGTAGCGTGCTACACTAATAAATCGCACAGCGCCCTGAGAGTTCAATATAATAACGCCTTCAAAGCACTGATTGAGCTGCCACGTTTTTGTAGCGCGTCAGCTATGATGGCAAACGCAGAGGTCGATAGCTTTAGCGCCGTTCTACGCAAAAAGGTGACTTAGAGTACTCCGCCGAATACGAGGCAGCAGTAACAGTTATCTTAAGGCTATAGCCGACAGCGGGGACTGTGCGTATGTTGGCCACAAAATTAAAATAATTATGTTCCTTCGTAGTTTGATTTACTAACACATTGTTTTATAACTATAAGGGAAGAGACGGACAGAACGTTCAGCTGATGGTAACTGATACGCCCTGCCCATACAATGCAGTGCCGCTCAGGATTCTAATAAACCCAAAAATTCTGAGCGGCACTACAATAATTGCGATCGTCTCCTTGAGACAGAAGATGTTAAGTCTCATTTGCACAGTAACTTCACTAGCTACGGCGCCCTTCAGACCAAAACACAGTAATGTTTACAAATACGGCAGAAATAGGTGCCGTTGTGGTACCCATAACCTATCCAGCATCATTTGCAAAGGAGCCTACCACTGGTAGATTATAAGTTTACTTGAAATGGATCGTGGTTATCTGAAAATAAACGTCTTATTATTCATTATAAATATAACACAAACAGTTTAAGAGAAATGAGTCATCATCATCAGGTTACATACCTGAGCCAGGAAGTCATGTGATGAGCTCAGAACCACTTGGCACGAGCACTATTTTTTTGTCCAAGGCGCTTGGCACTTGGAACTCACGAGATTTCACCCACCAAAAAAGGATCTAACTATATAAAATATTTATATTTGTTTTCTAAGTATTTATTTATCGCGTGCTCCATTCGTGAGCATGTCGGAACGCGAAACCATTAGATTTTCCTTTACCAAAAAGTGTACAACGCCGCTAAGGAAGTTTTCACTTCAAAAATATTTATTGCTCGACGGTGAATTCTGGTACAAGAAGGAATCACTCGATTTTAAATGATTGTAACGAGATCTCTTTCAGAGTATGTTGTTTCTTGTTCTCAGGAGAGGCAAATTTGCGATTGGCCTCTTAACGTGAAATGCGACGTGAAAAAAGTATCAACCACTACAACTGTATCCATCATAGAAAATACTAATGAACAGGAATCAGTTCAGAACAACCCTGTTGTATCATCGCCATCCGTAGACTTAGTAGATGAAGCTTTAAGGCCCCAACTAATTAATAGTAAGGAAATAAAGATATTAAATTAATAATTGAGTATTTATTTCCACGTAGTTTATTAAAAAATTGAAAATATAGCTTTTTTGTTCTAATAATGATTTATACTTAGATAATTAATATGTATATTAATTGAAGCTACATAGACTAACGGCCGTTCCCAGTATTCAGTCTTTCTCTTACTTGAGTTTAAAATCGTAACTATCGTTGACTTTTCTATTCCAATAAACTTATCGACGGTTTCTCACCTTATCCGTACACGCTGTCTGTCAATTGGACGACGTATAGCTTACCAGCGATAGAAGTTTGTATGGAAATTGCAATACACACATCCCAATATAAGGCGATAAGAATGACTATATAGGGACAGCTGCAACTGACAGCTAATTACAGACAGTAGAAGGTAGTTATTTATCTCTATCTGTAGATAGTGTATTGGGAACGGCCGTTAGACAATTGTGGAAATGAAATAAATAGTCTTTAGAACTAACCTCTATTTAGATCAATTCATACACACTAACATAAAATGTCATACTAGACACTAACACCATTCCTGGCCTCTTTTTACGTTCTTTGGCGGTTGTCTAACAGCAAAAGACTCATTCTAGACGTATAAATTATCTAAGGATTTAAGTTAATAAAGTGTCCAAGAATTGAATATAAATCATAAATCATTAAGAGTTCCATCACTATTGCATACTACTTTAGCAACAAAACATTTCATTAGTTTGTTTGTACCAGGTCGTTACAAACTGGTGTGCTACTACACAAACTGGTCATGGTATCGTCCGGGTTTGGGTACATTTACCCCAGAGGACATTGACCCCTCGTTATGTACTCACATTGTCTATGGGTTTGCTGTTCTTGGCGATGATGGACTTATGGTGGCACATGACCCTTGGGCTGACTATGAAAATCGTAAGTATAACTCAAAACTCTCACACTTTACTCCAAAAATTTAATGTTTACTAATTATAATTACATTTTCCAATTACTGTACTGCATCCTCTCTGAGCATGTAAAAAGCAGATTGCGTGAGAAGAACGTACAAGAATCTCATTGGTAAATCTTTATAAACGTGATTTATCCTAAAATTGAATTAATACATTTAAATAAAACACTTTGAAAGTGAAATACCTGTATTTTTTCATAGATTTTTACAAGTAAAATTTTTTATTATTATTTTCAACCAACCCGACGTTTCTAGACCTTTCCAGATCTCGTTTTCAAGATTAATTTTCAAAAACTCAGTTAAAATTACAAGTGTTTTAATCATTTTAAAAGTGATATATTTAAATGAATAGCACTCGTGTTAATCAAAGATAAAAGAATTAATACAAATTGTGTTTGTGAGACTGTATCCAAAATCCGAAATTGTACTTAAAGTTCAAAGCGTTTTTAATATGATAGAAGCATATCATCAGCTTAATTTCATGGTGAGCCGACCATCGCTCCACAGCGATGAAGTGGGTGAATGATACTAGTAGAGTACTTTTTGAGTTTCGCAAGCTGAAGAAATTATCGCTGATAAAGGGGGTTTTGCCCCAACAGTGGGGTTTTACCACTTTTTATTTTATAACGTGAGGGTTGTTTGCTTACATAAATTATTTGATTTAGATTATTATTCATATTATGTTCTATTTATTATTGTACTTTGTTTCATATTTTTTGTTTCATTAAAATAAAAAATATCTGGAAGACCGAGCCTTGCTCGGATTTTTAAAAACGTACAAAACTTGAACAAAAGAAAGGATCTAATAGGACATCTGGATTCGAACCGGGGTCTTCAGTTTTCCGCATCACCCAATGTCCCATCTGAGCTATTATAGTAACTATTATATACGTATATAGTGGCGAGATTTGCCTTTGTATTCTAATGTTATTGTAGCTGTGTCTCATTAAAACACGGATAAAACTACAATTTTTGAAATTGAAACTAGCTGGATCAATTTCTCGCCCCCGAATCTACCTGTATACTAAATTTCATTAAAATAGTTACAGCCGTTTCCGAGATTCAGAATATATATATAAATATGTATATATTCAAGAATTGCTCGTTTAAAGATATAAGATATAATAAATATGTGATAGTATTTCAGATACATTTCTAGGTAGTTCCTGTCCCTGTTCTAATAATTGGTAAAGCAAAGATTTTTTTTTAAGGTTTCTATGAGCGTGTGGTGGATTTCAAAAAGTATGGCACCAAAGTATCTATAGCACTCGGAGGGTGGAAAGATTCGGCGGGTGATAAATATTCAAAGTTGGTGAACGATCCCGTCGCTCGCGCCAGATTCGTGAAGCATGCTCTTGAGTTTGTGATGAAGAATGGATTCGATGGGCTTGACTTGGACTGGGAATACCCCAGGTGTTGGCAGGTACAATGACCACACAAAAAAATTCAGATTGCGATTAACAAGTATTTACCATTTCTTGCACGTAACTAGTCTGGACAATTTTCGAGACTTTTCTTTTGTAGATGATGTGTTGATAAAACGTTAATTCTTGTATTTCCTCTCCTCCTATTGACTTTATTAAGAAATACTATTTTATACACACTGACTAGTAGAAAAAGAAGGACTCCGTGCCGTGATATTAGCAAGGGAAGCACCTTTATGCTAGTGTGTGTAGCGGTTACGGGGTATACCAGTTACACAATTTTTTCTCCCTTAAATAATCATATATCCACAAATACTTTATAGTATTGTATATACACTTTTTCACAACGCACGACGGCATTTCTAAAATATTTTATTGCGACGCAAACTCTGTCACAGATGATGGCAAATCTCATAATGGCGGCTGATCGGCTTGTATTAGTGTAAGTGTATGCGTGGGGCTATGTATTTACGTGTTTACCGGCTTGTTTTGGTGCCTCACTGATATGTAAGGTGACACGGAGTCCTTCTTTTTTTACTCGTCCGTGTTTATACATTCCTTGGTATCACAGTGTGTGTGCGCGGCTCCATCGTTGACAGAGTGAGCAACTCCGAACAGTACGTGAAATGCGCGCCACAGCTGTAGGATTATGGCCTCAATTATGATGAGGTACCCTAAAAGGCCGGCAATTTTCTTTAATAACAGGAGAATAATTCTAATTATATATTTCGGTAAAAAAAACATATATTGGCACTCTCCTTCACTACTCGTGTTACTGTGTCTGTCCACCTTAATTTGGTAAGAACCGATTAGTGCAGCATTCTATTTTCGTCGGCAATGAGCAGGGCACATAGCTCGACGGACTGATGGCCGAATGGCGATCACGTGCCGGAAGACGAAGTATTGTTAGGCACCCACAAGATGGACCGACAATCTGGTCAAGATCGCCGGCATAGGTTGGATGACGGCAGCGCAGGACCGACCGTCATGGCGATCGTCCAGCAGTGTACGTCATCCAGCGGCTGAGATGAATATTTTCGTTCTGGAAAAGAACTTACAGCATGCAGATCTTGATAAAACATGGAAAAGTCATGGAGAGATTTAGCTGGTATACAGCCAATAACTCGTTGTTGTTGTTAGTTCCATAGACCATAGTACTTGTTTACTTGTATCATAAACTTATACAACTCGTAAAATATTTACAGGTGGACTGTTCAAAAGGTCCTGACTCCGACAAGGAGGCGTTTGGCGAGTTAATTCGAGAACTCTCAGCTGTTTTTAAGCCAAGGGGTCTCCTGCTATCATCAGCAGTGTCTCCGAGCAAAGTTGTCATAGACGCTGGGTATGACGTGCCAGTACTGGCCAAGTATTTGGACTGGGTCGCTGTGATGACGTATGACTATCATGGACAATGGGATGGAAAGACTGGACACGTTGCACCTTTATACTATCACCCAGATGATGATAATACATACTTCAATGCGGTAAGAATGCTTTCAAAAATGTATTTTGATTTGGTTTTAGCCAATTTTTACTTGATCAAATCAAATCAAATCATCTTTATTTGCAAGAGAAGATGTTGTTGGTTTATAATTAACAGGTGCTCTTATCCTAACCCATAAGGCATGCAAACTTATAGTGGAATACATAGCAAGCAAACTTAAATTAACGTCAATCATACAATAGTTATTATTTCATAGGCTTATTCATTTTAATTTATAATATAATGTCATTAGCTACACAATGATATCGAGGTCAGTCGAAGATAATTTTTATTATTTACTATTTTATCGTCAAGAAAACCTTTTAATGAGTAGTATGCTTTTTTTATTAAGTAAGATTTGAGTGATTTTTTAAAGTAGAATATATTTTCGCGCTTAATATTGTCAGGTAACTTATTGCAAATTGTTGGTCACATGCAAAAGATGCTGTTTCGATACAACTCTGTTCTGGACTTTGGACGAGCTTTGGCTCGTAATTTGCTGTCGTATCGTTTCGAAATTAATGAAGTCGAAGATTACTTTTAAGCTAGCTGGGTTGGATAGGAGGGTCGGGAGCAAATCAGCCCTCAGCAAATATAATTTATAATTTACCTATAATAAATATATATGTGAGACAGTATTTCACAGAGGTGGATGATTATAGATTGCCAGCAATCCTGGAAACTTTTACCAATAATATCCTAATAAAGGAATATCATAATATTCTTTTTAATCTTTCTTCTAGAACTACACCATGCATTATTGGATATCAAAAGGAACGCCGCCCTCTAAGTTAGTGATGGGAATGCCTCTATATGGACAAACATTCACAACGTCACGGGGGGATAACCGTAGGGTTCAGGGCCTCAACGCCCCCGCATTGGCTGGAGGAGAAGCTGGCGAGTACACTCAAGCCAGTGGATTTTTGGCTTATCACGAGGTAGGTTTACTCAGAACTAAAATCTCATGCATTATTCAGTAATCAACTAGTCCTAACACACAGAACATTTATAAAGTATTCAGTAGACGATAGAATGTAGATACGATGATTTACTTCAAAATATATCGACTATTCATACAAATAAATACCGACTATTCATACTATTAAATCATTTACAGATATGTGATCGCATCAAAAATCGTAATTGGGAGGTTGTCAAAGATTCTCAACAACGAATGGGCCCGTACGCTTTCAAGGGTGACCAGTGGGTCTCGTATGATGACGTCGACATAATAAAAAATAAAGTTAATTTCATTAAATCACTCGGTCTAGGAGGAGGAATGGTATGGGCACTGGATCTTGATGACTTCATGAATAGGTAATTATTATCTCAGAGGCCCCATGTATGATGTTTTTAATTAATTATTCATTAATAAATATCAGTATGGATTTGCACCTGGTGGTAGCAACCTTATTTCCAAATACAAACGTTTTTTTATCTTAATAATCATATATATGTTTAAGGTGTGCCCAAGGAAAATATCCTCTGATGAATGCAATCAAAGATACGTTGCTAAATCCCAACGTAGAGCCAGACACAGTCTTGGCTGAAGCTCTTCCAGAACCTCAGAACGATATTGATTATGACCTAGAAGACATTGAAGTCAGACCCAGTTATTCTAAGCCAACGATGAAGCCAAGTACTATGGTTACTGCAAGACCAACCGACAGACCTACAACAACACAAAAACCTACCACAGCTTTAGTGAACATGGATGAGGTAGAACAGTACAAAGTTGTTTGTTACTACACGAATTGGGCATGGTATAGGTAAGTTTTATACTGATAATGCCTTCAGGCTCAGGCATCTGCTAAACCCTAGCTAAACCAAACTATATCTAATGTTTGTATTTGTTGTCATAGGCCGGGATCAGGCAAGTTCACTCCAAGTGAAATTGACCCAACATTGTGTACGCACATTATCTACGCCTTCGCTGTTTTGGACTCTACGCAGCTGGTCTTAAAGCCACACGATAACTGGCTCGATGTTGAAAATAGTAAGTCATATTTTCCGATAAGAATTATAATAAATATATAAATTATTTTATATCGCAGCCGTTCATTAATTAGATTCAAATAAAATTACAATTAGCATGTTGCGAAAATATTTCGACAAATTGTATATTATATATATAAATAGCTTTGCCTCCTACTTCGACAGCTGCAGCAGGAATTTAAAATATCTATCTATTTGTTTCGGTATATTAATAAAAAATTACACGCAATAAATTTGTTGTTCAGTTAGAATGATAATGTACATTGGTTTGGTTTACAGCATGTTTTTGATTAAATATTATTATAATGACCTGCGCACGTAAAGCTGCAAGCCATACTAATGTAGATAACTCTATAATCTGCAATAGCACAACTCTGTATATCAAAATAGAAAAGTAATTACAAGGAATATGCTCATAGACATTTGCGCAGTGTATAAAAACAACTCCTGGAATGGAAATACAATGTTAATGTGCTTTTTATGGTAATATAGGTACATCAGCTCACGGAAAAATGTACTAAACGTTTATGGAAAAATTATAAGGAATTAGATAAATTCGATGCGCATAAAAACAATCTAGTGCCTACCCTAATCACTGTTTGACTATCTTGGCTTTCAATTGAGCACTAAATAATCTTTCACGATAAAGCCCCGTATTCATGGTAAACATTTGTTTAGGAACAGTTGATCAACATTGTTGGTGAGCGGCGAGAATGTTGCTAGCAACTATGTTTAAATCAATACAGGTTGTCCATATGCCAGTCTGCGTTAAAATGTTGCCCGAGGAGGTATTGTTGTTGTGTTCTCTGTATCTGATGTATAGGATTTACATGTATTTTAGTTTCCACATCTTTTTTGGGTATATTAAGGGCTTGAGAAATTTCTTCGAATGCATCGTTCTTTTTGTTTCTATCTTTGTATTCTTTTATAGAAGAATCCCATAATAATGGTTTTGATTGAAATAATTCTATTAGTTACATTATTTTATCATTGCTCCACACTACTGCCATGTTTATAAACTGTTGCAAACACGTTCACACACGTCAACAATTGTCGCTAAACTGATGTTTACGCTTGTCGGGCGAGAGCTTGTCAACATGGCAACAGTGTTGCCAGCAACATGTTGACAGCGATTCCGCAACACGTTGATTCAACTTAGTTACTAAACAAATGTTTACCATGAATACGAGGCTTAAGTCTGATCGCAAATTAAGATAAAAAGCTCAAGTTTATGAAATATGACATTGATTTTTTAGGAAAGTAAATATAATTTAATGTTATAACGTAATACATTTTTCGATTGAGTAATAAATAAACATATTTTTACTTACTTTCAGAGTTCTATGAGAAAGTAATTGCTCTAAAGAGCAGTGGAGTCAAAGTCCTCCTTGGCTTGGGTGGCTGGAACGATTCCGCCGGCGACAAGTATTCCCGCCTCGTCAACAATGTCAACAACCGTAGAAAATTCGTCGTCCACGCTCTCGACTTCTTGAACCAATACGAGTTTGACGGTCTAGATCTTGACTGGGAATATCCAAAGTGCTGGCAGGTCTCTATTAAATTTCTTTTCTAATCTTTTTAATGTATTCATTTGTAATGTAAGCATATCCTCCAATATTTCATACTTGTCTCTCTCATCAGGTTGAATGTGAAAAGGGCCCAGCTTCAGATAAGCAAGGTTTTACAGAGCTGGTTAAGGAACTTCGCGGTGCATTTTCTCGAAAAGGTCTTCTGTTATCTGCTGCAGTGTCTGCTAGTAAACGGGTTATAGATTATGGTGAGAATGCTAAAACCATTAAATTTATAAACTACTCCTTCCTGAATACGGAGCCGTTAAAACTCTTGCCAATTTGCCAATTTTTGGTCACAATAAAATTAATAACAAAAATACTTTTTATTTATAAAGCGAGACTAGAGGTATAACATACACTTTATATTCCGAAGCATTTCCATTAAATTTTGATTTTTTGTAGCATATGACGTCCCCAGTCTATCGCAAAACTTGGATTGGATTTCTCTGATGACCTACGACTACCACGGACAGTGGGACCAAAAAACGGGCCACGTAGCGCCCATGTACGCTGGCGACGATGATCAAGACAAGACCTTCAATGTGGTGAGGAATTAAGTTAGAGCAAATAAAATTAAGATCAAAATAACAATGTTCAATTTCAAAACGATATCACTCAAAGAAAAATCAATCTTACAAAACAAAAATGTACAATCGACAACCATTTTTGCCGCAAATCGCTTTTGTACTGGTATTTCCATTTCTATATAATAAGATATAAACAATAAACAATTATTTTCAAAAGCATTTATCTATTGATAGAACTTCACTGTGAACTACTGGATGAGTAAAGGTGCACCAAGAAGCAAGTTAATACTCGGCATCCCATTCTACGGTCAATCGTTCTCGCTGATGGAGAATGGCGGGAATAGTCTCGGAGCGCCTACGTACGCGGGGGGCGAAGGCGGAGATGAAACGAGGGCTCGAGGGTTCTTAGCTTTCTATGAGGTAATTATTTTCAGATGGAAGACTACGTATCGTCAAATAATACTTTTATTGGACACTATTATTATATACCAAAATAGTATAATTCACACAGGGACAGCTCATTAAGGCCCATTAAAGACTTCATGGTGAAGTTAGGTCTATGCAGTTAAGGCCCCTTTTCTCTTGAAAGACATCTTATCATACACAAGTTATCTTTTCCCACAAACTGTAATAAAATTTTGTAGCAAATAATTTGGTTGCACTTAGTATCCCGTAGCACGAATTGGGAGATAAAACTTATTAAAGTTTATAGATCTTTAGTCCACGATTATAATGATAAATGATAAAGGTAATGCACCGTTCCAGAGAAAAAAGAATTATAACCTAACCTCCAAATTATGACATATTTAAGGGTTGAGACCTTTTTATGGTTAGGAAAGAAAGAATTAGTTTCTGGCACTCGCCTCATAATTGTGTAATAAAGAAAAAAATAACAACTTAACTTAACATACTACAAAAAAAACTTTTATCTGTAACCAGAAAGTTTTTGTTCAAAGATTTGCGAGCGCATCAGAGTCCACGGTTGGAAGTTACATCGTGACGCTGGCGGCAGGATGGGTCCCTACGCGACCCTCAACGACCAATGGGTGTCCTTCGATGACGATTTCATGATCCGACACAAAGCGGAGTTCATTCGCTCCATGGAACTTGGAGGGAGCATGGTGTGGTCCCTAGATCTGGATGACTTCAGTGGGAAATACTGCGGGTGCGGAAAGTCGCCACTACTGTCTACAATAAATTACGTTCTCAGAGAGCGTGAAGCTCCACCCCAATGCGATCTTAACGAGAGTAAGTGATATTTCAAAGCCTAGAAATACTAGAGGAAGGAGAGAAAATTCGGACATTATTGACTCTCGAATAGATCTGACAGAATGACATCTATGTACATATTATACAACTGTTTTGGATATACACTTATATTATACACTGACCTGTATAAAATACTATGTTACTTAAGAAGAGTTATTAGTTTTTGGCCATTCTTTCGATTGGCATTATAATAGTAGGGGTGTTTTTTTTTACATTTCAGTCGGTTCGATTCCCAGACGAGGCAAGTAATTTTTAGAAATTCTTTGAATGCAGAAGTACTAACATTTAAAAATTATATAAGGTCTTCTTTCAGTAAAATAGCCTATCTTCGATATTTAAGGTACTTTCCCTTCATGTCCCATAACTTTGGGACACCCTGTATATAATATACAAAATGTTGTTTTTCAAATTTTATTTGTGTATTAATCCATAAATGTAGAAAGCTAAGCCAAGTATAGAAACTATGACATAATATTATGTATACATGCCTTAGTAAGATAACAAACATTTTTTTGTGGATATGTAGTTGAAAGTCCTCCGAACACTGAAGATACTGCGGATATACCTGTAAATGTTGGAACTACTGCGATCGAATCTACCACTGTGGTCTTGGCTGATCCTGTAGTCGAAATGGAAGTAGAAGAGGTAAGAAACTTTAAAAAGTTGAAGAAATAACATACCAAGCATTGCCTTATTAAGTTACTCATAAATAGCTCCACAAATCGGCGAAAATAGTAATTTAATGCCAATTTTAATCTGTATAGACATTCCGATGTGCGTATTTTAGTTTTTATGAGAAAAGATGGTTGTATTTTTCGACATATATTATTAATGGTTTGTTTATATTTCTCATAGTTTTATCCATCTACTTCAGCCGAAGAAGGAATCAAGTTTACTTTTACTAGAATCAGATGGAACTAAATTTTGAAAGTGGCTTAGCTTGAATTCTAACGTCGCGTTTAATGAATAGGTAACTTGTGGAAAATGTGATTTTGGCAACTTTCGTCCAATTTAACAGAATGGTTCTATGGAAGATCGGCCGTGTTCCGGAGTGTCGTTCTTGGCCCACAGCACCGACTGCAGCAAATACTACCTGTGTATCAACGGTCGCTACTCCCAACTCGTTTGTCCCCAGCCTCTCTATTGGAACCAGGTGAGCATGCTACTGTAACGCGTGGGTCCTCCCTCACTCGCTGGATCGTTGTTCAATAAAACAAATTTATATATTGTTACTCTCATATTCTTATTCTTTCACTATCTATTAAACATAATAATTATAAATATTAAATATTAGGCCGAAGGCCGACCGTTCTTCCTTTACTTTAATTTTAATCTTTTAATTTTTAATTTAATCTTTTCTATATGTCTATATCTGTTATTTAATTGCCTTCTTATCCACGTCAATATTTTAAATAATATTCTATTCTATAACTTGACGGCCAACCATAGAACAATGAGTTCTTATATGCGGATAAGAACTCATTGTTAATATATTAGTTGTGTAGTTTGTTAGGTATAATATTATGTTATTGTTACTGTATGGGCCAATATGTTTATGACAGCTTTTTTATGTATAGATGATGGTAATTTATATGCCAATGCAGCTCCTCATTTTTGAAAAACCCTTAATTTCTTTGCGGCACTACAATTACGGTCGTCAACTTGAGACGTAAGACGTTAAGTCTCATTTGCCCAGAAATTTCACTAGCTACGATGCCCTTGAGACCGAAACACAATAATGCTTACACATTACTGCTTCACGGCAGACAGAGGCGCCGTTTTGGTACCCATATCCTAGCCGGCATCTGGTGCAAAGAAGCCTCCCACTGGTGAAGAATATAGTTACAGAGTAAATAATTATATAAATGTACTTGGTAGTTAAGCATTTCAATTTGCACTATACCAAAAAATCTGATTCTTAAGACGTCTCTTGCATAAGTAAGTACCTGTAGCTAGTTTTTAAAGAAAAGTAGATGTTAAACGAGGCTGATCTCTGTAATAAACAGAATATTATTTAGTAAGTTAACTGGCTAACAATATTCCAGAATCACTGTGATTGGCCTGAAAGGTCTCCATGCAAGAGCAAAGCCAATCTACGGTTGACATCAGAAAAGGACAACTTTATTATCACCGAGAAACCAATAGTTGCCTGTTACTTCACCAACTGGGCTTATTACAGGTAATCGTTGTTTAGAATGAATGTGAATGAATATTTTTATATCAACTTTAAACTAACAGTTTTCCCCCATCATGGTGAAGCCAAAATGGTCAATTCGCACGCAGCGATGCTTTTTATTGTTCTTGCCTCGTCAGATTTCAAAAAATGTTCTAATAATATTACTAATACGAATCGAGATATAATTTCTGTTATTAAAAACGTATAAAAACAGCTGGACCAATATGGACTCTATCACAACTATCGTATGAAATATGGGAATAATGTTTGGCTCACCTGAGCATTAAGTTATCCCTACCGCTCATTTTCTCTAGTCAAATGAACTCCAAGAAAGTTGCCTATCGATCTGGAAAAACGGATGATGGAAGTACGTTTCATTTTTGTGCGTGAATTACGTTCTTCATAATAAGTATTAAGTTCTCTAATTCTTGGTAAATCAATGTCATGCATGTCCAGGTGACGATGGTATTTCGTGAAGAAGACAATGAAAATAGGCGGCAGAAGATATATATACTATACTAGTTGAACGGGCAACCGTTGTTTTACCCTATAAATTTAGAATCCCGCGCCCCCTCATCTCTTGACTGATTAATGGTCATTTTTATGGCGAATATTAATATGTAGATATTTCTAAGCCAAAACGATATATGGGTTCCTGATAAGTAATCACTGCCAATCATATACTTTAACCTTCTCCAAAACACGCTGCATCTTGTGGTATAAGTTATATTCCGATCGGTTCAGTAGTTTTCGCAGCATAACCGAACAAAAAACCGGCTCTACATTTATTAGTATAGATATAGGGGCATATTTTACTAATATACTTATTTTTGACAAACAGGAGAGACGTCGGTAGTTTTGGACCAGAGCAAGTTGATAGTTCACTGTGTTCTCACCTGGTCTACTCCTGGGCTTATGTCAACAACACATTCTCACTGGTACCAGGAAATCAGGAGCTGGATGTCGTCAACGGTATTTATTTTTCTTGTACTTTTATTAGTCGCCCACTATAATAGCTATAGCGACATATCGACCACAATTCAAGAGAGTTGTGATAATGAACATTTTTGAGGACTTTGGTAATTGATACTTAATTATATTCAAAAATAAACTTAATTGGCGAAAACCTCTTGTCTACGTCCTAAAACTGTCAGCAAGATCATGAGTAATAATTGAACTGTAATAAATACTCTTTAAATTTTAGCTAACCTACTCGTGTTCTTCTCCAAATAAACTTGATAATAAAATTTATATAAATCTGCATTATTTTAAGCGATTTTTGCGAAATTTTCATCAGTTTCAGTCAACAAATTTTCATCAAAACATAACCAAAGAACAGATATTCTCATGATTAAACGTATATTAAACTTGCAGACTTTTATGGCAAGTTGACGAATTACAAACGCAAAGGCCTAAAAGTTATACTCGGTGTCGGCGGTATCGAACACTCAGAAAGCGACGCATGGCACAAGATGGTGGCGAGCGAAGACAACAGGAAAATATTTGTGAAATCTGTGGTGAAGTTCCTGCGCACTTGGAACTTCGACGGATTGCAAGTGGCTTGGCAGTATCCTGCCTGTAAAGATGTATGTTCTACTTTAACTCTAATATTTATATTTTTAACCAGGTCTTCGAGCAGTAAGTTCTCGTGAAATACCTACTAAATATGTGCATATACATTTTTTCTCTTTTTATAGTTTTCGTAATAAGAAATGAAGCAGATTCTAATGAAAGTGAAGAACGTTAGATAAAACCATGTCATAATAAAAGCACGTGTCCTTTTTGCTATTCTTTGGTATTATAAAACAATAGAACTAGTATTAAGAAATGTTTATACTAAGTCAAGTTTATGAGTTTAATCAATGAACGCGTCTTTTTTTTATTGATACATGTAGTAGCAGCATTACACGAATCGTATATACTAAAAATGCGTCATTTGCTCGTATTAAAATCGATTCGTACTTTTTGTTTCTATTTTGAATGGTTTTGTGAATATGTATATAGTATTGCCGATGGATTTGCTAGTTTCCGTTCCGGGAAACTCTGATCGCGCAGTATGCCTGAGATCGGCGCAATTTTGGCGCTCGTGCAGCGTTCTGTCAATGGGTATTATTTTACTTGTAGCAATACATTGCTTATAATTAGGATGGTTTGAGTGAATGTATCAGAAACCTATTGAAACAAGCTATAAGAGTAAGACCATGCAAAATAAACCATGGGGGTCAGAACTTGATGAGGGAGTTGATCTGAAAAATCTAGTGCCTCTAAATAGGACCCAAATAGTTTTATTATAAATATGTAAAACAAACAGCTCTTATGTTATGACAATATACAAAAATTGTATTTGAGTAAGAATACCTGATTTTTTTAACAGATTCCATCGTGTCAGGACTTCGACCTAACAGAACGCAACAACTTCAGTCAACTCTTAATCCAGCTCGCGAAATCTCTGCGTAGATACAATCTAGAACTTTCCGCCATGGTGTCCCCTGTACCAGAAATTGCAGAAGTCGCATACAGCCCTGAAGTACTCACTGGAACCATGGACTGGATCGCGATCGCTGCCAACGATTTCTACACGACTTCGAAGAAGAGGACATCTTACTTACTGCCATTGGATGATGCTGGAGATAACACGGATAATTTCGTAAGTTAATCACATAATTTGGGTGTAAACTTCATTCGCCTTCATGTTCTGGTTATAAATATTCTAAACTTCATAACTATAATAAAATTAAATTACCGCTGAGCAATTTTCAAGATATCCTTAATCGTTCTAGCTTTTCCCTTCTTTGATTAATAACCATCGTCAATACGAACTTAAAAGTAACAGTTTCTAAAGCAAACACCGCCGTACATTAATATCTATTCATTCATATTACAGATTCAAGACCAAGTCCAGACTCCCCAACTCTATTTTGTAGTATACCTTCAAGTTCCACATGGAATCGTTCCAGCTGGTTTTACTAAATACTCTTTATTTTTCAGCAATCAATAATATCCTACTGGTCTAGTAAAATACCAAACAGACAGTTGGTATTGTCGGTACCTGCGTACGGCAGGTCGTACACTCTTCGTAGAGAGACTGGAGCCGCCACTGAAGCCGGTATACTTGGTGCTGGGGTGCCTGGACCCTACACTGATGTACCCGGATTCTTGGCTTATTATGAGGTACGTGTAACATGAATTGCACAGAAAAGAAAGGGTTTGCCAGATACAGATAAATAATTTAATTGCTATGAATATTTATAAAATAGTAGGTATATATTATATACTTAGTACTACAATAATAATTAGATTTAATCTAGGTACTTCAAGCGACTTGCTTGTCAGATTTCCACATGAGAATCACTCTTTATTTCTCGTTAATTTTTTATATACAAACAAGAGAAAACAGGTTGTTATTTTCTGTCACTAGTCGAGAATCTTCTATATAAATATAAGAGATTTCCACGTATATAGTCACTCATCCCGATATCTCTAGAACCATTAGAGCCTTAGACTTGAAATTTGATAGGAATATTCTTTTCACCGAGTAGAGGTCAGCTAAGAACGGGTTTTACGAAATTACACCCGCAAGGGTTTTTTTTTAATATGAACAGATCAACGTCTGTCAGGTCAACTAGTATTGAATAAAATATTATTAAATGAATTAAAGCGTGTTTAATGACATAATTTTAACGAAAATTCATGTTACATTTATAGTTTCTTAAAATGACGCACTTTCTCCCAAATTATCGTAGTCATACTTAGACAAACA
Source organism: Leptidea sinapis (assembly GCF_905404315.1). Classification (NCBI taxonomy): domain Eukaryota; kingdom Metazoa; phylum Arthropoda; class Insecta; order Lepidoptera; family Pieridae; genus Leptidea; species Leptidea sinapis. The sequence goes on along the minus strand of NC_066285.1, from coordinate 2,239,685 downwards.
CAGCTTGTGAATCGTCGAATACAATGGGGCCTTTTATACAATACACCCACAAATTAAACGTGAATAATATTTACACATCCATAATATTTACATATCCATAATATTTACACTATCATGTGCAGCGATTCGAATCACTAATTGAACCCATGCTAACTCAGAAGGAAAAAAAATATATCCACAATGGAGCAAACTTTCGTAACAACTGAAAATCCAATTTTAATCAAACTTGTTTTTCCACAACAGATCTGCAACGCGACAAAATCGAACTGGAGAGAAGTGTCAAGTCCATCGGGGACATTCGCCACGCAAGGTACTCAATGGGTCACGTATCTCAAGCCGGAAGAGGTTCACAGGATATCAGCCACTGTATCGCTGAGGGGAATGAGAGGTGCCGCGCTCTGGGCACTCGACTTGGATGACTATAGGGGCACCTGTTCCTGTAACTGGCCACTACTGACTGCGCTCAGACAAGGACTCTTCGAACCATCTCTTCCATACGCTGCTTGTGCGTAGCTATCCTTAGAACCACGCAAACGCTACTTTTTTGATCCTTGATAAACTGGCGCATGTGACCCTTCATATTGTGTAAGACTTGATACATTCCTGTCAGCTGAACGATTCAAATTTGCCTTAAAATTGTATTTGTAGGTCCACAGTTGCGTAACTCATGTAAATATAATAATTAGTCTAAATACCTCTTAAGCTAAAGATTATGTAGCTATACACAAAATTATGTATGTACTCATATTTATATAATATGTAATAAACAACTTTTTAGGATGTAAAATACGTTTGTCAGACTAAAAATCATCACGTTATTTTTAACGTAATAAACGAAAAGGATATAAACGAGTTTGATGAACCAGCGTTCTATTTCGTCGGATCTATTTATGGCTTGCGTCATGGCCGTAATTGTTAATGTTAAGTATGAATGTGATAATTACAGTAAATATACATTATTTTTGATTAACAATTTATAAATGATACTCAGCTTTTTACATTAGGTACTGATCTGAAAGTTACCATAACACTGTTACAAAACCGTCAGACTTAATAACGAAAAGGGTCTTAGTTGACGAGCTATCCGATATCTCTTGTACGATACGAGTGTAATTCTGTCACCGAATTGCCCTGTAGTCGGCGAGTAGGAATTCCTACCAGGTTGTTTCAAACTAGCCTTTTCTGTGTTTGAAATAAACTGGAGGATAATAATAGCAGCGGCGCATTACGGTCTACTGTTTACCACAGATGAAGAAAATTTTGAAATATTGTAAACTTACGTGACTTGAGAATTAAAATTCTATGAATCGATTATTCGTTTAGATTTTTATTTACTACACCTGTTTGACCTATGCAGTGTATCTCTAGATAGTTTTTCTAAATGGAAATGAAGATGAAAACCTTTTTAATTGAACTCATAAGATTGTAGAACATTGGCTCATATAATTAATAAATAATATCTTACAAATGAATATAATGTCAAATAAAATAAAAAAAAAACATCTTTAGGTATACTACTACCTAATCTACGATTGCGTACCGAAATAACTACAAATAACCAGCCATCGCCTCCTTCAACCATATTTTAGGGAAGGGGACGACCCGTCCCATGTCGCCGCCACGAGCAGTGACATTAAAGCGATTTTAATTCAATTATTTTATCCAACATCTGTGTTTAAGGAAATTCAAACTGGCTGAATATTAGTCTAGGAAACGATGAAAACAGGACAGGTTTATAATTTGAGTGTGCGTGACAACCTACGTTCTTTACTCACGATTTGTATGGCACTTTGTGTTAGTGTGCGTGCATTTCTCAAAATAGAGGTTAACTGTCAAGCTCAATTGTGTCCGATGTTTTCAAAGCTGTCACAGTCTCTCTGGGCGTATAAATGATCTAAGATATTAATTCTTTATGTTCCATATGCCACGGGTTATCAACAATACCTAATAAAACAGATATTTATATTTTGTATAGAATCAAATCTTTAATTTCCGATAAATATGCTTTCAAGTAGGATACCATATCTTGGTAGATACTATCGGAGAGATGTCTGATTCGGATCGTAGATAATCATCAGTTGGATAATTAGAAAGTCGCCGACTTCAAATCTAACCTAACCTAACCTAACTGCGAATTATAGTTTTTTCAGACCTATAATTGGTTTTTTGTTACTATTAGACTATTATTGAAAACAAGACTATGATAGGCTTTTCCCGTTTGAATTACAGGATGGTTTTTCTTTTATTAAAATAAGGGACGAGACGAGCAGGACGTTCAGCTGATGGTAATTGATACGCCCCGCCCATTACAATGCAGTGCCGACCAGCAAAACTTCTGAGCGGCACTACAATTATTGCGCTCGTCACCTTGAGACGTAAGATGTTAAGTCTCCTATGCCCAGTAATTTCACTAGCTACGGCGCCCTTCAGACAGAACAGACACGGCAGAAGTAGGCACCGTTATGGTACCCATAATCTAGCCAGCATCCTGTGCAAAGGAGCCTCCCACTGGTACGTACTCTAGCCATGTAGTTAATCTGTGAGTTTCTGATGATCTGTGATGTTCCATGTAGTTAAGTTGTTCTAGACGAAGCTGTCCCACTTTATTACATTTGGCTTGGCACTGACTTAAAACCTATCAATAGGTAGCACATATAAATAATAGTATTTTATTAATATTAAAGGTAAAGGTTTGCATAAGAGGTGTATTAAATTAAATTTTTAGATACTTGATATTTTTCAGTTTTTGAAGTCGGTTTTTTTAAACGTAGTTTTTTTTGCTTATTACCTATATCAAACAGATCCTCGTTGGCAGGTGGTACTACATTGTCAGTGATTTCCTTTTCTAATCTCAATCTTGGTAGTAAGGTAAATTATAGTTTAAAACCTTCGATGATAGTGAGACAAGACTCCAAGTTGGGCACCTGGCTCAATATGCCTGTAGACTTCCCCGGTGTTGAAGATCGGTTTTGTTTGATTTTACGTCCTCAGTGAGATTGACCAGATGACGAAATATAATGTTAATTCCACCTATCTCGTCCATGATGTTGTCCAATGTGAATCCAGCTCCGGGTCTGGGTGAACCATGAGCTGGAAGGGCGGGTGTAGAAGCAGCAGTTGGTAGGTTAGCTTTGCATTCGGGGCACCTCCATTTCTAGATCAGTGTTGCGTTACACCAACACGGTGGTAATGATAATTATTTTTACGGTGCACTAAAAGGCGCCAAAGCTGACCACTTCCGAACACTTGATACTGGCAACCATAAGTACTGATTTGTTTCTTAACAACGAAAATACCGCAAAGTTTGAGAATCACTGGGTATTTTTATATTAGCAAGGAAATGAAGTGTCTGCTTTCAAATTCGAAATAGAATTTAAAATCACATAATTGAACGTCAAAAAAGTTACCAGCCAGTCGAAATAGTACCATGTCTCAGACCTGATGAATATTTTGTTTATAGCTAGCTATATATAGATATTACACAATATATTTAATTTTATTCAACTGTTATATTGCTAGTTTTTTTTTTTGGGAAAAGAACCGCGTTGTTTTTATTTCATTTTTTTTTAAATAAAACTTTCCATGTATGTACCTGGAACTAAGCATGACATGCGATACAGAAACGATCCTAAGTAGATCCCTAGTAGATCTAGTGGGATAGCACGTTATATCCTCGTTAGTCTAAAATCTTTCCTGATTGCTTCAATTATTGCTGCGGGCCGCACATCTATAAAAGGCATAAAAAGCATTTATTTTCTCAAAATTGATTCCTTTAGAATTCTTTTTGATGTCATTTCTAATAACTACTATATACTACTACCGCTTCGGAAACAAATGGCGCTCTGAGAGAGAAGAAGCAGCGCAAGTAACTCTCTTTTCAATAAAAATATACAATATTGTACAGTCATTTCTATCGCTATAAAGAAATCATAATCTAGTCCCAGGCTGTCCGATCATTTAGATATTCAGCAGTGGAGTAATAGGATTTACGACAGAAACATTTTTTTATAAAACATTTAAATTTATTTATAGATAATGCCTGAACAGTGGCTGGGACTTTATTATAGAAGTGTATACATTTACCCTTAAAGCTATTATGTATCTTATGAAGCCTACTAGAATTAGTAACAAGCAATCCCTTATTTCTAGTGTTATGTATGACGACGGCTGATTTAATACTTAGTTAGAAATAACCGACCGTACAATGTGTGCCAAACCTAATCATCTATAAGATTACGTCATTACTTATATTTATATAGAACAAAGTCGGCCTTGTCGCATGATGTTTCAAGGTTCAAGTCCCAACACGTTCCACGCGTCACGCCGCACGCGATAGAGACGAACACTGATCACTATGAAGTTGGTTACAATATTACAAACTATGCTGTAGAGTGAGTGTAGACTGTAGTCAGCTGTAGTGGTATAGTTATTAGGTTATAAATTAATGATTTTTGACTAAAACACCAAATAAACAAATGTTTAACACACCTTTTTTGTTAAAAGAAAAAAGGAAATGATAAACAAGGTGTTATAAAATATTTCAGTGATGGTTTGCTACCTAAGTGTTTATAATATTTAGAAAGAGGAACCTACGAAACGATAATAGTCCTCCAATAATAATAAAGTGATTATATATGTACCTAAATAATAAATTTACTATGATGGCTAAAAGAGGTATTTCGTCAATTGTACATAATAGTATAAATTGTTATATTAAGTCCATTTCCGGTATTAGAACATCTCAATTTAAGAGTCTTCACACAGGGAATGTAAGTATTTATTTTATATTTATTATAAGTACATGGCATTAGGCGGGTGGGGCGTTTAAATAAATAATAAATAGCTATTTTCTACTATATGGTCAAATTATTAAAAGCTATTACAGCTAAGCCATTTATGAAATAGCTGCTTAGTTAATTCTTCTCTACATTCAATTCATTAATTAGGAGACTATTAATGAAATACTAGTGCCTACTACAATATCAATTGAATAAGGACTTATTTAAAAATCAAATTTCAAGCTTAAGAATGAATCCAAGCTTAAGCTAGATAGTACCTAGGTATACTATATTTAAAGCCCGCGCCACAGTCAAGAGAGAATCTCACGAAAAAAACGCGAATGTGGAACCGATTCACACATTCTTCGCAGGTTCTCGACTTGTTCTCCGATTTTTGTCAGTTTTTTGGCGCGAGAAAAAAAAGCTGAGAACGCGAGAACAGACGAGAACTTCTATTGAGTCCACACTCGCATGTTTCGGTAGCGAGAGACTCGTCCATTATGTTTTGTGTCGTATTTACTTAGCATAAATATGAGCCAAATTTGTAGTTTGAAAGAATATAAAAATAAACTAAAAAACAAAAAAAAAACACGATGCGTAGAAACCTATTAGTACCTTGATGGAATTACCCATTGATGAATTAATAAACCAAGAAAAATAAGCTTGTCTGCTGTTATTTCTGCGTCCATCGTCATCGGCGTGAGAACTGTATTGAGAACCTTGCGAGTGTGTTCCCGAAGAATCTCTCGCCGAGAATCTTGCTGAGATTATAGGAGAGGCTCTTGCGTGAATAAGGAGCGCGCACAAGGAAGAAATCTTTCTACTCATTATATATTTACCAGTGGGAGGCTCCATTGCACAGGATGCCGGCTAGATTATGGGTACCACAACGGCGCCTAATTCTGCCGTGAAGCAGTAATGTGTAAGCTTTACTGTGTTTCGGTCTGAAGGGCGCCGTAGCTAGTAAAATTACTGGGCAAATGAGACTTAACATCTTATGTCTCAAGGTGACGAGCGCAGTTGTAGTGCCGCTCAGAATTTTTAGGGTTTTTCAAGTCCTGAGCGGCACTGCATTGTAATGGGCAAGGCGTATCAATTACCATCAGCTGAACGTCCTGCTTGTCTCGTCCCTTATTTTCATAAAAAACAAAATTTTTAGGTATATTTTTTGAGTATAAAAATGATCGTAATAACACAATTTAACAAATAGTTGTCTACCTGCTGTCCACAATTTAACAGATAGATGGTACCTTCATTCTTATGTTATCACTATCGCACAGATAATAATTATTATGCGTATTCGTAATCATACAACAGGTATTTGGCATATCTCATCACCTACCTACATTTAGTAGTCTCTGGTTCTGAAACATTATGCCTATCGAGTACAACTCTAGTATAAGTTTAATATAAAATTTTCACATAGTATTTGAAATCTGACATCAAAATAATAATTTAAATAAGTTAACTTAGATGTGAAATTAGCCCTTTACTATCTAGGTCGGACTAATCACTGAATTATCATAGATACTTAGGTGGGCCGAAGTGAGGAACCCCCTTTTATATCTCAGCGATGATCTCATCGTTCACCAATAATTGAAAACAAACTCTCAATTTACTGTTTTTTTTTTAATTTATCAGACTAACTAACTATTGGTATGACATATAACAGACATCAGCTAGCGAACATAGGTAGGTGCATAGTAATTAAGCTATCTACATACATATATGAAAGAAAAAACCAAAAATATTGTAGGTGTTTATTGAATTGACTAGATGCTACATATTTTAACTGTTCTTCTAGCGGTAGGTGCCTAGATTTTTCTTCAATTGGAGAACAGGAAGTATAATATTATATATAACCTACCTAAGTATACATAAACTCTCGCAGGTGCCTACCAAAGAAATTAATATCCCCGTTCAATGGGGGCATATATCCTGTAAGCTGTGGGGCAATGAGCACCAGCGACCAATGCTGGCGTTACACGGGTGGCAGGATAACGCTGGAACTTGGGACCCCTTAGCTCCAATGATTAGTGACAAATTTCCCATATTAGCAATCGATTTTATGGGTCATGGATTATCTTCTTGGATACCACCAGGTAGGTGATAAAACCAAATTACTTATTATTTCGATGATCCAACAGAGACAACCCTCCAAATATCCTGAACTAATTTCACATACAGTAAAGAAAATAATGAGTAGGTTGTAGAATTACGGCGTCTATTTCTGCCGTGAAGCAGTAATGTGTAAACATTACTGTGTTTCGATCTGAAGGGCGCCGTAGGTAGTGAAATTACTGGGCAAATGAGACTTATCATCTTATGTCTCAAGGTGACGAGCGCAATTGTGGTGCCGTTCAGAATTTTTGGATTTTTCAAGAATCCTAACCGGCACTGCTTTGTAATAGGCAGGGCGTATCAATTACATCAGCGGAACGTCCTGCTCGTCTCGTCCCTTATGATCATAAAAAAATAGCGTCTTTTTAATGTATATTATGTACAAAAAGTATCATTTATTGAAGTAGAACTGAAGACCACGAATGGTCACAGAAATATTTAAAAGGCAAGTATTTCGCGTGTGGTGACAAAATTGTTAAGCTACGTGAACCAACCAAATTCAAAGGGAATGAAAATAGTGTCATCAAATCGATCTGATGATGAAGGTGGAAAGTAGCCATTAGAACTCCTAGAATAGAACCATGTATCCTAGCCTTGATTGGGCAATTAGAATTGCTATGAGACAATCATTTAAAAAATATAGATATATATAGACCTTTCCTTTATTTTTTTTTATTTTTAATGGTATGGTACTATAAGCATATTTATAAGATCGGTGGAGTTGATTTTGCTTATTACTACTACCTTATGCCATATAAGGTACCTAACTTAAGTGTCTAATAAAAAAATGCCAAGCCCAATCATGCATTATAATTATGTATAGTCTACCTATCCTACTAATAATAATGTGATAGTCTGGATGTATGTTTGTACCTCTTTAACGCAAAAACTACTGAATGGATTTTGATGAAACTTTACAATAATATAGCTTACACACCAGAATAACTCATAGGCTATCATTTATAAAACTATAGTGTGAATTATCCAAAATATAAAATAAGTGTGAAGTAAGTAGAAAATAAATCTGCAATTTATATGGCAATACAAAGTTTGCCGGGTCAGCTACTATAAAACCAGGTGCCAACTTAAAAAGTAAAAAAATATTTTTTTAATTTTTTTGTTGCACTTCACGTTAGTAGATTGTAATTAAAATAAATCGTAAAACGATGAATCTATAATAAAAATATATGTGTAAACGATGATGAGTATTGATTTAAAAGAGTGACAATGAGTAACTCACCATTTCTTCTCATTCAAGCTCAACCTTGCCGTAGTATACAAATGCCTAAATGGTAAAAAGTACTTCAGATCTCAACAAACAAAGTAATAGATGGCTAGCTATACGACTTCAAAAAGTTGATAATACTTTTTTACATTGTTCGGCGTTGTGTGGGTTGTCCCGTATACTCCACTTCTCAATGAGGACGACCTCTACACAAGTAGGTACCTCATTGCATAATTTCATTAATATTGCCCTGTTTTGTGATGTTTCAGGTCTTCAATACTATATATGGGATTTGCCGAGATTGATACTTACCATAATGAATTATTTCAAATGGGACAAAGTATCTCTGCTAGGACACTCAATGGGCTCAATTGCTGCAATGCGATTCGCCTCAACTTTCCCTGATGATGTCGACTTCTACATAGCTGTAGACAGCCTTATTTATGACGATTACGACTTAAATCAAGTAGTTGAAAATTTTCCCAGGATACTACGTAAACTGCATCAAGTGCAAATGTTGCTTGATAAAGAACCACCAGCATATACTATGGACGAAATCAATCAAAAGTGGCATCTAGGTACAAACAAATCAGTGGATATAGAAAGTGTGAAATACTTAGCACAGCGAGGTGTAAAGCCTTCTTCAAGTGACCCGAATAAGTTTTATTTTTCAAGAGACTCTAGATATAAGTACACCCTATTCAATCCAGAAAGTAAAAAGTTCGTGGAGACCTTAATTAAACGTCTAAAATGTCCTACTTTATACTTTAAGGGTATCGACTCCCCATACGCATCGGATCCATATTCTGTTGAAATGAGAGAAGTTGTTGAAAAAAATAACCCTAACTTTGAATGTCACTTTGTTCCTGGTACACATCATGTACATTTAAATAACCCTGAACGATTAGCACCACATATAATTAAGTTTTTAACGAAGTATCAATTTATTAAGTAAACAATGAAACCTAATGAGTGTACAGCTTATGTCTAGAAATACTATCGTTTTTTGTTTGAGTAGTTTCGAATTTGCTTAGATAATTTTAGTCAGTCATAAACCCTGTTCCACAGGCCTATCTAGAGGACTTAATATTTCGAAAACAACATCACATGCAAATTATATTTTACCCTTAAAATTAGATGATATTCTTCATGTTGTATCATACAGTGTGCTGCTACAGCAGCAACTTTCAATGAACACATGTCTAATATGATTGATATGAATGTTTTGTAAGGTGCTGGTATTGTTTTGAGATGATTAAAAAGAGTGACAATTGATTTCCACTTCCTCTTATTCAATCTCAACTTTTCTGAAGTGTTTGTAAATTATTATGATAGAAGAGCATGCTCCCACCTTAAAAGATTTAACACCTCTCATGGCCTCTGGTGTTGCAGATGTCCATAGGCAGTTGAGTCATCAATTTCTATCATGACAGCCTCTTGCCCTTCTTATATTAAAAAAAAATTCTACAATCTAACTAAAATTTCATTATAATAGAATAATATGCAATGGCTGAATGCGCCAACTGTGCAGTGCTAAAGAATAAAAAAAATATACATTTGACAGTGCACATTTGTAGGTTACTTGAAATGTGATATGCAATGTGACGTGAGTATTAACATAAATAAATAAATAATTACCTATATTTAAAACTTACTAACATAAATAATTTATTAAAATTTAATTTAAGTAAACTTTTGCCTTTTAATTCTAAGTCCTCAAAATTCTATAATTAAATAACAAACTCATTGCAATTCCATAAAAACTTTATGTCTTAAGTTTTGCAAAATAGATAATATACTTAAAGTACAAAATTAACTTATAACATCACTTTGACTTGAAATATCTAAACTTTGTGTGGAATTGTTTGGCGAATAACATAAATGTGCTCCTTTTCTCATAGGGAGGACCTTAAGAAGGGCTTCCTGCCACTGCATTCCTTCACATACTCTGAGTAAAATTTCAAACACTGAAACATTACGAAAAATTTAAAAAGCTTTTATTTATGACAAAAAATTACTATAAAAGAAAGCCTGATGGTAAGTGATACACCCTGCCCATTATACTCATTGATTTGTAAAAATCCCAAAATTCTGTGTTAAATATGTCTCACTAGAAGTTATTTCACAATCATCATCAAAAGGTGCCACTGAGCCATCTGGTGGCATCTATTGATGAAGGGCATAAAAGAGAAAGAGTTGCTAACAAGGCACAATTTGAAGCAGGTGCTAAAATTGCTCTACAAAATTTATCCACACATCTTCAATTCACCCCAGGGCTCTAATAACAACAGTCCAAATCCATAAATCTTGGTAGGTATGTTTGTTCAACATTTAGTTGTGGCCATTCTGGCCATTTGTGAATTAGAGATCTCTTAGCCTTCCCAAATTAGCAGTGCCTCAGGGCACTAAGACTGACCCTTTGTTTATAAGATGGTTTATTTTGCATGGTCTCATAATAATTTTCATAATTTCAATAGCATTCCAATACATTCACTCAATTCATCCTTATAAGCATTCTATTGCTACACATAATAATAATACACATTGACAGAATGCTGGGTGAGCGCAAACATCACCCTGATCTGACGCATACCATGAGGTCAGAACTTCCCTGAAACGGAAAGTTTAAAATAAACATGTTGCTTACCGTGGTCTATTGTCAAAACTTTTCTTGTTTTCATATTAACATATTTATTTAATGGAAGCTGTCCATGTCTTATTCCCTGTTCTTGTGCTATTTTGTGGCAAAGACCCTATGGAAAATTATTTATTATTACATGTTTGAATAAAGAATATAAGATGATCATGTAATAAACCAACAAGGTACCTAGGTAATTATAATTTAAAAAGGAAGTAATTTTGTTAAAAAATTCAACTCTATAACAGTATTTAACACCATCCTGAGATACTAAGCGTCCTGGCATACTTTCTTAGTTTATCATGAATAAATAATTATTGTGAATCTAGGTTAACCTTTTCTAAAGCACCCATCCTCATTGGCTCTTCATTTGTGAAGTCTACTTTCATACAATATGCTCCCTACATGACCAAACAATCTCAACTAAGTCAACCTATGGAGTATTTCTTTCTATTACCTTATGTTGGTTGTGATCTACTAATCCACCTATAATGTAGTAAGCACCCTCTTCAAAATTTTCTATAATATTTTCAGATTCACTTGTTAAGTATATCAACTTGTCTTTTGGAAATATATCTAGGTATGACACCTCATGAAACTGTATCTAAAAATATTAAACAAAGCCTTAATAATAGTAATTAAACCTTGTATAACTAAATAAAGCAAATAAATTTAACAACATATACAACCTACATCCCAATTTTCATACCCGTTGTGTCTTGAAATATCTATTTTTGACTTTTCTCCAAAGCTTGTCACATAAAACTGCAGTGGTGAAACAGACCTTCGATTAATTGAATAACATCTTAACAATTGTTTTATAACCTTATACCTGTCTTTTTCTATCATTAAATGCTCAAAACTTAAATCTAAAACAACACCTATGTTTTTTTTTACTTTCTCTAGTTTCATTTTCTTTAACACTTTTCTACTTGGACCTAGATCTATATTTGCTTCTCGAGCTTCGCGCCTCTTTTCTTTTGCACGAGCCTTCTCCTTGCATCGCTTTACAGCTTTATTTTTTTCCCATCTTACTTTCTTCAACCACTTTCTCATTTGATTTTTATTAAAAGGTCTAGGTAACTCATTTCCTTGGTCATCTTTCAAGCCTGGATCTACATCAATGTCGAATAGTGTATACTGATGAAAACCTCCTGCTAGGTTAGGACTATCAGTCATATTTTGCTCTGCCATAACTTGAAATTTACATCATTTTACGAATTAAACTGTACAGAAAAACTGTAAGAATCAATAAAAATGATAATATTATTAAAATGATATTATAGTATTAAAAGAGTAAATAAAGTAATTACTTTTAAATATCATCGATTTAATATTATATTAACAAATAGAGGGCCTCCGTTTTATTTACGTATATACTTAGCAAAGAAACAATATTAAGATAAATTATTTTATATTTACTCTGACTTAGGACTTTAAGGTTATGGATTAGTAATAACATACCACATTGATACAATAGCACAATACACATTACACATACTAAATAATAAATATCGTAGTTACTAATAATATTATAATAACAATAAAAGTAGAATCAGGCGAAGCAACTTGACACTGACTCGAATGTCGTTTGCGGTTTGACATTGACGTTTTACTCAGGTTTGAGAATTGGGCAATATATGACGTATGTTTAGTATTAAAAAAATGGAGATCTAATGTACCTATAGAACTTTTTGCCTATAAAACTAACGGGGATTAATCTTGTAATCGAGTATATTGTAAAATTTATTTAAATATTCTTCTTTTAATGAATTTTAGTTTTAGCTGATGGTCTTGTTACCAGACTATCCGTGACGTACTTTTTAGTCTGTGATAATAAAACCTATATAATTATAAGTATAAGAATACGCGCAAAAAGTCGGACACAAAATATCCTCGTAGATCAGTCAGACCGCGCCGTACAAAAAGTGCGCCAAAAAATATAACGTTCGCGTCAACACGCGAGAACGCAGGCGACGCTTAGGGCATATTATTATTATTTGCAGAGGGTGGCCATTTGGCTAGACCTGATTGGGTCCTACTAACACCACGTCCAGAATTGAACTATTGTGTTCGCCACTCACACTTATAGCTCGTCGACAACCCCTGCCGCACTTACGAACCACAGTATCTTCTTGACGCGAGTATTACAAACAGCGTCTGGGAGTAGATTATAGTCGCCAAGGATGGTGTTACGCTTATGCATTAGTGGGCCGCAATTGCAGAGGAGATGAAGAGGCGTTTCATCGGCCTCAAGGCAAAATCTGCAAGTTCTTTCGTTTTTTATTCCGACCACACTGAGGTGGTAATTTAGGCAACAGTGCCCGGTTGAACCTGACCAAATGTCCCATCCCTGTAAACATTACAATTAAAGTTTCTCTTAGACTCAAGACTAGACTTATTACTCGGAAAACTCACAAGTTATGACATGTCTGATGTCAATAGCATTAGCTTAACGCATTAGTAAATTAACTATTATGATTGACAGAAAATATAATCACAAAATAGCAACTCCCTTTAATTACTAACGAAAAAGCTAAGTCTTAAATATTGACGGTAACGTGAACTTATGTTCACAAAAATGAATTTCATATAAATTCACACTTAATTTAATTTGTACGTATTTTTTCGCTATCACACGGCTTTGTAAACAGTAGCTATGAAACCCTCTTTTTGTTTTAACACTACCTTCAAAAATAACATCAAATAATCGGTAAATTCAAGTCTCACCAAATTAAGTTAACTTGAATCCTTTATCCCACCTTTGATGACGAAAAAAGAGCCTCCGTATTGTTTTCTAAAGGTGTGACGTCACAATTGTCAAGTTGCTGGTGATCATTCATAATTGGATCATCGAAAAAAAACTGCAAGAGTATTTGACCACCTTCGTATATTCTACAGGAAAAATGACGACCCAGAAAGGCCCGTACCGTAGGACAGCCCGAGCACGAATGCCTTGAGTATCGACAATGTGACCGTATTTATTGGGCTCGGCGTACTTGCACGTGTGTTCGATTAATTCTTTAATTTTAGATCACAATGTTATCAAATGATGACTTATGATTTAATTTTATAGTAAAATTTAAAATAAGTTTGTTGTAGTATTTGCGCCGATATTCATTATTATATGTATATTTGAAACTCCTACGGGCTTTACACGGCAAACATAAATTGCTCGTAGATTGCAGTAGCTTTTGCATGAAGAAGTAATAAACACACACACACACGGACAAACATTCCTATTTATCATATTAGAAGGATTTTAGAGTAAAATTATTAAGCTATATTATTGTAAAGTTTCATTAAAATCCATTCAGTAGTTTGTGCGTGATGACGTAACAAACATACACACACACTCACAAACTTTCGAATTCTTATTTAACAAAGAAAGCCAAATACTAATCTATGTAATTTATTATATGAATATAAAAAAAAACCAACTACACTAACCTTAACCTATACTATGTAATTAAAATAAGAACGAAGTAATCCCTTATAATTAACTATTCAGCACAAACAAATTTCGCTTTCGTGGTCTATTATAAGTTGATCCATTAAGAAAAAATATCAACCTAAGTTATTAAAATTATAATCCTAACTCCTTATAAGTAACAACCACAAACATTTAAGATGTCGTGTAATTATTGTAAGTAACTGTTAAGTATACTTTAAAGTACCTAACCTACCGATGTAATGTTATAAAAATAAAGTATCTTTTTATACGTGTCTTCTAACCACAAAAAACCTTTAAAACTATTACAATACATAAATTCGCATTAAGGACATTACCTTCAACGCTGTCTGCCCGGCGCCCGCGTTCGACAATATTTACATGAAAATAAATTAATAATTTTTATTGTATTCATGGTTCACTTTTTGGTTGGATTATTTAAGATAAACATGTATATTTGTAACTCCTGTGATTTTTGGGGAGCAAGCATAAATAGCTTGCAGATTGCAGATTTCTTTTCTACTTACTTCATACTTCTTTTATATTTTGGATACTTCACACTATAGTTTTATAAATTATAGCCTATTTGTTATTCTGGTGTGTAAGCTATATATATTCGCAATGCGTGCTTGGCCTTAAGGCTACACACGTATCCCGCTGCCTCAGTATCACGCGGTCAAGTTCCATACCAATCAGCGCACGAAATTTAATTGAAAAATGACTTACTGTGCAGTGAAAGGGTGTCACAACGCATCTTATAATAAAAATAACGATAAGAACAATTTATAATTTCAGCTAATGCATTCGTCAAAACAACAAAATATTTTGTAAACAAAACAGGCGCCATATACCTTATTAAATTTATATTTTAGTGGTCCAAGTCCAAGGGCAAAACAAGCGCCATTACAAAAATATGTTGCCAGCTATGAAAGTACTATTTACCCCGAGTTCCTCCGTTGGCATATTTTTTTGTGTTTATTGGTAGATATTGATAGGAGGCTATAATGTACGACGCCAAATGATGTTGTTGTTTTTTACTTTTTTATTTCCATACAAAGCTAGATAATATTATAATGAGACAAACAAATACTACTTTTATTTTAAACGTACACGCTCAATCAGGGATGTAATCGCCATACTATGTATGAATAACCGACTAGCGCTACCTTAAGTGCTCAAAACAACTCATTGTGAGTAGCTTATTGAATAATAAAATAGCTATACTACGGACTACATACCGAAAAAAAACATTAAATTAATAAGTATAGCATACTAAGTTTATGAAAAAACCCTGCTACGCGTTTCTGACTACGCCGTATATCTCGCATCAAAAATACTAAAAAGTTAAAAATACGATAAGACCGTGTGTCGCCCGTGCTTATCAGCTATACACACTATGCAAAACGGCACGGCGAGCGTGGGGAATGCCATTCGACTGCTAACATCAAAGACGTTTAATTCCACGAACTTCTCAAGTGAGGTGTCGATAGAAGACGGAAGTATCTTCCGGGACTGGTCGACGATTTCCCGAGAGAAACCTGCATGGCGCGTGTATTAGGTATCCATAGTACAATCCACTCCTGGGGTAAAATCTCTAACCTATGCGAAGCATAGCGGCACAAGTCCGCTACTTCACGCCGGTATTATGTGCGAGTGTGGTACTTAATCCGGACGAGTCCTGACTCTTCCACTTTTAAAAACCCCTTGCTTACGCCTTTGAGCCTATGACTCCCATCTTATTTTACGAGCAAATAAAATAAAATAATCGATCGAAGTTGAGGAGAGCCTCAAAGTTACTACGGACATGAACATCTAATAAGGCCAAACCGGCTTCTAAAAACCTTGGTGTACTCAGTAAGGCGAGTGCCTACTTCTCTACAAGCCACCACCTGCAACCAACACTGTTCTCACCTCAGGGCCGGCGCTCCCCAGTACCAGCTTCTTCCATTTGCCCGCATTCAACAAAGAGTGGCTCGAATCATTTACGATCAAGTCATCTGCGATCGGCTTGATTTTTTGGCGTTGCGAAAAGGTGTGGGTTCATATTCTACTGTATTTTTCACGGGAGTGCTGAGAGGAGTACTTACAAATAAATTTATTTCTTATCTTTTTTTTTTAATCTAACAATTGAAGTCTTATCAACCTAAACTCTATAGTCAACTATAATTGTTATTAAATTTTAGTTCATACTAGCTGACCCGGCAAACGTTGTTTTGCCATATACATTATTTTTAGAGTTAGACCGTTTCTGGGACATTGCAACAATACTTTATTTTTCTAAAATATTTGTTTTTCTATAATAAACGTAGCCTAAGTTACTCCTTATTACATCAGCTACCTGCCAATAAAAGTCTCGTCAAAATCGGTCCAGCCATTTCCGAAATTAGCCGGAACAAACAGACAGACCGACGAAAATTGCATTTCTTGTTAAATTTACTGTTCTTCGTAAAGGGTTGAGCTAATGAGAAGAAGCGGCAAGAAACTCATTGCCACTTTTTTAAATCAACATTTACAAGTTCATAGTTTTACAAATCATTTCAATTGTAATAGGTATATATGTAAAGTGATGCAATAAAATATATAGGTAGTATGTTCACGAATAGTTTCGCAAGAGAAAAGAGAGAGAGCCAGTCAATATTGATACCTAATGATTATTATTTAAGTAAATAATACTTTTAATTATTAAATATGAAGCTACCTCGTGACATAAGCCAAGAGCCATCTACTTATCAGTCAGTTATAACAAACCCTTGGCTAAAATAATCAATTGCTAAATCATATTACTTAATAAGGTACGTAGGTATAGTATATTTCTACGTACTAAAGAAATAATTGGAACTACATAGTCTACATTGAAAATGCATAATATTTAAAGGTGCTTAGAGAATGCAGGTAAGATGCCAATGTTAATTTACAAAGCATTTAAGTAAGAAAGAAAAATTCTTGGTAGCGATAAATTATATATTCAATGTTGTGTTTAAATGAACTACGTACCTACCTACAGCTAATAAGAAAAGGTTTCGAATATCTGACTAGTATATATAAGACACTATGCTATCACAAAATGAAAACAACTCGAGATACATTGATAAGAAGAGCAAATTTGTTATAATATAATTATACTTTTGTACACAAAAATACTAATGTCTTCTGTAAGTCCCTACACTTTTATTTAATATTACAATATTTTTTTTTTATATATATTTCTATACTTCGATAACTGTTTATTTTATTACAGAAAAATTGCTACCAGCTGTGGGGAGGATGTTTTGAGGAGAGCGCATCAGCAGTTCTACGGCGTTTAAACGACTCTCTAGATGTCGACTCCCGGTTGTTTCGTGAAGATATCCAGGGAAGTCGGGCTTGGGCCCAGGAATTGCATCGCAGCAACCACCTGACAGACGAAACTTACGAGGCCATAATACAGGGATTGACTAAAGTTTGTATATATTTTAATGTTTTTACTGCAGTATCCAGCCTTCGAGTGTGTCCCGCCCATAGCATAATTAATAATCATTACAAATCAGGCTTTTATTTTATATTCGGGTCCAGTGGTGACTTAGACGAAATAGTTAATTACCCAAATTTATTATTATTAATTAAACAGTTTAATTATCACGTTCATATACTCCAATAATAAAAAAAACACATACACTCAGACGTGGAAATATAAAATGTAACAAATGTTCCCAACGGGGATTGAACCCGGAACCCGGAACCCGTTACTCTATAATATGCAGATACTAATTCTACTGCCTTCCAAATAAGTTAAAAATTTTTTTGTCATAACTCATCACACTAGTCTATCGGGAATGAAAATATAAATACTTTATATATATTTCCTCCATATTAGGTATATTGTACAATGGAAGACCCAGATTTGCTTGATGCCTGTTGATTCTCACGTGGCAATGAATAATGACATTAATTAAATTACCTACCAACCCATTTAATAAATTTTATCAATGTATATATCTCCTAGAGAGTAGTGAGTACCTACTGTTAATCCAAATGTTAATATCGCGGAAATTTTAAATAGTATGAATCTGACTTTATTATCTAATAGCAACAATGTATGCAACTATAAGATGTACGAAATTATGGCGTCGATGACATTTAAAATCACGATTTTTAGGAAGGACATCAATGTAGATAAATTTACGAAACAAATATATTAAGTAATATATACTAACAAGAACTGCTCGGTTAGTAGGTAGCTAATTTTTTAATATATTCTGTTTTCTGTAAAGGTTGAACAGGATATCGAGAAAGAATTGAGTGAAAACGGTCGTTTGTTGGATGGAGAAGAAGACATTCATTCAGTGGTGGAATGCCGACTTAGAAAGTACTCTGGAGATGCAGCTCTACACCTGCACACCGCAAGGAGTCGGAACGATCAATCCGCCACAGATACCAGATTATGGATAAGCTCGTCTGCTCAACATCTTCGTAAAGAACTCATTCAGTTAATTAAGGTTAACATTACCATTTCCTATCAAATTATGATCAAATTTAAAAAATGAATCTATACACTCGTAACATATTTAGGTTTTAATTGCGATGTTATTTTTCAAATTTCATGCTTAATAATAATTAGGACCGTATAATTGTTAATCTTACAGGTTCTAGTAAATCGCGCCGAAAAAGAAATAGATATCATAGCACCAGGATACACGCACCTCCAGCGTGCTCAACCAGTTAGATGGAGCCACTTTCTGTTAAGGTTATTAAAATGTTTGCTACCCCTTCCTTTGCCGCTTTATGCGATTACTATTCAAGCACATTTTATTTCAGCTATGCTTGGAGCTTAAAAGACGATGTGAGTCGACTGGATGACCAACAAAATAGGCTTTCAACCTGTCCCCTTGGAAGTGGCGCAATTGCGGGCTGTGCTTTGCCGATTGATCGTCACCGATTAGCAGATAGTTTAGGATTTAAAAACGTTACTCCAAATTCTATGTTCGCTGTTGGCTCCAGAGACCATATTGGTAAAAAAAGAACAACATCTACTTTAAGTAATAAATATAATACTTGGGTGAAGTGCCTAATTACATCATTACATCTTTAGGACTGCTTTTATTGATACGATAGATAGAAAGTCGATAAATATTTACGGCCGTTCCCAATATACTATCTACAGATAGAGATAAATTACTACCTTCTACTATCAGTAATTAGCTGTCAATAATCTGAAGCTGTCCCAATATCCCCGATAAGTCATTCTTATCACCTTACGGCCGTTCCCAATATTCAGTCTATCTCCGGTTGTGGCCTACTTGAGATAAAAATCGTATCTAGACGCGTGAATTGCAATTTCCATACAAACTTCTATCGATGGTAAGCTATACGTACAGTCAGCGTGCACGGATCAGGTAAGTTACCGTCGATAAGTTTATTGGGACAGAAAATTCAACGATAGTTACGATTTTTATCTCAAGTAGGCCATTACCGGAGATAGACTGAATATTGGGAACGGCCGTTAGTCTATAACTACATTTTTGGCTTATATTCTACGGATTATTGTAACTTTATTGACATAAAGAAAGCACTATCACATTTTCTGATTGGTATTTCAGTTGAGTTTCTGAATTGGGTAGCGCTATGTGGATTACATCTGAGCAGATTGTCTGAAGACCTTATAATATACAGTTCGCAAGAATTTGGATTTGTACAGATATCGGATAAATTTTCTACCGGTTCGAGCTTGATGCCACAAAAGCGAAACCCAGATGGACTAGAGTTAATAAGAGGCGCTGCTAGCGTATTACTGGGAGATAGCTTTTCATTCAGCTGCACACTAAAAGGTCTTCCAAGCACTTATAACAAAGATTTGCAAGTCGATAAGGAATTACTATTCAAGTCCTATGATCGATTGTTAAATTGCTTAAAAGTTATGAGTGGAACTTTAGATACAATGGAGGTTAGTGAAATTCATGAAGGATGTTTGAAATTTATTAGGGATATAAGTAATAATACTAAAGTAGATACAAATGCACTTTTTTAGGTAAATGGTGATAAAGCAGTCAAGTTGCTGGAGCCCGGCATGCTCGCTACAGATTTAGCTCACGCGCTCGTACGTAAAGGAGTACCATTCAGAAAAGCCCATCACATTGTCGGCACAGTTCTACGCCGTGCTTCGGCTTTGGGGGTGGACTTAAAGAATCTACCCTACCACGAATATGTCGAAATATGGTAATAATGACTAAAATTACTAGCATAAAATATACTTTTAAATAAATAACGGCTTCTAAATAAAGAATCTCTATGAGAAATTGAGCACTTTCCAATTCAGACCACAGTCCACATGTCGTATTTGAGGCACTATCGTGTTTCACATACCTTTTAAAATCCCCGTAGTTTCCGAAAGAACACGGGTCAGTGATATCTTTTATAGTGAGTTATTACGATCCTTTAGCCTTTCTATAGGTTAGGTAGTAGGTTAGGCTAGAAATATTATTAAGTACCTATTCCTTTCTTTTCATTTCATAGGAAACTTATTTTTTTTTTGACGTGATAGCATCTTATAAAAACATAAACTCCAGCTGCACGCACACAAGTGTCACATTCCGCCTGAGCCGAGCGTGCAAGCGAGAGCGCGGAACAACCGAGGCATGATCGGGCTAAGCATTCGGCTTGTGACGCATTTTGTTCTTTGATTATTAAAAAAAGTAGCTTCGGTCGGCAAGTGCAGTAATAAAAGGTTGTTACAACTTTGACTAAACAATTATTAAGCCTCAAATGAACGATCGTATAAAAAGATGTTTTCTAATGACTTTATCAGGTAAAATTATCGTCCATAAACCGTCTTTACAGTTAACAAATTTTTAAATTAGGACTTAGGAAATTTTAAACTAAGAATCATAATCCTCACATCATAATAATAATATATATAATAATAACAATATAATATTGACACACTTTTTACACAAATTATCTTGCCCCAAGTTAAGCATATATAGCCTGTGTTATGGGTTACAAGACAACGATATATTTAATACAATATACTTACTTAAACATATATAAATTCATATAATCATACATAAATACATTTAAACATCCATGACTCGGAAACAAACATCCATATTTATCATATAAATGCTTGCACCTACCGGGATTCGAACCCGGGACCTTTAGCTTAGTAGGTAGGATAATACAGGTCGTCAAATCATAATGGTCTTTAAATTTGTAAGCCATGGTTCATATATTTGATGGAAATTTGAATCGCACCTACAACTGGAATATCCTTGAATAGCTACTTGAATAACAATAGGTACCTTATACTAGTCGTGGAATATATTCTAAATATTTATAGAAAGTTTTCGTTACCAGTCCAGAATTCGGATCGGAGAATGATTTGCAAGTGGTATTCTCTTGGGAGGGCAGCGTAGAACAATACACAAGTATAGGAGGCACATCACGCAGTTCCGTACAGCAACAGTTGAGTACGCTACAAGAGTGGCTCCTAATTACTACGATGTCTTCCTAAAGATTATCATTTTATTACAGTTTAATAAATATTATATATTGGTAGTTAATAAATAATTGAAGCATAAATTTTGTGTTTTTAAAGCTTTTCTTTCATTATTTGAATGTGTTGAGTTCTTGTGGCGGGCTTCGTCATGCTCGCTTAAAACATACTTGTGAGTTCCGGCACTGGTCGAAGATATTCGTAGACCTGGTTAGCTGGTATTTTCAGCATCTCCATTAGGTACTGTCAGAAGCATGAAAAAGAACTCCAGCGTTCACGGGCTTCTAGTGCGAGCAACATCGGCCGACAGAAAATTTCGGGAATCAAGGAACAGACACAACATTACTATTTAAAAATGTATTTATTGCTTTTCGAAGTATTCTCCGCAAAATTTGACACATTTTTCTATACGATGGAACCAATCATTGAAGCAACCATTCCATTCGGAAGTTGGGGTCTCCAAAATAGCCGTTTTGTAGGCGTCCACAGCTTCTTCAGGTGATGAACATCTCTGACCACGCAATTTATTCTTTATTTTAGGAAAGTATAGAAATCATTAGGGCTTAGGTCGGGGCTGTACGGCGGATGGTTTGTTCCGTGCGCGGTGTGAGTACTCGCATTGTCGTGATTGAGGATGATGCAGCGGTTGCAGTTGAAATCTCTTTACGGAATTCAGAAACGACCTGTGGCAAACAAATGCTAGCATACCGTTCTTTGTCCCTTAAGAGGAATAGTCGCAACATGGCCGGTTTTGGAGACAAACGTGGCCATCATTTTTTTTGTAACACTCCGTCAACGAACAATTTTTGTTGGCTTTAACTCATTTTCGAACACCCAAACTCGTGACTGGTTTTTTGTTTCGGGTTTGGCGTATATCCAGGATTCGTCACCTGATACGATGTTGTATACAGCATTTGAGGATCCTGCGTGGAATCTTTCGAGAGTTCTGACGCACCAAGTAACGCGAGCCGCTTTTTGCTCTTCACAGAGGAAATGCGGTATCCATCGGGAAAACAACTTTTTTACACCTAATTGTTCATGCAAGATTATTTGTATTTGACGCATGCCAATGACTAAAGTTGCCTGAATTTCGCGGTATGTCACATGTCGACCTTCCTCAATCAGCTTACGCACAGCATCAATGTTTTCTTTGGTGACTGCAGTTTTTGGATGACCTTGACGGGGATCATCACCGAGCTTGACACGTCCACGTTGAAATAGCAGCGATAAATTGTGGTTTTGGATGGCTTCATCACCAAATGCAAAAATCAACCGGTCAACACACTGATTTTGTGTTAAACCACTTCGAAAGTCAAAATAAATCATCGCTCTAGAATTTTCTCGAGTCGATTCCATTTTCTCAACAACTAAACAAGTTTGACAAGACCTTGTGACAAAACCGAATCTTTTTTAAATAAATAAATGGTATTCGATTTTTAAAACCAAGGACTTTTCAATTAAAAAGATTTTAATATGACAGGAACAGTGGAAATATTCCATTCCCGATACTTTTAGTGTAGCCTATGTATAGGTATGGGCAGGAATACAGACAACAAGATAACCTCGGTCTGCCAAATAATTTAATCGTGTAGCATCTTTATTTTTTGAAGGAAATGTAAATTAAAACTACAATCACTTTTACAATATTTATTTTCTGTAAAATATAAGATTTGGTAAAAAGGCGTATTGGGGCGTTTGGTAACGAACATTATTACTATAATGCATTTTAGAAACAGACATAAAAATTAAATATGTTACAATAATGGTTTATTTTCATTTAGAAATAAAATTTGTTTATGTATGAAATAAATGACTAGGTACGATACTTAATTTGATTTCATTGGATATAATGACACTGAATAATATTGTGCGTTCCCAAACCCCCCTTTTGCCTGCACCACCTAAATAATTCAATAATTTAATATAGATTAAATATTATATTTTATTCATAGTACATTTATCAAGAAATATAACAATTTACTACTAATGTAGGTAATTATAAAGCTTAACATAAGGCGATTCACGAAGTGATATCATGGTAACTACTATTAGTGATACAAAACTACAAGAATTAATTAAAAGTTTATGAGATTATTTATACAATAAGGACATCTAAAGTCACGCCTAGTGTCACCTAGCAGCTCAAACCCTACCTAGCTGGTAAGTATCCATTAAAACATTTTCATCAAATCGATCAAGTTGTTTCGGAATTAAGCACTGGAATTTTGAAGTAGAGTATAATATTAAATCATTTATACGTCTAGAATAAATAAATAAATATAGTCTAAATAAATAAATAATAAACTACGCTTGAAAAAGCCTACTTCAAAAACTGAAAAGTATTAAATAGCTAAAATTTTAATTTTATACACCTTTACCTTTAATATTAATAAAATGCTATTATGCGGTGCCAAGCTCTAAACAAATTAAAACTTAATATCATAAACAGCTTTCTTACTGTAATTATTAAGGTTGTCTGGCCACGCGTGTCGGTCCGCTTGGGTTGTTTTGTTGTAAACGAAGCTATCCCGCTCAAAGTCACGCGTGGCGAGTGCAGGTACTTACTATTACATTTGGCTTGACACCGACTTCAGAGCTATCAATATGTAGCACATACAAATAATAGTATTTTATAAATATTAAAGGTAAAGGTGTATTAAATTAAATTTTTAGTTATTTAATACATTTCAGTTTTTGGAGTCGGTTTTTTTAAACGTAGTTTATTTTTTACCTTTGAGTGTCAGTTAATAATTATAATAGATAATCAACCTGAATGAAAACTCCTAAAAAAGCCGGACACAACAAAACAATTATATCATCGAGGTAAACAAAGATTTTCGTAAAAAATGTTCATAAAATGAAAACTACTTGGCCAAACTTTGTAAAATTTTTATGGGACCAAATGGCATCTATTCTGCATCGAAAAATTACGTAAATCGGATCATAAATCTCAGAGTAATCGGTGTACATACATAAAAAAAATACCGACCGAGTTCATAACCTCCTCCTTTTTGAAGTCGGTTAAAAAAATAGATAGACTATGAGAGCTGTGAAAACGTCGAAAAAAATGATAGTTAACCTTTTGAGCAATGCACGCACACTAACACAAAGTGACACACAAATCGCGACTGTAAGACGTCGGCGTCGCTTGTCACGCACACTACACTAATATTCCTGGGATGTTTTTATCGGTTGTCAAACAGCAAAAGACTCTATTTAGACGTATAAGATCACCAATCATTACGATTATTATAAAAGAAAATCTAAAGCGTCAATTACAGAAAAACGGCCATTAAAGAATGATCATAACTGTTTTTATAAAAAAAAGCCTGAATTTAGAATGACACCTGTCACAAATTTTTATGAAGCTCTATTTTCCGGCTGACAAGATAAAAGAATGAGACACAGGGCTCCGCTCATCACCTCCCATTTGTGATCATCCTTCTGATGTCGCTAAGTCCCAATTAGATAGCACCTTCTGTGCGATCCCAGCGGACTCTGCCAAGGGAGAGCCGCTTGCGCCTCTCTTCCCCAAGAGATGGTCGCTCCCAATTAACACGCCCAAAGCCAACCCCTGGTGGTGTTTAGTGGGGAGGCACTTAGGTTTTACGTGAGTCCCACATAACCAATACAGAGATCGGCTGCGTTGGTAAACATGAGCATTCACCAATTCCCTCAAAAAAAAGGATCCCCTCAGGATAGATACAAATCTATCCTTGCCGGCACGGTTGTCTCTATGTAAGGCAGATCACGCTACGGAAAATAAATATTCTAGCTATAGTAATATATATTTTTTATTTTAGTTGTTATTGTAAATATTAAAAACAATTTTACATTTTTTTTAAATGTGCTTGAATGTTAGATCCATACGACGAGGTCCCGTCCCTGTTATAACGCGCGACGTGCACGCACATTCACTAAATAAAAGGTATCAATGAATGGTATGATTCAGCACCTAGTCATCAAACTTAGCAGATTATTAGAAAAATATTTTCTATAATATTACATTGTTCTCACTCTTCTTCTAAATATTGCTTTTATTTTACTAGAAATAGTGTCATGTACCTACAAGATAACTCTTTCCCTAACCTACAAATAATCGATATTCTAAGTTTTGAAAGCACTAAATGTAGGAATTCTGTTACATCGTTCTCGAGCGTTCAGAAACCACACTTGATTATTAGTGTGGGGATGGAATATGGATATTTAAAATGATAGCTTGCATTCAAGAGTTGTAATAAGATTTAATTTTGAACAACAATCGGCTTTTTGCCAGCCTTTTATAAATTGTAGCCATTAATCAGCAAAGAGTTTTGGCGACATTGGCTCTTTCACTAATGAAGCAAACAGGCATTTCCACTAGTTTGGATTATGTATTTCTTGATTTTAATATAATATTATGTACAGCTCGTAGCATCTAGCAAAAAAAACTAATATCAATATTGACAGCAGCATGGAGCATCACTACATCGTCCAATAAGGCCAGTGAGTGTGAAAGAGTAAATGATATCGGCAATACCTGTCTAATAAGACTGGCCGTGCGTGCTGTGACGAAAACTATTACTATAGGTAGTCATTTTATAATTTTACATAATTTAATCATAAATACGTGTAAACAGCTCAGAGATTGCTTTATGCTAACAATTATTAAATTAAGTATAATAAGTTAAAACATTAACAATTTTTACATCTAATACAAATATGTATTTGTGTGGATTAATAAATAAAGGGAATGTACAGTGAAGCGAGGCCGGTAAAAGGAAAAGAAAAAATTTAATACTCGCTGATAAGGCTGCAATATTGGCGAGATTTAATAATAGAAATAAATGGAATATCTTTTGTTTTATAGAAATGGAAGTCTTTTGTTTTTAGCTAAGCCAGACTAAAAAGAGACTACTCCAGGACGGTACCGGGCTATGCAGCCCTAGAGAATCCGTCCCTGGGCGTCCACAATTAGGGCCTGTACCTAACAGTGGTTGCCCAGGCTGCCCCGCGTATTCTGGAGGGGGCAAATCTGCGCTGACTCGGGGCAAACAGAGCAGGAGGCTCAAGCTACACTCGCTGTGGACTTTTGCAACATCAGGGGGCTTCGATCATATTTAAATGCCGTCCACTTTCACCTGGAGACGGCGAAGCCAGCCCTGCTCTTTTTAACAGAGACACAGATATCCTCCCTGGCTGATTCATCTTACCTTTCCTACCCGGGGTATAATTTGGAACACTCCTTTATACCACGGGCTGGCGTGTGCGTTTACGTCAGGGAGGATGTCTGTTCTCGACGCCTGAGTTTTCTTGAAGGACAGGACCTATCCATCATCTGGCTGCATGTAGACTGCCATGACCATCCGCGAATCTACGCATGCCTGTATAGGTCCCATAGTGGTAACGCAGAGACTGACCGCCTCCTCGAACACATCCAAATGGCTACAGATTCCGTGTTGGAGCAGATCCCCACTGCAGAGATCGTGTTTCTTGGCGATTTTAACGCCCACCACGCCGAATGGCTAGGCTCACGTACCACCGATCATGCAGGGAGATCTGTTCACGACTTCGCCTTAGCATATGGTCTGACGCAACTGGTTATTGCGCCAACACGAATCCCAGATGTGCAAGATCATACACCTTCACTGTTGACCTTCTGTTGACCTCACATCCGGACGGCTACCTAGTTTCCGTTGACCCTTCTCTGGGATCGTCGGACCACTGCTTGATCTGGAGCACCGTGCCGATCACGCGCCTAACACGGCCCCGCTTCTTAGGCTGTCGCCGCGTGTGGCACTATAGGTCAGCAGAGTGGGACGAGATACGGTGCTTTTTTGCATCCTACCCGTGGAGGCAGATCTGTTTTTCGCTGGGAGATCCAGATGCCGCTGCTGACGCTGTTGCTGATGTGGTACTGCAAGGTATGGAACTCTTCATTCCATCCTCCTCTGTGCCTATCGGTGGCAGGTCCCAACCATGGTTTGACCGCTCCTGCAAAATGGCCTCTCGCCGAAAGCAGGAGTGCTATCAGGCTTGGGTCAATGCGGTGGTATCTAAGGATGTGAATTCCAGCGAACTTAAAAAACACTTCAATCATGCCTCGAGGTCCATCAAAAGAGTTATTGCTGACGCGAAGTCGAAGCACATTGGCAGAATTGGCGAGAGACTTGCACGCCTTCCCTCGGGAACTCGTGCGTTCTGGTCGCTCGCCAAGGCTGTCCAAGGAAACTTCTGCCAGCCAGCCATTCCGCCAATGCACAGGGATGATGACTCGCTGGCCCATGACGCGAAAGAGAAAGCTGATCTCCTGGGCTCCCTCTTCGCGCCCAACTCGACTCTGGATGACCAAGTGACCGCATATTCCGCGGTGCGATTCATATATGCCGGAGCTAAAAATCCGGCATGGTGCCGTGCTTAAGGCGCTTCTCACCTTGGACATTCACAAATCGAGCGGGCCCATTGGCATTCCCCCGATAGTGCTGCGGACATGTGCTCCGGAACTGGCGCCGGTCCTTACCCGTCTTTTCCGGCTCTCCTACTCATCAGGCGTAGTCCCGAAATTATGGAAGGCGGCTTTAGTGCACCCGATCCCTAAGAAAGGTGTACGCTCAGATCCGTCCAAATACCGCCCCATTGCCATTACCTCCATTTTCTCCAAAGTAATGGAGTCGATCATCAACCGCCAGCTCTTGGGATACCTAGAGGGGCACCAGCTGATCAGCGACTGCCAGTACGGTTTCCGTCAGGGTCGCCCAGCTGGTGATCTTCTTGCATACCTCACCCATAAATGGGCGCAAGCGGTTGAGTCGAAGGGAGAGGCGTTGGCGGTGAGTTTGGACATAGCGAAGGCCTTCGATCGGGTGTGGCATAAAGCGCTTATAGCGAAATTGCCATCCTAGGGGCTTCCCGAGAAGTTGTGCAAATGGGTCACTAGCTTTTTCGCTGATCGGAGCATCAAGGTTGTTATCAACGGTGCATGCTCCGTCTTAAAACCCATAAACACTGGTGTCCCGCAAGGCTGCGTACTATCCCCTACGCTGTTTCTTCTGCATATCAATGATATGCTGCAAATCAGCAATATTCATTGCTATGCAGACGACAGCACAGGGTATGCTTCCTACACCGGCCGTGCCAACATGTCCCGGGATAGCGTCGACGAGAACCGGAACAAACTTGTGTCTGAAATCGAGACTATGCTTTGCAAAGTCTCGGAATGGGGCCGACCCTTGTCGTATCCCCTCGATTCGAGATCACTCCTCTAACTGCCACAGCCTGTATTGGCATACTTGGCGTCGATATATCGAGCGACGTTCAGTTCCGGGGTCACTTGGAAGAGAAGGCCAAACTGGCCTCTAAAAAGCTTGGTGTACTCAGTAAGGCGAGACAGTACTTCACTAAAAGCCACCGCCTGCAACTTTATAAGGCCCAAATTTGGCCACACATGGAGTACTGTTCTAACCTCTGGGCGGGTGCTTCCCAGTACCAGCTTCTTCCATTTCACCGCATACAACGAAGAGCGGCTCGAATCATCGACGATCATGTCATCTCCGATCGGCTAGATTCTCTAGCATTGCGTAGAGATGTGGGCTCTCTCTGCATCTTCTACCGCATTTATCACGGGGAGTGATCAGAGGAGCTGTTCGGGTTGATTCCAGCGATCGAATTCCACCATCGGACATTACGTGCAAAGTACCATCCGCATCACGTAGACGTCTGGCATTCCACAACCGCGCGTTTTGTTCGAAACTTCTTGCCACGAACAGCCACTTTGTGGAATCAACTACCGGCAGCGGTCTTCCCGAACAGATACGACTTAGGGACCTTCAAGTAAAAGCATACTCCCACCTTAAAGGCCGGCAACGCATTTCTTGACACACCTGTTGTTGCGGATGTCCATGGGCGGTTGCCTCACCTCTCCCCATCCCGTGAGCCTCTTGCCCGCTTGCCCCCTCTCATATAAAAAAAAAAGCTGTCGCAGCGTATTGTCAAAAATATGTAGCATTAAATTGCGTCCGTTTTTGAAGTATCTGTGCTTGAAAAATTTCAGTACGAAACAAGTTAATCAAGATATACAGGATACCTGAAATGCAAATGCGCGATGCATCAACTTGCAAGAATTTATAAGTGGGCGAACAACCGCCACAGATGATTATTGAACAAAATATTGGTTAAGAAAATTTTTTTAGCAGATTGTCCTATCAAAGCAGGTTTTATAACAAAAAGCATTTTACACGAACGCTCAGAGATGAATAATGTTATCATGCGGAAGATTATCAGAATTATTACCGATGCACAAAAGAGAGTTGAGACTGAACATATCTCGGGCTTCTGAACATTTCCCTTAGCTTGATTAATAACCATGGATGAAACGTGGCTTCTCCATTATGATCCTGAAACAAAATACAGTCTATGACCTGGAAGAGACTCCTATGATATACGGTGAAAGGCTTTCTTCTCTGGGATAGTAAAGGTGGTCATAACTGAATATCTTGACCACGGCGAGGCAAACTAGCATAGATTGTTTTGTTCACAGGTCGATGGTTTCGAATTGCTTGATCTTCCGCCATATTTTCCCGACCTAGCTCTCCAGTGATTTCTATCTATTTACAAGGTTGATCAGGGTTGCTCCAGAAATGAAGGATCGATTGAGCGGTTCATAGTGCAGGGTCAGGTGGAGGGGAAAAGAACGAGAGGACGCTCACCCACGCGATGGACGGACCTTATCAAAACAGTGACCCTGAGACTGCAAGCCGTAAAAAGTGGATGAGCATCGCGAGGGAGGCAGTGCGACCCATAACTGGGGAGACCAACGGCGACTAATGTTGCGTCATCTTGGCAACCACGACCAATTTGACAAGAGTGACCGATTGAGAAGAACAAGGTTGAAGGATTATTTAAAGGGAAGATCTGAGGCCGTAGTAGCTGCAGTGAAAGAATTCTTAGGTTATCAAGGGGCATATTCAATGCCGAATAATGTTCAAGTCTGGTGTATTTTTTTATTTATATGAAGAAAATTCGGCTCTTGTTGTATTTTGCAAAATATTTTTCTTGTTGTTTAATGTTTTAATGTTTCGTTGAATAAACGCGATTGTTGAATAAACCGAGACCATAATTTGTGATGATGGAATGTTTCATTTAGGTGTACCTTATTACTCTTCACACCGGACCATAACAGTATAGGTGCATGGTCAATTTCCAACGGGAATAGATGTGATGCAGTACTGCCTTCGACTTCACTGTATACCACAGTTTGTTCTAGGCTTAATAATTAACTTCTAGTTCTAACAAAATCTACATACAGATTAACATGATAGGTTTTTTATAATTTAATATATTTGCAGATCTTGGTGGGATCTGTAAACGTCTTTTTTGTAGAAATTCAATACATTAATGTTTAAAATCCGAATCGCACTTAGCCAACTCTGGATGTCACTATTACCTTTCCCTGATCGCCTATCAATAGATAACATGCGAATACAGGTATCGGTACACTCCTGGTACCGAAAATTGAACTCTTCTGACAACACATGATGGCATCATAGAGGATCAAACGTTGAGGCGGAATCATTCGATTGTTGTCTACTTAACGTGTTTATTCCATTCTCTCTGACTGTCGAAGATATACTGAAAACATGATTATTGTAATTAAAATTATGCAAATATTTGAATCTTCAGCAGAAGTATAATTATAATAATATAAAAAGCAGCAAAGAAACACTCATGAAATAATTTTTTACAGTTATATTTTTGATCCCAATATTGGAAAGCTTAAAGTGATTTTGAAGACACAATCTTTTTTTTTTTAATGGAAAAGGAGGACATACGAGCGTACGTGCCAGCCTTTAAGGAAAGCTTACGCGCTATTTTTGAAGATACCCATGTCGTGTTGTCCCAGAAACACCACACAAGGAAGTTCATTCCACAGCTGTGTAGTACGTGGAAGAAAGCTCCTTGAAAACCGCACTGTGGAGGACCGCCAATACATCCAGATGATGGGGATGATATCCTAACTTGTGGCTTGTCGTGCGGAGTTGGAATTCGGCGGCAGGAATCAGCTCTTCGGAATACTCCCCGTGATAAATGTGGTAGAAGACACACAATGAAGCGACGTCTCTACGCAACGCTAAGTGATCTGCCCCACACTTAACTACCGGTTCTCTTAGGAGTTCGTTATCGTATGATCGTTATCATTCATTTGTTTACCGATGCTAAGAGTCAAAACATAAGAGAGAAAATAAATTAACAAGAACCATAACCGAATGGGTCGTCAGAGATGGGTATCGCACAAAGCGAGACAGAAAAAGCGCTGGGCAGACGGACTAACAAATTTAACCGGATTGCTATGGCCAAGACTGGCACAGAACCGCGACTAGAAAAGGGCAAAGGACACGCTAATTGGGATCAAAGTGTTTAATTTTTTTAAAGCTTATTGGTTAATTTATTTGCCTCACAGCCTCTTTTTGGGATCAACTGCCAGCTACAGTATCCCAAAACCATTAGAGACGTTTAAGTGAAGATCATTTCAAATGCATCTCCAAAAGTTCATAACTGCTGTTTTCACTTATCAATCAAGAAAACCTTTTTATGATATAGGCATGCAAACAACCGTACGGGTAAAGGTAAGTGATCACCTCAGCCAATACACTTTTGAACCACCCGAGGAATCAAATGAGCGTGGTCGGCTTATAAAGGTGTCGTCGTACGACATGAATATCTCAAGCAAGAAAGTTCATTCCTGTATGGATGTACGTGCAAGAAAATTCTTTGAAGAACGAACTCCAGACATACCTTAATAATATGGTGAGAATGATATTTAAGCTTGTGGCTTGTGCTGCGATGAAGGTGATGGATATTAAAATATCTTGTAAGAATACATAACAATGTCACAATAACATTTTATAAGTGGAAATGTAAGTGAATGTAATTTACCCAAAAAACGGTAACAGCGTAATGAGTTGCGCTCGGCTGGTACAGTCACGCAGCTCTGGCAACACTAACAACACGTGTCGAAGGTACGCCTGCAGCAACGCACGTCGCTGCTCGACCAGCCGCGCGTCCTGACAATACAAATCAGGTAAAGGCACCGATCTTGAGCTGTGTCTTTAAATTTGTTGAAGCCAAACGTAATAAAAAATTATTCAATGTCGTATTGTCCAGATCGAGCCCAGCGTACAAACAGCGTATTTCGCGCGTTGGCGAGTAATCCACATTATTAATGTACGAACGGTACATCCGGGCATTAGTTCCACTCACCACTCAAGGTCCAAAGTAGCGTCTATTATATATATATGTCTATAGTTAATAAAAATAACTAAAGTTGTGAGTCATATAATCGAGCTCTAACGCCAGTGTAGGAGCGGGATGCGGGATAAGAGAAGTGGCAACAGACTCGGCCCATTTCAATCACAGTTTACAGTGCTCCGATCGGGATGATCGCCCGTATCGTGAATCGAGATTGTCAATCTGAGATTTGAAATTGTCAAGATATAAAAGACAAAATTGTACGAGAAGTTCAAAATAGATTTTGTAAAGAACCGCACAGATTTTTCTTTAAGAAATAAAGGTATTTTTGTCTACTTAGTTTAAAAAAAAATTATCTCACATCCACTAATAACTACTGTGAGATACTCACATGTTAAACAACTACGACTGAAATAATATAGTCTAGGATTTTCTTTATCTGCCCACCTCTATATAGAATCATCGCTTCGCCAATTATTATGGCTGTGTGAGTTGGAAAAGTTCTGGCCTAACCATTAAATTCCCAAATTGCATATACATATAATTTTGAAATATAAGAACACCTTACATGAACAAGTTTATTTTTGAAGGAGACTGGCCTGACAAACTACTTACAAACTCACTACTTACTCGTTTTCTTAAAGCTTTTTTCGGTGGAAAGTTGTAACTGGCTATATCCGGATGACATTTTTTCAATTGAGTGTGCAGTTCATAGAATTTTGCGTATCTGTGATACACATTCCACTCTTCTTGTCCAACCTTAACAAATATCTAGAAGAAGCGAGACTTTATTTAATAAAGGACATAAATTCAAAGACTCTATTATATCAAAAGATCTTATTAAAGGAGCCGACCTGGAGAACAGTGGGAGGCTCCTTTGCACAGGAAGCCGGCTAGATTATGGGTACCATCAACGCCGCCTATTTCTGCCGTGAAGCAGTCTGGGCAAATGAGACTTAACATTTTATGTCTCAAGGTGACGAGCGCAATTATTGTAGTGCCGCTAAGAATTTTTGGGTTTTTCAAGAATCCTGAGCGGCACTGCATTGTAATGGGCATGGCATATCAATTACCATCAGCTGAACGTCCTGCTCGTCTCGTCCCTTATTGTCATAAAAAAAGAAGGCTAAAGGCGTTGATAGACTTGAGCGTACACTTGAAGCAATCCATCAATCACGGCCGTGTGCCCTACATTCATACTTACGGGCATTAAAATAATATGGGCAAACTACCAGCGGTTCGATGACAGAATTGATTGGCGCGACATAAAGCAGAAGCAAGTTTACTGTAGTTTCGCCTGAATACTCGCTTAAATACTCTTATTTTTGAAACAAAGCTTTTAGACCACCCGCGCACGTCATCGGGGTCATCGGGGCTATAGTTTTATCGTCGCATTGTTGCCGTGGCGGCTCCAGCAATTGATGAGCTGACATCAGCGGAGATGGACGTCGAGGAAATGGCAGTCATTGCTTTTTTCACTTTTTATTATGATAAATGCGATGATATACGGGCCGCAACCGTCACGACCCGTATGCACAACATACTGGTCGCAGCGAAAACGTACGCGTCGCATCGTTTTTATATATTATATCGTTATATAATTCATGATTTTCGGACCGCATCCGGCCAGCCGGGTCGTAGTAGTACCCGTGGTCGCTCCAGTGCGCTGGCTCTCTTATACGAACGTCCAGGCTGGCTCTCTGACCGAGCAACTGAGGTGAGCGGGAGTGGCGTACTGAATGCTCATTGGTCACCTAATTATCACAGCATCAACAAATGCTACTGGCTGCTTTGGATTTAAGATATGTGCTCCTGATGTCGAACGTAGAGTGGTCTCTTTATTAGGCATCTATATCTATGTGTTTAACCTTGATGCCCTAGCCCTTGTTGATGTTTGTATTTATTTTATACAAGCAAGCGTCCGCGACTTTGCCGAGCCAGATTTTGGCGTAGGTATTATTCCAGTTGACGTAACACTAATTGCTACTGTTATGCTGCTAAACATCAGTAAAAATAACATTAAAATGAGCCGTTACTAAGAACAAGCGTACACAAATAAACAGAAAAAAAATCTAAAAACTATTTTAGGACTCGGTTACACAAGAACGTAGAACGTGTTTCAAATGTAATTAATTTTTATATATTTAATACACATTATTTTACGTACACATTACTTCATTGATTTTATTCTATGTTTAGAAGGAGGATCTAAACTTATCGTCTTACGTGTTGATATAATAATAATTTCAAATTATACCTGATATACATGGTAAGAATGTGATTTTTTCCCAACCAAGAATGCACTAGGTATGTAGACTTTGACGTTAGACTCAGGACACTCCAGTATCTCAATTCCTGCACTCTCAAAGTCTTGCAATCTTCGCTGCAAATGCTGATTGAACTCCATAAGCTCAGCGTGCATTTCAGCAACCTATCAGATAGATAGCATTAAGTTAGTCATGATTGGAGGATTTTTGAGGTTAGGTGTCAAAATATGTGAAAACTCAGTATCTCTCAACTCAAATTCCTCAAAGCTTGATTAATATTCTGTTCTTATTGCTAATAGTGTTGTAAACTATGATAATTTACATACAAAAATACATTTCAGTTTTTATTTTATTTTTAATTGATATAATCTCGAGCGATTGCCAATTCCGCGGTCATCTGGAAGTCAAAGCTAAATTGGGCGTCATAAATAGAGCACGGCAATACTTCAAGCGGGCCCATATTCTAGCGCTCTTCAAAGCGCAAGTCCGACCATATATAATGGAGTATTGTTGTTCAGAATACAGAGGCCTAATTATTTGTCGAGTTACAGAGATAAAATATGTACCGAAATGGCTTGTATACATGGGAACACGAGATACGATTTTTTTTCTAGATACATACTTACTATAATTAGAACACGCTTTTCAATCTCAAAACATTAGAATATTCAGAGAAACGTTTTCATTACGTCGGGTCACACAATATAATATTAAAATGTAATGAAAAATGTTTTTATTTAGTTACATAAATTTATAACTCACTTGAACTAATTTCTTTTCATATTGCATAACTTCCGAGTCGTCATTACTATTACTTCTCAATGCTTTCCCCATCTCAACTACAGACATGTAAGTCCTCAGCTGTTCTTTTAATCTATCATTCTCTCTGAAAATTCATAAAAGACAATAAAAGTAACTATTTTGAAAAAAAAGGGCTTGTTCAGGCGAGTTAAATTCTTACTTGCTCAAGTCGAGAACAACGTTTTCAAGTTTTTGAACTTTTTCTTTACACTTTTGCTCAATACTATCATATTTCAACTGCAAATTAAGAAATTCTCTTTCCCTAGACTCTAATACAGAATCAAGTGCCTTATCGTCTGCGCCACCCTCGTCTTCAGTAAAGCATAACTCTAAACATGATGTGCTACCGTCAATGCTGCCAACAACTTCTTCGCTATCACTCTCCGAAATCTTTAAACAATTCACACTTAAATCTGATGCATCATCTTGTATGTTATTCTTTTCAATGCTTGTTGTACTGGTAAATATCTCTTTAGCGCTCTCAGACAATTTGGAAAGCATCTGCAAGGGGCTATCAATAGCTTTGACACTGTCAGGAAAAAAGTGTCGAATCCCTTTGTAGTCAGAACTGGTTGGTTCACTACTGGATACCGCTGCAAACGAAATCCTAGCATCTGGTGAATTTAAACAGGTCGCTGGAGCACTGTTACAAGAAGACTCTGTTAAAGGTTCTGTTTTTGGCAAATATTTTTTATTTTTTGCCTCACTTTTTTGTTCCACCTTATCAAATGATATAACTTGTCTCAGCGGTTTTCTTTTTGAATTTATCGAAGACTTAATCGGCGTTGGTAGTGGAATGACAAGTTCTGCTTTGTTAAGTTGGCTGGCGTGCTGTGAGTCATTCAGCTCTGCTCTATCAATTGATAGTGCAAATAATATTGTTGATAAGCCTAAAACAATTCGCACAAGTTAAGATCCATTTTCATCATTATAATACTACAGTGGCTTTTACTTACTGTTTGCTATATTTGGTAATAGATTAGCTTCAGGACTACGTGCAAGTGCTCCCTCGTCGTAATATTCCAATAAAAGACCATGGGAGATCCAACTTTGTAAATACCTACAATTCACAAATGTCATTAAGTTTAGTATCTATACAACACATAAGTAATACTCCCTTCCCGTTTTCAAATTGAGAATATTATGTGTATGAGATTTTTTGTTAAATTTTAACTACACAACAATGATATTTAAAAGTATAGATAGGTTAGCTAGACAACATTCGGTGGTTATAATTGATACACTAACGCACACGTGAATAATTTAACATTGCAATAGCACACTACATTACGATTACACGTCAAAGAAGGATAGTAAATGCAATTATCACAAGCGAAAAAGAGATACAGAATCATCCATCAGATATTATTTTTTTACCGTACACCGTGATTTATGCCTAAAATACGATTCATTCATGAGTTCATGTAGTAAAAGTTTTAAAGTATTAAACTGCATTGAAATTAGGTACATAAAGTGTCATTGATTTAAAAAAAAATAATTATAGTATATAGCCACATTGATGATACCAATTATTTTTACATAAAATAATGAAAAACATACAGACATAACAAAACATAACCAAAATTTATTTACAGTAAGGGTCCAGGATTTTTACAATTTTACTAACGACGGCTCCCAAAAAGTTTTGAGTTTATTATTTTTTGTATCTTATAGTATTGATGAATGTCTTTTTGTTGAGGGTTTATTACAATAAGATAATAGGAGAAGAATAAAATGATCCATTGATTCTTCTGCAGTTAGCAAGGGATATAGCGAAAGGGACAGTGTTACTGAAAAAAACTCCTACGTAAGCAAATAGCATTCACTGTCTACGTCCGCTTTCTACCCTAAAACTTGTTTTTGTAGTTAGATAGTTCAGCTACCTATATACGCACTTGTTTATTATTACATTTCGTATTACATTCACTGGAACAACGCTTTTTTTACATCATTTCCTAAAATAATACTACCTCGATCACCCCGAAACAGACAGCATCAATATTTCGCCATTTCTGTACGTCAATCTATGTCCGCACTCCGCACTCGAGACTTGAGTCACGTTGCGGCATTCGGCTTGACTCGGCTTGGCGGCGATCGGCGATGTCATGGCGTCATATTTATTTTGTTAGAGAATTAATTAAATCAAATAAAATGTTATAATACATGATTTCTTAACTGTGGTATGTAAATATATGATTTCTTTTTACTTTCGTAATTACTGCATCTTCCTATAACACAAGACGGCATTTTAATGGTGTACCTATATCAAATTGTAAGCAATTCTGTCAACAACAAACGCGTGCGTACCGTTTTCGTATCGAGAGAACGAGTACGACCAAAGGAACCAATTGACTCCATTTAGGCGATTGTTTTTCGGCACGCTAGTGACATATCTACCTCTTTTAATACTATAATATCATTGCTACACAATTAAATAACTGCCAAATATTTTCCTTTACTCCTTCTCTCCAGAAAGTTCAGCACCAATTTTCAGAGTATTTGCTTGAAGCTAAGTCAGTAGAATTTTTACAAATAAATTTTATACAAATAAAAATCTTTCCTGAGGACGTTTATAACTACGTCATAAAAACACGGAACACATGGAAACCATTGTCATATAATATAAACAAACCTTTCTAGAGACCTCTCATTCAGAGCCGCCCTCAGAAAAGCTCTAAAATATCCCAATGGTGTATTTATGTTGGTAAGAATTTTGAATCTCTCTTTTTCATGTTTTGTCAAATGAAGGCAACAAAAACTCCACAATGAATTCCCTAAAATATGAAAATAATAATAATTGCATAATATTATATAAATACAATTAATCTAGATACATGGAAGTATCCTCTCTAGGTTAAAACAATATGTGGTGATGCATCAGTTGTGACTCGTCAGTCATACTTTCGATAACTATAAAAATATATGCATAATAATAATAATACTGCAAAAGTTGATGAGGTGCCAACCTTTATAAGTTATGGTTTATATTCCAACCAAGCTAAGAATGTATCATTTTAAACATAACATGACGAACAGTTATCATTTTCCATAATTGATTTACCATACTAGTCTGTTGGCCAGTAAGAAATATCTCTAGTTGCAAGAAATATTGCTGCGCGTGGAGAATAGGTCAGGCCACGTAGCAATGTCATAATTGCTGAATTTCCAGGCAGATACTTCAAAAGTCAACATCTAAAGTACCATTTGCAAATTGATGAATGGCAATATGCAGAAGATCTGTTCTTTTCCAAATGTTACAAAATAATTTCACCTCATCATTACATAAAACAAAACAAGGTCAATTTCTTCTGTTTGTTGCTATATCCACTATCCATGTCAGATCGCAACGTAATTTGAAGTGATTTTCACCATCTGCATCAGTGTAATTTTTTGTACCTAAACTTTAGAAGATATCAATGGTTGAAACAACTTGAACATACAACATTGATAAGACCATAGCATTGAGTTCTTTTCCAAAAGACATCGTCCAGCCTTAAGTACAAACTTGGAGCCTGCGGCCCTGAATAAGTATTTCATCTTCCCTTACTAGAGTCAGTTGAGTCACGCAGGTTTAATACGAAATGCGTGTAGCGAAGGTCAACATTGCAACAATATTTTTTGTTCATATCTAACATCAAATCTTTAAAATGCAAATTCAAATTGATATATTTTTTTAATCACAATAGGGTTTTAAATCAGTTATTCAACGTCTAAAACAACCACCCATTCGAAAATGTATGCCTCAGACCTGAAAAGAACAGGCCAAGGAACTCAGTGGGCTTCTTTTTTTTAATAAATTAACTTATTAATTAAATAATGTGGGTGTGGTCTCTCCATTCCCAATCAGTGGTATCATTAAGAAAGTCATTTATGTTATAGAAACCTTTACAACAGAACCGTTTTTATTAACAATTTCGTAACACATTTGTTTTGTACATTTTCTGGAATCATGTTATAAAAGCATATGAATCACTCAACAAAAGACTTACTAACTTGACCTAACTGA
Organism: Leptidea sinapis; assembly: GCF_905404315.1. Lineage (NCBI taxonomy): Eukaryota > Metazoa > Arthropoda > Insecta > Lepidoptera > Pieridae > Leptidea > Leptidea sinapis. The sequence goes on along the minus strand of NC_066285.1, from coordinate 2,199,707 downwards.
GTACACTACTCATACAAGCATAGCAAGTGTGTGTTTGTTCCTCATGGTAACATTACAATTATCACAGTTTCTTGAAAATTTGCCACATATTTCGTATGTAGCGAATTATTATCAAGAATATATAGAGAGCCAACAGATTTTATTTTTCATAATTATTCTCTAAATAGCACAATAAGCCGTATTATGCAGCACAAACAACCCTAGTTACAGCCAAATCATTGGCCCAAAACTTTAGACAGTACATTTAAAGTTCCTTATTCACTCCTGATTCATTCGCATTTGAACTATTCGCAATTTAAAAAATATGACCCAATTCCTACATTTGCTGGTAGAGATTTTTTCTAATTGTGGAAGTAATTGGTACATATATATTATTAAAAAGGATTCCAACAGGTATAAAGCCCAATATCCTTTGTAATCAAGAAAAAATTGAAAGTTCTTTAATCAATTACCTTAGTCTGAAGATAATAATTAATCAATATGGCCAAAAACAAAATTGTTTTTTTATATAATTGTTCTTTTTTCACGTTTTCTGCATTTGCAGTATATTTATCAAACATATACCCCACAAATAAAAAGCATTTACTTTAGTACATTACTGTGAAACTTGGCTAGCTTGCCCAGTGACATATTATTTCAAATTAACCTTACAAAATGGGCAGTGCCCCAGGGCACTTGTTTTTTGAGATACACCAAAACCAAGAGTGGTATGCTATACTATTCCCTCACCAAGTTCAGACCCTTATTTTGTTGATAAGATGGTTTATTTTGCATGCTCTTATAGCTAGTTTCAATAGCTTTCAGATACATTCACTAAAATCATCCTAAATATAAGCAATCTATTAATACACCTAAAATAATGCTCATTGACAGAATGCTGGGAGAGTTTCTTGCGCCGCTTCTTCTCTCTCAGAGCGCCATTTGTTTCCGAAGCGGTAGTAGTATCTAGTAGTATAAGAGATGACATCAATAAGAATTCTAAAGGACTCAATTTTGAGAAAATAAATGCCTTTTATGCCTTTTTATGCTGCACAATCAGAACTTTCCGGAACGGAAAGTATAATAGTGTTTTGTGTTTAGTCACTAGTATATAGACATCAGCCTTACTCCTATAAATGATTTAAATATAATATCATAAAAATTGTAAGACTTACCAATATTGATAATATTTAAAGTAAAATTTAATCCAGCTGATACCAAGTTTTGAAGTGTAGAACTAGATAAGTTTGTTCGTAGGCCATGTCTTAAAACTTTTTCCCATTTTTCACACAGCTGTACTATCCTGTTATTATTTTAAACAAATAATTAAATATCATAATTTAAACAATGTGGAATCAATTATAATAAAGTAATTTCAATTACTGGGATTAGATATGGATAGATTGCACATCTACACTTGGGTATATATTTACCTTATATCATCTTCCGTAGCTAGTTCTGATTTTCCTCCAAATCGATTAAGACAATTTTCAACACAAGTCGTGAGCTCCTTGAAGATTAGCTTTCCACTTTCAATTCTTTTTCGACATTCCTCTTCTTTATTGTCTATTGCATTTGCGATAGTGTTTAGGATTCTGCTGTTCTGTTAATGATTTGATTAATTATTTTAAATAACGGTTGCGTAGTATAAATGGATTAAAACTTACCATTGTGACTTGTGTTTCTCAAATTAAACATTAGGAATTATTGGAAAATATATTAGATGATAAACCTTTATATTCTATATTTGTGAGATTACGTAAAATTATTACATTAGTGCACCGATCCCTAAAATTTTCAATAATATTATTTAGTAGTTATTATTAATTTTATATAAATAAATAATTATAAATTATTATTGAAGTCATGTTTTGACTTTTGAAAATAATATTTTTTTATTCAATTCTTCCCCACAGGGCCAGGCAAAGGCATAGTCCATACAACCCAATTTCTGTTTTTTTTTAATTAATTTAACTAGCTGAGCCCGGGATGCGTTGTAATAGTACAAACAACTTTGATACAAAATGCCTTTACCCACAGTTTAGACTAGAGGAGTCAAGTTTATTCCAATATTTTTATTTTAGCATGATTTCTGATCAATTGTACATATTTTTGGGAAATCCAGATATCCGTATATAAATAAATGTAAAGTCTTTTCTCTTAAAAGCATATAGTAATATAAGCTTACTTTAAAACTGTATTAAGTAAATAAATAATAAAATATCTTTGGTTGTGCTATTTGTATCTAGTTTTAATGAGAAGACGTATTTAAATAAATCTATATTAATTTCGATTTGATAAAGTTTGTTTTGAAAACATTGAGAATAAATTTCACAAATAATATATTAATATTACTTTCATTTTTTAATGTAAAAATACATAAATTAATTTTAATTTATAGCTTATTTTTAGTTTGCAATTTGGTGGATTGAATTGAAGATAAAATCAACGGCATCCTCAATTATGGCTCTCTAACTCGCAGGACGGCCCCAGGCCAGAATGTCGCCCTTCTTACTTGGTCTGTTCTGTATTATTCTTAGGGTAGTGGTCACATATCTATTTTAATTTCCCGCCGCACCGCCTTTTCTCAACCCAACACTCCATCAAATTCACGTGGATACTTGCCTTTCTAAGGCAAGTTGGGACCTATTTACCAGAGATTTTGACGCTTACATCAACGAAGTCCCTGTGGTGTCGCAAGATAATGCGCTAAATTGTCACTAAAGATCGGTGACCTCCCTCAAAGCTGCTGTAGACAAAAATATCCCTTTTAAATAAGGCCTCAAACAGCAAAATCCTCCACCCCATCGCAATATTCGGACATGACCCGCCGCTTAAAAAATGCCGAAAAAGATTATTATGGTAAAAGAAACCCGATTTCTTAAGCTAATGTTCAATAAGAAAAACAGAAAAGGATGGATTCGTTTCTGTCAAAGCATATCTCCCCGGACTCATGCGACTTTATTATGGAAATCAATCAAACGACTTTTTCAGCAACGACGCTACTGTCTGATCTCAAAAAGCTTAATAATCAGGAATTTTCAACGTTTTGATGGGCATGTGAGGCAAAAGAGTTAGGTATAAGAGAATGACATTCAGTAGGATAACTTTTTAAGGGTCTTTACAATGAATATCTGTGACCAAGTTGGGAGAGCTTTTCGTTATATTAATAGCAACAATTAGTAGACTTTCAAACCCTCAACAATTGTGGGAAAATTATACGGTAGATGATTTTTTACACAGATTACAACAGAATCCGAATGCTTCATAAAATGATTTAATTTACAATGAGGCGTTAACAAAGGTTGAAGACCAAGTGATCACTATTAATGCAAAAGATTTATCGAATTTTGGAAAGAGCAGACCACAAAGAATTGGGGAAATCAGCAGTGATTTAATGCGAGAGAGTAATAATTCTCAATCTCTACAACGATGAGAATAAAGAAAGAGTCGGAAAGAATGGTGAAGTACCGCCGATCGGATTCGAATCATGCAAAACCATGAACCTTTGAGTATATTAGTTCCAATGCTGTAAACATTAAGCTTCACTTCTTTCCGGTATCGCTAGAAGGCACTGGTTTTTTTGAAGTTTCCAATTTCTTTTGTGGCGCTGAGCACTTTTCTTGGGACGCATATAAAATGTTAAATTCGCGTCAGGATACGTGACCTGATCGAAAACTCATAAGACAGTCATTGAAATTATGGATGAAAGCAGTTTTTTTGTGAGATAAACTTTTTATGTAAAATAAATTTAATATTTAAAATATACTTCTTTTGGCGCGATGGAGAAAAATGATGAGAGTGAATAGATAGATGGTAGGAAACTATATAAAAAAAAGAGTGTGTGTTCTTATGTACACGCGTTAGAAGTTATACTTCTTTGGCGTATGGAAAAATAAATCAAATTTTAACAAATAGTTAAGATCAAAGATAGTATAAACACTCAGCATTTAAGGTATATACAACGTGAAACTTAATGGGTATACTATGCTTTGAACCAGACATTCCTTAGGTCATCTGTAATGACTATGTGAAGTCAGAAATGAATTAGCATTATATTTTAATACAATATTTAAAGTTCTAAGTTTTCGCAAGAACTATGATTCCCTCAACCCTAATCAGCTGTTTTTTTGAACTCTCTTTGACCTAAAACAGATGAAAAACGCAGATGTGACATAATATCAGATAATAGTAAAATGCCTACTATTTATTGCAGCTGTGAAGCAATTTGTGTTCTCATTTTGCCATGAAGACAAATGTTATTTTGTATTTGCTTTTGTTTTAGCTGACATTGAAAATACTTCAAAATTTGTATTTACTGTAGTTATGTATTACCCAATAAAGATAGTTAATTCTAATCTAATTATGAAACTATGTTATGTTAGTATTTACTCTGATTTCCGGGAGTGTTACACATTTAAATAAAACACGTTTAAAAGATAAAAACTAATGTTATTGTAACTGTGTTTTTACATTTTGTGTTTATTTAAATATGTTAGGTTGAAAAGATCGGCATGTCTGCGTTAATACTCTTTGAATTATGCTTTGAAACACGATATTTACTGCTCTGTGTGTGTGTAAATGTCTATTCTAAAGGCATCCTACACACTGCACATTTTAATTCAAGATTTGTTTATTATGTTGGAAATTAAATGAGTTCACATTTTTGATAAGTTATTAAGTAAGCACTTCAATGTAGAATTATTTGAAGTTTTCTTCAAGATACATTGAAAATAATTCCAAATTTGTAATTATAGAGTATGGGTACCACAACGGCACCTGTTTCTGCCGTGAAGCAAAAATGTGTAAGCATTATTATGGTTTGGTCTGAATGGCACTGTAGCTGTTGTTATTACTGGGCAAATGAGACTTGGCATTTTAATTCAAAAATGTTTATCCAATAAAGATAATTCTAATAGGCTCCTATTAAGAAATTGTTCTTCACGGTTTTTTTTTGTCAAATATGGATATCTTTGACCATCCTCGTATTAATAATAGGTACTCCATTCCCGGACCGGGTTTTCTACCCGGCCTGGGTATGGAATGGGGCAGTTATTGAGTTTTTCGTAGGAAATTTCTCACTAGCAGTCCATAGTTCAGAAATATAGATGCTCGCCCCCTATTACGTGGGAATTAAACATAGTGAAACGTGGGTGGAAAAAATACACCTCTAACCCTTCAGGAATACAGATGTGAAACTGTGTAATGTTATGTAATTTCTTATATTGTTTACTTGTTTCGCAATAACAGGAAGTAAAAAATGAATGAATAAATACATAGACACAAGCCACATTTCATGTAGTGTGCATACTCCTTAATCATAGATTATTGTTTATCTTTAACTCCATAGGTAGGTGACCTCATTCTGTTTATAAACAAAATTAGGGTTGTCTAAGAAAATAAATTGAAAAATAATATTTTTAATTTCGTAGGGAAGTTTTTTTCTTTTTTTAAATTTTTTGTTAAAACTTAAACATCACCATGCTATTGCATATGACCCAAATAACGTACCATTGAAGGGATGTTATACCCTTTCTGGTTCATGTTGTATATAAACAAGTATAGATTTGTTTTTTATTTATACATAAAATTTGTTCATATACCAGAAATAAAACAAATAAAAAAAAAATTTAGTAAATAATGTAATAATTTTTAATTAACGATGTAAATAAATTATACATACCGACAATTAACCTCAAATCTATAAATGCACTCAATACAATTTATTCAAATCAGTTTTATCACTAATATTCAATATATATAGATATACTAATAAATTATTAGTAAATACTATCACCGTCGTATATGAAATTGATTTAATAAAAACACCAATATAATATTTATTTATTCACACTGTTTAATTGTACTGATATGAAACACGTGTTCTAAATCTAAAAATACTAGAATATACAACTTGAACGTAGTTATCGATTTTCATGCCACCTAGAACTAATTTCACGATGTAGAATTCAGGTGTCGGTGTGCGCGCGCATCGTAAAAATTCACTCTCATCATTTTTCTCCATCGCGCGAAAAGAAATATAAATTCAAAAATGTGTACCTTATAACGTTGATTCATGAAGTATAAATAACACGGGAAACGAATGGTCACAATACAGTAAACTATCAATGCATATAATAAAGAGTGGTATTAAGTCTACGCTGATATTAGGATGTGCTTTGTCAGTGATTTTGTCATCCGCACAACGTGATTTACGTGATTGGTTTTCGGCATGACATGATTACGGTAACCAAGGGTTCTGGTTTGCGTGCTCAACATATTGTCAATGTTTGTCAGATATGTGGACAATGTATAAGGGGATCAGTCATGATAAAAGAAATGGATTTTTGAACTATACATACTATATTAGCTAGATTAGTGTATATCCTTTAAAAAAGGCGTATACTTTTCTTTAAGGCTGGTAGCAGTTTCTTTTTTCAATGTATTTTTATGCTAAGGAAATAAGTACTTATGTTATTAAACAAAATCTTATGCCCATCGAGCCAAATAAATACGCCTGGTACAAATTGGTACAGCGCTTTTAGAAGCATCTTGAATTTCTTATTAATTAAATAAGAAATATTAATTTTTAAATTGAAGTGATCACATTTGAGATGTTTCGTTAGGTATCATTACTAATCATTTCCATGTTTCTGATTGAAAATCTTTTAGCCATAATCTTTACGACTCCATCTTGTAGAAATCCAAATTTAAAGTAACGTGTAATAAGAAAGGCACTAGCACGTACACATATTTTTATATAGGAAGAGTAGAATGAGTCGAAAAAAAGAGAACATTACCGAAATACAAAAAAAAAAACAGAGAAATACTATCCCACAAAAAGGCAAAATTAAAACCAAATCTTTTAGTTACTAAATAAATATTTTAGTTCTATAGAAGTAGTGGCGTAATAAACAGTTGGCAAAATGTACCACTACCTACAGCATAATGCCATTCCTCAAATAAAATACATTTTATTGTATTTTTAAGTAATTGGTCTACTCAAATGTGAAAAGTGATTCAATTCGCCTTGGGACAACAATCCGTATTATTTATGCACCACGTTATAACACATGAATGTATTTTGAATACTTGTTTTATCTGCTTTCAAAATCTCGTCTGACATGGATTCAATTGTACTCACTCGCCTAACCAAACTGAGCTGCGTGCCGGTATACTTTGTAAGCCGTGTCCACTGACAGTATAGTTTTAGTTGCGCTATTATAAAGTTTGAGAAATGCTTCCATATTTTCTAAATGGTACTGCCGGTAGGTACTAGGCTGTACCAACCATAGACGCAGAACATATTGACTGAGTATATTGTAAGTCTATGGTAATACGTTTTCGGATTTCCGAACATTTTAAAATGGCGTCCTTTCATGAGTTCGCGTTTCATGTTTTGTGATTTCATCAGACATTTATCATTTATTTGAAATTTGTTGTTTTATTCGGTGCAATAAGCTGTGGATATAAATTTTGTTTATGTGTTACTGAATAGCTTATGGGCTGTTGCTTTGGCAATAAATCTGAGCTGACAAATACGCGCCATGAGTAATTACGAAGATGATCAGAGTGAAGACGGAGAATTAGCTCGTAGTCCCATACAGGATGAATTGGATTTTAGGTAAGCCTATTTATCTATTCATAATACATGTTTATTATTGCAATTATTAATATTCACTTCAACGTATTCGTTTCGATCAAGGTTAAAATATCTCTAAGCCATTAGTCATGTTCCTTCCTCAAGCGTGTCATGGGTCTTAGATTTTTCCTTTTTCTCGCAGTCTATCGGATGAGGATCGCGAAAATCCAGATTCACTTGTAATTAAACCACCTCAAGCTATAATACAATCTCATCGTGACAAAAGAGGGCACAAACGCTTAGTAAAGGACAGACATAAAGAAAGCACTAGAAAAGAAAAGAAACACTTATACAGGTACTTACGAACATTTTAGTAATACTACTTGATATTACAACTATAACAATAATTAATTTTTGTAATGTTATTTAAGGTTTGAGTGATTACTCGGGGGGTGTACATCATAATTGCTTTTTTTAACAGGGAACGAGATAAATCAGAAAAGTCCAAACGTGAAGTTAGCAAAAATGTGGAACGTGAGGATTATCATAGGGAAAAACAATATTATAGAGAAAAAGATGTAAGAGACAAAGAATTGTACAGAGATAGAGACTTTAAAGAAACTTATAGAGAGAAAGATGTATATAGAGAAAAAGATCAATATAGGGAGAGAGAACATTATAGAGAGAGGGATACCTATAGAGAAAATTATAGGGAAATGGCACGGTCCAGGGAGTTATATAGAGAGAAGGAATTATATAAGGAGAAGGATGTACCAAAGGAACGTGATGTGTATGCAAGTAGAGATAGACAATATAAATATTCTGAAACAGAGAGAAGGAGAATGGAAACAGAAAAAATTGAAAACAGGCTTAGGATGCTTGCTGAGGAAAGCAGAAATAGTCATAATACTGAAAAAGAGAATAGGGATAAATCATCTGGTGATAAGGAATTAGAAGATTTGAGAAGTAGATTATTGAGTAAAAGAATGACTAAAGAACTTCAAAACCAGGATCCAAGGCACAAACAAGATATAAGTAAGGATGGTAGATCAGATTCAAGCAGAAACTCATTTGATAAGCAGCATTTAGAGAGAAAGAATAGGTTAATTGAAGCAGGTAATACAATTTTTTTGGTTTTAAGTAGTGTATTCTATAACGGGCAGATTAAACATATAGTTTACCACATTAATTGTTTAAACTTTGTCGTTTGTATAAAACATATTTGAAAATGTTAATTCGTTAAGAATTATATTAGGGAAATACAAATTATATCAGAAATTAATTAAAACAGGAATCAAATAGCAAAAAAGGGTTAATTGTCATGAGATGTAGGTTAAAAGTGTTAATTTTAGGTCAAATCAAATGATTCTACATTATTTATGTGTTGTGGAATGGATTAGGTACTCAGCATGAAAACTTTTAAAGTATTGTTAATTTTTTTTTATTATTGTAGAAAGAGAAATGGTAAAAAGAAAGCATGAGTCAAGAAATGAATTAGAAGCAAGACGTGAAGACAGGCGTAGAAGGGGCAAGAAGAGATCTGTAACACCAGAAGAAGGTACCAGTAAGAAGAATAAAGTTGAACATTCTCCCAGCTTTGTTGTGGAAGTGTCTGACACAAGTGATATCGAAATGAAGAGTGACTCACAATCAGAGCCTGAGGAAGGTATTACATATCTATTTTTTTATTCATTGAAACTTATGGTTATTCAGTAATTATAATAACTATCTCAAAATATGTAGTAACTTGATTGCAGGACACCTGTTTGGAAATACTTGTATATCTGTAACAATTCATAATTCATAAGAATCACCAGTCTAAGTACTCTGTGAATTACTTATTGCTGTGGCACTATTTAGAGATGACACATGATTGTATGTCATCTGTCACAAGGAGGGTTCTGCAGAAGATTTCACCCAATTCCAGTTGCAGTATTCCAGCATTGCAACACACTCCCAAAAATCAAATAGGACCTTATTTTCTGGATTGATATTATTGCATTTATCCCCAGTTGGCTTAACAATAAATTATGTTCTATGTAAAAGACAACTGTAGATTGAACTGAGGTGTTTCCAAACTTAAAAATATTTTACAATATATATCCTTTGATGCAAAATAACTCTCAAAAGAGTTATAACTACAGTAGATGCATATCTATCTGCACATACTGTAAGTAACAAAGTTAATAAGGTAAATATTGTGTGCAAGAATTATCAAAATGTAAAATAAATTTTGAGAGATTTAATATATAACTAAACATTCCAACAAAAGCAAAGTTGATAACTCCTGGTACATGAGTACTGTTGTGTCTCTTACCATACTTGAGTGACTGACCTAACAACACCACCATAACAAAACCTAAATGGTTAGGTAGCATAATGAAGCCTGCAATAAGATATATTATATATTGTATACAATATATCTAGCACTTCTACTTACAATAAAGTTGACCAAATGTTAGGTAATAGTGTGTTGCAAGTACGACACTCATCCTTATTTATAAGTCCTATATAATATATTATTGAATATCCAAAAGTGTAGATATAAATTGTAAATGTTGCCATGATCATCGTCATTGTTGCTAGAATTTTTTCTTTCATGTTTAATATTATATTTCAGGTGAGCATTCTGATACTGCAACAGAAGATGAAAGTTCATGTACAGAATCTGAGTCGGAAGCAAAATCTGATGATAATGAAGAAGAAAAACCAAGTAGTGATAATAATGACAGTAATAAAGCTAAGTTAAAATCTAACTCCAAATCACCATCACCTAAATTAATTCACAGAAGCCCATCATCACGAGAATCTAGAAGGTATGGAAGTAGGAACATATCAATAATTTTATATTGCTTTCCATGTTTTTATATTTTATACAAATAAATATAAAATAAATAAATGAATGTCATCCAGCTTTGCACCCAATAAAACCAATATTGTTTTCAATGAAAAAAAATATGGATCAATCAAACTAATAATATAATTCAATTTAACAGGTCTCTTTCTAGATCAAAAAGTAGAAGTAGGTCACATTCTTTCTCACCACCACCCCCTGATGAAAATGGAAAAACACCAATAGAAGAGGAAAAACCAGCAATTGATGATGAAAGTGCTAGGTTAAAGGAGGAAGAGATAAATTCATTGCCACCATATTTCCCAGCATTGCAGGTTTGTGTTACACTACCACTGACTTTTTATTAGCTTTTGTCCAATACTTCATATGAGTGAAATTAAGAATGAAGTATCTATACTTTTATTTTTGTAAGAATAGTTGCGACTTAAATGTTAAATAGCAGGAACAATATAATTATTTTTTAAGTTAGACCTTTAGGTACATACATAGGTGAAATGTACAAGATAAATGTAATTATACATAGATGAAAAGCATTCAATTCCATGTAGTTTTTTTGTGTGATGTGCAATGATACAAAAACACAGAAAATTAAAAATTGTAGTCTTGGCTTCTATAATATGTACTATTACTCTCTAATAAGTACTAGATTTAACCCCCCCATATTAGATTTTCTTAAATATCTATAATGTACATTGGCCTGTTATAATGTTATTATATGTAAAGATTACACAAAGTACTTGTCAAAGTTCACAGCAAACTGAATCAGCTGTAAAGTAGTAAGTAATTCAATTCAGGTCATATCTTTTGAGGAAAGTTTAAATATTGTGTTAAGCTTAAGTCATTAAAAGTTTGGTTTTAACAACTTTTGTTTTATAGGGGTGTCGTTCTGTTGAGGAATTTCAATGTCTGAATAGAATAGAGGAGGGAACCTATGGAGTTGTTTACAGAGCACGTGACAAAACTACAGATGAGATTGTTGCTCTTAAACGACTCAAAATGGAGAAAGAGAAGGAAGGATTTCCCATCACATCATTGAGGGAAATCAATACATTACTTAAGGTAGGATCACAATCTCATTTATTATATAAACTAAAGCTCATTTGAGCCGTATTGCTACAGTACATTTATGTCTGTGAAGGTATATTTTTGGTTATTTTATTTTTAATTTAGTTTTAAAGTTAGTGTGTAAGCTGTGAGCCACTCTGGTTTGCACTTGATGGCTCATCTGCATGTTTCATGTTATTAATGCATTGTATTTTATTCCTACAGGCCCGGCACCTCTTACCTGAAGAGGGTTGTGCTAGAGGTGTGACCCAATTGCAAGGGTTAACAACTTCGATACACGGGCGGGCCTAAGTATCTTATAAGGAATTTATTCCAGGGGTAACCCTCCAATGCTACTCTACTCCAACAAGATTTAGATTCTTAAAAAGTAATTTTTTAAATCAAATATCGCATTTGAAAACGAATTTCTGATATGGCACTACAAACATTAAATGAGCATTGCGAAGATGACTACTCAACAATAATAAGGTAACATGTATGTATTGATAAGACTGTTTAATGGATTAAAATAAATTACAAGGGTTGATATAAACCATTGACAGACTACTTTTAGAACACATGTGTACCCAAAGCTATACAGATCATTATTTGGACTGCATATATCTCAATATCTCTTAATCTTCTTGATGAAATATATAATTTATGTGTATGTGTATTTAGGTGCTACAAGATAAATGCTAAATGATTAATAATCAGAATTATTTAAAGATTTTTTATTTAAAATGCTTGTCAAGGATTTAATTTATTGCTGTATAATTTATGGCCAAGTAAGCTTGTGATGATATAAGACTTAATGATTTGACATACTCTTTGCTGTGATGATGAGATATTGAGATCAGTAATAAAGCACCAGCACATCGCTCCACTTGTATGTCTATATTGATACTCCTACATAGTACCCAGCTTTAGTAACAGTATTTCTTGTCCAATGGCTATCTTAAACATCATAACACATCTATGCCATAATGTTAATAGCTTTATAAGAGCACCTATTGAACTGCACTTTAAAGATTATGAAATAATTATAGATTAACAATACTAGTTCCAACACCATTTTCATCTCAGCCAGAAGACTTCCACTGCTGGACAAAGGCCTCCCAAGGATCACCATGATGATCCGTCCTGCCCTGCCCTCATCAATCCTATTCTGGCGATCTTGACCAGATCATCGGTTCATCTTGTGGGAGGCCTACCAACACTAAATCTTCCAGTATGTAGTCGTCATTCCAGGACTTTACTGACCCAACAGCCACCTGTCCATAAACCTATGTGCCCTGCCCACTGCTGTTTCGGTTTTTCAACCATCAGGTCTATGGTGGTGGTCCTATGGATCTCCTCATTTCTGATTCGATCTTGTAGTGAAACTCTGAACATACCCCTCTCCATTGCCCTCTGAGCGACCATGAACTTCCTCATGTGGCCCATAGTTAGTGACCATGTCTGCGTTCTGAATGTCATGACTCAACACAAACTGGTTAAAAACCTTTGTCTTCAGATACTGTGGTATTTGGGACCAGAACATTTTACGGAACTTCTTGAATGATGCCGATCCTACTTGGATTTGACCTCTGTCCGAAATTGGACCTACCCAACTGGATTATTTGTCCAAAATAGATGTACTCGTCAATAATTTCGAGAGTACAGTTCACAACTATTACGGGAGTAGGTGCGACATGGACTTGAGACATGATCTTCGTCTTGTCCATGTTCATTTTCAGACCTACTCCCGGGAAGCTGTTTGAGGCTTTCAAGCATAGCATCATATGGTTTAAGTCTTCCATGGTCTCAGCCATACTGGTATTACGATATCGTCTGCGAAACGAAGGTGAGTTGCCGTTGATATTGATGTCCAGTCCAGAAGCTTTAAGACATCTTCCAACACAGTGGTGATATGACATCGCCTCGTCTGATTCTCCCCTGGAGACGAACTGACATGGTGGCGCTTGCATATAATCACTTGAATGCTTCGATATATCAATAATCAATGTGGCATATCTAGAGAGACTGAAGCACCGCCCACGTCTCGATCGAATCAAAGGCATTCTCTTAGTCCACAAACGCCAAGCATAGTGGCTTTTTATACTCCATCATCTGTATAACCCGCCGCAGCGTATATATGTGGTCTATGGTGATAAAGACTTTTTGGAATCCGGCTTGCTCGAGAGGCTGAAAGCTGTCAAACCTGCGTACGAGACGATTCGTCTTCCAACATCACAGTTTGATTATTTGTGAGATCTTCTTGTGCTGGTGAAAGAAGGTTAGATATGGCTGCTTATGGTCAGCTTGTCATGAATATGGTGAATTTTCATTTGTACGAAAATTTACGTACAATGCGTGATTCGAACCTGCGCTGAGAGAGCTTAAGTCCTTTGCGCGAGTAACCCTTCGTGTGTACTGCTAAGTTTTGCATGGTTGTTTGACTCTATTAGTCGTGGCTCGCTCATGGCTCTACAGTTGTATAATGTATGATCCCCAAAATTAGGTTTCACTTAAAAATGTAAAAAAAAATTGCTAAGGATAATCCAAAAAGCTTTAGTCAAACTAATTCATCCATGAAGGCCTCCTTAAAACACTCATTGTCTTTGAGTCTCATTCAGATTGACAAATTAATTAAGCAGTGGTGCAATGAAGATAAATAGACTGAATCAGACACTAAGCAGAGCCCGGTTAATAATTCTAACCAAGACTAAGACTGGATACTGCAGACTTAATGAACCCCAGGCGTCAGTGAGTCTTCTGTCCCAAAAACATCTATAGCCACTTCCTAAGCTATTGCTGTGCACTATATGCTAAAGAGCTGGTAGAACATGAATTCCTTTTTGTTATATAAGAGGGAGCAAATGGGCAAAAGGTGATGGGGAGTGGTGAGGTCCATGGACATCGCAACACCAGGGGTCAAGAGATGCGTTGCTGGCCTTTAAGGTGGGAGTAAGCTCTTTTCTTGAAGGTCCCTAAGTTAACTTCAGAATGAACTCACTATTCAGATTAAAATATTTTAATTTAAGTAATAATAACACGTTTTTGTAAACCTAAAACTATCACCCATTCGATTTAAGCCTCAGACCTGAGAAGAACAGGCACAAGAAACTTAGTGGGCTTAGTTTTTTGACATAATATTTAAATATATTATATTAATATATTAAGAGGCAATAGTTAAAATGTTTATTTATTTAAATTCTTCTCTTAATGATTTTAATATTAGACACAAAATGGAATACCATCCACTGAGTCAGTCCATTATTCAAAAAGAATTTCTATTACGCGTATTACCGATGTTACTACATGGATTCCTCCCTAATGGTCCTGTTATATCTCATTATCGTCGGATCATGCAAGCTGTTAGTCAGCAAAAACCTAGTTATTCTAAAGTTACTCTTTTATCCTTATATTTTTAGACTAAATGAAATCCAACATTTCCCGAGGATTCTTAGGTCTTTGCGTTATCTCCCCTTGTTCGGCGAGCTCGGTTTTCGTTGGACGTAAGTCAAGCAGGTCGGATGGCATTTCTCTCATAGAGCTTAGAACGCGTGCCCCTGAGTTGACGCCGGTGCTAACGCGTTTATACCGGTATTCATACTCAAAAGGCGTAGTCCCTGACTAGTCCTTAATTCAGCCCTTGTCCATCCGATCCAAAATAAAGGAAACAGTTCAGTTCCGGCAAACTACAGGCTATAGCCAGTTTTATTTAGCCAATTATCAGCCAGCTCTTGGTTTTTCAGAAGGTCACCAGTTGGTCAACTACCGACAGTACGGCTTTCGCCATGGTCGATCCGCGTGCAATCTTCTGGTTTACCTAACCAATAGCTGGGCAGCGGCTATCGAAAACAAGGAGAACGCCTAGAAGTTAGCCTGGATATAGCGAAGGCCTTTGATCGTGTATGGCACAAGTCGCTTCTCTCAAAACTTCCATCATTTGGGCTTCCCGAGAGTTTATGCAAGTGGACATCCAGCTTCCCACTGGGCGCAGCATACAGGTCGTTGTCGACGGTTGTTGCTTAAACCCGAAGCCCGTAAACGCTTCAGTGCCTCAAGGCTGTGTGCTATCTGCTACACCGTTTCTTCTTCATATCAATGATATTTTGGACACTTATATTATACATTGGTATGCCGACGACAGTACTGGTGATGTTGGATACCACGGGCCATGAAATTCTCTCTCGGGAAATCGTCGATCAGTGCCGGGAGAAACTTGTGTCTTCTTTCGAGTCCTCTCTTGAGAAGGTTGCGGATCCCATGTAAATAGAACATTGTCCAATTTAACACCCAGAAGACTCAAAATTGTGCCTTTACCACAAAAAAAGTCCCATTTGTCGTATCATCGCTCTTCGACAAAACTTCCCTTAAAGCCTCGCCTAGTATCGGAATACTGGCTCTCCAAATCTCGAGAGATTGTCAATTCCGCGGTCTTCTGAAGGGCAAAGCCAATTTTTCTTCGAAGATGCTGGGCGTCAAAAATAGAGCACGGAAATAATTCAGGCCGACCCACATTCTAGTGCAAACAAAGTGCAGGTCCAGCCACGTATGG
Source organism: Leptidea sinapis (assembly GCF_905404315.1). Taxonomy (NCBI): domain Eukaryota; kingdom Metazoa; phylum Arthropoda; class Insecta; order Lepidoptera; family Pieridae; genus Leptidea; species Leptidea sinapis. Next base: position 2,183,702 of record NC_066285.1, on the reverse strand, counting down.
AGTATTGCTGTCATCTCTGCTCTGGTGCTCCCCATTGTTAGCTCTATCCATGTGACCGCGCGCAACGCAGAGTTGATCGAATTATCGAGGCCCCAGTTCTCTGTCAATGGTTTCATTGTGCGTCTTCTACCGCAATTATCACGGGAAGTTATCGGAAAAGCTGTTTCATCTGATTTCTGCCGCCAGATTCCACCTTCCCAAAAATTCCGAAGTAAGATATTATCCCCACCATCTTGATGTGTGCCGTTCCTTCACGGTGCGGTTTCAACTTTCTTCCACGTACTACAAAGCTGTGGAATGAGCTCCCTTGTGCGGTGTTTCCGGGACGATACGACATGGGTACCTTCCTTCTAAGGCCGGCAACGCTCCTGTGATTCCTCTGGTGTTGCAAGAGAATGTGGGCGGCGGTGATCACTTAACGCCAGGTGCCCCGTACGCTCGATCGTCATCATTTTTCATAAAAAAAATATTACTGAAACACTACAATGGTAGTTGTGTAATAAATATTTTCACCTTCTCTAATTTTCTCCCGAAATGACTTAGATACATATGAAAACCAATTAAGTAATGTATTTAATTAATATACCTTTAAGAAGCATCGATTAATTTTTAATATTAATTATTGCGCGATAATTAACACGCGTTTTAAGCATTGGAAATAGTAGATTTTACAACGAGTGCACAAAACGAACCATTTTTAGCATTGATAGTAATTTCGTGGATAAAATGGTTTTGTGGACGAGTTATAAAATCTCTGCTTTTCATTTCGATTGCGAGGAAATAAAACAGTAGTATAACTTGAACATTTTTAACAATTTGAAGAAATTAATAAACGCACGAAAAAACAAGACCTGTTTCCCGCCGCTTTTTTTTAAATCTTTCGACATTGATATTAGGCTTCGGCTCCAGACCTATACAGCCTACTATTAAATTAATTTTGTAATATATATTTTTTAATTAATTAAATAACCTACAGTATTTTATATTTTATATATTTTATGTCTTAAAAAACACATGAGGCAAATAAATAAAAGTTAATATTATAAAATAACAAATTCTCTCTCTGATCTTTTTATTGTATTTGGCTGTATGGCTCATTTTCTTTGCCTTAATATAGATACATTTATGAGTACGTTAATGCACTTGTGCACAAAATTCGATTTTGTGCAGCAGTATATCGTGCATAAATAAGCAATTTCAGAGCATGAGAAGTGAAAAAGTATGTATATATTCATGATTTCCTTGCACCTTTCTTTGTATGATTATTTCGTATCTTTGTTTGATTGTAAGGATGTTTAGTACCTGCCTAGTCTTCGACGTTCAGAGCTACCGCGTCTTCGTATGTCGTCCTTAGTGGTATGCAGATTCGAATCGTCTAATAGGACCTCGATCAATTGTCATTTGACGACGTGTTTGCTCAGAGCACTGAAGTCGTATGCTTCAGTGATTTTGTCGCGCATAACGTTGATTGACTTGGGTCTCGCGTCACACATGCGAAGACGTGAAATTTCAGTTAGTAGTGTTGTGCCGCTGTCGATGACCCTTAGTGCCCGTGTTTCACTGGCATCTTCAGATTAAATCATAATTCTAAGTAGCTTGATCATCATAATACTTTAAATAAATAAACAAAAAGTAGTTTCTGTCAGTTTCGCCATTACATTTCTATGAAATAAATGATAAATGGCCTAGAAATCAGTAGCGTCTGATCGGTTCATTAAATAATAAGGCAGGCTAAAAAAAAAGATCCCAAATGTGCAAAATCAAATTTTCTCCAAGAACCGTTAATCTGGTTTGTACGTAAGGAATTGACTTCGGATTTGTACCGATGTGTATTCAAAGTGCCGTTTTCTTTGAAGACTAACACCGTACGGTCCAATACATTAATCGCTGTTTAAAACATAACTGAGCCCCCGCCATAAGTTATGTTAAAAGCAAACTTCTGCGCAACGTTCCCTTGCCTTCGCAGTGAACCTTTTGCTCGCTGTTATGGTTCTTTCAACCATTTTAGAGACGGCTAAGTAATGGTTACAAGACCTAAAAAATCAAGGAAATAGGTAAATATAATTAAAATAAATAATAATTTAGATTTATAGTTAATACAAACTATGAACAATTCCCGCCACGATGCACAATTAACTAACAAAGAGGATGTAAACACTACGTAATAAGAGGTAGGCAGCGTAACTAAAAATTGAAATTTAGTTTAGTATGAAACGTGCAGTGAGATTTGACATAAGTTTGAAATAGTAGCTACAATAGGCCGACTAAGTATAATCCAGCTAAATTTGATAGCGAACAGTTGCTTAAAACGTAGTCCACTTCGGCTATATTCGTTTTTTACAAGATTAAAGCCGTCATCTGTCAATCTATCATTGACTGTACGTTTAATACAATCGATTGAATCGCTTTTTTCTTGGACAGTTTCGCTAGGCTGTTAACTGCATTTTTTGTTTAAGTCCGACTATGTGTTAAATTTGAATTTGGAATAAACTTTTTTATACACCACAACACAATATTCTCAAATTATTTAAACCTCTTTTGTTGTAAATGAACAATAATTAAACAAAACAAATCATAACTATATTTACAATACTACGACTACATAAAATTAAAACTATCATTACGTGGAAGCGTACCAATAATACTGGCAGCATTACCGCGTTGGATAGCAAGGCTGATCCGTTGACCGAAATAGCTGCCAGCGCTTGGGTTTCCCGTAGCCTTATTGAGACGCGAAGATAGTATTTTGAACATTCTCCGCGCCTCTGGGCCCCACGGGCCAAGTGTCTCGACACCAAACGGCACAAAGATGTATGACTCACTGAGCCCAACATATTTGCGACGCTTGCTGTTGTTGTATTTTCGCCCGTTTTTTTTGCAAATGAGATTATAGACTTACCCCCTTATTCATAATGGTCCGCTAACTTTAAACAGCCGCTAAGGAGTGTTTTTTCTCATTCTGACTTAGGTCGATAGAAGAAGACAGAGTGAGAATTAGCAATGCTTTAAGTTAGCAGACTATTATGAATAAGGGGGTTACTCATGTTCTAACACGTCTTAGTTAGGCATTCTTACTTCAAAGGTGTAGCCCCGTCCTGATTGAAATCAGTCTTTGTCTATTTGCTCCGTAAAAAAAGTGATGCCTAGGTTACGGCTACCAACAGAGCTGTTCTCAAACAACGCGGGTAGGATTATTAACTCAATATTGCCGCACATACTAGAATATCAGTTGGGCATAAGCATACATAACCCAAGATAAGCAATTACATGCACATTAATTATGAATTTCATCATTCAGTCGTTGTAATCAAAACATCTTCATACTTTTCAATATACAAAAGGTCCTTGCCAATCGTACCCAGATACGGTTTACTCCTAGTCCTAAGGCAAACTAGGCGCGTGCATAGAATATAAAAAAAAAACACATATAAATAAACTTCAGAAAATGTCGCGTTTTTGCACATGGATTATACAGTATTCGATTCCTGACAAAATATGTTGATGTGAAAATAATTACATTAAAAGTGTTACTTAAATATTATAATAAACATCCTTTTAAAAGAATTTTGAGAATTCAATGACGAATAAGACGTATGAACGAACTCATTCATCTTTCCTCGTATAGTCGGAAATGTAATGAAGATAAAAAATGTAAACAAAGAAATGTCACTGTCAATATGGCAATTCAGAGATTATCAACATTTTTCTAGGTATTTTAATTTATATTATTTTATTATTATTAGTTTGATTCACAGTACATATAACATAAATATTATATAAAAGTAAATCATTTACAAATGTCTTTATTTGGTAAATATTAATGGTTAGTAAACATAAAATAAAAAAATTCCATATTAATGTTGGCTCGCTGATTGGGGTCTGAAGAGATTGATGACGATGAATCGGAATTGGTTACACTTATTATAAATTGTATTTTCCGCATACAAATTGTCCACAGCAAAAGTTTGATAATTTGATTTTTACCTCTCCAGCACGAAAAGGGCGCTATTGCTACGTGACAACTCGCAGCAAAAACGCTTTTTGAGACTTAAATTGTGAACCCCACGTGACCATACATCCGAGAATTACTCCGCGCTAAAAAAAAATAAACAACGCGATCCGGTGCGTTCCGAAACTCATTTTAGTCTAGCGTATTATCTCACTGTCACAAAAATTTATATGTTACTTATCGAAATTTAGATTCATAAGTTTTACTATTGCCTTTTTAAAGACTTACTATTTAAAATAAATACTAGTAAATAACTATTAAGAAACATTGTGTTATATCTTTCTATAACCTATAACACTTTTCTCGCTAGTCGAGGTGAAAAGTTGTATGTTTCACACGAGAGCAAATTTTTTTTTGTCTCTTGCCTTTAAATCACTCACTACCTCAGTAGTCTATATTAGTATCACTCGCTACGCTCGTGATTCAATTCTAGACTACTTCGCCAATTCGTGATTTCAAGTCAGCACTCGCAGCAAAAAATGACTTTACTCACTTATTGAACAAATAACTATTTTCTCTTTTTACGATTTCTAGCTGAGCTTTTATCATATTTTCTTCAGAATTTATATTTTTGGTTATGAAACAAATAATAATATGGCGATTAGTCATACCTGCCACTACGGCCATGAGTTTTTGTAACATCATTGTGTAGATGAGCCAAATGTTTAGAGCTTCTATCATATTGCCAGTGTCAAAGGAAAGTATGCACAATAAATTTACATTTTATTTTTGATCTATTTTATGCTATATTACAAAGAGAAAACATGCAATATTTATTTTTATATATTTATACTACACTTATAATTTTAAAAGGATATTTTAGTATATTTCAACACGCACAATGGAAAAGGTTATTATTTTTAGTGGGCAACACTATTGTTTACAATTTTGATCTGGAATTATAATTCCGAGTATAGAAAATCTATCCGACTTCATTCTAAGTAAGAAAACTCTTTGCTACTAAACTTTTTAAATTGACCTATAAACTTAAAACTGATCTGCAATAGTAATGAGCTCCGAAAATAAAGTTAGGACCGTTAAAGAATTATGAAAAAAATAATTTTCGAGTCATAATTTATAGCATCTAAAAGTATGAAAAAGATTATTTTCAACACCCTTGCTCGTAAAGTGAGCCTTATTACATAGTTATTAAGGCCATAAACCGAACTATAATTAACGCTTGCACAAAAAACACGTTACTGCATAATTATCCCTACAAACTTAAGTTAGTGAAAATTATATGAGAGTAAACAGAGCTTTTTCTATATAACCGGGTAATATAGTTTTTTTTTTTGTATCAACAAAGAGGTTTTATGTCGCTGAAAATCCATTTATATTTTTGGAATAAATAAATATTAAGACGAAAACGCTTTTACTATTATTAAATTATTTATAATTCTTCTTTCTAAACTAAATTATTAATAATAATTAGTTTTTTATCACTAAAATTATAATTTTGAAGTAGGTTGTATGTCTATATGTAATCAACCTTACATTTGGTGCATAAAAAAACTTTATGTAAGATATTTTTTTTTTTCCTCGCAAGTGTGTTGAAAAATTGCGTATGAAACTCGTGAGCAACTTGCTTACTAGACACTCGGCTGATTTACGCCCTCGTCTACGGTTCGGGCTGCAATCCACACCCTCGTGTATAATGAGTAACTTAGCTCACTTATAATATACTATTATTAATTGACATACAAGATCATTGACAGCTGTATGATGTGCATGGATTTGCCGTTTTCTTTCGATATCTTTAGTTACATAAGTATTTTTTATGATATTAACACGTTGCCTGTCTGTGCATTATATTTTTTTAATATTTATTTATTCAATAACCTGTAAGATAAATTAAGGATAGATTCCTTAGTTTATCTTACTAGAGGTAGACATTGTCATTAAACGGTGACAGATATTTTTTTATTATTTATTTATTCAATAACCTGTAAGATAAATTAAGGATAGATTCCTTAGTTTATCTTACTAGAGGTAGACATTGTCATTAAACGGTGACAGCAATGTATCCGTAAGTTAAACTAAGGATAGACAGGTTATTGCAAACGGCCATTAAAGTACAGATTTTATATAAATATGTATTTCTTTTACTGACAGTTATACTAAAATAATGACAATCTTAAATTTGACTGCACATGTTGAATATTTTGTTTAATTACTTAACTGAAGCAGGTTTTACTTTCTAGTGTTGTGACAATGCTCCTGCTCCGAATATACTACGTAATATCTTCATGTTTGTAATGCCATATCAGAAAATCTGCAATCTTTAATAACTTTTTTTTGTAACTATTTACAGTGTTATATAAATATATAAGTTATTGAGTCCTTAGCTCTATATTTTACTTGTAAAAACTGTAAATGTTGTAAGGTTTTATATTATGTTTAATTTTTATGTTATTTGTGTGTGATACTATAAATTAGTGATATATTGATTATGCTTGGTGTTTGATTGCTTAAAACTTGTATAAAGCAATCAAATAATTGTTTTAAAGGCAATTAAACTTACTTTCTTTAGCTAAGTGATAGAATTTATTATGAATACGCATCATAAATTTTCGATTTGAATATTCCATAAGTATACCCTGAGGTATATCGTTTATAAAATACTATCACTTGCTAAATATTCAGTCGAATTTGGGCCGTACGTCACATTAACGAATTTTGTTTTATAATAAAGAGAAAATCAAGTCTTAGTATTTTTAATTTTGTTTGTTCTAGAAATATACAGTTTGATGTTTGTTTATTGTACTGATATAATATGTTGTTTATGTACATTTGGGATGGTTACATAGTACTTAGGTACTTAATATATCATTTATGTTTTATGCTTTTCAACAATATGAAGACAATTCTGTTACTGAAATAAAATTTTAATGATATTACAATTCGTCCATTATCTTATTCACGTTTGAGCACACAAGCAAAAATGTATCTAATTGATGTACAGTTATTGTAGTTGTTGAAGTATATTTGTCAAATCACCAAAATTGCATTAAAATTGTACACATCTTGTGAGAATATTATAAACATGGTTGAATATGGATAGTAATGACTTTTTTGTCAATTTATTATTGAATATCAAGTTTCGTTAGTGTAATGTTCGGCCCAGTTTAAGACAATGAAAAATAACAATATTAATGATGTTACAAAACAAGCTGAGTCCAACCTTCTTGAATGTTTGAAAGCATATAAAACAATAATTATTATATCATGTTATCGCCTTCATATTACTTGATTTAGTACAAGAGCTTAATAATTAATTTCAAATTAGTTTATTTCCCCAGGAAGTGGACTAAAAACCACATAATATTGTTCGATGCGTTCTCTTTCAGATATAACATACATTACGGTCAAACAGTCTTACGCTTGCTAACGTCGTGTCATCTTGTCCTATTTTTATTCTGTCAATGAAGGAATTGTCTCTTAAAGCCATTTCCCGTTGACACAAAGTACAAAAATATCTAAATTTTGCGGTTTTTGTTTATAAAAATTTCTTTCGATTAACCCCATGTTTGGAATGGTTATTTCTATAGCAAACTCACATGTTCGTTTGTCAAAAACCGAAAATAGTCCAAGTTATATTCACTTGAACTATGTTATAAACGTTCCGGCTGTGTCAAAATGTTAAACCACCTTGCTACGAAACAGTCGTACATTTCAAAAAAAAAATTGTACTCAATACGTGTCATGAAAATCGTATTCAAAGTACTTCCTTTTTTAATTAAAGGCTACGTCGACACTGCTCTGTCTTCGTTTCATCAGATCAGCCGGAAGTCGTCTACTACTGGAGGATAATGACCACCTCCAAAGATGTCTTCATTTGCCGTCGTCATTTTATTTAACTTTCTGTCGTTTTTAGAATTGATTGCAAAAACGACGGCAACGTTAGTCATTATAACTTGCGAGACGATTCCGTTATATTAAGAAGAATTTTCAGAAGCAAAGATTTTTTTTATCCCTAGGTTGTTGTAAACTTATGTAATATTTTACTAAACTTGAATGTAATGTCTTTTCACCAGCCACCATTCTGTTGAGCTCTGTGTGGCACAGACATCCTCCCAATACGGGATAACGCTTTCAAATATCAGGGCATGTGTCACGTGCGCTCTGATGCACACCCTTGGTGAACGACGATGGGCTCGGTGTGAACAATTATATAAAATATATAGAAAGTAATATATTATTATATATATAAAAAAACAAGACATTGCATTCGCCATTAATGGTACTCTCTTTTTTTATTATTAAGTATAGGTCCGGCACGGATCTTTAGGGACCAGACAAACTAAATCGCAGATTAACAATAGGACTCATTATAATTTCACTGTGCGACAAACACTGTAATGCTGCATTTAATGCTCGACTGACGTCGGTCGAGTGTAGCGCGTACCCGTACGCGTTGATCATGTTGCGTTTAGTGCTCAACTGACAGCAAACTTGATTGCGTGTGTACAATTCCGAAGAAAGAGGAACCCATTTTAAACCTCTCTAATATGTGCGTAATACTTACGGAATAAAAGACGGAAGAGATATCATGTTTACCCAGTTATTATAGAGCGTCAATTGAAGGAGAAATTGATACAATATATTCGAAAATGCCAGGACACGAATTTTTGATGACCATGTTACACGCGCGTAAGGTCGGTCGCTCGGTTAGCGTCGCACTGAACTCGCTAATTTCTGGCTCGACTGACTTCAGTGCTGACCGTCGGTCGAGCACTAAATGCAGCCTATCAACTTTACCCGCATCCGTCGCTAGTGAAAAACAGATGTTCGAATTTTACGCGTTCAGTGGACTCGAGATCCGTGCCGGCACAATTAGCATACAACTTTCAGATTTTACAGGCATAAGTGAGCTAAGGATTTCATTAAATTTATAATTATCATTCTGTAGTTAATTATTAAAGTGAATATAAATTATACTTTGAGTGTTTTGGAGGTTAATTAATTATAGCATTTGTAGATATAATATGATGTGAGATAACTTATTTAATTAATTTACCTTCAAATATCATCATTCGGTTTGAGGGACAAGAATATCGTCTGTTGCCTCTTGCAATTGTGTCTCCACTCAGTTACATACATAAAATGTTTACTATTTATTTATTTTTTGTAAGAGTTAATATTATAACATAAGTTGTCTGTTTTTGAGAAGTAAGTAAACAATGAATTTAAAGTGTTATAATATCTTGTACATTGATCAGGTCAAGTTTTATACTGGGAATATTTTAAATATATGCATTTCTAATTTAATGAGGTCGCACAGGTTTTATTGAAGTAAAACTGGATAGAATTCTGTATATCAGTTAGAATTGCTGTTGTTAAGAATATTGTATAGGGCTGGCATAAGCAAATTCTTCAAAATAAAAGGTGGAACTGCTACAACACACCAGTGCTTTTACATATAAGTAACTGTGCCATTAAACACGCCATGCTTGTTGAAAAGCGTCTAAGCACTCGTAACATATTGAAGCTATTTTATACATTTTTCGGGGTAGCAGTGAAAGTTTAAACAAATCTTTCATGAATATGTGGGTATTTCTACTATAAATGTAGTGATTGGTATGGTTGAGCTGGATGTTATAGAAATATCTCCTATTTTCTACTTTAATGGCTGCATATATATTAAAAAAAAAACTTCTCGAAAAATGAAGTAATAAGTCTTTTTTTTTTTTTTCACAAAATTGCAGTTTACATCTACCCATCATAAAATTTTTGTATTTGTCATCCACATTCCAGTAAACAAAGCCAGCGAAGGCTGGAAGTTAGTCGTCCACTGGACCACGGCTTTGAAAACATATTGTGATCTTAGGGAGAAAAAAAAATTTTGATGTATTATGTTTAAATTAACGTCGTAACCTTACATCATTGATACCTGGATAGACTGTGACAGCTGTGAAAATGTCTAAAAAAATTGAGGTTGACTATTAACCTCTATTTTAATAAACCTGGCCTGTTTTAATCGGTTGTCTAGCAGCGATAGGCTCTATCTAGACGTATATAAGGTCGTGACGTACCTGTAACCTCAATGCTGTCTATGTGGGGCCAATGTGTGCTGCGTTACAGCCATGATGGTCAATGTAACGAGTGGTCTGCATGTGGATTGTTGCAGGGCCAGCATCCCAACATCGTGACCGTGCGGGAGATCGTTGTGGGCTCCAATATGGACAAAATTTTCATTGTTATGGACTATGTTGAGCATGACCTTAAAAGTCTAATGGAAACCATGAGGAATAAGAAGCAGGTGTTTCTCCCAGGTACATTATTTTATACAACACCCCTGACTTGTTAATTTTTTGCTCGATTTTGATGTCACAACTGGACCGAAACAACCTTATTTTATACAAATTTAGGGGCAGAAAAGTTGCCCGAAAATCATGCCAATTACAATTATTTATGAGAGCTCTCTGTCGTGCTATTAATATTTCTAATTTATTTGCTAAAATTTGTATACATTATTTTCCTTGTTGGTGTATTGAGCCCTCTGCTACAACTTGTCTTACAAATTAAATTCCCATAGGACTTACTGACATCCCCCCTTGGTGAACATGTTGGTCGCGCTGAGCTCAATGTGAGGGAGAGATATACCAAAAACTTATTTAAATAAGCTCGAGTATTGATAAAATCTCATAGGAATTGAGGAATTTATATTTTAATAAATAATAATGAATTTTGTGTTCATTATCATGAATACTTAAATATAATTCCTTTGGAATTTTAAATATATATTTTTCCAGGGGAAGTTAAGTGCTTAATGACTCAGTTGTTGAGAGCAGTACATCACTTGCATGATAATTGGATATTACATCGAGACCTCAAGACGAGTAATCTGTTGCTGTCACATAAAGGCATTCTTAAGGTAATATAGGTTGTTAATGAATATTAATTTGGGCATGTGCCTTGTAACACACCCTGAGACATGTAATGTATTTAAAAAATTGACAACAAATATTCAAGTAATTACTAAAAAAAAACTACTGTTGCAAAATTAAAATAATGTCGATAAATAAGTTTCCAGTTGGTAAAATATTATTTGTAGGCTATCTCTGTTTTTGTGCAATTTTTTTTTTATGGAATAGGAGGACAAACGAGCGTACGGGTCACCTGTTGTTAAGTGATCACCGCCGCCCATACTCTCTTGCAACACCAGAGGAATCACAGGAGCGTTGCCGGCCTTTAAGGAAGGTGTACGCGCTTTTTTTGAAGGTACCCATGTCGTATCGTCCCGGAAACATCGCACAAGGAAGTTTATTCCACAGCTTTGTAGTACGTGGAAGAAAGCTCCTTGTAAACCGCACTGTGGAGGACCGCCACACATCCAGATGGTGAGGATGATATCCTAACTTGTGGCGTGTCGTGCGAAGGTGGAATTCGGCGGCAGGAATTAGGTAAATAGCTCTTCGTAACACTCCCCGTGATAAATGCGGTAGAAGACACACAATGAAGCGACGTCTCTACGCAACGCCAAGTGATCCAGCCGTTCACAGAGTACTGGGTCCCCGACAATTCGCGCTGCTCTGCGTTGCACGCGGTCAAATGGATCGAGCTGATACTGGGGTGCGCCAGACCAGAGATGACAGCAATACTCCATGTGTGGCCGGACCTGCGCTTTGTACAGCGCTAGAATGTGGGCCGGCTTGAAGTATTACCGTGCTCTATTAATGACGCCCAGTTTCTTTGAAGCCAATTTGGCTTTGCCCTCCAGATAGCCACGGAATTGGCAATCGCTCGAGATTTCGAGACCCAGTATTCCGATACTAGGCGAGGCTTTTAGGGAAGTGTTGTCGAAGAGCGGTGATGCGACAAATGGGGTTTTTTTAGTGGTAAACGCGCAAACTTGAGTCTTCTAGGGGTTAAATTGGACAAGGTTCAATTTACCCCATTCCGCGACTTTCTCAAGAGAGGACTCGATAGAAGACGCAAGTTTCTCGAGACGTGCATGGCCCGTGTATACGGCATCACCAGTGCTGTCATCTGCATAGCAATGAATGTTGGAGGTGTCCAACATATCATTGATATGCAGAAGAAACAGCGTAGGAGATAGCACACAGCCTTGGGGCACTCCAGCATTCACGGGCTTCGGGTTCGAGCAATGTCCGTCGACAACGACCTGTATGCTGCGCCCAGTGAGGAAGCTGGAGGTCCACTTGCACAAGCTCTCGGGAAGCCCAAATGATGGAAGTTTAGAGAGGAGCGCCTTATGCCATACACGATCAAAGGCCTTCGCTATATCCAGGCTAACTGCCAGGCCTTCCCCCTTGCTTTCAATAGCCGCAGCCCATCTATGTGTTAGGTATACCAGAAGATCACCTGCCGACCGACCATGGCGAAACCCGTATTGTCGGTCGTTGATCAATTGGTGACCCTCTAGGTATACCAAGAGCTGACGGCTAAGTATGCTCTCCATGATTTTGGAGAGCAGGGATGTAATAGCAATAGGCCTGTAGTTTGCCGGATCCGAACTGTCTCCTTTTTTTGGATCGGATGGACAAGGGCTGACTTCCATGAGTCAGTGACTACGCCTTTGGAATAAGAGTGCCGGAATAAACGCGTTAGCACCGGCGTCAACTCAGGGGCACACGTTCTAAGCACGATTGGAGAAATGCCATCTGGCCCGCTCGACTTCCTGACGTCCAACGAAAACAGAGCTCGCCTAACAGTTTTCTGTCTGAACTGTACTTCAGGCATAGAGCTCTGACACCGCGGGATGGTCGGCGGTGTTTTTCCGTTGTCGTCAAGAGTCGAGTTGGAGGCGAAAAGAGCGCACAGGAGATCGGCTTTCTCTTTTGCCGTATGGGCCAGGGTGTCATTCCTCATGTGCAACGGCGGCATGGACGGCTGGCTGAAGTTACCAAGAGCAGCTTTCGACAACGACCAGAACTTGCGTGTTCCGGTCGGGTAACTGGCAAGCTGCTCGCCGATTTTGACGACGTGTTTTGACTTTGCACGGGCGATTTGCCGCTTAAAAAATCTGGAAGCACGGTTGTATTTCCTCTTTAGAACTATGCAGTTCGGATCCTTTGTGCCCAGCGCCGCAACCCAAGTTCGATACGCCTGTTTTTTGCAGTCAGATGCTGCTTTAACTGACGCATCGAACCAGGGCTGTGATCTGCCACCGATCGGTACTACAGAGCTTGGTATAAAAATATCCATGCCCTGTAGTATCACATCGGCTACTGCAACAAAACCTGCTCCAAGGGTAGGATGCAAAAAAGGAACGCATCTACTATAAAACTCCGGTTTTGTTGGAAAAGGAACACTTTTATTTGATAATATATAAAGCGTAGTCTATGATAAATAAAGATTTACCCCATTATTCATAATAGTCTGCTAACGTAAAGCATTGATAATTCGCACTCTGTCTTCTTCTATTGACCTAAGTCAGAATGAGAAAAAACACTCCTTAGCGGCTGTTTAAAGTTAGCGGACCATTATGAATAAGGGGGTAAATGTGCAACTTAAGACGGACTTCCATGCGTTTGTGGTCGTAGTACTTTATGGTAAGGTATATTAAAATAATTAAACTCATATGATATGGTTGATTTGTACTACAGGTTGGAGACTTCGGGCTGGCGCGCGAGTACGGGTCGCCGCTGCGCCAGTACACTCCCATTGTTGTGACGCTGTGGTACCGCGCGCCTGAGCTGTTGCTGTGCTGCAAGGAATACTCCACACCCATCGACATGTGGAGCGTGGGCTGTATCTTCGCGGAGTTCGTCACCATGAACCCGCTGTTCCCGGGCAAGTCCGAGGTCGACCAACTTAATAGGATTTTCAAGGTATGCTTTCATGTAATAACAGGTCAGGGAAAACTTATACGTACATAACTTGTAATTAAATCTTTTCGGCTGTACTATCTGTATCTGGCAGCTTATGATGTCTCTAAAAAATGAAAGAAATCAGTAAAATTTTGATGCTAGCTAGTTTTCATTTGTTTTTCTATCTGTCAAAGTGAGTGAATCTATGAAGAAATTCAATAAATTTTAAATTTGTATTTGGATCGCGCGTGCTACAAGAACATCCGAAGAAAAAGGTCGAGGTTTGACCACGACCTTTTGTATGGGCAGGCTTCGCAAAACTCTTAATAAGGTGATACTTTGTATAGGGTGGGATCGATGGATATTTGAGTTAATTATGAGCTGTTACCGCCGGGCAGAACAATTAACCTATCTCGAATTAAATATATTAAAACCTATCTCGAGAACCACGCTATCCATTAGTGAAAACAGCCTGAAAATCGGTGCAGTAGTTTTTGAGTTTATCGCGAACAAATATAAAGACGCGGCAGAGGAATTCGTTTTATAATATGTAGTGATTATACTGTAAATTAAGTTTGAAAAAAAAACTTGACTTGTCATATACGTATGAAAACTCAAGTTTAGGTTATATTTTTTTTATAAAATGAATAGTACATTATTGCAAAGGCCGGGAAATAGGCAATTGCAGGGTCGAGTATGAGTTTAAAGGCCGATCCGATGGCGAGGACTTTACTTAATACGAGACAGGCAATTGCCAATTCCCGCCGAGGCATATAAAGTATGCTTTACTCAAAAGAATACAGGGAAATAAAACACACTTTTTATATTATACATTAAATTTAATTTACCTTTGGCTTCGCTGGAAGCAGGTTTTCCATTGCCAATTTGGGTTCTGATCTTAAATCTGGTGGAGTACAATTATTCTCCATTTCACTCTGAACCATTAAGCTCATTTTAATTATTATTAAATTTATATTTATTAAGTAGGTATGTAAATAACAAATCAAGACGAATTTTTAACTTTGCCGCTAATTTTTTCTTATTATCTGTGCCGACAGGAAAACGCATTATTGCTTATACAGCTACGTAAATGCAATTTGTACTAAGCAAACAGACTATGGTATTCCAAGAATGACAAAAGAGATCTGATCAAAGAGTATTTAATAACCCCAGCACGCCGTTTCATACAACATTGCAGGAGCGTTTTAATGTTCCAAATTAAAAAAAACGGTCTTGGAATGGATTTGATTTTCTTTGTGCGAAAATACAATATTTCGCGTGTTCTTTCTTCGAAAATAATGACCATATTTCCATGCATGTTTGAGAAATAGTAGATTTTACAACGAGTGCACAAAACGAACGAGTTATAAACTCTGTTTTTCATTTCGATTGCGAGGAAATAAAACAGTAGCATACAATGGACATTTTTAAAAATTTTAGCAAATTTGAAGAAATTAATAGACGCACGAAAAAATAAGATTTGTTTCCCGCCCCCCCTCCCCCCTTTTTTTTTAAATCTTATGACAGTGATATTAGGCTTGAGCTCCAAACCTATACAGTCTACTATTAAATTAATTTTGTAATATATATATTTTTAATTAATTAAATAACTCACCGTATTTTAATTTAAATATTAATATATTTTATGTCTTAAACACATGAGGCAAATGATACTATGAACTTTTTCTTATGTTTGGCTGTATGGCTTATTTTCTCTGCCTTAATATAGATACATTTATGAGTAGATACATTAATGCACTTGTGCACAAAAATTGATTTTGTGCAGCCTATGAGCAATTTCAGAGCATGAGAGGCGAAAATAAATTTTCTCCCCAACCTAATACTATTAATTTTAAACAAATTCAAAAATTACTTTGTTTAATAAGTGCAATCTTGATTGTTGCAGGACTTAGGAACTCCATCAGAGTTATTGTGGCCGGGGTACAAGGACCTCCCGGCCGTGCAGAAGATGACGTTCGCGGAGCACCCCCCGGGCGGGCTGCGGCAGCGCGTGGGCGCCGACCTGCTGACGGACGCCGGGCTGGCGCTGCTGCAGGGCTGCCTCACGTACAACCCGGCGCGCAGGCTGGCGGCCGACGCGGCGCTCGACCACGCCTACTTCAAGGTAACTGCGGAAGAGGTATCTCCTCGAGCGATGACCTAACTGACGATCACGTGCTCGCAATTTTTTTAAAACAGATACAGACTTACCGAACTAGTTTTGAGCATGCTCCCAAGTTTACTAATATATAATATTTACCTATATATTTGGAAATAAGAAATTCATGTCAAGTGGTTCTGTTGCTAGCACGAGAAGTCAAAATTAAAATGTGTTTAATGCATGATTCCAGGAGAACCCGGTGGCGATAGAGCCCGCCATGTTCCCCACGTGGCCGGCCAAGTCGGAGGGCCACCGCCGCAGCACACACAGCCCCAAGCCGCCGGCCGGGGGCGCCGCCTACTCTCACTTCGCGCGCGCCGACGCCGACGACGCGCTCGGCTTCCGAGTGCAGCCGCGCTCGCTGCACGTGGCGCCCGGCTTCTCGCTCAAGTTCTAGCGCTCACTGCGACCAGCCGGCCCGTGACGTGATTGTGGACATTGCAACAAATAACATGTACTCCAAGAGACAATGCTCATGTATTTCGTCTCATAAAGCAGGTTAATGATGTGCCGTAAACTTTCTTGTACTCCAATTTCACAAATATCTTATACTTCCTTTTCGGTTACTCACTCGCATCATTCCGGGAGTGAAACAGTTTTCGTCTGATAATGTAATTACGTTGGTAAAATGTAAACGTAAGTTATTAAGTAATTTTAATTAAATACATGTAGTTAATGCGTAATTATTAAGTACGATTAATGAAGCCTCCGTGCCAGCTCGTGTTGTGTTCACTACATACTATATGCTAGTGTTTTAGATAACTTTATGGACGTACTTATTTTGTTCAGATTCATTTATGTTTCTTCATATCTGCTAATATTTGCTTGACATTTGAGAGACATTGTTAACAATATAAAATAAAAAAATATTGTATTTTTGAGGCATAAACATATTTTTTTAATTGAAACATATTATTATCTTTAGGCACAATATTTGTACATACCCTATAATTATGTAGATTTTCTTGAAGGTAGAAACATTCATTAATATGGTATATTATACCAATGTTTTGGTAATTTATGTTTTTTTAATTAACCATCCCTCTTTGTCTAATTCTATTGAAAAATAATGATATTACCTATATTCCTCTAGTTATGTACATCTCTTGCAACATTAGATGGAAATAAAAAATCCTCGCTGATGGTGATAATGAGAGAAATAAATAGTAATATAATATGAATATATATATATATATATCTATATATATCAATAACGAAGCAGAAACTCATTTTAAGAGTAAAATCATAAGGTATCACGTTGCAGAAAATAGCCGGGTACTGGCTGAGCTTATGAACATCTCTTGCAACATTAGATGGAAATAAAAAATCCTCGCAAAATGCGATACTACTTTGCTGCATCAGTTACAATGACAATTTTGTTATGAATTAACAAAATGTCTTTGATGGTGATAATGAGAGAAATAAATAGTAATATAATATGAATATATATATATATATATATATATATATATTCGTTATTGGTATATATATATATATATACCAATAACGAAGCAGAAACTCATTTTAAGAGTAAAATCATAAGGTATCACGTTGCAGAAAATAGCCGGGTACTGGCTGAGCTAGGAAGTCTCTGACTTTGCCGCCGCAGGTCGGTTCGGTCTATCACGAAATAACAAACACTGCACGTGCCTAACGCTTAAACATTTTCCATCCTTTTTTTTATTCCTATTCTGTTCGATTTGATCCTGAATTTACAAGAAATTTCCCTTTAAATTTTCAATACCAAAAAATTCCTTACACTGGTAGGTATAACTATTTTAGGTAAGTATATGGTATTTTTCTAATTATAAGTGGAAGTGAGTATGGAGGAGCCGCCTGATGATAGGGGGGGGGATACCCCCAGACAAATCAAGAGCATTGAAAAGAACGGCAGAGATGGAGATAACTAAACCTGATGGCAAGAAGATAAGGACACTGGCAGAATCGATCCAATCAATTTATTCGAAACCTGGTTTTGACTCTGACTCTAACCTTAAATACTCTGATGAAGACAAAGGCCCATTCTCTATATATGTCTCTAAAATTGAGCCAGATCCCGCGTCGAGATACGCATTGAAACCCCTTAAATTTGCACAATTCCTCCACAAAAATAATATAACCGGTATTAAAGAGGGAGGCATTAAGGAACTTGGCCGCAATAAGATCTCAGTTGATTTTATTTCAGCTGAAAAAGCTAACAAATTCTTAGACTTGGATATTCTAGAATGTAACAAATATTCTGCGTATATTCCGAAATTTCAAATATTTCGTATGGGGGTGGTCCGCGATATACCTACAGATTGGTCCCTCGAAGAACTTATTCAAGGCATAGTGTTACCAGTAAATTGTGGAGAGGTAATTCGAGCGAGAAGGCTAAATGTTAAGGTTAGGAATGATGGCATTACCACATGGGTACCTTCCAACTCAGTGGTACTCACTTTTTTGGGCCAATCCCTACCCGATAAAGTTTATTGCTACCATGCTTCTCTCCCAGTTTCCCTTTACCAGCTTCCCACGATTCAATGCCGTAACTGCTGCAGATTTGGACATATAGCCAAACAATGCAGATCTCAGCCACGCTGTTATAAATGCGCTCAACCTCATTCCGGAGATTCATGCACAACTAATGACTTGGAGGCTTCCTGCTTCCTTTGTCGTAGTGGAAGTCATATGGCCATCGATAGTAAATGCCCCGAACACCATCTGGGGTTCTCATTTTATTGACCCATCTTCCTCGTTCCTCTTAGATCTTCTTGATGACATAAATTTATGTATCCTCAATGATGGATCTGCCACTCGTAGTTTCCCCAGCACAAAATATCAGTGTGCCAGACCTTTCTCTTGCATCTCCTTCTCTAGTCTCCCTCTTATCTTGGCTAGTGCTAGCAAGTTCATTGGGTAGTGACCATTTTCCCATTATTATTTCTTATTCCCATCCATCTCCCCCCCTTTTCTCCCTCCCAACCTCTCCTCAAATACCGAGTCGCCAATGCCAATTGGCATCAATTTTCATTGCTTATGAACTCAGAAAGTGACTCTTTTACAGAGATAACAACATCTAATTGTCTCCAGATGTATGAGAAGTTCATATCGTAAATTTTACAAGCTGCTAATGCTTCAATTCCCATAAAAAATCCTGACCGAAAATGAACTTCTTCGCCTCCTTGGTGGGATGCTGAATGCTCCGCCATGGTCCGCTCGCGAAAAGAAGCTGAGAAAATATTCTCCACATCTTGTAGCATGGTAGATTTTATTTCCTTTAAACAGATTTCTGCTCGCACATCAAGAAGAAATCTTTCCAAAAAGAAATCCCTTGGATGGCGTCAATTCTGTGAATCCTTATCTCCTCGTTCCCCCTTTCCCTCGTTTGGAAAAATATAAAAACGTATCGTAGAGGTTTTGACATGCCAGACATTTCAAACAATGACCCAAACTCTTTTATTAATGACTTCTTTTGCCATCTGGCTCCTCCCTACGTCCCTGAATCTGATTGCCTTTTTACCCCCGATCCGATTTCTACCCTTTCCGACTCAGACAAAATGAACGATCCTTTTTCCTTCTCCGAACTAACATCTGTTCTTGATCACCTTCGTCATTCCTCTCCTGGTGCGGATGGTATACCTTATTCCTTCATTTGTAAATCCTCTACCACTAGCAAAAAAGTCCTTCTTAATATTCTCAATTCGTTCTGCTCCTCCTGTGTAATCCCGAATTCTTGGAGAACACAAATTATTATACCCATCCTTAAACCTGGCAAGGACCCATTGGTTGCTTCCTCCTATCGTCCCATTGCTTTGTCGTCAGTTCTGGCCAAAATTATGGAAAATTTGGTAAAAAACAGATTATATATGTACAGATGATATATTATAATGGATAATAGAAAATAAAAATCTCTTTTCTAATAGCCAATATGGCTTTAGAAAAGGTAAGGGTACGCTGGACAACCTAAGCATCCTTACTTCTGAAATTAGTTTAGCATTTAGAAGCGAGCATGTTGTTGGGGTCTTTCTAGATGTCTCAGCGGCATATGACAACGTTCACCTTCCTCTACTCAGGCAGAAAATGCACCAGCTGAGTATTCCTGTTAGGTTGATCAATATCATTTGTAATATGTTAATGGGTTGCTCTATTTCCGTCCGCCATCAAGGAACCCTCCTCCCACCTCGAACTGTCTGGAAGGGCCTCCCACAGGGTTCGTTGTTAAGTCCTATCCTATATAATATATATACTTCTGACCTAGGACTTACTGTTAGCCCATTCTGCAAAATTCTTCAATATGCTGATGATATAGCACTATACTCCATCTCATCTTTTAACTATTCATCATCTTGCTTAAATTCTGCTTTATATTATCTGAATCAATGGCTCTTAGACCACAACCTCACTCTTTCTGTTCCCAAATGTACTGCGGTTATTTTTTCCCGAAAACGCACTATACCGGTCTTAAATCTCTCAGTAGGTGATGAATCAGTCCCGTTTAAGGATAATATTAAATTCCTAGGTCTTTTTCTTGACACTAAGCTCTCCGGTATTCACCACTTGAAGTACATTGTTAAGAAATGTGAGGGGTGTAAACGTTATGAGGGCCCTTTCGGGGGTACGCTGGGGTGCCCACCCATTTTGTCAAAAACTTTTATGCAATGCTATCGTTCGTAGTCATTTTGATTACGGTAGCTTTCTACTTGGGCCGTGTAGCAAAATAGCCCTGTCCAAATTAGAGAAAATCCAGTCCAAATGCTTACGAATCATAACTATGAAATGTTCTCCCGTCAACGCTCTCCAAGTGGAGTGTGTAGACCCACCTCTTCACCTTCGTCGTCAGTACCTAGCCGATAGATTCGTAACTAACGTAATCCAATTTAGCGCACACCCCCTCTTGATATTCTGCACTCTTTGTCTCTAACTATTCAAACTTCTTTATATTGGTCTCATAAGGATCCGCCTCCGTTTATTAATTCTTATACTAAATTTAAAGCCTTTCCAGTTCCCATTTACCAATCAGTCTTATGCCCAGTCTTTGAAGTAGAATATCAGTCTCTCATTTTCAACCTAAAATTTTCTTTGACTTTGGAATTACTAAACACTGCCCTGAAGCCAATAGAAAATTTAATTCTATTCTATCTTCTGATTGAGTGACGTTGTACACGGACGCATCCAAATTATCCAACAATAGCTGGGTCGGGTCTGCAGTTTGGATCCCTAAGTTCCGTATAATTTTAAATTACAAAAGTCCCCCGCAGAATTCTATCTTTACTGGCGAATCAATTGCCCTGAGGTATAGAACGTCATTCATTGTCGCCAATAGCCACTACCGGTTAAAATATATGGCAGTCATAATTCGGATGCTGCATACATCATGGAGGCTTATGATACGAGTACCTAGATAAAGAAGTGTATGTAAATGTACATAATTATGCAACGCTCGGTGTGATGTTATGAACCACACTTTGATTAATACCCTTCATTGTGTTAGTCATATAAACTAGTATTCTATATAGGACAGATGATATGGGCAAAAGGCAGGCGTGTCTCACTTTTGGTATTGAAACCGTGAGAGCGCGCGGCGACCACGCCGGCCAGCGTGACGAAGAGCGAGATCTTTGACCGTCAGTTCTTTGTTTACAAGGCCTGTAAGGATCGTGTCGTTTGGTACAACACAACTCATGAAAGATTTGTGATCTTTTTATAAATATCGGGCTCGACAACATCCATTAGCAGTGCAAATATAGTTTCATTCGATTATGTGCTAATCACAGCACGGTGACC
Organism: Leptidea sinapis; assembly: GCF_905404315.1. Lineage (NCBI taxonomy): Eukaryota > Metazoa > Arthropoda > Insecta > Lepidoptera > Pieridae > Leptidea > Leptidea sinapis. The sequence continues at coordinate 2,161,993 of NC_066285.1, read as the reverse complement.
AGGAATTTGAAATAAAATAACAAGAAGCAAATTAAATTCATAATTTTATTTTATAATAAATAAAAATAAGACAACGCTTTTTGAGAATTGCCTTTATATTAAATACATCATACAAAAGATGCCGATACAAACTAAATCACTTGGTGCAAAGGCAAGCCTTACGGTCCGGGGTTCACTTTGAGCTGTCTGCGTGAAGGCGACAGGGAACCGAGTGGCCTCTTATCTACCATAAAGTTATACCAAACACACAAATTGCCTTCCGCGGGGAATGCACTTTGTAATTGTAATGTTTGATCGTGATTATAAAACATTGTAAATAGGTATTGTAAAGCGCACTACACTTTAAAAGATAAAAAAAACGAGTTAATTTAGATATAATATGTAATACAATAAATAAAAGTATCATTTAACTAAGAATGAAATAATTTACTAATCGTTACACTTAAATAAAAGTATTGCAACACATTCAAGAGCTGTGGAGCCAATGTGGAATCAGTTGGATAGTAATTCAGACAAAAGATCTAGTGCTTGTGATTCGTCTTTGGTTTTCTGAGTCGACAGTTCCACAGCTCCTCACACACAGCTCCCGGTCTGCGCAACGTGACAACTTCATAAGTACTTACATAAGATACAGATCTACTAATAAGCTAATGAAACTTAAAAGCAAATAGAGAACTTTGACCAAATCGCGGGCGTATCGTTTGAAAATATCAATCTAAGAGACCGTCAAGAGTACAGAGCATTTAATTACTATTGGCAATACTTTGAAAGAGCTTGTTAGAGTAAATTAAGTAGGCAATCGAATATTAGCTTTCTATTAAGATTTCAAAACGACTACAGCAATTTGTGAGACACGAAAATACATTGTTCACTACATCACAGCTCACAAGCGTGGCGCGGCGACCGCTAGGCGTGTGTGTGACGTCACTCCTGTGTATGCTGTACAGACAGCCGTCACACCTAGGCATCGTTCGTACTGCTCCGTCCCGTTTTAAATGGTATAAATGCCGGAGAAATTATTGCTGGCATATGAGACAATCCATCTAAGTACTGATACTTACCTGACCCTGAGGTCAGGAGCTGTCCTCCTGACCTCAGGGTCACACGGCTATGTAATTGAGATGTGTCAGACAAAACAGAAGATAGACAGATAATAAAAAAAACTATGGGTTTATATATTACAATAATACATAGATTAAAAATGTAGTATATATTAAGGCTTTGTGTTAGAAGCACACGTTAATCCAGAAGTTGGTGCACAGAAAACTGTTATGAATACGTATTCAAACTGCGGTCATTTATTTGATCATTCTGTAATGTGTATAGGCTCGATTACAAGAAGAGACCAGTTACCTATTATCATTGGGTGCAACATTTTCTCGTTCCGTCACTCTCATAAACAGGACATCAGTCCTTAACCTATCAAAGTTCGATTAGTTGAAAGAGATTTTCATATTCTCCGCGAATATAAAAATCGCCCACCTATCTGTCAGGTATTTACGGCGCAAACTGTACCTACAAGCTGAGAACTTGCTAGCGGCAGCAAGTCGCCTAGGTGCATACGCCCTCCACTAATATTACACAGTTGATGAATTGTAAAATACAGCAAACCATACCCCCCCCACCAGTTTATACACATATTCACTCGGCTTATTTGCTGAATCCAGCTGAAAAAACGACTGTTATATTTAGAGATCATGGCCTTAATAAAGTAAGTGTCTGCCTGTGTCAAGAAATAATATAAAAGGAAAAAGTAGCTGGATCCTATTATTTTGTGGTGGAAGGTGGATGGAAATGATGTCCACACAACTTGTCACAGTATAATGTCATTTGGTTTAAGCTGGATGAGTATGCCTGGTACCACCGCAGCACATTATGTCTCTCGTGTTACAAGTGACATGTGGCTGGGAGAGAGAAATTGTATCCGACATGCAAATGGAAACAACTTTTAACAGCATGAGTAGTGCGCTGTCGGATCGAACGTGTGCTGGAAGAAATACTTATGCGATATAAACTCAAACCGTCTTATTAATTAACGCGGTGTAAAGTTACTCCAAATTTAAAATTGTTGTCCCTGTCATGTAAGTCTGTAGTGACAAAGGTATGATAGAGACAAAAAGTTTTAAACGTGGAATTACTTCGCGTTTATTAATAACACAGACAAAGACTAAAGACTACTGGGTGGATGAAGTGCAGTTATTGTGTTTAAACACGGCCGTGACGTCACTGGAGCGGTCGCCGACTATATATGCACGGTGGCACAACAGCGCTTATCACAACATATAAAAATATATATTAAAGAAGCTTACACTAGTTCTACACATTGAAGATACACTCCGGGTACATTTGCCACCACAAACATCGACGATAACCAAAATATTTTTTTTATATATTTTTTATAATTTTCTATTTTCTTTGTGCGGCAGCACACGAGCTCACGGACTCCAGCAGTCCGTGCAGTGATGTATAAATATATAGGTATCTTGTATGAAGATATGTAAATTGATCATCGTCGTCTCCGTTCGGTAACTGTCTCCATGTCACATCCACTACATATCTTCGTAGAAGACACTGCTAACAGTTCATTTAGCACAGAGGCGATTCAATCTAATAATAATACTAGTCATTTCATAAAACAAACGTTGTTTAAACATAAAAACTTGTTTTAAAGACAACAAACATTTTCTTTGGCAACTTGCCTGTGGAATTATTGATTTGTCATTGAATGATCGGTCGGCAGCGTGTTTGAACACCTAGTTCTAGTATGAACTCGCAACAAGCAATAATTTGTAAACATGTGCACTTAGTAACGTTAACATTATACAAATCGAAGAAGCATTACGAGAACTACATTATTTTTTTTTTGTTATTTCAAGCCAATCTCACTTAATAATTAGGCTCTCGATAAATACGTAAGTAGAATATTATATTTTTGCAAGAACTATTTTTGCCACCTTATTTCAAAATACATCTATGAAATTTCTCTTAGAATCTCTATGACCACAGCTGTTTCTTCAACTCTCATCTGAAAAGAAAATTAAAAAATCAGTAAAAACACTACTACAATATTTAGGGTACTTCCCCTATCTCATGTGGCTTTGCTTAGTTTGTAATACATAATGGTTAGGTTAAATTTTATATAAAATAAAAGTTTATACTACATATATTTGCATGCCTTGTAGGTAGAATAAGAGAAACGTAATCTAAATAAAATAAGACCGATTGTAAAACTGACCTTATTCAAATACAAATAAAGATTATTATTATTATAGCCGTGGGACACCTGAATTACTATCCTGGAATAATAGCATTATTCGTATTTTATAAATAGCACTTGCATCAGAGCTGAGAGAGATATCAGGAGCTCATAGAGAGTCACACATCCCATATTTAAGTGAGATTCGCATTATAAATTGGATAAGCCGTGTTACACGTGTGTTCACTCACCACGCGCTCCCACGATGATGGATTTTCGCTTGATGTCCTGCGCAGGCGCCGGTCGCACCACGCCGCCGCTGCCCACAATATGGCCGCCTCCCGCGCGGATCGGTTTCGCTGTAACATTATTATATTATTTTTACAGCAAAATATTGTAGTATGGTATTATTTGTTTAGTAAGCAGTATCCTGCTACCGGAAGACGCAGTGTTGTTCAGCCCCCCACAAGATGGACCGACGATCTGGTCTAGATCTCCGGAATGCGTTGGATAAGTGCAGCGCAGGATCGTCATGGAAATCTTTGGGAGGAGGTCTTGGTCCAGCAGTGGACGTCTTTCGGCTGATGATGAATGAACGAGTGAAATCCTGCTAAATTGCTAAATGTTCATTGGGGTGGTTTTTGTCTAAAATTCCAGCTGTGGATTTTTATAATCTTCCTAATAAATACTCTTCTGCATAAAATTGTAGTTTTCTTTTGCCATTCTTGAAAAATAAGTATGATGTAATATTTATTTTATTTATTTATTGCTCCAACAGGGTGAACACCAATACGATGCCTTAATAACTAATACAGATATAACTATTTAAGTGACACCCCAAATATAGGTGCAAATAGAGAACAATTAACAAACTAACACAAACAGAGCAAAATTAAAAAGTAATATGAAAAAAAAAATAGTATTTCAAAATTTTAAATTAATTAAAACTGTTAAAAAGGCTTAAGCGCCGTGTATATCGTGTCGCTTACGCATTTTATGCAATGACTCAGCACAGTAATGTATTATTATGGTTATTATTAGGGACAACTTACAGTTTTTAAGTTTAATCACAATATGTGTACACTATTATTTTACCTTTAAAGATTTTAATACACACACTTTAAACCGGATTCAACTTCGAAATATAACTTATATCGTGGTATTTAGAATAAAATGGCGGAGCAAAACGAGTAAGCAGCTGTCCGTTCGAGCGCGCGCGAATTGTATCCTAATATGAGTAATACTAATATGACATTAAAAAACAATTGTTTCTAGTAAGCATTGGTTATTAGGTTTTTATGTGATAAAGGATGACAGCTATCATAAGTCAGGTTGCATGTAGTAATGAGCGGGTACTGACCGATCTGTGCCTGTACTCCGCGCCGGGCCAGGTTCTTAGCGCGCACTGCTTCCTTGATGCGGTCCACTTCGAACTGGTATCTCTTGCGGTCACGCATCGCGCCCTCCTTAGCCTCCTGTATCCAGAGAAAAAAAAAATATGTAATGTTATAATACGTTATAACTGTATCTTTATCGGAAGTGTTTACTGCCTTTACCATATTGAAGAGACATACAAAACCATATTGAAACAGCCACTGGTCTAAAAACCCTTTAAGTTGTAAAAGGGTCTATATTCTCTATTAATACCGTTTGAAAAAGTGTTATTCCTCAGCAACCACAATTGGTACAGACCCCCTGCATATGCTTAACCAGGCATGCATACCCGGGCAGGAGACACGCGATGATAAGCGGGATCGTGCCTAGTTTCTGCACTTATTGTTAGTTAGTTGGATGAAAGGGTTGATGTGAGTGGAACAAACTTAAGGAATAAAATATAATTGGGAGAATAGGTCATAATTATTCGTGTATATACGGCATAGCGCCGCGCTGTCGCCGCGGTGGTAGCTCATCACTCGTGTAGCATATCGCGCAGTATTTAAAGCAAGCTGTTAAAGTGTTTAGCTAGTCTTTCATCCCATATTAGACTGGGCTCTATTCAACCGATTTATATATGGCCCCCACTAATTTGAAATATTGTTTAGACTTTAGACGATTATTATTTAAACGCGAGCGGATTCGATTACTGGATGTACTGAACACAACATCGCAATATACTTGCGGTCTCGCAGCTCTCTAGCTCTTATGAGGCAGGGGTGTCTCCACTAGTGGACATCTTTAAGGTACCTTGAGCGCCATCTCCAGTGCCTTGACCCGCTCCATGGTGGCGCGCAGTCTCTTCTCCAGCTTGGGCAGCTCGCAGCGCAGGTCGGCGTTGTCCCGCACCAGCTGCTTGTGCACCTTCGTCAGCTGCTCCAGGTTGTTCTCCAGGAATGAGATCTTCTGTTTTTGCGCGAGGGAACCGCCCTCTTCCTCGGCACCCTCCTCGGAGTTGGTCGATTTCTTTATCCTTGCCTTTAAATTGCATAAAACGATATCGTATCAACATTTTTAAACTCCGGAATAATGGATAATATTAGGAGTCATTTGAAAACACAGGATTTAAAATATTTATACACCAATATATTAATAGATTGCTAGTTGAACATTTTTATTCTGTTATGCTATGATAGTCGTCATGACTCTTACCTAAGGTGATGTCAATCACATGAAATTTCATGACTGATCAGTGAAAAGAACAAATTTAACAAACGATTTTTTTTAATGATTATATTGAAAATCACTTTTTATGTTTCGATAGTTAAGTTAAGTTAAATGTTACCTGCAAGTCCTGGACGAACAACTTCCGCAGGTTGTGCAATGTCTGCAGCTCCTTAGCCACAGTGTCTTCCAGTCCCTTGAGGTCTGCGCGGGCCTGCTCGCGACGCTCCACACTTTGTCTGATAACATCATAATCATAGTCAAGCACCTCAATTACACATACCTTACTTGCTGTTCTAAACGGGATAGCCACTACGTTCCTTTCTACCTGCCCGGACATCTACGCTATAAACAGCAGCTCTCTCATTGGTCACCACTACAGTTTTGTTGTCATTACAAGATTAATGGCCAAACCAGCTATGGCAATCCTGAACCAACAGCTAGTAATAGGTAAAATTAAATAGAAATTGATAAATAGTCAAACATTTATATAATAATTATTAATTCAGTGTATCTAAGTTAAGCTAATTAATTAGTATGTAAACTGTGCCTATGGAGTCATTATGTAATGGTCGCCGATGTCTATCTCGAAAAGAATAGCTGATTATTATGTAGACATTGTCCAAAAGTTGTTAATGATAAATTCTGTGATGCAAGAATATGGTCACAGTACACTCCAAGAGTCTGTGAGAACCCGAGGTTTGTGGTCTGTTGTGATCCTCATACAGTAGTTTAGTACAGACAAAATATGCCTAAGTTATCAGCATATTCAATTTTAAATAAATCTGCAATTGATCATGTATTTGAATTTAGATCCAATAAACAATTTCAATATGCGTGTACAATGTTAACTGTTCGTAATGGAATTACCTGCGCTGCGAAATGTCTTCCGGCACGCACCCATCCATATTACGTCACGTATTGATCGATCTGAGGCCGATTGTGCGAGTTGCGACACTTGCCAACCCCCGGCAGAATGAATATGAATGGGATACGTGCGGAATTAAATGATAACAAAAATATAAAAAGCGACGCAATACAGAACCTTGCACTAGACTTACATACACTATATATGTATACACTGAACCACAGAATAGTTTAGTTCTATTGCATACCAGCGACAGTATCTAAGATTCGAGAGTTTTATGTGTAGAATCTTCGTCATATACTTAAAAAACAACCGAGTCACAGATTTGTACAAGTTGACAAGGTATTGGAGACAACAATCACTCTTCGGCATCGAGTGCAAATACTAAGGAAGTGAAGTGGACACAAGGAACAAATAAATGCAATGGATATGGAATGATAGAACCGTGTCGCTTCAAGCACAAACAAGATAAATGCAAGAGGAATGATTCAAGAGGAACTACAGTGCATTACTAATAGATAATTAATATATATTTATGTGATTATATTATTTAAATAAATAATTTTATCATCTGCCCGAAAGGGATCAAATATTCGAGCAAGAAATGAAGACAGTAAAGTCACAAACTCATTTAGAGTTGAAACTCTGAGGTGATACAAAAATATCATATGAAAAATATTTTACTCGAGCTCTCTATACACACCTACATCAAAAATATTAAATATAATCTATGTGAGTATTTGATACTAAAATAAATGTTTCTTTTTTTTACAGCATTGCCCATATATAACAGAAACCTTGACAAGGCAGGCATATTACTGAAAAGTTTATTAAGTAAGGCAACAACATTAAAAAAAACTAATACTCATTTGAATATGTAATTTCCTAAATAGTTCATTCAGCTGTTCCCAATATACTATGTACAGATAGAGATAAATTACTACCTTCTACAGTAATTAGCTGTCAATAATCTGAAGCTGTCCCAATATACTCGATAAGTCATTCTTATCGCCTTATATTGGGACACGTAAATTGCAATTTCTATACAAACTTTATATAGCTGGTAAGCTCATGCCATTGATAGACAGTGTGCACGGGTAAGGTGAGTTACAGTCGAAAGTTGATTGGGACAGAAAAGTCAAAGACTGAATATTGGGAACGGCCGTTAGTCTTACCCTAAACATTAACATGCTCTTATATAACACACACAACTATTAACATGCTACAAACAACCTACTTAATAAGCATTTCTTAATCGAACTTCATCACGTATCAATATTGACTAGATTCAAGACTGGAACTTCAAAATCGAAGCTAGTTAAATGCATAAAAAAAAGGAATTATTTTAATTATTTGGAATAATACTTGTATGTAATCTCACTCTACTATCTCGGAACCAATTGTCCAATAATTAAATACTATTAAACTAATTTGTGTTATTGCCCTAAGTTTAGAGAACAATTGGGTTGAGATACATTATAAGACATGGATATATTATGCACTGCAATATATATAGAGATGCAAAAACAACATGTAGATATTTACTCTGATAATATACCACTCTGTAAAACACTCACTAACCTTGATTGTTTGAATTAAAAGTAATGACATTCTATATAAATTACGTCATATTTATATTCTATAGAAACAAGAGCCAAAATATGTAACACGCCACAAATGACACCATAATAAGCTTCGACTGCTATATCTATACATTGCTGCATTTGCTCCAGTTGTTTAAAATATTCTTGGTCAATAAGCAACAATGTGCGCCATTTATTAATTTAAGGTTCGATTCGGCAGTTAACACATGACTAAAGAGAAAAGTGTGCTTACATTGACTTTAAGCACACTTTTGCCGTTACGCTTTCAGTCTGATATGTCCTTATATATATATAGAACGTCATTGATTAAAAGGAATAGTTTGGCAAAAGTTTAGCAATGACAGTATTGATATTTACAGTATCTTTACAGTATGCGTCATAAGTTTAAAAATATTAAATTGAACCATACATTTTGAGCAATCAATTGCGGTGCCTTAAGATATCCATGTCTTATATTTTAAGCAGAATAAAGCTTAAACCAAAACAACAATCTGGGGGTATCGGTGTGTGAGTAGGATCATGGTAACGGAAATTAGAAGATGCAGCTGGAGAGGGTGGATGTTGCAGGAGTGGCGAGGTTTGGGGATTGCCGAGAGCGACTTCTCCTCTCTCACAGCCTTTTCGATATCAAGATCCATGTTGTAACCGAATACCCTGTCTCTCTTGGGTTCGATAATGTGACGCAGTTCCTCTTTGAATAACATTTGGTTGGCGGCCTCCTTCTCGGCCTTGTCTAGGTGACGCCGTGGAGATCGTGACACTAACATGAGTTCCTTCAGCTTTGCCGACTTGTCCGCTTCTTCGCGCTTCAACTTCTCGTAGTCATCCTGCAACTGCTGCCGGGCCAGAGTCAACTCTTGGTATGAACTGTTGAGAAAGGAGACACATTAGGATAATTGGAAAAAATATGTTTCATAACTTTTCAAATCTTATAACGTGACAGAAATTTTGCGTTCACCCTTCTTCTTTATTGAAAAATCTATTAAAATGTATTAAATATTGACGATTGTTTTTAAAATTATGAATTTTTTCTTTTAATTCATAAACAAAACTTGATGTGCAGTCCACTGGCCAGGCTAATAAAATCATCTGGTTTACATCATTATAATATGGATTTAGACTGGCTTGTGGTAAAAAATAGGCATCAACATGGAAGATTAATCGAGTGTACTAATAAATCTAGCCTTGTATTCATTTTCACAGTAAAGTCTCGAGGATAATTTAACATTTACATACTGACATACATTATTTCTCAAAAATCATACATCCATGAACTCAATGAGAATCCCCTATGTAGATTTAATCGCGATATGGTTAGAACCCTATATACTACATCTCGAGTCCAGTGTAGAGCCATCCATTCAAAAAGGAGAAGCTGCCAAAGTTAGTTTATAACAGCCTCCAATCCAAGAATATTATCAGCGTCATATATTGCCTGAGAGACATGCTGGTGGACTGTAGAAAAAGGCAAACAATTAGGAAAACATAATATATTCCGTGGTGTAGTAATGCCTGAGCGGACTATGTTTGATAATCTTTATTATTATAAATCCATCTGGCTTCCTTGTGCGTTGTTTCCGGGAAGATACGACATGGGTTCTGTAGCGCGTGTATCCTCTCTCACACGCGGGATCGTTTTTTTTTTTATGGAATAGGAGGACAAACGAGCGGACGGGTCACCTGTTGTTAAGTGATCACCGCCGCCCACAATCTTTTGCAACACCAGAGGAATCACAGGAGCGTTGCCGGCATTTTCGTCGTTATACCAGAATCAAACAATGTTATATCTCTGGTACTTCTACATTCACTTTCTATCAAATAAATTAATTATGAATATTAAATATTAGACTAAAGGTTGACCATTTTCATTTCTCATCATATCTATTCTGTCTTGTTCGATTGTCTTCTCATCCGCGTCAATATTTTAAATTTTTAAAATAATATTCAATATGCTTGACGGCCAACCATAGAACAATGAGTTCTTATATGCGAAGAAAGAACTCCTTGTTGCAGTACCATCAAAAAAAGCGCGTACACCTTCCTTAAACGCAGCTGTTTCCTCTGGCGTTGCAAGCATGTGTGCGGCGGTGCTACAATAACGCGGGGTGTGCTCACTCCTTGAGGTCCTGGTGCTGGCGCAGCGCGGCCGCCAGCTCGTCTCGCAGCGCCGACAGCTGCGTGGCGTGTGAGGAGCGCAGCTGCTCCAGCTGGGCCTCCAGCGCCGCGCGCACCTGCGTGTCGGCGGTGCTACAATAAAGCGGGGTGTGCTCACTCCTTGAGGTCCTGGTGCTGGCGCAGCGCGGCCGCCAGCTCGTCTCGCAGCGCCGACAGCTGCGTGGCGTGTGAGGAGCGCAGCTGCTCCAGCTGGGCCTCCAGCGCCGCGCGCACCTGCGTGTCGGCGCGCTGCTCGGCCGCGGCCAGCTGCACGCGCTCCGCCGCCTGCCGCCCGCGGACGACTAATATTAATTCACTACTGGGGGGCTCCTTTGCACAGGATGCCGGCTAGATTCCCATAATCTACCACAACACCGCCTATTTCTGCCGTGAAGCAGTACTGTGTTTCGGTCTGAAGAGCGCCGTAGCTAGTGAAACTACTGGGCAAATGAGACTTGACATCTTATGTCTCAAGGTGACAAGCGCAGTTGTAATGCCGCTCATAATTTTTGGGTCTTTCGAGAATCCCGAGCTCCACTGAATTGGAATGAGCAGAACATATCAACTACCATCAGCCGAACATCCAACTTGTTTTGATAAAAAAAATTACGATCACTGACAAACCGCATCACTCAACTTGTAATAAAAATCAGTTTTACAAGAACTATATTTCAACAGGACGCCATGGCTGCGCAACCAGTCGCGCCACCTTTGTGTCCCCAAGCTACTAAATAGAAAAGAAATTCAAGAGGAAAAATAATGTGATGGGTTCATCCTTATTTAGCCTTAGCGTTTCATTATTATATATGGTGTTATTACATGTGGTATGGTTTCATTATCATTATATCGGAATAAACTGATGAGAAATTCTCCTAAATTATTGGTGTACTTTGAATTTTAATAATAAACCTCTCTATATCGAAATTATTCAACACAACAATACACACGTGTTGCAATAAGATGGAAGCGTCACTAGCAGCCGAACTGGCAGTCGAGTGAGTAAGACACCATACACCTCTATAAAATTTAGTGTTGCCACCAAATAGATTGCACATCCAAACGGACACCAAGCGAATTAGTCTCTAGGTGTAAAAATTTGTCGTTAGCTCATAGTCAGTCGACCACCGTAGTAGTTAGGTCAAATTTACAGACAACCTTTAAACTTCTCAAGATATTTCGCCGGAAGTGAAGACATAAACGTATATATAAATCAAAAACACATTACTGGTAATAGAACCGGCGCGTCCTGTAAAGACAGTCAACGGCCCTATGCGTCTTAGTCAACTGTCAGGTGTCAACTCACTAATCTTATGTAGTTTAAATTTATGTCTAAGAAGAATTGGGTAATATTCAAAATTATTAAAATCCACAAAATGCCACACATTACTCTATAATTGGTTATTATGTGAAAAATCCCACTTAAAATTTACCAGGGCGAAGATATTTTGAACCGAAGCTAATATTGGTATTAACGACAAATAATTGAAAAAAAAAATTTTTTGCGCTCTCTTTAATGAAATTTGTTATTGTAATGTCATTGCTATTGCTTTAAAATAATCATAATCTAGTCCCAGGTCCCCCTAGTTTTTAATAAAACATTTAATTTTTTTTTAGATAATGCCTGAACAATGGCTGGGACTTTATTATAAACGTGTATACATTTACCCTTAAAGCTTTTATGTAACTTTAAAGCCTACTACAATTAATTACAAGCAATCCCTTATTTTTAGCATTATTAAGAGCAAAAAGGTGACAGATTTTTGTCAACGTATATTAAAAAATTTCATAAATTTACTAACATTGAACAGTCATAATCATTTATTTCTTTAAATTTTTCTTTGGAGTGACTGTTTATAACCAAGCTGATGTATAGCACGAACAGCTCTCTTTTGAGCAAACTATATCAATGTCAGCAGCATGACGCCACAGAAAAATACGTCATACAAATAATTCCAATGAGAAAATCATTAATGTTTTACTTTAGAACTAGGCTACCCGCGACGTCGTCCGTGGTCGCTATAATTAACAAAAATAATATGTCTGCATCTAGCGTTATAATGTATTCCTGACCACGTGTAAATAATCATTAAAAATGTGATTTAAATCTATTCGGCAGTTTTTGCATTATGCCCGCACCCTGACAGACATACCTTACAAACGCACGCCAAACAGACAAACAGCCAGAATTGCATACTTTATTGAAATTTGGTATTGTTATAAATTTTTATTTGAATAAATTGTGTATTTTATTCTAAAATGTGTTTTCATTACACCCTTTTGTTTCATTTTTTATATGAATAATTGATAAAGAGTAATTAATTTCGGTTTCGATACTTTTGTACATGACTACCGTATTTTGAGATAAATTCCAAAGTTGTAAAAATAATAACGCGTTTATCTTGAAAGTGACAATCGCAAGGGCGACGACAGTGTAGTAGGTCGCCACGTGTTAATTAATGGCAATTTGCGTTTGTCGACCTGGCAGTGGTCGAAATTGAAAACTATCTCACAATGAGTTTGGCCTTTGTCCAAAGTGCGAGTAAACATTGTCTGGAAATATGCGGTTTCATTTCCTCAAATGTTTAAATTTAGAAAACTAAATCTATATTGTATGTTTATCATATATAAGAATTATCTCTCACTCTCGCTTATTATTGTGTGGTCTTGAAGGAGCTAACGTCAAGCACGGCTGACTTTTTACGTTTTGTCAATCAAAATCGGTTACAGTAACACTACATTCGCTTACCTCCTCAGTCTTGCTTTATCTCCTTCGGACATATTCTTCTCTCTTTCATGCATTGTTTTGTTTATATGCTAGTATGTTTATTGTAAAACTATGGTAATATATGGAGATGGCGGCATTATTGCAAAATTTTATGACAGAGAGATGGGAAACGCATTAAAATACTGAGCCACATTATCTCTAGACCTTGCTGGAACGTGAAGACCCCTCTCTTTGCTTTTCCATTATCGTTACATGTCATGACATTTTCGTGTTATGACTGCTTTGTTTTTGAGGTTTTCATTGTTAAATTTTGATTTTTGTTGTAGATACTTCTGCAGTATCTATTGTTCTATGGTATTAAAAGGGTACTATTAAAACATATAATAGAGAAATAAATACTCTTTGTACTTAACCCATATTCTGTCATCGTTTCCATCATTACAATAATGATAATCAGAATAACAACACAACACCTTTATATTATCAATCTATAGTACTGAAAAAATAAATGGTTGTTTATTTATTAATAATAATAATATCCTAATGATGCTTGTTTTGCATACCGTAATAAAAACGATGCGACGTCATCGACGTCAGTTTCAGAGATGTTACCGGGTAGTAAGTCCGTATTTTTTACGCATACCCTCAAATATACAATTGAAGAGATGGTGTACCTGCAAGCGAGCACACTCCTCGCGCAGAGCGTCCGCCGCCTCCTCCAGCTGCCGCTTCTTGTTCTCCGCCTCACGCATGGACTCGGCCAGCGACGCACAGCGAGCTTCATGCTGCGAGATCAGCAGCCGGCACTCGCCCAGGGACCGCTCGTACTCCTCGATCTGACAACACGCGAGACACAATATGTTGACATATTATATCATCCAAATTCAATTTGTAACCAATGTATATGAACCCGCGACCTCTCGGATTCTGACATGAAAAGGCATTAATTTTCACAAAATTGGTTCCTTTAGAATTCTTTTTGATCTCATTTCTTAAATACGAGATACTACTACCGCTTGGGAAACAAATGGCGCTATGAGAGAGAAGAAGCGGCGTAAGGAAAAAAGGATCATAAATTTTGCCTATGTCTTCTTCAACTCTCAGTTGGTAAGAGCCCGAGAGGTAACGTGTTCGAGTCCCGCATCGTTCATAAATTTTGATTACAAATTTAAATAACACAAATTTGTATACTTAGAAGTGAGGTATATCACGTAAAAATAATAAACTGTTTATAATTCATCCATCTAAGTTAAAAGGTTGTTGGGCGCGGGCGATGATGTTCCGATATATAACTAACATAGTTATCACTTCACACCTTTAATTATTTATAAACAAGTTTACGTTTAAGTCAAAAATACATTCAAATAATACTTTAAGATATTAAAATGAATGATAATTGAGTAATTATGAAAGAGTAATACATAATTTACAGTTAGTAATAGTGCCAATTGTGCCCACTGTAGCGTTATAAATTATGAAATTTTATTGATTCATATCTTTCATTTATCTATTACTACTAAGTAATGAACAAATCCATTCCTCATCGGAATTGGCATGTTGAAAGTGTTAATAATGTATTGCATCACAAGTATCATATAAGAGGCATCGCTGCCGATATTAATACAATATTTGTGCTGCAGAAGAGGGCTATTCGCGCTATTTAGGCCACCTAGGTACTAAGGAATCATTGAGAGCAAAATTCAAAGAAAACATCTTGACTGTTGCTTCTCAATATAATCTTGATTATGTAATTAACGTATGTTCATAGGCACATAAGTGAATTTACTAGAAATTGTCATAACCATAATGTTAACACTAGGAACAGACATAAGCTTATAATGCCTACTACTCGGCTAAGTCGAGTTAGCAATTCTTTTGTGGGGCGATGTATATGCTTTTACAACAGGATCCCAGAAAATGTTCAAGTGAATTGTAAAAAAACGTTTGTGTGGTAAAGGTTACTATTACATAAATGACTTTCTTAAAGATACCACAAATTGTGTATCGAGCGACCGCCCTCACGCTATTAAATAATAAGTTTAATTGTACAATGTTTCTTTGTAAACATATTTTTTGATGAAAAAAAAAGCCCGCTGTGTTTGTTGCGCCCGTTCTTCTCAGGCGTAAGTGATGTCACATCCTATTTTAAATAAAAATATTTGAATTTATGCTGTTGCAGTAAGTACTGACCTTCTGATTTGCGTCGATATTAGCTGTCTCCAGGGAGTGGCAGCGCTGCACAATGTTCTTGACCTCGCTCTTCATCTTGCTGATGTGAAGCCTGGCCACCGTGAACTCCTCCTCCAGCTTTCCGACGGTGTCCACGTTCAGCTTGAAGTCCAGCTCGGAGCCGCCAACCGCCGCGCCGATCTCGGACAGGTCTCGCAGCAGATTGGTGAGCAGTTCCGCGATACGCTTACGTTGGTGGGCGGACAGGTCACGGAGCTGCTGCAGCTCAGCAGTGGCAGTTGTGAGGGCACTCTGTTTTATTTTATATCAAGATATAATAATGCCTTTAATTTAACTTATTCATTGCTAAGATAAGTCATACGTCTAGATAGAGTCTCTAGTAAGTAGTCAGTAGCAAGACAACCAATACAAAAAAACTAGGTTTAATACTTTAGTGTGCGTGACAAGCTACGTATGATTTTGTGTTAGTGTGCGTGTATTGCTCAAAAGAGGTTAGCCTAACCCTAAGCTATTTTTTTTCGACTTTTACAGCTGTCATAATCTATCTAGACGTCATAAATGATCTAAGATTGATTGCGTGTATTGTGTAGGTTCATCTACTGCACTCATAACTCTCAAGGTTGTTTTATGATTTACTGTACTTTATTACATAGTTTTTATTAGCTTCACCTGTGTGTATGTTTGTTTGTAACCGACTCGCGCGATTTTGACCCACTTCAAACGGCCATATTTCGTTCAAACTTCGTAGATTTATCGAGGACCGATGACAATTCATTAATTTGATAAACTTATTCCATTTTTCAATTTGTATAATGAGATTTTTGTTGATTTATATATTTTTCAATAATCATCGATAATGCAGAAATTGATGTTAATTTAAAATTTTAACCATTATCTTTTCAACCAAAGCGTGTTTTTTAGTTTTTTTTTCAACTTCTTTTATTTCTTTAACTTACACAAGTAGAAACATGGATTATTGTTTGCACCACACCTTGCAAATGTTGTATGACATATACTACATTTTTTTTAAATTGCCAAAAATAAAACTGGTTCATCAGTAACCATGATTGAACATAATTATGAGAAAAAAATAAATGTAAAAAATGATCCCACGAATATTGAAAGTTCCCCGCCCCACCACCTGTGGTATTCCAAGATTGATACATTTTTTAACACTGTAACTGTTATCCCTCAATTTATTATTATAATAATAAATCTTTATTTGTTGCAAAGAAAAAATACAATTTTGCTTAAAATTACCCTCGACCCCCAAACTAGGACAGCCCGTGACATGGGGGTCAGTCTCTTCCCAGTTGTGTATTGTAAAATGTCAAATAACAAACATCAACATATTTTAAGGTCTAACAATGGAAGTTATGCAACAAATTATGATCACAGAAACTATTTTATATATAATTTAGGGCGTGTATTGTGTGTTTGTGTGTGTATGTGTGTGTGTGTGTGTGTGTGTGTGTGTGTGTTTGTGTGTGTGAGTATGTGTTTAGCTTTTTATTTTTCAAGTGCTATACCTGGTTTAATTAGTGGTTATCGAATAAGATTTTCAGTAGCTTCGTAATTAAGGTTTCTTAACATGTTCTTAAGTTTATGTCTAAGTTCATATATATTACAATGCATAATTTTAAGTTTTGTATTAATATTTTTGAAAAGATATCGTCCCAAATAGTTATATTGGCGTTGTGCAAATGAACTTTTTGTTCGGGGAATGTGTATTACAGGTCGACGTCGGGGAGTACTGTCCAGTGGTGGGATTCGGTGCATCCGATGGTAACGTGTTACGCTTCTGTCTATATACAGCTGACGTACCGTAAGAAGTTCAGTGATTTTGTATAGTTCCTCGGTAGAGAATCTACGAGGTTTACCGAGCATCACCTTTATGATAGCTCTTTGCGCTCTTTCTACCTCAATAAGGTGTGAGGAGGCTGCTCCACCCCATGCAGATATGCAATAGATCATATTGATCATGTAATGTATATACACAGACACATTAGCGAATTTTCAAGAAACAAGTTATAGGCAGTATGATGAGGATAATAAAATATGCGTTATAGGTAGGTTGAAAATAAAATATAATATTTTATTTTCAACCTACCTTCAATTAAATATTGGGATTAATTTATTACCTGTGCCATCAGTAATAAATTAATGGTTGCTTAATACTAAGCTAACGTTTTGAATATTTTAGTAAACAAGTGTTAATATTTATTTATATATATATTTATTTTAAGTATATGTCCGATGTTAAAACATACTCATTGAGCACATCGTTTCTATAAGGCACTGTCGCCGTTGAAATGTATTAAATTTAAGATTGTTATTTCTTTGTCTGTGTCAAGTAATGTACTTTTTTATATTATTTTCACTTGAATAAAGAACTTTTAAAATGAACGAATATAGGCAGTTGCGAATGCGCAACTAAATATTATGTATGTGGGCGCGGGGTTCCCACCCCTATTACCAATAAATCAGTGTGCGACCGACTAGCGAGTTTGATTGACGTGCGTCCTTACCATAACTACTGCGGAAATACTTACCCCCTTATTCATAATGGTCCGCTAACAACTTAAAACAGCCGCTAGGAGTGTTTTTTCTCATTCTGACTTAGGTCAATAGAAGATGACAGAGTGAGAATTAGCAATACTTTAAGTTAGCAGACTATTATGAATAATGGTCCGCTAACAACTTAAAACAGCCGCAAGGAGTGTTTTTTCTCATTCTGACTTAGGTCAATAGAAGATGACAGAGTGAGAATTAGCAATACTTTAAGTTAGCAGACTATTATGAATAATGGTCCGCTAACAACTTAAAACAGCCGCTAGGAGTGTTTTTTCTCATTCTGACTTAGGTCAATAGAAGATGACAGAGTGAGAATTAGCAATGCTTTAAGTTAGCAGACTATTATGAATAATGGTCCGCTAACAACTTAAAACAGCCGCTAGGAGTGTTTTTTCTCATTCTGACTTAGGTCAATAGAAGATGACAGAGTGAGAATTAGCAATGCTTTAAGTTAGCAGACTATTATGAATAATGGTCCGCTAACAACTTAAAACAGCCGCTAGGAGTGTTTTTTCTCATTCTGACTTAGGTCAATAGAAGATGACAGAGTGAGAATTAGCAATGCTTTAAGTTAGCAGACTATTATGAATAAGGGGGTTGACAGTTACAAAATTCAAAATAATTAAAAACGTTAAATCTCTTTTATTGATCACCTCCACTCACATTATCTTGCAGCACCAGAGTCATAACATTCCTATTCACATTAAGATCTATAAATTTATATAGCCAATCCAGCCAATCAAATATTTACTTAATCAAATTCTATAATAATAATAATAAGTTTTTATTAAAGGCAAAATTACCCAGTATACATATTATGAAACAAATAAGTACTAATATTCTAATACATTATATACCTGTATAGCCGAGTGGTTAGCGATCCTACCTACTAAGCTAGAGGTCCCGGGTTCGAATCCCAGTAGGTGCAAGCATTTATATGATGAATGTGGATGTTTGTTTCCGAGTCATGGATGTTTAAATGTATTTATGTATGTTTATATGAATTTATGTATGTTAAAGTAAGTATATTGTATTAAATTTATCATTGTCTTGTAACCCATAACACAGGCTATAGATGCTTAACTTGGGGCAAGATAATTTGTGTAAAAAGTGTGTCAATATTATTATTATTATTATTATACCTAAAGATATAAAAAAAGATAAAAAGTAAAATACACACAAAACATATAATCTATCTGGAAAGGTTAATAAAGCTCTTCCCAGGCGTCTTGGTCCAGGCACCGTCATTTATTTACTATGTATTTTTGTTTTTATGCACAGATAGCCAATATGAAAAAATATTGCTAGGCATCCCATCACAAACCGTTTGGAGAATGCAGTTCTGAGATTTGCGGAGTCTATCCCAGAAGAAAGCAACTCTTTTTCTCATCACTTCTATGATATCTATATTAGTGTACCTAATTCCTACACTCACTTAATATAACTCACTTAAATGTGATATAATATGTCAAACATCAGATAAGTTATTATAAGAAAAGAAACATTTCAGTCACATTACCTGCTTGGTCTGCAACTCTTCAGAAAGTTGGTCACACTCGCGGCTCTTGCTGTCAACCTCCTGTGATTTCTGGTCGTAATTGACAGCGAGCTCCTCTAGTGCTTGTAGGACTTCCTTAACTTCCTCCTTAGCAGCCTCGTTCTCTTGTTGTATACGGTTCATGTCACCTTGCAGGGCCTCGAAATCCCGCCTCAATAAAAAAACATGGCGTTTATCAACCACATAATATTTATTTGTCTTCACATTCATAATAAGTAACAAATTTTATTAAATTATATAAGAATGTGGGGGGTCATAATGATACATACAGCTATTGTGAATTCTAAGTGGAAGTTCTTGCGAACGTGAAAATACAGTGATGATAATAATTGTGTTTCTTTAAATTACCACCTCCTCAATAAAATTGACCTATTGAAGTCAATATCTCCTCGTTAGACTCCATAATATCATACCACCTGAAAGTAATCTAGTTAGACCGTTTAAGTGTTGGCACTTACACCTACTTGTCCCACACCAGGTCATAGCCGTTCACAACTCATAGGTGAGTATCACCCACATAAGGGTGAAACAAAAAATTTTTTATAATTAATTAATAATTATTGGAACGAAGTTCCTTATCGCGCGTTGTGAAAGGGGGCTAGACGGAAAAAATTCGTACGAAAAGTTGTCACGACACTTTTTGCTATAGTAAGCTATTGTAAGCTGTGCGGCGTGCGCATGTTTCTCTGTCTGTCTGTTATAAATGGATATTAAATAATAATAATATTTTTTATTATTATATTAATAATAATATTATTAATATATTTAATATTAAATTAATAATTTAATTATGATATAATTATATATATTAATTATTATAAGAAATGTTATAAAATAATATTATGAATATTATATAATATAATATTAATAATTTTCTTATAATAATTAATATAAATAATATATATATTATATAAATAATTATAATTTAATAATTTAAAATTTCATTTAATTTATTAATTAATAATTTAAAAAATAAAATTTAAAATTAATTTATATAAAATTTTATTACAATTCCTTCACTAATTAATCTAAAGGAACTTCGTTCCATTCGGGTGTCCCTTGACACCTCTCAACTTTTTTTTTTGTTTTAGATTTATTGTTTTATGATTATGGTTAAGTAGTTCTACCCATGTATTTAATCTTGCCATTTTAGGTGCATGCTGTATATAAAATTGTATGAAAATACCAATTACCACATCAACAAGTCCACTAGATGAATATATTTTCTAATTTAGTAAATAATACAGTTTGTTTTATAAAACTTTGTAGTTTTGCTAGAAAAAAGTTTTCAACAATATATTTAGATATAAGTACCTTGTACAAGCGATGAGTTCCTCCTGTTCCATCATCTGCTCCTTGAGTTTCTCAACAAGCTGTGAATGCTGGTTGATCTCCTCATCCTTGTCATCCAGCTGCTGATACAAGGCTTCCAATTTCACTTGCAAAGCAGCATCTTCCACTGCACTTGACACCGCCACAGGTACAGGCTGTACGGTACAAAAAATTGCAACAAACAAAATTTCACAACACTGGACTGAACTGACATCCTGCCCAAAATGTTGTTAAAAATAAAATTGATATTGTCTCTTAAAAATCATAAATTATATCTGGCAATTAATAATATAAAGTGTATATAGTTTGACAATCAGTATGTATACACTGCAACTAAAAGTTGTGCTTTTATAAAACCAAATATGTAATACAGCTTACAGCAACTGGTGGTTTCTCTTCAATGAAAGAGGTGACTGGTGTGGCCGCATCAATTTCCACCAGGTTAACCTGTTCCTCAGGACGCACAGTCTCCCCAGACCTCCATCGGTTAACTTCTGCCTCCAATTTTTCAACCTAGGAATAAATACTTCATTTAAAAATGATGAACTGAGTGAATAAAAAACTATTGAATGTAAGTTTTAATTTCATAATAATTACGTTCAATAATTCTAAGTTTAGTATCTCTTCAAATTCTTTACGAGCATAATATTTTCTCTTGTAGGGGAAAACATGGCCGTATTTTGTTGGCGGCGACGTAATGTTCATCGGCGGAATTCGGATGCTGGTATCGACCTGAACAACCCCTATGAGCACTCCCCGTGATATATGCGGCAAAGATGTAAAGCAAACCCACATCTACACGGAACACCAAAGAATCAAATCGTTGATACGAGGCGCACTTTATTGAATGCGGTCAAATGGAAGATGCTGGTAGAGGGGAGCGCCTGTCCAGAGGTGAAAGCAGCACTCGATATCTGGTCGACTAAAATAGTTGCAGGTGACTAAGTAGACCAAGGTTTTTAGAGGCCAATTTGGCCTTCTCTTCCAAGCGAACACGGAACACCAAAGAATCAAGTCGTTTGGAGGTTGACTTGGTCGTTGATACGAGGCGCACTTTATTGAATGCGGTCAAATGGAAGACGCTGGTAGAGGGGAGCGCCTGCCCAGAGGTGAAAGCAGCACTCGATATTTGGTCGACTAAAATAGTTGCAGGTGACTAAGTAGAGGCCAATTTGGCCTTCTCTTCCAAGTGAACACGGAACACCAAAGAATCAAGTCGTTTGGAGGTTGACTTGGTCGTTGATACGAGGCTCACTTTATTGAATGCGGTCAAATGGAAGACGCTGGTAGAGGGGAGCGCCTGTCCAGAGGTGAAAGCAGCACTCGATATTTGGTCGACTAAAATAGTTGCAGGTGACTAAGTAGACCAAGGTTTTTAGAGGCCAATTTGGCCTTCTCTTCCAAGTGAACACGGAACACCAAAGAATCAAGTCGTTTGGAGGTTGACTTGGTCGTTGATACGAGGCGCACTTTATTGAATGCGGTCAAATGGAAGACGCTGGTAGAGGGGAGCGCCTGCCCAGAGGTGAAAGCAGTACTCGATATTTGGTCGACTAAAATAGTTGCAGGTGAACTAAGTAGACCAAGGTTTTTAGAGGCCAATTTGGCCTTCTCTTCTAAGTGAACACGGAACTTAACGTCACTCTTCATATTGACGCCCAGTATGCCAATATAAGTTGTGGCAGTTAGAGGAGTGATCCCCAATCGAGGGGAAATGAGAAAGGTAGACTTTTCGCGAGTGAAAGCACAAACTTGTGTCTCTTCCGAAGCTTTGCAAGGCATAGTTTCAAATTCAGTCACAAGTTTGTGCCAGTGTAAGAAGCATACCCTGTGATATTCTTCGCAAGAACCGGAGGTTCGCATATTGATAAGGAATAAATAGTGTAGAGGTTAACACGCAATTTTAAAATTTCAATAAATTCAAATATAAATTAAAATATTGAACGTCAAAAACTACCACCCATTCAAAAGACTGCCTCAAACCTGAGAAGAATGGGCGCAATAAACTCACCAGGCTTTTTTTTTATATAAAAATATGGATTACAATAAACATGATATCGTACAATAAACATTTATAATTAAAGAGCCTAAGGGTATTCGCTTTATTCCCAGTCCGTGGTGCCATTAAGAAAATCGTTTGTGCTATAGTAACCTTTCCCATACAAACGTTTCTTAACAATTCTTTTAAATTTCGTAACACATTTATTTTGTACATTTTCTGGTATCATATTGTAGAAGCATATACATCGCCCAATAAAAGACTTACTAACTCGACCCAACCGAGTAATAGGCATAACAAGTTTATGTTTGTTCCTCGTGTTAACATTATGAATGTCACAGTTTCGCACAGTTTAGAAAATTCCTCAATGTGCTTATGTACATACAGAACAATATCAAAAATGTGTTGAAAGGCAACAGTCAAAATGTTTATTTCTTTAAATTTTTCTCTTAATGATTATTTAGGACCTAGGTTATAACTCGCGCGAATAGCCCTGTTCTGCGGCACAAAGATGGTATTAATATCGGCCGCACTGCCCCATAACAATATACCATAGGACATAATACTATGAAAATAACTAAAGTATACTAGTCGCACCGTATCTATGTCAGTTAACCGTCTAATTTTCTTAACTGCATATGCTGCAGAACTAAGCCTATTCGCCAATCCTTCAATATGGGGCCCCACTGCAATTTGGAATCAAGAGTAATGCCAAGAAATACAGCAGATTCCACTGGTTTTACCACCTCTCCATTTAATAAATTATTCGCATCTACATTTTTGACATTTGGCGCAGTAAATTTAATATATTTGGTTTTATGACTATTTAACAATAAGTTATTGGCGCTAACACTACACGATGTCAGATAGAGCATTATTTACATCGTCATATAAAACTTGGCTTTGTTTCACTTTGAATATAAGTGAAGTGTCATCCGCAAACAATACCACCAAGTGTTTTTTTTAATAATCTCTAAAACTTTAGTGATCCTGCTCCAAACAAAAGAAGGTAAGAAAATGATGACTACTATTGTATTTTTTATTAAGATATTATATTTTCCTAGGGGGTATGTGTTAAACCAGGCCGAAGTCACTCGCCGAAACCTACAGAGGTCTATCTATGTACCTAAGCTAAGGAGCAGGCGGCAGGAGCCTCGGTCGTACACGTAATAAGATTTCGTATTTACTAATTTAATATTTTTAACTTTAATTAACTTTTTATATTAAAAAAAAATTGTTTGTAAAATTTGTTGAACCGAAGCATGTAGTCGATTTTATTCAAGACCAACTTACCTACTCGAAAAATAAACTGCTGCTCCATTAATTTTGATGTAGTAGGTATTGATTTTTTTTCTTTCATTTGTAGTAAAAAAAGTTATTTTTATCAATGAGTTAAGTAAATTAGGTGATAAATCACCCTTATAAACTACAAGCCGTATAGGGCGAGCGATGCTAAGCCAAGTTCCTTAGATATATGTTAAATTAGAGTCTGAAGGAAGAGTTATTTATAAGTGTAGGTATTTGCTTTTTCAATGGAGTGATTCGTAAAAATTAAGAATATTCAGAGCAATAATATTGTTATTTTTTAAAGGTATGCAGATTTGTAATTGATAAAATGAATGAAAAGAATGTAATTGAAAAAACACTACACTACCTTTCCTTTAAGTCTAGCCACTTTTTCCTTCTCTCTCTCATAACGACGTTTCCATTCTTCAGCTGTAAGCTCCTCATTAACACACACAACATTCTTAACGGTTTTGGCTCTAAAAAGAACGAATAAAATGTTACTAAAAATCATAAATACCTATTAAAACACATGAAAGTAAAAAAAAAAATATATACCTTTTACCAAAGTCCAGTGTACTCTTTGTCTCACTTTCATTGAATGATGCTGGAGAGCAACAAATTACAATTGTTGTCCGTGCATTACCACCAAGTGACTCTTGTAGGATACGAGTCAGCTTTGAATCTCTGTAGGGAATGTGTGATTTGTTTCCGTCAGCTAATGCAGATATTACATTACCTAGTGCTGATAATGACTTATTTATGTTTTTTGCTTCATCGAGGACTGTTCCTTCTGCACCAGTTTTAGACACCTAAATTAGTATGAGGATTAATTTAAAATAGTGTAGTCAGTAATTTTTTTGTATGACATATTTTTCAATAATAAATTAATATATGGAAACAGGTAAATCATTTAATGTGTACAAACTAAAATAATTTTAAAGTCACAGTATTAAACAGTAACATTTAAATACTATAGTATGAAAGCAAATACTTGGAATAAAATAATATTTTTCAAAACCAATATTATTTTAACCTTACCTTTTCAGATCCAGCTAAATCCACAAGATACAACTTTCCAGAGAGTTTCTTTTGATTTTCTAAATTTTCCTGTTTCACATTTATCAGGAACACTGAGTGAGATCTTGAAGAGTGTTCATTCATGTCTATTTTAAAAAAAAATTATAAATTAATTATGTTGATGCAAAATAAACAAATAAAACAAATATAAACAAGATAAATACTTGTAACAGCTATGTGCCTATTTGATTTTCCTTCTTCAATTACTTCAAATACTTCTTCTGGGCTTGACACAAACCTTTCTGTAGCACCTTTAACAAATGGGACCCTATTTTTGTCCTCATGTACACTGAGATTTACTTTTGAAACTGTAAAAAACCAAAATTTTGTAAATAAAGTATATAAACTCAGGTTTATTAAATATACCCAGTTACTTACCGTCTAATAAGTCTCTAATTTTATCCATATAAATTTCAAAGTATGAAACTTTAATGTGGAATTCTAGATTTTCTTCCATTGCATAGATATGATTGAATATATCATTAACAATCCGAGGTATGATTCCCTGTTTCCCTGGATCACCTACAAATACACAAATTATTACACAATAAAAAATACATACAAAAACTAATATTATAAATGAGTATAAAAATGATATTTCATAATTATATCATTATTACTTTGGAGTAACAGACAAAGATTTATAAAAATTTAATCTTAAGCCTTTCAAAAGTCAAATATTAAAATTATGGTAGGAGCAAATAAGAAACTGATTTAACCAAATATAAGTGTTAAAATATGTAATATTTTATTACTAATAAAAAGAATTCATACCTATGACACCCTCCATGGTATGTGTTTTTCCTGAACTAGTTTGCCCATAGGCAAATATTGTCCCATTGTAACCAGCAAGAACATCTGACACAATACTTTTAGCAGCCTCATTGTATACTTTCTCTTGAGTTGCATTAGGTTTAAACACTTTGTCAAACAGATAAACTTTACCCTATCAAAAATTGAAGCATTATAGTTGAGAGTAAAAATTAAAGCCATAGAAATTTGTGTAATAATATTATCATGGTAAAAACAAAAATTAATATCTTATTATACATTGAAGTAATGTCAACAATTGATTTATTTTATTAATATTATTCTATTTGTTTACTAGTTAATGTAAACAATGATTATAATATCATAATGGTAAAAATCTCAATAATTCTCAGGTCAAGGTCGAAACAGTATTTTTATTGATTTTTGACACAAAAGGATCTGCACGATAATATTGCGTAAAATCTGTCGAGATTCGTTAAATTTTTCACTGTTGCGATCATAAGCAACCAAGCGGAATGAAAAAGAAAGGCAGTTTCGCAGCAGGTGAACACCAGCCGTAATATTGTATTAGTCATCAAGATCTAATTTAGGGCGATGATTTAGATGCCAATTTATGTATGAAAAACTTACCCCTATAGAAATACAGTTATCATCAGGTCCCGAAGGAAATTTCACAATAAATTTAGACCCAGCCTTTTCTTCAGAATCATTGAGGGGCCGAAATCGGCATACGACTCTAATGCTGTCTTCGGCAGCTATTTCACGATCAGCTGCCATTTTATAAATAAAATTTAAACTTACACTAACACCGTCTATCAAACTATAAAAACTTAAACGTTATTGAAACATAAAATCGAGCATGTAAAACTATAAAGTTAAAATTTGTCACTAGAAAATCTTCATGACAGCAGTATCAATATGTCGGCCATATTCTCCCAAGAAGAAATGCCTGAGTGTTTCCTATTGGCTTCTAGTTTTTATTTCTGAATATTTTTCTTTTTTACGCCAACGGCCGAACGTCATGCGAATGTCATCTACTATAACTAAACTAACTGGTAACTATTTGGAAATTCGATATAATTTAGCATAATCTTTATCTATGGAAAAAGAGGTGTGCAGTATAACTTCGATCATAATATGAGATTATATTAACTGAAATATAAAAAGATGTAGTCTCGTGGGACACCAGATAAGAACGAAGTTCCTTCGGCTAATGTAGAATCGACACAATTTGTAAAAAACAATCGTGTTCAATTTTATGTAGGTTTTCTTGATTTTTCTCTTAAATTTTGCAGATTAGTTTTTATTTAAGTACAGGAAAGTATTTAGGAAATTCAGTATTTTAGGGAATAATAAATTACGTAAAATAAAAAAAAAATCGTAATCCAAATTATCAATTAAAATAACAAATAATGTCTCTTTATTTTTGTTTGACAACATAAAATTGCATAGAAATAGAAATAATTACAAAAGTCTGCGCACGTCTCATTTAACGGTTTTATTCCACGGACTTTTTCTTGTGGTTTTACTATCACATTTTTTTCAGTTCGATCCCGCAGCAAAACCCCTATCTCCTCCAAGCCTGCCGTAGAAATAATTACAAAAGTCGCGCCTGTGCACGTCTCATTTAACGGTTTTATTCCACGGACTTTTTCTTACGGTTTTACTATCACATTAACTCTCGAGTTATGGTATCATCTACAGGATCTACATTAAGGTTGATAACTTGCTTAACTATGATAATTGCATATTAAGTTTTGAACAAAGTTATAACTTTTATATCGATATTTGTTCCACTGTGGGCGTTTTTGTTAATATGTCCCTGATACAAATTGGAGTAAAAAAATAAAAATCTTTTGAACAAATACCTTAAGGATACAGATTGAATCATTATTCCATAAAATATATTTATTATAAGCAAAAATCCAAAGTATTAATTTTTAACGGAGAAATTATTATTTTTTGGTACAAGAGAGAGGCTTACAGTCTCTTAAAGTAACTTTTTAAAACGAAATTTAATAATAACACGGTGATTCTTATTAAACTTTAAAAATTTATTTGTAACGAATGTCACAACATAAAATTTATCATTAAACTTATTTTTATGAGTATACTATTTAACTAATGAAACTTTTAGGCATAAAATATTGCCACTTTGTTACTTTTAGGTAAATCTGCCTTATTATTTTTTACTATAATATTAATAACTACAAAACAAAAAACCTGAGACGCTTACAAATTAGAATGGTGCAGTAACGCCTCGGAAATTATAAAGTCTTCTTAACAAAGCAGTAGAATATAAAATAATTGAATTAAAACAAATCTCTGCAACATTTTTTAAGTTGGTAAGCTACCTATCATAATGTTTTATTCTATTTTTTTTCTCTTTTTGTTTTTGTATTCACTGCTGCTTTTTTTATCCATTATTCTTCTGTCAATTATTGAATCTATCTTGTCTTTTCTTTAATTATTACCAGATTCTTATTTCGTATGTCTTTTTTTTTTCCACTTTAGTATTTAATTTTTCCCTATAGCGTTTTTGCTTTTCAGCTTTAGTAAGAGACATAATGACGTTATCTGTTATTCCAGTAACGTAATGCTTGCCATTATAATATCGAAAAAAAAAAAGTATGAATATAAGAAATAAAGAAACATGCTGTTTTGTTAAATTAATGTAGCTTTTGATCCAGGAGACCTCTGACTGACTTCATCCAAAATTCATATAAACCTGCTGATACATTTTAACGTTAAAAGACAAACAAGCATACTATCATACATTTTGTAATATTAAGATTGAATGAATTATGGATTATAAGGAAAAAGTCTTTATTTGCTTGTGTAACTGGAAATAATGCAATAAACACATTTTAATACGAAATTTTATTTATACGAACTTATTGTAACACTTCTTTACATGCTGTAGTATTGGGTATATTTAATTATTATTTATATTACACATTTTAAATTTAAACAGTATTCAACAATCACATCAGCCTAGCGAAACTCTCTAAGAAAAAAAGCGATTTACTCGATTGGATGAAACGTGCAGTTTTGATTGCAGCATTGATAGATGGACAGATGACAGTGATAATCTTGTAAAAGAGTTGAAGTTGTCTATACTATGATTTTCAGAATATCGTTTACAACACTGTGACTATGAAACTAATATTTAGCATATTTTTTGTTGGCTATAATATCAGTTCATTAATATAAAATGCATAAAAGGCATTTATTCTCTCAAAATTGATTCCTTTAGAAATCTTTTTGATGTCATTTCTAATATACTAGATACTACTATCGCTTCGGAACCAAATGGCACTCTGAGAGAGAAGAAGCGGTGCAAGAAAATCTCCCAGTAATATTTTTTATAAATTCAGAAAACAGATACATGAGCATTTTACAAAGTAAATTCAAAATCCAATAGTTTTTAACACATAAATAAAAACTAGCTCAAAACACTAATCTATGAAATGACAATTCCCGTCTTCAGAGCTACTGCTGATTTCTCACTGCTAGAGCTTTTACATCCATAAGCAACGTAAGTCATGTAATTTTTGATCATATGCGTTTTCGAAAACCAACAATATAAACAATACACATTTTTTTCGATGTTACAGTATTTTAAATTACACACGCAACAGTCACCAGACTGGTGATCAAAATTAAATAAAATGGCTTCAAGTTATTGTTTTGCATTCCAAGACAGGCAAGATGAGACATGTCTGTCTCTTTTCAGTACATTGCGTTTAGTGTAGGTTAGAAAAGTCAAGACAGTGCTGTACAGCTGAACTTATTGACAATGTTACTTCTTTAGAAATATAGTTGCGCTGAGATTAATAGTTATATTAAATTGTATGGTGTTCAAAGGGCTCCAATTTTCCAAACTTCCACTTAGAATATGAACATTCTCCACCAAGTATTTTCTAAAAGTACTCTATGGTTCTCCACTTCTTTTCTTTGTAGCTTTTTATCTATGGTTCTATATTAAGACTTGGCTGTATGGGCTTTTGACCCCTTTGCCTGTCCAGATGGACGAACAGAACCAAAAAAAAAATATCTATGGTTCTATGGTATGTCAATTGTCATCAATGTGACTAATTTTATTTTATATTTACTTTATTTTAGAATTTAGATCAATCAGTATATTTTAAAAAAATATTGTTATGTTAAATTAGTTTTATATTCATCGTATATTATCTGCTTTCTGCAATGATATATTGATACCAAAACATTTCTGGTAAGTACCTAGGCTTAAGTATATTTTTGTTTCTAAGTTTTATTTTAGGCCCTCAATTTTATTATTAATTGAATTTAATATGTGTGTACTGAGTTTATAAATAATTTTGTTGGCAAAAAATTGATGTAAGAAAAATAAACTAAAAGTGCTGCTTGCTGGCTATACAGCAAGTGGGTTTAATATAATACATTACACCAAAGCGTTGCTAATAAATAAAAATAGAACTTGATGACAATATTAAAGATAGCAAATGATACTATGGTTAGGTACTTCAATTATCATTTAATATTATAGTTTTAATGTATTAATGAAATTAAAGGTGAGACAGTCTCAATTGTGTCATAGGATATATATATTCTATTTTGTTTAAGTTAAAATATTTTCTTATATTTAAATTATTTCACAGGCATAATATATTATATTATTTATTTATGTTAGGTACTGCTCTACCAAGCCATTTAGTCATCTCAAATGTGATGTCACCAACAAATGTGTTGGCGCTGCACATCATATTTAAACAAATGATTTACCACATTTGTTGTTTGGATAGATAGTGTATAAACTACTGGGCAGCCTGATAATATGTGACCAATTTTTGATAAGTCAATGTGTGTGTAATCTAGTAAAATATTGAAAAGTAGAAGATTTAAGAGTAGCTGCCTGTTAACAACATTTCAGTAAAAATTGGTTACAATACCAGTAACCAGTGGGAGGCTCCTTTGCACAGGATGCCAGCACACACAGATTATAGATGCCACAATGGCGCCTATTTCTGCCGTGAAGCAGTAATGTGTAAACATTATTGGGCTACAGTGCTAGTGACATTTCTGGGAAAATGAGGTATAACATCTTATGTCTCAAGGTGACAAGCCCAATTGTAGTGCTGCTCAGAATTTTTGTCTTTTTCCAGTATCCTGAGCAGCACTGTATTTTGGGCAGGGTGTATCAATTATCATCGCCTGAATGTCCTGCTTGCTAGTCACAACCCTTATTTTCATAAACAAAATTGCTAAATAATCACTTTTCATTTCAATCTTGTTGTATCTCTATAATCGGAGCTGTATAATAGTATCTCATAATTGGAGCTGCTATTCTCTCTCGCACAGTCTGCCTGTACATATAAAATATCATTTAATATGATAGATATTGTAAGCCTATCGGTATTTGAGTCATCAAACGGCATCAAACAGCATTCCACCTCAGTGCCTAATTCACTTGGTGGTACAGTTGTATATTTAACATTTATTACAGCTCTGCATTGTTAAATTTTTCGACCTGATACTGGGGTGTGCCAAACCATTGATGACAGCAATACTCCAAATTACATAATATGGACACATGGCCGGACCTGTGCTTTGTAGAGAGCTGGAATGTGGGCCAGGTTGAAGTATTGTCGTGCTTTATTTAAGACGCCAGGCTTCTTCGAAGCCAATTAGGATTTGCCTTCCAGATGACAGCGGAATTGTCAATCGCTCAAGATTTCAAGTCCCAGTATTCCTAATACTATAGAATACTAGGCGAAAATTTAAGGGAGTGTTATCGAAGAGCCATGATATGGCAAATTAGGTTTTTTTGTGATAAATGCGCAAACTTGAGTCTTCCGATGGTTAAATTGAACGAGATTCATTTTACCCCATTCCGCGACATTCTAAAGGTAGGACTCGATAGAAGACATAAATTTCTTTGGGCACTGGTCGACGATTTCCCTACAGAGATCTGCATGTATACGGCATCACCAGTAGTGTATGCATAGCAATGTATGTGAGATGTCCAACATATCATTGATATGCAGAAGAAACGCTGTAGGAGATAGCACACAGCCTTGGGGCTCTCCAGCATTCACGGGCTTCGGGTTTGAGCAATAACCGTCGACAACAACCTGTATGATGCGCCCACTGAGGAAACTTGGAGGTCCACTTGCATAAACTCTCGGGAAGCCCAAATGATAGAAGTTTAGAGAGAAGCGCCTTATGCCTTTGCTATATCCGGGCTAACTGCCAGGCCGTCTCCGTTGCTTTCGATAGCTGCCGCTCATCTATGTGTTATATATACCAGAAGATCGCCTGCCGACCGACCATGGTGAAAGCCGTACTGTCGGTCGTTGATCAACTGGTGACCCTCTAGGTATTCCAAGACCTGGCGGTTAATTATGAAAAAACAAAAACGGAACTTGATGGTTCACGAAACTATTTTGTATCATATTTATTGCGTTCATGCTTTATTATGTATATATAAAAGGGTATTAATTCTAAGTAATTTCTATAACATATATAATTAACGTATTTATTCAAAGTTATGCAACAATCTTGCACAAAGTTGGTTTGGATTCATCATTATAGTTTGCTATGATGTTTATACTCTGTATAACCGAGTAAGGGCACATCCCTTACTCTGTACACAAATACATAAAACGTTTGGTGGCACCGTGCCTCGCCCAGCTGAGAGTCGGGAGCGGTCGTCGACCCCGCAATGTGCGCCTTTACCGCTATCGATGATAGTATATGGAAGTAAAGCATCAGGTTGTAGGGATATGGTGCTGTTTATACAAAAAATGACTCGCCATATAAGATCTACAGTTAAACATACAGTTTGAAGCATTTATTTAGGATCAATTACTATTTTTTTAATAGTAATAAACCTCATTTTGATCTTTTCGGCCATTTTGTCAACTTAAACACGAGCTTTCGTCACAAGCTATTCTTTTCTGGCAAATATTTATTATTTTATACTGTAAACAACAAAATGAAATATAAATATTATTTCTATATTTACAGAAAAAAGTTCAAACTAAGTCTGATAATACCGAAATGCCGAATGCAAACAATGCGGTTTAATTTACGTTTAATAATTGTACATTATACATATATAGTTATTAAATATACAATAAAAATTAGATAAAATACTCATTTGGGCGATTACGATCTACATTTCGAAAGCCTATTTATAAAAGCTAAAATCGACTAATTGTATGATTTTATCGATCAGACTGCAAGCAATTGACTTTGAGTGGCCTATTTTTACTGCATAGGATTTTATTATGAGCTTTATGCCTTGTTGTTGAATTTAGTTTTCGTACATAAATGCAGTACTCGAACTATGAACGCCTAAACAAATAATTATTTGTCGATTAACATGATCTTGATATGATATATAAATTACGTGACACGTTGTTTGTCCGCGATGGACTCCTAAACTAATGAACGGATTTTAATGGGGATTACTTCATCGAGTGCAGTTTAGTCCAACTTGAGAGATAGGATAGTTTTTATTTTGATTTGTTACCAATAATTATTTTTATTTCCAATATTTGTTTTGTATAGACATATTTTATATTATGAGAGAATCTATTGACGCACGGTTTGACAGTTTTGCTGTGAATAAATTTAATTACAATGAACAACAGGGAGCAATGATAACAACAAATACATACTATAGAACGGCATTGACAGGAAGCATATATTACAAAATAATTCTTGATGTTATGAAATATTACTGACAAATTCATAAAAAATTGTAGATTTTACAACGAGTGCACAAAACGAACCATTTTTATCCCTCGCCTTCGGCTTGGGGTGCTAAAAGTCTCGGAGTTAGGCCGTTTCTTGGACATTGCAGCATTTTTTTTTCTTAAATAAACGTAGCCTAAGTTACTCCTTATTAAATCAGCTACCTGCAAATAAAAGTCCCGTCAAAATCGGTCCAGCCATTTCAGAGATTAGAGGGAACAAACAGACAGACAGACAAAAACTGTAAAAAATGTTATTTTGGTGTATATCACCGTAGGTATTCATTTATATACATGTAGTAAAAAACGGTTATTTCAATATTACAAACAGACACTCCAATTTTATTTATATGTATAGATTGATGATAACAAAGTTTCCAATCAACAATTTTGTATCTCCACCTCAAGTCTCAATATAATTAAATAGCCACTGTTCCAACATCTTCGTAATGTTACCCACACAACTAGTTAGTTCTATTATGATAACATTACGTCAGTTAAGCGGTGATTCGACACACCATCATAATATGATTCAAATCCAACGATCTTCACACCGCTTGCTGGCAAATGTACAGGGTGGCCGAGAAGTTGACGTCCAAAGCTAAAATTTGAAAGCCTCATGGTGATGAGTATCCGAATCACCCCTATGTATGTTCTACGATTTTGCGTAGTTTAGGAGATAATATTTTTTTTCCCCTTTTATCCGCTTTTTTCACCTAATTATGGTTTAGGACTCTTTTCTAATTTTTTTAACACTTTTAGTTAATTTTATTGTTGATAATTATTAAATACAGTTGCAATAACCACATAAGAAACTATGAATAGTTTAGACAATGCGGAACTAGTTTAGAATTGAGTCGTAAGTTCAAGATAATTGGTCCAGCTTAATTCATGAAAATGTTCAAGATATCAAAAAAAAAAAATGGGGAGCCTATGGCTTCTATTTTTAAAAACTTCCCAGAACATTGGCCAATAAAATGGGCCAAATTCAAATTTTAGCTTTGGACGTCATCTCCTCGGCCACCCAGTATAATAACTAGCTGACCTGACAGACGTTCTGTGCATAATAAATAAAAAACTGTTTTCACTTCTCATGCTTTCTCATGCTCTGAAATTGCTTATTTGTGCACGATATAGGGTGCATAAAATTGATTTTTGTGCACAAGTGCATAAACGTATCTA
This sequence comes from Leptidea sinapis, assembly GCF_905404315.1. NCBI lineage: Eukaryota > Metazoa > Arthropoda > Insecta > Lepidoptera > Pieridae > Leptidea > Leptidea sinapis. The sequence continues at coordinate 2,127,136 of NC_066285.1, read as the reverse complement.
CTCATAAATGTATCTATATTAAGGCAAAGAAAATGAGCCATACAGCCAAACAATAAAAAGTTCAGAGATAGAATTTGTTATTTTATAATATTTACCTTAATTGATTTGCCTCATGTGTTTTTTAAGACATAAAAGATATTAAAACTCAAATTAAAATACGGTAGGTTATTTAATTAATTAAGAAAATATATATATACAAAATTTAATAATAGGCTGTATAGGTCTGGAGCCCAAGCCTAATATTAATGTAGTAAGATTAAAAAAAAAAGCGGTGGGAAACAGTTCTTGTTTTTTCGTGCGTTTGTTAATTTCTTCAAATTTGCTAAAATTGTAATAAATGTCCAGTGAAGAAGAGGATTTCGCACTCTCTCCTAATACCCTTATGGAAATGAATGCACAGAGAGTTGTGCAACAGATATGACCGCCAAAGTCTCGGGAAAAATATCTCAATTTTACTTTGATTATTAAGTATAGAGACGTTATGTTATACTACAGTTTTATTTCCTCGTAATCCAAATGAAAAGCAGAGTTTATAACTCGTCCACAAAACCATTTTATCCTCATCATTACTATCAGCCTTCGCCTTCGGCTCGGGCTGCTAAAAGTCTCGGATAAAATGGTTCGTTTTGAGCACTCGTTGTAAAATCTACTATTAACATCCACGGACTAGTAAAAAAAGAACGATTCCGCGCCGTGATATTAGCAAGTGAAGCACCTTTATGCTAGTGTGTGTGGGGTTACGGGGTATACCAGTTACACAATTTTTCTCCCTTAAATAATGATATATCCACAAAAACTTTTATATTATTGTTTTTACACTTTTTCACAACGCACGACGGCATTTTTAAAATATTTTATTGCGACGCAAACTGATCTGTCACAGACGATGGCAAATCTCATAATGGCGGCCGATCAGCTTGTATTAGTATAAGTGTATGCGTGGGGCTATGTATTTACACCGTTTACCGGCTTGTTTTGGTGCCTCACTGTTATGTAAGGACACGGAGTCCTTATTTTTTTACTCGTCCGTGTTCATCATAATTAAAAAAATATAGCCATTAATGGCTTAGCAGTTAACGGCCCTCTTAAGAACGAACTTAGCTATAGACGCTAGATATGCCTCTAAAATATATTCTTTCACCGATTTAAATAAAATACTTTTTAAAGTATTAAAACAGGTGTACTAGTAACTGTATTTTTTACATAAGTTGCGTCTGAGAGTTCTATCAAAATAAGTGTTCCTTGAAGTATGACTAACTTATAGAAATAATTAAAAGTAACAAATTGCGCGCTGAGAGAGAAGATACGTCGCAACAAGCTCTCCTAATATTTTTGTGTACTATTTTGTTGATATTACCATAAAAATTATAAAGTAATAATGTAGTCCTCACTGGCAGATCATATACTTAAAGAATATATTAGCGAATAGACAACCTGGCAGTCTGATAATGCGTGATAAGTTTAAATCATTGTCAATGTATGCATTTAATATTCAAAATATTACGGAGCTAAATACCAATAGTGGCTGACTGTTTACGATTTGTCAATCGAAATCGGTTACTGTAACAAAAGATTCGCTCTCCTTTTCTATCTTGCTGTATCTCCGTTAGAGATTTTGCACGCTAATTTCGTCTATACGTTAGTAAGAGCCATATTAATATTTTTTTTTATGGAATAGGAGGATAAACGAGCGTACGGGTCACCTGGTGTTAAGTGATCACTGTCGCCCACATTCTCTTGCAACACCAGAGGAATTACAAGAGCGTTGCCGGCCTTTAAGGAAGGTTTACGCTCTTTTTTTAAAGGTACCCATGTCGTATAGTCCCGGAAACACCGCACAAGGAAGCTCATTACACAGCGTTGTAGTACGCGGAAGAAAGCTCCTTGAAAACCGCACTGTGGAGGACCGCCACACATCCAGATGGTGGGGATGATATCCTAACTTGTGGCGTGTCGTGCGAAGGAATCAGGTTAAACAGCTCTTTGGAACACTCCCCGTGATAAATGCGGTAGAAGACACACAATGAAGCGACGTCTCTACGTAACGCCAAGTGATATATCTTAATTAAAATAAATAAATTTAGAGATGTGTAGCGTCTGAACTCTGAACATAGGCTGGCATTTTGTTGTAAAAGTATATTCAATTATTACAATACATCAATTAATTATTTAGTTAAAGAACTTGCTATTTTTTTATAAAGTGATATCGCTCACTTCTGGGATTGATTAACTCGAGAGTTGAACAAGACATACAAGATTTATCAACGATACGTCACTCCAACGGTTGGCTCAGTGGAAAGAGCGCTCGCAAGGAACGCGAGAGGTCGCGGGTTCGAGTCCCGCATTGTTCATAAATGTGTTCAAATTTAAATTGTGTAATTATTTATTTGACTATTATGGATCGTTTCATAAGAAATAAGTAGAGATCTAACAATCCGAATCGAGCCTTAAAAAACCCTTTGATTAAAATCACTGTCGACACACCCACGCAAATTTTTTATCCTAATTCTACTACTTCACATCTGAACCTCCGTTAAGGATTGTCTTGTTATATGTATATAAGTTCGCGGGAAACAAGTATGAAATATTTTGTCGTCGTAAAGTCGACCGGTCTCATTGATTCACTTAAGGCCATTGATTCTGGCGTCATTGTTGATAGTCTTGTGTTACTATTCACTCTGATTTGGCACGTAATGGTTCTTCGAAGGAACGGTGACGCCGGCGTTGTATCACCGCTGAGCAAGTTATTTTCTGTACAATTAGTCACTCTCGTATCCGGCGAGTGGACTGTACGCGGCACAGTACGGCTCCGAACACGAAAATACTGAAATAATTCACACAGTCGAACAATATAGATAGTTTGCCGCTGAAATTTATGTAAATAGTGTTGTTGAATGAGTACAGTATTAGAAATCAGTTACTGGAAAATTCAGTGTTCATATAAACGCAACATGACTCAAGTGATAAGAAATTCGCGAGTAAAGCTTAAGTAATTAGGTCAGTTTGGCTATAATTGTTGTGTGGTGTAAAGTGTAAATATATATACATACAATTCTTTTCAACTTTATGTAAGTATAATTTAATATAGTATACTAGCTGACCCAGCAAACGTTGTATTGCCGATATTAAAATCGCGAAACAAAAGTAACTGTTGATCGTAGATGGGTGAAAATTTGAAGTTGTATGTATTTTTTAATGCTGACTCATAATCAAACAGATTTAAAAAAAAATGACAAAAAAATTAAAAAAAAAATCTTGTGTACATGTGTAACATTTAGGGGGATGAAAAATAGATGTTGTCCGATATGCACTCAAAATTTCATGAGAATCGGTCTAGCCGTTTCGGAGGAGTTCAAAGTTTAACACGAGAATTTTATATATTAGATAATCGAAACATTATTTTCCTATATATTATACAAGTATTTGTAGGGCTGTAATACGTTTATCAATATCATAAAATATGTGAATTATAATTGTGTTGGTTAAGTAATGTTAGTTAGTCGTGATGAATCTCTGGAAGTAATGGACAAAGTTTAAAAATGTTTCACTATAAGCGATATACATTATTGCTGAGTGTATTAGGCTATATTTTATTGAGATTAAAATAAATTGTACGATGTTATAGTTCTAGCAAAAGAAAATGGAGAAAAATTCATTGTTTGGCCGTTTTACTAGGCTGGATAAAGGTTAAAGTTAATACGAATTTAAAGGCCTCTTGGATTCCTCTCCTATGGTGTTGCATAGACAGCGGTTACCATCACCATAAGAGGACCCAAGGGTGGTCTTCCTCTTATAGATAATCAAATATTTTTATTATGGATATACCTAATATCACTTATAGAAAGTGAAAAACTACAACCCACTCGAAAAAGTATGCCTCAGAAGAAGGAGTGCAAGAAACTCGGCGGGCTCCTTTTTCTGTATAAAATATGGTTACAATGTCAAAATCGTACAAAAAAAATACTATTTTATATTCTTGGATAATTTGAGTTTTAATAATTGTGATTATTTTAATTTAATGTAAGTCATTGCAAGTCCTATTATCAGTTCATATAAAAAGTAAAACCTGTATGCATATGAGTACGTAACTTTATAAAAACGGTAAACTTGAAACGGGCACAAGGTGAAGTTAATGCTTATTGATGACGCAATGTGACACAGTGCAAGAAACAAAGTTGAGAAATAAGTTTTTATTTTATGTGCGTACTAGCCGACCCGGCAAGCGTTGTTTTGCCATTTAAATTATTTTTTGAGTTAGACCGTTTCTTAGGCAACATTAGTTTTCTAAAATAAACGTAGCCTAAATTACTCCTTATTACATCAGCTACCTGTTAATAAAAGTCCTGTCAAAATCGGTCCAGCCATTTCAGAGATACGCCGGAACAAACAGACAGACAGAAATGATAAAAAATGTTATTTTGGTGTATGTACCGTATATATTCATATACAGGGTGGACCAAAAGTCCGTTTATAATTGGAATGATGATTAAAAAAAAACTAATTACAGTAGATCAAAATTGTTTATTGTTTTCGATAGTAAACAAAAGGGGAATTTATTTCTTAAAAATCACATCATCCACATGCAATCCTTCAATATTCTGGCATTGCTGCAATCTAGAGCGGAAATTTTCGATGACAGCTTTACATGTTTCTGTTGAGATGTTTTGGATTTCTGTGCGAATACGATCCTTTAATTCGTCAAGAGTTACTGGGTTGGTTGGCTGGAATGCAGGGGTTTTTGATCACCATGATATAGTGTCACTCCAATAACGACAATTTTGTCTATTAACATGCCCATTTAGGTGGAAATGTGCCTCGTTGAGAAAAAAATGTTTGTAAAACTTGTGAATCGCTCTACCATTTTGTTCGCAAACTGCAACCTAGTGGCATGGTCCTGAGGCCTTCCAGCACCATTTGGATTTTATAGGGATGTAGACTTAAATCTTTCTTGAGGATGCGGTTTAATACATCATTATCTTGGCACGTTAAGGACAGCAGACCGCTTTCGAGTTGAAAGTCCAGGCTGGTCACGAACAGACGATTTTACTCGCTCCACGGTTTCGGGGTCCCTCGACGTACTAGGCCGGCCAGATCGAGGTAAATCCATTGTTGAACCCGTCTTCTCAAACTTGAGCACCCATTTTTTAATTAACACACCTGATGGAACTTAATTTTTGTGTCGTATCTTGTAATGATTGCAAAACTTTCGTTGAGCTAATGTCACAGAATCGTTGTTTCGATTATTACTCGCGTACACTAAACGCACATTGACAACCGATGAACGACGCCATTGTACTAAATTCCCATTGGCCGCTCTTGCAATGCGTAACCCCTCCATCCTCCTCCGCCGCCGCTGCTAGACGCGGCAACCAAATCAAATGTAAACGGACTTTTGGACCACCCTGTACATGTAGTAAAAAACGGTAATTTCAATATTACAAACAGACACTCCAATTTTATTTATAGGTATACTAGATATTGTATATAATTAGTGACTATCCCCAGCTATTCTTATCTTATCCCTATCGTGACGTCACTAAACCGGAACAACGGAAGACAGCGATGGTTTTCAAACCAGCAAACATGCTAAGTTGGGGCTACTTTGTTACGTATATAAATTACTAGCTGACCCGACAGACGTTGTTCTTTACATAATATATATATAAAATTCTAGTGTCAGTGTTACCAAACTCCTCCGAAACTGCTGAACCGTTTTGTACGAAATTTTTTGTGCATATCGGATGGGTCTGAGAATCGGCCAACATCTATTTTTTATAGCCCAAATATTTTTTGTTTATTAATTTGTTTGGCAATACAACGTTTCCTGGGTCAGATTGTAATATATAAAATACTGTTTTTTATGAATCTGTCAATAATATTTCATAACATCAAGATTGATTACGTAAATAAATGTGCAGAACTGTCATACCGTGCGTCAATAAATTCACTCATAGAAAATATATTATATCCATACAAAACAAATGTTGGAAATAAAAATAATTATGGGTCCCAAATCGAAATAAGAACTATCATCTCTCTCAAGTTGGGCCAAACTGCACTCCATGAAGTAATCCCCATTAAAATCCGTTAATTAGTTTAGGAGTAATTTATATATATATTACGACTAGCTGACCCGGCGAACGTTGTTTTGCCATATAAAGTATAATTCTCGCGATAGTTTTATAAGTAATAAAATATTGCCTATATTATAGCCTGTACATCATTTTGTTCTATTGTCAATAGTTTTTGCAGCGCACGCAAAAATAGGTTTTAGATTTTACACCTTGTGTTACAAAATAGCAATTTTATTACGGATCCCTAATTTTGAAAAAAAAACATAGCCTATAGCCTTCCTCGATAAATGGACTACCCAACACTGAAAGAATCATTCAAATCGGACCAGTAGTACCAGAGATTAGCGCGTTCAAACAAACAAACAAACAAACACTGCAGCTTTATAATATTAGTATAGATATAAAGATATTTGACAGCTTTTTTGTTTTCCTCTGTTTTAATGTTGTAATAGTTAAGTCTTTAATTTGTATCTATATTCTTACTAGATATGTATATACTTAATTAATACCATACTTCTTTCATTAATACTATAATTCTTTTTTTCAATGAGTTTTACGGAATATGGTAGAATTTTGTGGATGTAATTTAAGAGTCTCGACAAATATATCTAATTATGTAAATATATTTATTTCATAAAATGGATAAAATTACATATATTTAAATTCGATTAATTCAGTTTAAGTACAAATTTCAGTCATCGTTACTTATACGTGTTCGAAAGTGAGTTAATTTTTTGATTGGTTGTCACGCTTCACGCCTCAACTACTAAACCGATCATTATCAAAATTTGCACACACGTTGTCAGTGGTACATAAAAGGACATAGATTTGAAATGTTTAATAGTTGGCGATATCATGTTTTGGGGTCTACCACGTAATGTACATATTATACGAATTACGGCGACAGAATGCGATGGAAGGGAATAACTTCCAAGGTTAGATAACGTTTCTGAGGGGTGGCTGAGATTCAAAATTTTTATTGACAGTTTTGAAATTGTGATTTTCTTTTATGAATTCTGAATGAAGTGCGATTAACATGTGGGTAACGAGAACGAAGTCGCGGGCTAAAACTAACTCGTTGTCTTGACTGACCGAATCACAAACGCACAGTCTGAACCACTCAGCCTTAGACCATTTATGCGTCTAGACAGACAGTGACAGCTGCGACAACGTCAAAAAAGTTGACGTTGACAGCTTGATTTTTTTAGCTTCTGATACAAATAGCTTTAAGGGTAAATGTATACACTTTTATAATAAAATCCCAGCCACTTTTCAGGCATTATCTATAAATAAATTTAAATGTTCTATTAATGGCTCTGTTGTAAATTCTACTACTCCACAGCTGAATATCTAAGTGATCCGAGAACTTGGGACTAGATTATGATTATTTTATGGAAATAAAAATGACAGTACAATTGTATATTTTAATAAAAGAGCGCAAAAAGAAAAGAATTCTGGGAGAGTTTCTTGCGCCGCTTCTTCTTTCTGAGAGCGCTATTTGTTTCCGAAGCGGACATGATATCAAAAAGAATTCTCAAGGAATGAATTTTGAGAAAATAACTACCTTTTATGCCTTTTAAAATAAAATTAAAAATCAAAACCCCTTAGATTAAATGCTACAGTAAAAAGAACATTTCATATTAAATGTTTTCTAAAATCTTAGAGAAAATAACTGCTTTTTATGCCTTATAACCTCTGTTTTTGAGCAATACACGCACTCTCTCTAACACAATGTGAAATACAAATCGCGTTTATAAAAGGTTACTTATCAAGCACACTAAAATAATAAACCTGGCCTGTTTTCATCGGTTGTCTAGCAGCAAGCTCTATCTAGACGTATAAATTATCTAAGCACAAACCTACCTCCAAACATGATATTTTACTAACATAAGGGGATAAAACAAGAGTTGGGCGGTAAAAAAGAAACAAATTTGGGAGTAGCGTAGAAGTCACTTATAGGTTAGTAAATATCTATTACTTTTTTGTACCTTTTCTTAGAGATACAATCTAGCAATATCTGCTGAACTTATCACGATGGTTCTGAGCCATTCCATGCTATTTTTACACGCTTTTTATTACCTTCACCTGTATGTATGATTGTTTGTAACCGACTCATTTGGGCTCGATTTTGACCCATTTTAAACGGCCAGATTAAGTTCAAACTTCGTAGATTTATAGAGGACCGATGACAACAAACTAATTTGTTAAAATTATTCCATTTTTCAATGTGCAAAATAAGATTTTGTTCATTTATATATGTTTCATCTATCGTTGAATTCAACCATTATGTGTAACCGATTTATCTAATATTAGGAAATTTTCGAACACCACAGAGAATTTTTAATTTAACAATGCAAATAATCGTTTAATAAAACTAAAAAAAACACGCTTTTATAAATAAGCCAAACTAAAATTTAGGAAATGCTTTCTATTTTTTTTTTCGGTTTTCTTTAAAAAGTGTGTTTATTAATTTTTTTTAACTACTTTTTATTTTTCTCGATTCACTACTATGAGATTCAGCCCCACATCGAAGTTTTTATCTAGTCGATACATAATAATAATAATATAAGCGTATTTATTCAAGAGTATAGATTACACATTTTAATGTCTTAGTAACTTAATAATATACCTCAAACTAACTAATGTTATTACTTAAATTATAATCTTGACCCCATCCGGGTATATGCCTCCTCCATCTTCTTCCACAACTCTCTATTTTTTTGCTTTCTCCAGACAGTTTTTACCCGCCACTGCAAGAAGGTCATCACTCCACCACATTTTGGGTCTACTTCGGCATCTGTTACCTGAGGGGCCAATCTATCTTGTCGCTTTTAAAGTACATATTTGGATTGAACTGAAGGATCCTTTTAATATTTCTTTTGTGACCAGATCTTGTTCCAAGAGTTTTTGATCCTTCTTTCTACTTTTTCTTTGTTACTATTAGACTTAAAAGATATTTGCTTCCCAAGATATACATACTCTTCTGCATATTGTACTAGTCGATACAAAATATAATGAAATTTGTCAAAGAGCATGGCGTTGCCGCGGCCCACGGTTGTATTTTATGAGGGAGTCGTAAGCGTGATACTGCGACCTCGTTATCTACGGAGTCGGCGGTCACACCTACGCCCGTTCTCGCCCGCGCCCAATCCGCCCACAGGTGCAACTCAGCTAAAGCGTACCATTGATTACAGAAGGAATTTGAAACGAACACAATCACATATTCACTGCTATCGTTGCAAAGTTATACTGTGACACATCTCTTAAGGATAAGCAGCGGTGTTATTCTCGTAATTCAAAATTGTTGACGTTAAGTTCCGACCCTATCCACTTTTTGCTCTAGATTCGTATTCTCCAATAATTTCCCTAGAACTTTAACTGAACTATAGCTAAATCAGGAGCCCTATTACCCAAATCGAAATACGAAGTTTCGGTTGACAAATCGTACATTTTCCTATTACGAAAGTTTTTCGGATCCGAAGTTCGCGATAAGACATTTTGTTTTTCGTTCACCTTCACTTCAATCCCAGATTCACTTGACATTTACTTTTTCGTTGTTTGAGAATGAGAATGGCTTCGAAACTAATCCGTCCGCACTATTCGGATCCGAAGTAGTTTGGTAATAGAATTTAATTTGAAGTTCGTCGTTCTTTCGTTTCGGACGATACTTCGGCTTTTGATTTTGGTAATAGAACTCCAGAGCCGCACATCAACGGCAAGCTCGCTCGAAGGTAGAAGGAAAGAAGAAAGAAAGAAAAATTTTATTTAGTCACTACAATACAATAAACCTTAAAACAAATTAATCCTCATAATTACACTGATAAGTAAAAAAAATTATATACTAAATATAGTGTCACGTGTGACCAAATATACATCTTCCACTCAGCATCATGCTGCAGCAAGCTGCAGCGCGGGTTTTCAGTGGGAGCCTTAACAAGTGAAGTCACAGACAATGAGGTATTTACCTACTTCAGTATATTATAAAATAAAATACGCAGATAAGGATTAAACAAAAAAAAAGGATTAACAATATCAGAAAACTTAGACGGGACATAAAATAAAATAAAAAACATGATAAGAGGTATAACGGAATTATTAAGACAATAATTGTAAAAAATAATAATTGCAAGATAATATGCGGCAAACAATATTTAATATTTCTACTACAATTACAAAGGTTTTCTGTTCTCGACTAAATTTATTTTTTCGAAAACCCAACAATCGCGCACTAATACATAAATAACATACAAAAAATAAAAAAACATATATCTAAGTGTACAGATAACATACAGGGTTACACATCATTCATTAGCTCTTCCTTACCATATTGTACAACTTGGGTTACAATAGTTTAATGTGTTAGTTAAGATTCTCAAAATTTGTTATATTTAAAATTTACTCCAATACAAAACAACAGTATTTACTTCTGATGAATTTTAGTACATTTATTTATAAATTTTGTAAGCCCATCTGCACCAATGTCAAAGTCAAGTATTTTTCTCTTGACAATCGCTCGATTGGAGAATTCTTAGCGAGGTTTGTATTAACTTTCACTTGTGCAAAAAATGAACGTTGGCATCGATGGGCACAAAAATAAATGATGTTTTATGAAGTAAACTCAACCAAACGTCAAAATTTTGCAGAATACCTTCTCATCTCCCAACAACTGACGTTCGATCTTGTTACAAAAGAAGACACATCATACGATTTCCCTAAAACGAAACATACCTTCATCACAATTGGAAATGAACCATCAATTTCTGTCTCAAGAATACGAAATTTAACTTTTCGACATAAGGTCGCTTTGATTCTATTCTCGTTTCGTAACGAGAGTAATACTACTGTTGGTTGGTGCAAAAAAGCAACTACTGATTTATTTTGATAATAAAAGAATGCTAACCAGGGTTTTTGTTCTAATAGTTTCATAGCTATTGCCTAATCCTAAACTATTGGTGCTCACCTCCAATCATAAATAAGTTTCCATAATTTTCCTAAGTTTTATAAAGCGCAAACAATTTTATTTGCCAAAGTGTACAAGTTCCAGCTCTGGAAAAACGTGTCTTACCGAGTTTTTACATTGTCATCCAGTTTCCCTGTCTCTTAATTAGTGGGAAGCTTCGTCTCTTTCTTTGGGTCAACCTGGCAACCCATTAACGCCCAACATACATTATCCAAGTATTTTAATTATTCTATAAAGCTTCCTTGTGCGGTGTTTCCAGAATGATACTACGTGGATCGTTTGATACGTATTCCATAAAAAATGGCAACTCTATGTAACTAACAAAACTACGTTTAACATTATTGGCTACTCCAATAAATACATTTTTATTTATTTCCGATACGACTCGAATCATTTGTTAGTTCTGTTACTTTTGTTTGAGAAAGTATATATATATATTTATTCATATTTATATTAATTGTTATAATTCTCCTTCTCTTTATTGCCATGGCAATGCTAAGGAATAATATTGGCTGAATATTAAATACATTATTTGTTTCCGATAGAAAATGAACGACTCGAAGATGGCCCGACAGAACATATTGCGAGTTTTCCTGTACTTCTGCATGCTTTCTCTGTCCTCGTGCCAGAGGGCAGAACAGTTGCTGGCACAGAACCCGTGCTCCAGCAAGACCACGTGTAGTGATTGTGCACGGACAGCTACCTGTGCCTGGTGCTTCGCCCCAGAGTTTAACGGACCACGATGCTTCAACCCTGCCATGGAAGGCGGCACCGGTGGCTGTGATGAAGCGTACATATTCAACCCTGACAATCAACAATCCATTGATCCGAGGTTCAACAGAGAATTAACGAGAGGTACACTCACTATCTATGTCTCTACTAATATTGAGTTCAACGGATTTGTTTGTTTAAACGAGGCTATCTCTTGCATTACGAGTCGAATGTGAAACGATTATTCATATCATATGGTACATAATAGTATTAAGGGTAAATGTATACACTTTTATAATAAAGTCCCAGCCACTGTTCAGGCATTATCTATAAATAAACTAGCTGACCCAGCAAACGTTGTATTGCCGATATTAAAATCACGATACAAAAGTAACTGTTGATCGTAGATGGGTGAAAATTTGAAGTTATATGTATTTTTAATGCTGACTCATAATCAAACAAATTAAAAAAATAAATAAAAAAAAAATTCGTGTGGACCACCCTTAACATTTAGGGGGATGAAAAATAGATGTCCGATTCTCAGACCTACCCAATATGCACTCAAAATTTCATGAGAATCGGTCAAGCCGTTTCGGAGGAGTTTAAAGTTTAACACCATGACACGAGAATTTTATATATTAGATTTAAATGTTTTATAAAAAAATGGCTTTGTCGTAAATCCTACTACTCCACAGCTGAATATCTAAGTGATCGGACAGCCTGGGACTAGATTATGATTATTTTATAGCAATAGCAATGACAGTACAATTTTGTATATTTTTATTAAAAAGGGAGAATTTCTTGCGCCGCATCTTTTCTCTCATAGCGCCATTTGTTTCCGAAGCGGTAGTAGTATCTAGTATATTAGAAATGACATCAAAAATAATTCTAAAGGAATCAATTTTGAGAAAATAAATGCCTTTATACCCATAGTCGTCAGGAAAGGTATATTAAGATTAGCCATCATGCAATGGTATTTGTAAAGAAAGATAAAAAGCGCTATCAGCTTTTTCAGATTGCACTGATCAAATAATTCGTCATCGGTGCATACAGTTACTATGTAACCACTAAGAAAATAAGGGGTTATCTATTATAAATAATCAACAATATCTTCCACTCGATTTCCTGAATTAATTCGTTAACGTAAGAAAGTTTTATTATATTTTACCTATCATGTTTTTCTGGTAGAGTCAGACATTACTTATACTATATTTAATGCTTATAAATACTACTAAATACACGCGTAATATAAATAAAGGTTCAAACCTAAGCGATTATCGATCTCTTACTATAAGACCGCCTCGTAGAAGTATTTCCTTCTATTTCTAGAATTAGAGGAGTTGCGTCGTGTTATACATTTTATTAGATTCAACAAGTAAGCTGAGTTAACTTTATCTATATATATAAAAATGAATTTCTGTTCTTTAGTCTCGCTATAACCGCTGGACCAATTTGGCAAATTTATTATTATTTGTGGAAGTCCAGAGAAGGTTTAAAAGGTGAATAAATAGGAAAATGCTGCTAAATTAAATAAAAACAACAAATTTGTTTTTCCTTTGATGTGCCCATACATAATTTCTATGAGAGAATTTATTGACGCACGGTTTGACAGTTCTGCTGTGAAACAATTTCATTACGACAGCAGGGTGCATATTTTACGAAGTAATTTTTGATGTTATGATATATTATTGACAAATTCATATAAAAACATTATTTTATTTATTATATACAGAACAACGTCTGTCGGGTCAGCTAGTCATTAATAATTTTAAATATAATAGCATTATTGGTTTAACTGGACTTAAATAGTATTCATTTCCTTTCATTGTTTTATACCAGGAGGTATGTTTCAATTGTTGTGTTCAAATGTTCATTCTTGTTAATGTTATGTATGTAGATGTCATACCAATATTGTTAACACCAGGATTTGACAAACTTGTAATACTTAGTACTCTGCCAAGTTGAGTTACTTAGTCTTGTGCGTTGTATATGCTTTTACAACAAGATCCCAGAAAATGTTTAAAAACAAATGTATAAGTGACTTTCTTAATGATACCACAGATTGGGAATGGAGCAACCGCCCTCTTGATATTCAATAATAAGTTTTATTGGAGGATACAATGACGTTCTGTACAAATGGATATATCATTCGCAGTCTGATATAGAACGGCAAAAGTGTGCTTAAAGACAATGTAAGCACACTTTTCTCCTTAGACGAGTGTCAACTGTGTGTCAATCAACAACCTAAGTGTGCTATAAAAAGTGTGCTTAAATAATAAATTAAAGACTCAAAAAAAAAGATGATGTGACTTATCATCGGTAAGGCTATTTTATTATATAAGATTGATATGCAAAAAGCGTAAGTAATTTAATAAAACGAATATTTTTTTCATTAAATATGGTACAATTATTGACAAGTCCCCAGACAAGACCCGTTTGTCAGAATGGGACAGATGAAAGGACACATCTTTAACCGACTTAAAAAAATAGGAGGTTCTCAATTCGTCTGTATTTTTTTATGTTCGTTTCCTTATAGGTGTCGACTGGGTGAAACGATTTTGATAATTCTTTTTTTATTTGAAAGCTGGTGCTTCCCGTGTGGTCCTATTGCAATTGGTCCAGATCTGATAATGGCAACCATGAGAAAACCATAAGTCTTAAACTTATAGCAACCCTCTTTGTCGTCTGGGTTTAAAAAATATCTAACCGCTAATCCACTGAGGTCACTGTCCAAATCGGGTTTTAAGTTCAAAATTTGCAGCTGGAACTGAAATAGTGTTTACATTGCTGCCTATTGACCAATAATATTTTAAACAACTGGAGTAAATGCAGAAATGTATAGACATAGCAGTCGAAGGTTATTATGGTGTCATTTGTGGCATGTGCCATATTTCGGCTTTGATTTTGTATGAGGTGCATTGTCTATATGTATAGAACGTCATTGATACTATACTATATATACATACTTTTATGAAAAAAGGAGACCGCTAAGTTTGTTGCGCCCGTTCTTCTTAAGTCTGAGGCATACTTCTTCGAATGGGTTTTGGACTGTCAAATTTTGATTAAAAATATTTGAATTTGTATTGCTTATATTGTCTACAGCAAAAGGCCGGATGGCAATGGGCATGGAGTCATCGTACTACGAGGAATCAATGAGCAGCAGTAGCAGTGGTGTCCAGGGTGGCGGAGGTTACATGGCATCGGCCGCGGGTGGGGAGAACTTGGTGCAAATTAAACCACAACGCGTCAAGCTGCAATTGAGAATGAGTATGTATTGATAGCACTCTAATTTATGATTCATTGTTTGTTCTGAGTAATATATAGCGTTCTACAGATAATAAATTGAGCTGCGTGTTCGATGTCAAATGACCAATACATTGTAAGAATGTTCGTGCGTAAATATTTCGAATTATAAAGAACTAGCTTACCCGACAGACGCTGTTCTGTCAATAGAAAAAAAAAGATGTACCTAAGTATTCGTGAATAATGTAGACTAAAGCCATCGGAAATTAATAATTTTATAATATGTAGTAATAAACTGATAAGGATTAATATCGTATTTATTTAAACAGCTTTTTACATTACCTTGCCATCGCAGACTTTTATGTAGATTGTATGTGTATATAAGATACACAATTTTACCATACATTATTTTGTTATATATCAGAGGGTAAAAACAGCGTTAACGATGTAAGCTCCCAGACGGCTTATTAATTTCGACACCTCCAACAAATGTCGTTAATGTATACAAAATATATACAAAAAAGTTATATATTAAAACCTTCCTTGAGATTGCTATCCATTGGTGAAAATAGCATGACAATCGATGCCCTAGTTTATCGCGAACAGACAGACAGACAGACGCGGCGGTGAACTTTGTTTTATAATAGTAAGAGTAGCTACGGGTAAGGCGTATTAATTACAATCAGGTGAACATCTTGCTAGTCCCATAATTCTTATAATGTGTTAAGAAAATCAAAAGAATTAAAAAAAATATTAAATGACTATGAATAACTAAAACTATACTATATTATTCATACCACAGATTGGAAATCTCTTAAGCTATTTAATAATGAATTTTAATTGTACGATATTATATTGTGAAGAAATTTTATATATAAAAAAAAAATAAGTATCTGCTCTGGTCTGAGGCTTACATCTTCGAATGAGTGGTAGTTTTTGATTTTCAATATGTGATTTTAAATCGTATTTATGCATTCAATAAAATGTTTGAATTTGAATAAAAGTATAAGTAATGTATGAATTTTTAGCTGACACAAACTCATTTACTCTTGTTCTTTTACAGACCAAATGCAAAAGATGACATTCTCGTATGCGCAAGCGCAGGATTACCCCGTCGATCTATATTATCTCATGGACCTCAGCAGATCTATGAAGAACGACAAGGAGAAGTTGAGTACCCTGGGAAGTCTGTTATCCAGTACCATGAGGAATATCACCTCCAACTTCAGGATCGGTTTCGGCTCATTTGTCGATAAGCTTGTCATGCCTTACGTGTCGACGGTGCCCAAAAAGTAAGTTCAAGTTACAATAACTTATTAATAAACGCAGTGTTACGCAGTATTAAGTTACTCCCCAAGTTTAAAATTACTTCTCCCTGTCATGTAAGTCTGTAGTGGCAAAGGTAAGATAAAGACAAAAAGTTTAAACTTGGAATAACTTTTCTTCGCGTTTATTAAAACACACTATAATTTTAATTATTGAGTTGTGCTTTGATTGAACGACTGAATGAGAATAAATTAAGCTTTTATTACTGACCAAAGTATTTATGAATATAACAGAGGTAACGTCGACAACCACGCAAGTCCAACACAAAGTCAAAGTGAAATAAACTTTATTCAAATAGGTTGAAACTGAGTTCTTTTGAATCCACTTTACAAATATTTTGTTTAATACACAAATAAAATTTGAAAAACAAAATTTTTTGAACGATGCGGGATTCGAACCCACGACCTCCGGCGTTCCGTGCCGGTGCTCTAACCAACTGAGCTAACCGTTCGAGTACCGCCTCGCTATAAAATTCTGTTTGCTTTGTTCAACTCTTCAGGTTTCAATTTTATTTGTGTATTAATCCTAGAAGGTTATCACTTTAAAAACATAACATATTGTTTAGATTTACAAGAGCGACATCTCAAGTCAATTTCCTAATATGCAAATATTGGGGTTGAGCAGATTATCAGCTGTAAAGTAGATCATGTAGATGAAGCCACAACCTGAGAGTTGAACAAAGCAAACATAATTTTATAGCGAGGCGGTACTCGAACGGTTAGCTCAGTTGGTTAGAGCACCGGCACGGAACGCCGGAGGTCGTGGTTTCGAATCCCGCATCGTTCATAAAATTTTGTTTTTCAAATTTTATTTGTGTATTAATCCTAGAAGTGAGGGTTATCACTTTAAAAACATAACATATTATTTTCTTAAAATTACTGAATCTACTATATCTTAGGAAAAAGCTAGAGTCTATGAGAAGTACATGCAAGAAATTCAACCTTTAAATGTGTAGTTATCATATAATATGCTAACGTAAAATATTAGTTTGTAAGGTTTTGGATATACAAAGTTTAAAAAGCGTTTAAAATATCATTATGTTGTGTTTGTTCTATACTAAATACAAGTGCTGACACGGCAAACGTTGTGTTGCCATATAAATTACTAGCTGACCCAGCAAACTTTGTATTGCCGATATTAAAATCGCGATACAAAAGTAACTGTTGATCGTAGATGGGTGAAAATTTGAAGTTGTATGTAATTTTTAATGCTGACTCGTAAACAAACAAATTTAAAAAAAATGTAAAAAAAATAATAAAATTATTTCGTGTGGACCACCCTTATCATTTAGGGGGATGAAAAATAGATGTTGTCCGATTCTCAGACCTACCCAATATGCACTCAAAATTTCATGAGAATCGGTCAAGCCGTTTCGGAGGAGTTCAATATTTTTAGCACCTAGACACGAGAATTTTATATATTAGAATTAGAATATACCCCGCACATACTCGTTGTATGTATTGTAATATGTAACAAAATGTCATTAATTGAATTATTTCTATTGCGAATAAAAAATATAGGTTCCGGATAAGTAATCATGAATAAACATACACTATAAACATTAACAAAACCGATTCCGATCGGTTTAGTAGATTTTACAATACAACCGAATAAAAAACCGGTTTTCCATTTATCTTCTAATATATAAAATTCTCGTGTCGCGGTGTTTGTTACCAAACTCCTCCGAAACGGCTGAATGGATATATATGAAATTTTTTGTGCATATCGAACAGGTCTGAGAATCGGATTAATAAGTGTGACCCCACCCTTAAATAGTTTTTTTATTTATTCGACAATGTTTTTTATTTTTATCTTATTATAATGAAAAATTACGATTTTTATATTAGTCTGTTCCATCCACAGATCCATTCTAATACAATAATGGTAGTACGATAAATTTTGTGTATTTGGTAGGTCTGAGAGTAGGTAGGCATCTATTTTTTATACCCCAAAAATTTTAATTATTGAATTTTTTTTATTACTTTAATTGGAAATACAACGTTTGCTGGGACAGCTGGTCTAGTCAATAAGTGCCTTTTTGGTCAACTTTTTTCAGCAATCTCCGAAAATTATGATTGAGGTGACATTCGATTCCAGGAGTCGGAATTATTGTCGGAACTCTTATTTAGGAAATTTCCTCCTCTTTTTAAATCTTTTTTCAAAAATCTTTTTAAGTGAGATATTTGCATAAAAAGGCATAAAAGGCATTTATTTTCTTAAAAATTGATTCATTTAGAATTCTTTTTGATGTCATTTCTAATAATTACTAGATACTACTACCGCTTTGGAAACAAATGGTGCTCTGAGAGAGAAGAAGCGGCGCAAGAAACTCTCCCAGCATTCTTTTTTGCGCTCTTTTTAATAAAAATATGCAATATTGTACAATCATTTCTATCGCTATAAAATAATCACAATCTAGTCCCAAGCTGTCCGATCATTTAGATATTCAGCAGTGGAGTAATAGGATTTACGACAGAGACATTTTTTATAAAACATTTAAATTTATTTAAATGCAAAAAACCCCTTTTTTAGTTACTTGTTAATAACTTTTATAATTTTTGCAAGCAGAACATCATTTTTCGAAAACCATCATCATCAATGGCACCTAGCCATTCCGAATCGAATGAAACCTCAATATATAATTTTCGGAGACTGCTGAAAAAAGTTGACCAAAAAGGCAATTGTTGACTAGACTAAGGTAGTTAGTTTATATAGATTTATTAAAGTAATAACGTTTATAATAAATACTTACAATGATACACTGTGTCTTAAAAGTTACTATGGTAAATTATGTTTTTACTAATGGCGCTCGTCTCTGGCCAACGGTACCTACCCCGAACGAGGGTTACATAAGAGAGTTACGAGTGATCAAAAGAAGAAGAAAGATGTAAAGAAGTTTTCACTTCAATAATGTAATGCTTTATTGGTTCATATTAATTTTTAGCTTGATATCACCGTGCGACGGCTGCGCGGCGCCCTACGGTTACAAGAACCAAATGTCACTCAGCAACGATACGGACTTCTTTGATGTAAGTACTTACATACAATAGACACTGTATCTCGCCTCTCAAAGAATAATTTAAAGACATACACACACACACACATACATACACATTTGATTTCTATTTATTATTAATTATTTCATTGGTATTTTTTATTTTTTATTATAATAAGGGACGAGACGAGCAGGACGTTCAGCTGATGGTAATTGATACGCCATGCCCATTACAATGCAGTGAAGCTCAGGATTCTCAAAAATTCTGAGCGGCACTACAATTGCGCTCGTCACCTTGAGACATAAGATGTTAAGCCTCATTTGCCCAGTAATTTCACTAGCTACGGCGCCCTTCAGACCGAAACACTGTAATGCTTACACATTAATGCTTCACGGCAGAAATAGGCGCCGTTGTGGTACCCATAATCTAGCCGGCTTCCTGTGCAAAGGAGCCTCCCACTGGTATTGTCATTTGTCGAGGAATCACTGACCCCGAAGACACAGTTTTAACTAGTTTCCGGGTCAGAGGTCCACCTCTTTTAATATCACTGCAAAACCAATGTTATTATTATTACAATTAACAATAAAATGATGTTAATAATTAGTATTATACAATAAATATTGTACATTTAGTAAATTAAGTTACTTGCAGTGAGTGTAAGAAAAGATGAAATAAAGTATTATTATTATTAAATATTATGACTGTTCGTTGTCAGTACATTTATGAAAATTTAATATACTTTCACAAAATACGTCACATTTTTGCTCTTAATAGTGATTTTCATTATTATAAGACTAGAAATAAGGGATTGCTTGTACACTTTTATAATAAAGTCCCAGCCACTGTTCAGGCATTATCTATAAATAAATTTAAATGTTTTATTAAAAAATGGCTCTGTATTTTCATCATCTGGATGTGTGGCGGTCCTCCGCAGTGCGGTTTTCAAGGAGCTTTCTTCCTACTGTGTACTACAAAGCTGTGGAATGAACTTCCTTGTGCGGTGATGATACAACATGGGTACCTTCAAAAAAAGCGCGTACACCTTCCTTAAAGGCCGGCAACGCTCTTGTGATTCCTCTGGTGTTGAATGCGGGCGGCGGTGATCATTTAACACCAGGTGACCCGTACGTTCGTTTGGGGGACAAAGTTTGTCCATAAAAAATAATATCAGGTTATGTTGTGTGCAGAAAGCAGTAGCCCGCGCAGACGTGTCGGGTAACCTGGACGCGCCCGAGGGAGGCTTCGACGCGATCATGCAGGCAGTCGTGTGCAAGGACGAGATCGGGTGGCGCGAACACGCCAGGAAGCTGCTCGTGTTCTCCACCGACGCCGGCTTCCATTACGCTGGGGACGGCAAGGTATGTAGAACTATTGGCTTCTTCTCTTTTACTATAAAGCAAATAAACTTTATTCAATTAGGCTTAAACTGAGCGCTTTTGAATCGTCACTATAAATGTTTCAATTAAATTACTGAATCTATCATATTTTCGGAGAAAGTAGAGCTCGTGAGAAGAACATATAAGAAACTTAATGGCCACTCTTTTACTCTTTTAAATTATTAGAGTATTTTACAATGGTTGTAATATACAAAACAAATTACTTTGTATGGTGCTGCATCGGATATTTCAATAGTGTTCAAAGTTATAATAGTTTTAAATATCAAATATTTCATAAAAAGTAATAAAGAATAAACTGTATAAATATGAATTATCATAATATATTGGATGCATCAACCTTTAGAGCTTCAATTCAATGTTTGTGTAAGGATGCTTCGTGAACAAGATGGCGTCATTTTATATTATAAAACTAGCTGACCCGACAGACGTTGTTCTGTATATTATAAATAAAATAATGTTTTTATATGAATTTGTCAATAATATATCATAACATCAAAAATTACTTCGTAAAATATGCACCCTGCTGTCGTTATGAAATTGTTTTACACCAGAACTGACAAACCGTGCGTCAATAAATTCTCTCATAGAAATTATGTATGGACACATCAAAGGAAAAACAAATTTGTTGTTTTTATTTAATTTAGCAGCATTTTCCTATTTATTCATCTTTTAAACCTTCTCTGGACTTCCACAAATAATTCAAGAGCAAAATTAGCCAAATCGGTTCAGCCGTTCTCGAGTTTTAGCGAGACTAACGAACAGCAATTGATTTTTATATATGTAGATAATATGTACCTATTATTTAACATATAACCATGTCTAACACGTCGTTGACTAGCACATTATTTATTAATTTATTTTCATTATTACAATATAAAGTAGAAAAAAAAGTCAAAACTGGTTACAGTATATAGGTATTAAACAAAAGAGTGAAACAGTTACGTTTGAACAAACCAGAATAAGGTAACAAATTTACAATTACTTCACTAAGCTACTTAGAATATAAACTAAACAAAATAAGGTTACAAGTGTGGGTGTGTGTGTATGTATGTAAGAGTGTGTGTTATGTGTTTGAGGATGTATGCTGTATGTGTGTGTGTGTGGATAGTAATTGTAGTAGATGTATTTTTTTTAGCTATACTTTGAACAAGTAAAACATATCTAAGTTGCGAGCCAGAGGTTGTAGAACAGCTTTGTGTGTAGTTGGTGTTTGCTTTAGGTACAGCCAGAGGGTGTGGTTTTTCCATTTTATCCCATGTTATTCCTTGTTTCAACAGCGTCGTTGTAATCAGAAGTGTTGTTCACAGTTGGGCGGTATAGTGCAACCGAACGACGGCGAATGTCACATGCAAGACAACTCGTACACTCACTCCACCCTGCAAGACTACCCCAGCATCTCACAGATTAATCTCAAGGTACAATACACTTGAAGCTAATAATGTCCATTCATACGATATTTATATAAAATAATCTGTAACCCGTTCTGTTATCACACAAGCTCACAGCACACACACTAGTAGACACTTATATAGACCTCTTTCAGACAAAGAGATAAATTGTAAGTAGCTGACACACCCACAGGCTGACATATAACATATAAACTAGGTAAAAAGTAGCTATTCTTGATATCACTCAAGTATCCGTTACTCAATACATAAATTATTATCACTTTTTTTCATTATTATATTTCATAGAATTCACATTAAAAGTAAAGTAAGTTATTATTCATGACATGTAACATTAACAAAATAAAAATATGATGTTACGAAAAGGACACTCAGCAATACTAATATTTGGGACTGGGATTAGGATAACCCTAAATCCGGCTTGCCAGGGTTTCATTCACGCCTCCAGCCATTGTAACGGACCACCATGGTGCGTTAAATGCGCCCTATACCATCCGACTTGGGAATGCTCTGAGAAAAATACGATGAACCAGCTCGCTCTTGCAACTGCACAGAAGAGCATCCGGCTATTTTGGGGAATGTTTAGAACGTCTAAAATACCTAGAGCGAATCGAATCGAAGCGCGAGAGCCTGCGTAAGGTTATCACCTCGCAGGTACATTGCGAACAGAAATTGACCTATCAAAATACCTGCGCTCAAATCACTAGTGGAAATAACAAACCAAATGTTCGCCAAACTCTGGCACAAGACTGAGTCTCGTCGTGTCAACATGTCCTGAAGATGCCTCGTGTAGAGTCGAAACACGTGTCTTTGATTGTTTTAAGACAAGTATTGGCGGAATTAACACTAAGGAAAACTCAAAATATTTGGATAATTATGGATTTCCGCAAAGTAACGCCTAAATTTTCTTAAATAACAAACGCCAACAAGAAATATAAATATAAAAATACGACATGGGTACCTACAAAAAAGCGCGTACATCTTCCTTAAAGGCCGACAACGCTCCTGTGGTGGAGGTCCATTCCTCTGGTGTTGCAAGAGAATGTGGGCGGCGGTGATCACTTAACACCAGGTGACCCGTACCCTCGTTTGTCCTCCTATTCTATAGAAAAAAAATATCCCCTGAATGGTTAATACGCAATTCGCAATTCAAACTGATGCTATCAAAACCCGAAATGAAGCTCACCCCTCTACATCCTCTGAAGAAAATCATTTGAAATGTCCACCGGATAATGGCACTACTTAAAATAATAATATATAATACTAGCTGTTGCCCGCGACGTTGTCTGCGTGAACGCTATAAAGCAGCAAAAATACTATGCCTGCTATCTAACGTGACAATATGTAGCCTATATATTGTTCCGACGTCTTGTTTTATTATTTATTGCATGTTAAATAAATGCAGTGGTAAAACACATGAATGGTGGCAATTTGGTATTTTTTATAGTGATAACCCTGACTTCTGGGAGTAATAAAATAAAATTTGTAACCAAAATTTATGAACGATGCGGGACCTCGGGTTCCGTCCGAGCGCTCTTCCAACTTAGCCAACCGTTCGAGTGACGTATGGTTCGTAAATCTTGAAGTCTCGGGTTATGGCTCCATCTACAGGATCTACTTTACAGTTGATAATCTTCTCAACCCCAATAATTGCATATTAGGAAATTGATTTGAGATGTCGCTGATGATGATGAATGGTGTGTGTTAAGGTGAAAGAGCACGCCATCAACGTGATATTCGCGGTGACGGCGGAGCAGATCAGTGTGTACGAGCAGCTCAGCAAGCACATCGAGGGTTCCAGCAGCGGCACCTTGAGCGACGACTCTGACAACGTGGTGGACCTCGTCAGGGAGCAGTACAATGTGAGCTATAACAGACCCATATATCTACTAATACTAGAACTTGGCAATATTTTTATTATAGTGTAGGAATACCTGCCTTTCCTGCCGGCAATTATCGGCAGTTTTCCCGAACTGATACGTCTTAGGGACCTAAAAGATTAAAGGATACCCCCAACTAAGGCTGGCAATTTATCTGGTGTCAAGGATATCTGGGCGGTTGCCTCACAACTTCCCATAGCCTCAGTCTCATGCTAGTTTGCTCATTCATAAAATAATTAAAATTTGTTATAAAGTAGGGTAATTCTACCCTCATTTTTGAATTTTTTGATAAGTATACCACAATTTTTTATTCGACCGTTCAGCGCCATTTAATTTTTTTTTGTTGAGATAAGTGACAATATAAGCAACACGTTCACTTGATGGTTATTATTGTGAATGGACTAATTAATAACCTTTTCATACATAAGAATCGTGACCTGCCACTTTTATTTTACCAAAATAAGAGTTAATTCACATGAAATCTTAGCGTAACCATTAGTTATCGGTAAATACTTAAATGTAAATGCGGTTGATAAGAGTGCAAACTTAGCAACATACAGAATGGCTATAATTGTGTACATTTTTCAGAAAATAACATCAACAGTTGAAATGAAAGACACATCAAGTGATGCGGTGCAGATATTGTACTACTCGTCGTGTCTGGGCAGCAAGGATCATGTTGTTCAAACCAACAAATGCGATGGTCTCAAGGTATTCAATTATAAACTTCTGTTCACATATTATTTTGCCCTGACTTTTCTCCTTCAGATTTCCATCGGATTCTTTAAAATTCTTTAAACAGTGTTAGGTTAACATTGAAAGACACAGCCAGAAATATTTGTTGCGTTTTTTAACCCAAATTTTGTACAGCAAAGGATCCATGTTCATCTTGTAGCTACTGAACTTACAAGATGGCATATCTACCAATAATGACTGGCTAAAGTCATCAAACAAAATAGCATACATATTCTGTAATTTAATATAAATAAATTTGAAGAAATATTTTCCTGACGTTTGTTATAAAATGCGATCAAAAATGTTTCCCCATCTAATTAATTATAACATTCCTGGTAGTTATTTGCTTTATGAGAATTAATTTTCTAACTCTAATAGAAAAATTAACTCAAAGAATGGTCCTAACAGATGTTGGGTAATATCAAATCTGTGTTATAATTAAACGGAACTTTACCCCACGCATTTTGATACATATTACATTAAGAATTCTTTAAAATCTCTGGAGTTTTATAACTAAAAAATGCAATCGCGATCCTATAGGTCGGAGACGTGGTCGAATTCACAGCAGAGGTAACGCTGAAGGAATGCCCGAAGGATCCCAGCAAGTGGAAGCAGACATTCACTATATATCCAGTTGGTGTTTCTGAGAGTCTGACCATAGAGTTGGAGATGCTCTGTGACTGCCCCTGCGAGCATCCTGGACATCATGTAAGTTTTTTTTCAGAAGAATGTAGAATAGTGTAGGTAGTAGAAACATCACATTTAAAGGAATTCGTGTTTAAAGTTTAATAAATATTAATGTATTTCATACAACTAAATTAACTTTCATAAAATAAGACTACCATATAATATATGTCATACTGAGCTTGTCATTTCATCGCTACTGTCTGTCTTTTCACAGGAAAATAGTTTGAGAACGGTTATCGCAACTGATGACGTATCTTTAGGCCAATCACGTGACCCAGTTGTCTCGAGACTAGAATACCAGGCGGAGTATCTTATGGATGGGCCCTTTATAATAAATAAAATATGTGTAATATGTTGTTTAGTGAAACAAAAACTATTTAATTGTTGCTCTGTGAAGAGAAATTCATTTTGTTATAAAACTCTTTCAAACATAAGTTACAATTATTTACAAACTGTCTTTACAAACTTCTGTCATCGGCTGTCAAATCGTAAACATAATTGTTGAGTAGCTCCTTCTTTTATCGAGTTTAAAAATATACTTACCGTTACAAATATAAACTGCGATATAAATTTTGATTCTGTGAGTTCTGGGAAAATAGATTACACTTCAATCCATTAATAGTAACAGTGATATGAAGCAGATTTCATTTCTCAAGCACAGTGTTTTACACAGCTGAAAAGTAACACTTGGAAAAGACAAGGATAGAATATCAACATCACAAAGATATCAGAATAATTATAGAAGGAAATACCGAAAGAAAATAGCCAAAAAACAAATTGGATCAACAAATTTACAACAAAGGTACAACTTGGAATATTTATCTTCATAATATTATTTTAATTGCATTAGGAGTCAATGTCAATATCCATTTAAAATAACATCTTAACAGGTGACATCCGTCAAATTGACACTAATCGACATTAAAATAAACATCATAAGGGACAGACTATAAAAATCAGACACGGTACTGTGCAGTTGAGTTGCCAACTGACAAAAACATTTTGATAGAAGTCAAGCGACGTTCCGTAACTCTGTGTTACATTAAAAAATGACAAGAAAAATGTCTGAAGAAATGTCACTGTTATTTAAAATGGTGAAACAGGAAATGGAAAAACAAACTTCTGTAATAACTAATGCTATAACAGAGCGAATTATGGAAAAAATAGACGGAATAATAAAACCAATAGCAGAAGAAAATAAAAACCTTAAATTAGAAATTGATACCTTAAATAAAAAAATAAATATGCTAGAAAATATTAACAGGAAGAATAATATAATAATTCATGGTCTCAACGAAACGGAAAAAAACTATACGGAACTTAAAAAAACAATCATGCAAACAATTCGGAAACTGGGTGTAAAAATTGAAGAATTCGAAATCAACAAAATACAAAGAATTGGACAACTTAAATCAGGAAAAATAAGACCAATACTTATTTCCTTTACAAGCTATAATAAAAAAATTGAAATACTTAAAGACAAAAAGAAAATGCCTGGAAACACCTACATTACAGAGGATTTCTCTAAAGAAACTTTACAAAAGCGCATAGAACTCCAACAAGAACTGAAACAAGAAAGAGAAAAAGTAAATATAGCATTTATAAAAAACAATAAGATTATTATAAAACCCAAAGAAATAGAGAAAAGGAAACGAGACAGCTCGATATCACCACAGGCACTTTCGCAACAAGATGGTTAGAAAACTTTATTAGCACCAACGAAACTGCACAAAACCGATCCATTTACATATATGAGATCCAGATCCCACTCTTTAAGTGACAAAACAACAACCCAAAAAATGGCATAGGAAACAGCAGACACCGGCAACAGAAGAAAGAATCAAATTAAAAACAAGCAACAAAATATTTACACAATACTCCCCAATCCGGCTGGTCACCGTGGGGATAGAGACCATACCCCCCTGTTTTGCTCACAAAAACCAGAAACGAAAAAAATAAAATGAATAAAGAAAGGAACACAAGTATATACATAGGAACTCTAAATACAAGAACACTAAAAACACAAGAAAGATTATACGAACTAGAACATGCATTAAAGAACATTAAATGGGATATAATCGGCCTGAGCGAAATACGAAGATCTGACGAGCAAATCGAAGAATACAATAAATATATATTCTATTACAAAAATAAAACCCCAGGTCTTGATGGAATTGGGTTATTGATAAAAAAAATACCTGAAAAACAACATCCAGGAATTCATTGGAATCTCAGACAGAATAGCAATACTCAACATTCACCTGTTTAGTAATAAGCAACCTATTTCTATAGTGCAAGTTTATGCTCCAACAGAAAATGCAAAAGAAGAGACAATAGACGATTTTTATAATAGTCTAAAACGAACTATGGAGAATTTACACAAAACAGTGATAGTAATGGGAGACCTAAATAGTCTAATTGGTAAACGCAACAGCAATGAAAACAAATGCTTAGGCTTATTTACATCCGAAAAACGAAATTCAAATGGAGAGAAACTAATTGAATTTGCTCAAGAATATAACTTACGGATAATGAATAGTTTTTACAATAGGAAACTTCAACATAAGTGGACATGGATTTCACCAAACGGAGTTTTCAAAAACGAAATAGATTTTATACTTACTAACAATCCAAATATATTTTTGAATGTTAATACTATAAAACAGCTAAACTTCAACACTGATCATCGAATGGTGCGCGCCGAAATCAGGACCTGCAATAATAAACACTCAAGAAAACACTTTAAATCTGGCGGACAGCGACCACATATACCTGTACCAGATAACATGTTGGAATATGTTAAAACAACACTAAAAGAAAAAACAAACGCAATACAGAACGTACAAGAACAGTATGATGTTTTAGTTAACGAATTAAAAAAGCAGAAAAAACACTCAGCTCAAATAACCTGATAAAGGATAAAATTGGAAAAGAAGCCCATGACTTAATCCAAACACGACGAAATATGAGACAGCAAAAACCAATAAATAGACAAGAGATAGCAATTATAAGCAAACAAATAAACACATCAATTCGAAAACATAAAGAAAAGATAAGAATAGAAACCATTAAATACCACATAGAAACTACCGGAGGAGTTAAAAAAGCACAAAGAGAACTGCAAGAATATACAAATTGGATACCAGAAATGAGCAAACACAAGAATAAAAAGAATAAAACCAAACAACAGGATATATTAGATATAGCAACATTCTTCTTCCAGAACTTGTACAAGGATGACACGATATATTCAATAAAACACCTTTTTTATACAGAACAAGAAGAAGCGATTCCATTAATAATGAGGAACGAAGTTGTAAAAGCGATTGACACACAAAAAAAACAAAAATCACCTGGAGAAGATGAAATTTCAAATGAACTGCTTAAAGGGTTAAAGAACGCTGTATTGGATAACTTAGTGAATCTGTTTAACGAGATTCTAAAGAAGGAACAAATACCCTTCCAATGGGCAACATCAACCATAACTTTAATTCACAAAAAAGGTAAAAAAGACGATATTGGCAATTATAGACCCATTAGCCTCATGTCAAACCTTTACAAGATATTTTCGAAGATATTACTGGATAGAATCACGAACTTGTTAGAGGAAAACCAACCGAAGGAATAAGCTGGTTTTAGAAGCGGGTTTTCTACTATAGATCACATACATACAATAAAACAGGTCACAGAAAAATACAAAGAATATGGTCTACCCTATTATCTAGCGTTCGTTGAGTATAACAAAGCATTTGACTCTGTCAAACATGGACCGATATGGAAAGCATTAGCTGACCAAGGAGTACCAAAGAAATACATAAGAATTATTGCAAATGTCTATAAAAACATGACAGCGAAAATAAAAACCGAAAGGGCGGGAGATCAATTCCAAATTAAAAAAGGTGTAAGACAAGGAGATCCTCTTTCCCCCAAACTATTTTCGGCTACATTAGAACATATATTTCGCAAATTAAATTGGACAAAGTATGGGATACGAATAAACGGGATGATGCTGAACCACCTCCGATTTGCCGATGATCTGATAATAATTACAGACAAGCCAAGTAAACTGCAGGTCATGCTCAAAGAACTAGAATCAGAAAGCGAAAAGGTGGGCCTGCAGATGAATACAAAGAAGACCAAGCTGATGACGAATAGTTTAAGATCACCGATTGAAGTAAACAGCGTAACAATAGACTACGTCGACGAATATACTTACCTCGGCCAGATAATCTCCCCTACGAATACTACCTCAAAGGAAATACATAACAGAATAAATATAGCA
The DNA here is from genome assembly GCF_905404315.1 of Leptidea sinapis. Taxonomy (NCBI): domain Eukaryota; kingdom Metazoa; phylum Arthropoda; class Insecta; order Lepidoptera; family Pieridae; genus Leptidea; species Leptidea sinapis. The sequence continues at coordinate 2,097,439 of NC_066285.1, read as the reverse complement.
TGGAAACGTTACTGGTCCCTAAAGGAGATTATGAAAAACCCGTCAATGCCACTAAAACTCAAAAGTATTGTTTACAACACCTGCATACTCCCAGCCATGACGTATGGATGTCAAACATGGGCACTAACCAACGATAATCTCAACAAACTAACAACATGTTAACATAACATAGAAAGAAGTATACTAAGGATTAAGAAAAGCGATAGAATAAACTTAAAAGAAATAAGAAAAAGGACAAACATTGCAGACGTATCACAAACTATTAGTAAACTCAAATGGCAATGGGCAGGACACCTAATACGAGGCAAACAAGAAAAATGGGCCAAAATAGTAACAGAATGGTATCCTAGAGAAGGAAAAAGACAGAGAGGGAGACCGAGTCGTAGATGGAGCGACGATTTAAAAGATGCCGCTGGGGTGACGTGGAGCAGATCATGTCATGACCGAGAACAGTGGAAGAGCCTGGGGGAGGCCTATGCGAAAGCAAAACAATCTGTGTCGATGTCTACTGCAAACTAAATGTAAATCGAAAACTATGTAAAGATTGTTATTAAAGGCTATTATTATTATTATTTACAAGCCTGTAAAGAGAAACAACATTAAAAGCTAATGCTCCAATTTATATTTTAATAATCTAAAATGATAAATATTTTTTATTTTACAAATAATCCTCGTTAATTTTCTATTACATAAAACCAGAGTGAACGAAAAAGAAGAAACATAGTGCAAAGTGCTGCCACCATAGAATAAATAGACATGTAAAACTTCGACATTTACGGCCTTACAAATAAACTTGGTATAAAGTTATAACTGATGATAAACAAAGAAAATGCAAAATGTTTACAATATCGTTGACAGCACTGTCAATACAATGATAATTCTAAAGTTTTCCGAATGACAAGCTGCCTTGCAAATAAACGCGGGAAACCTTATACCGAACAAACCATTCGGAAGCAAAGGTCTATTTGTAAACATTTTACATGTTCTTGGTTTATGCTTAGTTATAACCTGATGCCAATTTAATTTGTAAGGCCGTTAAAGTCAAAGTTAATGTGTGGGAAATTTTAATGAAATGGAGAGCCAAAAGATTTGAAAATTTACATATGTGTATCGGCAGGCGTACAACGACAGCCCGCTGGTGTGCAACGGGCAGGGCATCAGCGCGTGCGGCGTGTGCGTGTGCGAGGCGGGTCGCTTCGGCAAGGCGTGCGAGTGTTCGGCGCACGGCGGCGGCTCGCTGGAGCAGGAGCGAGGCTGTCGCCCGACCAGCGCCGGCTCGGGCCCGCTGTGCTCCACGCGCGGCACGTGCGTGTGCGGCGTGTGCGAGTGCAACAAGATGGACGACCCGCTCAAGGTGGCTCATTCACTCACTGCACCGTCGGACCACATGTCACAAAGAGCAAAACAATTCTTAAGGAATCAATTTTGACTAAATATATGCCTTTTTTATACCAAACTTCTATCATCCTCACTATCTGGATTGATAGTAGTAGCGTATATCAACTGCTTTCTCAAAGGTTTCGCCCACTTATTATAAAACTGTGGAATGAGCTTCTCTATGTGAGATGTCTAGGTCAATACGACCTGTATGTCTTCAATATCGCGTCCACATATTTACTAGGCCGGCAACTCTCCTGTGATTCCTCTGATGGCGGCGCTCTGACCTCTTATTCCATAACAAAAGACATCTGATCACCGCGCCCGGGAATCAAAGGTCTTATTTTAATGAAATTAATCGGTTATCATTTAATCATACCAAAATGGCGTCATTTAAGATAAAGTGAAAAAATCGTGATATAGCAAATATATTTAGTATATGAAGTAAAAGAAATGTTGTGGAAGATAAGGTTAAGACTAAAAATATGCCTGAAACACCACATGACAACGCACTATTGACATCAGCATAGTTCTGATGAAGACTAAAACTACCTTGACGCTGGACTCGTAAAGTGTACAAACCAAATTCGTTGAAACCGTCGCTTGAGTTTGGTTATGAACTCCATTATACATGATTTTAAATCCAGTACTATATCGTATATAAATATCGATTTTGATGAGATAATCACATTTAAAAATGTGAAAAACAAAGTAATAACATACCTGATTAAATATCTAAGGGGTTTTGATTTTTTATTTTACTTAAGGCATAAAAGGCATTTATTTTCTCAAAATTGATTCCTTTAGATTTCTTTTTAATGTCATGCTCTGAGAGAGAAGAAACGGCGCAAGAAACTCTCCGAGCATTCTTTCTTTTGCGCTCTTTTCAATAAAAATATACAATATTGTACAATCATTGCTATCGCTTCATCAGGCTGTGGGATCACTTTAATATTCAGCTGTGGAGTAGTAGGACTTACGACTGAGCCATTTTTTAACAAAACATTTAAATTTATTTATAGAAAATGCCCGAACAGTGACTGGGACTTTATTATAAAGGTGTATACATTTACCCTTAAAGCTGTTATGTATCTTATGTGGTGTTATGTGCTTTTAAGTGGGGTCTCTGCATTCTACTTCGTAAACGTGTCAATTATCGTACGGGGTGTTTTAACACAGTGTATATTTGGTTGGCAGGTGATATCTGGTCCGTTCTGCGAGTGCGACAACTTCACGTGCGACATGAACAAGGGACTGCTGTGCTCGGGTCCGTCGCACGGCGAGTGTGTGTGCGGCAAGTGTAACTGTCGCCCGGAGTACAGCGGGCCTGCGTGCCAGTGCCTCAAGGACCAGACGGCTTGTATATCACCCGGTAACACTAACAAACAAATCTATCACAACAGGAACAGGCATCAACTTATAATGCCTACTACTGGGCTAAGACGAGTTAGTAGTAGTAATAGTTAGTAGTTTGTGTGGTAAAGGTTACTATAACATTTAATGACTTTCTTAATGATACCACAGATTGGGAATTGAGCAACCACCCTCAGGCTTTTAAATAATAAGTTTAATTGCACAATATTACTTAAATGTATTTATTTGCTTAAAAAAAGCCTTTAAAAGGGTTTTGTTAATTAAACCGGTTTGATACAAGGTAGAATCATTTCACAGAGCAAAGTACCTACATGCGTTCAGTTATTTTTTGTTATTTTACGGAACTCAATCAGACTCATTTCAAATTCAATATTTATTTTACTGTTTGTCACAAACAAAAGATAGTACAATAAAGGAAAGAGAATATGTGAGAGAGAGAGGATATAGATATTGGTTATCTATCTATATATTATGTCTTAAAACACTTTACATTTGTATACTTTTTTCCCATTCTTCTTATTTATTATGCAAATTAAATTTATCGCAAAATTTATGGACGATGCGGGACTCGAACTCGTGCCTCTCGGGTGCCTTCCGAGCGCTCTTACCAACTGAGCCTACCGTTCGAGTGACGCATGGATCGTAAATCTTGTTATGTCTTGTTGAACTCCCAGGCTGTGGCTCCATCTCTCAACAGTGGATTTCTTATTTATTATTTGAGAGATATTAATAATTTTTCTTTTGTCTAATCTCATCTTCATTATTTTAGTTACAATTTCACGCCATTGTTTTTTCGTAAACAGAGAACGGCAAGATTTGCAGCGGCAACGGTAAATGCGTGTGCGGTCAGTGCGTGTGCAACGTGGACGATGATCGGCACTACACGGGCAAATACTGCGATAGTTGTCCGGTATTTATTTATTTATTCTAACTTATTTTAATTCATCCTTAGATACTCAGCGATAACCTCACCAGCAGCTGTAACTTAGGCTATGAATATAATTTAAATTTCTTAAAGTTTCTTGTTAATCTTCCATACTGACTACCAGTAGGAGGCTCCTTTGCACAGGATGCCGGCTAGATTATGGGTACCAAAACGGCGCCAAATTCTGCCGTGAAGCAGTAATGTGTAAGCATTAATGTGTTTCGGTTTGAAGGGCGCCATAGCTAGTGAAATTACTCGGCAAATGAGAAATAACATCTTATGTCTCAAGGTGACGAGCGCAGTTGTAGTACCGCTCAGAACTTTTGGGGTTTTTCAAGAATTCTGAGCGGCACTGAATTGTAATGGACAGGGCGCATCAATTACCATCAGCTGAACGTTCTGCTCATCTCGTCCGTTATTTTCATTAAAAAAAAAAGAAATCACATGTTCATGAAGCATCCTTACACAAACAATAAATTCAAGCTCTAAAGGTTGATGCATCCAATATAATTTATTTTTATACAATTCGTTCCTTATTAAGTTTTATGAAATATTTAATATTTTAAACGGTTTTAACTTTGATTCATATATTGGATGCAACACCTGGTACCTGTAGTTAATGTTGAGTGTAGCCGTGGTATTTGTCGCGACAGACGTGTCCCGGTCGCTGCGAGGACTTCAAGCAGTGCGTACTGTGTGAGGTGCACAAGCGAGGGCCGCTCTACAGCCCGGACCAGCCGGGGAGGGACTGCGGCGACTGCGCACTCTATCCCGAGATCGTCGAGGGCAAGATCGAAGGTACAACACATAAGTTACACTTCGATTGGCATACCTATTAGGGTGAAGATTAGGGCTGCCATCTCTGAAACCTGGCAACCAGGACAAGAAGTGTGAATACCCCGGATTTAGGATCTTAAAACCCGCACATGTCCCCTTTTTTAGTTATTCCGCGGGATAAAAATAGTGTTGTAAATCGTTTATAGTTATTTAATCAGGATATTGCCTGTTTTACTTGTCAGGTTTTCGGTATTTATCAGTAGTTCCGAGAGCCATTAATTTTTTTAAGTTAGAAATTGATAAAAATCAATACAATATTATCCATGAAATTGATTTTATTAAATCACTGACGAGACTGTTTCTGTTTTCAATAAGATATTTCTTTCTTTTGTCCACTATATTGTTGTGTTGGAGATTCGGTTGTTCGCGGAAACCGCGCCGCGCGCGGCATTTAGGCGCGGGTGTGACTTTACAATTTTTTAAAGTCCGCGCGGACGCTCCCCGGTCGCCTTCTAAACTAGGACAAATCTGGGGATGGCAGCCCTAGTGAAGATTATCAGTGTGAATTCAAACCACGCGCGCGACATGCACTTAACACTGGTGAAATTCTTTAAATTTATTTAAAAACTAGCTGACCCGACAGACGTTGTTCTGTACATAATAAATAAAAAACTGTTTCTTTATGAATTTAATAACTTAAAATTTATAAATCTACATATAGTTTGTTGTCAAATGTCAAATACTATAGTGTCGAAATTTAATATGTGGCAATACTTAAGATTAATCAATCTACAAAAAAAATAATAGATAGTTAACAACTGTAGTTAATCTACCAACTATAGTTAACTAAAACTAAGTGTATTTATTACCTCCTGAGAAACTAAGAAAGATATAAAATTTCTAATTAGTTATTCATTTCAAACTATTCTTTCAATTTGATTTCTGAACGACGGGGGACACATCAAAGGAAAAACTAAATTGTTGTTTTTATTTTATTCACAGCATTTTCATATTTATTCACCTTTTTAACCTTCTCTGGACTTCCACAAATAATTCAAGACCAAAATTAGCCGAATCACTCCAGCCGTTCTCGAGTTTTAGCGAGACTAACGAACAGCAATTCATTTTTATATATATAGATTGCAATCAACCTGTTACTGAGGACTCCCGACTTTCTCGTGCGTATGCGCTTACTACATTATATTATTCACTTCGTTACTTGTCTGAATGCGCTGCACACTAATCTATTTTTTATATTTTTTATATTCTTTTATTATGATTACATTCAAAAAATAAGAAATGTATATTTATTATACTAATTCTAAACTCTATTCGTTTTTGAAATATTTTATTGCATATTTTTTTTAGATTATAGTTTTTATTAATTAGAAATTTTTAATATTCAGTGGCATTTTTCAATTATACTGGGCGTCCCGAAACTTCCAAGCTTTTAACAAGTCTCCTGCTCTAAGAAGACTCCGGTGTTACTAGTCCGCAGGACGGAGCAAGGAGTGTTAATCCGCGGCTATACCAGTGGGAGGCTCCTTTGTACAGGAAGCCGGCTAGATTATGGGTACCACAACGGCGCCTATTTCTGCCGTGAAGCAGTAATGTGTAAACATTACTGTGTTTCGGCTTGAAGGGCGCCGTAGCTAGTGAAATTACTGGGCAAATGAAACTTAACATCTTATGTAAGCTCAAGTGATGAGTGCAATTGTAGTGCCGCTCAGAGATTTTAGGCTTTTTAAGAATTCTGACCGGCACTGCATTGTAATGGGTAGGTCGTATCAATTACCATCAGATGAACGTCCTGGTCGTCTCGTCCCTTACATTAATGAAAAAAAATACTGCCACCACACCTAGCACTTTCACAAAACAGCGGTGCACTTGTATAGTACGCCATTAAAGGCCATATTTAATTTTGAATGTAAGCATATTTCAGAAGTCCTTTATATCTAAATTGTTGCAGCGAACGAGACGTTGAACGAACATCTGTGCAGCTTCTACGACGACGAAGACTGTCTCTATGTGTACGTGTACTCGTACAACGACACCAGGAACCTCTACATCCGAGCGCAGAAGGAACACGAGTGTCCCAGGAAGGTGGGCTATTACCAATTATCTATACATTGATGGGTGATGACCGGATACAATTTAAGTGACTTATCAGAGAATTTATAAAAGTGATAGAGTTTTTTTGACTGTATCAAATTATCGATCAATCTATTGACATCCGAAAAGATTAGGAAAATGACTCGAGATGTCGCTTTTGCAAATCTAAACAATTTCTTATGTTTTAAAGTGATAACCCTCACTTCTGGGATTAATTACACAAATAAAATTTGAAAACAAAATAGAAAAGATTAGAAGCCACAACCTGAGACTTCAAGCAACCAACAAAGCATTCAAGATTGATCAACGATACGTTTCTCGAATGGTTGGCTCAGTTTTAAGAGCGCTCGCACGGAACACGAGGGTTATTACCTTAAGATAATATTTTATTGTATCTAATTTTAATCTTATTTATTATTAATGTAAACCATGAAAAAACATAACATAACTTTTTTCTCTCCGTGCACAGATTTTAATCCAATACCTAAATGTTACTCCTTGATACGCTAAGGCATTCGGAAAAGTTTCATGAAAGTCAGGCCATTAGTTGAAGAGATTAGGGTATACGACTACAAAAAACAGACGGACAGACGGACAATTTTTTTAAATTTGTAGTTTTGTGCTTATTTCCTCGATACTTAAGCTTAAACTATCTTTCTTATTAATAAACGCAATGAAAAGTTACTCCAAGTTTAAAATTACTTCTCACTCTCATGTTTTCTGAAGTGGCTAAGGTAAGATAAGGACAAAAAATTAAAAAACATAATTTTATGAACGATGCGGGACTCGAACCCACGACCACCTCGCGGTCAGTGCGAGTGCTCTCCGAACTGAGCTAACCGTTCGTCATAAAAACTTGTATGCTTTGTTCAACTCTCAGCCACGCCCATCCCAGAAGTGAGGGTTATCACTTTAAAAAACATAACAAATTGTTTAGGACAAAAAGTCTTAAATTTGGAATAACTTACTTCGCCTTTATTAATAACACAGAAAATGATTAAGTTAGGCAGTGGAAGTTATGTAGGGAGAGTTTTAAACTGTTGTATTGACAGGTGTTCATTCTGGGTATCGTACTGGGCGTGATCGCTGCTATAGTGCTAGTGGGTCTGGCGCTGCTGATGCTGTGGAAGATGGTCACCACTATCCATGACCGTCGAGAGTTCGCGCGCTTCGAGAAGGAGCGTATGATGGCCAAGTGGGACACGGTGAGGCTTGCATTACCATCATTTGATGGATTTATCATTAGGTGGAAATAAAAAGTATTTATATAAAGAGATTTAATTTTCTTCATAAAAATTTGCTTAAAATTGTTAAATGTCATTAAACTAAAACCAAGGGAAAGATTTTGTTATAAAAATAAATAGATATTTGTTATAATGGCCATTAATTAACCTATATTATAATAAGAGTTATTTTACTTAACCTTGGACTTGTGAGCACCATTTTATAAGAAGCTTGTGGTCTATACGTTGTAGAGCTTCTTTCGTCTGTCTTCCACCCTCTTACGTCCAGAAGTCATCAACTTTTAATTAGCGATTCAATTCTGATGCAGATCAGCTTAGGTACCTAAACTGAATGGCTAAGATTCGTACCATGAAGTGCCTATAACTGTACGGCGTTTAAATCGCTTATGGAAGAATGAACGATTTAAATTTGTCTATGATCCGCGGTGTGAGAAAGAGATGACGCTGTACAGTCGTTGCATAGGTCTGTCTCTCTTCTAAACGAACCAACTAAAACAGGTTTGCGATCCAATTTCCGACTTGATTTGACGTTGACCTAAATTGGATCGCTCAAATGACGTCGTGGTTTGAAATAGCGAAGCAGTTCATTTTAGGTCGTCATTAAATCGCAATAACAGTTCATGGTAGGCCCGCAGTCTTATTACGTTCAGTGCTTATCATGTAACTCCTTGGTGTGCTACGTAATGACTGATGCAGGCCATCCAGAGAGGCAGATGTTTCTGGTCTAATTGCTGTCATCTCCGAGCTTTTCCCGGCTAACTTATCAGCGACATCGTTAGCTCTTGAGCTACTGTGTCCTTTAACCCATTGGAAAGGTCTATCCCATGTTAACATCTTTAAAGGCCAGAAGTGTGAATGAATGTTCTATTCTATCTACTTTCTATTTTTATTCACAATAATATAATAATAAATACTAATTTATTTCTCTTAAAAACATGGGTTTACAGCACCAGCGCAGTGGCCAGAGTCAACTTTTAGGCAAATAATTCCCGTACCAGGTGTCTCCGTTCCTTCATTTCAGCAACGTTATTTTTAAGAAAAGTTTTAGTGACATGGTAGTGAAATAATAATAAAGTTATGAAATGGATAAAACATTACAACTTAAATATATAAATATTATTATTAATAATATTAATTATAAGAAATTACAATTTTAATATTATATTATTCTTATAGAGAAGACTTTTAGTGCTGAAAATTACCTAGTATTATGTATTATTTTTGTTAAAATTTTATCAATTTCTCTTTCGCAGGGTGAAAATCCAATTTACAAGCAAGCGACGTCGACCTTCAAGAATCCAACATACGCTGGCAAATAAATAGTTGGATATGTTAACACTGAAAACAACTCACAACATCAATTAATCAATCAAGGCGTAGCCCCTGCCGCATTGTACGCGACTCGAGTTGATACCAATATAGCTATAATATAACATGAGTCATGGGAAACATTGTTATAGTTTTATGACTAAAATATGTTAATTCAATAACGGCCGTTCCCAATTTATTACAGATTTACTAATTACTACCTTCTACTGTCAGTTATTAGCTATCAATAATCTGAAGCTGTCCCAATATACCCGATAAGTCATTCTTATCGCCTTATATTGGGACGCGTGAATTGCAATTTCCATACAAACTTCTATCGCTGGTAAGCTGTACGTCGTCCCATTGACAGGCAGCGTGTACGGATAAGGTGAGTTACTGTCGATAAGTTTATTGGGACAGAAAAGTCAACGTTAGTTACGGTTTTTATCTCAAGTAAGCGATAGACTGAATATTGGAAACGGTCGTTAGTCATCAGTATTGAGAAAATATATTTGTATACATGTAGAGGTATTAAAGTGTAGTTGCTAATAAAAGCCTTAAATCGTGCCTTCAATATACGTTTTTCGATGTTTATTATAATAAGATTAATATTATATACATGTCTATTATTATTGGTATAGTGCAGTCGCGAACTAGGGAAAATATCGGTCATTGATCTATTGGTTTTCTCTTTCTATCTCTCTCACATAGGAAGATGTGTAATGTTTGAAATTATTTCTGTTCTCCAGCAATGTTTTGTAATAATAATACATTGTGTATAACAATAATTTTTGTACATTAAATGCTTAATAGAGGTCTGTTTAAATCTCGTTTATATTATATAGTACGCTTTTGTACTTATGTGTGTGTGTAGGATGTGTGTGCTGTTTTAGCTGTGTGGGATATTAATATATAACCTTAAAATTTAACAATAACTATTATAACGGAGAATTATATCAAAATGGACGGAAATTAATCGATATTATAGTATTCTAGTTGATACCACAGAATACTTTTTAAGGTACGCTAATTTGCAATGATTATTTATTACTAGTAATGTTATCACTGCCTTTAATATTCATTATCATTTCGATAAATACTAAAAATATGACTAAAATGTAACATTTAGTGCCATTAGCAATTAAAATAAGAGTGTTTTATTATTTATTATTACGCATACGTATAATTATTATATTATAAGATCAATTAAATAAGATATGCAACGCTACAGTTAATTTAAATATTTTTACGACTGCATTTTCAATGTTTTGTTTTGGAACTACTATTTTATGTGATATACTGATTGTGAAAAGATTTAAATGTGACGAATACGACTCGAAATAATTGTGGCCTTTAAATTAGAGCTAATAAAAATTAACTTAATTTATATTTGTTTTATTTCTATGAACATTTTGTTTGTTTTTTCATTTTCAGTCGGAAGACGTCCACTGCTGGACAAAGGCATCCCCCAAAGAGCGCCATGACGAACGCTATATTGTTTGTTTGGATAAATAATTTATTTCAATGCGGTGCTCCACTTTTAACGGCTCCAAAAAGTACAATATCAAATATATAAACGAACTTAACGGTCACCTGTTGGTAAAGAAGATCGGCTTGCTATTACTATTTGGAACCATAACCAACCACGTGTATCGAACAGCTGCTACAGTGATTGGGCATCCGTACTCTATGAACGGCTTGTTTTGTTGGCATTGCGTAGAGTGAACGTAGTGTTTAAATTCTCTTTGGCATGGACACAATTATTGGTAGGTAATGGAATATGAATGGGACAATTTCTCTCATTACGAATAAAAATATCGGAAATCGTGTATTTTTTCAATATTTTTGCAAAAAATTGTGTTTTGAAATAGCACACAACAATAAAAAAATTTAATAAGCAATAAAACTAAATGCATATAATTCTGCTAAAAAAGTTCTAAAAGAAAATCAACAGAAAAAAAATACTAAAAAAATTTAATAGGCAATGATGGTATGGTCTTTGGTGACCTTTTAAAATTTCGTCTTTGACTTGATATTCCAGTTGTAATTGATGAGGTCGAGTTTGTATAAATACTGCAAGAAGCAGAAGTAGTATGTAAGATTATCTTACAGCCTAGTAATCTCAGTTGAAAGACGTCCACTGCTGGACAATTGCTTCCCCAGAGATGTCCACGGCGATCCGTCCTGCACTGCCCTCACCTACACAATTCCGGTAATCTTGGCCAGATCCTTGGTCTTGGTCCCATCTTGAGGGGCCCTACCAACACTGCGTCTTCCAGTACTTTGTCGCCGGTAAGTGCTCTGCTCACTGCCACTTCAATTTCGCAATCATCCTAGCTATGTCGGTGACCTCCTCATTTGATTTCACAGGGAAACTCCGAGCATAGCCCTCTCCATTGCCGTTGTTTAGTATACGAGGTAAAAGCTTTTTTTGATTCACACTCTGATAACACCACCTGATAGGTATTGTCTATACGTTTTGTCATCGTCAATTCCCTCTATTAACCCCATTTTTATAAAACTATTTCAATCGATATCAGTTTTAGCTTGTCATTCTTATCGGGGCCGTCGCGGTCGGTACTGCCAGTATTATTTTCTGAATCATTCCTAACGTTTGGTTGCGCAGTTTTTTTTTAAATTTTGAGGTGGCAAACGGGCTTACGGGATGGGGAGTGGTAAGGCAGCATGCATTGCCGGCCTTTATGGTGAGAGTTTACTCTCTCTTGAAGGTCACTAAGTCGTATCGGTTCGGGAAAACAGCAGCTGGTAATAATTTCCACAAAGTGGCTGTGCGAGGCAAGAAATTTCTTGCAAAACGCGGAATGCCAAACGTCAACGTGATACGAGTGCTTTTTGCATTTTGACGTAATTTGGCCGCTGTAATCAACCCAAACAGCTCCTATCCTTCAAAAATTTTTTCAATTTCTTTATTCAACTCCTTAAAATCATCACAATCCTCAACCACATCATCACTAGCACAGATATTATTACAAGCCCATTGATTTGGCATTCTTTGCTCTTTCTGAATAGAAGATAGGATTTCGAAACGTTGATATATCCATTTCCAAATTGGTAAAATTTGGATGATTAACACTAGCAGCAGCAGCATCTTTAAAGTGTTCTGGGGTAAAACAGTGGAACACTTCTTCACTGGACGTACGTCGTTGTCGACGGATATACCGAAAGCCTGTGAATGCTGGAGTCCCCCAAGGCTGTTTGCTATCTTCTACATTGTTTTTTGCGTGACAGTGATACGGTGGATTCTTTCAATCATTGATAAACTGTTGACAGTACCTACTAGAGATGCCGTATGCGCCGGCCATACAGATCTCTCACAGAAAGTCATTGACCAGTCCCGGAAGAAACTTATTTTGTCTATCGAGTCCTCTCTTGAGAAATTCGGGAATAAGTTAATGAATATTCTTCTATTTATCCCCCAGAAAACTCCAGTTTATGCGTTTACGTTTAAGCCTCATTTGTCGCGTACTATCGGTATACTGAGTCTCGTAATCACGAATGATTGCCAATTCCGCGGTCACCTCGAAGCCAAATGCAAATTATTATGATCATCAATAGCGCAAGACATTACTTCAAACCACATTCTATTAAGAATATAATTTAATGCAACTAGCTAGTACTTAAACAACGTGGTTTATCAATGGCAACATAAAATGAACACACGTGTACTACTTAACAGTAACGATTGACGTAAAGTAAACAATTGACTCCCAACTTCTTCTATGTCCTCGCCTTATCCCGTTACGCGGGGTCGACTTTTCTTATCACGCGGCGCCCTGTTGATCGCGTCTTCGTCACTGAGGCAAATGTCTAAAGGGAAATTGAAACGATGACATTTATCATCCAGGTAGTTTGAGGTCTTCCCCTGTCCCTCTGTCTTACAGCCATGGAGAGGCACTTTTTCACCACATAATCGTCAGGTCTACGCAGTACGTGTCCGTATCATCTGAACCTTGATTCTGATATTTTGTTGGTTATGGGTTTTAAATTCTAAAGCTTTGGGATTACTAATAAGATTCCTTCTATATAGTCAATTCGTAATTTGTCCTTGAGTGTTACTCCTGCCGCCCACCTCAGCATACGCATTTCCGTGGCGTGTAGCTTCGGTTCATGGGTCTTTTTGGTTGCCTAAAGTTCGCTTCCGTACAGTATACTGGTCGTACTGCCGTTTTATAGACTTCACCTTTAGTTCTCACAGGCATTTTAGCTTCACATAACTGTGAGAGTACGCCACTTCATCCATAAAGATGTCGTTCTCTGTGTTACGTCCGCTTCTATAGAGCCATCCTTGGAGAGAACGAACCCTATATACTTAAATTTGTTGAGTTGTTGTACATATATTTAATGATGCGTATGTAGCATTCAGGTATACTGGGCGCTCTGAACGCCTGCCATATTAATGTCCTTGGCACTCAGTCAAAGGCTTTTTCGAGTTCTATATTACCATCAACAAATTTTGACCATTTTCTTTAGCATTTTCCATTACCAGTCTTACGGCGTGAATTGGGTCCATGGTTCCCTTTCCGGTTGTAAAACCAAACTGGTTTTCATCATAGATTCTAGATGTTCACTAAGCACTCGTTCCCAAATTTACCAGGTGTGTGATATGAGTTTTATTGCCCCCCTAATTCAACAGTGTATGGTTATACTTGTACCACCTTTTACTAAATAACTTTATCAGATGTGAGTAGCTTGTTATGCCTGCATTTAGCTATTTTATACATCTCTGTGTCTGTGTCTGTGAAGCTAGTTCTATTTGTAGATAAAGATCCAACTCTGTATTTTCCTTCTCAATCGCAACTGATCTTCTTGCCATCTTTTTCGCCTCCTTGTACGCTAGCTTATCCCGCTCTGAGCCACCCTCTTGCCATTTCTTGAACAGGCGTTTCTATTCGGATACAGTGGCTTTGGTGTTGTGGTTCGACCATCTAACATCTGTCTCGTTATGCAGGGGACCTTTAGAATACCCAGTGTAGTTTTGCTTGGGTTATACAGACATAATGAAATTTAATAGCCAGTGGGAGGCTCCTTTGCACAGGAAGCCGGCTAGGTTAGGCCGTTTGCTGCCGTGAAGCAGTAATGTGTAAACATTTCTGTGTTACGGTCTGAAGGGCGCCGTAGCTAGTGAAATTACTGGGCAAATGAGACTTAACATCTTATATCTTATCTTATCCAAAAATTCTGAGAGACACTGCATTGTTATGGGTAGGGCGTATCAATTACCATCAGCTGAACGTCCTGCTCATCTCGTCCCTTATTTTCATATAAAAAAAATTAGACCAATTTACAAAGGGAGAGTCGTGTCATTAGGAATAGTTACCAAAATACTCATGGACTTTATTCTTAAAATTGCTTCCCTTTTACAAATTAGTTTAATTAAAATATATGAAAAGTATGAACAATTTCTTTTGTTTTTAAAGTGATAACCTTCACCTCAGGGATAAATACACAAATAAAATTTGAAGGTAACCCTCACCTTTCATCACTTTAAAAACATAACAAATTGTTTAAATTTGCAAGAGCGACATCTTAAGTCAATTTCTTAATATGCAAATACTGGGGTTGAGCAGGTTATTAACTGTAGATCCTGTAGATAAAGCTACAACCTCAGAGTTGAACAAAGCATACAAGATTTTATGACGTAGCTCAGTTGGAAGAGCACTCGAAGGCGGTGAGGTCGTGGGTTCGAGTCCCGCATGGTTCATAAAATTTTGTTTTCAAATTTTATTTGTGTATATGAAAAGTAATTTAACAGAAATACTGAAACGTCAAATACTCAATGCATTACATGAGTAAGTAAAAACAAATATGTAAATTAATAAATAAAACACAAGAGATATTGAGTACAGTAGAGCACAGTAAAAGGCTATAGCGATAACCTTTTTAGCGATCATTGTAGTCATAATAAAACAATAAATATAATTAATATCTTTATTCAAACAAAACAAATCATATAACTATATTTACAATACTATGACTACATAAAATTAAAACTATCATTACGTCGAATGACTTCAAAAATAACAGTAATCATTACTAGATTTAGATTTATTAATTAGATTGTATAAAAACACGCAATTATTTTTATACTTTTTAGTGCATATTATCTATTGTTTTGGAATAGGGTTTTTGAACTCAGTTGTTTATTTTTTATTTTATTTTTAGATTAAGATTTTTACTGAATCTGAACTATACTAAATATTAATTTGTCTCAATTTGTGTAGATCTACTAAATTTTGCAATGCAGCAATGAACGTAGGCGCATTGCAATTTTATTACAGAAAGTTCTGCCTCAGATTGCACCCTTACTGTAAGTCGATAAGGAGTTCCATTGGTCGTCACATCAGAAAATACTGAGGTAACAAATATAAAAAAAATATACTGACGAATTTAGAACCTCCTTCTTTATTGAAGTCGCTTAAAAAGAGTGGCTCTATTGTTTTCATCTCTGACTGTGTCCTTTCATCTGTCCCATTCTGTCAAGCGGGTCTTGTCAATAATTGTACCTTATTTAATGAAAAAATATTCGTTTTATTAAATTACTTAAGCTTTTTGCACATCAATCTTATGTAACTAAAAGAATCTTACCGATGATAACTCACACCATCTTTTTTTGAGTCGTTAATGTATTATTTAAGCATTATTATTTTTTAGGCTTGTTGATTGACATTCAGTTGGCACACGACTAAGGAGAAAAGTGTGCTTACATTGTCTTTAACCACACTTTTGCCGTTCCGTTATGTTCCGTTATCAGACTGCGAATGATATGTCCATTTGTATAGAACGTCATTGATTAATTAATATCTTTAGTTTTAAAAATATGGAGCAGTTTCCGAAAGCAGGGTCATTCATTAGCGCCATTCCACGAGCAGGACGCCCGGACCAATCATCGCCTACCTCGTCCATAAGGAAGGGAACGACCCGCCCCACGAACCCACCACAAGCAATAGTTTAAGTGACGACGCCTGTCACAAGAACTCATTAATTTTTTTCAATACCTATCTTCTTAATTATTATAGTTGCCTAATTTATTGTGATCTTTTTCAAAATCGCCAAATAATATTTTCAGTATAGGTAGGCTTTATTTTTGATAATAGTACCAAAATATATATTCTACATCTTATACTTAGTATTTGAACAATGTCCTCAATACGTCATGCATTCCTAACAAATTTCAAGGCTTTAGCTCTAATGGTTCCAGAGATATCGTGATGAGTGACTATATACGTGGAAATCTCTTATATATATATAAGAAGAAGATTAAAACAAACAATCTAGATGACTATGTATTTGTATGTTTATGTTAATACGTAATTTAATTAGTGTACTATAATAGGGGCAATATTTGTTTGTCAAATATGTTTGCCCACATAATTAATAATTACACGGAAATGAACTCAAGCTATAAGTGTCTAAAGGTTGATGTATCCATTAAACGATAATTTATATTACTCATTACCATACAGTTTATTCTTTATTACTTTTAATGAAATATTTGATATTATTTAAACACGATTCATATATTGGATGCAGTGCAGCACCTTACAAACTAATTTGTTATGTATATTACAGACATTGGAAAATACTCTATTTGATTGAAAAGAGTGGCCGTTGAGTGTGGTCAATGAGGTTTACTTTCTCCGAACATATGGTAGATACAGTAATTTAAAAGAAATATAGTGTCAATTCAAAAGCGCTTAGTTTAAGCCTAATTGAATAAAGTTTATTTGACTTTGACCTCAAAATAATGTTATACGTGGGTAACACTGAAAATGTTTAGAACTGGCCAGTTAGAAACATTGCTAATGAAAGCTGTTTTTGAATTTCAATTTTAGAACTCTTTGGTATCCTAATGTAGTATAGTGCATTCATTTGTCATTTGTTTTTGTGAATTGGCGGCAAATCTAAAACTCTTGTTACACGTGAAAATCAACCTAACGCGAGAAAATTTTCGGTCAATGATTTATTATGACTTTAGTTGTGGGCTTACTCAACAACAAAGCTATGATTTGCTGCGATTAGCATTTCTTAATGAATCCCCATCTCGTGCCACTATTTACAATTGGTTTAACGAGTTTAAGAGTGGACGTAGCAATCTCAATGATGATCCTTGTGAGGGATGTCCTTTAACAGCAAATACTGAAGATAACATCAGTGTTGTGCGACGCATGATTGAGGAAGATAAGAGAGTGACCTATCATCAGATACGGGCAAGCCTAGGCATTGGTATAAGTCAAGTTCAAAAACAATTACACGAATATTTAGGCGTCAGGAAGCTTTGTACCAGATGGATTCCCCATACTTTAACCTACGATCAGAAACACCTTCGCATGGACTGGTGTCGCCAAATGTTAGGTAAGTTTAACGGCGGTGACTCAAATGCTGTATTTGACATCGCCACAGGTGATGAAAACTGAATATATTGCTACGAACCCGAAACCAAAAGACAATCAGCTCAGTGGGTGTTTCCTTTCGAGGATCGGCCAACTAAGGTAAAGAAAGGAAGAAGTCAAGGAAAAAGGTGATTGCCTCATTATTTGGTCGAAAAGGTCGTTTCACGACAGTTGAGCTAGAACATGGATTGACAGTTACTGCAGACTGGTTTGTCAATCGCTGTTTGCCTGTTGTCTTGGAAAAAATTCGACAGCAGCGCCTTCGAAGCAGGATCCTCCTTCCCCACGACAATGCTTCAGCGCACTCCGCAAAACAGACTGCTGAATATTTGACTTGGCAGGTGTCGAGATAATGAGTCATCCGCCATACAGTCCTAACCTGGCGCCCTGCGACTTTTATTTATTCCCAAGAACGAAAGTTAAAATTCGAGGTATTCGCTTTACGAGCCCTGAAGATATGGTGACAGCGTACGAAAATGCCATAGAAGAGACCCCTAAGGAAGAATGGGCCCACTGCTTTTCTCAGTGGTTCCATCGAATGCGACGATGTGTAGAGAGGAACGAAGTTTTCTTCGAAAAACAATAATAGTATTGGCAACTTTCTACATGAAGCCGTTTTTCATTTTCAGTGTTACCTAGGTACTTAACAAAATAACAAACCCACAAACATCTTAGGAGTCGGCTCGTCAAATCATCTTGGGCAAAGAACTCTTAAATACGTTTAAAAAAATATTTCTATCTACACGTTTCACGTATAATATACTTTATGTTTAGGTTTAAATATTCTACATTGTAAAGTCGATGACAAAAGACTCATATTGAATGTAGAGCGAGTCTTTTTACGCTTTTCATGCATATTTCAAGGGAGCTTTTGAATTGAATTAAACGCGCCTATTAGAAGTCTAGCATAGTTTACTATTGCAGCGACGGTTCTACGTTAGTTCGTGTATGTTTCTTCGGTTATTGTTTAGAGTAGGAACACATTAGTGGTATACAAAGGCTCCGCAGGTGGGTTGGCGGTTAATCACGGGTAGAACTAGGCAGTAGGCAGTGGGGGCGGTGAGACACGCTACTACGGTAGTGCCGGCAGATAAGTCCGCGACGGAGCACGATCGCAGCCATACATCCGCCCGCGGCTTGTCGCGTAGCACCACAGATATACAACAACATACAACACTCGCCCTGCACCGACCCTTGCAGCGAATATCCACTTTGAAGGTGAGATATTTTTAAATTCTTATCTTTGTAGACTTTTCTTTGTGCTCGGAAACTAGGTAACATTTTTAGGTTTGATGTATTATTTGATGTATGATGTAGTATTGATTGTATATTTTAATTTTGGTATTGTTTAATTATGCTTAATGCGCACTTAAAAATATATTATACCTATATTTAGATGATAAAATAAGTTTAAAAAAAGTTTTGGCGGGAATGCTGTTAGTTACTATTTAATGTATAAACAAAGTTATAAAGTTTATTATTGAAAATATGTCATTATTGATTGATCAAGGAGGGAATGTCACCTTTATATCACTTTTAACTTTTATAAGTTGTCATTGTAAAGCTCTTGTTAGCAAACCGCAACGGTTGGTGAAGTTAAACTTAAGCTAGTTAAGACCTGTGTTCCTTTGTACCTAATGGTACCTATACTAAGCATAGCATGTATCCTCTACATTACAACTCTTTCCTAACACATCATATATTCAAAATTTAAATATTTTTATTCGAAATAGGATGTGACATCATAATAAATCATCATGATACAATTTATATAAAATCTTTATTATAAAAGTGTATTTATACATTTACCCTTAAAGCTAATATGTATCTTATGAAGCCTACTAGAATTAGTTACAAGCAATCCCTTATTTCTAGTGTTATAATAATGAAAATCGCTATTAAGAGCAAAAAGGGGACAATTTTTGTGAATGTACTGACAAAAAACAGTTATAATATTTAATTCTTTAAAATTTTCTTTGAGAGACTGTCTATAACCAAGCTGATATATATAGCGCGAACAGCTCTCTTTTGCACAGCAAACACTATATCAATGTCAGCAGCATGACCTCACAGTAAAATATCGTACGTCATGATACTATGAAAATAACTGAAGTACACTAATCTGGCAGTTACAACATTCTCTAATCCTTGTAACGGCATATGCCGCAGAGCTGAGTCTATCTGCTAGTTGGGCAATATGTGGACACCACTGAAGCTTCATACCTAACGTGATACCCAAGAAGACAGTAGTGTATAAATTGAATAAAAAAATATATATTCCAAAACGTTTTACTTTAGAATTTTTTTTTCAGAGATTTTGTTTCCATTAAGTTCATATTTTTGTAGTTTAAATCAAAACCAGACAAAGCTATAGGCAACTGCCTAGATTGTAGGAATTAGACAAAAATATTTTTCTGTCTATAATGGTGATTAACTGTTACATAAAAAAAATCGATATGAAAATAATTAAATATTTGAATTGAGTTGAAAATTGCATCTGATAAATCTTAATACTTGGCTACTTATTAATTAATTACTTCATACTAAGATACTAGTAACTAGAGTATTCAAATTTAATTTGTACCAAAGTTAATGCACTATCCGGAATTCGAAACGACGTCCTCGGGACGGATTCGAAATCCGCATCGTCCACGCGAAGTAAAGTTATTCCAAATTTAAAAGAAAATTGTCTTTATGTTACCTTTACCACTACAGACTAACATGACAGGGAGAAGTAATTTTAAACGTGGAGTAATTTTTATTGCGTTTATTAATAACTATTTCCTATGAGTGACAAAGTATATATGTTCAACTTGCCTAGAATATTTGGGTGTAAAAGAGAGAATTTTTTCTCTCTCTACGTGTCGTTAATTAAGAATGTAAACCGCCTTATTTGTGTAGTTTAGGTACTCATACCTACTCTCATATGTCGCTTATATAAGCTTCGTTATGATACATAATTAATTGGGGTTGATCAATGTTAAATTAGTCTAGACTCCAGAGTAATATCGCACAAATCACAACTAGATATAGTATAGGCATCAGCTGTAGTTGTTACCTATGTTACAGGTAATTAACACAGATTATACAGGCAGGGATTTATAGTATCTATTGAGAACCATCGGTGTATAACTACTGTATAGGACATACACGGCGATATAATTTATACTCTATGTATGACAAAGGGCTTCTACGATTCCATTGAAACACAATCTGAAATAATCAATTTTATTCAATCCTGATATATATTTTGATATTGAAATATATATAATATCTACACTGATGTACAATATATTATTATTTATATATATAATTAAAAAAAAAACTAAAACGGCTACGAACCACCAGTAAACAATATATAATATAGTGACCACATTAAAGACATTTTTGTTGTCCCTTAATATAATTTTAATCAAATAAACTTGTACGAATAAACGAGTAAACTCCGTACCCACTCATTCCGAGTACGTCCCACGTTCCCTCATATTTTGATCCGGTTGGGAACAGTTTCAACGATCGCTTGACCTGTGGTATGGCCATAGAGGTTCTGGAATAAGAAAATAATGTTTAAGAAATAATCAAAAGTAAAAATAATACGCTTTGGCCAACCTTCAGGTGCCCTTTAAGAATGCTGCCAAGCATGGAATGCCTATATCAAAATGTACAATACCGGGGGTAGTAGTATGTATGAAACTAAAACATTAACGGCCGTTTTCAATAACGTATCTCTAGTTGCGGATATATGCTATCACCGTTTAATGACAAGATCTTATCTATCCATGTATGTGATGTTATATAGTCATATTAATCATATTATAGTTATGTCGATAGGTTATTGAAATGTAAGTAAGCGTAAAAGGTTTGTCTAGTAAGTTAAACTAAGGATGGATAGGTTATTGAAAACGGCAGTTAAAAACTACACGGTACTTACTGTATTACATTTTTAGCAATGTCAAACCGATTTATTGAACTTAGTATTTTTTAAATGATGCTTTTGCATGCGGCATTAAAATAGATGAATAAAATATATTCTAATATTATAATTAAATATAAATAAGTCAAATAAACTTTATTCAGCTAAGCGCTTTTGAATCGTCACTATAAATATTTCTTTTAAATTACTGAATCTACCATATGTTTGTAGAAAGTAGAGCTCGTGAGAAGAACATACAAGAAACTCAACGGCCACTCACAATCAAATAGCGTATTTTACAATGGCTGTAATATCCATAACAAATTAGTTTGTAAGGTGCTGCATCCAATATATGAGTCGTGTTAAAATAGCATAAATTATTTCATGAAAACTATGAAATAAAATTATTGAATATTGGATACATCAACCTTAAGAACTCATTGTTTCAATTATATCTAGTCATAAAAATTCTCTTCTTTCAATAGATTCAATTTTTACTTTGGAATGTAAGAATATATTGCGAATGTATCGCATGGCGTTCTTTCGAAAATAATAATAATATACAGCAAAGCCTTCTTTCATTGCAATTATCTTGTTCTATAATCAACCAACAGAGGTCTGTTAAATAGTCTAATAGAGGTCTATTGACAGCGAGACGTATATTCTGGACATTCTGGGGGCGTATGAACGTATGTAGGTTGTACATGTCACCGTTTTTCACTAACTTTAACTCTTCTTTCAATTTAAACTTTAACCCTCTCGTAAACAACTTCCTAGAACTGGCGTAGACTTTAGAATACTTAAAATAGTTTGGAAGATCCAAGTGCACGAAACACAATAAAAAATGTTATAAATAATAATAATATAACAACAAAATATGAATAATCTCGCGCTGCGAGGCATGCTACATATTAATTATATTATAATATAAAAAAAGATGAAGAAGATTAATTTATCAAATCAAATCATAGTCACTTTATTCATGTAGGTCACGGAAATTACACTAATGAATGTCAAAAAAAAATTCTTATTGAATCTACCGCTACTTCGTAAAGGGTTTAAGGTAATGAGAAGAAGTAGTAAGAAACTCATTGCCACTCTTTTACATTTTTATCGTTTTACCAATCATTTCAATTACAATATAATATGTTAAGTGATGCAACAAAACATACTCAAACGTCAAATAGTCAATGCCTTACACGAGTAAGTCCAAAAAGTAAATGTAAATGAATACAAAACGAAAGTTATTGAGTACAGTAGCTGCATCATCCACGTACACCATAAATAAAGGTATTTTTCGAGCATTTTATAAGCGATAAAAAAAACTTTTAATAATCTGAAGCAGAGATATCAAAATATTTACTTCATTAGGTACGTAGTTTATTATTATTACCTATTATTATAGTATAAATGATTAGAGTTACAGTTGATGAAAGAATTTTAGAATAGAATACAAAAAAAATGTCATTAATATCTCTATATATAATGGTGTATATGTCTAATAACCACCAGCATGCACAGGCCACCTAAAATTGTATAATATTATATGAAGTAAGCTAAGTTGTAGAATGATTTAAAAGATGGGCTGGGAGTTTCTTATGAGTTCTTCTCCCCATGTCAAAACCCCTTTACGAACTGATAGCTTCATGACATTTAATAAGTGTTGTTGCAATATGTTATGTAATTGTCAATCCCTATGGTAAATAAACATATTTCTATTTCAATTAAGATCATCCCGACGATACATGGAAAGTTATTGAGTTAATATTATTTCATTCCATTGCGTATTTATTCTTTTGAAACTTGAAAATGCACAAGTGCACAGATTTTATGAAATGGCTTTGTTAAAATCGTATCTCTCTGTTTTTCTAAATCGAAAGTGTTACTAAAAGTTATAGAAAATTATTATTTTCATTGCCAATGCTTATAGTAGCAGTAGACTTGGGGGATTATAAATAGATATATATTTTATTCTCGAAGTCTGTGTCTCGGTGTCAAGAGAATACCAGCATTGAGAAGAAAAATTCCCAACATTATGCTGACTAGACACCATTTTGGTTCTGTAATGTCCATAATATTGTTATTAGTTATAAGATTTCCATATTTGGTTCAAAACCAAATAAACCCTTTAAATATTATTATTATTAAAATGATTATTGTATCATTTGCAATATAATACTGCTATGTGCTGAATACGAACG
The DNA here is from genome assembly GCF_905404315.1 of Leptidea sinapis. Taxonomy (NCBI): domain Eukaryota; kingdom Metazoa; phylum Arthropoda; class Insecta; order Lepidoptera; family Pieridae; genus Leptidea; species Leptidea sinapis. The sequence continues at coordinate 2,073,797 of NC_066285.1, read as the reverse complement.
TAAAATGGCATAACTCAGCTATACAACAAAAATACTCAAACTTATAATTAATACGACTCAGCTTATAAAATGTAAATTAATAAAAAATTACAAGAGTAATTAAGTGTAGTAAATGCTTCAATCCACATACACTATACATAAATAAAGGTAGATACACTTTGGTGGAAATCTTTGCTCCATTTTCTCAAAAATAAAGCTTTTTTACTACCTTATAAGGAAGAAAAATAATAATGACGCTATAATATATCCTATATATCGACGATTAGACTTTAAATAACAAGATTGACTATCCTCAGCTTCTGAATAAAATTAATTTTCGTGTCCCTAGTAGATATCCCCGGAAGCAAATTATTCCGCTAGTTTCACCGGTTCGATGATGTATGTTTGGAGCAAACTCTCCTATTCCTAGGCTGTGCAAGATGGTAAACATATATAGCGATCACATCGATATTAATTTCACGACTTCTGTCCATACAGTTCGTAAATTATTTGTATTTTTTTTTTTTTTTTTTTTTATGGAATAGGAGGACAAACGAGCGTACGGGTCACCTGGTGTTAAGTGATCACCGCCGCCCACACTCTCCTGCAACACCAGAGGAATCACAAGAGCGTTGCCGGCCTTTAAGGAAGGTGTACGCGCTTTTCTTGAAGGTACCCATGTCGTATCGTCCCGGAAACACCGCACAAGGAAGCTCATTCCACAGCTTCGTGGTACGAGGAAGAAAGCTCCTTGAAAACCGCACTGTGGAGGACCGCCACACATCCAGATGGTGGGGATGATATCGTAACTTGTGGCGTGTCGTGCGAAGGTGAAATTCGGCGGCAGGAATCAGGTTGAACAGCTCTTCGGAACACTCCCCGTGATAAATGCGGTAGAAGACACACAATGAAGCGACGTCTCTACGCAACGCCAAGGAGCGCCTTGTGCCATACACGATCAAAGGCCTTCGCTATATCCAGACCAACTGCCAGGCCTTCCCCTTTGCTTTCAATAGCCGCCGCCCATCTGTGTGTTAGGTATACCAGAAGATCGCCAGTCGACCGACCATGGCGAAAGCCGTACTGCCGGTCGTTGATCAACTGGTGACCCTCAAGGTATACCAAGAGCTGGCGGTTAATTATGCTCTCCATAATTTTGGAGAGTAGGGAGGTAATAGCAATAGGCCTGTAGTTTGCCGGATCCGAACTGTCTCCTTTTTTTGGGATCGGATGGACAAGGGCTGACTTCCATGAATCAGGGACTACGCCTTTTGAATAAGAGTGCCGGAATAAACGCGTTAGCACCGGCGTCAACTCAGGGGCACACGTTCTAAGCACGATTGGAGAAATGCCATCCGGCCCGCTCGACTTCCTGACGTCCAACGAAAACAGAGCTCGCCTAACAGTTTTCTGTCGGAACTGTACTTCAGGCATGGAGCTCTGACACCGCGGGATGGTCGGCGGTGTTTTTCCGTTGTCGTCAAGAGTCGAGTTGGAGGAAAAAAGAGTGCACAGGAGATCGGCTTTCTCTTTTGCCGTATGGGCCAGGGTGTCATTCCTCATGTGCAACGGCGGCATGGACGGCTGGTTGAAGTTACCAAGAGCAGCTTTCGACAACGACCAGAACTTGCGTGTTCCGGTCGGGTAACTGGAAAGCTGCTCGCCAATTTTGACGACGTGCTTCGATTTCGCACGGGCGATTTGCCGCTTAAAAAATCTGGAGGCACGGTTATATTTCCTCTTCAGAACTTTGCAGTTCGGATCCTTTGAGCCCAGCGCCGCAACCCAAGTTCGATACGCCTGTTTTTGCAGTCAGATGCTGCTCTAACTGACGCATCGAACCAGGGCTGTGATCTACCACCGATCGGTACTACAGAGCTTGGTATAAAAATATCCATGCCCTGCAGTATCACATCGGCTACTGCAACGGCGCAGGCACTAGGATCATCTGAAAGGAAACAAACCCTGCCCCAAGGGTAGGATGCAAAAAAGGAACGCATCCTATCCCAATCTGCTGACTTGTAGTGCCAAACGCGGCGGGTCGCTGGTGGTCTGCGACGTTGGCGTCGGATAGGCACTACACTCCTGACCAGGCAATGGTCGGACGTTCCGAGAGGGGCGTCGACAGAGACCTGGTAACCATCGGGATGTGTAGTCAGCAGAAGATCTAATAAGGACGGCATGTGGCTATCCACATCCGGGAGCCGCGTCGGCGACTCAACCAATTGGGACAGACCATACGCCAATGCAAAATTATGCACAGATCGCCCTGCGTAGTCTGTGGTACGTGATCCAAGCCATTCGGCATTGTGCCCGTTGAAATCACCCAAGACTACGATTTCAGCGGAGGGGATCTGAGCAAGCACGTCATCAAATGCCGCTTGAACGCAGCCCATGAGGTGATCCGTTTCTGCGTTACCACTATGGGACCTGTAGACACACGCATAGATGCGGACGCGGTCCTCTAAATCTCCTCCTCAGATATCCTCCCTAACGTACACACATACCCCGGCATGAGGCATGAAATTATGCTCAATTTTGTACCCGGGGTACGTTAAATATGACGTATCGCTAGGTCGAGATATCTGCGTCTCCGTAAGGAAACACAAGGCCGGCTGCGCCGTCTCAAGGTGGTGGTGGACGGCGTTTAAGTTGGAGTGAATTCCCCGGATGTTACAAAAGTCCACATTAAGCGTGGAGCGGGGTGCCGTGGTGTTGCTGCCCTGTTTGTCCTGTGACATACGCGGTACTGTGCCCTCCCCAGAATACGAGGGGCAGCCCGAGCGCGAATGCTCGGGGAGGGATTCTCCGGCTCTACAAGAGCCGGTACCCTCCTGGGGTAATTTATTTTTTAGGACAAAATTTGTATGTAAGTTTAGTGAATAAAATGTAGTCATAATAATTATATTTCTTAGTCTTATAATATATATAATAATCTTAAATAATAACAATTTAAAACAAAATCATTTAACCATTATTACTTGTTAGCATATATTTTTTTTTCCTCTTAAACTAATATTTACTTTGTGAAAATTATTAAATCATGTGGTAGATACCTGTAGTTGTTTGTTATATTAAGTACATTATATTTAGTCTGTATTATAAATATATAACGCATCAATGGAAACAAATGTTGGTATTTCTAAATAAATAAATAAATATTAGCACCAAGAACTAAATAAAAAAACTAAATAAAACCTATTTAGTGATACGCTAAAGAGTCATAGCGGTAATTTCCATTTATAGCGATAATTTTTTTTGTTTCCTTATCGGACTTCGGTGAATTCTGGCTTTAACAGCATTCATAGACTTTCTAGTTCAATCAGCAGTCGGCTACCCGGATTTGTTATAGTCTTCGACAGACGGTGTCTTGGTATGTCTATTGATAGTACGATATATGGCTATATGACTGATGCCTAGCTTTTGTTGTTTGTAAATAACCTTTTTTACGCGCTTTTTATTAGCTTCGCCTGTATGTATGTTTGTTTGTAACCGACTCATTTTGACCCACTTTAAACGGCCATATTTCGTTCAAACTTCGTACATTTATGACAATACATTAATGTGACAAAATTATTGAATTTTTCCAATTGCTGAATAAGATTTTTGTTAATTTATGCAATTTTTTTCATCTATCGTCGATAAGGCAGGAATTGATGTTCATTTTAAGTTTCAACTATTAGAATCTTTTCAACCGAAGCGTGTTTTTTAGTTTTTTTTTAAACTATTTTTATTCCATTACAATATTTTCATTAGTATAAAAAACTTTTCATAAGTATAACAAGTTATAATATATCATCTGCAACATTTGGAAGTTCTCTTGAATACATTGTAGATGTATTTGTTTTTACTATCGCAGAAAACATTTGAAATGTATAAACAAACTGGACGTAAGTAACAGCGGCGGCCGCCTCGCACAAATCATACCGATTATGACGTAAACACTACGACGTATTCACGATCGTGCTAACTGTTGTACTTGTATTGTTTGTTCGACATTTGTTTATATTAAATAAAAATGTATTTATTTACATTATTGTTAAAATGATAACACTCACATTTTCAAGAAATATTCTACAGATTTCCTTGAGCACCTTTACACTTAATAGTTGATAGGTATTAACCTATTGCATAGCTTCTATCGCGGGCCTTGAGCGTGGAGACCGAATTCAGAAATTCCGTAACGAAAATAACCTAACACTTACTTACTAGATCTATATAGATATTTCGACACGATTAATACAGCCTTGGAACAGCGGTTATCAAGTATGCATTTTGTGCAGAAGGTCCCAGGTTCGAGCCTGGGGTTTTTTGGGGGAATTTTGAATTTTGAATTTTTATTATTATGAAGAAGATAAAAGTAGATAATTAATTATTTAATTTAAATTATAAATATTAAAGCTGGGTTGTATCATATTAGCTGTTATAGCTGTTAAGGTTTAAGTCGAATCTAACGTAAACAGTAACACTGACTTAACATTGACTGCGGAATGTGATGCACTATTGAATTCCTTAATGATCAAGTCAATATCGAATATTCATCTGAAATTTTTGACAGGTCTTTAAGATTAACAATACCTTTAAACGACGAAGATTGGACGGTCACAATTAAAAGTTATGACGTCATCTAAATATTGTCAAATGGTAAACAATTTTTTTGCTTCCTTAATAAAATGTTTATTATTGGTAAAGTTAGGAGCCAACCTAAACATTTTAATTTACGAAAACTCACATTTCTTTACGTGTGCAATATTCTATTAATGGGATACGATATTATTCCGTGATGTTTGAGTCGATGTCAGAAGTCGATCCTTTGACTGAATATAAAACCGCAGTTTTAATTTTATGAAAACCAAGCTAAGAGCGCTCGGAGAGCACGCAATTGCACGTTGCTTCAGATTTGCCCATCCGTGTTCCCACTTGAGAATATCATTCTGTATCTATAAAAAATATTACATCTTTACTAACTTTTGTATGTGAATACGTAAAAATGTATTATATCATAACATTTCATCATAAAATGTTGGTACTCATACATTAATGTTCTTTTCTGTACTCCTGACGAAGCCTGTGCAAAATTTCATGATAATGTGTTGAGGGTAACAAAGAAACAAAGTCAGATTTTCCATTTATTTATTAATATACATAACGGAGCAAGGCAGGTCACATGGTCGCCACTTCGTGGTTGTCCACTGTTGTTGGCATTTAACACGAAAGTTTCTCTTTACAAAACTTTTACTTTACTTCACAGCTATAATAAGAACGTGGTGTTTCCGGCATACGCGGGTGACACAATCACCTTGCTCGGTAGTTCTTCCGTGACTGGCCGGCGTACGCCCAGCGCCCGCTCACGCCCACACTCGCACCGCACTCCGATTACACCCCGAGCTCAGACGAATACCAAATCATCTTCGTACTCGCTTCTTGGCTCTAAGTCCTTAACTTGTTCTTGACTACCTATAATATATTTGATTATATTAATACTATCAGGAATTTAAACGACCATAATATTCACTTTATGACTTATTCATTCAATTGTAAAAACATCAAGTGCTGCTGGAAATTCTTTCCATACGCAGTTATCCAATTATGTATTAATTCTACACTTTGTATTAATTCTCAACTCAACGAGTCTTCATTAACTGTGAATTTAAAGGGCTTAAAGTGCTCTAGAAAATATATTGGGTGAGCTACACATAATAATAAAAAAATAATTGAAAACTATTCTAACAAGAAAAAACCGGACAAAAGAGAGTTGGACTCGCCCACCGAGGATCCATACAATTTTTTTATGATTAAATCACATTTCGGATTTACCCCTATAGTAATCCTACGTCAGTCACCTCAGTTAGTCCCTGTAGTATCAGGCGGTGTTACTTGCCAAAAGTTTATAGTTCTAGGTCAACGGAACCAACCCTATAAATTTTAATTCCCTTGAGAGTGTCGAAATATACGTTTTTTTCAACATAATTAGTTTTTTATTATTATTTTTTTCGTTTACTCAGAAGTTAGATTTTTTCATAAATTCAATATACTGTAGACAAGTACTTTTTTTATTAAAATAAGGGACGAGACGAGCAGGACGTTGAGTTAGTGGTACGCCCTGCCTATTACAATGCAGTACCGCTCGTGATTATTGAAAATCCCAAAAAATCTGAGCGGCACTACATTTGCGCTCGTCACCTTGAGCCATAAGATGTTAAGCCTCATTTGCCCAGTAATGTCACTAGCTACGGCGCCCTTCAGACCGAAACACAATAATGCTTACACATTACTACTTCATGGCAGAAATAGGCACCATTGAGGTGCCCATTAGCCCTTAGCCGGCATCCTGTGCAAAGGAGCCTCCCACTGTTTATCGTTTTAAATTCCACTTGATACATCCACGCGTTCCCGAGATATAGGGTCTTGACGGACGGACCGCTTGACAACTAGGTGATCCTATAAGGGGTCCGTCTTTTACTACCTATGTTCCTCAAGTACGGAACTCTAAAGTTAAGGTGACGCGAGTCCCAAAAACCATGTTTTGACTGTACGGAAAATCAATCATAAGTTAAGGATTCTAGTTAGTAAGTTATGGGAGTCGAAACACGTTTGACTAAACTTGACTCGATACAACAAATTCGCAAAGTTTCCTCTTAATCTTCATTTTTAGAGAGATATTTCTACGGAAAAGCAATTTCATTTGCTAGTTATTTATATTTTTCAATGAAATTTCGTCCACATGTTCCTTAATAAATACTTCACATGATTATGGTTTGTTTTATTCCTTATACTGTTTTATTATTTGAATAATATGTTGTCTTCAAAGAGTGTTGCGTTGCAGTGCAATAGGCCAGAATTAAAGTACTTACTACAAAAAAAATTCAAATTTCGGAATTCTATATTTTTTACTAAGAATATATACAAAATTACATATAATCTAATTATTATAGATAGTAATTTACAATTAAGCCTTATATATGGTATCAGATAACTTATTTTCACAACCCTGTCTATGTATTGAGGGATACAACTTTATTATTTTATTAATTGTTAAAGCTAATACATAAGGTTTGTGTGGGGGGGGGATCCAGGAAACTGGGAAAACCTGGCTATTTGCTATATAAAAGCTAGTTGCTACTATTGTTTATATACAAGAGCGCTATCACTGTGGCCAGCTGAGTGATACCAGTTCTTCAATATTTCCAGAAAATAAGTGTACATACATACACTCACGCCTTGTTCCCGTCGGGGTAGGCAGAGACAATAGAATGCCACTTGCTTCTATCCTTACAAACCTCACGCGCTTCCTCTATATTCATTACTCTTTTCATACATGCTCGCCGGTTGCGGGTGCTTCGGACCTTTCCTTTTCTCAAAACGTCCCCAATTTGGCCGACGAATCTTCTATGAGGTCTCCCGCGACCGACTTGCCCACACACACTTGCCTTATATATTTGATGCGTCATTCTTTCTTCACTCATTCGCTCCACGTGTCCAAACCATTTCAGCATTCCTTTTTCAGTCCTTGTCACAACATCCTCTTTCAAACCACAGCGCGCTCGTATTACCGCATTCGGAATTCTATCAGTCACCCCACACATACTACGCAGTGATCGCATCTCAACTGTGTTAATTCTGCTTTTATGCTTCTTTTGCCATACCCAACTCTCACTTCCATACATTAACGTGGCGACAAGCACTCCATTATGTACAGCCATTCGCGCTTCTATTGGCACAGTCTGACCGTTTATAAAGGCATGCAGCGCTCCATTCACACAGTTTCCCGCAGTCACTCTCCTTTCAATGTCACCTTCATATCTTCCGTCTCTTGTAAACAAACGTGTTTACAAAATAAGTGTGTTTTGCGAAAAATGTGTTTTGTATTTGTGATAACTGTCTCATATATTTAATATCTGATCTTTACTTATATTATAAATGCAGATGTGACTTTGTTCATTTGTTTGTTTATTTGGAACACTTTCACGCCTCAACTATCTCAACCGATTATTTGAAAATTAAATGTACCCCTGGGTAAAGAAAAGGCAGATGTGAAAATTCAAATATTTTTATTTAAAATAGGATGTGACATCACTTATTGAAAGTCAAAAACTACCACCCATTCCAAAATATAGCAGATTCCACCGGTTTAATCTCCTCTCCGTTTCACAAAACAATTGCATCTTCATTCTTGACAATTAATACTAACCAATAAAAATATATTATAAAATACTTTAAAACCTCAATAGCTCATTTACATGAAGAATTGGTTGTATCTTAAGTTTCGTACAGATAGACATTTCACACTATAAGCACACAAGTGTTGTGGATATTTTCACTCGGATGTGCAGAATCCTTAAACACAGGTTTGTATGAACGATGCATGTAAAATCAAAAGGGAAATGCAATGCAAAAAAAGTCACAAAATTTCATGACGAACGATTAAGTGGTTTATAATATTATGCCAATAATAATAATTATAATTTTTCGTTCGTTTCCCTACTTTATACTTGCTTGTATTGTCTATTCAGTTTACTTTCATATTTTCGATACAATAGCTATTTCTCACAATCCTTTTAAGTAATTGAAACCATGAAACATCAATGGCCAAGTCTTCCTTTGAGTCAACAATGCAAACGTACAACGGTATCATAAAAAATGTAGTAATAATTATGTTTATATGTATAATTTAATTAAAGCCATAGCCTCTTAGTTTTCACATTTATTATAATATACTAATCAAAACAAAATAAGGGCCACCACGTTTTAACAGTATTCTCATGAATTCTTGAGGTTTAAAGGTTGATAAATGATTCAATTGGATAAATTGATTGATTTTTATTATAGACAGAATAAAATAATGATACATTCCATTAAAAAAAGAAATTTTCTCCACTTTTTCTAAAAATAATTATCCAGGAAAAAAAATTCTGAAAAAATAAAAACCTACAATTTTGGTTGATTTATGACTTTCCTCAATATCTAGTATGCCGTCCTCGATTACTAATGCACTCTTGAAGCCTAGAAGGTACACTCTCCACCAGGTGTACCAGTGTTTCCTGAGGAATTTGTTTCAAGCTGATATCAGAACGTTTATTAGCTGTCATTCATTGTGCACGGGTTGGTTTGTGCTTCGAACACTGCGTTTCAGTAAGTCCCACATGTGTTCAATGGGATTTAGATCCGGACTGTTTGCAGGCCAGTCCAACACCTGTATACCAGCCTCCTCTAGGGCTTCTCTGGTGGCCCTAGCTGTATGAGCACGAGCATTATCGTGCATCAGGTGGAATCTTGCGCCGATTCTGTGTGCATATGACACCACATGGGGTCTTATGACCTCCTCGATGTAACGTTGAGCTGTTATTGTGCCTTCGTTTAGAATTACCAGCTCGGTTCTGCCTGACATAGAGATTCCTCCCCATACCATAACATTGGGGCCCCCAAATCTGTCACTTTCATGGATGCAAGCATCCGAAAATCGCCTCACCTTTACGCCTCCAGACCCTAATGCGATGGTCATCATTAAAAAATTTAACTTTGCACTCATCCGTAAACAATACTGTCCTCCAATCATTCATATCCCACGCCAGATACTGCCTTGCGAATGATAATCGGTTTGCACGATGAGCACTTGTTAATGGTATCCGCACTACGCGTCTCCTGGAGAAATGCTGGTTCTCGTGTAAACGATTTCTAATAGTTTGATCACTAACACGTGTACCGGTCGCCTGCCGCAAACGGTTTTGTAAGGAACGGGCTGTTATACAGCGTTCTCTACGCGCAGTCAAGCGCACGTAGCGGTCCTACTGTGCTGTAGTTGCTCGAACTCTGCCAGATCCCCGTCTCCTGGTTAGTCTCCCAGTCTCTTGAAATCGATTCCAAGCATTCTGGATCGCTCGCCGGGAAAAACCCAGCTGCAACGCCACAGAACGCTGCGAATGGCCTTCTTGAAGCAATGTTACGGCCCTAGTTACGGTTGGCAAGTCCATATGACTTCGAATTCTCGGCATAACTTTTTTTAAAATGTTAATTTGGTTGAATTAACATTTTAAACATAACTAGTCAAACAAAACTTACAGTGTTCCTGAGAGAATCGTCAATTTGACTGAGTTGAAATCCGTTTTAAAAACGGGTAGAATCAAGTGGTTACAATAAATTATCTAAAACTACCCACTTTAAACAATTATGCAGGTGGAATGCTCAAAAAATGTGTGTAAACAAATAAGGTAACACCACAATAAATTATCAGCTACTTGAGAATGCATAAAAAATAAATTATCGCTAGCGAGGCCAAAAAAATCAAGTGGCCCTTATTTTGTTTTGACTAGTATATATTGTTTGGCCTAGGTAAGTAATATTTATATATTTTTATCTATACCCATGCTTTAAGATTTGAAAACAGTTAGCTTATTGCCAACATTAAAACACCCAATGGCCTAATAACCATTACATCATCCAAACGAGTGTTGTAATGAAATCAGTAAAATAATGTTTTATCCGTTTTTATAATAAAACTCCTTTGGATGATATTATGGTTACTAGAACTGGCTTTTTTAACGTTAGCAGTTAGCTAACTGTTTTAGAATCTTTTATATAGGATTCATATTATGGGTGTAGATTAAGTCTTGTATGTGACTGTTGATAATTAGGTATTAAAACATTCATGTGAGATCACATGAGTGTTTTAATGAACATAAACCCACATTCGTGTTTATAATACCCCTTATTACACAACAGTTGCATAAATAACTATTAATCCATTGAACTAGAAGGAGCTTATTACATTATTCTCATTTATTGTTTTACTCGGATCTGTGACATTTCCGCATGGGTGGTTTTGACTTTCAATAAGTGATTTCATATCATATATAAGAATAAAAATAATTGAATTTGAATCAATCTGCAAGATTAATTACTTAATTAGGAAATCCAAAGAATTAATCAAAGTTAGAACAATCGTATTCAGTTAGTGAGAGTGCAGGCCGTGCTTTTTTCTAAAATGCAAACAATAGGTCAGTTTTATCTATCGAAATTAAATTATGATAGTATGTTATTTATAGAGTTTTTACCATAGCAAATACGAATTCAACACTAATTTGTTATAAAAAACATAAGAACATCTATAAGTATTGCACTGCACATTTGACTTTCTAAAGCATGTCAATTGAATATATTTATATTGGATTATTAATAATATTATGTCTATATATATCTTAAGTACAATGTTTCTTGCAAATTAATTTCATCTCATTTTCATTACACTTCATTTGTTTGTTATTATGACGTCAGGATCATAGCGGCTCCCTTTTTGGGGCGACTGTTTATCGTTTAACTTTGAAACAATTTTGTCTTAGCATAAATTGGATTATTTTGAGATAAAAATAGCAATTGGCTATCGAATCTTTACGATCATTTTTTAATATATTTTCGCTAAGTGGATCTCTAAGACACGTAGTACGCATTAATGAACATGACAGCTTTCGCAGCAGCTGTAGAGCTCGCTAAAGATAAAGAGGTTTCAATGCAATTAATAGATATTTACATTGATACATATGTACGTCCAAAATATATAGATACCAAACATAACATATAATTTAACTAATCAGAAGCAACTCTTAAAAAAATACTAAAATCCTCTGGTAAAATATATAAAGTCAAATTAAATTAAATTAAAAATACTCTTTTGAAATAGTACTCAAATATCGGCGGTTTTGCGGTTCGTTTGCGAGTTTATTTTGAACGTTAGTGTCAAAATTTGGACTGCCGTTCCTTGCACAAAGACTTTGTTTTTTTTTTGTTTAATTACAAATGTATAATTTTTACACTTTTCCCTATACTTGTTGTAAAAGACGATATTACTAAACGCCCGTATATTTTTTTACGTTAACTTAGGAGTCTGGATTTATCACAGCTTAGCAAGACTGTAGACTCGATGCCTTCTCCCTAGATAAAGGAACAGACACAGTCAGGGGACAGACGGAAAACAAAGTGATGCTCGTGATAAAAGAGTTTAATTTTTTCCTTTTGAGGTGCGGAACCCTAAAAAGAATTCATATTTTACAGTTTTGGGAGTTCGAGTAACTTTTGTTTTAGCCATTGTTTGTCTTTATGTTATTGAATATTTTTGTATTTAATTCTGTACTTTTCAGCATAACTTCAGCATACAATTGAAATTATCACACAATGTATAAGTGTGCTTAATCATCAGATTTCCTTCATCTGCTAGCCTTTTGCAGAAGGTTGTATGCTAAAGTTGCATGACTCTTTGCCTCGCTAGAATTACGTACAATTCTGTACTCATAGTGTTAAAAAGTTTTAAAATAAACATCCAAGTGATATGCTTAAACTGTCAGTAAACAAATTTAAAAAATTCAATTAAACAAAGACGTTATATATATATATATAAATTTAGTTCAAGTTCAAGTTCAAGTTTTTATTCGTAAATACTATTACACGTCATACATACTTAACATAATAATTCAATTATTAATGTATAAAACGAGCGCTCAATGAGCCACCTTTTGAGTTTATATTTAAAAGTGTTACAATTTGACACGCTTGTGATATAGTCCGGGAGTTTATTATAAACCCGAGGGCTCATAGCGTGTATTGTGCGGGAAGCTTTTTCCAGGCTATGTGGGACTGTATTTAGGCGATTTGCGTGTCGCAGCTGGTACTGGCTGGTGTCGCCTCTTTTTTTATACTGGTGTAACTGAACTCGGGCGTATAAGCCTACCTGTAGTATCAGGAGGCTTGGTATTGTTAATATTTTTAGAGAAACGAAGAAAGGTCTTACGCATTGATCCGACGGTGTACCAGTTAGTACGCGAACGGCTCAAACAGGCGACAAACTCGTTCAAAGTCCGCGGCGCGTCCCCTATAAAAAAGCTTACTATCAAATAACGGATTACTTAGACGATAAAAGAAAGGAATAAATTTGTTCTGACACTGTCTTAATAAAACAAAACTTTATAATTTTCTAAGACACTTTTTTACATTATTAGGTATCTCTTATTATTATAAGAAACCAAGAAAAATTGATTATTAAAATTTCAAAATGATCAAATATGATTTCAATGAATAAAGTCGAAAGAATATTTAGTCTTTGACATTGTTTTCACAATGAACGAGGGTGTACAATAAATATCATGTTTAAATTACATTATCAATTTCTATTATTAAACTTTATAACTATGTGCTGCGCAATCTTGTTTATATTATTATCCTTGAACTAATTTAACTTGCATGCTTAATTATTAGTCTTAAATGGTATCTTGATTGCTTTTATTTAAAAGCTTGGGTTTATCAACATTACGAGACCAACGACAATAATTTATAAGTTTGATTTTTTGATGTCAATTTAAACCTGTTTCCTTCACGCGTTCATATCAAAATGGCAGCCGTGTAAAAAAGACTAACATATAAAAAATTTAATATATAGTACCTCTTAAATCTTGTACGATGGTACGATAAAAGTTATTATCATTTAAAGGTACTTCCGTACCTAATAAAACTGTTACAATTGAAACAGTCCTCTTATCCTCTTCCTTAAACTATAATATGCAAAATACCCAGTGCTTTCAGTAACTTTATAATGTTAGTTCCGGTCAGTAAGCCGTGCAGAACAAGACTATATATTCCGTCGTGAGAGCAGTCTTGGTTACAAGCGGTTTTTAGCGGTTCAAAAACGGTTTTCGAGGCCGCGGCCGTCTGCGAAGGCGGCCTATTGCGTGGTGCCTGACCGCGTCCGCATGGCTTGAACTTACTTGAAGTGGGCTTCACTCTGAATGTAACACAGTTTTAAACTTTGTTTACTGTAGTAATTTTTTTCGAAAGACTCAGCCTATACTACGTGTCCGCCTGACTTCACCGGATTGAATTTGATAATTAAAAATTAAATTTAAAAAAAGTCAAATGTTTCCAATCGTTAGGTACATGAAAACTGCAGCGTAATTCTTTTTTTTTGGATTAGCGGATAAAACTGATGTTAATTGATCACCGCCGCCTACATTCTCCTGCAATACCAGAGGAATCACAAGAGCTTTGCCGAAAGGGCCGGTCTTTAAAAAAGTGTATGCGCTCTTTTTGAAGGTACCAATGTCGTATCGTTCTGGAAATTCGTGCACAGCCGTCGATAAGGCCAAATATTTTTTAGTTAATAATTGTACGTATGCTACGAACACATCGATATAATTTGTAGCATTAAGAACATAAAACCATTAAACCGAATACGTTTTATAAGCCGTGCCCCTGATTAGTCTGGTATTAGTTCTTTTGTGTGGAATTGAGGTTTGTCCTCGTTGTTGATAACGCTTGGGTACTGTTGAATGAGAACAATTTATATAAAATGTTACGACAATGCCCTGGAACTCAATTGAGATGATTTCAATGAAGATAATAAAATAAATTATGGTTTACGTATCTTATATGAAAAGTCATTGAAAGCTTGTGAAAGAGTTTATAATTATTAGGCAAAAAATAGTGCGTGGAGTCCTTCTGCGCGGAAGAAGTGAAACTTCGTGATTTGGAAATGAAAATAGGAAGGGGTAGAAATTAGATTTTTAGTGTAATCATATGACAAACTTCATTAATATTGCTTACACTTCACAATTGATCGCATCTTTAAGTTATCACTTTGGAGTGGAGAAATATCCAAATCTATAACATTTACAATGGGATCATGATAACTAAAGTAAGATAATTATGAAAATATGTTTGAGTTCTATTTTTGCAATATTTCTTGCAAAAACTGCAACAATGGTTTTACCAATAGTTAGTTAAATATTATTAGTTAATTTATTAATAAAATATTCCTTTTTATGGACTTTTGCTTATTAATGAAATAAAATTTTATTTAATAAATTTTAAAATTCTTATCTACAAAATTTGATTAAAAAATACTATCCTATTAAATTATATGTGTATCAAATCAAACTAAAAAAACAAGTAAATGAAATAATGAATATTATAAATTAAAATATTGCAACAAGTACGTATTTAAGCTAATTTCACGATGCTTACACTATTTACTTCGCTGCATAGCAAGAATACCACGCGCATGTGCTTGGGATCTACCGACTCACTCTCTTTCTCTCTCCTACTTTCTACCTTTGTGTATCTTTCTTTCTCTCTCCCTCTTGCGCTGGAATATTGGACGCTACTCGTTGCTTACGCTCGCTCTGTCTCTTTCTATTCCCCCTCCCCAGGAGCGTTGAACGTTTAACGCAACAGTGCTTTCATGCGCCCTTCATGGTGGCGTTAAACGTTTAACGCAGCCTTGATGAAAGTCGCATTAGAAGTTTCACTTCAATAATAGATAAGCAAGATTAAAGTACAAGTACTTGTACTTTAATATATTCTTTGCTACACGTTATTATTTTCATGCAAATATTATCAGTTTCACTCTTAACGTGTGAGACGAGACGTTGCCGCCATCTCACCAAGCTCACGCTGATGAAGGACCTCCGAATGGCCTGAAAATTTTCGGTACTAACACCGATAAATCGTGAGTAAAGCGATTTACATAAATATCTTACGAAAGTGTTAAAATTTAATATAAATATATGATAGTAAAATAAAATAAACAAATATTGGAGTTACAAGGAGATATTTAAAAGTGAAGCCTATCAAGTTAAAGAAGACGATCATGGACTCTTTCCTTATTTCTCGCCTAATTTCGTGTGTCAAATATGGAATTTCACCAAAAAAATAAACACCTCAACGAGGAATGGATCGAAGTATGTTAAATATTTTAAAAATACAGAAAATAAAACATACCAAAACAAAAACTAAGACAAAAGCAATAGGTGCTCTAAGCCATAGACAAAAGTTAAAGCAGAAAAGGGCCGGTTACATAGCACGTCTTAAAGATAGCAGATGGACAAACATAATAACTTTATGGAAAGGCCCATTTGGAAAGCGCTATAGGGGAAGCGAAGAAGATGGGAAAACGACATTAAAAAACAGCTGACCCATAATGGCAAAAATAAGCCCAAGACTGAGGGATATGGAAAACTTTGGAGGAGGCCTTTACCTGAGGGGGCTTCCAGTACAATAATAAAACCTACCTACTAAAAATCTAAATATTATAATTTTTTATATTAATAATTTAAATCATGTAAATAGTTTTTGTTGATTTATATAAAGGTAGATGAAGTGTTTATACTATTGTATTAGTTAAAATTATGGAAATATATATTTTTTTTAATATTTGTTTCATATTATATTTATTTTTAATATGATAATAAGAGAGATTAACATTATAACCACGCCTGACTCCGAGAGACTTGGCTAGCAATTACGGATGTACATTGGTCATAGTCGGACATGTATTTATGACTTGTTCCACTCGCATCTAACCTTTCTTTTATGGAAAAGGAGGACAAACGAGCGTACGAGTCACCTGGTGTTAACTGATCACCGCCGCCCACATTCTCTTGCAACACCAGAGGAATCACCAGAGCGTTGCCGGCCTTTAACCTCTCTTTAGACTAAGATTTATGTAGCGTACTCACACTTTACTCACGTAAAACTTAGCCGAGTGTGATAAACCGTAAACTTAACTTTTGCATTTGGCTGTCTTAGTTTAAGCTCACCATAATTTCAGCTGTCAAATGACTATAAAATCGAAATCAAAGATTATGCTATGCTTACACTTAAGTAAAATCACAGTATAGTCCAATTACGCTCTATAGAGCTCAACCTTGGAGCGTTAACACATGCTGCAGCGGCAGCAGCTACGCGCCGCTGCGGTACCGCTGCATTAGTTTCCCTGAGATCTGTACGCACCCTTACACACGCCGCCGCGACGGTAGTTTCGGATGTATGTTATACATTTCTGACCTAATCTGACAATCCGTGATCTAATCTGACAATGTGCACTAGGCTGGGTCCACATATAACGAACAACGGCGAAAGAAAGCAATGGAACAAAAGACAAAGAGATTTGTAGCGTGTCGACAGAAAAAGGAGACATTTGGAAA
Source organism: Leptidea sinapis (assembly GCF_905404315.1). Taxonomy (NCBI): domain Eukaryota; kingdom Metazoa; phylum Arthropoda; class Insecta; order Lepidoptera; family Pieridae; genus Leptidea; species Leptidea sinapis. The sequence continues at coordinate 2,056,854 of NC_066285.1, read as the reverse complement.
TCCTCTAGAGAACCTCTAGAATGAACGCTTCCGTTCGTTGTATATGCAAATCTATAGTCGATCTTTCCCGGCACTTCCATTCATGCTCCATCAGTTTGTACCATAGATTTACAAATATATTTAAACAAACAGGCTAATTTCACATTCACATGTCAGGCCACATTCAAATATCTGTGCAGAAAAATCTTCATGGCTATGGGCGACGTTAAATCTTATCAATTATTTGCTACGATAAATCTTAAGCTTAATCTTAAGCCTAAATGGCCACTTTAACAAATCACCAAGTTTTTGTTTGTATATAATAAATGTTTCGGTTGATTAATGATTTAAGAAATTACCTATAGAACGCACAAACAGTAAAATATTGCTATGCAGATAAATGAAAAATATGTGTATTGAAAGTTGAAACATACACATAATATTATAGTAGATAATAAATATTAAGGTTTACTTAATTTACAACTTCGGAGTTTACTGGTAGATTAATGAGAACAACTATGTAGCTATGAGGTTTGTAGGAATTTCAATACAATTGTAAATAATGTTTACCTACTAAACTACTCAAGCTTGGTGAAAAGGCAAAAAACCTCATTAGGAAACCGTTTTCTTGGTCTTCCAATATTCCTTCCCTCCTGGGCTTGTACATTTAGTTGACAGTAAGGTCCGTCCTTTACGTTCTTTCAAATGCGTTAATATGAGTTTTATAAAAGAGCATTTATAACTGTTTTGTTTTGAAAGTAGAGCACTACTTTCGCGTTCAGCCGTGCAATAATAATAAAATGGTCAATATTCGTGTAAGTTATTTGCTACAATTATGTCGGGTGTTATCGAACACGACGGGGATCGCGTGCGTCTGAACTTCTACTGCTAAACGGTAGCTTTCGCAAATCATTCCACAATCAACTCGTACCTACATTCTGAGTTACATAGCAGCCTTGACCTGTTCAGAGTATTACGCTACGAACTACGGAGCATTCACCATTTTGCTCTTTGCCTATGTTATGGGTACATCACACTATGCTCCTTTCACTGCTCATTGCTATGCTCCCCAGGGCCCACACACCTCTGTACTCGCGCAATAATTCGCGACGCGACAGAATAGGGACCGGAGGGCACGACAAGAAGTATGATGTACGGCATGACGAGTCATATTGTCTCATTTACGCGCCTTTCACACGGCAGTCCACGGAAAGTATTCACGTCCATTTCATCTAATAACCGGCGTATGAATGGTGAAAAAACAGGATGCAACCGTGTTCATACGGCAGTCCAGTTTTCCGGGACCAGCTTTATACTGTATCCTGCAAAACTGGACACTGTGTTCACAGGGCAAAGGGGTGTTAGTATCTGTCTCCATTCCGGGGAAGTAGCGCCCCTGCCACGAAGAGTCATATCAAGAGTCAGATCAAGAGTGTGGCAGGCCCATTAGAGAAGGACGTGTGAGGAAAATGCTCGTGTTCATGACGACCTGGAGTGTCATTATTTTGAGACAACCTGTGTTGTGTTATACTGCTTTAATTCAGTGTACTTACTTTAATAGCAAAACAACTTTGGTACACGAACAGAGCTTGTCTCTTGCAATCGACTATAACCTTGGTGGCGAGATTTTTACGGGAACTTGTATTTGGTCAAAAATTATCTGTATGGTTATAATTAATATTGTAAATTATAGGTGTTGTGTTTTTTGTTGCTACTAAAGTTATTTCTCATTCTACTCTATTGTAATAGAAAAATATTTTCCTTGTATCAATATTTATATTTATGGCAAGTCACTTTAAGACCTTTTTGTGTAAAGCTTTATATAAGGTTATGAAGCTAGGTGAATCTAATTATTGGTACCAAAAATTATCTGTACCTTGATACCATGTTGATAAATGGTATTAAGGTAAATTTAGCATCGTGCTAACCAAAGACATTTAATAGACAATAGACCGACAGTACAAACAATTTTTTCGAGGGATATTGGCGTAACGTCCTGATGCGATCAAAATTAAGGCGAAGGGTAAGACACGCAAGCAAGGTGTTTTAATACAACTTTTATGGTGCAAATATAGCATTTGGAGCTATTAGCACTACTTTATCCTGTTACACATACATAAGATTAAATCTTATTTGAAACTTGCCAATGTTTGCTGTTGGTTCCACTTAACAGTCCAGCGCTATTATTAGCTACCATTTTTAGTTACAGTTAAACACGTTTCTCGTCATAACGCATTTGTTTAGTACGAATCTTGGAAGAGGTATTCTTAAAGCTTGTACCTTTATTGTGAAAGTACATTTATTAGCATTAGTAATCGACAACAAGGATTGTAAGCATATAACTATTTTGCGCCTTACTTTTTGACAAAAGTAAAGTAAGAAAGTATTCGCTCGCAAAATATGATCAGGCGTTACATTTATCATACCTTGCATCATTCACACAATGCTTGCTGTACTTCAATCAGCGCGCGTGTGATATAATGACCTCTCACTTCCTTCATATCGCTTCCTATCAAATGGGATATAGTAGCACTGTATATTATACGACTAAGTTCTATAGACCGAAAACAGAATCTCTCATGATTTAGTAGCATTATACACAAAAACATACGGTTTAATATTTTTTCAACACACTTGCTCGTAAAGTGAGCCTTATTACATCGTTCTTAGGGCCATAAACCGAACAATAACACACCTGTCCATAATAATATTACACGTTACTGCGTAATAGAATAATCCTTACAAATTAAAGTTATTACCTAACTGCAAACTGTATGAGAGTAAACAGAGAATTTTTAATTTAACCGGATAATACAGTTGTTTTGTAACAGTAAAGAGGTGTGAAGCCGCTGAAAATATATTTACATTAATGCCATAAATAAATGTGTCCCTGATTAAGACGAAAAACATTTATTATTATCAAATTATTAATAATTCACAGTAATTTGATGTAAAAATATGCTTTTTATCATTAAAATTATAATTTTGAAGTAGGCTGTAAAAGTGCAGAAAATTTAACAATTCGGCAGGTTTATCGCTTTTAGTACCGCGTTGCACTTTCTGTGTTTTAAATGCCGACTGAATGCGCATAGCAAAACTTAGATTTCTTTACAATTCAACTCATGGCCGTTTTCCTTAGGAACACGTGGGGGAATCAAGTTAGAATTATCAGCAAAATACTTTAATTATCTTTAGAGAATATCATATTTAATTGTTATAATAAAGTTATTCAAATGATTTGAGTTTTCTTTAGTGTTAATTCCGCCAATATTTGTCTTTAAACAATTCGACACGTGTTTCGCCTCTACACTCAACATGTCCTGAGGATGCATTATTAAGTAAAACATATTTTTGATGAAAAAAAAAAGCCCGCTGAGTTTGTTTCGCCCATTCTTCTCAGGCCTGGGCATTCATTTTGGAATGGGTGGTAGTTTTTTGACTTTCAATAAGTGATTTCACATCCTATTTTGAATAAAAATAATTGAATTTGAATTAAATTAAATCATTTGAATAATTATGTTTTTCCGCAAAGTAACGCCCTACTTCAATAAATTTTCTATAATAAAGTTATTAATGTTACTAAGTGTTACACATTGCTAACGATCCGGCACATCGGCGAAATAAACTTGAAGTATTAGTTATTAGTATACTTCAAGTTTATTTCTACAAGTTTGAGTTTGTATAGAGGTTTATGTTTAGATTATTACATTTTTTATAATAAAGTGCTCGCTAAATACTTTATTATTTTATTTATTTACGTTGTGTGTGGATTGATGCATCTACTGTACTCGATAACTCTCGTTTTTACGTATTAATTTACAAATTTACTTTTTTTGACAGGCATTGAATATTTGACGTTTGAGTATTTTAATTGCATCACTTTACATATATTGTAACTAAAATGATATGTAAAAAAATGAAGCTGTAAATGTTGATTTACGAAGCACGCGCGTTGGCTGTTAACGAGGGTACCAGGAGAGGTAACAAGACAGTTACCCCTCCTGGTAGTTAGTTAGGTTGTTTTGGAAATATCACTGTATTCCATATTAGAGACGTATTCCATAGTTGGTACCTTAAAAATATAAATAAATAAATAAATCCTTTATTTTGCTAGAAAACATGTAAGTAACAATGGGTGTAAATAGTTTTAATGTATCAATGTTATCGGCCATTTATGGCAAGCAAAATTATTATTAACTATTAATTCATTCTTCGTTTCATTACAAAATTCTAGTTTTTATTATAATTGATTTAACATTAATAAACTCTATATTTTAAGCACTTAGTCTCAATTCAATTTAAATTATAATTATTATTTTTAAATGTAATGACATTATATTTATAATTATAATGACTAGAATTAATATATATTTTAAAGTCAATTTAATTTAATCTAATGTGTCAACATTTCATTTATGGAATGAGAACATTTATCTATAAGCCATGTAAAAAGATCCTTTTTAAATCGTTGGACGGGTAATACGCGTAAGCTTGGAGGCAGTTTATTAAATATTTTTATACACATGACATAGCTACATTTTCCGTAGGATGCATTATGAAATTTGTGTGCAATCACAAGTCTATCACCGTTTCTTGTATTTCTCGGATAAATATCTCTTGCTTTTGTAAATAAATGGACATGTTGTTTGACAAAGACACATATTTCGTATATATATACAGGGAAATGGAAGAATACGTAATTCTTTAAACAGTGGTTCACACGAATCTAAGTAAATAGCTCCTGTCATAGCTCTTAAGAATCTCTTTTGGGCTATGAAAGCCCTATTAGCCTCGCTAGAGTTTCCCCACAAGATGAGTCCATATCGAAGTACTGATGCGACATAACCATGATAAGCTGCCAGGACTGTACCTACTTGGTAAAGCCGTTTTACGCAATCTATATAACACATAAACATATCTATGAATTTTTTGACATACCATGTCTACATGCTTTTTCCATTTTAGATTTTTATCTAGAAGTACTCCTAAACATGTAACATGCAGAGCTTCTTCTATTTGGGTATTTGTATAATTTATCTTAAGGTTATAGTTATTAGAGCGGTTACTTAAACTAAATTGCATAAATGAGGTTTTTTTAATATTAACTTGAAGATTATTATCCTCTAGCCAATTTACCACTGCATTAATTTCATTGTTAATTTCACTTTCATAAATATTAATCTCATTTTTATTATTACATGTCATAATTATTGATATGTCATCGGCGAATAAATAACAGTCATTTTTTGTCACACTAGGCAGGCCATTAATATAAATTAAAAATAATAATGGTCCAAGGACGCTTCCTTGCGGAACACCAAATCTATTTAATTTAAAGTTTAATTGTTGGGCAATTATGGTAGCCTTTTCGTCGATAGAATTGATCTCCACACATTGCTTACGGTCTTTTAAGAAAGACTCCATCCAGTTAAGTGCTGGTCCTCTAATGCCATTTTGCTCCAACTTATCCAACAAGATGGTGTGTGATACGAAGTCGAAAGCCTTGCTCATATCAAAAAATATTACACACGTTGTTTTTTTTATCTATATTTTCTGTTATTTTGTTAACCAGTTTAAATGCAGCTAATGTTGTCGACTTGTTTTTTTGAAAGCCAAATTGTTGCTTGTTTATTATATTATTTTATGTAAAAAAATTGTTAAACGGCCATACATTGCTTTCTCAAAGAGTTTTGAAAAAATAGATACGAGTGCAATTGGGCGGTAGTTATTAAGTTGTTTTTTATCGTCTTTTTTATGTAGTGGCTTGACCACCGATAATTTTAGTGCGTCTGGGAATTCACCAGTTTCAAACGACAAATTGATTAGGTATGTTATAACTGGTTCATCTTTGCATATTTTAATAATTTTTGTGAGAATTTCAACATAGCCTACTGCTTTAGTATTCCGCAACAATTGTCTTATTTTAAATGTTTCGTTTTCCGTTACTGGATTGAGAAAAATACTACTTCCAGTTTTATTTTGATTTATGCTAGGTTTCAACTTTCGCTTTGTCAAACATTTATCACTGCTGTTAGTCAAATTTATCCAATAATCATTAAAACTGTTTGCTATATCTTTAGTGTTATTAATCTCATTATTATTTACTATAACTGATTCTATACAGGTAATTTTCCACGTCGCATAACATATGTTTTTACTGTTTGCTACATAATGGGTACAACTCAATTTTTTTATGTGGCAATACAATATTTAAGTGTTCTTGCATATTTCAATAATTATTCTTATTGCTATCGTCTTTTTTTCTACATGTTCTATATCTTAATACTCTTTTTGTTTTACAGCATATTCAAATACCTTTAGTTATCCATTTGGGCTTTCCATTGGATTCCATATTTTTAATTTTTATTCTCGGAAACAAAGTCTATACAATAGAGTTACTAAGGAATGAAATTTGCTAAATACGTTATTGGATTTTTTTTCTTCATAGACTTCATTGAACGACAAGCTTTTTAGGTAATTTTTGAATGTCTCAATATTATAATTACTATAATTACGTTTGTACATAAACATAGATATTTTAATTTTAATGTTAATGTTAACACTTTCGAATCCTAGAATTTGTGCTGAGTTATGGTCAGAAATATCGTAATTATGTAAAGAACCCATAGCTTCATCAATATTACTCATTATATGATCAATGTATGTGCTATTTCTCGTTGGTAGATTAATGTGTAATCTAAAGTTAAAGTTTTGCACGATTTGCTGTAACTGTTGAGAGATTTTATTACAATTCAGTGTATTAAAATTAAAATCACCTGATATAATAATTTTTCTATTCTTTTTACAGTATTTCTGAAGCACGGTTCTTAGTTTTTCAAAAAATATACTTCCATCAGAATCAGGTGTTCTGTAGATACAAATGATAAACAAATTTTTGCCCACTATGTCTATCCCACAACATTCAAATGCTTTCGGTTCACACAAAGTATGTAGGTATTCTAATTTTTATTCGATCCTATCCCTTGTGATGTTAATATACAAACACCACCCCTTCTTTTTATTCTACATTAATTTGATGCTAACAGATACCCATTTAGTTTTATATTACCCCCCAGTTTTATATTACTTTTATGCCCTTTTGGAATGAATGTTTCCGTGAAGCATAGTATGTCAATTTTATCTGTATTTTGCAGTTCTTCAATCATGATTTCTATTAAGTCTTTCTTTGCTAGAAAGCCAGCAACATTTTGGCGGAGAACTTTAAAAATACATGTTGAATTATTAATTTTTGGCACGAAAAAACTGTTTTTCCCCATTTTTACTGTCATCAACTTTAATTGGTTTAAAATAAAAAGAAATTGTTTCTTTTGAATTGTGAATTTTTTCTTTCTTTCCTTTTCCTCCTTTCCTCTAATAAAGACAGATTTCTATTATGTTTCCTGTTAAAGATGTTCAGCACTTTTTTGTACCGCCAATAAATCGAAAGCTTGTTAACTTTGATAAGTTATCAAATAAATTGGACCAAATACTGTGTATTTTGTAGTCGCGTTTCAGTTCATTGTGCCAAGTACCGAAATGTTACTCCATGGATTACTTTGATGTCTTTTTGATTGCTTGGTCGAAGCATTAAATATCGGCTAGATATCCCGACCAATTAAATTTACATAATTGACCAATCTACTGTATTTCATCATTTTCTTAATCGAATAGTATTATTATAGGTATGATTAACTATGCATCATGCAACCGTTTTCCATAATCGATCTTTTATTTAGAATTGGTTATATTTTATTTCATCTGTCAATTAATCCTAAATCTGCTTTCAATAGCATATCGGTAGTCGCCATAATGAACGGAAACAAGACTATCTACACAATGGGAGGATTTAAACAGTGGAAGGCTCTATTGCACAGGAAGCCGGTTAGATTATGGGTATCACAACGGCGCCTATTTCTGCCGTGAAGCAGTAATGTGTAAGCATTACTGTGTTTCGGTCTGAATGGTGCCGTGGCTAGCGATATTACTGGGAAAATGAGACTTAACATGTTATGTCTGAAGGTGACGAGCGCAATTGTATCTCTCTCAGAATTTTTGGGGATTGTCAAGAATCCTGAGCGGCACTGCATTGTCATGGGCAGGGCGTATCAATTACCATCAGCTGAACATCCTGTTCGTCTTGTCCCTTATTTTCATGAAAATAAAAACATTATTTGGAGCAATCATTTGATTACTCATAAAAGTTCACAACTACTCAAAAAATCACAAAAATTGAAGTAAGTAATACATTTGTATTTCTTGTTTAATATAAACCTTGTTCACATAGACTGTGACAGCTGTAAACACGTCGAAAAAATTGCTGCGTACTGTAGACTGTAGTACGAGTACCTACTCGTACTACAGTACACGCTGAAGTACGCGAACGGTGATTTTTTTGATTATTTTGCAATTTCATTTCGTTCTTGAACAATTTTATAAATTAATATTTTGTTTAACTTTAAGCGTGTGGTCTGCAAGCTCACTTGATTTTATTTGTTTCACAAAGGTTTAAAAGGTTTTTAAATTTAAATTTGAGTTTTAAAGCTCCAACGACGCCAGTATTCAAATATAAATTCCAAATCAGTTTATTTTTGTGTACCCCTGGTTTAAAATAACTCCAAAAGTGTTGAAAAAAAAACACACTACCTCGTTAGCAAGCACTTATCACATAGCTAAGGACCCAATCATCAATCATCAAATGATGACAACATGACCTGGAAAAATATTGGAGGGAAAAATCTATGCTTTCAATAATATGAATATTTAATTAAGTTTTTGCATGCTTTTAATTTAAGCTGAATAGTATATATATAGTAACAAATATGAAACGTTGTTAATTAGTTGAAATATAGGGGAGCTTGCCATAACTTTTTAAGGTTCCGTAGAGAAATGGCAAAAAACGGATCCCTTATGGATTCGTCATGTCTGTCTGTCTGTCCGTCCGTATGTCACAGCCTCAACTGAAACTCAAACATTTTTTTCATCAACCGAATGGGGTATCTAAGTAAGTGTCTAAGTAAGTATCTGGGTAAGTGGTCAAAATGATATTGAGGTTTCTAATATATTATATTTTTTCTTGCGAGAGACACTTCCAAAGTGGTAAAATGTGTGCCCCCCCCCCCCCCCCCCGTAATTTCTCAAATAAGAGAATGAATGCAAACTTCCACCGAAAAATTGGTTTGAACGAAATCCAGTAAGTAGTTTTTTGTAAATACTTCATAAATAACCTAATTAAAAAAATAAATTATTATTAAAAGATCGATCAAAGTTACAACGAACTACAAGTTTTGTTTATATTATCTTACTTGCTAGCAGCAACGGAACCGTTCATGGGTGAGTCCGACTCGCACTTGGCCGCTTTTATTTATATATGTATCTGGGTTGTTATTCGAACGAACCATGGTGAGATATTTTAAATTAAAAGAAACCTTATTCACTGTAAAACTTTAAAAGGTATTAAGTGCAAATCAGATGAAGTATCTTATATAGTATATTCAGTACAAGTAAGCTAAGTTGATCTTTATACACGAGGCTGGGGTTTGCAGCCCGAGCTGCAGGCGAGGGCGTAAATGAGCCGAGTGTCTAGGGAGCTAGTTGCTCACGAGTTTCATATGCACTTTTTCAATACACTTTCGATGGAAAAACAAACATGTATTGCATAAATCGTTCAAATTTCAAACAAAATATGAAAATTACGGGATATGACGGGCACTTTTATTTTCCACGCGCCAAATGTAAGGTGATTGATCACATACAGCCTGCTTGAAAATTATAATTTTAGTGATAAGATGCCATAATTGAATTTTATTAGCAAATTATTGTGAATATTTAAAAAAATTAAGTCGTCGTAGTTTTTTCGTCTTAATAAGTCTTAATAAGACATTTATTTATTCCAAAAATGTAAATGGTTTTTTTTTGCCGCATAAAACCTCTTTCTTGTTACAATAAAAAACTAGTATTACCCGGTTAAATTAAAAATGCTCTGTTTACTCTAATCACAGAGGTGGGATGGATACTTACGTCTCTCATATAATTTTCAGCTAGGTACAAACTTTACTTTGTAGGGATAATTCTATTATATGCACTACTAGTACTGGTACGATTTATGGCCCTAAAAACGATATAATAAGGCTCACTTTACCTGCAAGTTACAAACATCCCCAACTATTTTTATCATTCAAGATATCTTTCACATTATAAAAGAACTTAGATGTTATTTTTTGACATAAAATTTAAATTTATTGTTGTTAATTTATTAATTTCATATGGAAGTTAAAAAAAATGTAATTCCGCTTAAAATATTTAGCAATTTTACGGAGCCTTAATTTTAGTATTTTATTTTATGAAAATACAAGACGAGCAGGACGTTAAGCTGATAGTAATTGTTACGCCCTGACCATTACATTGCAGTGCCGCTCAGGATTCTTGAAAACCCCAAAAATTCTGAATGGCACTACAACTGCGCTCGTCACCTTGAGACATAAGATGTTAAGTCTCGTTTGCCCGGTAATTTCACTAGCTACGGCGCCCTTCAGACCGAAACACAGTAAGTCTTACACATTACTGCTTTACGGCAGAAATAGGCGCCGTTGTGGTACCCATAATCTAGCCGGCATCCGGTGCAAAGGAGCCTCCCACTGGTGCAAAGGAGTAGTAGATGGAATTGCGAGCTTATGTTTGTTTCGAGAAGTGGCATTTGGCTAATATTTTACAAGGGTACAAGAGGTTCTCGTATATGTACTGGCAGTTAACTGTCATAATATTTATTTCACTAAACTTTTCTCTCAATGAATCCCTTGAACGCACTTTATGTAAATCTGTGATCGTTGTGTTGTGTAATACCTATTAATACAACCTTTTCGACCTCTAAAGCTCAGTGGTTAGTGAACCTGCCAACTGACAGCTAGAAGTCCCGGGTTCGAATCCCGGTAGGTGCAATAATTTTTATGGTGAATATGAATGTTTGTTTCCGAGTCATGGATGTTTATTTGTATTTATTTATGTATGTTTAAGTAAGTATATTGTATTAAATATATCGTTGTCTTGTACCCATACAGGCTATGCCTAGTTTGGGGAAAGATAATTTGTGTACGAGTGTGTCAGTATTATTATAAATAATTATTATTACAAAATATTATTATTCTAAAAACAGCAAATTATTATATAAGCACTACTATTGTATTATATTATTATAAAAATTCACCAGTGGGAGGCTCCTTTGCGCAGGAAGCCGGCTAGATTGTGGGTGTATTGTAGCATGTATATAGTAGATAGGTATTAACGGCGCCTATTTCTGCCGTAAAGCAGTAATGTGTAAACATTACTGTGTTTCGGTCTGAAGGGCGCCGTAGCTAGTGAAATTACTCGGCAAATGAGACTTAACATCTTATGTCTCAAGGTGACGAGCGCAATTGTAGTGCCGCTCAGAATTTTTGGGTTTTTCAAAAATCCTGAACGGCGCTGCAGTGGGGCGTATCAATTAGTCTTGCTCGTCTCGTCACTTATTTTCATAACAAAAAAATTAATAAGAATATGTCTATTTATATTATAGGCTTAAAAACTAAGTTAAATTACATATAGCAATCATGTGATAGCTAAAACAACAAAACAGTGTGCATTTTAGCTTTCAAGAATATATTTCATTGTTACACGACAAAGTAATAGTGACTTCACGGGGCTATTTGCTTATCGAGAATCTTAACGATTCAGCCCCGCCGACTTTCCGCCTCCATTTGTTACCTGGACATTTGAAAGAAAATAAAGCTGCCTACTTTATTTGATTTATTTTGGTTTGATAGCTAAATTTAGTAAATGTTACGATATATTGCAAGATGCACTTTCTATTGGTATCAATATAGGTACTCATTATTTTTATAAAATCAGAAGTCAAGCGTTCACCATTCTATTTCCACAGTTCTATTCCAAACGAGTACTGTCTTGGCACGGCTGTTCATTCTATGTTCTTCTTCACTTAAAGGAATTTTTTTATACAACCTCTGTAATTCTCGATTCCCTTTGTCCACTGCTGGACAAAGGCCTCCCCTAAAGATTTTCACGACGATCAGTCCTGCGCTGCCCTCATCCAACGTATTCCAGCGATCTTGACCAGATTGTCGGTCCATCTTGTTGGGGGGCTTACCAACACTGCGTCTTCCGCTACGTGGTCGCGATTCGAGGACTTTACTACCCCAACGGCTATCTGTCCGTCGAACTATGTACCCTGCCCAATGCCACTTCAGTACATTTAGGATGACTCAAAAAGACTGAAAAGTTCAGATAGGTCTGATTATGGAATACACGCCTTGATAGACCAGTCTTAACACCTTCATCAACAATCGCTCGAGACGCCAGGAGAAACTAACTTCCAAATATCATTTATTTTGTTTATAAGCCCTATAGGGCAGCACTTATAAATTGCAGACTACTGTATATTTTACGTACCACTACTTTGTATTAACATGACTTACGATATTTTTTTATATAAATTGAAATTCATGTTCTAAAATGGCCGTAGATTTAATGGGTTGGATATAGAAGCTTTATTATTTTACAGTTTCAAAAGTTCAGAGACGCAGTAAAATAAGGTCTTGACAGACGGACGATTGTCGAAGGCTTATTTTTCTTTTAGGCCTTGTCCACATGCAACGAACGACAACAAACAAAAGGTCTTCCTTTTTCACACCCCGAGTCACACATACTCATTCTCTTTCACTCCATAACTTTATTGTCGAATTCATTTTATTTTTTTTCTTTATTGTTCACAATAAAAAAGTATTACAGAGAAAATACATATAAAGTCACCCAGAAGAAACCATGTAAGGTTTATCCGTGGGGGTTATATGTAGGCTCGGCCGTTACTAGAAACTTTTATTAAAACTTGTATAAATTACAAAATTCAGATCGTACATAATTTTATAAGAAAGCCAGATAGGTATCAGTCACAAGTGGTTGTGATATTTAAGATTAAGCACGTCCGCCTTGAAGAGAATATTGATTCTATAGTGATTCTAGTGATGATACTCGTATTGACGACTATCATAAAGTAAGAGTTACAGCTTAGACAATAACGTATTAACATTGTATCTCTCAGCGAACATCGAACGAGTAATTCGTGCCTGTGTAAATTTAGTTAATTTATTGACGACCCATATAGCCGAATGGTTAGTGACCCTGAGTACAAAGCTAGAGGTCCCGGGTTCGAATCCCGGTAGGTGCAATCATTATCATTATGATCATATATGCTGAATATGAATGTTTGTTTCCGAGTTATGGATGTTTATATGTATTTATGAATGTTTAAGTAAGTATATTGTATTAATTGCCTTGTACCCATAGTACAGGCTATGCCTAGTTTGGGGCAGGATAATTTGTGTAAGTGTGTCAATATATTATATTATATTATTATTTAACGAAGTATCTCGAAAAAGGTTTTGACGATTTGGACGAATCTTTATATTTACAGTGTGTTGATTTTTAAATTTATCTATTCAGGTGGGTTTCATAAAAACTTTAGATAAAAAACCATCTTAAGCATCGTGGACAAGCTCTAAAACAAAATCCCCACAGCGTTTGTCTTTTTTTAAGATACAGGATTACAGAAGTAGTAACCTGCTTTACGGCCGTTCCAAATATACTATCTACAGATAGAGATAAATTACTACCTTCTACTGTCAGAACTTAGCTGTCAATAATCTGAAGCTGTCCCAATATACCCATGATATATCATGCTTATCGCCATATATTGGGACACGTGAATTGCAAATTCCATACAAAGTTTATATCGCTGGTAAGCTATATTTCGTCCCATTGACAGACAGCGTAGCGATAGGGTGAGTTACCGTCGATAAGTTTATTAGGACAGAAAAGACAACGATAGTTACGAATTTTATCTCAATAAGAGATAGACTGAATATTGGGAACGGCCGTTAGCCGTCTCTAAAGATCTATCTTTCATTGTCACAAACAGGAACGATTGCATAATGCATTGTATTTAATCACAGGACACAGAGTAGGGATGGATACTTACGTATTTTACTTAAGTAACTTTATAACAAATAAAAAAAGGCATAAAAAGGCATTTATTTTCTAAAAATTGATTCCTTTAGAATTCTTTTTGATGTCATTTCTAATAACTACTAGATACTACTACCGCTTCGGAAACAAATGGCGCTCTGAGGGAGAAGAAGCGGCGCAAGAAACTCTCCCAGCATTATTTTTTTGCGTTCTTTTCAATAAAAATATACAATGCTGTACAGTCATTTCTATCGCTATAAAATAATCACAATCTAGTCCCAGGCTGTCCGTTCATTTAGATATTCAGCAGTGGAGTGATAGGATTTACGACAGAGCAATTTTTTTATAAAACATTTAAATTTATTTATAGATAATGCCTGAACAGTGGCTGGGACTGGGACTTTATTATAGAAGTGTATACATTTACCCTTAAAGCTATTATATATCTTATGAAGCCTACTAGAATTAGTTACAAGCAATCCCTTTTTTCTAAAAAGGAAACAATGCAACGCAAGCCGCGAAAAAAGGATAATTTGATGCTTATGGATTTATTGTAGTGCAAGGACGAATAGCACAAACTTGGTTTAAGCATTTTTAATCCGGATATGTTGTATGAAAGATACTTCGTTTTTTTGAACGGATAAATTGCAAACCATTCATGAAAAGTTCTGCATATCAATAGTTACAACATAGCTGAAGAGCTGGAAATTCACCACAAAATAGTTTTGCCCGTTTGAAAAAAGCTCCGCAAAATCTCGATATTCGAGTGCCATACGAGCTCACTGAAAGAAACCTAATGAACCGTGTATTTTCAAATTCAAATTAGAAGAGTTTGATAACTGGCGGTGAAAAGTGGATCACAAATAATAAGAACGTCCGAAAAAGTCAGCTTTTTTTATCATAATAAGGGACGAGACGAGCAGGACGTTCAGTTGATGGTAATTGATACGCCTTGCCCATTACAATGCAGTGCCGCTCAGGATTCCTGAAAAACCCAAAAATTCTAATCGGAAAAATAATTGCGCTTGTCACCTTGAGACATAAGATTTTCAGTCTCATTTGCCCAGTAATTTCAGTAGCTACGGCGCCCTTCAGACCGAAACACAGTAATGTTTACACATTACTGCTTCAAATGCAACAAGTTATCGAACAAAGTGGCACATTTATGCTGTAGTTAAATGTAAATAAAATTTAAGCAAAAATACAAAATGCGAAGAAAACAATTTCAAATCACAAAATAATGAAATCACAAAATCTAGGAAAACATTATTTACCTTATTATCCTTACCTTATATTAATATTAGGCAAGGTAACATAGTAATAATATATATATTACTATTTATGATAGATAGTTCGCTTTAGAAGAAAAAATCTAGGCATATAATATTTGTATATGCCGCTTTTAACATAGTTATAATACAGTATGTATGTTAAAAGGTTTAATATATTTCTGAATCATTCTAGGAAATAAACATCATTTCTTTCCACTTTATCAAACTTCCTGCAACATAAACACGAAGCGAACCGTGAGGAAGCACAATAATTATATGAATTCGGCAGCAATGACCCAAAAACACTCTCCTAAAACGCGCCTCCGAGTTTTTCGTTTTCTACGTTATATTTTATGTAACCGTCAATCAAGTTAGATATAAGTTACTAGTGTGTGGGGTTACAGCTACACGTGCCATCCCCAGAGATTATCGGGAAGCTCAACTTCTACGGGTACTTACTTTTTCAACAACCAATAACAACATTTTACCTGAGCCTTAACGAGTCATGGTATTCAGCCAATTTTCTCCTATTGCTTTCATATTTCCTCAGATTTGGCATTTTGTTTCGTTGATCTACTGTGCCGTAGGTATAGATACTATATACCGTATTCTACCTTTGCTGATTCTTACAGCAGTAAATTTTAATATTGAATGTTGTAGCTTATGTGCAATATCTACTCATATCAGATGTTTCATTTTTAAGACAGTTTTATGTTTATACTAAATGTGGATGCCAGTTTGTCAACATGGACTGAAATCTATATCGGAATTAATATAAGATAAAATGAACATGGCTGTTGTCCCTTAGTAGATATGAGAATTTACCTAGACCAATATTTCGGTGTTTGTTTATTGGGCCTGGTGTAGATTGGACTCGATGATGACCAGCGTGCGTGTAGACGCCGACTAATGACATTTCTCTGTATTTAAAAAAAAGACGTTAAATTCCCATAGAATTTATTTGCGCAATGCACAGAATACAGAAATCTTTCTGTGTTCTGTGACGCAATGTATCAGATCACAAAAAGCAACTTATTTTCAAATCTACGCATGGAATGGAAATAGTTTGTCTATGTTTTTTTTTATTTAGATATTATTAGGTACGTGTGTACATGTTTGAAATTAAATGGGATATAATAGGAATTAGAAAAGTTTGAGGTAAAATCACACTATCTACTGCAACTATAACCTGGCAAAAATACTTAAAAACGATAATTTTAATTACTCTTAGTTGGCCTAACTACAATTCTTAATGAATTTGTATTGGATATTAGAATTAAGACTTAGGTAATTAGTTATGAGATTTAATAATAAACACCTATCAAAGCATCAACCTGTCTTAATGATAATCTTCTTTGAACGGTTGGCTCAGTGGAACGTTTGAACAGAATCCGAGAGGTCGCGGGTTCGAGTCCCGCATCGCAAATATTTATTTACAAATTTTATTTGTAATTTATCCCAGAAGGGAGCGTTATCACTTAAAAAAATAACAAATTTGTTTATCTTCTTTGAAGGTAGTTAAAACAGGGCTGCTACTTAAAACATGATAGTATATTACTTGACAGTGACTTAATAGACCTCTACCATTTGCAATAATCTATGCATTCACCAGTAACAAGAGGCAGGACTGCCTAACTAAAAATTTAAATTTAGTTAAGTATGAAACGTGCAGTCATTTGACATAAGTTTGAAATGGTAGTGATTACAGCGAACATGTGCTTAAAACGTAGTGGATATCGCCTATATAAGATTGTAACCATCATGTGTCAATCTATCAATGACTGCACGTTTCATACAATCGAGTGAATCGCTTTTTTCTTAGAGAGTTTCGCTAGGCTGATACCAACATTCGCCATTATAGTAAAAGGCATTTATTTTCTCAAAATTGATTCCTTTAGATTTTTTTTTGATGTCATTTCTTATAACTACTAGATACTACTACCGCTTCGGAAACAAATGGCGCTCTGAGAGAGAAGAAGAAAATATACAATATTGTACAGTCATTTCTATCGCTATAAAATAATCACAATCTAGTCCCAGGCTGTCCAAGTATGTACATATTGATCGGGACGTGGACGTCGTATAAGGCGTCAGTACGTACTATTTTAAACTGCGTAATCATCACTAAGCAATTCTTAATTTCTAATCATAATTAACTCGATATGCTTATAACCTCAACAATCTTCCACACTATTTGAATATCGATAAATATCGACCACGTAGATGGACGATTGCAGAGCACCTAGCTAGACAAATTAGAATCACGGAATAGGTAGAAAATCTGCCAAATACGAGTCGGACTCGCCCATGAAAGGTTCCGAAGCAGCAAGTAACATAATATAAAAGTTATATAGAAAGGAAAATGATATGAAAATATTTAACTGGAAAAGGCCAAAAATATCTCTTCTCAAAATCTTAGAGTGCACATGAGATCTCATCATGTATACCTACGTATTAAAAAAAGTACTTACTAGATTTAATGTACATCATATATGTTTTTGTTTAATCAATCTCTTATTTTAGAAGTTACAGGGGGGGGGGGGGGGGGGGGATACACATTTTATCACTTTTTTGGAAGTGTCTGTCGCGCAAGCTATTCAGTTTCAGGAAAGAACCAAAGCAAAACCCCAAAATTTGTCGTTTTTTTTCTATTTTTGTGTGAAAATCTAAATACGTTTAATACATTTACTAACTAAGTTTCAACAGTTTCTTATAGTTACGGAAAAAAGTGGCTGTGACATACGGACGGACAGACAGACAGACAAAACGAATCTTTAAGGGTTCCATTTTTTGCCATTTCGCTACGGAACCCTAAAAAGGCGAATCGAATTAATCGGTAGTTGTAACATTTTAGGTGGGAGGCAAATATTAAGACGACAGTCGTCCCGCAAGTAATTAACACTTATAGATAACGTTTTTAATACATTCTGATTATATTTCTATGATACGAATACGTTTTAGAATTGTCGGAAATCCTTTTTTGGTTTAGTTAAGTGATCACCGCCATCCACATTCTCTTGCAACACCCGTTGAATCATAGGAACATTGCCGGCTTTTAAGGAAAGTGTACGTGATTTTTTAATTTGTACCCATGTCGTATCGTCCCGAAAACACTGCTGGATGGAAGCTAATTCCACAGCTTTGATACGTGAAAGAAAATACCTTGAAAACCGCACTATGCAGGAACGCATGCACACATCCAGATGGTGGGGATGATAACCTAATTAGCGGCGAGCCGTGCGACGATCAATTCGACGGCAAGAATCAGATGAAACAGCTATTCGGAACACTCCCCGTATGCAATGCGGGAGAAGACACACAATGAAGCGACTTCTCTGCGCAATGGCAAGCTTTAACAGCTACGTCCGAACTCCTAACTAATATGACTTTGGTAACTTCTAGCCCTCAATTAGCGCTTACACATCTTCAAGAACTGTGGTATTGCAGATGTCCACGCAGTGCCGGATTAAGCAAATGCGAGGCCCGTAGCATATTATTTCAGAGAGCCCTTGGTCTATATTGGAAATAGTCTGTTACCATGTGTCTGACGTAGACTCTCTTAGTTGTAAAAGTTTCACGTTTTTGTGACTCCAAATAAATTCAATAAACCACATCTTAATAAGTTTCATTAAAAAATTACGCTCAAGCAGAGATGAGTTAGAGAGGGATGGTTTAAATATGCAGGGCCCCCTTTCGTGCGGGGCCCGAAGCAATTGCTACTTTTACTACATGGGTTATCCGGCACTGTGTCCACGGGTAGCCTACCTTAACATAATATATACATCATGCAATGTATCTTATCTTTATTAACATTATAAACAATATTCCTGTAAAACGTTTTTGTTTGGGGAAACATTTAACTACTATAAATTAACACTAAATACCATACTTATAACAAAGCTCAGAAGCGCGATAAAGTTATGTTTGATTAAAGTTAAAAGCCACCTTTGAAAACTTTAACAGCAATACGTAATTTGGCATGGAGGCTTACACAAGAGTACCTTTATTTGGATAAAAGCCAGAGTCGTTGTTTGAGAATTAAGTCCAATATTTAAGCAATTAATACCTACAATAGCATTTTAAATAAAGCATTAAAATTTTCAAGGACTTCGTAAAAAGGTAAGAAGTAAAGTTTGACCTAAGAGAGGGCTGCCAAAAATTTTTCAATTGTATTTGTACTTTGATGTTGGCAGAACTTGAATGTTTTGAAAAGAGAAATGTAAGAGGTCGCATAAAGTTTAATATTGAAAGTTGTAGCTTCGGTTCAGCTCAATGGCGAATTCATTTTAAGTTTTGTACTAACTCAGTAGTTATAGTTGCATAAACTTTTACGGTTTTTAAGCTATTGCATAGCTTCTATAGCAGGCCTTGAGCGTGGAGACCGAATCCAGAAATTCCGTAACGAAAATAACCTAACACTTATTTACTAGATGTATATAGATATTTCGGCCCGGTCATTACAGTTGCCGTGGAACAGCGGCTATCACGTATGCTTTTTGTGCAGAAGGTCCCAGGTTCGAGCCTGGGGTACATCTTGATTTTTTTTTAATTTCTTTATTTTTTAACACGTTTTTTTAATTTTTATTATTATGACAAGCGTTTTTATTTAGTTTCACCTGTCCCGTTGTCTGTCTGTAATCAAATCTTGCAAGTTAAATATTACTGGCTTCCCGTTTGCTTTTTTTTAAATTAATTTTATAAAAAAAAAATAATAAATAATTATAATTGCATAAGTTGATAAAAAATGCTATGCAATAGCTTTACCGCGGCAGTTCCCGAGTGCCACACGTCTTTTTTTTATAAATAATATATATCTATTTGATATACATGTCGTAGGTATATTGTCTAAGCCACGATACTAGTGATACTATAATTAAACGATAGATTGTCCATCGACTTCATTTCTTACAATAGTCTGGTTATAGTGACATTGTAATATCGCGGGAAGTGATATTGTAAGGCAATAATAATTTGACAATTTTACTGGTTAGTTTATGAGGCCTTCTCCGTCTGTTTCTTGTATTTATTGTATTATTATTATTTTTTAGTTATGTGTTAGTGTAATCAAAAAATTTGTTCGTCAATCACAACACACGAGCCGAACGTAGCGTTCTTCAGCAGCGGCCGGCGAGTGCTAGAACCGAATCGGCCCTTTTTCGCTACCAATTAAACATTAAGTTCAAATGGAAAATTGCATGCAAGCTCCAATGCTCGACGTCTCACACTTTTAAATTGTAAGAAATGAAGTCGATTGACAATCTACCGTTTAATTATAGTAATAGTAATTAGTAATAGTAAAAAGCTAAGATACGTTATAAATCAATTCGACACGTGTTTCGCCATTTACACGAGGCATCCTCAGGAGATGTTTACTCGCCAAATTCTGGCACGAGACTGAGAGACATATACAATGAAGAAACGATCATGGCGATGCAACGCTGATCAGATCAGATCATCACAAGATCGTTTTCAGGCAAGTGGTCAGCAGTGTCGAGTCCAATTGAGCACTGAGGTGTACGACTCCAATTGAGCACTGAGGGTTCCTAAACAAAAACTTAAAAGTAAATAATATGATAGAAATAAAGGTGTGTGTGTGTATTTAAGCAAACATCAGTTGAAGTCAAAACTCATCAAACAAGAATATCAAAAACCTATTTCAATTTAAACGAGTACAAGATTCGTCGCCCTTAAGGCTCCAGGTAAAACACGGGGAAAACAAATTTCGCTTTATAATTATAGTTAAATATTTAATACACACACATAGCTATGGGCCTTATGAGGAAGCTCATTGTCGCTCAGAGGGCAATGGAGAGGGCTATGCTCGGATTGTCCTTGCGAGATCGAATCAGAAATGAGGAGATCCCAAGGAGAACCAAAGTCACCGCCAAATAGCCGTTGGGGCAGTATAGTCCTCGAATGGCGACCACGTACCGGAAGACGTAGTGTTGATAGGCCCCAAAATGAACCGACGATCTGGTCAAGATCGCCGGAGTAGGTTGGATGAGGGCAGCGCAGGACCGATCGTCATGCTGATCTTTGGGGGAGCCCTTTGTCCAGCAGTGAACGTCTTCCGGCTGAAATGGACACACAAATAGTTTTTCACACCACGTACCGGAAGACGTATTGTTGGCAGGCCACCCACAAGATGGACGATGTCAAACTCTCACACAGTAACCGCCTCTCCCACTACCGCACAGCATCTTCCCACTTCTGTGACATTTCACCTGTTTATACCGAAGTTTTATATAATTTTTACTTCTTTGGTGTAGGTAATATACTATGTAATATAAAAATTATGTTGATAATATAAATTATAAACACAAGTTTTAAGATTGTGTTCACACTACAACACACAAATTAATTTGGCGACAAAGGGCCCGTTATTCCGTACGTGCCAATTGCAGTTACGTACCACACTTGCCTAAACCCAAGAAATGTTTAGGCCTAGGGGGCCAAGTTTTAACTGAATTTGGCACATTTCACAGACACTTTCAAATTTAGACCAAAAATGACAATGTCCTTTCAACTTAATTAGTGTAATATTTTTGGAATAACTTTGTTCTAACAAATGGACAGACGGACACGATTGATTATATACGGGGTTCCGGGTTTTTTTTTAATCGGAGGTACGGAACCCTAAGAGAAATGTAATACATAATTAATTTAAAAATTTAACGCCCTGCGTGGTTTTAACAGCAAAGTTTTGCTTATTAACATTGGCTCTATGATATATTTTTGTTATATTTTCAGGAAATCAAAGTTTGTTCCGGGATACCATAGGTTTCTTCTCCGTTATCTGTACTCCAAGCATCGTGTCGAAATTAATTGATATTAGTAGATCGTGTTGATATACTTGATGATCTACCTTAATATATATAAATTACGTGACACGTTGTTTGTCCGCGATGGACTCCTAAACCAATGAACGGATTTTAATGGGGATTACTTCATGGAGTGCAGTTTAGTCCAACTTGAGAGATAGGATAGTTCTTATTTCGATTTGGAACCCATAATTATTTTCATTTCCAATATTTGTTTTGTATGGACATATTTACCTAAACATTTGTAAAAAATAAACTTAAAACAAATAAAAGGATACCTTTTTTATAAAAAAAAAATAAAAAAAAATGGTCGCTACAAATGAAATTTTATTATTATTTTCGATTAATTACACACGATATTTCTTACTTACAAAACAAAGTTTTACTGATATACTGGCTATTTATAAGGTAACAATTTGATATTGATAGACACACACGGTTATGATCAATTCAAAGCTTTCTGATAAAGTTTTTGTCTTGTTTTTTATTTTTATTTTTGGACAAAACTTAGATTCATCAATCTAAATAATCTAATATATAGTTAACAACTGTAGTTAATCTACCTACTACAGTTACCTAATTATTCATATACCTATTTATTCATTTTAAACTATTATTTTAATTTGATTCGTGAACGACGGGGCCACATCAAAGAAAAATCAAAATCGTTGTTTTTATTTAATTCGGAGCATTTTCATATTTATTCACCTTTTAAGCCTTCTCTGGACAAATAATTCAAGACAGAAATTAGCCAAATCGGTGCAGCCGTTCTCGAGTTTTAGCGAGAATAACGAACAGCAATTCATTTTTATATATATAGACTAGCTGACCCGGCAGACTTCGTACTGCCTCAACCGATAAATAAAAGACCAAACTTTTGTATAAAATAAACTTAAAACAAACAAAAGGAATCCGTTTTTTAGGTGTATTACCCGTGTTTTAAGGTAGTTTATTTTTTACCACCTTAGAAATTTAGAAAGATATAAAAATTCTAATTAGTTCATTTTAAACTATTATTTTTATTTGATATCTGATCGACACTTCCGAGGAAAATCAAAATTGTTGTTATTATTTAAATCCGAGAATTTTCATGTTTATTCAAACCTTTTAAACCTTCCCTGGACTTCCACAAATAATTCAAGACCAAAATTAGCCAAATCGGTCCAGCGGTTCTCAAGTTTTAGCGAGACTAACGAACAGCAATTCATTTTTATATATATAGATATAGATGTACAGAAAAAAAAACGTCTGTTGGGTCAGTTAGTTAAATATATATATTCTCTCGCCTTCTGGAACACTACTTTTTCTATACGAAAGGTAGTTAAGTTTTCTGTACTTCTGCCAACTTGTATGTATAATCTCATAGTGATTGAGTAAGTAATCATATATAATAATATATATATAAAAAAATACATTGTTCATAGTAATATTTGCTCTGACTAAACGCGCTTAGGCGACTCGAGCCAACTTTACCCGAACGATCATTACACAGACGAGCGTGACATTTTAGTCTCATTCAGCACCCACAAAACAAAGCTCAGTTTTTCAGTTACTCACAGACTGAGATCCGGACTTTGAATAATTTTGATCCTTTGAATAAGTTTAAATTTTTGATGAAAATTACGGAGTCACCTCTATGTGATTCATGTGGAATAACTGAGGATCTTGAACACTTTTTAGTCTAGTAGAGACGAAATTGTAGGACTTATGGGTTTGAATAGTTTTAAACGGGCATGTTTGTACATTCTTGCCCGTCTTGCATCTAAGGATGCCATAAGTATGTTTGAATCCATAAGTCTTATTTTTATTGAAGTCTGTATAACTTGCTGTACCTTTCATTAATTTTTTTTAGTTTGTTAAATTAAGAATTTTGTTTTTCTTTTGTTTTAGTGTTAATGTACTTATGTTATAATGGGGCTGACATATACATACATATATAAAAGCCCCTTAATAAATAAAGAAAAAAAAAGTTTTTCAGTTCAAATAATTTTATAACAGCTGTTGTTATCATTTTTAGTTTGTCGAAAGCTTTATGAAATATGTTTTAGGGTAGTAGGTAACGTTGACCTCCAGTACAGGTGAGAGGTGCGGGGTGCGGGGTCCATTGTAAAACTTTTCCATTGTATTATTTACTTTCAAGAAAGGTTTTCAATTTAATTGTATTTGTACTGAAAACCTCAATAATTTCAACTCAATTATATTTATGGAGCCATTCGTATTGTTAAAATGGAACTACAGAACAAATAAAAATTAGGTCATAAAATAAATATGCATTAGTATCTATGATTTAAATTATCAGAATAAAAAATAACTGTTATACAGAAAACAAATTGTTTAGGACTTTTCCAAAATTAATACTCCAATATACTGAGATTGGGGAGTAATAAATAAATAGAGACATACTCACGAAATTTAACTTTTTAAGGTTAGGTAGGTTATATATAGTAGACTTTACAACGAGTGCACAAAACGAACCATTTTTATCCGAGACTTTTAGCTGATAGTAATGTCGAGGATAAAAAGGATTTGTGGACGAGTTATAAATTCTGCTTTTCATTTCGATTGCGAGGAAATAAAACAGTAGTATAACATGGACATTTTTAGCAAATTTGAAGAAATTAATAAACGCTCGAAAAAACAAGACCTATTTCCCGTCGCTTTTTTTTTTCATATTACGACATTGATATTAGGCTTGGGCCCCAGACCTATACAGCCTACTATTAAATTAATTTGATAATATATATATTTTTTAATTAACTAAATACCTACCGTATTTTAATTTAAAATTTAATATCTTTTAGGCCTAGAAAACACATGAGGCAAATAAATTAAAGAAATATTAAAAATAAGAAATTCTATCTCTGAACTTTTCTTTTGTGCACTTGTGCACAAAAGTCGATTTTGTGCAGCCTATATCTTGCACATATAAGCAATTTCAGAGCATGAGAAGTGAAATTATATTTTTTAATTGAATAGTAAATATCTCTTTTAAAACCATAATAAAAAATTTAATTGAATAAAATTCGTCAACAATTTATAAAAGTTTTGTTTAAATTGCCAAAAGTCTGTAAAACATTATTTACTTTCTACTTTAGTATCCTATTAAAGAAAGAAGCAAAACATAATTATTATTCAAAGTTTAAATTATAAATACGTATAATTTTATTTATTTCTCTTGGAACACTCAAGTATCTATTGCACTTCATCGCGTAATTATTTCTTTACTCGCAAATTAATTGCTCTCGGAACTCGCAAAATAAATATACCTAACCAAAGCTTTTTCAACTTTATATGAATCTGCTCAATTTTTGCATTAATTAAACTTATTTATTAAGAAGGTTCTTGTGTTGTAATTTTGTAAATATGATTGGAACTGGAAGTAGATTTTTATACTGAATGTCTAAGTATCTAACCCACACAGAAAGTGGCTTGTGATTGGCTTAGGCTGAGATCTGAGACTTTGCTCAGACTTAACTCACGTAGATTTTGCTGAGTTCCAGCATAATCTTTATTTTCGTTTTTATAGCCATTTAACAGTTTTAATTATGCTGAGATTAATCTAAGACAGCCCAATGCAACAGTCAAGTTCGGGTTCTATCACACTCAGCTAAGTTTTACGTGACTAAATTCTGAGCTAATTCTAAGTCCGCTCTATAGATCCGTCTAGTAATTTGAAAAGTTCTGACAAACAGCCTGACATTTCGATAAGAGTCCGGACTTTTTAGTTGATCTCGTTTAGATTTCGTTTTTCGTAAAGGCTTATTCGATATTAGTTAATAGATATATAGTTTTATTAGTCCAGAAACACAATTTCAAAAACATGAACTCCCAGCAGTAAAGATAAGTACGGAGCTCGAATCTCTCCTAACGGAAACAACTTCATTGTGTATTGGGGTGGAGGTAGAAACACCTGAGTAAAAGCCCTCAATGACAAAAAAATCAAGTTTGTGAGACCATGGAGACAATTCAAGGGCCCAGAAAATAACAAAAATGAGAGAAAAACAAAAGTTGTTTTTTTTGACAGACACTTTTTTAGTTTTTTTTTCTTTATTTTTCTTTTCTTTACACTTCCTTAGAAGATTCGCTTACGGCAAAACTAAAACTAACAAGAATATAGAAGGCTCCAAAAAAGAAGAAAAAACATAAAGTTTTATAAGTACCCCAGAGTCTGGTAAAGATAATTACTCTGTACTATCGTCAATGCGGTTTATGTCTATTTACATGAACTGCGCCAGTCACTTAACTAATTAAAATTAATTAGATATTTTTTTTAGTTTCAATGAGAATACTCAGAAATTTTGTTACTTATTTACATTCTATAGGTGTGTATTACTCATTGGCTTAATTAAAACCTATGTGTGGTTCAATAGGCCATAATATGCCTTTTTTTATATATAATAAGGGATTTGGTATTAGTAAAGGCAGTAAAGGCTTTTATTTTCTCAAAATTGATTCCTTTAGAATTCTTTTTGATGTCATTTCTTATACTACTAGATACTACTACCGCTTCGGAAACAAATGGCGCTCTGAGAGAGAAGAAGCGGCGCAAGAAACTCTCCCAGCATTCTTTTTTTGCGCTCTTTTCAATAAAAATATGCAATATTATACAGTCATTTCTATCGCTATAAAATAATCACAATCTAGTCCCAGGCTGTCCGATCATTTAGATATTCAGCAGTGGAGTAATAGGATTTACGACAGAGCCATTTTTTTATAAAACATTTAAATTTATTTATAGATAATGCCTGAACAGTGGCTGGGACTTTATTATAGAAGTGTATACATTTACCCTTAAAGCTATTATGTATCTTATGAAGCCTACTAGACTTAGTTACAAGCAATCCCTTATTTCTAGTGTTATAATAATGAAAATCACTATAATATAAACATTTATTTATAATGATCTTTATGAACATCAAATAAAAAAAACAACTGATTTGAGAATAATTCCTGTCTAATTTGACACACGATTGACTCTAATTTCCGGATGTTTTATTTGGACGTAGCCGAACACAGAACACAAAAAGTTAGTGTGTTGCCGAAGTCTAAAATATAGGTAAAAAAAATACAATTATGTTGATTTGGCTATACTAAGACTTAAGCTAGTGAAAATGATTTAATTTCCATTTATTCTATATTATCCTGCACCCACAGACTAGTAAAAAAAGAAGGACTCCGCGCCATGATATTAGCAAAGCACCTTTATGCTAGTGTGTGCGGTTACGGGGTATACCAGTTACACAATTCTTTCTGCCTTAAATAACCATATATCCACAAATACTTTTATATTATTGTTTTTGCACTTTTTCACAACGCACGACGGCATTTTTTAAATATTATATTGAGACGCAAACTGATCTGTCACAGACGATGACAATTCTCATAATGGCCGCCTATCGGCCTGTAGTAGTGAGTGTGCGTGGGGCTATGTATTTACACGTAGTTAACCGGCTTGTTTTGGTGCTAAACTGTTATGTAAGGTGACAAGGAGTACTTATTTTTTTACTAATCCGTGCCTGCACCCAACACCATATTTGATTACTGTAACATTAGTTTTAAAGTAGTATATTTTGATTGAAAAGCTGCTGAAACGTCTTTGTCTGAAGACAATTATAATAAGATGTTTTATTGTAATCAATCGCTTGTCAGCCTTAGATCAACCGGCAGCACTTCAATTCCTGTGGGCATGTTTTTACGTCACTCTTCCACTCCGTTTGATCGTATTATAGGGAACGAACGCATATAAAACATGGAAGCAGTCTTGTCATACTATCTACCGTAGATAATAAGCGCCAAAAACCACACAATTAGACTTGTTGTTTTTTAGGTTTTTAAAGTTTACTTGTTCCGGTTCATCTATACATATAAATCAAATTGGAGTGTCTGTTTGTAATATTGAAATAATCGTTTTTTACTACATGTGTATGAATATATATACACGAAAATAACATACAAAACTTTCTTAATGATACCACATGTTGGGAATGACGCGACCGCCCGTAGGCTATCTAAATACTATGTTTAAAAAAACCGACTTCAAAAACTGAAAAGTATCAAATAACTAAAAATATAATTTAATACATCCCTTATACAAAAATTTAATATTAATAAAATACTATTATTTATATGTGCTACCTATTGAAAGGTTTTAAGTCGGTGCCAAGCCCTAAACAAAATTAAACTTAATATTATAAACAGCTTATTTACTGTAATTATTTAGGTTGTCTGGCCACGCGTGTCTGTCCGCGTGGGTTGTGTTGTTCTAGAAGAAGCTATCCCGATCAAAGTCACGCGTGGCGAGTGTAGGTATCTTTATTACATTTGGCTTGGCACCGACTTCAAAGCTATCAATATGTAGCACATACAAATAATAGTATTTTATTAATATTAAAGGTAAAGGTTAGCATAACAGGTGTATTTAATTATATTTTTAGGTATTTGATACGTTCAGTTTTTAAAGTCGGTTTTTTTAAACATAGTTTTTTTTATTTTTTACGTTTTAGTTAATATATTATCAACCTGAATGAAAACTCCAAATAATGCCGTACACAGAAAACAATTATGTCATCCAGGTAGACGAAAATTTTCATATAAATGTTCATAAAATGAAAACTACAGGGCCAAACTATGTAAAATTTTTATGGGACCAAATGGCATCTATTTCACATCAAACAAAAGAAGAATTACGTAAATCGGATAATAAATCTCAGAGTAATCGATGTACATACATAAAAAAAAATACCGATCGAATTGATAACCTGCTCCTTTTTGAAGTCGGTTAAAATGAAAGAAGCCCGCTGAGTTTCTTGCGAAATCTTCTCAGGTCTGAGTGTCGCATTGTCGAATGCGTAGTAGTTTTTGGCATTCATAAGTGATCTTAAGTCTTATTTTGAATAATAATAATTGAAATTGAAAACTAAAATAATTTATAATAATATGTAATAGCCAAAACTTAGATTTATTAATGTATACTTCTTTGGAAAGCCTGCAGGTAGGGCTGAGATTTACCCAGGGTTGAAAGATTATGTTTAGTATGTATCGATGTACCTATTTTTTAATATATCTGACTTAAATGACTTGTCGTTCTCACTCTTTGCCTCAGGTGGAAATGACGTCCGTCACACATAATTGATTTAATATGAATGACGCTGTGCTGGGCTGTGTTTTTGTAATGTTTTACTTTCCTGGGGGAATCCGCCATTTTTATGGGATTTTTAAATTTTATAATACACATCACGTAAAG
The DNA here is from genome assembly GCF_905404315.1 of Leptidea sinapis. NCBI lineage: Eukaryota > Metazoa > Arthropoda > Insecta > Lepidoptera > Pieridae > Leptidea > Leptidea sinapis. Next base: position 2,027,530 of record NC_066285.1, on the reverse strand, counting down.
GATCTTAGACGTTGGCCGGAAATGTAAGTTATCATTATAACATGCCATAAGAAATTAAATTATATGCATAGGTTGTTGTGTTCTACGCTATATAAGGTATATAAGTAACTATAGGTTTTTAGCTAACCCACGGGAAGTCTTTAATTTTCCGGCATGAAATTAAGTAGGTATATAAGATGTGGACCGGTAATATAAGGTATCAACACGCCAAATTTTATTTAATTATGTGCATAAGTTGTTGTGTCCTACGCTATATAAGTAACTAAAGGTTTAGATAGAATTGAAAAGTACTTATAGATTTTTAAGTATAAAATTTTTTCTTTTTTAAATAATAAATGGATTTTCAATAACAAATTAACCGTCACCAGAATATTAATTAAAACACAAAACTTATTAACAAAATAGATATGGTTAAAAACATAGAATAATAACGCTCAGAACGATAGTTTCATTCATAGTTCCTGTCAATATATAAGTAACATTATAATTAATGTGTGCGTGAGCATCACGTACTTACATTCGCCAACACGCCAATAATGCCAATCACATACAGCCAAATAATGTTGCAAGTGAATAGACATTTCCCTAAATCAGTAAATTGTAAGAAATACTAGATAATATGTAATGTATGTAAGAAGAAAATAAAAAATTTAAATTAAGAATTTGATACAACACGTCACGTTTTAATTATTATTGCAACAATTTTTGAAGTGCAAGTTCTTGCAAGAATGCTGCGGTGAAAAATTATTTTGGGGCTACACGCATGCGTGGTGGCTATAATGATAACCCTTATGCCAAACAGTTGTTTGGCATATAGTTATAGGCATCTTTCGGAAATTGTTGTGCCCCATGGAAATAAAATCGTTGAAATCATAAATTTGCGCGGCAGCCAACTTGTATTTCAAAAATGATCTCAAATTCGTTCTCTGCACCCTCAAGAACCTCGGATCCGATAGCAATATTGTTGAAATCATAAATTTGCGCGGCAGCCATCTTGTATTTCAAAAATGATCCTAAATTCGTTCTCTGCACCCTCGAGAACATCGGATCCGATAGCAATATTGTTGAAATCATAAATTTGCGCGGCAGCCATCTTGTATTTCAAAAATGATCCTAAATTCGTTCTCTGCACCCTCGAGAACCTCGGATCCGATAGCAATATTGTTGAAATCATAAATTTGCGCGGCAGCCACCTTGTATTTCAAAAATGATCCTAAATTCGTTCTCTGCACCCTCGAGAACCTCGGATCCGATAGCAATATTGTTGAAATCATAAATTTGCGCGGCAGCCATCTTGTATTTCAAAAATGATCTCAAATTCGTTCTCTGCACCCTCGAGAACCTCGGATCCGATAGCAATATTGTTGAAATCATAAATTTACGCGGCAGCCACCTTGTATTTCAAAAATGATCCTAAATTCGTTCTCTGCACCCTCGAGAACCTCGGATCCGATAGCAATATTGTTGAAATCATAAATTTGCGCGGCAGCCATCTTGTATTTCAAAAATGATCTCAAATTCGTTCTCTGCACCCTCGAGAGCCTCGGATCCAATAGCAATATTATTGAAATCATAAATTTGCGCGGCGGCCATCTGGGATATAAAAAACAAAATGGCGCGTAACCGAAAATCGTGACGATTTGCCATAAAATCGTCGATCACTTGGTTCACTTCAAAAACATACCGACGTATTGAAAACCTTCTCCTTTTTTGAAGTCGGTTAAAAAGAGTGGCTCTGTTCTCACGAGCTCAACTTTTTCCAAACATATGGTAAGTTCAGTAATTTAAAAGAAATATTTATAGTGACTATTCAAAGCGCTTAGTTTAAACCTAATTGAATCAAGATTATTTGACTTTGAATACTTATAACATCACGTTGCGTCGTACATTATAGCCTCCTTTCAATATCTACCAATAAACTCTAAATACTATCCCTGCGGAGGAACTCGGGGTATAGTATAGTACTGTCATAGCTGGCAACATAATTTTCAAATGGCGTCTGTTTTGTTTACAAAATATTTTGCTGTTTTGACGAATGTATGAGCTTAAATTTAAAGTTGTGAAATAGTATTTAGGTGTGAAATCTGATGTTCATACTTCATATCATAATTTTTATTATAAGACGCTTTGTGACTTTGTGATAATTGTTCAATTAAATTTCACGCACTGATTGTCCTGGAAGTTGACAGAATGACACTGACGCGGCGGGAAACATATGTGGTCATAAACACAGTCCTATACGACCACATGAAAGTGCTTCAATTCGCTTGAGTCTACTCACGTTCTAAGCGTTATTATTCTAAGGTTAAAAAGAAAAATTTAGAAAAACTTATTGTTTAGTAATATCTTAGGAGCTATCTTATCTCCCGAGATAAAATCTTTTGCTTTCGGGCAGGATTTCTTTGAATTCTTTCCCTTACTGCTTTGACCCCCTTTTTCGTACGAACACTACGTGGACGGGCAGATCTTTTTCTGTCACACACATAGGAGGTCTCATTGTACCTATTAATAGCCTGGTACACAAATATCAAGCGTATGGAGAGTGTTAAAAATTTCTTTTGGCGCCATACCTACTTTGTGTAATACAATCACAGCGAATCGGTTCTCTTTATCACCCCACTCCATTGTAATATCGCAAAATATTGTACAATGTATTGGCGCCAAAATGAAAAAACCCAATGATCAATCATATAAAAATGACAGATTCCAAATTCAAATGTAAGTAATATTTGTTTATTTTTAATTGTAACAGTATTTATGGCCAGACTAAGTGTATTCGGTTGTTTAGCTATCACAAGCCTATATGGGCTCGCATATAGTTAGATATAAATCCCACAATTTAGGTACCTAATTATAACGTATCAATATTATTAAAACATCGATCAAAAATACAACGAAGTACAAGAACTTTTATAATATTATGTTACTTGCTACTACGGAAACCTTCACAGGCGAGTCCGACTCGCACTTGGCCGCTTTTTTTTAGATATGAACCTTATAATCGTTTTTCGTCAAATCTTATAAATATCAGGAGCTTTACATTTCACATCATGCTTTCTGAACAGGGGATAACGAATTGACGATAAGATCCAAGAAGCTGTACTACATTGTGAAAAAAAGAGATAAAAACTCAACAACGGTTCTTTTAAATATTATATCTATGGTATATCACAAGTAAATCATCGGCTTATTGGATACTTAAAAGTTATTTGACGTTAACCAGTGGGAGGCTCCTTTGCACCGGATGCAGGTTTGATTTTGGGTACCACAACCGCGCCTATTTCTGCCGTGAAGCAGTTACGTGTAAGCATTACTGTGTTTCGGTCTGAAGGGCACCACAGCTAGTGAAATTACTGGGCAAATGAGAATTAACAACTTGTGTCTCAAGGTGACGAGCGCAGTTGTAGTGCCACTCAGAATTTTTGGGTTTTTCAATAATCCTGAGTTGCACTGCATTGTAATGGGCAGGGCGTATCAATAACCATCAGCTGAACGTCCTGCTCGTCTCGTCCCTTATTAACATAAAAAGCTTGGACTTTAGCTTGTACGGCAAAACTACTAATTGTTTACTAACGAACTGGTTAGAAAATAACTACAAAATATGTCGCCTTTATCATAAGAAGTGCAATTATTTCAAAGTTAATGAATATATTCAGCCCACCTAGCTCCCTTGTAAATGTTGTCCCAAGCAGCTTAACTCGTGACAACAATAACATAACTGAAGTTTTAATATCTCCATTGTCTACCAACTTATTAATGTTGACTCTTAAAACACTATTTTGAACAATAGAAACATTTCCCATTGTTGTATATAATATTACCCAAGAAACAAATGAAAATGAAGCTTGCAAGTGAAGAAATTTAATGATCTGTTTCCAATTTTTTGCTTCGAATCATATTAAAAAAATTAATTAATAAATAATAATAATTATAATTAATTAATTATTTTACGTTATTGGCAAAAAGTAAACGCTATTGCCAAAAGAAGAAAAAAAAAATTATTATTATTAACACTAAAATTGTAATAAATTCCAACAGCGTTTTATTTACTAATCCCGTAAGTTGAAAGAGGGAGAGGAAGCCATCTTAATGACGACATAGTGACGTCAGCTCTGAGCAGACTTCAAGCATCACTAATTAAAACTACCGTTTTTACAGTTATTAGATGTTTATAAACTTTATATAAAATTGTCTTTTTAATGATAATAAGGAGCGAGACGAGCAGGACGTTCTGCTGATGATTCTTGAAGAACCCAAAAATTCTGAGCGGAACTACAACTGCGCTCGTCACCTTGAGACATAAGATGTTAATTCTCATTTGCCCAGTAATTTCACTAGCAACGGCGCCCTTCAGACCGAAACACAGTTATGCCTCACGGCAGAAATAGGCGCCGTTGTGGTACCCATAATTTAGCCGGCATCCTGTGCGAAGGAACCTCCCACTGGTAAACTGTCTGTCCCACTGTCTTTTGTTTTCATATAAAATCAAAAGAATTTTTTTTCCTAACCTAACAGCCATCACACTATATTTACCTACATCTTTCTACCGTTTTATGATCATTCGAGTACCGGTTCATTTGCACTGTTGTGTTTACTTTATTTATTCACAACACACAATATTTTGATCCTATCAATCATGGAGCAGCCTATTTAAGTGATGGGCATAGAGCTATCATGTGAATGATTTTATGATATGAGAATGTTATGATTTTATGATGCGTGTTACTTGATGATTGTGTCAATGTTGAGGGATAGATCCATCTTCTCAAGATCACGCAGGCCATCTGCTCGTTTCGTCACTTATTCCTAATCAAAGAGTTATGATTTTACGTAGGTTTCAATGTGAAACAGGGTTTTATGCGAATGGCTTGATAATTTTATTATCAAAAAGTATCGCAGGTTCTATAACCGCTGAACACGTTGGTAAAACTTATAAGACTAAACTTATAAGTAAAGATATTACCTATACTTTTCAATTTGAATGAAATTTTGTTTATTTTAATTTCTACTGACTTGTCTTAGATGTACATATTCAGCAGAACACTGAAGTAACGTAATGCTTAAAAAAACTTTTTATTTTTTTTTTATTTCAACGTCATAGACTAAAAAACCAGACAAAGGATGGTAACGCAACATTATTGTTACGTCTAATCTGTTATATTCTCTTATGCTAATTAGTCTTAAAGTAACATATGTTTATATTTTATTTATTGATAGCATTAGCAAAGAGGCCGTATTTTTAACCAAAATCCATTTTTTAAAAAGAATATTAAAATAAACAATTTACGCCATTACTAGGAACAGTCTGATAAAATTTTGTATCAGAAAGGCAATTCATTAATGAATAAAGATAAAAAAATAAGGGTTTCTATATACAGCCAGATTTTTCTTAAGTAACTATAACGATCTTATTTACGATCATAAATGGATATATTTTCCATAGATTATTCATTGAATATGGATTATTTAATTTTTATTCGTAGTTGGTTTGTTCTCGCATATTTATATTTCGATTGTTATGAAAGCCTTTGCAAATAATGAAAAATACAAATGCATTAAAATAAAATAAGTAATAAAAATACGCATGGTTAAATATTCAAACCAAAATTTATAAAGATCTATCTATAAGTATATAAACATACATAAAATAATATTATTATCTATATTCTCCAACTTTACTTCAGATTTCAATAAACTTTTATACGTTTTATATCTTGGGTAATAATGTTGCTAGAAAATAAAGGGTTGTTCTTTGTTCGATATATAGGGAAAAGAAAATCTTGAGGAAAATATATAACAATTTTCATTTCATCACACATTTTCAAATTTCGAATATAAATAATTTCAAGTTTCAAATAAGTTGTAATTTTAAATAATAATCTAAGTATTTATTCATTCAAATGAGTATAGTTAATTATTAGTGAAAAATAAATAATTTGAGTAATGAATTATAAATATCTGTTGCTGATAGAGTGGCATCAAGATTGGGAATATATTAATACATGTATTTGGGTAAGCAAAAACCTTACATTTAAATATAATGTTTTATTTAAAGTTTAAATGTTATAAAAACAATATTTGAACTATATGTATGATATTTTAGATAAATAAGTTGCTTTTTCGTAGGTTGCATTATCGAATATTTTTAGACTTATATTCCTAAAGCCACTAAACGCATTATTTTACAGAAAAAATGTGGTCGTGTGCTTGCAAATATTAAACAAAGAGAAAGCTGCAAACCTCATTTTCAAAAACCAAATATTCTAAAATTACCGTGCACCTATATACTCGAAATATGTAAGTTTAAGTAAGAAAACACTCATATCACACCTCGCTATAAAAATAATTTTTAATAAAAAAACTTTTGTATACTTAATCTAAATTAACATTACACAGTTCCGAAATCTACCCAATGTCAATTAAAATTTATAAGTAATAAGTTACCAGAACTTTTAAAAGCCGAAACCAATATTAAAAAATTCATAAGCTCTTTGAAAAACTTACTTTTGGAAAAATGTTACTATTCTATTAATGAATACATAGAAGAAAAAAAAAATTTAAATTTCCGACCCTCTGTTGTTGCTATGCCTTACGAGATGCATGTGATAATTATTTAGTACTACAATTTTGTTTAGTAACTAAGTCGCATGTAACGGAATTAAATAAAAAAAATAAATAAAAATAACCATAAATAACTCGTTACGTGGATATTGTAACAATAATTTATTTAAAAAAAATTTAGGTGCCTAATAACTGTTGTATTGGAAATAATCGCAACCAAGCGATTGGGTCAGCATTAGCATATCTATATATATATAAGAGATTTCCACGTATATAGTTACTCATCACGATATCTCTGGAACCATTAGAGCTAAAGATTGAAATTTGCTAGGAATATTCTTTTCACCGAGTAGAGGTTAGCTATGAACGGATTTTACGAAATTCTACCCGCAAGATTTTTTTTTGTTATGAACAGAACAGCTAGTTTATGTATATGCGGGGTTTTCACTAAATGAGTATAATACAAGTACGACTAAATACATACGCTTACATATTTTACAGTTACATACAAACATAATTTAATGTAGGGTTATTACAAACATACACGCATAGGTACAAAATCCATTCAGTTTTTAAATAAATGTCTATTCGCTTCACAAAACCGATCCAAAACTTGAGTCCCTTCGTGGTTGTGAGCTATAAGTTTTGGTTGACTTGGCCCGTCCCGTTTCGCTGGAAAAGCTATAGACTATAGAGCTACCGACATAGGGGAGGTTTTAGTCTGTCGGTGTCGGTGGAATCTGAATCCGACGTATGAGCCCTGCTAGTAAGCACTTGGTCGAAATTCTTAAATATATTTTCTTCCACTCGAAGAAATCTCCGAGTCCAGTCGGATTTACAGTACCTATATACGCTATAATTATTAGTGTAGCAATTAGAGTGAATACTGGTAGGTGGTACTTTGAAATATGAGTGGAGTATGCCCGAAAAATCTCAGATGGTTACGAGTCAAATCACACAGTACCAGTGACCTCAATTGCCTTCAGAGTGCCTAAGATCATAAGAGCCCGTACGTATAAAGTACATTAAAGCATAAAAACTAAACAATAATGACTATAAAATAAATACAAGAAACAGACCAATCAGAGACGGCCTAATATCATCCTTAAAATATCACTATAGTGTACCCGTGACATTACAATGTCACTAAAACCAGGCCGTTAAATTATAAGAAATGAAGTCCTATAACAATCTACCGTTTAATTATAATATCACTAGTGAAGTTATAATAACACGGCTTTGACAATATACCTGTTTTTTGAAAATAAAGGAAGAACACGAGCAGGACGTTCAGCTGGTGGTAATTGTACGCCCTGCCCATTACAATACAGTTTCGCTCAGGATTATTGAAGAACCCAAAAATTCTGAGCGGCCCAACAAATGCCCTCGTCACCTTGAGATATATCCAAAAACATAGGAAATGATTCTCTTTCCTTCCATAGGTTAATTAATTCGCGGTCATCCTTACTAATTATACGGGATGTTTGAAATTGCCGTTTTGTAAAAGGTAGGTACTACTGGCTAGGCCACGAGATTTCAGTCAAAGTGAAAGTTTAAAACATATTGTAATAATTAAAATAAGTGTAAACACAGCTTTGACATTCAAGATTTAAAAAACGAACATTATTGTATTGCTTGACATTTAATTGTTTTTTTCTTTCGGCTAAAGGTGGGTACTAAACAAATAAACTCGTATTCGCATTTATAAAACCAATGTGAAAGTAGTTAATAGGTATTTTCATCCTTTCAAATTGCATTCTTAATACTAACGTCAAAGTACCGCAGTGATCCACACGGGGCTACAAAAAATAAATTTATCTTAATATTTATTAATATATCGTAGCACCTACTTATTTGGAATTATAATTATATTTATTATACCTATTACGTGTCAACGTAAAATCCTCCGTGTATTTGCATGTTAAGTGCCATCTAGTGAGAGTTAAAGAAATTAATTAAGTTCAAAATAACACTGCGGTGAGTATCTGCATTATAAAAAATCTACAATAGGTGGCGTTGATTGAATGTACAGAGTAGGGATGGATACTTACGTATGTATTCAAATTTTGTGCCATCAGTTGCGGATATACACCAATTAAAATAAATTTTATTATTATTTGTTAATATAAATAAGTCGCGGGTTCAAATCTCGGTAGATGAAATCATTTATATGACGAATATACATGTTTGTTTCCGAGTCATAGATGTTTATTTGTATTTATGTATGTTTCGGTAAGTATAATGTATTAAATAATAAATATATCGTTGTCTTGTACCCATAGGCCATAATAGGTACTTACAGTGCTTAGTATGGGGCAAGATAATTTGTGTAAGTTTGTCAATATTATAATTAAAGAGTACTTTTACTTAAGTTTATCGTCTTTTACTAAAAGGAGTTGGAACTAGGTCTAGGGTTGGAAGCCTGAAGGGTGAAACCACTAAACACTTTCATAATTCAAATTTTTATTTCATCATAAAGTAGGATAAGTAGAGTAAATTGTTTTAATTTATATTTATATCCCCTATGCTGAAGACAAGGCAGGATGTTTATGTCCAATCAAAGAATATGTAATGTAGTAATGTAGGTAAGTACTTGTATTATTAGGTATATATACTCTTTGGTAATAGTACAAGTAGTACAATGTCGGATCTGTAAAACGTAGGAATTAAGAAACAGAATGGTCTGGACTTATAAGCTATGTTCCCTACAATTTGCGCCTCTTCAAAATGCGCATTTAAAGGAATCAAACAATTAATGGATTTTCAGAAGCTAAGTAGGTACCTACATTGATGTACCTTTACTGCCTCTCCGGTATCGGTGTCGATTATCAGTACAAGGCAAAACTTCTAGCCGCCCCAGATTTTAATCTCAATATAATGATGAACAAGAAGCAGGTCCGGCATCATAATATTGAGTAGGTATTAGGCTGTCATTTTTGGTTTGGTATACCTTGTATCAGATCGAAACATTGGACCGCGCGCAATGCAGAGCTGCTCGAATTGTCCAAGATCATTCTGTATAAGTACCGCATTTTTCGACATTGGTATTCGGCGGTAGGAATCAGGCCAAACAGCTCTTCGGAACACTCTCTGGAATAGATGTGGTACAAGACACACAATGAAGCGACGTCTCTACGCAACTCAAGGTGATCAAGCCGTTCACAGAGCACTGGATCTCCGACAATTCGAACAGCTCTGCGTTGCACGCGGTCAAATGGTTCGAGCTGACGCTGGGATGCGCCAGACCAGAGATGACAGCAATACTCCGACCTGCGCTTTGTAGAGCGCTAGAATTTGGCCCGGCCTGAAGTATTGGTAAAAGCAGGCACTCTGAGGTTACCTACCTCACTGATTTAAGCCAACGATTTTTTATAGTAGATAGTAATTCTACAATTAACATACCTATTACATGATTCACTTGGACATTAACCATCAATAAAATAACTTTAAAGCTACCTAGCAAATGGATCAAAAACTATACGAGAACAAATGCGCCATATAATAAAAGTATTTAAATTATAAAAATCCTACAAAATTGGTGGATATTAATTAGAATATAATTATTAAGGTGTTATTAAACGAAATACTAGCCAATAGCTGCTCAGAGTTTGAGTTGAAAATTTGAATCTTGGCACTGAGAGCAGAGAGTCGAGAGACTGTGCATTATCCCGGGAGGCGGGGACCCTTCATTGATCCGAATCTCCCTCGATTGTTAGAAAGAGACGAGGAGCTACAATTTTCATTTAGCAATTGCGATTACTTTTCATTTTACTATCAGGTTGGTATAAGTTACAACTTATATCAATGCTCTATTATTTTATTTATGATACCTGTTATAATTATTATAATTAGAATTATCTAATTTGCTCATAATATTATACCTACCGGTTAAAAAATACAGTTTGTATTTAGACTTGTCATAAGTTTAATCCGCAATGATTATTGATACTTAACAACAATTAATGAGAGTAATAAGCTTTGATTACAATAATCAATGGTAATACGTTTATAATTGTTGGTAGGTACTAGGTAGCTAAAATGAATATAAATACACACTAAAATGATACTTATACTGATTTTGATGAATCTTTTGTTCAATCATTTAAGTATTCCATTGTCATATTAATGTTATTGGGGTCTGCTATACATACATATTCTAATCGATTTAAACGTGTACTCATTAATTAATGTAATATGTACCTAACTCAATTTTAAAATCTCTGTGCTCTGTTATAGTCAACAATAACATAGTTATGGAGGGATGTACAATATAATATTATGTATCTATCTTCAACCGATCTGGAATCGGATATCAAACGAAAGCGATGTAGTCGACTTCTATTTTCTGTCTCTTTTGCTCAGACGGCTGTTTGCACTTTGCATTGAGTGGGTTCGCGACTCGTGTGCTTCGTAGTTCGTTCATCGTATCGTTGTTGCATATCGGCGTCAAACGCTCTCAGTACTATAGCGCGTTTCTTAGCGCTAGATCTTTCTAACCTAAAATAAAACGGTATTGCTTCGTATTTATACCTCAATAATCCAATTTTAATACTCATGTTTTCGTAGATTTTATTTTAATATTTTGTGTGTGTTGAAACGCCTAGTCAAGGCGTTCGTGAAGTGTATTTTGTGAAAGATAAAGTTATAAAAAACGGCAAGCTGTGGGGTTCAGGGGCCTTTTTTTTGCCGCCGCAGGGGATGTACTATCCTGTAAGTATCTATTAATAAAAGTTAAGTTTTAAGAACAAATTGTTTAAAAATATTGCCTTTGCATTATGAGTTCTTTAGTTAGATGCACGTTCAGTCAAAAATTATATAGCTAAACATTGTTTGTATTGAATAATATAATTTTATTTATGATGGCGCATGGCGTTACTCATACGACGCCGCTCTCATTCGTTGTTAGGTATTTGATTTGTTTTGAGATTATCTATATTCCTTTGTTTTTCGTTAACTGTTCATTAAAAAGATAAACTTATGCACAGGGTTAATCTAAATTAAATAACTACCTAATTATTAAAAATTATGTTTTGTTTACGTCGCTATTGTATTATTTAAATAATTTTCAACAATTCATGGCACAATATTACTACACGATTAGTAGTAATTTATAATTACAAGGGAACATAATAATAACTGATTTTGAAAATTATAAGTAGACAAACAAAACATTTTAAGGTATTCCTAAACCGAAAACCAGATTTGGTAATATAGCTTCAACGTTACCTATTATTTTTATTCCTAAATCCTTAATAAGAGGAAGGTACCTACCTACTTTTTAAAATCCATTGTGACATTGAACTGTGAATGAATCTATTGATGTTGTTCCTTTCTTTGAAGGTTCATGTAAGACAGAGAAGAATAGATCATTAAAATTATGTACCCATCTTCACGGACATAATATTGTAGTAATTATCAGTGCGTAACATAATAATGAGGATGACAATGTGAAACGTTTTTGATCAGAAATTTATGCCGCCACACGTTGAGGCTGTATTATAACGAAATATCTATGGTTTAGTTAGGTCGGCTGTATTATTTTTAGACCTGTCGGCGTCGCCCCTCGCAAGTCTCGAGCTCGAAATATGCATGGGTAACGAAAACAATAAGAGCACCCTTGTAAAATACAATCTAATCTTGTACAAAAAGGTTTTTTTGTTGTAATTTTGTCTTCCATGTTTTTTGAAAGACATTATTGAAACTAAATCATTCATATTTCTCTGTTATAAATATTTTACAGTGACTTTTTTATTTCTAGTAATCACTAATCCTTTTAAAAAACAGACTGTATAGAAAATAGGAAAGTATAAAGTACATATTATGTTGTTTGGATTTTTAATTATTGTCATTGCTAGTCGACTGGAATACGTAATGCTGATAATATTCTACTGACATTAGCAGTTACATATTCATATATGTACATATTTTTATTTTAATATGTATCTGACTCCGACCTGAGAAGAATAAGTGCAAGGAGGTAGCAATTCAGCTGTCCCCTTTTTTAATAGAAATTTACTAGTAAAATAGCCTTCGAGTCATCACTTCGTTCCCAAGTTGTGTATTATTCGGACAATCATTACATTTAATAGTAACCATGCATATGTTATGTGGTGCCAACTAGTTTCGGACCATTTGATGGTCCTTTATCAGGGTGAGTGGTATGGGTTCCCAATAATGTCCCGTCTCATGATTCATCTAATTTCATCTCAGCCATCATTAATATTCTAATTATGATTATCACAGGAACATACATGACACTAAAGAAAATATAACAGCTAGTACATGAATTTATTGACATTTTTCTCCTAATAATTCAGGTTATAATTGTGCAGAAAATGCTCTACTGCAGCAACAAATTTTCAAAATTGTAATGAGCCAACAGAATTTTTCACTTCAATAAATAACATGTGCATAAGCATAGCATTATATTATGAAGCATAGCATTATATAAAATAATGGGTGGGAGTACAGTTACCATCCATCCATATTAATCCCGACATGTCCGGTACTTTTAAAACTCTTGTCCGGATTTTTTTAGATAGAATGTAGTAATAAAACTACATATTAACTAATATCATATTAGTAGTTAATCTTTACAAGAAACGAAATCTAAATGAGATCAACTAAAAAGGCTTTTATCAAAATCTCAGGCTGTTTGTCCGTACATTTCAAATTACTAAACTGTAACCCTAGGCAAGAATGTTCTCCTGATACTCCGTACTGAACTTGAATAGACTCTTACCCGAACAAGTGATATACTTCCGAGTGTGATGTCTCATTCAATACCCATAAAATTTGTACTCAGGTAAAAAAGTTTTAAATAAAAAAATATTTACTTCTCCATACCCATGCACCTTTGGTAGAAATGGAATAATAATTTATTGAAGTAACATAATGCATGAATCAGACAAGCTTTCTTCCATATTAATAAAACCTCGGGAATGGGAAAATGAGTTTAGTCTTGTCTTGGGTTTTTTGTTAAATTGTTTGTAATTATTTCATTGTAATGTTGACAGTCATTCAAAGAATTAATTTAGCATGCTGATCAAAAGGAACAATATTGTGTCTGTCTGTCTATTCAGCGCTTGCACTTGACATTCAACATAGAGTTTTAAGCATATAGGTGTATTTTGTTATTCAAATAGATTCTGAGTACTAGAAATGTTTGATTTATGTATGCCAAGGGGGCAAAAAAACACAAATTAAATGGACTCTCTAACTAGTTTATGATAAAAATAAGGAGTGGCCGAACCAACAAGTAAAAAACTCAAAAAATACTATGTTGCTTTATGGAGTCTGTGAACATCCCATGAAGGTTCTGGGTTTGGCTGAGTGTAGGTCAAGGTGTTTGCAAAATGGTCCAAATTTGGAGTTTAATTGCAGAGTGCTCACATATCATAGCATATAACTCCAATACTCGATAAATGGTGGCACACAGTCATGATTTAATGGATAGGCTTGTTCATTTGGCATTTCAGTGGGTACCATGAAGTGATGACTCACAGAAAAATGTTATTTAGTTATTCCAATTAATTTGTTATAATTTAAGTTACATAAAATACACCTTTTATTTCATGAAAACTGTTGGATCAAATTATAATAATGTAGAATATGATTCCAAGTACCATACTACATTTTTAATAATTTTTGAATTATCAATACAACAATTCTTGTAGTTTAATTTCTATATTTTATTTAAATGAATTATTTTTCTGCAACAATTATTCATTACTCTTACAAAATAGTACATGCACTCTAATGGTAACAAACAATATTAATACTAGAGTATGTACTATTAATTTGGACATAAAATGCCTATAAAATACATTTTTATTAAGAAATTTGAACAGTTTATATCTAACCTATTAATATATATTATATTTCTAACCATTTTCATATGTTATTTGTAATTATGCAAATTTACATAACAGAAAATAATTAAAAAATCTGCTATACTAGCTTTTGTTACTGAACATCTCAGTTCATGTCAGTAACATAAGAAATAATCTATTTTATTGAGCCTCATACTTTTAAAATCTGTTACTTTGCTGATAAAAGTAAAGTTTCTATAGTAGGTGCAGGAATAAATTTGTGATTAGGACTGAATGGTGTGAGTGCTGATGGAATATTCAATATTTAATTCATAGACAGAAGGGCGCAGTGAGATGTGTTGTATAGTTTTAAACAACACTTTAGGTTATTATATGATGTGACAACTCAGATAAAATTTGTTGCCTGTCATTGTCATATTATGGACAAATAGTGCCACTTAATATCTAGCGGATTATTGTAAGCAACATTTATTGATGTCAGTAAGTTTTATTTGTACCTAAATTAAGACTGGGTAGAGGTTACTATAGTAATTTAAATTGTGTATTTATTCAGAGATATAAATAAATTGTATTGTGTCTCAAGGTGATGAGCGCAGTTGTAGTGCCACTCAGAATTTTTGGGTCTGTCAAGAATCGTGATCGGCACTGAATCAATTACAAGAATAATAGATTGAATTTCCATCGACCTTTATATAACAATATCATTCAAATTCAATTATTTTTTTTTCAAAATAGGATGTGACATCACTTATTGAAAGTCAAAAAACTACCATCCATTCCAAAATGAATGCCTCAGACCTGAGAAGAATGGGCGCAACAAACTCAGCGGGCTTTTTTTTTCATCAAATAAATATGTTTACAAAGTAATATTGTACAATTAAATTTATTATTTAATAGCCTGAGGGCGGTCACTCCATTCCCAATCTGTGGTATCATTAAGAAAGTCATTTATGTTATAGTAACCTTTACCACACAAACGTTTTTTAACAATTCTTTTGAATAACGTAATGCTTTTGTTTTGAACATTTTCTGAGATCTTGTTGTAAAAACATATACATCGCCTCACAACAGACTTACTTACTCGACTTAGCCGAGTAGTAGGCATCATAAGTTTATGTTTTCATAAAATAAAATACTTTTTCTTAGCTGTGTGTTTTAAATATAAAAGTTGAGATCCATGGACGCCTATCTATCTATAACGTTCGGAGTTCCATCAAATGAGTGTTTTATTAACCCTTATTAACCAGTCAATTCCGCGACACTACAAGGTTACCTACCAAACCGTTCGCATCGGGCGGTCAAGCGGCGAGTTAATATCTATGTATAGAACGGCATTGTTAATATCACTAAAATATTAGATAAATTATACGTCTAGATAGAGCCTCGAATGTGCGTTGTGTGCGTGCTTTGCTGAGAATAGAAGCTAACAGTTCGCCGCTATTTTTTTCCGAGTTCGTGTTCATAGCTGTCACAGTCTATCTAGACGTATAAATTATCTGAGACTAAAATTGTTAGTACTCCGTTAAACGACTTGACGATGAAGATAGGTAGAAATACTGTTTACTACGAGGAAATCTACAGTAGCTAAAGGTAGAACCGAACCGAATATAATGTTCTCTATATATGTACTTAACGTTAACCAGTTTGATATAGGTTTTTTGTTTCCAAGTCTTAATACATTCAGGTTGAATTTATTCCTTAAATAAACAATATTGCTATTTGCTGATATTGTAGGTTTCTATAGAGGAAAATACAAGGTGGAAGTATTGTTTGAGTTCCACTTTTTGTAGCCGTTTTATATTATCAGTGGGAGGCTCTTTAGCACAGGATGCCGGCTAGATTAAGGGTACCACAGCGGCGCCTATTTCTGCCGTGAAGCAGTAATGTGTAAGCATTACTGTGTTTCGGTCTGAAGGGCGCCGTAGCTAGTGAAATAACTGGGCAAATGAGACCTAACATCATATGTCTCAAGGTGACGAGCGCAGTTATAGTGCCGCTCAGAATGTTTGGGGATTTTTAAGAATCCTGAGCGGCTCTGCATTGTAATAGGCAGGGCGTATCAATTACCATCAGCTGAACGCCCTGCTCGTCTCGTCCCTTATTTTCATGAAAATCTATGATTTAGGAGTTTATTTGCTTTTTTGACTATCTATTATGGCCCAAAATACTACAACGCAAGTGTAGAAAATATTTAATTTGAGTTAAAAAGAGAGACATCTCATGAGTAGGTAGGTACTCAGTTGTAGAATCAATCAATAAACAAAATTAAATCCAAACCGGAAACACAAGATTCAAGGTGAATATTGTGCAGTTAAGGACAATCTGAGTAAGAATTTATTGTTGCAATATCTACACCGCTGATCGCTTCGATCATCACGAAATTATTACCCGAGTCCGCTTGGAAGTAGAAAGTTAAATTGCGAGGAAGGGATGAACAAGGCACGGCATACGCTCAAGGTCAACACGTCAAGCGAACGCATAATAATAGCAAGTTAAATATACGATCGTGAAAAATAATATGGATGCCTTTGTAATTATTTTGTTCGGACAGCTACCTGCTTGGTTCGCGCAGGTACGTTGTTTTGTTTGCGGATAGCTGCGGTTCCGAGAAAACGGTTAAGAGAGCACAGTTAGTAACAGTCAGCTATTATTGTAACTGCCTAAAGTTATAATATTAAGCTTGAGCTTTGAGCTGACATAAAACATTTTACTTACAGTTTTACTTTTTAGGATTCCATAAACAAAGATCAGCAAATGAGAACCCTACCACTAAGACTACTATCTGTCAGCAGCACAGAACAGAAAAACTAGTCAGCAGGCTATCTCTATTCTATTCTTCCTACTGTGGCTTCTGTGGAAGACACACCACAGATTTGCCAGTATCACGTTAAGGCTGTATCTCATCAACCGCAATAGATAGACAGTTGAACTTATGACAGAGCGTAGATTTGACATTGCTGCTATCGTAACAAATATTCACAGAACATTTCTGTGTGCAAATATTAATGCAAGGATCAAAGTTCTGAAATAAATAATAATTTTGACATCCTGGCACATACGGCAAAAGAGAACCCGATATTTTAGGCGCTCTGCATCCAACTCGATCCTTTGATCGTTTATGGCGCAAAGCGCAAAACTTTCATCGTTTGATCTTCCCAAAAGTTTATGCTAGTTGACCACCAGCTTCCTCTTTGCGCACAAATGCAGGTTGTTGCTGACGGGTATTGTTCGTAACCGAAGCCCGTGCACGCTGGAGTTCCTTAAAGCTGTGTGCTATTTCCTATACTATTTTTTCTGCATACCAATTATATGTTGGATGTCTCCAAAGGCGCAGGTAAAAGTATCGCGGATCTGGCGCATCCCAGTATCAGCTAAAACTATTTGATCGCGTGCAACGCAGAGCTGCTCGAATTGTCGTGGATCCAGGGCTCTGTGAACACCTGGATCACTTGGCATTACGTAGAGACGTCGCTTCATTGTGTGTCTTCTACCACATTTATCACGGGGAGTCTTCCGAAGAGCTGTTTGACGTGATTCCTGCCGCCAAATTCCCCCCTCGCACGACTCGTCACAAATCTTACCCACGATCTGGATGTTTAGCGTCCTTTACAGTGCGGTTTTCAAGGAACTTTCTTCACCGTGCAACCTATCCATAGAAAATTAAAAAGACCTGAACGTTGTGTAAGATAGTCTTTGTGATCTTCCAAGTCTTCCATCCGTATAATAGTAAAGATTAAGTTTTATACTAGTTACTGCCTAACGACGAAACATTGTAGGAAATGTATTGGTACAAACGCAATACTGCACTACCCGAGGGTATACAAATGGTACCGTAATACTATCGTTTTATATGACAATAGAACATTCATCTCATTAACCTCGTACCTAACTTGTTTATTGGAGCCAGATTCCCGGCCCATTTTAATGGCTGCCTCCGTTGTTGTTCGGGCTTCGGTAAAGTTTCAAATTAATTTAATGCTGCTAACGCGGCTCTTGTTGAGACTATTAATGACTTAGTTGTTTTGCGCGTTTGAAACGTAAAGTAAAATTCATTTAGGTATTTATCGAAGACTTGAACAAAGTTGTTGTTTCAATAATTGAACGTTCGTTCTCTTCGTCAACATTTCTTATTACCGGTATTACAAATAATGACGCCGACCGCTCGTTTGCTCTGACTACAAATAGATTCAATCGATTACAATGAATGATATTCTGTATGTCCTCGCCTCGTATAAAATGAATGCAGTATACATAATAGGTACCTACGACCTAGGAAAGCAAAATATGTTTATAAAACAAACTTTCTTCCACGTACACAACCAAGCTGTTTAATGTGCTGATTTTCCAAGACGATACGAAGTGGGAACCTTAAAAAAACGCGCGTATGCTTTTCTAAAAGATTGGCAACGCTTCTGTGATTCCTCTGGTGTTGCAAGAGAATGTGGGCGGCTGTAATCACTCTTAACATCAGGTGACCCGTACGCTCGTCTCTTCTTTTTCTTCTACCATAAAAAACCGCACCAGTGAAATGGAGGCCTCTTTGAACAGGAGGCCGACTAGTGGTGGCTTTCTCTACCGTGAAGCAATATTGTACAAGCATATTAATGTATTTTGGTTGAAAGGGCGTCGAAGCTAGTAACACTACTGGGACAGTGGCACTAAGATGTTGACGACCTGTATAGCCGAGTGGTTAGCGATCCTAGCTACTAAGCTGGAGGTCCCGGGTTCGAATCCCGGTACCTCTAGTGCAAGGTGCAAGCATTTATATGATGAATATGGATGATTGTTTCCGAGTCATGGATGTTTATATGTATTAATGTATGTTTAAATAAGTATATTGTATTAAATATATCGTTGTCTGTTCAACACAGGCTATATATTCCTATTTAGGGCAAGATAATTTGTGTAGAAAGTGTGTCAATATTATAATAATCTTATGTTTCAATGTGACGAGCGCAATTGTGATGCCGCACAGAAGTTTGGGTTCAATGAAATATCCTGAGTTCATCCTGAATCCTGATTCGGATCTAACCGTTTCTTATAATATAAATAAAATATTTGATTTTCAATATAAATTTAATTTATGTAAAAAGAGCTTTTTACTCTGTTTTAACTTATAGTAAAATGTCTAACAGACACCAAAACCAAGGTTTAGTTCTTTATATTATAAACTAGCTGACACTCGCGGCTTACACATGTCTGAGTACGTAGTGCTTATAAGAATCGTTGTTTCTCAAAACATTTAAATCTAATGAAGATATCTCAACTATTTTTTTAAATAACGGCCAAGTGTCTAAGGAATAAAACTTAGAAGGCTTAATTGATATCAATTCATATATCGTACAGGTTAAAAATAAAATAATTGCATATTAAAGCGTACTCTAATTAAAAACTACAAACAGTAAACCGTCACCGAATGGCACCGTGCCCAACGCCGCTTGCATTGCCACATAACATGGCAATGTTCTCAGACCAAAATAAAACCAAGCATTCTGTCGATCACGTGTACCATGAAATAACGTTTTGCCGCATGTTTTCAAATTCAAATATTTTTATTCAAAGTAGGATGTGACATCACTTATTGTAAGTCAAAAAGTACCACCCATTCCAAAATGAATGCCTCAGACCTGAGAAGAACGGGCGCAACAAACTCAGCGGGCTTTTTTTTCATCGAAAAAATATGTTTACAAAGTAATATTGTGCAATTAAACTTATTATTTAATAGCCAGAGGGCGGTCACTCTGTTCCCAATCTGTGGTATCATTAAGAAAGTCAATTATGTTATAGTAACCTTTACCACACAAACGTTTTTTAACAATTCTTTTGAATAACGTAATACTTTTGTTTTGTAAAAGCATAACATCACCCCAAAAAAGATTTACTAAATCGACTTAGCCGATTAGTAGGCATTATAATTTTATGTCTGTTCCTGGTGTTAACATTATGGTTATGACAGTTTCTAGCAAATTCACTTATGTGCCTATGAACATACATTACATTATCATGAATATATTGAGAATAAACAGTCCAGATATTAATTTCTTTGAATTTTGCTCTCAATGATTCTTTAGGATCACTAGCCGACCGGGCATACTCTATCTACCTTAGGGATGATATTGATATTATAATCGGGCAAACAGTTTATGTAGCATTTGGGCCCGAACAGAATCAATTGAGTGTTTCGTTGAAAGTACTCCAGTGATATATTAAGCCGCGGGACGCATCCACTCTCTTAATACGTCTACCTTATATATGTCATTCAAGGCCATAGAACCAAGTTTTGGAAATCGATTTTTTAACCAGTTACGGCCTTACAAATAAACTTGGTATAAAGTTATAAATATTTATTTAAGTAATATTATCTGTGTTTGTCCATTTTACTTGGGGCACAACAAAAGTTTGGTAGTGCACCTAGTCAGAAATTTTATTAAAATAATATAATACTGACACACTTTTTACACAAATTATCTTGCCCCAAATTAGGCATATATAGCCTGTGTTATGGGTTCCAAGACAACGATATATTTAATACAATATACTTACTTAAACATACATAAATAGTTATAATCATTAATGTTATACTTTTAACCAAATGTTACGGTTTTTGGTTTATTAAGTTCATTATTTAAAGTTTTTCTTAAATAATCCGTTTTTTTTTATTATTTGTTTAACCACACTAGGTAATTGTAAATGCTGTTTCACCTGTAAAGAAATGTCTATTTTTATTTTTTTTATTTTATTATGAATAATATAATTACAATTTATTATTATATAACAGGCCAAAAACCACAGAGGTTTGTCCGGCATGTTAGAAGAAATACTATTATCGATTACAATTACAATAAATATTAATATTAACTTATAAATACACAATTTAATAATATAGGTACAATACAAACGAAAAAATTAATGTAGGTACAACAACAGTACTTATTGTAGCACGGGTGAGGCGCATGGCCTGCCACCGCAATGTATTGAATTTTTGAATGACCGTCTGTTTAGATATATTAATTAGTAAGCAATACTCAACTTTATAACGAATAGTTAAGTGCTCAATTGCGGATAGCACATCACGCTACGCACTAATCATGGCTTCGACAACGAAAGGCAACTCAAGACATAAAGTTATGACCAATATACAGGTTGTTTAAAAAGAATAACTTTAATTTAGTTTTAATATTTTTTGTATTTATCTTGTTTCTTATTTCAGGATTGATTGTATTAAGTAGGCGGGGTACTAAGTATGCTGTAGTTCTCTCACCGTATACATTTCTGGCTTTCACCGTTTTATAAAAGTTATTTGTTTGATTGCGTGTAATTGAGTGTAAAGGGTAATTGTAGTACCCCTTATGTACTTACTAAAATTATAATTGTATAATGATGTGTTGTTGGTGTAACTAAGTAAATGAAACAAAACAAAACAAGTGTAGGAGCTCTACCGTTTGGTTGTTGATACACTTGTCTTATTTCCACTTTTGTGTAACTAAGCAGTTACTGAGGGTTATAAAAGAACTCCCATAATGTTTACACTCCGAGCGATAAAATAGATACAAACCAGTTTTATCCGGTACGTAATAACTTTTAATTTTAAACTGACTCCAAGCCTTGCATTTTGACTGTAATTTTTGTCAATGATCCGACGGTAATTTCGCTTAATATCCTTATATTTTTCTAGTAAATATCTATCCCACTTAACTACGTGGGATGTACTTGTAAAGATGTATTTAGATTTGATATAAATAATTATAGTCGTTATCTAGTACGGGAGTGGTGCGGGTGCTTTACATCATAAAGTATTTGATTAACGAGCGCGCGTCATATCTCGAACAGTCAATGTTCCTTTTGTAATAGAAGTCTCGTATATCTAAAGTGATACAAATTCGAGATAAATAGTTAATAGGTAAAACGGTTGTCAAGCCAAACTAGCCTCTAGTATGGGTGCCAGATAATTATATCAGTTGACCTTATATATATATATATATATATTTATATACGTAAAAATAGTAAAATACATATAATAACCATGATTAGTGAAACTAGTATTCATATCATCATACAAACGTTTGCAACAGCGATTCCTAGCTCAGTAGTAAGGATCAGTAACCACTGGCCTATAACATGTGTCCAATCCCTAGAAACATAAATTTTTTAATGTCACCTAGAACAAGACTTCAGCGATCTATAAAATAATAAAATGTCTACCATCCAAAAGTACAAAGAATGCTTTAAGGCTATCCCACTTTTGTATTTTTTGTTGTGTTGGAAGGAATGTTGATCAAATAGTGGAATACTTTTTAGCAAGGTCGAACCTGGGACCGCCAATATCTTCGAATTTGCTGTTCTTCTCGAAACTATAAAAAACTGTCTCAAGACCGTCGCTGCAGAGTTTCTAACACAAATTTTAGGCCTAATGGTTTCCTTGATTGATGATTGACAATTAATAGGTATTGACACACACACACTTTTTTACACAAATTATCTTGCCCCAAATTAAGCAAATATAGCCTGTGTTATGGGTTGCAAGTTTGGTCGCATGTTTAATACAATATACTTACTTAAACATATATTAATACATTAAAACATCCATGTTCATCATATAAATGCTTGCACCTACCGGGATTCGAACCCGGGACCTCTAGCTTAGTAGGTAGGATCGCTAACCACTCGGCTATGCAGGTCGTTGCAATAGGTAGCACTTTTTTCACACTGCCCGGACTCCATCATAAACTACTTGCTGACCCCTGCTTTATAGTTTATGGTTTGTAAGTTGTAATAAACGCTAATACTCTGTGCTTGTAATATACCATATGTTATTATATTATGATATTCAATACGATACTATGAGTTAGACCAGTTTATGATATGTTAACGGACCTCTTATCACGTTTCGCATATACAGCCCCAGCATTTTCAATGAGCTGTAAAGGTACAGACTGAAGGGCTGGGTTAACTCGGTGGTTCTTATACTATTTAATTCGAAACAGCTTTTCCGTTAGAGCCGTTACGTCACACGTTTAGGGGGGAAGAGGTCGTGATAAGGGGACGTGTGATATTTTTAAATGTAAAATTGTTAAATTTGTGATATCACACTAGGTAGGGGGGGGGTTATCACAAATGTGACCAACTGTGACAAGTACGGGGGAGGGGTAAAATATCATTAAATTCGTGTGACGTAATTTATGGATGGTTCCTAATTGACATGGACGAAAACGGTCAAAATAATATTTAAACATCAGTCTCTAGTGAACCTAACCTCACCTAGCACAAGCTTCTGGTAACCTGGTAGCCTTGCCGACCCTTTTTTAAATTCTCGATTTGACCGTCGATTGTACGCCTGGGTAATCGACTTTGATCCATCCTATATAGTATGACAACATGACTAAACTACTATTGTAGATAGTCGATGTGTAATTAAAATCAAATCAAAATCACTTTATTCATCTAGGCCATAGTTTCTCCACCTTATTTTGCTCACCGCCCACTTTGAGAATATGTTTTTTTTCTAGAGCCCCCAATTCTATTTTATTTACCATCTGTCGCGAATTTAAAACAGCTATTGGCACGATTATATTTATACGTAAGATATTATATTATAGTATTTAGTATTATATTATAAGTTTCATCACAATCCATTCAGTAGTTTTTGCGTTAAAGAGGTACAAACATACATCCAGATATACAAACTTTCACATTGCGCAAATTGCGAATTACGCCTATGATATTAAACCATAACCAATATAATAACCAAAGAATATACTACTCCCTCACGAGATATAACAACGCTATTTCCTTTACCTAGTACTTATTAAAAAAAAAATGGCAGTTGAAACTGATTTTAATAATATATTAATCAAACAAGAACATTATTTCACTGCAATGCACACTATTTAATTATATGTACACATTGAACTGTTCAATAAATATAATCAATTTCACTTGATATACACATCACTAATGTCACGTGATTTCACCCATCCTAAAAGTGTTTAACTACTTTTTTTATATGTATTTATCGCGTGCGACCGTCATGGGCATGTCGGTGACGCGAACCTATAAGATTTTCCCCTACCAAAAAGTGTCCAACGCGGCTAAAGAACTTTCCACTTCAATAACATCATACTAAGTAGACACCTTTACTCTGTCTGTCTACGGCTTACAATTAGCAACATTACTCTGCGTTAGCTTAAAATATGAGAAGCGGCTCTTTGTGCTTTCGCCGTATTCAGTCTACAGCAGTGTACTGTTTACAGCAGTATGCAGTCTAGAGCTGTGTAGTGTCATGGTAGCGTCTCGTTGGAAACCATTGATATGTCGAGGGACTTTTTCTGACGTTGAAAATTTATCACACGCACTTTTGTGTTTATTTTACTATATATGACTTACCTATTTCAACTACATTTTAATTTCTATGTATTTACTGTACGCTCTAAGATGCAAAACCACTTTTTATAACAATAGCATGTAAGTTCCATTTAAGCGGAAATTCCTTTCTGAAAGAATAACTGTCTTAAACCAGATTTCTGACATTATATTCATTTCTTTAAGGTATCTCTTCGTGTCTTTTAACACAAATAAATTGTGTAGGCTCCCAGTGTATTTAAAATAATAAATAAAATAAGTAAACATTACTCTTCCAAGTCAAACAGATAATACGTGACAGGCAGGTTCTAGAAAAAGTTTAATTATTGTCTGTTCGGCTTATGTTATTACGAAATTAAACAGCGTCATTGAACGGAGTCAACTTGGCGTGGGGGTGACATAATATTGTGTACAATTAATAATAAAGCCTTTTATTCGACTAAAAAGAATACATTTTCTTATATCTAACTTATATAAAATCCAGGTAGTCTTTTCGTGTGGGGTTTTTGCAAGGGAACTATGTCATCTGCAAATCTCAAATGTGTATTCTAAATATCATTTCAAGAACTGCCTAGAAAAGTTGTGGGGAAAGCCAGTCGCCCTGTCGCACACCCTTTTGTATGCTAAATGGTTCACCTTTCTTTTCTAACTGTATGCATGCTGTACTTTTCTTGTATATCTTCCTCAGTATTCTTATGTACTTGCTTTCGATACCTTGTTCTTTTAGTTAGGGCATCCCATATCTTATTGTGACATAAAGAGTCGAAAGCCTTGCTGTAGTCTATAAATAATATGTAATATAATTGGTTGTATTCATAGGATTTTTCTATATCGATCGCGCCAAATACTAACTCATAATCAACATCGGTAGTATATATGCACAATGCACTAACAATAAGTTATACAACTAGATATATTTATTTCGTTTACTGCTGAAGATCCGTACCGGAGCTTACTCTCAGCATGCATCATCACTGTCGAGAGATTGTTGAAAACGAGTGGTATCTGTTGTAATGAGTAAGCTCGTAGATCTTACTTTTGAGTTAGATTAAGCGGTCGGATATAATTCAGCAAGTTCTCGTCGCAAATCGTCTACACATTAAAGCATGATTTCGCGAGTCGAGCAACTAGTTATAACACGAGCGGTGTTGCAACTTGTAAGTGTTTATCGTGATTTATTTAACCGCCCATTTTCTTTACGTATTAATAGTGTTTATTAAGCTTGTGGTCTGGCGCAATTCAGCGACTGTTTCCAATTTGCATACCTAGAACTGTCACTCATATGAGCATTTACGGCCGTTTTCAATAACCTATCTATCCTTACTTTAACTTACTAGAGGTAGAGGTAGACAAATCTATCCTTTTACGCTTACTTACATTTCAATAACCTATCGACATAAAGCATTGAGCTATAACTATATTGGACATAACTATGGATAGATAGATATTGTCATTAAACGGTGACAGCGATGTATCCGTAACTAGAGATTATATTCTATATAGTTATTTCTGTTATATTACTTCACGCAAGCCATGTAATTGCCATGAACATTTTTATCAGAAGTATTGAAATGGCCACACAAAGGATCCACGTCCTCATATAT
Source organism: Leptidea sinapis (assembly GCF_905404315.1). Taxonomy (NCBI): domain Eukaryota; kingdom Metazoa; phylum Arthropoda; class Insecta; order Lepidoptera; family Pieridae; genus Leptidea; species Leptidea sinapis. Next base: position 2,001,174 of record NC_066285.1, on the reverse strand, counting down.
CTTTGTAAAGATCTTTTGGACAAACTGGCTCCGCTCCAACAGACATCGCAGATAGCAATTTTAACGCCATCGTATCGGTCGGCCGTCACTTACATTACTGCTGTGTGCCATTCTACGTATGATTTACATTCTTAATGGTTATTTATTTATCGACATATTATGACTACAACACTATACTATACGAGGGTCACACTAAAGAAACTGAAATGGGCCTTCAGGGGCGTGCATTCCATATATGCCTTTAGGCATTGCCTACTTTATGAAAGTATTAAATAAATAAATACAGTTACTCAATACCTATATAATTAAAATAAAATATTAAATAATAAAGTTGACTAAGTATAATTTGGTTCCGTTATTCTATAAAAACTTCCAAACTTCTATTGAACACCGACTCATTCAAAATTTCCTTACGCTAGATACTAAATTCGTACGGTAGGCAGTCCCGATAATGCCTATACGACGCAACGAGTATTTCATACATCTTATTTAGAAAAGTATGGGTCACAGTTTAGAAGAATATATTTTGAGAGTCCGTAGATGCATGGCATCCTATAAAAGAGTTCGCATGTGGCGATTTAAACGTGGTGCGTCAGAATGAATATGACTTTTTAAAGGGAATATATACGTGATAGTTCCGCAACAGTAACTCTATAAGACGAAAGGGCTTTATTATAGATTGGCCTACTATAGTGATTTTGAGTTATTGGAGAATATTCTGGTCTTTTGAGACTAGCTGAGCGGCAACATGTTACATCCCAAGTGATTATTTAAAATGATAGTGATCGACTTGTTAGACAGAAATATCAGCGGTTTTCCCTCTCAAACTTGAATGAGGATTTTCAGTCAATAATTCCTTTACTTTTGCGGTGTTAAATTCTATTAGTCTACTAATACTCGACCGCTTCTGAACTACTTAACCACTCATAAGAACTTTTTTTTTGATAAAGTCGATTCACCATAAGCCTTGTATAAAATTTATTCAGTGGCGATGCAAAATTTAAGGTCCATTAAGGTTGTCCATTATGATGATATATGATCTAACTAGAAACAGCGATGTATTTGTTCTAAATTCTAATCTAAATGACAGATGCAACTCAAACCCCGCGCCAAAATGACAAACAGTTGTGCCGATCTATCAAAACAAAAACACATCCATTCCCAATCCGTATTTGACAGAATGTATTTAACATGTACTTAACTTTAAGTCATGAGTTAGTTATGTTATTTATTATTATACTATATTAGCTGACTCGACAGCTAATATAGTAAAAAAAAATGCTCCCTCTTGTTATAATGAAATTGTTGAAATGGGTTCCAAATCGAAATAAAAACTATCCTATCTCTCAAGTTGGACCAAACTGCACTCCACGAAGTAATCCCCATTAAAATCCTTTCATTAGTGTAGAAGTCCATCGCGGACAAACAACGTGTCACTTAATTTATATATATTAAGATATACTTTTATATATATTATTTATACTTTTTATAGTAATTAATAAAGTCACGATTGAAGTACAAAACTTATTAATAATAACTAACTCTTATCAAAAAAAAAATATTGAATTAGGCGTTACTTTGCGGAAATCCATAATTATACAAATGATTTAAGCAAGAGGTCTCTTGCCAGATTTTGGCGAGACAACACGTCCTGAGGATGCCTCGTGTAGAGGCGAAACACGTGTCGAATTGTTTTAAAAACAAATATTGGCGGAATTAACACTAAAGAAAACTTAAATAATTTGTATATCTCTTATCAATCATTGACTTGGAAATATTAAGTCTTGTTTTAATTGTATGCATTGGATGGTATCAGTATCTAGTTTCACGAAATTAATAACTAACATTAAGTAAACGTTATTTAACAATAAGTATTCATTCGGACATTGTACTTTGTCATCTCTTGCTTACGGTCAGATAGTGAGGTCGCGCTATCAGCTGATTGACTATAATTAATGGTAAATGTGTTTGCTTCTAGTAAAGATTTCTTTCTTATCTTATATTTTGATATAATATTTGACATAATAATATGATGAAATTGTAATGTTCTGCCCATGTTTGTGATCAGAGGATGTTTATAAAAGTTGTGCGCGTGGTTGAGGGGCAGACTAGCAGGAAGAGTGAGCTATGGCTGGGTGGATGATATCTTGGAATGGGTGGACGTGTCAATAAAAAAAGAGTTCTGTACTTTTGGAATTTTAAACGAGATATTGTACGTTTGGTCAGTAAAGACGATGAAGTTACATGATTATATTATTGCTTGTGAAATTTCTGGGCAAATGAGACTTAACATCTTATGTCTCATGGTGACGAGCGCAGTTGTAGTGCCGATCAGAATTTTTGGGTTTTTCAAGAACCCTGAGCGGCACTGCATTGTAATGGGTAGGGCGTATCAATTACCACCAGCTGAACCTCCTGCTCGTCTCGTCCCTTATTGTCATAAAAAATATTATCAATAATAGTAGAAGAAAAATAATGTCCGACAGATGACAAAGCTTAATTCCCTAATGCATATTGCATGCAGTGGCCGTGAAGTGTTTGTTGCAAATACACGTTATGGCCTCAGGTGTTCAGCATCACTAATGCTCGATAGGTATACGCAGTGGGAGTGAATTTGAAAATGAATTCGATTATTGTGTTCAAGTTTATTTAACCGATACGGTAGTAGTAATAAATATTAAATAGTGATAGGTACTCGTAAGAATTGGGTAGTACTTCTTTCGACATGTGAAGGCGAACCAGTCAGTAAATACCTGTTGGCGAGTTAATTGTGCGCAGGCGCATACCATTGCAATATGGTTGGCAATGTTATAATGTTCAATGAGCGTATAAGCGAAGCTGGTCATTCGCGCCTAGATCGGCCGGTTAATGTTTCGTTATTTGTTCCAATTTAACGGTAGTCATGACGTGACGTTCCGAGCCCACGGAAATACTTGGATTTTTTTACACGCTTTTTATTAGCTTCACCTGTATGTATGTTTGTTTGTAATCGATTCATTTGAGCGCGATTTTGACCCACTTAAAAGGGCTAGATTTCGTTCAAACTGTGTAGATTTATCGAGGACTGATGACAATACATTAATTTGATAAAATTATTCTATTTTTCCATTTGCAAATAAAAAATATTTTTGTTAATTTATATAATTTTAATCTATTGTCGATAAGGCCGAGCACCAAAGGGAATTTTGTGCTTCTAGCGTGTTTTTAATTTTTTTTTAAACTATGTATTGAAATATAATATAATTTCTTACATTGTACTCTAACAAAATTAAAAAGCTTGCCCTGTAGTTGTTTATGCGTCTAGATAGAGCCTCTTGCTGCTAGACAACCGATGAAAACAGGCCAGGTTTATTAGTGTAGTGTGCGTGACAAGCCAAGTGCGTAATAAGACGTATCTTACACTCCCGATTTGTACGACACTTTGTGTAAGTGTGCGTGCATTGCTCAAACTAAATTGAGGCTAATTCTAAACTCAAATTTTTTCGACGTTTTCACAGCTGTCACAGTCTATCTAGACATAAAAATGATCTAAGATTAAACACCCAGAGTGTTTGTATTGTTAATACAAGCTCCTATTAAGTAGTGTGAATGATTAAATAATTACCTCCTACGTAAACACAACACCTTATTGTTCGCAGTTAGATCTTACAGAGCAAATTTTACCGAGGAAATTATACACAATTATAACTTTCGTGTCCCGGTGTTTGTTACCAAACTCCTCTGAAACTGCTAAACAAATGTTTGAAATTTTGTGTGTGTATTGGGTAGGTCTGAGAATCGGCCAACATATATAAAAATACAGAACAACGTCTGTCGGGTCAGCTAGTATATAATAAAAAACGATTCTTAGTAATCCTTTGGGATTTTATTTGTATATATTTTTTATATACATACCATACATGTATCTTTCTTGCCTATGATTAGGTTCTGTGTTTCTATACTTAAATCTCAATTTTTGTTATGCTGTGTACACACCCTAGCGGATATAACAGCCTATGTCGTGTTTTATATGTTGCATCTGTTAGTTTTCTAGTTGATAACACAAATTGACAACTAATTATTTATATGTATATAGAATGAAAATAAAAAATAACAGGTTGCATTCGAGTAAAAACTTGAACATTAACGTTGTGCATTGAATATTTTCTAATGGTTAGGGAATAATTTAAAAATTTAGGTTAAATACAATATTCATTTATTGAGTGTTATTTATTTGCATATTCTATGGTACAAAAATAAATTAAAATTTCACAAAAATTAACACTTTAGAACTATTACAATAATTTTAACGACGTCTTACGAATTTTCCATCAGGTCACGTGTCCTGACGCGAGTTTAACATTCATACCCTTCCCAAGAAAAATGCAAAACGTCTCTAAAGAAGTTTTCACTTCTAAAATAATATTCGTTCCAGCGCAAGCATTAGTTTCGTTTTTAGTGGAAGAAACTTACACTAAGCAATTTGTTATTTTTTTTGAAAGTGAATACCCTTCTGGGATTAATTAGGTCAGGGGTTGGAGTTCCGCATCATTCACAAATTTTGTTTACACATTTTATCTATATAACTTACTCTATGTGGATGTTACCACCTGGATGTTTGGCGGTCCTCCACAGTGCGGTTTTCAAGGAGCTTTCTTCCACGCACTACAACGATACGACATAGGTACCTTCAAAAAAAGCGCGTACACCTTCCTTAAAGGCCGGCAACGCTCCTGTGATTCCTCTGGTGTTGCAAGAAAATGTGGGCGGCGGTGATCACTAAACACCAGGTGACCCGTACCCTCGTTTGTACTCCTATTCCATAAAAAAAATTACATGTATGTAATGTATCATGAGGTATGTGCACTGTTAAGATATAGAAGCACACGTGGCCAGCGTAATGAACGTAAATCAATCGTTTTCGTTGGATTGAGAGAATTTTATGTTTACGTATGGAATTCGTCTTTCGAGAGCTTGATGTATCTGCGACCTGTACAGTATCACGTCCCACCTACGTACGAGTCAGTACGAGTAAATTGTAGACTCGGCCTGCTCTTCAGGGGGGCGATTTAATAGTGTTGAATGCTCGAATTCATAAACATGCACTCAATGATTTAGCTGAGATCTATAGAGCGTACCTAAGTACGCTAAAGTCTAAACTTTGCTCAGAATTTACTCACGTAAAACTTAGCTAAGTGTAAGCTTAGCATTGTCTATTATTTCGTTTTTATAGTCATTTGACAGTGAAATTACTGGTCAAATAAGACTTATGTCTCAAGGTGACGAGCGCAATTGTAGTGCCGCTCAGAATTTTTGGGTTTTTCAAGAATCCTGACTGGCATTGCATTGTAATGGACAGGACATGATCGTCTCGTCCCTTATTTTCATAAAAAATTCTGAGTACGACGCCGTACCAATTGGTGCGAGGCGTCCACCGGATCGATTGAAGGTCCGGCCGTACCAAATCCGATCATGTGTTTAGGCTATTATTCTCTACGGCTCGTTTAATTTAAACGCTCGACATTCACAATTCGCCCCACAGTGTAGAGGACACAAAAAGTCAGACGAAATGTATTTGGCGAGCCGTACTGGGCGTTTTCGAGGCTCTTCTCCGACGTACAACCTAAAGTTCTAATAAACTTTTTTCCGTCGTGATTCAATATGGCTGGATATCACATGGGTTTCAATCAGAATATCCAAGAATTTTCTCGAAGGCCGATAACGTTCATATTTAAATGAAATACCTTGTTCACATTTGGATGACATTTTTATCAGAGTTTTGTTCTTATACTTCTTATAGTGGCAATTTTTTCTGACCAGTCGTAGGGACTTCGGCCTCAAAACTATCATAAACTGGATTTACTTACGAAATTCGAAGTGCACATGTTAAGACATATTTTTAAATTATTTTTCTTACCTGTCTCCTTTTTTGCATATTCTTTGAAATGATATAACCAATTACTGTACGTATATTAATATGTTAATTACACGCATATTAATGTTAATCTATACATATAAATAAAATTGGAGTGTCTGATTGTAATATTGAAATAACCGTTTTTTACTACATGTATATGAAAATCTACGGTACATACACCAAAATTTTTTTTTTTTTTTTTACAATTTTTGTCTGTCTGTTTGTTCCGGATAATCTCTGAAATGGCTGGACCGAGTTTGACGGAACTTTTATTGGCAGGTAGCTGATGTAATAAGGTGTAATTTAGGCTATGTTTATTTTAGAAAAATAAAGTAACGTTGCAATGCAAGAAACGGTCTAACTCTAAACATAATTTATATGGCAAAACAACGTTTGCCAGGTCAGCTAGTATTAAATATAAAATGAATACTGCAAAGTTACTCTGATTTAATCGTGTCAACGTTTAAGCCGATTATTTATCAAATTTGAATTGGGTTATTAAGCCCTTTTATAGATTTAGGGATCTGGGAAACTGATGATGGATTGAATGTGATATTGATTAATTGTAACAGAATGTATATATAGCTGCTAAGTATACATTTAAAGTAAATTTCGACGACATTCGGTCGCACTGAAACTCCTCGCTAATTGAATCCACACATACTACACGCAGTTGTTTATTTACGCGCTGATCCGAACATTGCCTCCGTCAGCCACAATCCTAAATAAACGTATTCGGATTCGGACAGTCACGTGATTTATCCCGATTCAACGTCGCAAGTACATGAAAAATATTTGGGTCGTTGCCAGCGTTGCTCCGTCGGGCACCGTCTCGAACCCAGCCACTGTTGTTTGATATGCAATACCTCGCATTCAAGTGCACTGTATTTCTACAAACGTTATATAAACAATTGGCAGATATTAATGCAGCTCTTAAATCATTCTCAACGACGGATGCGTTCATATAAATCAATAGATTGCACTAAATACCATTCGGTCTTATTTCAAACAGATGCATGTAATTGAGCTGGTCTAATAATTATCGTAATGCCTATTTCATCACGTCCGTATCCTCTTATTAAATGAGGCTGTGGTCTGCGACATGGCTGTCGTGTGGAGGTGGTTGGAGTAAAGAAATTAAGAGTATATATATTAAGAGTATATAAAGGGATAAATACAGTTCACATTATTACTCTCTGCTGTCTAGAGTAATCTATATATATATATATAAAAATGAATTGCTGTTCGTTAGTCTCGCTAAAACTCGAGAACGGCTAGACCGATTTGGCTAATTTTGATCTCGAATTATTTGTGGAAGTTCAGAGAAGGTTTAAAAGGTGAATAATTATATGAAAATGCTCGGAATCAAATAAATACATCAATTTTGTTTTACCTTTGATGTGTCCCCGGTCGTTCAAAAATCAAAATGAAAGAATAGTTCAAAATGAATAACTAATTAGAATATATACATCTTTCTTTCTTTCTCAGGAGGTAAAAAACAAACTTTAATTTAATAATTACCTTATATGGAAATACAACGTTTGCTGGGTCAGCTAGTATATTTATAAATGTTGAGTATCTTATTTATGTATCCGATATTTCTACATTACAATCAAAGACACCGCATAATTCTTACAGGCCGGCAAACATCCGGTAACGGTCTGGTGATTACTCTTAGGCCCGGTATCCACCAAAGCGGAGAGGAGATGTATTTTAGTGACCAATGTCTATAGAATTTTGTGCCGCGTCGAGCGATCATGCGGCGCGGCGGAGCGGAGATACGCATCTCCGCTCGTAGCCCTGTATTCGGGCAGCCCTCGCTCGCGAGCCATTTTCCCCGCTACCTTCTCCCCGCGCTTCGTACACCCGAAAGCGTTGCTTGCTATTAACACAGCTCACATCTCCTCTCCGCTCTGTTGGAAATAACCTGACAGCTTCGCGGTTTATCTCCTCTCCTCTCCGCTTTGGTGGATACCGGGTCTTAGCATCTCCTGCTACAATTGGCGGCCTGTCGGTTCTTTGTCATTCATATTCCATAGTATTTTTTTGACTAACGTGAGTGTTACAGCTTTAAATAAGACACACATTTTGTAAAGGATCAAAACGCGTGTGTGAACACATTTTAGCTAAACTGACGTTGCGTGACCTTTCCAGAGTACGTTTTCAGGAGGACCGCGGTTGACAGGAGTCGCGATAGTATCTGTCATATTCACTTCCCTACGACAACACTTCCCAAAAGCCTCGCCTAGTATCGGAATACTGGGTCTCGAAATCTCGAGCGATTGCCAATTCCGTGGCCATCTGGAGGGCAAATCCAAATTGGGTTCAAAGAAACTGGGCGTCATTAATAGAGCACGGCAATACTTCAAGCCGGCCCACATTCTAGCGCTGTACAAAGCGCAGGTCCGGCCACACATGTAGTATTGCTGTCATCTCTGGTCTGGCGCACCCCAGTATCAGCTGGATCCATTTGACCGCGTGCAACGCAGAGCAGCTCGAATTGTCGGGGACCCAGTACTCTGTGAACGGCCGGATCACTTGGCGTTGCGTAGAGACGTCGCTTCATTGTGTGTCTTCTACCGCATTTATCACGGGGAGTGTTCCGAAGAGCTGTTTAACCTAATTCCTGCCACCGAATTCCACCTTCGCACGACACGCTACATGTTAGGATATCATTCTCACCATCTGGATGTGTGGCGGTCCTCCACAGAGCGGTTTACAAGGAGCTTTCTTCCACGTACTATAAAGCTGTGGAATGAACTTCCTTGTGCGGTGTTTCCGGGACGATACGACATGGGTACCTTCAAAAAAAGCGCGTACACCTTCCTTAAAGGCCGGCAACGCCAGTGATTCCTCTGGTGTTGCAAGAGAGTGTGGGCGGCGGTGATCACTTAACACCAGGTGACCCGTACGCTCGTTTGTCCTCCTATTCCAAAAAAAAAAAAAACTGTGATATTTGATACCCAATTTGCTTCTAATGCAATGTATAGATTTAAATGCACTTTAAAATAGCTCTGCAAGTTCTACAAGTTTTTTCCACATATCATTATTTTTTTTTATTTAATTTCGTTACATGCGACTTAGTTACTAAACAAAATTGTAGTACTAAATAATTATCACATGCACCTCGTAAGGCATTTTTTCTCTATTAAGTATTCATTAATAGAATTGTAAATTTATTCCAAAAGTAACTTTTTCATAGCGAAAAACGCATTTAAATTAAGCCACGACGAATTTTGAGTCGAGGCCGGAATATAAGTTTGTTGAGTTCGAGTCGTTCTGGGAATACAATACCTGTAACTAGGCCGTTCTTTGCTACGAGTTTTTGTATGATGCACCCGTATTATGCCCAGTGGACCACTTGACACTGTTTTTCTGTACGCTGCCAGATTCCCTAGGCTTGATATTAACGTGAATTCCTTCTGTTTCAGGTGAGTAACGGCAATGTCCTCGACACAGGAACACCGACCCTACTGGTATTTATAACTTGTTTATCCCGTCAGCATGCTGGTCTCTTTGCATGTGCTCTAATATTTTAAACATTATTAACACCTGTTTTTCAAATCGAGGCTAATGTTTTTTGTACTAACTTAATAGCTTGGACAATTAGTGACAAATAAATATTAGTGCAATTAATATACTAACGGTATGCGACGAAACATGTTTATATAATCATAAAACTGGAGGTAAGAATGAAAAATGATTAATTAAATTAGGTCAAAATTTAAGCAACACTACGGTAATTTTGAAGTTTAATGAGAAGAAATGGTAAAAAAATCTCATCGCCACCGTTTTGATCTACACTCCTCCGTCTTAGGAACGTAACGACTCGCCCCACGACACCGCCACGAGCACTTATAAACGATCATTAAATGGGATCATTGCCTTCGTAGAGTTCTTTAATCGCTTATCATATAAGGTATCCACCAGATGAAAATCTTTCCGACGCTTAAATTGTTAATCAAATTCTGGGCTGACTGATTTTTGACTGAATCAAATTTCATGCCAATGCCTAAACTTGCTCAAATCAGTGATATGTCTCTATTGTCAGTGTCTCTCACTAGCTGAACTGCTTTCGGGTATGTAAGGTACGAAGTTTGTTAGTACTCTTCTTCTTTGTGACACTCTTGGCAGAGCGGCCGTGGTCTGCACGAAGTGCCATCTTTTGTCACAGACGTCATTTGCCCCACGAGCATTAGCCACTTTTCCCTGCTGGCTGACATTCTGGTACACTCGCCCACAGCAGACTTAATTTGGTCGGTCCATTGCATGGGCGACCTTTCTCGCCTTCTGGTGACCTCCACTTGGCCTGCACGACAAGCCGGTCAATGGACTCACTCTCGCGCCGGGACGCGTGTCCGAAGAACTTAAGTATTGTCTCTGTACTAAAATCGAAAGACGTTGGAGATTGCTGCAATCAAATTCCAAGTCATTTGGACCAGTTATAAACAGTGGCACGAGCTAGAGTTTCGTCGTGAATCGTCAATTGTAGTCTATTATAACATAGTTGTTGATAGGTTGGGCAACAAAAGTCGTAATTAATAATAGGCGAAAGCTCTTGTCACATTCATTTGCACAAAACAGGACATTTACTAGAACGGGACATTGTCCCTAATTCGTCACATTAAATGACATAATATAAATTCAATATACATACCGTATGTATACAGCATCACAATAATATCCTTATTCTAAATTTAATCAAATTCGTCAACGATTACGTAGCCTAGTAAGATATTACTGGGCACTACTTTAAACTTTTAGCAAAACACTCCAAAGTAAGTATGTTTAGTAGTTCTTAACGTCGACATAATATTATTAAAATTGTTTTCGAATGGATAAATGAAACACATATCTCCACTGCTGGTGATCACTCCCGCGCGAGAACGTAAAGTAGATAATAATATCATACGAGCGAATTTTATTGCCCATTGTAACCGATATTAAATTTTGATACATTTCGAATAAACATAATATGTCAATATAAACACATGAATATATTATGCTACTACCTGACCCAGCAAACGTTGTATTGCCGATATTAAAATCGCGATACAAAAGTAACTGTTGATCCTAGATGGGTGAAAATTTGAAGTTGTATGTATTTTTAATGCCACATTATAAAAAAATAAAAACAAAAAATTTCATCCAAAAATTAAAAAAAAAAAATTAAGGGTGAACAACCCTTATTACTTAGGGGTATGAAAAATAGATGTTGGCCGATTCTCAGACCTACTCAATATGCTCACAAAATTACATGAGAGTCGGTCAAGCCGTTTCGGAGGAGTACGGGAACGAACATTATGACACGAGAATTTTATATATAAGATTATAACGGATAAAGTACGTTCAAGCATTATATGTACTTACATTTTTTTTATTATGACAATAAGGGATGAGATGAGCAGGACGTTCAGCTCACGGTGATTGATAATGGAGTGCCGCTCAGGATTCTTTTAAAACCCCAAAAATTCTGGGCGGCAGTACAATTGCGCTCGTCGCCTTGAGACATAAGATGTTAAGTCTCATTTGCCCAGTAATTGCACTAGCTACGGATCCCTGAAGTGCAAGCATTGTGTTTCGGTCTCACAACGGTCTCAAACACAATAATGCTTGCACATCACTGCTTCACGGCAGAAATATGTGCCATGACATAATTTGCCATAGCCATGCAAGCTATATCCATTAAAATATAGCCGAAGATAATGAAGGTTCCATGTTCTAATAGTTTACTGAGGTTAATTGAGCCCAATATTGTCACTGTCCGTGGGACGACATGTCATGAGGGACATGGGTACTCTCGCGTAACTAATTAAAGCTGAGCTTTAAGAATAAGTATAATGGGTACTTTACCTTGCTACTTATTGTTCAATGAATATTTCTGTAGCTATCAGTATGATGAAATATAATGACGCCCTGACACCTGCTATCGATATTGATTAGAATCGGTATGTGGTGTGGGCTTTTTCGAAAAGGATAACGCGGATACCGAGGATAAGTCCAGCCCTAGAGACAAAGCCAGTGAAGTAGAACAGACCTGTGGAAAATAAAGGTCCTTAATGTCTGTGCTTCTAGGAGATGTCATAGAGAGAAAAAGGTTTTTTCTGAAAATTTTGTATCGAGATTGGAGGCAACCCTGACGGCAGTTCCAGGTATAACTGAGCTAAGTCTGCGGGTTCTAAATTTTTAAAATAAAATCTCCCCCTTTTATAGGCAGCGAAAATATCTCAATTATAGTCTGGACTCTCGATTTCAAGAACGTTTGCAAACTTGTTATATTTACACAGTCAAACATTTATATTTAAAATAGGATACGATATCACTTATTGAAAGTCAAAAACTACCACCCGTTAGAGAATGTATGCCTCAGACCTGAAAAGAACGGGCGCAAGAAACTCAGCTATAAAACACGAGTGTACCGCCGTTTTATATGGACGTACAACTTCTAGACCTGTAGTGTGGACGTGACACCAACTCTAACGTCCGATCCGTGCAGAATACAAAATTATTTCATTGACTCACCAATGTAACACTTAATATTTTCAACTCTATATAGTAGCGTAATAGGCTCAAAGTTGCGTCACTTTTATTGTAAATACACTCAATGAATATGAATACCAAATGTCGAACTCGAGCTCGGCTGTAATTATCATTAAAATTCAATTAGTATTACGAATGTAACGCGTGGACAGGAAGGGATAAAATATTTAATTGAAAAAAAAAACGATATCGTTAATATATTTAAAGTTACAATAGTATTTATAGATAACGTCTTATAAATAAATGAACGGCGGCTGCATGCACGAAAAAAATGTCACGTTCCGGCTGAGTCGAGCGTGCAAGCGAGAGCGAAGAACAAGCGATAGAGAGGCATGATCGAGGCTAAGCGTTCGGCTTGCGACGCATCTTGTTCATTGATTATTTAAAAAAAGGAGCATCGGTCGGTGACTGTGGTAATAATAGGTTATGTTAAAGTTTCACACAAATCATATAAGGATGTTATCTTATGACGTTATTACGTAAAATTATCGTTGCTAAACCGACTTTACAGACGACTAACTTTTTTAAATTGCATCAAAATAACGCTGTAATGTATCTAGATATCGTCATCGGTGGCCATATTACATACAGTCAATAACTGTTCTATATTATGTTTTTTTATCATTTTACGGCAGCACTCTACACGCAGTCGTTACTGGTCACCCGTTTAAATCATGCGGTATCTATCGAGTGGCAAGATTCCGAACCATACCAACCAAATACAAAGTTTTGCACTTAGCTCGTATCAATACCTAATACAGTACGAATTTACTAACATGTAAGTTTTTGTCTGTTTGAATCCGTTGTCTGGTATCAATCAATATTAGCTTCGGGAATCACCAACCGTCATGACAATCATCACAGAAATAATCACATCAACGGCTTAGCTCTTTGAATCCGGAATACATAGAATTACAGGAGCTTCATCACCAAATGCAAATTGAAGTGTCTGGAAACTTTGTTTTAGTGTCATAGCCATAGCAAAAATCATAAAAAGTCGTGGTGCGTATATTTTCTCGAAATAAATAGCACTGCCGCCCCACAAATTTCAAAACAATGCATGAGCGAGATTCATACTCTCGTTTCGAGTTTGGAGAGTCAACGGCTCCTGGGGATGCCTCGTGTAGAGGCGAAACACGTGTCAAATTGTTTGAGGAAGAATGTTGGCGGAAATAATACTCAGGAGGGCTCAAAACATTTTATAGTTATGGATTTCCAATATTAATAAATAATTTTGCCTTCTTCAATAAATCTTACAAAAAAAATGACAATCACACAACTAAAATATAACCTACTTGGGGAGTGTTGTATTTTCAATACCGTAATTGTTTTTAAATAATATTACAAATGGACAGTTCAGAAACTTTGAATATAGCCCACATCATATCAATTTTAAACCAAAACTTGCCAGCACAAATTTTAATACATTTAAATGAAATAGCCCTTTATTTCCTGTAGATTTGAACTAACTTAAATTTGAACAGTATTTCAATTCAGTTAGATTTATTACAAAGGTTACTAATAACTTTATTTTCTAAGTGTTAGTATTTGTTTATTTTTTGTACGTAGGTCATGCTCCAAATGCCTCTACCCTGAGTTTATATCCAGAAAGGTCCGGCTATTCTCTTTAGTTCAATCTCCAATTTAGTATTGGATTTATCTTCTATTTCTTTCCCAGACGAACTGCGCCAACTTGTGATTCTCTCTGTCCATCTTTGATTTTACATTCGTACAACATGGCCGGGCAATTGCCATTTAAGTTATTGTTCATAACTAAAAGCATCAGTTGTTTTAGTTTTGCCCCGTTTTTCTTCTTATTTTGTCTCCTTTTTGTATATTGAGCATACTACGTTGCATTCCTTTGTGGCATATGTTTATTACATTTTTTGCTTTGGCTGTGAATTTCCGTGTCTGGTATCCATATGTCAGGCACGATAGTGGATTTGAGTTCATGACTTTTGTTTTAATAGCTGTCGGATTGTTGCCTTTAAATGTCTCCCTCAGACTCCAGTATTAATTCCACGTTTTTTTTATTTGGAGAATAAATTTGTTACAAAACAAGCAGTTTCAGATGGAAAGCGTAATCAGACAATATAATTCTAATAGGTGGATGCTGATAAACCGTGTGTTGGATCAAAGGCAAGCTCGGAAGTTTGTACCACAAATTATTTATCTGACCTTCATGAAACATGCAGTTTTACCCAATCTAATAATGAAGAAAAAGTCTTCTCTTATCCATTCAATGATTTAGGTTCAGTGAGATGAACGATTTTCTCTTATAGCCTAAACACATGGTCGAAATTGGTCGTTACTTCATATTTTAAAAATATAAAGTCACCATTATGAAACCTCATTGATGGGCGTTTCCCTTTTTACGGATACCCACAAATGTTCGTGAAACGTCTAAAGACCACACCGCACACATACCCACACACTCAATGTATGTACTGTACTGTAATGTACTGTCATGTCTTGAATGGCAATTTATATCACAATTTGGACTCTGGTAATCTTGTAAAAAAAGTGTGTTTTATATCTAATATATAAAATTCTCGTGTCGCGGTGTTTGTCACCAAACTCCTCCGAAACGGCTGAACCGATTTGAATGAAATTTTGTGTGCATATCGGGTAAGTCTGAGAATCGGCCAACATCATAAGGCGTAGAGACTGGAAATTTGGTTGGTATATTACTTTCGCCGAGTAGAGGTCAGCTCAGACTGTTAATCAAATATCTGGTCTGTCTGGCTTATGTATGATGTTGTGATCTCACGTTTACTGACTTCTCGACAAAAAGTCCTGAAATACCTACAGCTCATTTCATGACAACAGATCGTAGAAGTCACCTTGTGATGAGTGAATTTCCCTTGATTATTGGTTGTCACGCTCAATCCAATCATGGCGAAATGATAACGCATCACTTATTAATGTGATGACAATTTGGAGTTGGCTTTGTTCAGGTGAACACACACAGACGCGCAGGTCACATAGTAATATGTCAAGTGCTTTTGACGGGTATTCTTGCGAGTTTTACTCGCAGCTTTTATTGTTTCCGGGCTACGTTTTACTTTGACATTTAGCCCACTTTTCCAGAACAGTGCAGGCGTATAGCTGCACTAGCTGCTGCCCGCGACGTCATCCGCGTGGACGCTTTAAAGCAACACTAAAACTACGCTTGTGTATAGCATAATAATATATAGCCCATATGTTTTCCTAACCTCTAATAACCTCTAATATTCATGGAAAATAAGAATTATACCTTTTCACACGGACGAGTAAAAAAAAAGGACTCCGTGTCACCTGTAATAACAGTGAAGCACCAAAACAAACCGGTAAACGAGTAAATACATAGCCCCACGCACACACACTAAAACAAGCCGATTGGCCGCCATTATGAGATTTGCCATCGTCTGTGTTTGTGTGTGATCAGTTTGCCTCGCAATAAAATATCTAAAAATGCCGGTGTGCGATGTGAAAAAGTGTAAAACGATATTAAATTAGTATTTGTGGCCATATATTATGATTATTTAAGGGAGAAAAAATTGTGTGATTGGTATCCCCCGTAACCGCACACACACTAGCATAACGGTGCTTCACTTGCTTATATCACGGCACGGACTTTTTCTTTTTTTACTTGTCCGTGCCTTTTCAGTAGTTTTTACGTTTTACCCGGACATAAGTACCTACATACAGACAAACAGACGGAAATTCTATAAAGTACTTATTATTCCTTTATATACTGTTTGTAGGACACACAGCAAGTATATTTAAAAAGTAAAAGATGTACGTATCTTTTACTTTGTAACCTAATTTTCACTAATTATAATATGTACATAAATAATAAAATATAATATGTCAGTAGGTACATACAATTATTACCTCTACATATTATTCATTATCTCAAAGGTGTTTATTGTCGTAACGCCATAACTTCCACTCATCTTACTAAACACCATTTTAACGCTCGTGTTTGCCATTATTGTCGGCATATAAACAAATCACATTTTAAAAATTAACAATTTGTTCTAATGTTCATTTAGGATTAGGCTTATATTTGAATTTAGAATGTGCTATAGTGAAGTATTTAAAAATTATAGATGGATCTTCGAAAAAAATATTATCGTTTAGCACGTACCAAATATTCGTTCACTAACTTTAAGTATATATGTATATAATTATTGTGTGTTTTATATATATTTAAGTTTTACACATTTTTTTTATAAACATAACGGACGACACGAGCAGGACGTTCAGCTGATGGTAATTGATACACCCTGCCCTTTACAATGCAGTGCCGCTCAGGATTACTGAAAAACCCAAAAATTCTGAGCGGTAACTCATACAACTGCGCTCGTCACCTTGAGTCATAAGTTGTCAAGTCTCATTTGCCCAGTAATTTCACTAGCTACGGCGCCCTTCAGACCGAAACACAGTACTGCTTACAAATTACTGCTTAACGTTAGAAATAGGCACCGTTGTGGTACCCATAATCTAGCCGGCATCAGGTGCAAAGGAGCCTCCCATTTAGTTTGTGATCAAATCATTGATCAGAAAATTTCAAAGTACGAATATACGTTTATTGTATCATATTATTGTAGCTTTTATATATGATTCAAATTGAAATATTTTTATTCAAAATATGATGTGACATCACTTATTGAAAGTCAAAAAAAACTACCACCCATTCCAAAATGAATGCCTCAGTCCTGAGAAGAATGGGCGCAACAAACTCAGCGGGCTTTTTTTTTCATCGAATAAATATGTTTACAAAGTAATATTGTACAATTAAACTTATTATTTAATAGCCTGAGGGCGGTCACTCCATTCCCAATCTGTGGTATCATTAAGAAAGTCATTTATGTTATAGTTAAATTTACCACACAAACGTTTTCTAACAATTCTTTTGAACAACGTAATATTTTTGTTTTGAACATTTTCTGGGATCTTGTTGTAAAAAAGACTTACTAACTCTATATTTTTATGTATATAGTCTGAATACATGTTTTATTATAGTTGAGGTCGATGCTGTTAACCATGACCGAGAAAGCGGTCTCGCATAGGAACATCGTAAAAATATTGTACTGAAGTATTTAATGGAACCGTGAAAACGGGATCTTTACCGTTAGGGGACTGTGAAAAAGGTCCGGCTATTCTCTTTAGTTCATTCTCCCATTACTCCCGCCTATACTTATTAATAACATATTATTCTATTTAAACAATTTGTTATGTTTCTAATGTGATAACCCTCACTTCTGGGATTAATTACTTACATAAAACTGAAAACAAAATTTTATGAACGGTGCGGGATTCGAACCCGCGACTTCCCGCGTTCCGTGCGAGCGCTCTTTTCAACTGAGCCAACGTATCGTTGATAAAATCTTGTATGCTTTGTTCAACTTTTATTTTGTGGCTTCATCTACAGGATCTACTTTACAGTTGATAACCCCAATATTTGCATATTAGGAAATTGACTTGTGATGTCGGCTTGTAAATCTAAAAGAAAAAAAAAGTCTGAAGCCACAGCCTAAGAGCTGATCAAAGCATACAAGATTTTATATTTTCATCAGTAGATGAAGAAGCAGATAAATTATTACTCTTACAAACAAGGCGTCAGCGATTTTCTTGTTTAAATTTTTCCAAATAAATTTCGTCTTTAAAATAGTGCACACTTCTATGAAATGTGCTGTATGCCATCGATTAACACATTCACTGCTAACCTCAGAAAGGGAACTAATTGCAGTGCGGCAATTGTTCGCGCTGTGTGTTATCCACACAACTTGTCTTGTCGGTCATGCGGTCAACACACGCATGATTTTTGTGATCTATTATATTATAGAGGGTTTAATATTAAGTTAAACTGAGCGAATTCTTCAAGCAATTTCACATGCCAGTCCTCAAAAAACAATGGTGGTGCACATTCTCCCAGTCAACAACTGTGTTCTACTATCGACTGGCTTGCTGGTAATATTACTAGTTCGGATAAATACATTATGCATTCAAATACATTAGGACTAGTAAATAGTGATCATATAACTTGTAGTTTACAAAAAATTAGTTAGCAGTTTAAGCAACAGTAATATTTTTGTATTACTAGCAAAAACAAAAATTGTTCTGCAACACATATTTTGTACGACTTGGAAATCATTAGCTTATATTACTAGTGAACTTACACAATACGCTCCTGGTGATCCAAGTTATGATATAAGATCAGCGATATATTCCTCGCTCCGTGTACTTATTATCACATAAATCGCATGTCTTGAAGGCGATGAAAATCACGTTGAACGAATAACTTGAATACATACAAATTTAGTCATTATTCAGACAGTTTCAGGGTAAACAACAGAAAAATAATGAATGTATAATGTATGGTAGTTAGAATAATTCGTTTTTATTATCGGTGCAAGTCGGGATAAACAGCGTCGTAGACGTCTGGAATTTAAATAAGGTGCCAACTTATTCATACGAGATATCAGAATTATAACCGCTGACAAAAATCCTTCAGTTAAAGGCATAAAGGCATTTATTTTCTCAAAATTGATTCCTTTAGATTTTTTTTTGATGTCATTTCTAATATACTAGATCATAGTTTCTCAACCTTAATTTGCTCACCGCCCACTTTGAGAATATGTTATTTTCTATAGTATTTTCGTGTATTTTTTTTTGCCTTTTTAAAATATTATTTTTAATCTACCCTCGCCCCATCTGCGCCATCTCAATGCCCCCTAATTTTCTCTGGGTCTTCTACTGCCCCCCCGAAAGTCTCAAACGCCCACAAGGGGGCGTTATCGCCCACGTTGAGAACCTATGTACTAGATACTACTACCGCTTCGGAAACAAATGGCGCTATGAGATAAATGAAGCGGAGCAAGAAACTCTCCCAGCATTCTTTTTTGCGGTCTTTTCAATAAAAATATATAATATTGTACAGTCATTTCTATCGCTATAAAACAATCTAATCTAGTCCCAGGCAGTCCGATCACTTAGATGTTCAGCTGTGGAATAATAGGATTTACGACAGAGCCATTTTTTTTATAAAACATTAATGCCTGAACAGTGGCTACATTATGAAATTGTATACATTTACCCTTAAAGCTATTATGTATCTTATGAAGCCTACTAGACTTAGTTACAAACAATCCCTTATTTCTAGTGTTATAATAATGAAAATCACTATTAAGAGAAAAATAAGTTAAATACCTACATGTGCCATTTTCGATCGTAAAACTTTGGGAGCAGTTATGATCGAAGTGCTATTAAACTGGACTGGACCGTTGCCAGAGTTTTGATATTATTAGCACGTCGGCTACGTTCGAGTTAATCAAGCTCAAGGAGGATCGATACTTGTGGGTGACGGTCTCGTTGCTCGCCGCCTGTCACCCAGGATTACCAGGCGGATCGGACGCAACCTATATTCATGTGGCCCAGCCTAATTAATACCACTTTCATCTTTGTGTGGTCGCAGCGTTCGACCGTGACGATGCTAAACCAGCTTATAATTTATTTTCCTTTTCAATTTTCATTTTCAAACCGTTTGACATCCATTAACATTGCAGTGTATTTGGCAGAATGAGCATTATTTTCTCCACGCCTGTGTAATTCAACTTCAAATCACAGCGTTCATTTAGGTCACGGAAATGACACTTATGAGTTTCAAAAGTTTTTTTTTAAAGCTCAAACAAAAAAAACTTAGAAGTGGCAAGCAACTCATTGTGACTCTTCTATTTTAATTAGAATATAATATGTAAAGTGATGCAACAATTATACTTAAATTTTAAATACTCAATGCTTTACACGAGTAAATAAAATAAATGTAAATAAAAACACAAGAGTAGGATGTGACATCACTTATTGAAAGTCAAAAACTGCCGCCCATTCTAAAATGAATGCCTGAGACCTGAGAACAATGGGCGCAACAAACTCAGCAGGCTTTTTTTTTTCGTCGAAAAAATATGTTTACAAAGTAATGTTATACAATTAAACTTATTATTTAATAGCCTGAGGGTGGTCACTCTATTCTTAATCTGTTGTATCATTAAGAAAGTCATTTATGTTATAGCAACCTTTACCACACAAACGTTTTTTAACAATTCTTTTGAATAACGTAATACTTCTGTTTTGAACATTTTCTGGGATCTTGTTGTTAATGTATATGCTATACATCGCCCCACAAAAGACTTTACTCACTCGACTTACCCGAGTAGTAGGCATTTTAAGTAGGTCTGTTCCTGGTGTTAACATTATGGTTACGACAGTTTCTAACACTATATTTACAATAGTAGTAATAATTCAAAGTTAGAAGATGGAAACTATTGCAGTATTTCATCGAGGAATTATTAATCTGGCAAATCGCACGCTTTTGTGCACATATACCAATTGTGTACCTCATACTTATTAATATCACTTTCATGTTTGGTTGTTTAGGCGCTCAATGATGACCATGCATTAAGTGTATGGATGTCTTTGTCAAGTTCATTTTTTAATTGTTTCAAATAAGTTTAATTTAACAAATTAATTATTTAAATCTTTATCTCGATACCTATAATATCATTAATCTACAGATGTTGTTGTAAATTATACCTATACATACATAGTCTAGCCCATAAGTTCTATTTCAAATAAAATATATATGGGTTAATTTTTTTTTAGACGTATTGTAATCTTTACTTAAAATGTGTTTTTTCGAAGTCTCAGATATAAATCTACTCGCGACGACTACCTTTGGCTACAGGTCTTTTTAATCTGACTACGAATCCATGGATTCACTCACTACTTGGTCTAAAAATTTATCAAGCGATTCGACGTCGGTGTTCCCTTAATACTGACAAAAATTTCTAGTCCAACCCCAGAAATGGTTACACCTAAACTTATACTTTTTGTCACTACAGAATTCCATGACAGGGAGAAGTAATTTTAAACTTGTTTCACTTTACGTTGTGTTTATTAATAAGACAGTTCGGAGTACTAGCAGGAATCTTTATTTCTCGCGATAATTTTTTGTTTTATGTTCTTATTCAAATTAGTTACATTTTTGTATTTATAATGACACTTTTCAATGTCTTAAGATTAACGATTAATGTTAAACGAAAGTTTTTTTACTACAACAAGATACTTGTGACTGTCTCTGACGACATCAGGAATCCAGTGTTTAAGCGCTTGATCTCTGTTCACATGGACAACAACAAAAAAAGACTGCACAAATATGTGCAATATATAGTTTTAGTTACTCTAAGTTTACTTTTAACTTGGCACACCCTTACAGTGTCTAAAATTTTTTGTAATTGTGATTTTATTATAGCTGAAATAAATGCCTTTTATTTATCATTTTTTGTTCACATACTAAACCACCGCTTTTTAATTTTACTAATAACTTGTTATAATATGCTATACAGCTTTATATTAACAAACCGATTAGTTGTTAGAGAGAGTTCACATGTTTCTAAGAAGTGTATAAAGTTGGTGCGACTTGATGGTGTTGTGTAGTTTCGTAAATAAGTGTGGCCTCGATGGCGTCGCGAGTCGGTCACAAATCACAGCTCTACAATTACCACGTTGCTAAGACAAGTTACTTCTGCGAGCTCGTTGATCGAGCGGTTCGGGCAGTTGGCCTCGTCACTAGGTCACGGGTTCCATTAGCAGGTTGTCGCTCGTATATTTTTCCGGTCTGAGTGTCTTGCGGCATCGATAGCTATGTGGTTGTAGCCCTCAAAGCGCTTAGGGTGAGAAGTACAGTAGTGCTCTTGCGAGTTTCACTCCTAGCTTTTATTTTCTCGCCGTTTTACTTTGTACATAATATTATCATATCTATACAGTGACGTTCTATACATATAGACAAATTACGTCGTATAAAATCAAAGCCGAAATATGAAACACGCCACAAATGCATTGCCGCATGCATGCAAACACATTGCCGCATTAACTCTAGTTATCCTATTAAGTAACTTATGAACGATGGGAGACTCGAACCCGCAATCTATTAGGTTCGGTCCGAGCGCCTGTCCAAATAAGCCAACCTTTCGAGTGACGGTTCGTAAATCTTGGTATGTCTTGTTCAACTCTCAGGTTGTGGCTCCATCTACAGGATCTACTTTACAGTAATTGATAACCTGCTCAACCCCAATAATTCCATATTAGGAAATTGACTTGAAATGTCGCTTTTTCAACAATTATTTAAAGGGATATTCCTTAAATTTTGGTTACGATTTAATTAATGTGAGAAGTGAGCAATATCACTTTCAAAATAACATAATTATATATTATATTAATAATCTAGAAGGGGTCGTAGCAAATTTCCACAGTTTTTGTTCTAGCTGTCCTTGACCATGTTATCTAAGTAATATAATATAAGTAGTAACCTTATCTCTGTCGTGTGCACTTTCAGTTTCGTGCTTTCACTTGAGTAAGATGAAAGATTAAAATGTAGAGTACATATTCTGAACATCTATTTCATTATGTTACCTGTGACGCGCGGATACAGGAGTCACTTGTTGGTATATCCGAAGAGCTGTTTAACCGGATTGCTCAGTCACAAGTTAGGATATCATCCCCACCATCTGGATGTGTGGCGGTCCTCCACAGTGCGGTTTTCAAGGAGCTTTCTTTCACGTACTACAAAGCTGTGGAATGAGCTTCCTTGTGCGGTGTTTCCGGGACGATACGACATGGGTACCTTCAAAAAAAGCCCGTACTCTTTCCTTAAAGGCCGGCAACGCTCCTGTGATTCCTCTGATGCTGCAAGAGATTGTGGGCGGCGGTGTTCCCTTAACACCAGGTGACCCATACGCTCGTTTGTCCTCCTATTCCATAAAAAAAAACCTTGAAGTGAATCACATTGGGTGCTGTTTAGTCCCCCTCATGTGACCCGAAAATAGTGCGTGCAGTCAATGACGTTCTATATGAAAACTTCATATACGCGGTATTAATAATCTATATATATATAAATCTCGTGTCACAATGTTTGTCTTCAATGGACTCCTAAACTAATGAACGGATTTCAATGGGGATTACTTCATGGAGTGCAGTTTAGTCCAACTTAAGAGATAGGATAGTTTTTATTTCGATTTGGGATATATTTATTTAATTCCAATATTTTAATCCCATAATTATTTTTATTTCCAATATTTGTTTTGTTTGGACATATTTTCTGTGAGAGTATTTTTGACGCGCGGTTTGACTGTTCTGCTGTGAAAAAATTTCATTATAACAACAAGGAGCATATTATTATGTTACAATGAAAAATTATTGACAAATTCATTTAAAACGGTATTTTATTTATTATGTACAGAACAACGTCTGTCTGGTCAGCTAGTACTATATAAAACTATATTAACATAGAATAAAAGTATAGTTTATAAAATACATATATTTTATAGAGCAATAAATAATATTTATATTAAGTAAATTATACATATCAGTGTTATAATAGAGTTATAAATTTACAAATTTAATTTGTACCAATATTTATGAACGATGCGAGACCAATCGACGGACGGTTGGTTAAAAAAGGACGTAACCTGAGTGGCGAGAGTTTGAGTTCCTGACTATACTTTGTATAGGTTTATTTAATTACAGAAGTGAGGGATATCAATAACAAAATGTTTAGAGTATCAATTATTTGTTATTTTTATGGTTTATCGTCATTTGTACCGTACTCATATTATAAGTATAGGGCAAGTTTGTGGTACCCAGCTTAAAATATATATGAAATGAATACAAAATGATTTTAAAATGCTTCGTCAAAATTTGTTCTATATTTTGTTGTGCTCCATTCAACCGCCTTCCCTGAAAGAGCGACACATTGCCGAGCTCAAGCCCGATGGCTCAGTCTCATTCAGTATCGACAACATATAGCTCAGCGCGTCTAAAGGAGTTTACACTTTTATTGTTTATCATACCTGTGTGTACTGAAATCATTGTGGTTGTGATATGAAAGAGTAAACCGCAGTTCGCTCCTGTTCGGACTACAGAGCCCAGCTTATTTGAAATTTGAACCCATCACTCGTATTTGAAACTCGTGTCGAGGCTCGTCAATCATTGCATCGATCAAATCGTTCCGCTTTTATCACACACCGACACTCCACTAATTATTATTCACAATTATTACCCCGATTATCTGCATTTTCTGTAGCTAGCGTGACTAGTCATTATGTAGAAGCGTGCCAGAGAAATGCTTCACCTCCGATAGAGCTGGTGTGCACACATATTGAAATTTCACATTACAATAATATGCTGGAGACAGCGAGACAAATACGCCCGCCACGGCCGTCGCGACAACCCGCTTAAGGTTGTCTGGCCACGCGTGTCTGTCCGCTTTGGTTATTTTGTTCTAGACGAAGCTAACCCACTCAAAGTCACGCGTGGCGAGTGTAGGTACCTACGCTATTACATTTGGCTTAGCACCGACTTCAAAGCTATCAATATGTAGCATATACAAATAGTAGTATTTTATTAATATTAGAGGTAAAGGTGTATTAAATAAAATTTTTAGTTATTTGATACCTTCCAGTTTTTGATGTCGGTTTATTTAAACGTAGTTTATTTTTATTTTTTAAGTGTCAGTTTATAATTATAATATATATTATCAACCTGAATGAAAACTCTTTAAAAAGCCGTACCTACGCAAAAAACAATTATATCATCGAGGTAAACAAAAACTTTCATAAAAAATGTTCATAAATTAAAACTACTGGGCCAAACTATGTAAAAGTAAAATTTTTATGGGACCAAATGGCATCTATTCTGCATCGAACTAAAGATAAATTACGTAAATCGGATCATTAATCGTAGTACATACATAAAAAAAATACCGATCGAATTGATAGCCTCCTCCTTTTTGAAGTCGGTTAAAAGCAGCTTTAACGGCTTACCACGCTTACGTGGAATCTACAATTATTTATGGTATAATAATATGGGCTGACTTGACAGTAATATAATATACTTAGTCTTAATAGCGCAAAAAAAATGTTTTGGGCTGCAGCGGAAAAAGGGCCCCTTGATAGCTGCAGACCTGTATTTAAATATATAACTTATTAACGATTATTATTTTACACATATTTGAATGCTCTGTGTTTGTTCGAAAAAAAATTAGCGAATTTACTAAATATGAAAACACTTCTCTTTTTGTATCCAGAGACCCCACAAAACTACAAGTACCTTACTGTAGAACTATATTGTTTCAGAGAATCTGCTTTTTTATGTATGCACTATGCACATGCAAAAATCTATGATCGCATCCCAAAGCATCCAATCTAACATGTTTATGCAAAAAAAAAAAATCTTTGACTTCGACCAAAGTGTATATTTATTACACACTAGCTGACCCGGCAAACGTTGTTATGTCATATAAAGTATAATTCACGGGATAGTTTTATAAATAATAGCCTATGTGTTATTCTGGTGTGTAAGCTATATTATTGTAAAGTTTCATCAAAATCCATTCAGTAGTTTTTGCGTTAAAGAAGTACAAACATACATCCAGACATACAAACTTTCACATTTATAATATTAATAGGATGTGTAAGCTTGTTTTTAGTAACAAGCGGCGCCCTAACGCAAATTTAAGTTTCATCTTTTAACACGTGAGCCTCATGAGTGTTGATGATGATTGCTAATTAAAAAGAAACATTATTTAATAACTTGCCATTGAATATGTTGAATATTGCATAAAGCATCGGTAATTCTATTTATCAAAAGAGAACACAAAAGTTAAAATAATATAACAGAAATGATAGCAGTACGTTAGCTAGTTAATGAACGGGGGCGGCGACCCATAACATAAAGGTAACTGGTGGCTAGGTGGCCCGGGTGCACTTCCACACAGATTGCTTTGCTTCGGACTACTTGCCTGTGCTCGTATTTACGCCAGAACTACTTCATAATTGGCTCGTATGACAGTTTGTTTCTGTGCCGAATGCTAGATAGATACTAATAAGTGTAGTCTAATAACTATATTTACAATACTATGACTACATAAAATACGGCGTCGTCGTAGTGAAGAAAGATCATTTACGAGGCCGATTCTCTCGAACTTTTTCAAAGTGGCAAACTCACAACTGCAGGGTGGAAGTTGGAACACTAACAATTAGTGTTCCACCCTGCAGTAACTGTTTTTCGATCCTCTAAAACAATTGTCTCGTAATTACCTGCCCTTTCAAAGAACAAGGCCACCATCTATTTTCCCACGCTTGGATCTCTATTCACTTTAGTTGGCAACTCTTCGGAAGGAAACACACATTGAGCAAACAATCTTTCATTTGACGGCACCATTCAACACGACGGAGTTTTACGGCCAAATTATGAGGGCAGCGAGCGCAAAGGGGAATCCAGAAGCATAATACGTTTAATAAAACACTCCTTTTTATCGGAATTATTGAATATTAAAAAAAAAACAGATAAAAGTAAACTTTCAGTTGCTAGGCAAGCCAAACATCGTAATATTTTGTTTTTATGAAAATAAGGGACGAGACGAGCAGGACGTTTAGCTGATGGTAATTGATATGCCCTTCCATTACAATGTTGTGCCCCTCAGGATTCTTGAAAAACCCCAAAGTTCTGAGTGGCACTACAGCTGGGCTCGTCACCTTGAGACATAAGATGTTAAGTCTCATTTGTTTCACTAGCTACGGCGCCCTTCAGACCGAAACAGAATAATGCTTACACATCACTGCTTCACGGCAGAAATAGGCGCCGTTGTGGTACCGATAATCTAGCCGGCATCCTGTGCAAAGGTCTCCCTCTGGTGGTGGTAATAGGCATATAATATTACATTATTTGTTATATCCGTCGTAAATACAGTAGCAGTAAGAGCTGTCTTTGCTTCATAAAATTAAATGTTTAAGGGATTCTTTTTAATTTAATAACTCATAAAATATTAATAGCAGAAATGTGGAATGAGTTAGCATAGATAAAAAGATACATGTTCCATATAAGCTGAGATCCAATTCACTGAATAAAATTTCCATACATGTAAATTATCTAGCTAACACCGTTCTGCAATATGCGAATGAGTTTTAACATTCAATGAGGAATTGCATTTGAATATGCAATCATGAATTATTCTTTTCTTTCAATCAGTTAAATATAACGTAAAGTATAAAACGTGTTTCATATTATGAAAGCGGTATCTTTATTATATATTATTGTACAAGTTGCAATGAGCTCCGGAGACAATCCAATAAAAGCAATTGGTACAGGTGCAAAGGTGGGGTAGAGGGTGGAGCGACGTATTTGTATTGCTGTTGGTGTGTTGAACCTATTATCTATATATGATAGCTCCTACACTACGGAGAGAGTCACAGAGCACTGACATAGCAAAGAGAGTTGCAATAAAGATTATAATCAGTTGTTTAAAATGTGCAATATATTACCGATAGATAAGAAATTTAGGTTATTATTTTAATAGGAATAAATAGAATATTATTTTAGTGATGAACATAAATTTAATGTAAAAAATGTTTATGTAACTAAAAATGTAAGAGACAAAAATTATATCAGCCAAAGTTTAAAATTATTATGGAGAACGATTAACTAAGTATATATTACCAATGGTTTTTAATAATGTACAATTTCTGAGGCAAACACCGAAAATGAGCAAGTATTGTTTAAAAAACAATCTAAAAAAAGTCTTACTCTTAGAAAATGTGTGATAAGGTTAATGTTAATTATATATTGTGAGTCATTAATATAATATGTGTATATTTTTTTTGATTTCAAGTGTTTACTGTGCAAAGTATTGGTTTATTATAAGAGCGTTATCTCGCCATCAAACGTAAAAGTTTGGCGACTACAATATGTATGGTTCTAACTTTGTATACTGTTTTATAAATAAATTAATTAATTAAAAAAAAAAAAATCGCGCCCGAGTCAGCTCAGTACGCTATGAGACAGCCTTTGTATGAACTAACTGCGGAATATTGTCTCATATCAAAGTTGCTTAAGCTTAACTCGACTGTTTAATACAAGGAACTTAATGCGTATAACAGCGGTGTAGGCGGGCGGTGGTATTCGTAGCAATTGGCGTATTGTCGATATGACTAGTTCATCATATTGTCAAGTACCAACATATTTCACTTTAATTCTGTAATTCAACTCTTAAAAAGTTCCAAACTTATCAAATACAATTCGTAAAAAAGCGGTTATGAATTATGTTGGATCTCAATAGATCCAACATAATTCATAACCAAATTTTATAACTCAATAGTTATAAAATTTTAGTTCTATTTTAGCACAACAACATAAAACTTAGCTGAGTGTGATAAAACACAGCATAGTTTCTATACGGTGAGAGTCACAGAGCACTGACTTAATAGGTCGCGCCCGAGTCAGCTCAGTACTCTATGAGACAGCCTTTGTATGAACTAACTGCTCAATATAGTCTCATATCAAAGTTCCTTAAGCTTAACTCGACTGTTCCATACTGGGATCTTAATGCGTATAACAGCGGTGGAGGCGGGTATTCGTAGCAAGTGGCGTATTGTCGATATAACTAGTTCATCGTTTCCCCGCGATTTTTTTATATGCTTCCACGTTCTTTGATGAGTCGTAAATGTTTCATCTGGACTAAAGTACTCCGATAGTCTTATCATATTTTATTAAAGGCAAATTATATATGTATAAAGAGCACGGCGCGGCGTTGCTACTGTTTTTAGGGTTCCGTAGCCAAATCGCAAAAAACCGGAACCCTTATCGATTCGTCATGTCTGTCTGTCTGTCTGTCCGTCCGTATGACACAGCCACTTTTTTCCGAAACTATAAGAACTTCACACAAAAATAGAAAAAAATAATAATAATAAATTTCGGGGTAATGCAGAGCGTAAATCCGACTCGCGCTTGGCCGCTTTTTGTAAAGTGCTATATATATATATATACTGCTTGATGATGCGGTTCCATACTACATTTATAAATTCATATTCTTCGTGTTGCCCTCTAAACAATAAGGAGGTATTCAGACCGCTTCATCGTTTGTGAAAAAATTATGTAGTTATTTCCCATTTTCATTCTGCCATTGATTATTATTAAACTTGTACTTAATAATATATCCAAATTAGATATTGCAACTTTAATAGCTAGATAATGTAGAAATTGTTGCGTGCTCAGTGCAAATAAGGCGTCGTTAGTTTTCACAAATAACCACAGTTACAAAGCTCGTAGCACACTAAACCATTGTGGAGCTCCGGTATAGAATGACGTGTTTTCCAATTTTAGGTGCGAATAACTTCATTCCATTTGTCGGAATCGAATGCAGAAACATAATGTTCATTGGAATTGTTTCGATTCTTGCCTCAGCTGTTTAACAATAACCCCCTTATTCATAATGGTCCGCTAACTTTAAACAGCCGCTTAGGAGTGTTTTTTTCTCATTCTGACTTAGGTCAATAGAAGAAGACAGAGTGAGAATTAGCAATGCTTTAAGTTAGCAGACTATTATGAATAAGGGGGTAAGTGTGGTTATAATTATTAGTGTTATGAAATTAATTGTTTTCGATTTAATGTATTTCCATTATTATTATATTATAATTTATAACAATAGTGTATCCGTTCACAAAAATCGTCACCTTTTTGCTCTTAATGGTGATTTTCGTTATTTAGTAGGCTTCATAAGATACATGATAGCTTTAAGGGTATATTGTATACACTTTTATAATTAAGTCCCAGCCGCTGTTCAGGCATTATTTATAAATAAATTTAAGTGTTTTATTAAAATATGTCTCCGTCGCGTCGTAAATCCTACTACTTCACAGCTGACTATCTAAGTGATCGGACAGCCTTGGATTAGATTATGATTATTTTATAGCAATAGAAATGGCAGTACAATATTGTATATTTTATTAAAAAGAGCGCAAAAAAAGAATGCTTGGGAGAGTTTCTTGCGCCGCTTATTCTCTCCCAGAGCGCCATTTGTTTCCGAAGCGGTATATCTACTATATTAGAAAAGACACAAAAAGAGAAAATTAATGCAAATAAAGGCAAATGAGACTTAACATCTTACGTCTCAAGGTGACAAGCGCAGTTGTAGTGCCGCTCAGAATTTTTGGGTTTTTCAAGAATTAAATGAGCGGCACTGCATTGTAATGGGCAAGGCGTATCAATTACCATCAGATGAACGTCCTGCTCGTCTTGTCCCTTATTTTCATGAAAAAAGACGAAACTGTATATAATACTATGATTTAAAAACTTTCATTGGATTTTATATCACTACAGAACAAACCCTCCATAATAAAAATTATTTTCTACTCTCTTAACTGTATCTTCATAATCTAGCCGGCATCCTGTAAATCTGGCTTCTCAGCTTCGTAGCGAACAAAAGAAAATAACTGACAGCTAAAGCGTTCTCAAGCTGTTTTTACAGTTGAATGTATATGTCATGTGAGGGGAACTGAGCGGATGTTTCAACTAGGAAGGAAGGAGGTTATTTCAGTTATCTGCCGAGAACACCCGCCAGTCGCCGCCCGCAACTCTATTACCAGCACAATACAAATATTAACAAGTACCAACATCATTCACTGCAATACTGTAATTCAACTATCAAAACGTTTCAAACGTATTAAACACAATTCGTAAAAAGTTGTTATGAATTATGTTAGATACTGAGTGCAATTGAGTGATAGAATTTTAGATCTATTGCACAATTAGGGTGAGATCTATAGAGCATACTGAGACTTTACTTACGTAAAACTTAGCTGAGTGTGATAAAATAATCTGTATGCTAAAAACAGTCTTAACTCTACTCTATGATAATTTGTCTTTTTATTTAAAGTGTAAATGAATTCGGGTAGGCACTGAATTCACATCATATTACATCCATTCAATACTTTTTTTTAATGGAAATAAGGAACGAGACGAGCAGGACGTTCAGCTGATGGTAAGTGATACGCCCTGCCCATTACAATGCAGTGCCAGTGCTCAGGATTCTTGAAATACCCAAAATTTCTGAGCGGCACCACAATTGCTCTCGACACCTTGAGACATAAGTTGTTAAGTCTCATTTGCCCAGTAATTTTACTAGCTACGGCGACCTTCAAACTACACATTACTGCTTCACAGCAGAAATAGGCGCCGTTGTGGTACCCATAATCTAGCCGGCATCCTGTGCAAAGGAGCCACTGTTGAAGTTATCTCCGTTATTAGATTATTAGTCAGCGAATACCTCAAGGGAACGATACCTTGTTTAAATTGAACGCTTCCTCGATTCATGTTACTTGTATCTCGACACACGGCTACGAGTTGTTATTGCGTTAAGACAAATCGTATTTCTGGTTTCTGTGCCATTTCAATAGTTGAATTCATACTAATGCAACTAATTTAGATGCTATATTGAGAATAAGTAATTATTATAAGTATTGATTAAAAATGTTCCAAACAATTTGTTATGTTTTAAAGTGATAACTCTCACTTCTAGGATTAATACACAAATAAAATTTGAAAACAAAATTTTATGAACGATGCGGGGCTCGAACCCACGACCTCTGGCGTTCCGTGTCAGTGCTCTCCCAACTGAGCTTATCGTTCGAGTGACGTATCGTCATAAAATCTTGTATGCTTTGTTCAACTCTCAGGTTGTGGCTTTATCTACAGGATCTGCTTTACAGTTGATAACCTGCTCAACCCCAATATTTGCATATTATGAAATTGACTTGATATGTCGCTCTTGTAAATCTAAACAAAGCCACAACCTGAGAGTTGAACAAAACATACAAGATTTATGACGATACGTCACTCGAACGGTCAACTTCAAATTTTATTTGTGTAAAAATGTTCCCATAGTATTTATATTTAGGGGTCCGTACATTTAAAGGAAAAGACAGAACCCTTTTCGGAAACGGCGTGGACGTATCGAGTTGAAATTAAAATGATATACTCAAGTCTACAAACTCTTGAAGCTAAGTTAACTTACACAAAGATACGGTCGCTAATGCTGCAGAAAACGTATATTTCGACAGTCTTAGTAGAAAAAATCTTTATAGGGTATTTTCCATGTACTTAAAACCATGAAATTTAGCATGTAATACCACAGTAGACACATATGTCTGCTGTATACAAGTATAGGGAAGATTCTAAAAAATCATCAGTTGTAATTTAAACATAAAAAATTGTACTAAACCCTCGGTGGGCGACTCGTACTTGTCCGATTTTTCTACACGCTTTTTATTAGGTTTTTTATTATTCAATTTTTGTTATTTTATATATTTTTTTCATCTATCAAGGCAGGATGTTTATTTTAAATTGAAATCATTATCTTTTCAACCAAACCGTGTTTTTTTTAAACAATTTTTATGTCTTTATTTCAATACAAGTCAGATGTTATAAAGTCTAATAAGTAAAAATTATGGAATGAATATTAGCAGTGTTACCGATTGCTTAAAAAAAAAATTATTTCATTGTTTATTACTTGTATTAAATTACAAATTACATGAAACTTGCATGTAGGTACAACACCAAAATAACAATAGCTACTTAGTTTTTATACTTACGCATCATTGTGACGTGACAAAGAGATTTCTCTAATGGCCGTTCCCAATATTCAGTCTCCGGTGGTGGCCTACTTGAGATAAAAATCGATACTATCGTTGACTTTTTTGTTCCAATAAACTTATCGACGGTAACTCACCTTATCCGTACACGCTGTCTGTACAATGGAATGGGAGGACGTATAGCTTACCAGCGATAGAAGTTTGTATGGAAATTGCAATTAACGCGTACCAAAATAAAGCGATCAGAATGACTCATCGGGTATATTGGGACAGCTTCAGATTATTGACAGCTACTACTAGAAGGTAGTAATTTATCTTTATCTATAGATAGTATATTGGGAACGGCGGTAAATGCAGTTTCTTTATTCTAATGTGATTGTATTGAGTAGAATATCTACTAATTTTGTTAAAAGTATGAAGTAACATTTACTTAGTTTCTATATCCAATATCCATATCCGCATAATATCACGGTCCTAAGCCCCGCGTCTTCCGCCCTTGCGAAGCCAGCGCTGAGCAGAGTAAACACCAACCCAGTCACGTCTCCTGCAAACTGTTGAATATTAAATACACGAAATATTATTCCATAAAAGAATCCCGGATGAAACGTTGCCGCGGTCTCTCTGTGCAAACCATTTTATTAAATTTCCCCGGCTTTTGTTATTTCTATATCATCACCATTTTATATTTTATAGCGCGAGGCTCCGCCCGCGGCGCTGTAAATCTGTTAGATTGATGATAATGAGCGTAGCGTCTGTCGGTATGTTAATGTTAAAACATCATGTACTGTGTAGTGTACACGCTCCAGATATATTAATCGTTTATTTTTAAATCCTACACGCAACACACCTACCAGTGGGAGGCTCCTTGGCACAGGATGCCGTCTAGGTTATGGGTACCACAACGGCGCCTATTTCTACCGTGAAGCAGTATTGTGTAAACATTATTGTGTTTCAGTCTGAAAGGCGCCGTGGCTAGTGAAATCACTGGGCAAATGAGACTTAACATGTTATGTCTCAAGGTAACGAGCGCAATTGTAGTGCCGTCCGTAATTTTTGGGTTCTTCAAGAATCCAAAAGAAAGGCACTGAATATCAATTACTATCGGCTGAACGTCCTGCTCGTCTCGTTCCGTATTTTCATAAAAAAATATTTGTTGTATAAGATGACTATGCAATACATATTACATACCGCGTCTTCGCAAACAGCCTCGTTGCAATACAACTGCGTATCTCGTTGTGCGTTCAGTTCACGAGACCATAGCTTTATACGGTAGCTTGTTCGTCTGCGGGTATATGGTCTTATCGGTTAATCTATACAACGATGGCAAACTTAACCAAATAGGTCTCATAATTTTGTATATTTTTTGTAATTATTTTTAATAAGTCTTAAAAGTTCACTATGTAATAAGTATTGTTAAGAACTATTTTGGCTAGTGTAATATTTATCGATTATCATACCTTTATCTATCTATCTTCTATCTATATATATAAAAATGAATTGCTGTTCGTTAGTCTCACTAAAACTCGAGAACGGCTGGACCGATTTGGCTAATTTTGGTCTTGAATTATTTGTGGAAGTCCAGAGAAGGTTTAAAAGGTGAATAAATAGGAAAATGCTGCTAAATTAAATAAAAACAACAAATTTATTTTTCCTCTGATGTGTCCAATCATAATTTCTATGAGAGAATTTATTGACGCACGGTTTGACAGTTCTGCTGTGAAACAATTTCATTACGACAGCAGGGTGCATATTTTACGAAGTAATTTTTGATGTTATGATATATTATTGACAGATTCATATAAAAACATTATTTTATTTATTATATACAGAACAACGACTGTCGGGTCAGCTAGTGTAATATAAATAGCTGTAAGTTTCTTTATACAAATAAATAAATAAATGCTCTGTCACTCGCTTACGCTACAAATACTGTTACATGTTTTTAATAGCTGTCGTTCGTTTTATATTTGGCTTAAAAACGGATGAGTAGAAGTGCCATCTTTGGAATATAAATACATAGATATATATATATATATATATATATATATATATATATATATATATCATAACTATATTCTTAATTAACTTTTACTTTTCTATAATACACCGCGAAGACAGTAGACATCTCATTATTCTCAGGTTCTATAGATGTATACTTATTATGTATGTCCCTAGTATGCCTTTTTTTCATTTCATCTAAAAAATTTATATTAGAGTGGGGCAAACGAAGCATTAATCTCACCCGATGAAGAGTAAAAGCCGCTCATTGAGCTGAGGTAAAGACATTGTCGGTATTCGAGGTGGGAAGTACGGTCTACTTCAGCTTCTTGAGATGTTGTCAAGTCACTTGCCTTGCCAAGTCGCCTTGAGTCTCATTCCAGAATTTGGCGAGTCAACATCTCCTGAGGATGCCTCGTGTAGTGGCGAAAGACGTGTCGAATAGATTTAAGACAAGACTAAGCGGATCTCAATAAAAAATCACAACATTTGGGTGCTAGAAATTGTTTTCTTTTTTTAATTGAGATGCGAATGAACCGAAGAGAACGTTATAAACTTATTATTAGATCCTTACATAGTGTGACGCATCATCAGCCGCTGCCGTCGTCACACGCGCCTCGTCCAGTTGAGATCAATTAGTGTTAATAGTCTTTAATATAATTAGGTTTGTTGTGAGTCGGACGGGATGCGGGATGGCTAGTCACAAGACCAAACTAACATTCCTCTCATCGTTTTAATTTTTAATAAAATGTTCGTCTGTTTAAGCGCAAAAGTTTAATTATAATTAATTGTCGCGTAGATTCTTATCTCTAGATATTGTTGTTGTAATTGTCTACAATTACCAGTGAGAGGCTCCTTTGCACAGGAAGCCGGCTAGATTATGAATACCACAACGGCGCCTATTTCTGCCGTGAAGCAGTAGTGTTTCGGTCTGAACGGCGCCGGGGCCAGTGAAATTACTGGGCAAATGAGATAACATCATATGTCTCATAGTGACGAGCGCAATTGTAGTGCCGCTCAGAATTTTTGGGTTTTTCAAGAATCATCAGCTGAACGTCCTGCTCGTCTCGTCCCTTATTTTCATAAAAAAAAATCGCAAGTATTACTTTATTTATCAGTATAAAAGTACTAGCATTTATGTGGATGCATAATTATTCATTTATTGTGCTATTGTTCACAAAAAGACAATTTATATTAGGTACATATATAATTTTACACTTCAGAACTATTACAATAACTTAACATTGAAAACATCTCTCAGAAAAATCTACTTTTATCCATAATTTCAAAGATTGTCTTACGAATTTTCGATCAGGTAACGTGTTCTGACGCGAGTTTAACATTTTATACCCATCCCAACACCGCTAAAGCAGTTTTCACTTCACAAAACTAACATTGTGATTTCCAAAATGGCGCCATTCTAATTATATATCTGGTAGGCACTGAAACCTCGGTGTAGATCTTTACAAAATTTTGAGTATAAACAAAACGTCTCAGTTGAATGAACGACGAAACACAGAAGCCCGCTCTATAAAAAGTCTGTTTACGTGACGCTAGAGAGAACTACAGTCGTGCCGGATGTGTGCGTGAAGGGCGGCCGGGTGAGCTTGGCGCAGAGATCAACGCACCACTGTTGACTTATTTGTTATTACGACACCGCGACCTCACAATATAACCCTCGGCTATCAATATGACGTGTTGTAAGATGTGATGTAGTCCGGATCGTCCAAGTAAACTATATTTGAAAATTGATTGAGTTAGGCGTTACTTTGCGGAAATCCATAATTATACAAACCATTTCAGTTTTATTTAGTGTTAATTCCGCCAATACTTGTTTTTAAAACAATTCGACACGTGTTTCGCATCTACACGAGGCATCCTCAGGACTTTTGTCTTTTTTTGTTGTCTCGCCAACGTTCAGTCTCGTGCCAAATATTGGCGGAATTAACACTAAAGAAAACTTAAATCATTTGTATAAACTATATTTGTTTTATGTCCTACATTCACATCATTTTTGTAGCGATATTGTACTATATATATAGATACAGTAGGAGATTAAATAGTTTCTTTTTAAAACCCGTCAACTTAAGTTATGTGATATGTGTAGGTATCTTGTTAAATATTCTCGTCGCCATTTCAAGAACACTATAGTACATAGAAGCTGTGTTACTGCCATGTAAACGTAATCTGTTCTTGCTTCTCAAATTTATATTGTGGATTTCAGATGTTCTGACAAATGTATCAGGGTTAGTTTTTACAAATAATGCTATTTCATAGATATATAGTGAGGTCAAAGTAAGAATTTTAAGTTGATTAATGAATGGTTTTCAACTATCCGTTATATCCGCTCAAATCGTCGGCGAGCCAGTGCTCTGTAAACGGCGAAGAGATGTCGCTTCATTGTGTGTCTTCTACCGCATTTATCACGGGGAGTGTTCCGAAGAGCAGTATCATTTGATTCCTGCCGCCGAAATCCACCTTCGCACGACACGCCACAAATTAGGATATCATCCCTAACATCTGGATATGTGGCGATCCTCCACTGTAAGGTTTTCAAGGAACCTTCTTTCGCGTACAACCAAGCGGGCTCGAATGGGCTTTTTTATGCGATGTTTACAGGACTTACCTTCAAAAAAATCGCACAACTTTCCGGCAAAGTTATTGGTAATTCCGTTGGTGTTGCAGGAGAATTTGGACGGCGGGGATTACTTTACATGAGATGACTCGTACGCTCGTTTCTCCTGCTCACTCATAAAAAATATTCATACACACACACACATTCTCTCACAATTGCAGATGTCCTTACTGTTGCGATTTATGGGATAGAGCCGGCTGACAGACAGATAGACGGACAGACTACAGGTTCCTTAGTAATACAGTTTACTATACTTAGTTAATTATGTTTATTGTATTGTAAACAATGTCATTATCATATTGTTTGCTTTAATAATATACCGTTATATTATGCACTTAACTAAAAACTAACAAGGGCAAAAACTCAAGTGGCTGATTCTATTGTTGTGATAATAACGTGAGTAGCTACTAGAAGTTGTCTACAATTATTAATGTGTATTAGAAATCGTACGTTCATATGATAAAAAATATATTTCACATTTATTATGTAACTACACTGATCTTTATAAATATTAAATACCACTGGACAGGTTGTTCCCTATGTTTGACATAAAAAAAATTGTGCCTATATGAAGCGCCCCTCGCGAGCGTCCAGAGAACTAATTTTGACGTAAGTATTTTTTACTCTTAAGTATTTTTGCATTTTGAATTCATTTCGTTCGTTTTCCTTGTTTTTTAATACACCAAAAATCAACGTTATAAAGTACACACCTTCTTTTTGTAAATACTTTTCCACCATCTACCGATTTTTGTTGAGGTTGTCATCTCTAGTTTAGTGTTGCAGACTCGCCATTGGCCATGCAGCCAACAGCGCCAAATTGGCGATTATCAAACAGGTACAAAAGCACTTTGACAGTCATCCAGTCGTATATAGTAGGGGTCAGTGTGTAACTATTTATAGCTTTGTTTGCAAAGTGGTCTCTGTTATACTACTGAGTAGGGATAGATACTTACGTATAAAGTTAAACAGTTTCCCAGTTAGGTTGTTTTTAATATAGAGCCGCTGAAGTTCGCGAATGTAATAATGCGGCGAGATTCACGATCTCGGCTTAGAGATATTACTTTGTTTACGACCTCGTAATATCAAGAGCATGTTTAAGTTTCGCACTATATACAGTAATAGATGGCTGGCTCCCTTTGTCTGCACTTGGTCACTAACTTATTGGAATACCAAAGCAGCGGCCTTGTTTTGTTGCAGTCAACGGCATCTTCAAATTAAATTGTTGTGCAAACATTTTCAAATCTTCTCTATATGAAGCAAAAGTCGAGCCAAAAATTATAACTTCCAAGATAACGACTACTTATTGTGAACGTTCTTGACCGTACGCATAAAAAAATGTAATCGCTTAGAGCTGTGTTTTAAAGTTACAAATAAAATGCAATTGTAGGCAGCTTAGTTAAATTTATTTCTAGCTTACGTCGCATTGGGAACTAGTGCAAGCACTGACCTCTACTATTTACCACTGGTCTGGCGGCTGTCAAAGTGCTTTTGCGCCTGTTTGATATTCGCCATTATGGCGCTGTTGGCCATGTAGCGTGAGTCTGCGGTACTAAAACATGACGGCCTCAGCTAAACAAACTTCGATAGATGGTGGGAAACTATTTACAAAAAAAAATGTGTAGTTTATTACGTTGATACCTGAAGTATTAATAATAACACGGAAAAAGAATGAAATTAATTCAAAAGGCAAAAATACTTCAGAGTACTGGACGCTTCTCTCGCAGCCATTTGTATTGTACGTCAAAATTAGTTCTCTGGACGCTCGCGAGTGGCGCTTCATATAGGCACAAAAATTTTGCTTTCAAACATATGGAACAGCCTGTCCAGTGGTATTTATACAGGTCCGTGTGCAATGCATAGTGCTAAAAAAATAAAGCTAATTAAAAGAGCCTTCTCTAGCTAGAATATAGAGTTGATTGACCTTAGGATATATTTATTTCGCATCCTTCCTCTTAAGACCAACCAAATACGTGCGTCGAGTATTTGTATGAAAATCTATGTCTCTAGCGGGCTTTTTTTTGCGCACAAACAAAGGGAAAGGGCTACCCTCCGGGATAACGACGGGAGGGAGGTGGTGAATGCTCATGCATACCAACGCAGCCTTAGTCTGCGTTGGTTATGTGGGACTCACGTAACACCTAGTTGCCTACCAATTAAACACCACCTGAGGTTGGCTTTGGGCAGGTGTGCTCTAACCCTTCATCGAAGGCGACCTTCTCTTGGGGAGAGAGAGGCGCAAGCGGCACGGATATGGAGTATCCGCTGAGATAGCTAGAGCAAGCCCAAATTTAATTCGTTCGCGACTTCGGCATTGTAAACGATGGAGTGTTTTACTGACCCTGATTAACTGATTAATTCCGTCGGAGTCGAAATGAGACGAGCGTATCTACCAAACCGCTGGTCTTTTGCGGTGTCATATGAGTAAATATCAAAAACTGTTAAATAATGGTTAAAGTTTGAATAAAAACCGAATATAGATTCTATGTACCTACTTAAACATTAACAGATTCATAATGTTTTTAATCCATGGGAATTTTATGTCTTTGTCGATATATATGTTTAAATAAAAAATAACGAAGTATGTCATAATCCAGGTAGAATTCTCTGAATAAACCTTGGGGGCCTGTTTCGTGTCCCAAATTGTGTAGCACAATATAGACCGAATTTTGCTATTCATGGAAAATGTATTCATTTTGATGGTTTTTTTCTCGGAATATTGCTTGCCATTGTGAGATTTTCCTGTGTATTCATAAATGGTTTATTGCTTCGCTTTGAATCTACAAATAATGAATGCCTAAACTGCTTCAATTTTGTATTCAAGCTTGCTTAACAAAGGAATCGCTATTTACCGCCTCGACTATAATTATTCATTTTCATCATTAAGGTTGCTCGTGTGTAGGTGTTCCTTGGTAATAATATTTTATTTAGATTTTTTATTTTCCTTTAATTGGAAAGTTATAACTACGTACTTACAATTATTTAAAGAAATAGGGACTATTCTCGGAGTTTCCCTGCGAGATCGAATGAGCATAGCACAAATGATTGCGATGAGATGACCTGTGGGGCAGAAAAGTCCTCAAATGGCGACCACGTACCGGAAGGCGCAGAATACGTTGGATGAGGGCAGCGCAGGACCGATCGTGGTGGAGATCTTTGGGGGAGGCCTTTGTCCAACAGTGGACGTCTTCCGGCTGATGATAACAGAAATACATTAAAGGCTTATTGCCAGGTGTCAGGGATATATCTTAAAAAGCTAATATTATTACAATTGAATCGTTGTAAAACTAAATTAAGTTTTAATGGTGGTATTATCATCATCCATATGATCTGAGTGGTTGTTGTCGCATTTGGATAACAGTTTGGCCCATGCGGAAAAAGAGATGACCGTAGTTTTAGCATCTACTTCCACTCTTATCATATAGAAAATCACCGTAGACCGCTATGTAAAAACTCTATGCCTATAGTACAGGTCAGATAGAAAAATGTTCAGTGAGCTCTTTTTCTTTGGACGTTAAGAAGTCGAGCGGCAAGGCGGCGGCTGGCATTTTCTCATTGTCCTCAGAACGTGTACCCCAGAGTTGACGTCGTTGCTAACGCTTTTATTCTAGCAATCAGACTTAAAAGGTGTAGTCCTGGGCTGATCGAAGTCAGCCCCGTATCCATTCGATCGAATATTATTTTATATTTCTATCTTATAGGTATTGGACAAAAAGCTTCGATCCACCTAACTAACAGGCCTATTGCTACAGATAACGCGCGAGTTGAATGCAGTTTTGTTGAAGGCAGGACTTTTGTCCTGCCTTCTTCAACAAGCATGTCTTAAACTAACTAAAAGAATAAAAACTTGTTATTTTGGAACGATACCCAATAGATTCGGATCAGTCACTATAAAAATCAAAATAAATAATCCGGGCTGGCAACTTCAGTACTAACGCGATAACACGGTTAGCGTGCGATAGCTATAAACGACGGCAGAGCACTACACATTAGGCGCGCGAGGCGTGGCGTGCGGACAGCAGGGGGGCGACTGTATTCAACTCGCGCGCTTACTGTACTTATTACCAAAATCATGGAAAGCATAAGCATCGAAAGACACTGAGATGGCCTAGCCGTTAGTCTCGATATAGTGAAGGCCTTGTTTACCTCCCTACATACCTTGATACAAGGCGTGTTAAACGTGATCGAAATGACTCTCACTCTTCAACAACACTGCCTTGAATGCCTCGCTTAGTATCGGAATACTGGGTCTCGAAAACACCAACGATTGCCAATTCCGCGGTCATCTGGAAGACAAAGCCAAATTGGCTTGGCATTATCACGGGGAATGTGACCTGATACCTGCCGCCGAATACCATCTTCGCCCTGCCCGACACAACCTTGGATATCATCGTCACCATCTGGCGGCGTTCCTCTACAGTGCAATTTTCAAGTAACTTTCTGCCATATAATATAACCAACCTAAGTAGTCTTACGTGCCAGCAATTATACCTTGTGTCATCCATGCAATTCAAATACCACCAGGTATTTGACAAACAGCTCAAGGTACTTGTTGAGTCTAAAAGTGTTTAAGCATATTTTAGAACCCGGTATACTAAGTATGTTTTTACTTTCTCTCGGTGTTTTTCTTTGCTGTTACGTTCTATAAGGTTTAATTTAAATGCACATTATGCTAGGGTTGCCAAATTTTATTAGAAGAAATAGAGTATAACTCATTTAAAGAGAGGTAAATAAAGAGTACGTACTTCCAAAAAAGAATATAATTTATTTTATATTTTTTAAAAGGTAATTTTTGTGCATGATAGTGACAGAATGACATTAGTGGCTGTGTTCAGAAACGTCCGAATGTGGCTTGGGTAATTGGGGATATCAACTTATTAACAGTAAATTGTCGACTTTTTTGGTTATTTTAATGGATTTGTATAATATTACATGACTGGCACTAGTATAGTACACATTGCGTAAAAAAGAGTATTTTAGCATATTCTATTAGTGTTATAGATTATAGTGTACACCTACATGATATAGAGTACAATACTCTATTTTAGTACTGTTGTTGTTGGCAACCCTATATTGTACAGATGTTAACTGGTGCGCACTGCACGCAACTTTCATACTATTTATAATAATATTAAGTGTTATAAATTCGGATGTACAATTAAATTACATAATAAAAAAAATCTTTCACTTATACGATAGAATGATTTTTACGTGTGTGTTGTTAGGTAAGAAGTACCTATTTTAATTCTGGTATTATTTAATTTTGTTACCTCTCAAAATTACTTACAGATAATTTGATAGTTTTGAGCATGACGCCTACAGCGCCCTCTGCCACTGTGGCATTTTTTTTTAAATATACACATTCATAATACTACTAAGATCCTTGAACAATGATAGACGCTATAATTTTGTTTAGTCCGTTATAAAGTTCGAAATTGTGTCACTGGACAGACGGTCCTCTTTGATGGTCGTATGCATTGGATGCTGTTTGGTTGGACGTACGGAATTATTGATACTACGATTACGGCACTTAAGGCGAAGAGTAAGCAGAAAACACGCAAACATGGTGTTTTTAGACAAGTTTTGTGGTGAAAGTATAGCATTTCGAGTTATGAACACTACTTAATCCTGTTACACATATCCTTAAGTCTTATTTGTAGGTTGCTAATGCTTGCTGTTGGTTATAATTATTAACACTGCCGAGCCTTTATGAACCACCACTTTTCTTTGAAGTTAAACAAGTTTTTTGACATGGCGTGACGCATTTTTTTGGTACTTCTCTCATAAAAGTTATTCTTATAGCTTGTACTTTTTTGTGTAGATTCATTTGTTCAGATTAGTAGTGAATAACGAGGATTGTAAGCATATAAACTGTTTTCCACGCAAGAATTTTGAAAATATTGGCTTTGTTACATAGACAATAAATGAACCTACACAAAAAGTACAAGCGATAAGAATAACTTTTCTGAGAGAAGTACCAAAAAAAAGTGGTAGTTCAAAAAGGCTCGGCAGTGTTAACTATAACCAACACCAAGAATTAGCAACCTGCAAGTAAGACTTAAGGATATGTATAACAGGATTAAGTAGTGTTCATATCTCGAAATGCTATACTTTCACCACAAAACTTGTCTAAAAACACCATGTTTGCGTGTTTTCTGCTGACTCTTCGCCTTAAGAGTTAAATCAAATC
The DNA here is from genome assembly GCF_905404315.1 of Leptidea sinapis. Lineage (NCBI taxonomy): Eukaryota > Metazoa > Arthropoda > Insecta > Lepidoptera > Pieridae > Leptidea > Leptidea sinapis. Next base: position 1,957,453 of record NC_066285.1, on the reverse strand, counting down.
ACAGATCACGGATAAAAATCATAGATGGTGAAATACCGAGTCTACAGTTGGATCTTGGGTCAATCCTTCAGTCACATAACTTTTCAAGATCCTTCAAGTCGTCGCCTATTTCTCAATAACACTGTCTATCTGTGCCTTTAATATGCACATCGAATTTTATAATAAGCAAAATTAATATGACACAGTTGCAAGTTTATAGTTATTATATCTGATATTATTACGCTATTTTGGCGTTGGAAGTTGGGGTGAAAAGTATTCGTTGATTAAAAGCTGGCGGTAACAATGGCTGCTGTAATTAAAACTTACCCTATAATATGAAAGGCATAATATAAACATAGAACGTTCATCAAAGTGGGTTACGCTTCAAAAGCCCGTCCGACCGCTAGCTACCTTTTCAATACAAACATACTGTTACTTATAATCTGTATTGCAAATTACCTGTGACAACCTGAGCAATGAACCGCCGGGATAGATAGATTATGTTAATTTTTTGAAATACGCTGCCTTGGTGGCGTAGTGACAGCAAGTGCAAGGCTCGGCAACGCTTCTGTGATTGCTCTGGTGTTGCAAGATAATGTGGGCGGCGGTGATCACTTAACACCAGGTGACCCGTAGGCTCGTTTGTCGTCCTTTTCAATAAAAAAAGTGCGATTTGCTTGAAGTTGTGCTCTAAGTACCTACACTATACAGGCGTGTGTCTAAAATAATAGATAAAGCTGTTAACCTTATGAAAGAATATAATTCTAAGTTTTAGGTGATGACTACTGGATTATCGTCTCGCGACAATTTCAGACCACCTCGATCATGAAATTTGGTTCATATATAAAATCGAACAAATGTTTTTACTTCGTTTACAACAAAATATTTTTTGATAATAATATTATTCACAAGAGGTCGACCGCTCTGATTAATTATCAATTTCATCACCTGGTCTAGCCTATTATAGGCGAAACGCTTAAGAAACACCACAATCGTATAATAGGCCTTAAATCAACAGTAAATAGCTATTGTTTACGACACGATATGTCCTGACCAATTACGATACGATCGTTATCTGACCAATTAGCACTCCGTAAACCTCGGTGGACAGATTTTTTTTACATCAGTACATTTTACAAAAATGAAGTCCTCCGCCGCGTCTGTCTGTCTGTTTGTCTGTTGGCGATGGCATAATATGTTAATCTCATAGAGCGGTATTGTAAAAGCTGTTTATACAAATACGATATTAATCATTATTATTTTATTACTACATATTATAAATAATTCAGAAATACGTTTTTGTTTCATTTATAACTCATTAACTTTGATTACAATTTGTTCCTGTTTCGCCCTGCAAAGTTTCACCCCACACAAAAAATTCTTTTTTCGACCCAGATTTTATTCCTGTTTCGTCTCGAAAATAAAAATAACGAATAATTTATTATTTTATTCTTGTTTTGCCCCACTTTTTGTTCTTTATTCGCCTCGGGTAGTAATTTATGTGTTTGACAACATGTTTTGTACGGACAGCATACAAAATATTTTAAAAATCTTATTTTTGACGAATTTATCAATATCAGAAATCAATTAATGGAAACAGGAGCCTTTTAACTAATTCAAATTGTCACTACTTTATCCCCGAATTCTTACATCATATTTTATATTGACAGCTATTTATCTTGTAATGCTAAGGGAATGACACGAATGGACTCCTAAAGTTATATTTAACTTGAATGGTCTTTTAACCCCTGTAGATGTCAAATAGAGCATGTTTCAAATATATAAAGAAGTAAAACGATTTAAAAAGTAGGTACGTAATAGCAAATCGCCGTCTGCCTGTACAAAATGAACAAGTACTCTCTGAATCGCGGTCAGCAGCAGTCAACGTAATTGCAGCCAATAGGCACTTCCTAATTTTCTCGTTTCCTCCCTAGTACTGCGAACTATTCCACCGACGATTAGATAACGTTGGCAGAGAACTTGTAGCGCATGCATTAACGCTAGGTAGGTACCGTATTTATAGTTACTTATATTGGTTTTAACGCCTGATATATTCTGATACATATGTGTACTACAGACCGAAACACAGTAATGTTACTGTGTAAACATTACTGTATTTCGGTCTGAAGGGCACCGTAGCTAGTGAAATTTCAGAGCAAATGAGGCTTAATATCTTATGCCTTAAGGTGACGATCGCAGGTTTTTCAAGAATCCTGAGCAGCACTGCATTGTAATAGGCATGGCGTATCAATTACCATCAACTAAACGTCCTGCTCATCTGGTCCCTTATTTTCATAAAAAAAAAATTAAACATTGGGAAGTTGTGAGTAAGCATTCTCTAATGAATATTAAACTGTAACAGTAATTAAAGCCTTCCCGTCCGGCCCGGCCGCTGCGGAACGCGTTGCGGTCGTTTTATAATGTTATCCAGCGTTGTATCTGCGTGTTTCAGCTCCTTTAAGCGGCGGACGTGGAATATTACATAATATAACGCTATTATCTCCCTTTGAGAACGGACTTACAAGACACAGGGATATCCTATATTTAATATAACGCTTTTGTTCACGCAGTAGTCGTTATATATACATGTATCGTGTGTCGCGACCAATATTACAGAACCTACCGTTTAGTAAAGCAACATTATATTGATTTACGTACTACAAAGCTGTGGAATGAGCTTCCTTGTGCGGTGTTTCCGGGACGATACGACATGGGTACCTTCAAAAAAAATCGCGTACACCTTCCTTAAAGGCCGGCAACGCTCCTGTGATTTCTCTGGTGTTGCAAGAGATTGTGGGCGGCGGTGATCACTTAACACCAGATAACCCGTACGCTCGTTTGTCCTCCTATTCCATGAAAAAAATTACAATAATCTTAACGCAGCTATAAGTAGAACCACTCGTTACCTCGCTGTGACTTAGTAAAAGAAAAGTATCAGAATAGAATATTTGGCACCTCCCATGACTGTTGGATTTCCCTATACATATTTTGTATAAAAATCCTCGAATTGTTGCAGATATCTCGTTATTGATGCTAATGATAATGTGTAATTAAGTTTACATGTGTGGGTATTATCTATATGATCAGAGTATCAGAGCTGTGTTGTGTTAGGTGTGGGTGTTGGCACGAGCACTCCGTGTCAATAATTCGATTCGTAGCCCAGAAACGTCAGCTATAAACGGTTGGGGTATTTATTGCGACGAAATTAGTGTTCGCGACCGGGACCGCCTCGGCTGTGTCACGAGAAATAGTTTCAATGGATCGTTTCTATTTGAATATAAACAGGCAAACATGTCAAGAGCGTGGAGGATGGATGAAAGGGTGGTCTGCAATCTCTGGCCATCCCTCTGGGAGACAGACGGTCTGATAAAAAAGAAATGGGAATGGATCACGTATATAATACTAGCTGTTCACCGGTGCGCTTCGCTTCACCTATACAGCACATTGCACAGGATGCCGGCTAGATTATGGGTACCACAACGGCGCCTATTTCAGCCGTGAACCAGTAATGTGAAAAGATTACTGTGTTTCGTTCTGAAGGGCGCCGTAGCTAATTAAATGTGCTGAAATTACTGAGCAAATGAGACTTAACATCTTATGTCTCAAGGTGACGAGCGCAATTGCGCTACAATTGTAGTGCCGCTCAGAATTTTTGGGCTTTTCAAGAATCCTGAGTGGCACTGCATTGTAATGGGCAGGGCGTATCAATTACCATCAGCTGTCGTGAACGTCCTGCTCGTCTCGCCCCGTATCTTCATTAAAAAAAAACAAATGCTACAAAATTTGTAGAAGTTCAATGATTGCAATAATTATTTCGTATTTTACAGTTCTTGTAATGAAATAATGCCACATAACTTAACAGCAGAACTGGCAAATTGTGCGTCATAAATTTATCTCGTAGAAATATTCACACTGAAAAAAAAATTGAAATAAAAAATATATTTAAAGGTTACGAATCGAAATAAAAACTATCATATCTCTCAAGTTGGAAACAGTATCAAACGGGCCAGAACATCCCTTGTTTTTAATAAATTTAGGTCGCCGGTTGATATTAGAGGTGTCCAAAAGCTTGCAAGATACAAAGCTCATATCGCCGGCCAATACTTTCACCTTATAATATAATGTTAAATGACGGAGTTGAGGGCATGCTCTGCCACCCACTACACTCACCCTGGTAAAGGGCCTCCGAATGGCCCCAAACTAATCGGTACCAACACCGATGAATCGTAAGAAAAGATTGATTTAAATATAAAGAGTAGCATCCGCCTGGTAAAAATGTCGCGGGGGTTACCTCTTAGAAATAGTATAATGCAAAACACCAGCAGTCATGTATTATGATTACGTTTGAAGCCTGATGTTGCAAAAGTTAATTTTCACAAAAGCTTATCTTTATTCGATTTACCTAAACAAATCACTTTGCACCCAATAATAACTTCATGCAAATTAGCCACAAACTCTGGTAAATGATTGCTCGCGCTGTTGTTTATCTCCGCGTTGCTCGTTTTCCACCGTTCCCCGAACCCGTGCGTGTATTTCGGGATAGGTAAACAGATAATACTCATTAAATATATTACTGAATATAAAATTGAGGGTTTGGAATTAATTACATCACGCTTCAGAAGGAAGAATGTTTGAGATTAAATATTTAATATCGCTTTTATTGTTACCAACAAATATTAAAACGTTTGCGTGAGTTGGCGAATCAAGTTTGCAATTTTTTTATTGTACTTTTATGAGTATTTTGGCCACAGTTTTTAAACAGGCGATAATGCTCCCCTTAAATGCCTCGCATAGTATCGGAATACTAGAGCAATTGCCAATTCCGCGGTCATCTGGAAGAAAAAGCCAGATTGGCTTCGAAAAAGCTGGGGTTCTGGATTAGAGTAAGGCACTAAGTACTTTAAGCCTGCCCACATCCTAGTGCTCTACGAAGCGCAGGTCCGGCCACATTTCGAGTAGTGCTCTCATCTCTATTTTCGCCGCACCCCAGTATCGGATGGAAGCATTTGACCGCGTGCAACACTGCTACGGTAATCCAGTCGGCTAGATGACACACAATGCGAAGAGACATCATTTCACTGTGTCACCTGCCGCATTTATCACGAGGAGTGTTCCGACGAGCTGTTCCATCTGATTAATCATTCTGACTAGCAGGACATCACAAACTCTTGAATATCATCCTCACCATCTGGATGTGTAGCGTTATTCTACAGTGCGGTCTAGAAAAGACTTTATTCCACGTACAACTAAATTGTTGAATAAGCTTCGAGTCAAACCAAGCGACGTCGTTTTTTCGGATCGTCCTGGAAACGCAGGCACGACTTGGGTACCTCTAAGACCAAAAGTCCAGCAAAGCTCCTGACTAAATTTAATTGACCCGTACGCTCGTTTATCCTATCTTCTCTCATATAAGGAAGGTAGTTCCTACCATTAGATACCGCAATTCAAATGGTGCTTGCATGAATGTAAATGTAGTGTTTGGTTGGTGAAGCATCGTTGCCTCAACTATTTGGTTATTCGCAAACATGGTTAATGCATTCATTGTTCGCCTGACTATACTTTCACTAGTCGTGTTAGTGGAATACACGTAATATCTAAGAAAATATTGTTACAAAAATAACTTTGCACAGTCTGTTGCCGAATTGATGCTTTGGTTGCGACTTGCGAGGAATCAATGTAAATAAACATGTCAAAGTGATTTTGGTGAATCCTATTGAAGTATAGTTTTTATTTTTAGTCTATGACATTGTACCGAATCGAGTTTGGTTTCATTAGCTTAGACTCTGTAATATATAGTTTAATTTATGTGTTAGTTGAGTTATATTAGGACATCTTTCATATAATTGTTGTTCCAACTAAAATAATGTTTATATTATATATATTTATAAGCATTCTTGATTTTTTCCATTATTGCCAAAACCGCTTACTTGCTTGCGGCAGACTGTCTACCGTTTGGCTTCCTTTAAGTGAATAGACTTCATATTACTTGACTCACTTCCTTGAATAGCATACGTCTACGCATATGTTCGATATGTAACCAATAGATAGCGTTTAACACGATTGTATGGTATATTTCAGCACATGGTGGGAACGGGAATGGCAAACCCGTTTCCCGCTGCGGCGGCGGCGGCGGCTGCGGCTGCTCAGTTCGCAGCCAACGGAGACCTCGCGGCGGCCAAGGCAGACGCCGCGGCGCAGCAGGCCTCGCTTGTCAAGAGCGAGGGGCCCCCCGCGCCCGCACCTCTGCCACCCTCCAACTTCTCTCCACAACCGCCCTCGCAGAACCACACACAAAACTCAACGGACACACTCAACAATAGCACGGTAAGTTGACCCCGCTGCGATTTATTGTTTGGTTTTTACAGGATAGTCACCCGATTAGGTTTCCTTTAAATACAAAATTTGAAAAACTAATGCCGATATATTCAATTGTAGTAGTAGAGTAGAACATACATTTCACCCAGTAAATTATTTCTTCCATTTACAACCAAACCCGTGGTATGCCCTTTTTATGTTTTAGTTTAGTTTATTCACACACTTTTACACAAATTATCTTGCCCCTAATTAGGCATAGCCTGTGCCATAGGTTGCAAGACAACGATATATTTAATACGATAATTTTAATGTGATGAATGATCACATGAAAAAAGAACTGCTGATATCTGAGGCATCTCTGTAAAAATAATAAGTTCAATAATTGTTGTTATATAGTTATATTCTACATGGCGTGTATTCCTTGTCTTCTGAAATATAGTAAAATTACATCAATATATAATTTGGAAAGCTCTTCTTACCCGTACAACTATTGCTTGGTATGACGTCCTGTTTTAGTATTACCGAGATTTAATAAAATTTACCAAAATATTATTTTAGGCCTAGCATGCTTACCCTCTCTAACTCTCATAAGTTACATCATATGAAACATTTGACTTTACTTGGGGAACTTACCCAAGTAATTATTCAAAGTAGGATTTTAGATCATTTATGATCGACAAAAAATACCACCCATTCGACAATTTATGCCTCAGACTTGAGACACTCAGAGCGGCCTTCTTTCTCTTACAATAAAATTTAGTTTCAAAAAAAAAATTCGTCCTCTATTCTTGGAGCGTTCAGCTTCTTTAGTAACAATAATGATCTGCCTAACTAAAATGATAAGTTAGTATATATTTCGGATTACTCTTCACTCATATTCAAAGTGAATAGAAACCAAGTTACGAATGACGAAGTAAACAATGTTCTATTTGACACTGTACTGGTTTAGCGTCAATAACCTATCGTTGACTAGCATGAAAACTAAATAACATTAACCGTGTCTAATGTTAAAACTGTCGAGTGTTTTGTTTAAGGGAGAGGTTGTTAAACCGGTGGAATCTTTTCATTACTCTTGCTTCCAAATTACAACAAATCCTTTATACAGGGTGTCCCGTAATCAGTGGACCAACGGGATACCCGTGATAGGGGTGGTCATCATCTATCGAAAACACCAAATTTTACTGTTCTAGGGCCAGTAGTTCAAAAGATATGATTTTTTAAGCATTATTTTGAAAATTCTACCCTTATCAACACAAAAGTTGAAAAAAAATATTTTTTATTTTTATTTTGCCCTGTTTCTTAACTTAAGGTGGCTGAGGAAACATGTGTCTTCACAATTAAATCCATTTTTGTGAATAAATATTGCCAAATTAAAAATTAAAAACCAAAACATGCGCAAATATCAAATAACTAAATTTGCAACGTGATGTTTGAAGCAAGCTAGTGCAAAAAAAATGTATGACAGCCTTGCGGACCATTATTTAAAAAACATCTGCAGTTCATACTGATTCCAAAAAGGTATAATTAATCATTATTGTGAAACAATAAAAGACAATAATTATTTTAAATCAACATTAGATAGCAATTTCTTGGCGGAATTTACAATAAAACAAAAGTAAATAGTTAGAATTTTTTTATTTATTTCTTATAATAAATGTTCGAAATGTCTTCCTCTTACTCTAAGGCATAGCCGGCATCTTCTTATAAAATTTCTTTTTAAACTTTTTAACGCCCTTTCATTATTTTTGACTTTTTCACTCACCACATTCAGTTTTTGTCTTAGCTGTCTTTCGTTATCGTTAACGGTTTCATATACGGATTCTTTAAAATATCCCCATAAAAAATAATCCAATGGATTAAGATCAGGTGATCGAGCTGGCCATGGGATTGTACCTCCTCGTCCAATCCACCTACTTGGGTAAGACTCGTTTAAATATTCCCTCACTTGTCTGCAATAATGAGCGGGTGCGCCATCATGCTGTAACCACATCCTCTCACATACCTCCTGTGGTACATTTGCTAATAAATTACTTAAGTCATTTCTTAAAAATTGCAAGTACCGAGCACCATTAAGCCTCGGTGGGAGCTCAAATGGACCAATAAGTTTACCATCTAAGATTCCAGCCCACAAATTGACTCCAAACTGGTGCTGGAATCTATCTTCTCGTACAATACGTGGATTCACAACAGCCCATTCATGTAAATTATGAATGTTAAACACTCCAACTCTTTTAAAACACGATTCATCGCTCCATAATATTGAATTGAAAAATAGTGGATCTTGTCGGCATCGGCGAAGCATCTCTGCACAAAAATCTATCCTCCGTTGATAATCAGCAGGTAATAGTGCCTGCACTCGTTGAATATGATAAGGGTATAAACTGTTTCTTTTTAAAATGCGATGTACTGTTGTTTTTGCTATACCAGTACGTCTTGAAATACGACGAACACTCGTAGAAGGTTCTTCTGTCACTTCGGCCAGTATTTGAAGTTCATCGACTCTTCTAGGTCTTCCCACGTTGTTTGCAGCTCCGGGAATTCTGCCTTCTAAATACGCGTTATTTACACGGAGAAAAATTCGATGATCCGGATAGCGGTCGCGATTAGGATAGCGCTCACGATACGTACGGGCTGCTTGCCGAGCGTTTGCATTACACAGACCGTAAATAAAATACATCTCAGCATATTCACGAGGAGTATAGGTATTAGGCATTTTATAAAATCCGGGCAAACAGTATCCAAATCACAAAGACAAACAAGGTCCAATTCAAGCGTCAGTCACCAAAAAAAAGAGTCGTAATGGTAGCGAAGTAAAAAACACGTGTGCAGCTACGAGCTATGAGCAAGTCTCTGATGAAACTAAGAATAATTTGAAAAATTAGGGTGTGGGGATCATAGGCGTCGGCCAATAGGACCCCGTAAACGAAAAAGGTACCTGAGCGAGAAAGAGATAGCATATTGTGTTATCTCTCTCTCGATAACAAAATAATTCTCAGAATAGATAGCGCTTAAATGTTTCTCGCAATTGGAGTCTAAAATTGGTTATTAAGTTATTTTTTTTGTAAAATGTAATATTGTTATACCTTTTTGGAATCAGTATGAACTGCAGATGTTTTTTAAATAATGGTCCGCAAGGCTGTCATACATTTTTTTTGCACTAGCTTGCTTCAAACATCACGTTGCAAATTTAGTTATTTGATATTTGCGCATGTTTTGGTTTTTAATTTTTAATTTGGCAATATTTATTCACAAAAATGGATTTAATTGTGAAGACACATGTTTCCTCAGCCACCTTAAGTTAAGAAACAGGGCAAAATAAAAATAAAAAATATTTTTTTTCAACTTTTGTGTTGATAAGGGTAGAATTTTCAAAATAATGCTTAAAAAATCATATCTTTTGAACTACTGGCCCTAGAACAGTAAAATTTGGTGTTTTCGAGAGATGATGACCACCCCTATCACGGGTATCCCGTTGGTCCACTGATTACGGGACACCCTGTATATACGTCTACTTAATATAGCTACGTGAATCGTAGTTACCTTATATCGCATTAATACGATGTGAAATAGAAGCAAAATTCATTTCTCTATCTACATTTATAGAATAATGTAATTAATTAAGCTTACAGCAGTAGGGATGAAAATAGGATTATGATCGATAGAGATAAAGTTTGTGAATACTTGAAGCATCTCCAAGGTTTGATTGATTACCTTCGTTCCCTCATCATTCTTGCCCACCTGATCCCACTCAAATATTCTTATATTATATCGCTACACTAGAATATTACTTATTTTATAAATCTCTGACTTTGCAACATCTTCGAGCGAAACAAGTTTTTTCTTGCATACTGTCAATTGTTTTCCTTAAAGATGTGTTGATGTAGAATAACTACGCGGGCCTGGATGGCCTGGCATGGACCAGCACTTTTTACGCGTGTAATTTCCCGCCGTAGCATATCTAATGTGTATATTTTATTGCCAGCTGTTACGTGACGAGAAGAAAACTTGTTATAAAAAATATTTATTATAATGATTCACAATTTACAACTTATATCTAAGACATTGAAGTATCGACTAACTGCTATAGCTCTAGCAAGAGCTTATATTATGCTAAGGAGTGTACTTAACTAATGTATTGAAGATAACTAAACATGGGAACAGTAAACAATATATTAAACAATGCTAAGGGTCGTTACTAATTACGTACTGATTACGATTTGGGAAAAATACATAAACAGAGTCATTACGATATAAATGTTGAATATAATTAAGTACTCAGAGTAAATAATAAGTGTAGAAGCAATATTATGTATTAAAAGTAAATAATAGGAATGATCAATGTATAACTATAGTAAGGCTACAACTATCGTAAGGCAATACATAACATCGTAAGGCAATACATAACACCTCCCCTCTTAGAACAAAGATTGGGCGTTAGCGCCTGATCTTTGCGATGGAGTCGTCATATGGATGTCGTCTTCGTCTTCAGAGATGCATGATGTTGTTGGTTGAGCTAGCGTAGACAACGGGATTGCAGCGTTTATATGTGTTGCACGACGTCGGGGCGATGAGTCGAAGCAGTTATTGAAGATCTGTATACAATTGCTGGAGTTGCGGCGGCGACGTAGATTTGTTCTAATAAAACCATTGGGCCATCGTTGACAGCATTTGAAAGTTATAAATGTTAGCATTATTATGCCGATAATGAAATAAATCCATGAGAAACTCGATTGATGCTTTTGTAGAAAATTTTGGGATCTTATTTTTTCTAATTCATCGGAGTTCTTGTCGAGATGGTGTTTAATTTGCTTTAGTGAATCTAATGGTAAATCACTGATTGATATTGGAAGCAGAGTTGGAGTTTTTAGATTCTTCATTTCTTCGAAGCAGTCTTCTGTTCTAATATCAGGAATGATGATTGGGCTGGTGATGTTTTCTTCAGTTGAATGGAATGCTGATAGAGTGCTGTAACCAGTATGCAATTTGCATCGATGAGGTAGCGTTAAGATTCCAGCTCCATGAAGCTTGTGATGGCTGAGTTCTTTCTCACATTGCAGAACACACTGAGTATCATTCGACAATATGTATAACCATTTGTTGTTGTTTAATGCTTGGAAAATATTGATGTTGGCAGCGAATGTCGTTGTGGTGCATATACTTGGAATTGTGGTTGTAACGCTGTATAAAATTTGTGCTTCACATAAGGGTCTTGCTGCTGAATCGTAGACGGCGAGCTTAGTACAGACGCTTTTTCTTGTAGCATACGTCTTACATGTGTCCAGTGAGCTCGTAGAGATGTACTGTTGTCCATTAGGGTTCGTGGCTAGGTATGTATGCTCTGGGATGATGGTGGTATGGTATGAGGAATTAGGATGTTGGATTGGGATAGAGTATATATGATATAATGTATAAGGTTCATTTTGGACTAATGGAAATTCTAATACATAAACTAACCGATTTGAATAGACATATGCAGATAATCTGGAGGAATCTAAAATTGTATGAATGTTTTCTATGATTACAGGGGCTACTAGACGTCTGTTAGTTCTTAAGTTGCTTGTTAGTAGAAGTTCTGTATAAAGTTTTTGAAGAGATATTATTGAAGGGTGGATCGTATTAGATTTTGCAAATAGTATACTAGAGAGACAATCATTAATTTCGCTATCTAAATTTGTAACTAATTCTAAAATTTGTAGAGAGATTGAAGAGATATCTTCACTGAATTTAATATCAAATAAAATAGTTTCAGTGGAATTTATGTACTCGTTCAGTCGATTTATGTTTTCATTTATAACTTGTTCATCGATTGCAATTTTAAAAATAGTTTCGTTAAAATTTAGGATCGTTGATGATGTTATTTGAATCTGCTTTTGCATGAGTGTTGATAGGTCTAGTTCACGTTTCTCAAGTGCATCGATGCATTCGTTGTATCTTTGCGCATCACTTGCATCTGGTGTTCCTATAAGCCATTTAAGAACAGAACTTAGGGCATCAAACAACTCTCTTTTTTGTCTCGAATTTTTACCTAAATACATATTTAATTCTGATAACCGGTTTTCGATTTTTCCTAAGTTTGTTTTTAGATATGATTTTGTTGATTGCACATTGGGGAAGTTGGGGTGTTTATTTGATATAGATTGGAATTTATTAGATAATCGGAGCAGAGATTCATGAGCGATAAATAATGGTTTAAGATCTCGATATATGACAAGTTTCCATGACTCGTCTGAAGGAAAAATTGAACCTTCTTCTAGAAAGAATAAACTTGAATGAGATGGTAAAGGTTGGGTAATTTTTATATTGGTGTCGGCAGCGGCGATTGCCCTGAAAGAGACGAAACAGTCTCGTTAAATTTATTTGATTTAAGCCTATATTGTATAATAAAAGATTTTATAAATTTGTACGTTTTGTATAAAATAATATATAATATAAATTTTATAATAGAACCGATGGTGAAACTGATATAAGGATTATTAATAAATTTGTTAAATGAATTGGATTTTGGGGGAAGGTTTTGGGCTGTTGCGAGATGGCTGGCCCTGCAACGTATATGTTGTAATTAATTTAATTATGATAAGATATAACTTTTATTAGTCTAAAATTTATAAACAAAAATAAAAATATGAATTAGTTTCTAATTGTTTCTTGGGTAGCAAAGGGTCTTAATCTATTTGCATGAACTAGCTGATTTTTGCCGGCTTTTCGAATAACATGGTTTTCATTAAAACCTACACGTATTATTTCGTACGGGCCGTCCCATTTAGCATCCAGATTGTTAGGATTTGGATTTCTGAGCATTACTTGGCTACCAATTTGGAAGTTAATTATATTTTTGATTTGACTGTCATAACGCTCTTTGGCTTTTTCCTTCATAGATTGAACATTACGTAAGGCGGAGTCTCTCGCAATCTTCAGGCGTTCATTTAAGTCCTTTAAGTAGTCACATGCTGTATATTCTGGAATAGATTTTATTGAATAAAATTGACGAGGTTTAAATCCGAATAGAAGTTCGTGTGGGGTAAAGCCTGTAGAATTATTAACAGAAGTGTTATGACACATGATTGCAAATGGTATGATTTGATCCCAGTTTCTAAGATTTCTGTTGTGATACATGCGAATATGATCACGTAATGTGGCGTGAAACCTTTCCAGAGCACCGTTGGTTTGTGGGTGATAGGCTGTATTAAACGTGTGGTTGGACCCCAAGAATTTCATGAGTTGTTTCATTACATTATTCATGAATTCAGAGCCTTGGTCAGAGTGGAAGCGTTTAGGTACACCGTAGTGTTGGCAAAAATGAATTAATTGTTTGGCAACGGTAAGAGCTTCTTTGTCTGGAAGTGGGTATGCTTGGACATATTTTGTAAGTTCGTCCTGTAGCGTGAGAACATACTTATTATTGCTATTGCTTATGTCGGAATAAGAAACTAGGTCCATAGAAACTCTTTCGAAAGGTTCAGTTGATTGAGAGGTTATAACCATAGGAGCTTGAAAGGATTTTCTTTGAATTTTATTTCGTTGGCAGACAAGACATGAGTCAATATAATTTTTAATATCGTTCGTCATTCCTTTCCAAAAATAGTCATCACGGATTTTCCGTGTAGTTTCAATGACACCGCGGTGTCCTGAAAGGGGTTCATCATGGTACATTTTAAGAATGTTCGAAATTTCGTCGGGACTTGGAATACGGACTCTATTCTCACATATTGTTATATGACAATCGAAATATTCGGCTAGATATGCCGTTATGTGTAATTGTTCATTTCCGTTGAGTTTACATGTCTTATCATTTTTGAGATCTGGTACATAAAGTACTTTTATATCGTTTCTTTGAAGGCATGACATTAAAGATTTAAAATAGCTTTCTGAGTTCCAAGGATCAAAATGTGTAGGTCGTGTGCAAGAAAAGTATATGTTCTGGTTTTCATTTGAGATTAAGAGATCGGTGTCATAAAGAGATCTAGATTTTTCGAGATATGGGTTTATTTGTGAACATGAGTTTATAGCTTCTTTATAGATCTCGTTTAAGTCGGAGAGTTCACAGGATATGGGAACAAAGATGTTTTTGTGTCGGGGGTCTAGGAGTCTATCTGGTGAAAGTTTCAGTTTTGGGGTATCGAGATTATGAGATGAGATTTCGGAGAAACGCTCGTAATTAGTTTGTAGATAATCTTCGGAAGTGATTTTTGGATCTGAAGTATTGATCTTGTGATCAATTGTGTTGGTGTTAAAAATTGGTGGTCGTGAGAGCGCGTCAGCATTGGTATTGATTTTACCGGCTTTATAGATGATTTCATAATCATACTCTTCTAATTTCAGTCTCCAGCGAACAAGACGGCTACCTGGGTCTTTGATTGAAAATAGCCAGGTAAGAGGTTTATGATCAGTCACAATTTTGAATCTTCTACCAAACAAATTGGGGCGAAAGTGTTTTACTGCCCATACGATTGCTAGTAATTCGCGTTCAATTGTTGAATAGTTGGATTCTGCTTTGTTGAGAGTACGAGAAGCGTACGCGATTGGCAAATCTTTACCAATTTCACCTTGAGAAAGTATTGCTCCAATTGCATGAATAGAGGCATCGGTTGTTAATACGAATTCCTTGCTAAAATCTGGATATTGCAAAACGGGAACGGTAGTGAGTATATCTTTGCACGTGTCAAAAGCCTGCTGTTGTTCTACACTCCAAATGAAAGGAACGTCCTTTTTTAGAAGACCCGTCGTAGGTTTAGTGATTTTACTAAAATTTGGTATAAATCTGCGGTAATAACCTGCAAGACCGAGGAAAGATTTTATGTCTTTGCATGATTTTGGGATTGGAAAATCTTTGACGGCCTTAACCTTTTCAGGATTAGGCTTTACGCCTTCACTCGAGACGATGTGACCGAGATAAGCAACTTCTTTTCTCAGGAACTCGCATTTATCTGGTTGAACCTTTAACCCATGTTGTCTCAAGCGACTAAAGACTTCGTTAAGTTTCTGCTCATGTTCTTGGAGGCTAGATGCAAAAACTACAATGTCATCAAGGTAAACAAAACATCGTTCACCTTGAAGACCATAAAGAACGCTATCCATTGCCCTTTGGAACGTGGCAGGGGCATTCTTCAAGCCAAATGGCATTCTTAAAAACTCGTAATGTCCGTAAGGTGTGTTAAATGCGGTTTTAGGGATATCTGTAGGGTTAAGCTCTATTTGATGAAAACCTGAAGCAAGATCTAGAGTCGTAAAATATACTGAGTGTCCTAATTTATCTAATATATCCGTAATATTAGGCAAGGGATATGAATCTCCTATTGTAATGTCATTGAGCTAACGATAATCTATAACAACTCTCCATTTTTGTTTTCCAGAGGCATCTAGCTTTTTGGGCACTACCCAAATAGGGCTACTCCAAGGTGATGTACTAGGTCGTATTACGTTTTGATCTAACATTTTGTCTACCTGTGATTTTACTTCTTGTTGGTGTACAAAGGGAAATGTATACGTTTTTGTATTAATGGGTGTCTCTGATGTTGTGGGAATTGAATGCTTGGTGTGATTCGTGAATGTTAGGGGGTCGCCCTCAGTGTAAAATATGTCTGCATAGTTGGAAACAATCTTATCTAATGATTCACATTCTTCGTCGTTTAAGTGATCACGTCTAATAAGTTTATTAATCTTTTCTTTTGATGAGAAATTGTTATTGTTTCCTGTGTTCATGGAGTTTACAGAGTAACTAATTAGGTTTGTTTGTTCATTAAATGAACTGACATTGATATAAGGAACGGAAATGAATTTGTTTTGATTGCTGGAGTTTACACAAGTAATTAGGAATTTGTTATCGTTAATATTGACTAGTGCATTAGGGATAGTCAAATCGTCGCCAATTGTTTGTTTTTCAACAATAGCAGGACCGTCTGGAAGATGATTAGCATAGCAATTGATAACTGTTTCTGATCTTTGTTCTATAAATTGTTTAGTGTCTTCCTTCTTTGGTATTTCATCAAGGAAAAAGAGTTTAAAAGACTTATTACGTATTCGCATAGTTTTTGATTGGACATAGATGTTAACATTGAATTGAGACATAAAGTCGTTCCCTAGGATACCGTCAGCAATTATATTGAGATCGGCTATGTGAAATTTATGTTTAGGGAAATCATCAAGAGAAATTTCGGAAGTGCCGTAAGTTTGTATTGTAGATTTTGAGTTAGAGATGCTAATAATTGAAACTTTATTAGAAGGATTGATCGTGTTGTTACCTATCTTATCTCTCTTAATGATAGATATAGCGGCACCGGTATCAACTAATAATGTTACTGGTACGCCATGGATATGAAATTTGCAATGTAAAAGATTTTCTGGAGGAACATTTAGTGAGGAAATATTGTATGATTCAGGTGAAACTTCTTTGTTTATTTTTAATTTAGATATTCTCTTTGATTTGGGATTTTGACTTGATTTAGATTTGTATGTATTGGATTTAGGAGTTTCATGAGGTAGTAAGTTATGAGAGATATTATTTTTAGAATTTGTTTCAGAGTTAGTGAGTTCGGTATTGAATTGGGTTGATTTAGTGCATTCAGATTTAGTATTTTGAAACCGGCTAGTCAAGTCATCTGTTTGTGTGCATGCATCACGAAACTGTCTCCGATAGACTGAATTTGTTTGTGAATATACATTACTTTGTGACTTATCTGTTTCGGTCAAGATGATTTTCGTTTGTCCCCGATGGACTGGATTTGAAGGGTATTTTAGTTTGTTTGATAATTGAACCTTCTTTAAAGTTGTAGGTTTTCCAGGTTGTTGTTCAGTTCCTGTTGGATTACAGGGTTCCAAGACTGTGTTTGGGCATTGGAGCAGGGTACTAAAGCGGTTTCCAAGGATAAGCCCCTCTCCTCGGCCGCTTGTGAGTTTAAATGATTGATATGTTTTGAATGTTCGTTATTTTCCTGTGATTGTGTAGGTAATGTACGGTGACTAAATGTTGAGGGATGTATGTGGTTCTTTTTTAAATTGTTATTGTAGGCTCTTTTTCGACATTCAGCGATTAGATGGCCAGGTTTTTTGCAATAATTGCAAATTTTTATATTACTTATTTGGAACTGAGACTTGGGTGTGTTATAACTGTATTGTGAGTTTTTGTTAGGTGAAGGTATGGAAATAGCAGGCCTAGATACATTTCTATATAAAGACTGTCTAGCAAGATTCATTTTCCGAATTTTGTCTTCTTGTGTAGCGAAGTTACCCGCGTCTGATAGGTTGGTAAAAGCCCTAGTTCGAAGCATTATACCTATATCGGAGCTAAGACCATTTACAAACACATTTAAGGCTATCTCTTCGGTAGTTGTCTTACGACCCTCCAGGGTATTATCTGAAATTTCTGTTGTTAGTTTTTCAATTATTTTACTTCTACATAAGTCTACGCGAAGGAAATAATCCGTTACCGATTCATTGGGTTTTTGAAATAAGGATTGTAGTTCTAGGGTCAAGTGACCTAAAGTTTTTGTTTGAGAATATTTTTGAATTAAAAATGCTTTTAAGTCGTCCCAAGTAACATATTGCTTAACATGGACGTCAGAGGAACCGGGACCTATAATTTTATTTAATGTGTAAATTAAAAGAAGTTGTTGCTGCTGAATGGAGGCTAACAAGAATGCGGCGTCGCAAGAACGAATGAATCGATACACTTCTGAACTTTGTGACGTGTCGAAATCAGGAATTAGTTGTAGTAGCACCTTAAGATCTACTTCTGCATTGATTTTGACTTCTGGTTTACTCATTTTGAAATGTTTTTGTTAGTAATATAACAAAAATTAATAAATCGTTTGAGTTTGAAGTAGTAAGTCAGAGTATGCCTAGACTTGAACAATAATATACGTAGATAATATTATTAATAGGAAAAGGAAACAAGAGGATATGGAATCAGAAAATAGAGCAACAAGTTAAGCCACTCACCACAATAACAGTAAAATCAGGAGCTGCATGGTCCGGCGAAACGTTTAAAAGCCTGTGGCTACCGTACGTTTTCTGCGATGGGCGATGTGTGTCCCGCTGCGTTTGTACGTTGGTTTCGTCTTCCGTGTTTCACGAAGTGGATCACGCGAGATCCTACCGACTGCGCCAAATTTGTTACGTGACGAGAAGAAAACTTGTTATAAAAAATATTTATTATAATGATTCACAATTTACAACTTATATCTAAGACATTGAAGTATCGACTAACTGCTATAGCTCTAGCAAGAGCTTATATTATGCTAAGGAGTGTACTTAACTAATGTATTGAAGATAACTAAACATGGGAACAGTAAACAATATATTAAACAATGCTAAGGGTCGTTACTAATTACGTACTGATTACGATTTGGGAAAAATACATAAACAGAGTCATTACGATATAAATGTTGAATATAATTAAGTACTCAGAGTAAATAATAAGTGTAGAAGCAATATTATGTATTAAAAGTAAATAATAGGAATGATCAATGTATAACTATAGTAAGGCTACAACTATCGTAAGGCAATACATAACATCGTAAGGCAATACATAACACAGCCCTTCCATAATTTACTCTACTAAACTACGTTTTAAACTACCACTCACTCGAACGGTCGAGTTATATTTATGCTAAAAAGAACGGCCGAATGAAACTCAGCGAGCTTTTTTTTTACATAAAATTTCTTCGCAATATAGTTTCATACAATAAAATATAATTAAGTTGCCTGTGGGTGGTCGCTCTATTCCCAATTTGTTGTACCATTGAGAAATTCATTTATGTTAAGAGTAATTAACCTTTACCACATAAACAAACGTCTTTTCATTATTCATAATTCCCGGGCATTATAGATAATACCCTCCTTTATTACTTGGTCCATAACATGTATAATAATTGAAAGAGACTTAGACTGTGTGAAATTAGATATAGCCAGTGAACTTTCCGAATAACGATTAGCCTTTGTTTATCCTCTTACCGGCTTACCTATCTCTTAAGCATTTTTTGTAAGGAAAAATATTGTATTTATCTAATCGAGGCTATTTACTCCCATTATCTATACTTTTCTGCTATCTCAGGGGAAGGTTTATTTATGCTTTTGCTCTTTTTCTTTGCTATTGCACTCTGGAGACCTGGAAAGAATTAATGTATTTTAATATTAACATTTGTATTTGGTTTTGAACGATTGGATACGCTAATACATATACAATTAGCTGAAGCTATGTTTAAGCCAAGCTTCAGAACAAGTCCTCCCATGAAAGACAACAGCAGAATCATCGGCGTAGGAAAATATTTTTGCGTTTGTGACAGGTTACAGAGGTCATTAATATATACCAAGAATAATGTTGGGCCTAGCACGCTTCCCTGGGGTATGCCAAATGATACATCTGCGTCGCCACTAGCTTAGCATGATATCTTTATTCTCTGTTTTCTATTACGTTCGTCGATCAGTAAATAATTTTGGTGGTTCCTCGTATACCAATTTTTTGTAACTTGGTCACAAGGGATGGGACAGAAACAGTGACGAAGGCTTTGTTTAAATCTATGAATATTGAATACACTTAGGCACTTGCTACCTCCGTCTAGATTCTTATCTTTGGTTTGAAGTATTTGTCGACTTCAAACAATTCGCGAACATACAGCACGTGCGGCTTCCGCGTGTCTGAACGATCCCTAAAGCATTTTGTTGAATGTTTCAGCAAAGTGAAGGCGAGTCGTCGGATGAGAGCAAGTCAGTGAACGTGGCGGCGGTGGTGGCGCAGCAGCAGGCCGCGGCCGCGGTGGCCCAGCAGGCGGCCGCCGCTCACGCCGCCGCCGCCGCCGTGAGCGCCGCCGTCGCCAGCTCCGACAAGAACCTCGTGCCCGTCTCGCAAGGCTCGCAGCCAAAGCGTCTCCACGTCTCCAACATACCGTTCCGCTTCAGAGACCCCGACCTCAGAAACATGTTCGGGGTACGTATCCTATGCACGGCATGCACAAACCAAACGCGTACCCATACCATATACCTATTTAATTATTCATATCTTGTCTTCCAGCAATATGGCACGATACTTGATGTAGAAATTATCTTCAACGAACGAGGCTCGAAGGTAAGCACGGCTTTGGGTCGTTTTCATTCAACCAGTGGCTCGCTGAAATCCATTCCAAGTGGTGGATTTCCTTGTAGCCATTGTATTTACTATTATCCAAAGTAACAATGAACGACTGCTTTTCATCTGTTATAATTAATTTTGTTCATTGTTTCTTTAAGTTAAAGTACATAGGAATATGTTACAGTTATAATATTATGATTACATAAAGAAATAATGGTTAAACACTTTCACTATTAAAATAAATTCATTAATAAACATATTCCTGTGTATTTGTATTTACAATTTTTAAATTTATTGGACAATACTGTTATCAGATAATAGTTTCAAATTTATTACTTACAGCCCAAACTAAATTAGGATATTTAATGAATTCTGTTTTTAATGTTATAAATGTTAATTATTTAACTTTAATCAGTGGCTGATGGGCTTGGATGATTCTTGAATTATAAAAATATTTCATTGCATAATACTGGTCGTCATGTTTGGTGCAGAATAATATCATTGCAAATATACCAGAATATTATTATTACCTTTCATTATTAAATGCTATCTCAACTTTGAATTATAATGTGAATTTAACATTCTGTGCATATGGTGACAAAATGCTGATCAAATATTGAACGTATTGCATTGAATTTATTTTTTAATTCTCTAATAAGTTAATTGTTATTATTAGCAATTTGTCACCAGTTTTCTATAATAACCATGACATATAAGTTTATCTATGGCAATATACTCAAAAAACAACTCAGCAATACAATACTATAAACCCAGTGTGCTGTTAAATAAGATTTAATAATAATGTGACTGCAGATTAATGATAATCATACATTGTGACTGGATTGAGCGCTTATTCGTGTTTACTGCTTTCCTTGTGTCACTTTGATGACCGACCCTTAAGTAGTCTAAAAGTATTCATTCTATGATATACCAGCTCCAAATTTCTTCAACGCCTCTCATTGGGATATGCCGCGTATTAGTGAATGATGCATCGTCACTTTAACAGCTGATGTTCCACGTCATTCGGAGGACAACTCTATTATTTATCACTAATGATAATAATAATACTTTTGTATTGTCCAAACTGCACCGCTTGCTCTCTCTCAGTGTGTTCTTATTGCAATGTAATTGAAATGAAACATAGAAATGTTATGTATGTCTGGCCATAAATATTGTTACAATTTAAAAACATTATTTTTTTTATTTAAATTTTATTATAATTATTGTAACTTCGATCATTTGGGCTATTTCAACTATTTTTGTATTACTCATGCGGGAAAAGTAGTATCTTGACGCTCGCTGTTGCGGTTGAAAAAGAGCCGTTTGTCCATTTTAAAATTACGTGCGTGCATTGAGTGGGAAAAGTGTACTTGTCGCACGCAATTTTCGAAATATCAAAACTATAATGAGGTTGACGCGTCTGACAGTTTAATATAATAAATAAAATTATAATGTAAGTTACAAAAGCTTAAAAACGAATATGGAGTCGAAAATAATGCATAAATCGTCGCATTTGTAATACAAAATAGTATGTGCAACTAGTGCGACGTTGTCGATTACCCACTTGTCGCACTTTTTGCACAATATACTATGTCAATAATGGAATGGGGGGTTAGATAAAACAGAAATGTAGCGTTTGTCTTGTACAATGTGTGTGGAGCCGTCAGTGGGTAATTTTCAAGACACTTGAAATACACAGCTACATATATGTCAGTCGTATTTAGTATTGTCGATAGAAATCCCATAATTTCTTCTGTCGAAGACCATACAGATGGCAACCACAACGGCGGCCGGCTGTTGTTATAATTAAAAAGGCAGTTAATACTGTTAAATCCAGAATTCCTTGAAGGATACATGGCCTGGTCTAAACGATACGTTAACACCGAGTCGCTTAAAAAATCTCTACGACAAGCAATGGCTAAAAGTTTTGCAGACTGCAATACTTTATAAACTTCATGATACTCATTCTAATGCTTTCCCGGCCGGTACCGCCGCAACCGCGTTGCCCCTGCCCCTGCATTTTAAATCTGTTATATCTTCGACAATATTTATTTATATTACATGGTGTAAGGGGCCATATTGATCTTTATTTAATGTACTTAATTGAATAAGGATTTATGCTGTATTGCTTAAAATCACTTCGTAAATAAGCAATTATTTCTCGTAAAAATCACAAAATAAAATCTACTAATACTATCTCGTAGGGCTCAGACTGTGTTTGCAATGTGAGCGCAAAAAACGTGTTTATTGACGACATTATATTAGAAATCTCTAAAAGTATCAGTGTTTCTCTTCTTTATTATATGCAAATATTATAAATATAAATCTTCCTCTTGAATCACTCAAATATTTTAAAAAAATGCATCAATATCCATTGCGTAGTTTTAAAGATCTACGCATACAAACGGACAGACAGCGGGAAGCGACTTTGGTTTATACTATGTATGCAGTGATTAGTGATAATATGTTTAAAATAATACGTAATTTTTATTTGTAACAGAACTTATGGCCAGACTTGGTATTATGTAGATGTATGATTTGTTTTTCTTACTGTTACTCTTTCATAAAACAGTGTAGTTTGGATGATGACGCATTCTGAACTTCTTATTAATGCAGTCTTTTAGATCGGTTATGTGAATACTTATTTTCCGTCTGTTTTGTTTAATACTAGTTTTTCTCAGTCATGCGCTTTTCCTAACCAGGGAACATAATTCATTAGTTTTTGGGCATGTATACTTCGCTGACCCTGAATACTGTGTTAATATGTCCATGAAGTATTTTCTAGAAGTAAGTTTGGTGCACCATTTAGACTGGCTTTGTGTCGATTGTCCTCGTATCTCGTGTGCAGCGGAGTGCACCGTCGTCGGCGCTAGTTGCCTAGTGGACGCCCAACGCTTTCATTACATAAACTTTCTTCCTACCCTTACAGTCTCTCTCTCTCTCTCTCTCTGCCCAAATATTTGTTTATGTATACAAGTTGTTGCACTCTGAATTTTATTTTATAATAATAGGGCTGTCATGCTTTTTTGAGTGTAAGCGTTACGTACGTTTGTCACTTTCACAACTCGAATACTTTCCACTGTATTGTGTGCTGTGCTAGCTGCTTCTTGTATCTATGGGTTATCACCATGTATTTTACATTTGAAATTAGTTTTCTTTAGCACGAACAACTGTCATTCAATGTAATTTTTGTATGAGTACTATTATTATTTACGAACAATAATATATTTAACTATTATAAGCAGAATCATATTCCGATTAAAATAATATGTAATAAAAAACCGCTTTTATATTTATATAACGTTTTATAGATTCAGTTGCACTGTACAGACTAAGCACTATTTTATTATTTAAATGAGGGTAGGTGTACAATATTGTGTATTGAAATCAATTATTACACAAGTTAGTACCATATGGTCTTGCAAGAGGATACTTTTTGAGGGTTTCCTTGGAAATATTGGAAAATAAATATAGACTGAACTCCGTAAGTAACATCATAATATTATTTGCTTAGCCAAGTTTAGATATTTAGTTTCCTGCATGAGCGATGACTTTTATAGAACAAATTGCAGCTAACATTTCACATATGGATTACTAGACAAATAAAGTAGTATGTTTTATTTGTATAATTTCTCCGAAATAATATATTGTCAATGTGTAATGAAAAAGTTTTTAAAACGGCTAGGACGAATTACTTTATGTATCAATGTACTGTAATCCAAACGCTTCTGTGTACCCATTCAGCTAGACTCCGCTCAAACTACCAACGTAACGAAACAATTATAAATAAGGTCCCGTGGACACATTTTGACTCAGTAGATATAAATTAAATGAAGAACATGCAACGCATATAACATTATGTTAATTTTTGTTGCACGTTGTTTTTTGAGCGACGCTGTTTTTAATGCATGTTTTGTCTGTCTTGCATGCAGGGATTCGGTTTTGTAACATTCGCAAATAGTGGTGATGCGGAGCGAGCACGAGAGCGTCTTCACGGCACCGTGGTTGAGGGCAGAAAGATAGAGGTGTGCATGATTCAATGATTACCATCCGTAGCACTATGTAACCTGTACTATATACATAACAAACATCCCCCCGTCTTGCGCGCCCCGCCACCGCAACCTGCGCTCGACCGCTCAGTAGTTACGCGTGCTAGCGCACGGCCAGCACCACGTATGTCTATTCCGTTAAACAAACCTTATTTATTTTGTCCCTTTACTCTCTAGACGGCCATTTAATATGCCGATCGATTCAGAGAGTATCACACAGAATGTAGAACGAACGTTTCGTCTGTCTGACAGAGGTAAGAACACCAATCACATAGTTAATTTTCGTTTAAAATTCCTTTAATAAAAAAAAAATGTTTCTTAATTCTCATTATGTTTGTGTCAAACTATACCTATGTATTCCTAATTTTAAAATTTTTCATAAATATAAATTCTAAGATCAAAATTGTGCTTCAAGTTATGGACTAACTATAATTGGGTTCGAATCCCTGGTGACTTAAAGGTACACTCACTAACTATGTTACTATCTGGTCTAGATTTTCTCTCAATTTCGTTTGTTTTAAGGTGTCTGCTCATTACCCCCACACCATAACTTTGAATATAAATATGAAATATCCCAATTACGCCTCAGTGCGTCTCATTCTTTATAACGTAAGTGGCAACTGCAGAGATATTTGAAAAAAATACATCAAGCTATTTTAGCAACCTGGCAGCGCATTCCTGAGACAAAATATAACTATTGAATACATACTAAGAAAAATCTTCGTAATGGAATGTTGATGTAGAAACCAGTTTTCATATGGTTCATTAATTGGATGATTTTATAACAGTCAGAGAACAAGTATCCTAACTACAGTTATTATTTAAAAGAGAAAATAATGAACATAATATAAATATATTATATTGTGAAGCTATGTTTAATTGTTTATGGTATGGCACACAACTGTAATGAACAGACTCCTGCAAGCTTAAAGGATGTAGTTTAAAATATATTTTATGCTCCCCAAATAAGGTTAATAATGCTACAGCCAGAGTGCAGACGAAGAAACCTCAAGCAGTGCCAAACGGTGAGTTCAACATGGTTTACATAAAATATGAAATAAAAGTTTGATACACAAATATTTAATAATTCAATAGTAATGCATCTTGGCATTTTAACCCATCCAGATATTCTGACTAGAAATGGAACGATTCCCACTCTGGGTGAGGGTGCTGACATTATATCAATCGGTGTTGTCTGTTCCGTGTTGCATCACATAGATCTCTGGGAATGCCTTTAGATGAATGCTCTTCATATGCCTCCTTTACACATCAACAGATCAAAAAAAAATCAAAATATAATTATTTACACCATATAAAACAAATATTAACATAAATTGGGCTAGTGTCCTCCATTAAGCAAATATTAAATAAATTAATTAAATAAAAAGATGATACAAATGCATACATAAGTAAATTGGCAAACGTATCCGCACACAAATGGCTGCTTTTATAAAAACATTTAATATCCTAGCAGTATACGTGCTTAACATAATTTACACCTAGAATGTCGAGTTTAGTTTATACTTTAACGGCCTTACAAATAAACTTGGCATAAAGTTATAACTAAGCATAAACCAAAAATATGTAAAATGTTTACAAATAGACATTTTGCTTACGAATGGTTTGTTCGGACGTATAACGTTTCGTGCGTTTATTTGCAAGGCAGCTTGTTATTAGGAAAACTTCAGAATTATCATTTTATTGACAGTGTTGTCAACGATATTGTTAACATTTTGCATTTTCTTTGTTTATCATCAGTTATAACTTTATACCAAGTTTATTTGTAAGGCCGTAACTGTTTTATTAATAAACGCAATGTAAAGTTACTGCAAGTTAAAATTTACCTCTCCCTGGCACATGATTCTCTAGTGACAAAGGTAAGATAAGTCAAAAAGTTTTAAACTTGGAATAACTTTACTTCGCGTTTATTAATAATACAGTAAATGTTTGGGATTCTAGTTTTAAATTTCAGACAACTAATGAACTTGAGAAAGCTCAGTGTCACTCAGAGGGCAATGCTCGGAGTTTCCCTGCGAGATCGAATCGGAAATAAGGAGATCCATAGGAGAACAAAAGTCAATGCCATAACCCAAATGATTGCGAACCTGAAGTGGCAGTGGGCAGGGCACATAGTTCGACGGACATATGGCCGTTGGGACAGTAAAGTCCTCGAATGGCGACAACCGCAAGACGCAGTGTTGGTAGGCCCCCCACAAGATGGACCGACGGTCTGTTCAAGATCGCCGGAATGCGTTGGATGAGGGCAGC
The DNA here is from genome assembly GCF_905404315.1 of Leptidea sinapis. Classification (NCBI taxonomy): domain Eukaryota; kingdom Metazoa; phylum Arthropoda; class Insecta; order Lepidoptera; family Pieridae; genus Leptidea; species Leptidea sinapis. Next base: position 1,930,780 of record NC_066285.1, on the reverse strand, counting down.
GCAGGATCGATCGTCGTGGAAATCTTTGGGGGAGGCCTTTGTCCAGCAGTGGACTTCTTCCGGCTGATGATGATATGAACTTGAAAAGTTTCATCATTTGTCATTCATTTTAATAGCAAGTGAAGCCTAAAGATGTGTGCTCTCTCACTTACCTATTATGGAATACGTCGTCGGACGCATTCTACCTTGTAACACAGATAAATATACATATATATTTGCATATATATTTGCAATGAAAACAATTCATTTCAGTTAACCGAGCGTTCGCAGGGTACTGAATGCTGATTGGTCACATATTTCAATTATTGGTTAGGAAATAATCACAACATATCGTAAACAATCCCAAGTGGCTACTGTGGATTTGTATAAGATTTATTATCCAAATGTGGTATTTGCAAGCGTTTGCCCTTTATTATGCGGGTTAGAAGATCTATGGCAAATTGCACCTGCGGATGTATCAGGCGATGTGTAGAGGAGGCACTAGATACACACACACTATAGATCGTAAGAGGCAGCCTGTGACATTATTTACAATGAAACTTAAATTTTAATAGCATGTGAACAAATAGAAATATTCTACATTTGAATTTAACATCCCATTTCCCATTTCAATTTAATTTTGTATTTATACATCTAATTTATTGACTTAAATGGTGATACCTATCATCATAGTTGTTTCAATGGTCGAATTGAGCTATATTTAAATGAAGCATTTCACATTTATTATCCGTTATTATGTCAGATAGCTTCATGCGATTATATTGGTGAAACAGTCAGAAATATTTAAAAAAAACATTCAAGCATTCAACAGCATTCAAGAAAAAAATATTGATATATATTTTCTTTGTGAAAAATACATCGTCAAAGGCTGTCTCTTAACTCATGTCTCACCTGATTGGAAAGATGACTTTCAATTAACTGGTGACACCAACATATATTTTTTTTAGAACTACCCATCATTATCTCAAAAGTTCTGTTAGTTCTATATTTTTTAAAATTTCAAGATCCTGGAATGTATGTTATGTCAATATGCACTCATATCGATATTGTATTAGAGAATGTTAACTTTGTAGATCTGTTCTGTCTGATTTCTTAGTCTTTTAATATGTAGTGTGTAATCATGCTCAGTCATATAGAATATATCACAAGTGAATTTTGTTTCAGTGTGTGTCCAGTGGCCCGAAGGTGAGAAAATATTCAGTGATTTATCGACATGACGATCAAAGCATTCACGTTACATTTTACAATAACCATCATTGGAGCATGACTTCTTATTAATGTCGGTGGGACTATGGTATAGTTTATTTGCTCGATGAGATGTTGTCATGTCATAATACAGCATATTTTGTATAAATTATTCTAACGGCCATGCTTTTTTAAGCATTATTAAGTACGAATGTTTTAATCAAACGCACGGTGGTGAGCATTGATTTTTTTTGATAAAAAATAGTCTTGTTGTAATGTAGCATGGCCTAAGTTCGGTACACTCACTGATACCATTCATCCAACTGTTGTATGGAGTATATAGTACACTAGTATTCTATCGGCGGTGGCATCAAGGTTGGGATTAATAGTGTGTGCATATTTAATGCACTCCTGTGTGTCTTGTATAGAAAAATGCCATGAAGGCCTTAACATAAAACTCGAACAGCAAAAATCAATCAAGATTAATTCAAAATAGAGACTGAACAAACTCCAGGACCCGTTTATGCTTTTATTTAAAGTATGTAATTCATTTAAAATAGCATGTGACATCACTTATTGAATGTTAAAAAAAAACTACCACCCATTCCAAAATGAATACCTCAGACCTGAGAAGTATGGGCGCAATAAACTCGGTGGGCTTTTTTTCCGTCAAAAGATATGTTTACAAAGTAAAATTGTAGAATTATTAAACTTATTCTTTAATAGCATTCCCAATCTGTGGTATCATTAAGAAAGTCATTTATGTTATAATAACCTTTACCACACAAACGTTTTTTAACAATTCTTTTGAATAGCGTAATACTTTTGTTTTAAACATTTTCTGGGATCTTGTTTATCTGTAAAAGCATATACATCGCCCCACAAAAGACTTACTAACTCGACTTAGCCGATTAGAAGGCAATATAAGCTTATGTCTGTTCCTGGTGTTAACATTATGGTTATGACAGTTTCTAGCAAATTCACTTATGTGCCTATGAACATACATTACATTATCAAGAATATATTATATATATAATGTTTGGCTCTCACACCAAACAATAATTTAACATGGTACCTATGTCTCACTCATAGTGAGAGTTAGAGTCGGACAGTAGTATGTCGGGGTGAGTGTAAGGGTAGTGCGAGTGCCAGGTCAGTGTGTCAGCGCGGTGTGTGTTCAGGGCTGCGGGTGTCGGGCATGACGTGGCCGTGGCTGGGCGCGACGCCGGCGGCCTCCCCCGCGCCGCCGCTGGTGCTGGCGCCACGCGCGGCGCAGCGACGCAGGTAACGCGGTACACACGCCTCGTGTGCGCTAGCCTAACCGCACAGCTGCACCATCTCCCCCACCTTGCACGCCCGCATGTCGTAGTTCGAGTCACATTATATGTAATACAGGGAGTGACGCGAGAACAGACGAGTGCTCTGTATTATGTATGGCGTGATCGTTTGTTGCATGTAGGCTCGGCGGCACTGCGCGGGTCGGCCGTGATGCGCGGTCGCTCGCCCCGCCCCCTCGCGCCCCTCCCGCCCCTCCCGCAGATGGTGCCGCGCGCTGCCTACGCATCGCCGTTGCACGCGTATGCACAGTGAGTAACACGCTGTAGGCAGACCGAACTAGAAGCGAGCTCTCCTTAATTGTACAAGGGAGCTGCAACGTTTATCTTTATTTTGTATTACTTAAATCAAATTTATTTTGGCTCGAAATCTTTGACCAAAAGGTTTAGTGTTAGTAAAAAATATACTTAATAATTTTAAATTAAAGCAAAATAAGCCTAAAATACATGCCTATGATACATAGTTTTCTCTGTCTACTTGTACTTAACATTATTTTTAAACTAAGAACAGCTAGAATCACGACAAAACGCCACAAATAGTGCCTAATATTAATGTAAAAAGTAATTATATTCTGACAGTTTCATATTTTTTTTAAACTTTTACAATTCAAAGTGATGCTAGTTTTGTTGTGATTCTGGCACTGTTTCGTAACACAATAACATCTTGTTCTTTCTGACATCTAAATAATCACATCGCTTGCTTAACGCTACTTACAAACACCGAACTTAACTAAAACGTACGTAGCAAAAATAAAAGTTAATATCTTTTCCTGACAGGATTCAACAGTCCATAGACAGCTCAAATGAAAATATTTAAGAATAATAAATCTAATAATTGTACTGTATAAGCTACCAGTATGGTATGATTTTAAATATTTTTATCCTTAACCACTTAACAGCATCACAAGCACTTTGTAGAAAAATTAGATGTACCTAGATGTAGATTGAATTTTAACAAAATGTTAAATTATTTATTTTACTAAGTACTGCTTGTTGTCACTGTGTCTCACATTGTATCATTTCTTCGAAGCATATTTTTCTCTTTCCATTCTTCTAATTTTTTTTTAAATAGATAATTGAATTAATTTTGCATGAAAAGTCTAGGTGTCCGTAGTTTCTCTCATTTTGGTAATATTATAAAATTGTATTCTGTTGCATTAAATTGAGTACCTATTACACCATAAAATAAAATACTTTTTAAAGAATTAGATCACTTTGTCTAGTAGGCGCTAGTGATCACGCTAACTATCCAAATATCCAATTGAGTAGTCCTCTTCTTGTTAATTCCGCCTGACTGACTGGAGCAGTCTCGTGCCAGAGTTTGGCGAGTCAGCATCTCTTGAGGATGCCTCGTGTAGAGGCGAAACACGTGTCGAATTGTTTAAAGACGAGTATCGCCGGAATTAACAATAAAGAAGGCTCAAAACATTTGGATAATTATGATTTCCGCAAAGTAAGCCTACTTCAATAAATTTTATCACGAAATAATTAATATTAAAATTCACTGTTAACATAAATTCAAGCACTACCAACCGCTTTGACCATTAAGAAGTATTTTATTTTTAAAATCTGAAAATATTTTAGTTTAGATAATACATATTATTAATTTGCAATTGAACATAGTAACTGAGTATAATTACCAATATTTTCCATTTTCAGCGTATATTATGACCCCTTCTTAGCAGCTGCAGCTAGTGCTGACTCGAATTATAGACTACAGGTAATTTGATTTTTTTCTTAAATTTATTATATTTATCAATAAATTACTTATCACAACTTTAAAATGTTTAATAATCGTTAGGGCCCGTTTCACAATGTACAAGTAAAGTGGCGAATTGTCATAGGCTAAATAAATTAATGGTCGAAAAGAAGTTCCTAGTTCGTGTTACACTCACTTCACTGCTATGCCAAATGAAAAAATTAAAAATAACTGTACCTAGTACAAAGTAAGGTTACTGTTGTTTCATTTTATACAATTTTCTTTTTATATATCTCTAAGTAACGAATTAACAAAAATCTGTGGATCTCCTGCAAATTCCCTAATTACTCTTTGTAATGACTATTTTGCTAATATTGGAAGTAATCTAGCTAATGATTCCCTAATTAACTTAAACAAAACAGAGCTTGAGCTGGCATCGAATATTTACCTTCCCAATACAACCCAACATACTATTTCATCCCAGTAATTTTTCCTACATCCGTGCGATGAGCAAGAAATATACTTAATCGTCCAACAGTCAAAACACAATTGCGCACCAGGTTTAGATAAAATTAGCAATGTTCTTATTAAAAAAATTGCTCCTATAGTTCTTTTACCGTTATGTCACATATTTAACCTTAGTTTATCCACTGGAGTATTTCCTGAATGCTGGAAAAATGCGTTGATTGTGCCTGTTCACAAAGGTAGCCCGAATACCAACCCTTCCAACTACAGGCCCATATCACTTCTGTCTGCGTTTTCAAAAATCTTAGAGAAAATTGTCGACAGTCGGCTTAGGAGATTTTTAGACTCTAAAAATATTTTATCACCTAATCAGTTCGGTTTCCGTAGGAAAAGGTCAACGGAAGATGCAGTGTCTCTTCTTCTTGGAGGGGTATCTAACGCGCTTGACAATGGGAAAAGCTGTATAGGCGTTTTCTTAGACCTTTCCAAGGCCTTTGATACTGTGTCCCAACCTATCCTCCTTCGGAAACTCGAACTGCTTGGTATCAGGGGTGTCACCTTGGACTGGTTCTCGAGCTACCTTGTGAACAAGCAACATTGTATAAAAATTTATGGTTTCTCTAGCTCAACATCTATTGTAAAATTCAGTGTACCCCAAGGAAGCGTTCTTGGACCTCTACTCTTCCTAATTTATGTAAATGACATGCTAAATTTATTTCGAGCTAGCGATGACGTTGACATAATTGGCTATGCCGATAATACAGCTCTAATGTTACAAGCATCAATATGGCAAAATGTGTTTTGCAAAGCTGAAAACGAAATCCTCAAAATATCTAACTGGCTAAAGCATAATTTATTATCCTTAAACATTTCCAAAACCAACTATGTATGCTTCCATAAATCCCAACCATCATCCCCTCCACCAAATCTTTCCTTAAAAATTCACACCTGCCCTGATGACATAATTCCATGTTCTTGTGTTACTCTGAATAGGCTTAATGTTGTTCGGTATCTAGGTGTATACCTAGACCAAAACTAACTTTTTCTGAACAAACACAATATATTTCGTCAAGAATTCGTAAAACAATTCATTTTATGAAACTTCTACGGAATGGTTCTAGTAAGGAAACATTACTTCTAGTTTACACCGCACTATGCCAATCTCTACTCCTCTATTGCATTGCCTCTTGGGGTAATGCTGCTAAAACGACTCTTATTAAAGCAGAGCGGGCACAAAGATCTGTTTTAAAGGTAATATTTCGTAAACTCTTCCGTTTTCCTACTTATTCGCTATACAAAGAGGCTAAGGTTCTTACGGTCAGGCAATTATATATACAAAAAGCCATAACTTCCTACCATAAAACATTGCAGACAATTTTTTTTATCCCAAAATAATAGTAGACGAATTAAAATCCCTCATTATCTTGTAAAAACCAGTTTTGCTCAACGTTTTCCTGCATTTGCCTTTCCTTATTTATTTAGTCAAGTAAATAAGCTCCAAAATATTACTAATTTGTCTAAATATGAATTTAAAAAGACAACTAAGGATATACTGCATTCCCTAGACTACGACTCTACCGAAAACTTCCTTAAAATAACCCACTAAGATATTTCAAAACGCACACTCACACAAACTCATCACACACGCACACGCACACTCACACATACTCTGTCAGATCACTACTAAAATCATAAATAAATATTTTGTACGTGCTTAAACACATAGATAATGGTTACTTATAACATATTATATTAATTTTAGAAAGGAGTACTTCTATCAAATATTTTCAGAACTCATTTAAAAATTTAATTTGAAGCTCACTCATGAACCGGTTTTGTTACTTAATTGTATTTGTATGTTCACATGTTTTCCGCGATACAGGCATGCCTAGTGCGGAAAGCGCTGCTAATTTTTGTATTTTTATGTATCCATTTTTGTCAATAAATATATTTTCTTTCTTTCTCTCTAAATAGCACTTATTCAACCAGTTTCACACTAAAATCAATCACCACATTTATGCTTGTATAACAGGTTCTTTCATGTGTATACGTGGTGTACTTATACATATTATGACGATTACAACTCTTTTAACTTTTTGAATCGTTATATATCTCAAAAACGGTGGCTCTTAGGAAAAAAAATTTAAACTTTTTATAGATAATTATTTAATCCAAAATGTTATTTATATATTAATTTTATGATAAAACTTACCGTTTTGCTGAAAATCGCGAAAAACCCGTTTTTGTGACATTTGACCCCGAGTTAATATTTTTGCACGTGCCGGATCGATGAGAACTTCTTACATTTCCTTTATAATAGTGTATTGAACAATACTACCAATTGTGGGAATTTTTGTAACATCACCCCTATTTTTTAGTCTTAAGTTTCGCGCTTTCGTGTAATGCAATTTGGGAATGTCAACTAACCTAAAATCTTTAAGATTCTTTCATAGTCATAACGTATCCAGCACATAATATACTATTTTGCTGCTATGTCTTTCGTATAATTTAATAGAACCTGTATACATGTGTTGGTTAACACTTTTTATACAACTAAAACGCAACTGATGTCTTCATTCGATACATAAGTTAAGTAGCCAATTCCAAACTTTACATGTACAGTGTGAAAAAGTACCTCAGTCTCATTGGTAATAACTTGTACAAAGTTGAAATAACTTTTATGACTGTCATATGATAAGAACATCATATGTTGCCAAATAATTTAATGAAAATATAAATATTAAAGGGGCAATATATATACCTACGCTTGTCACTATATATTATATCAAATAGTGCTATCTTTTATGGAATAAACCAACCTAAACCAGCTTATGGTATGACTTAATCATATTTTTTGTAATTGTCGATGAGTGGCCATCGGTATCGCGCTATTGTAACCTTTAAGAAGGGCGAACGCTCTGTGTAAGTTAGTCACCCGTGCCCTATCGACCCGGTGACACTGCTGTTCACGCTTCTAGATGGATGAGATTGATCAGCTTGTGTCCGTAAGAGAGCGACAGATGACTGGGGGTGTGTTGTTACAGACGGCGAAGCCGGCGACCGAGGTAAACGCCCCGCTACCAACGTTACTCTTTTCATCTTTTTGTGTATTGTCTATGGCTTTCTGATTTGTGTACCACTATGCTAGAATAAGTTTGACAGCGATTTTGGAGTGAGTGCTGGGATTTCGGTTGCCTCTATCACAGCGAGAGGTGACAGTATTGCAGGTTGCACTTGTGTGGTAACAGAAGGTCGCGACGCTTTCTGAATATTTCTTTCTTCTCAGTACTGTGGCGGGTGATATATATATAGAGTAGGTAATGCTGTTGTTACCGCTAACGAATCATGCTCCGTTTAGAACATTGAGCCCACAACGATACGCCCCGCCTTCGCAATCACCACACTAACACTGTATCTAGTACCTTTGTTTACTGTAGTATGTAAAATTTCCATTTATAGTAAAAATAATGCATGCTTCAATAATTGGCGTTGCCAATGTATTTCTACCAGTACTTCAAGACATGGTAGTGAACTTAAATAGTTTTAACAGCTACAAATTGTTGCATGACTCAATCATTTAAATGTATGAACTCTATATATATATTATATAATATCTTATTGTAACTTGTGTGTCTATGCCTTGTATGTTGCTTTTTCTCTTTTCATTTTAAAATTCATTTAAATATAAGCCCATCCGGATTCGAGTGACTGGCACGTGGTAAGGGTATTTAAATAATAATTACAAATATTATGCCTTTGTGGGCTCATTGTTAACATTATATATACTATTACTATTATAAAATTAACAATTAAAAAGCAATACTTTTCTCCATCCATTAAATATATTAACACTTCTTCTCCCTCATTTAGTTCAGATCAGACACTTGTTTAAAACCCGGATCATTTATGTAATAACCGGTTAGACGGTGAACTACTGATCGAACCACTGTGGATCGCGTATTGACGCGCTAGCACGTTTGACCGGCTCCACAGTGTCACCGGCTCAATATTGTAGAGTAGTTTTGAGAGTACCTAATCTGGTGTACTATGGTATTTAATTCCATTATCGATCTATTATCTTACATATAAAATTCTCGTGTCCCGGTGTTTGTTACCCAACTCCTCCGAAACGGTTTGTTTGAAAATTTGTGTGTATATCGGGTAGGTCTGAGAATCGGCCAGCATCTATTTTTCATACCCCTAAATGATGAGAGTCACCCACCCCTAATTTTTATTTTATTATTAATCTTACTATGATTCAGCATTCAAAAATACATACAACTTCAAATTTTCACCCGTCTACGAACAACACCTATTTTTGTATTGCTATTTTAATATTATTCTATTCCATCCTCAGATACGCAATAGAGTTGCAAGATGGCAATCGAGTATAATGATCATTGTAGTACGATAAATTTTGTTCGATGAATTTGGTAGTTCTGAGAATCGGTCGTCATCTATTTTAATACCCCAAAAATGTTTATTATTGATTTTTTTTTTTATTACTTTAGCATATTTTTAAATTTATAAGGCCAGATTCCGCCTCACATGGATTACTGTTCTTACCTCTGGGAGGGTGCTCCCCAGTACCAGCTTCTTCCATTTGACCGCATACAATGAAGAGCGGCTCGAATCATCGACGATCAACGTAGAGATGTGGGTTTTCTCTGCACCTTCTACCCCATTTATCATGGGGAGTGCTCAGAGGAGCTGTTCAGTTTGATTCCAGCGGCCGAATTCCACCACTGGACATTACGTGCAAAGTACTAACGCACCACGTTGACATCTTCTGACATTCCATAACCGCGCCTCTTCTTGCCTCGCACAGCCACTTTGTGGAATCAATTACCGGCTGCGGTTTTCCTGAACCGATACGACTTCGGGACCTTCAAGAAAAAAGCATACCACCCACCTTAAAGGCCGGCAACGCATTTCTTGACACGCCTGTTGTTGCGGATGTCCATGGGCGGTTGCCTCACCTCTCCCCATCCCGTGAGCCTCTTGCCCGTTTGCCCCCCTCTTATATATAAAATCAATACAAAGTTCGCTGGGTCAGCTAGTAATGTTATAAATGTGTATCAATAATGTGGATGGTGTCAGCAGGCGGCCGCGGCGGCAGCGGCTACTGCCCCGCTGCTGAAGTCCCCGCTGACGAGCGCACAGCACGCCGCGGCTGCGGCAGCCGCGGCCAACTACGGAGCGGCCGCGCGAGCCGCCGCAGCAGCCGTCTCCGCGCAGACCACGCCCGCCGCGCTGGCGCCGCTGGCAGCCACGTAAATATCAATTCAAATTCAAATATTTTTTATTCAAAAACACTTATTAAACGTCAATAACTGAAAAAAATTTAATGTCAAAATTGAAAATAGGCTGCCTCAGACCTGAGAAGAACGGGCGGAAGAAACCCGGCGGGCTTTTTTTTATACAAAAATATGGATTACATATACACATATACATAAAAATTTATAATTAAAGAGCCTCAGGGTGTTCCCTTCATTCCCAGTCTGTGGTATCATTAAGAAAATCGTTTATGCTATAGTATCATGCTATACTCCTACATACATAACTTAGGCTGCGTCCTGAGTGGCGGCGGACCGCGCAGGCTGAATGAACGGCGCATTAAACAAATGTTAGACGTGTTTGGAAGTGTCCGGAGTGCGAGAGGGCGCGCACATTTCACGGTGCATTCTTCCGGCGGATGCGCTCATGAATACGCGTATTTTGATTTTTACTCGCGAATATCGAAGTGATGTATAGCAAATTAATTTGAATGTTGACTTTCCTGCTGAAGATTATGAACATTACCTTATTCTTATGTTATAATGGAATATTTTGGACCTAAAATATTTCAATATTATTCTGTATACTCTAATAAAAAGAAACCTTAAAGTTAGGAACAATTTTTCAGAAGGACTTATTAATTCTCTATGAAAATTTTGTTCAGCTCTCAAAAGATCTTGTTCAATATCTTTTAAAATTATATCTAATAAATATATCGGTAAAAAACAAACTGCTTCTATCTAAATATTATTAATAAGTTTCAATATCAGCATTATTAAAACCAAAGTAAACACGCTCGCAAGCATCAACTTTCCCGCTTGCACTAAGGACAGGTATCGACTTGTAAAGCCGGTCTGCAATCCGCTATACGCCGTGACTCAGGACGCACACTAAGGCTGAGATCTGTAGAGCGTACTAAGACTTTGCTCAGATTTAACTTACGTAAAACTTTCCTAGGTGTGATAAAACGCGAACTTGTCTATTGTATTGGGCTGTCTTCGCTTAAGCTCAGTATTTCTTCTGTCAAATGACTGAAAATACGAAATTAGACATTATGCTAAGCTCACACACACTCATCTGAGTTTTAAGCGAGTAAAGTCTAAGCAAAGTATAAGCACGCTCTATAAATCACAATCTTAGACCCAATCGGCCTTACAAATAAAATTGGCATAGAGTTATAACTAAGCATAAGCCAAGAATATGTAAAATGTTTACAAATTATAGACATTTTGCTTACTCACATTGAATGGTTTGCTCGGACGTATAACGTTTCCCGCGTTTATTTGCAATGCAGCTTGTCATTCGGAAAACTTCAGAATTATCATTGTATTGACAGTGTTGTCAACGATATTGTCAACATTTTGCATTTTCTTTATTTATCATCAGTTAAAACTTTATATAAAGTTTATTTGTAAGGCCGCATGACGTTCTATACAATATATAGACAAATCACGTCATATAAAAATAAAGCCGAAATATGGAACGTTCGTTCTGTATGGTATCGTCGAACCACTGCTACCGTTCGGATAGTACCGGTCCTTTCAATTTTTGTTAAAATCAGACTTCTAGACTGTATCAAATGTCTCGAGTTTCTCATTTTAGGAAAATAATAAGATTTTATCTCTCTCGAAATCGTGAATATTTAGTCCTAAAATTATTGATTATTAAGTATATTTTAATTTAACTTTGACGATTCTAAATTAATTAACGAGTATTTTGTTAAATATTACAGGTACGGAAGAGAGTATGCTGATCCTTACTTAGGACACAGTCTCGCGCCAGTCACAGGCTATGGAGTAAGATATCATTCTAATATATCACTCTTCATTTTATTTTACTTTTATTTATTTTTTATTTTATTTATTTGCAGAAAAAAACAGAACAATTATCAAAAATCTATGAACAAATAAGTGGCTTATAACATATAATGCTAAAACAATTGTTCGTTAGAAATTTCTCACTAAGACTTAAAGTTTCTAATGTGACAAGGACAGTTTAATTAACTAACGATTACTGAAAAAGAACATTGTAAAAAGACTAATGTTACAGAATTTCTAAGCTACATTTTAGATCATGTATTGCAGTAATTGTCTTGTTTATTACATTTTTAAATTGTGCTAAATTAATTATATTAAAATCTATATCAATATGAACAGAGACAAAGTTTTTATTGAATGAATTCATAAGTCTATTAATTGGAGCGCGGAAACCTACATTTGTGCAACATCTGTTAACTATGAATGGTCAATGAATTCTTGAGTCATACTGTAAGTTACTGGATTCCCACTGATAATGCCACCTTATGTATTTATGATATTATATTATTTATTGAAAGTTATACTTATTTTGGCGCGTTAGGAAAAAAAATTCTGAGTGAATTATTACGATGCCCGCGTACAACACCAAGTTTAAAAACAATAAAAAATATCTCTCTTCAATTGTATAAATATTATTTACGTTACTTAACTAAATTATGCGGTAAAGTAATATTTTCATTGGTTGCAATTAAAACCTTCTTTGTTACAATGTTGTTTTTTTTTGCACGAGGAATAGTTTCTTTAAGGATTTTTGTTTTATTACGTCATAGAAGAATAGCTTCTTGCGTGCGTACATTAGTACGCACACACTTTTTTTTATATTTGAAAGTATATTCTTACATAATTTTGCATGTGGAACCATTGCATGTATACAGTAGTAATATACAGTTGTTCCAGTCTTCGTAAATGACGTCGTGGATTTCCTCTTGGGACGTGTTCACCGCCTCTTCAGGGTTTAGCTTAACTTTATGGAGCTGTGGAATGAGCTTCCTTGTGCGGCGTTTTCGGGACGATACGATATGGGTACCTTCAAGAAAAAAGCACGTACACCTTCCTCAACGGCTGGCAACGCTCCTGTGACTCTCTGGTTGCCATGTCAATGCCACAATGCTCAAACAAATGACAATCAAAGAAACTGTAACCTACCCTGGGAATTTCAAATAAATAATTGTTTGACAAATATATAGGCCAGAAACTTTGAGTATGACCCATATATTTAGTTGATTACTAAGAACAATTCATTAAACGTATGTTTTTATGTTTTACAGACCGCAGTATACCGGAGCCATTTCAACAGGTTCGCGCCGTACTAGGTCCGTGGACGTGTCAGCTAGCGACTCACGTACTCGAATATTTGCCGTCGTACTCACGTATCATGACAGTGAACTCTCTTTGTAAACGTTTCTAATGAACAGGGCGACAGTGTCGGCCAGACTCATAGTTAGTTAAGGTCCTCCCGAGCGATGGGGCTACGGAACAAACATACCAAAGTCGTTTCAACTTATCATTCAGATAGTATAAGTTCGATTGTTATATAATTGTCGTAATGCGTATACAAGTGCGGGCGGTGACACTCACCCGACGTTCATTACAACTTGTTCGTATATTAATAATAATTATTATTAGTGTCGTTTTGGATACCTTCATATTGTTGCGAACGGGTTCCCTAGCGTAGTTGTTAATTCGTACGGTTGACAATAGTTTATACCTTGTAAAAATATTTAGTGAGCTTTGCCCTTGCATATCATAGTGAATTTGTAAATATAATACAAAAATACACATTTTACTAAACTAAAGCGTACGTTATGAATTAATGTGTGGAACAAAATTTGTAGCTTTACTAATTCGAGATTTCCTAACAGGTTATCAAATATGGCTTTCAAATTGACACCTTTACGCGAACACAGATCGAATATTTTGCGGTTTATTATTATTGTAATAAATAGTGTATTCATTGTGTAATGCATTTAGGTTCTGCCCCCTTTCCTCACCGGTACTACAAATACTCCCCCACTTGTGCGTATAAATGTTTACTTTGTACTCTCGAACATTTTGTGGTGCGTTTTCCATTTTGTGCCATTTGTTCGGTTGTTATAATAATATACTGATACCATATTCAAGTAAGTATAACTTAATGTAATAAGTAGGATTCATAGCTCGTAGATCAAGCTCGTAACAAAATGAGTAGTGACCGGCTTTACGAACTCCTCGTAACATTGCTCAAGTGTAAGATAATCGAATCGAACTTGTTTGCAATTGATATGTTACGCACTTTTTGTATTCAGCTTTCCTGTATTCATACACAAAATATACGGTAGATATATTGAAATTTTCGTTGACTGCTTGTTGTAATTCAATGTCAGACGATCTTAATCGCTAAAATATTAGGCACAGCTTTCACGGGTCGCTAGTAAATATTACACTGTTATAGACAGTAGGTAAGTTAACAACTAACTAAATTAGATTGTCAAATATTTTTGTGACTAAGACGGTGTAACTTTACTGAATCGTAGGTGTATGCTTTAAATGTAGCGTGTAAGAAAAAAAGAATTACTCCGTGGAGTTCTTACATATCATTGAGATTTCTCCTGTAACTTATGTTTTTAAAAACTATATTTTGTCGAAGGTTTCTAATTTTACAGTGTCCAAACATTGACTTGATTTGAACAATTATTAATCTTACGGGTCCAAGCCGCTTAGACTTCGTAACTAGATTTAACATATTTCATTAGGATTGTAAAATATTTGTATTGATTCGCTCAACATTTATACCAAAGCACAATTACCCATCGATTCGTACGCAATCTGAGCTCTTGCGTGTCATTGGTTCTCTTTCATTAGATTTAATAGTCTTTCTTCGAGAAAAACTTCCGAATCTTGGAGTCGTGGTTTAGTACTGAGAGGACGTCATACTAACGTAAATTAAGGATAGATCTGATGCCACTCTATCAGGTTTAAATTATCACTTATGATAAATTTATTTTGAATTTCTTACTGAGTATTTTTTGCTAAATATTAGCTGTAACGTAATAAGGTTTTTTTTAGTACTGTAACCTGATTGGAGTTACTGTAGCTTTGTAGCACACACGTGCTAATAGTATGTACATTTTTTAATATCGCTTGTGATCTTTAAACGTTTGTTACTCCGTTTAGTGATAATGAGTGCGGGCGCGATAGCTGAGGCGGATCCACGTTTCTATCATTTGCTAGATCTGATCACCGGATCGAGAATATAGACATGTGGATTCGGCCTTATATAGTCTGGAATCGCGGCTGAAGCCGGATGAGTCTCGTACACTAACTAAGAGCTAACGGCCCCGACAACTGCTAACACACTAGGTGCCGGTCGCCGGACACTTCGTTCACTGTCTGAGCCTAGTGCCGGCCGCCGAAACAATAATCCCATGACGTTTTTCTTGAAAGTTCTAGTCTTTTGCGCACAATTATATAGAAATAATGGTGCTTTTTCTTAAAGATTTCATGTGATAGCTACGAATAATTTGATGTCCGATTTGATTGAGTTCAATGGTAAGTTTTATCTATAGGGGCTGACGTAAGCTGTTTTGTGTCATATTATCTCGATCGATCGTTTGTTCGTAATTATTTCGCTCGTCCAGTGGTGCCGCTGGCTTATGTTGTAGGTTATTTTTACTTTACGGTAGTCCACTCCAGTTGCAGCTTTGAACAATATCGTGCTTTATTGCTAAATAAATACTCAAGCATCATTTGTATGTATTTGTAAGGGGTCTTTATTTTAGAGTTTAGATAATTTTACTCAATTCTACAATAAGTACATCAACTGAAGTACATGTGATCCTATTGATTGATTATTATTTTATATTAGTTTTTAGTTATCGATAAAGAATGTCACAAATGATCGTGATTTTTTTTTTATTATTTTACTTGTACGTAAAAAATAAACAGGGTGTTTAGGGTGAGTGTGTTTTGAATGCTGGCTATTTGCAATGATTTATATGTTATACTCCCGATGCTAAACTACCCTGTTTATTGAATAGCTCTCTCTACGTTTACAATTTAATGTCTTTTTATTGATTTAATCTATTTTTTTCGAGTTGATTTTAATGCAATCTTTATTTACAAATCACACGAAAAAATGAATTGTTACTATTTAATTTTTTTTTTTTTTTGATTTTTACATGGAGAAAAATCTGAATTTACATTACATATCTGACAAAATGGTTAGTGTAATACGATAAGATTTTGAAATGAAATCATCAAAATCAAAATGTATTATAATTATTGTAATCGTTAATTAAGTATAATAATTGTATTTTTTAACGAGATAGTTTCTCTATGAATTGTTATCGGTCGCGATTACTATAATTTCAACGCGCTGTGCACAAACAAATTTTAGTCGGCTTGATTTAACTGATTGCTTGTAATATGTAATGCGTGCGTGCGTGCGTGCATGCGTGCGTGCGGGCGTGCACACTTGGAGCCTTAAGCTATCTAATCACAGAGCCTTTTAAACGTGCGATCTATATATAATATATTAGGTGCAAGCCCACCACGATAATACCGATGGAGTAATATTGTTAAAGTAGTTTGTTGTTAAGTAACACTTGTTTGTCTATTGCACTCGACGGCGCCGCTCCATTAGACGCATAGATGTATTCTGATGTTGAACTGTGTCTCGTTTCAGCATCAATTCGATACAGATAACGGCATATTTACTAGTTTAATGTCATATTTTTTTATAAAGCAACGACGCAACGCAACCTTCGCCTCTGGTTCTGAGTGGTCACTATATGCTAATTAGTGTTGCTTGAAGAGTAGCGACGAATACAGTCCACTAAAGTATACGGCGTATCAACCTGTGCTCAGTACTGTATTCGGTGATTAATTTCGGTTGATCAGTTGCATACTTTAGCAGCTTGTATTTGTGTGGTGGGCTAGTTGTTGCGTGGCAATGATGCGTTGCGTGCGGGGGCGAGATCGCGGCTTGATACACACACACACACCCATGTGTGATGTTAGACCAGTATTTATGTATCGTGCTCAATTTCCGTGTTTTGTATGTTCGTGTAATGTTAAAATTTAACGTTTTTTAAATCATTGGAATAGAGTAATTTGAAATCAACTGTTGTTATAGTGTAACCTTGTTATTCATCTTAACGCCATTAATTTAACTTATTTTAGCTATCACACTGTTTAACGTCATTTTAACATTACGAAACAGTTCGATAGATATTGACTAACGGTCGATTTCAATAACCTATCTATCCTTAGTTTAACTTACTAGAGGTAGACAACTCTATCCTTTTACTTACATTTCAATAACCTATCGACAGATAGGATTGGATTATAATTATGGATAGATAAGATCTTGTCATCAAGCGGTGATAGCAATATATCCGTTACTAGAGATTCGTTATTGAAAACGGCCGTTACTCTAGCTACGGATATATTGCTATCACCGTTTAATGATAACATCTCATGTATCCATAGTACTCATGTATCCATATCCATGTCCAAAATAGTTATAGTCCAATGCTATCTGTCGATAGGTTATTGAAATGTAAGTAAGCGTAAAAGGATACATATTTATCTACCTCTAGTAAGTTAAACTTAGGATAGATAGGTTATTGAAAACGGCCGTTAATGAACGAATGGCGTTATTATGGATGAGAGGGTAGATGTCTTCGTCTTCCGTTCGACACATTTGATAGGACGAGCACGTTCCGAGGCGCGGCTCGTAAGTCGCTCTAATAAATTACTGTAAATTGTTCGGACCATGTGCACAGCCAGCTCTTTCATACGACTTGTGATAATGATACTGAATTTTTTGGTGTGCGATTTTATAAATAGATTGCAGAGCTAATTTTCTCTTTTAAATGTAAATATATTTTTTGTCAAATGAAAAATGTTGAATGAAGTAAATCATTATAGCCTCCGGCATTGTGTACTCATTTACGTTAATAATAAATTAAAGAATAAATTGTTTTATTGTTTCATTTACATCTTAATTACCTTTCCCCTTGCCAAACCTTTAACTTTGAGGTTTTATACGAAATAATATTATAGTTAGGTGCATAAAATATGTGACACAAAATATATAAATATAGTAAACAGGCTTATATTTAAAATACTTATTATGATTTACAACTTAGATCATTTATACGACTAAATAGACTCTGACAGCTGTGGAAACTTGGAAAAAAAATTGAGGTTGACAGTTAACCTCTATTTTGAGCACAAACGTAGCTTGTCACGCACACTATAGTAATAAACCTGACCTGTTTTCATAGATTGTCTAGCAGGAAGAGGCTTTTTTTATGAAAATAAGGGACGAGACGAGCAGGACGTTCATCATCATCATTTCAGCCGGAAGACGTCCACTGCTGGACAAATGCCTCCCACAAATATCGCCATGACGATTGGTCCTGCGCTGCCCTCATCCATCCTACTCCGGCGATCTTGACCAGATCGTCGGTCCATCTTGTGGGGGTCCTACCAACCGACCATGTACCGGAAGGCGTAGTGCCTTCCGGTACATGGTCGCCATTGGAGGACCTTACTGCCACAACGGCCATCTGTCCGCCGAGCTATGTGCCCTGACCACTGCCACTTCAGTTTCGCAATCATTTGGGCTATGTCGGTGACTTTGGTTCTCTTACGGATCTCCCTATTTCTAATTCGATCTCGCAGGGAAATTACGAGCATAGCCCACTCCATTGCCCGGTGAGCAACAGCGAGCTCACTCATAAGGCCCATAGTTAGCGACCACGTCTGTGTTCCGTATGTCATCACTGGCAACACACATTGGTTAAAAACCTTCAACTTCAGACACTGTGGTATTTTGGATGAGAAGATTTTACGGAGCTTCCCGAACGCTGCCCATCCGAGTTGGATTCGACGAGTGACCTCTTTCCCGAAATTAGACCTGCCCAACTGGATTATTTGTCCAAGGTAGACGTGCTCGTCAACTATTTCGAGAGTACAGTTCCCAACTGTTACGGGAGTAGGTGTGACATGGGCATTAGACATGATCTTCGTCTTGTCTATGTTCATTTTGAGACCTACTCCTTGGGAAGCTGTATTGAGGCTATCGAGCATATGGCTTAAGTCCTCCATGGTCTCTGCCATGATTACGATATCGTCTGCGAATCGAAGGTGAGTGATGTATTCGCCGTTGATATTGACGCCCAGCCCTTTCCAGTCCAGAAGCTTAACGACATCCTCCAATGCAGCGGTCAACAGCTTCGGCGATATAACATCGCCTTGTCTGACTCCTCGCTGCAGTCGGATAGGCTTCGAGAGCTTATCCTGGAGACGGACTGACATGGTGGCGTTATCATACAAACACTTCAACGCTTCGATAAACCGATAATCAATGTGGCACCTCTGAAGAGACTGAAGCACCGCCCAGATCTCGATCGAATCAAAGGCTTTCTCATAGTCCACGAACGCCAAGCGTAGTGGCTGGTTATACTCCTCCGTCTTCTGTATAACCTGCCGCAGCGTATGTATGTGGTCTATGGTACTAAAGCCTTTTCGGAGATCGGCTTGTTCGGGAGGCTGGAAGTCGTCGAACCTACGCACGAGACGATTCGTAATAACCCTAGAGAACAGCTTATATACATGGCTCAGAAGTGATATGGGCCTATAGTTCTTCAAAAGCGTTTTATCACCCTTTTTGAAGAATAGCGCCACTATACCTCTGTGTCATGCTTGTGGCGTTTTGCCCTCGAGGATAACGGAATTGAATAGCTTCTGGAGACTCTTCCATCATCACCCGCCTTGTTGTTTTTAAGCTGTTTTAGAGCCATACTAATCTCGTACAGGCTGACGTCTGGGATATCTTCGGTATAGTGTCGGGTTAGTTTGGCTCTTCTGTCTTCAGCCTTGTTTGTAACAGGTGCCCGTGCAGTCGTGTATAACTGTCCGTAGAACTTCTCGACCTCCCTCAATAGTTCGGGCTTAGACGAAATGACCCTACCGTCGCCTGTCTTTAGCCTCGTCAGTTGGCTCTGCCCAATAGACAAATGTCGTGCGAATACTTTGGAGCCTTTGTTACGCTCTATGGTCGCCTTCACAAAATCTTTGTTATGGCGACGTATATAGCGAGTCAATGACTTGGATATTTGTGAAGTATGATAAGTGTATGAAGGGAAAGTACCTTAAATATCGTAGATAGGGTATTTTACTGAAAGGAGACTTTGTTATTTAAAAAAATAAAATTTAATTATGAAGTGGGTACTTATTTACGAATAATCAATGATATCTATGGTATGATAATAACTCTACTTTTCGAACGTCGTCGTCGCCAATAAATAACTTTGTTGAAATTTGACTCAAATATTTTACGTTGCTCCATACTTTTAAAATATTATGTTGCTTAAGAAGAGTTATTAGTTTTTGGCCATTCTTTCGATAATGTAGCATCATAAAAGTAGGGGTGTTTTTTTTACATTTAAGTCGGTTCGAGACCCAGACGAGGCAAGTATTTTTTAGAAAATCTTTGAATGCAGAATTACTAACTTTAAAAAATAACAAAGACTTCTTTCAGTAAAATACCCTATCTACGATATTTAAGGTACTTTCCCTTCATGTCCCATAACTTTGGGACAGCCTGTATATATATATAAGATGATACTAATAATATGCACTGCAGTATAACAGATCGGCCACGGTCATAGCTGCAAACACGCCGCTAATGTTAAGAAAGGCAGTGATTGGGTTACCGTGATAAATGGTACGATAAGATTGTAAGGTAACTTGATAATACATACTAATCATCCTTAGAACAAAATAATTAAAACAATCGGAATCGAAATGGTTGATAATCTAACGAACGCGATAAGGATTCTTCGCTCGTCCTTCAAGCAATTCAGTGTGTGGCGTGAACCCAATGCTTCAACAACGGTGTAATTTATAATGTTTTGAAGTTAATTGAGTTTTAATAAAAAATGGTGCTCTGTCCGCCGTTTCGGTGGTCTTCTAGAAGCAGGTTCGATCTTACGACTCCAGTACCGGAGCGGGATGTACGAAGACGCGAGACTTTTTATGTGAGTGTACACAGACTTATCTTACGACAATATAATAAATATTAGTCTTGTTGTATTTCCGTTTGTAATTAAAACTACTGGGAAGTTAATGTGAAACTTCACAATATAACATGGTCGTTGGTATATCTCGAGCACATGTCCACACACAGAGCCCATATTTTAGCCCTTTAGATAATATTTCGCAAACGAATCCCTGAGTCTTAATAGATTATTTATTATTATTTTAAGAGGGTGGCTATTTGACTTGTCCTTATGAGTCCTAGTAGTGGACTCAGTGTCCAGAATTGAACTATTGTGTTTGCCACTCATACTTATAGCTCGTCGTCAAACCCTGCCGCCTTTACGAACTGCTGTTTGTAATACTCGCCTGAAGATCTTCATCTGGGAGCAGGGTATAGTCGCCATAGATGATTATTTAACTTCCAATGTTTTTCGCGTCAAATGTTGAACTTTGAACTGAATTTTGAACCTGTTATCCTTAACCAATCGAGCAGACATTAAACATATTTCTTGACTCAAGTCTGATGACAACAGCTGTGTTAAACATGACCTGGATTGACAACCAGGATGAAGCTCCACATTTCTAAAACCCTTCATCAGTCAACAGTAGATACAAATACGAAATATTGTGGAGTCATGCAATTAATCATGGAAGCCGTTTTACTTGTTAACGTAAAAAGACAACACAAGTAGATACAAAGATATTTATTTTTTATAGCACTATCGCCGCTTCGGAAACTAATGGTGCTCTGAGTGAGAAGACACTCTCCCATAATTCATTATTGCGCTCTTCAAGAAAATACAATGAATACAATTTTTTGGAGTTTCCCTGCGAGATCGAATCAGAAATATGGAGATCCGTAGGAGAACAAAGGTTACCGACATAGCCCAAATGATTGCGAAACTTAAGTGGCAGTGGGCAGGGCGCATAGTTCGACGGACAGATGGCCGTTGGGGCAGTAAAGTCCTCGAAAGGCGACCACGTACCGGAAGACGCAGTGTTGGTAACCCCGCACAAGATGGACCGACGATCTGGTCAAGATCACCGGAATCCGTTGGATGAAGGTAGCGCAGGACCGATCGTCGTGAAAATCTTTGGGGGAGGTCTTTGTGCAGTAGTGGACATCTTCCGGCTGATGATGATGATACAATTTTGTACAATATCATTTGTTGCTTCAATAAAAATATAATCACAATAGTAGTCCTAGGCTGTCCGATATAGATTATTCTGCTATTGAGGTGCACATGACATGGTTACTTCTGGCTATTAACGAATTCAACCCCGTGATATCTATTATCAACTGAAAGGGGTCACTGATAAGCAGTGGCTAAGCGTGCCTTGGCGAGGCCCCATATAAAAATTTTCTTAGGGGCCCTTATGAAGGGTAAAGATTTCTCACAAAAGAAAACAATTATTTGCATAAAATTAAATTAAATAAATAATAAAAGCAAAAAAAAAATATTCATTATAATTCTATCTGTCACTTTTTCCAAATTTTTTACAAACAATTGAAATTAAATACAGATCCTCCTTGCCTTTTTTTCGGCAATCAGCAAAAGTTTTCATTAATTTTGTTAACGCACGTCGGGGGCCCCCGTATCCCGGGGGCCCCGTATAAAAGGTACGGCGGTAGCTACACCCCTCATTGACGTAACTATTATAAAGTAGACTCCCAATCGCCTAGTAAAAAGTCAAAAACATTCATTCAAAATAACACTTTATTTCGTAGCCGTAATGTTCAAAGTCTATGAACGAAAACTCTGCCTAATAGACGCGTGGGCAGAGTTTTGCTTCGGACAATTTTAGAGCGATAGTCTAGTTGGTCAAAATATTCGCGTTCAGAGTCGCGATAATAGAATCTAGTTGCCACTGCAATTGTGCAGTGTGACATGTTGCTAATTTTGTACCAAGCTTTAGCTTAGCCTTTAAAAAATCTAATATTATATCGCAGGCTTTGCTACAAAGATGTGTTTTACATTTATTTTTTACATTATTTCAAAAAATAAACACGGGCTATATCTAATTAAAATCAAACAAACAAACACAACCGGCCACTACAGACCAGAATTCTTATTTAAACCAAGGACGAGTAAAAAAGAAGGACTCCGTGTCAAATTACATAACAGTGTAGCACCAAAACAAGCCGATTAACGTGTAAATACATAGCCCCACGCACACACTTACAATACTACAGGCCGATAGGCGGCCATTATGAGAATTGTCATCGTCTGTGACAGATCAGTTTGCGTCTCAATAATATATTTTAAAAATATATGATTATTTAAGGGAGAAAAAATTGTGTAACTAGTAACCCCCGTAACACACACTAGCGTAACGGTGCTGCACTTGCTAATTTCATTGCCCGGAGTCCTTTTATACTCGTCCGTGATTTAAACGAATTAAAATGAAATGAGTAAATCAAAAACTTATCAACGAATTACAAATGCTTTTAATAAATTTCCTTTTAGGTTTGCTTACGTCTGTTTTCCGTATCACATCTAATGATATTTTTTTTTTAATTCTAGGAAATCAGTGTTATGATTTCATGTGTAAATTATTTACGATAACGAAATTTACAAGTTTCTACAGAACTAATATATGAACTTAACTCAGAAACTTCTACCTCCGAGCTGAGTACAATCAGGAGTCAAGATCTCCCATCATTATAAGGAGAGAAGAGGTGTGTTAAAAGAGATGGAAAGAGTATTTTTAAAGTTTTTTTGAAAGACAGAAAGTGCACGTCAATAGAAGTATTGAGACTAATATAAAAGTTGATGAAAGTGAGATAAGCATAGTGAAAGCATTGAAAAGTATGAGATTAGGCTTACCTAATCTCATACTGGCTGCAGGGTATGACAGGATTACCGTCGAGATGCTGAGGGCTGGACAGGGCATAGTGGCTAGCCAGCTGTACCGCCTCTTCAATTTGTGCTGGCGAAATGGGCAAGTACCAGGAGACTGGTGCAAAGCTGTAATTGTGCCATTGTGGAATGAAGATGAATGTTAAGAAGACGAAAGTGATGGTGTTTGAAAGAGACGAGGTAGTGACAGACGGCAATATCGTGATTGGAGATAAAAAAATTAACAGGTGAATGAGTTTGTGTATCTGGGTTCAAAATTTACAAGAGACAGAAAGTATGAGAGTGATATTGAAAGAAGAGTGAATGCAAGAAACATGAAGAATGAGGCTTTGCACTCCTGTATGAACAGGCAGAAGGTGTCTAACAAGGCTCGTTTTCCTGTGCATGAGAGGGCGTTGGTTCCAACACTCGTGTACGGAAGTGAAAGTTGGGAATGGCAGAAGAAACAAGAAAGCAGCATAAATTCAGTTGAGAAGTATGCTAGGAGTAAAACTGCGCGACAGGATAAGCAATAGTGAGATAAGAAAACGTTGTGGTCTGAAAGAAGATGTTGTGACAAAAATTGAGAAAGGTTTGCCCTAAACAAAATAAAACTTAATTATTTAGGTTGTCTGGCCACGCGTTTCTGTCCGCTTGGGTTGTTTTGATCTAAACCAAGCTATCCCGCTCAAAGTCACGCGTCGCGAGTGTAGGTACCTTTATTACATTTGGCTTGGCACCGACTTCAAAGCATTCTTCATAAATATGTACCACATACAAATAATAGTATTTTATAAATATTAAAGGTAAATGTTTGCATAAGAGGTGTATAAAATTAAATTTTTAGTTATTTGATACTTTTCAGTTTTTGAAGTCGGTTTTCTTAAACATGGTTTCTATTTAATTTTTACGATTTAGTGTCAGTTAATAATAATTTATAATCAATATGAATGAAAACTCCAAAAAAAAGCCATACAAAGAAAACAATTACCTATGTCATCCAGGTAGACGAAAATTTTCATATAAATGTTCATAAAATGAAAACTACTGGGCCAAACTATGTAAAATTTTTATGGGACCAAATGGCATCTAATTCGCATCAAACAAAAAAGAATTACGTAAATCGGATCATAAATCTCAGAGTAATCGGAGTACATACATAAAAAAAAATACCGATAGAATTGATAACCTCCTCCTTTTTGAAGTCAGTTAAAAAACTCAAAAATATAATGTTTTAATCGCATAGATACGCACTCTTAAGTTATACGATGTTGGTAAGTCGTTTACAGCAAGCCACGTCTTTGAACACTGACGATAATTTGTAGTCCAAGAGGTTCAGATCTGGCCAGTTTTCAGCTATTATAAAGTCCGGAACATTGCCTTCCAGCCGAACTTGGGTAGTTAGTTCCATGACCAGGTGCAGAGTCGTTGGTAAGTCCAAGTTGGTAAGTACTGTTGGAGTTTTCACAACATGATCTAAAACGACCTAATGATACATTTTGGCCAAAGTCTCAAAACAAAAAAGTTGGCTCCATTTTCACATGTGTGAAACAAATTCAAAGACACCCCCATTATTACCATTAAACTATGACTGACGCAGGATGGTGAGCTCGTTACAATTTTCCAATTATTTTTGAAGCTTTTTTGGAGCTAGGACTGCACACTTCGTCATTTTGCTGTGAAAGCATTTTCATCAGCGATAAGGATATTTCTGTACTCTTAGCTCACGTATCGGGCTAGAAAGTTCTTTAAGTGTAGGGGTAGTTTTTGGGCATGTACTGTATATCGGCCATAAGCACCAAGCTTCAGGTCTTATTTGATTGAATGATACGCAAAAGAGCCCTAGCAGGATTCTTCATTCCCCTCGGTATTTTTTTAATATCCTTGCAGGATTTCGGCTAACTAACAGCCTCTTTAGTTTTAACGGCACGAATATATTAAAGGGTTGGTAGGTGTGTCGCAAATAGTTCAAGAAATGTTGAAAGATTTGGAAGGTGTCCTATCGAAACGAGACCTCATAATACTTAAATCTTAAATATTTTAGGTTTTACCTGAAACTAATTCCGTTAATCCGGTGAGCAATGGAAATATATCAAATGGAGCAACGGCCTCTTACAAAAAGAGCCTTACTATACCGGAAGCTGGCGGATCCAGTAAGAAGTCAAGTTACATGAGCATACAGAGCGAAAAGTCGAGCCGTGGAAGCACAGCAAATGTCAGGGATTCCGATAGCGAAGTTTCAAGTGAAGATCCTAAAATAAGCACTGGCCGGAAGACTATATCGGAGATTGTCCAAAGCAATCCGGATAAGCGAATGCGAAGAAAGAGGGGAATCATTGCCCCACATGCACCTCTGGACACGACGAGGGCTTTCACAGATCTTCAGTACGATAAATACGCAAAGGATGAAGTGTATGTTGAATTTTAATTCTTTGAACTTTATAGTATTAAGGCTTAAATGCGAAACCGGAAATGTGGAATATTCTTTCAATTTAACGTAACCAATACAGAGTTTATTGATTATCTACTTTTGCTATGCTAAACGCACTTCAATCTTCGTGTGGTGGTTCATTTCCGTAAGTACTTCAATAAACTTGTACTTTTTTACCCGCGACTTCGTCCACGTTGAATAGTAACTTAGGGCATGTATTATTATTTTTTAGGATACTTTTCAAATAATACACATACTAACCGCTCTTTTCGCTGCTGGCAGCGCTCTTCTATGATGTATCATAGAAGATTATTTATCCCTTGTCATTGTGGACAGTCTCATTAATAGTATTTCCCTGTGAACTTTAATCTGCTATTTCAACCCCATGTAGGTCAAGATTTCAAAAATATTTGAATAAATGCTTATAAATTATTTCATATCATTTCATGACTTTATCTTGCATTATGACAAATTTCCATACAAACTTCCATACCCTGTTTCAACCCACCTCTGATTTTTTGCAATTGAATCCATCTCTGTACTAAATTTTATCAAAATCGGTTCGGTGGCTTAGGCGTGAAAGCGTAACAAACAAGCTTACATTCACATTTATAATATTAGTATAGATGTGTATATGATAATATTCTAGTGCTGGGTCCACTCCCGTACTGGTTAGCAGTTGTGAATTTGGAAAAATAAAGATTCCTCTTTCTTTTTTGTCGATGGATTAAAAAGAGTTTATCTACATACTGTAGATAAATTGTGGAAAAACTGTACCCTTTAATTAGTATTCGCGTGACTTTAATCATCAAATCTGGATGTAGATAAGCAAAAATCTAGATTCATGTTAGAGCTTCTGTATATTACTTGATATATATTACTTGTATCAAAGAGAATTTATACAAATAGCAATTTTATTATAAGTATCTACACGTGCAAGATAATTGATCATAGATGTGTATTGAGGTACTTGGCTTCAGACATGTAAAATAAAATGTCTCGCAATGATTCGTCAGCGAAAATATGTCGAGCTAATTGGGTTTAAAAATTTAAATTATGTTTGAGTTTGATTGCTGTGAGATTAATAATTACCAATTTCACTTTTAGTTCTATACAACAAATTAAAAGGGCTATTATGTCTAACGATTTCTTGAAAAATATAATGGATGATGAAAGACTTGATGCTGTAGTGGAAGCAATGAGCCCCCAAGAATTTCCTGCGGGAAGCTTAATGATAAGAGAAGGAGAGAGTGGTAGCCACCTGTACGTGTCAGCATATGGACGATTTGAGGTCTTAAAGGGTGGACAGGTTGTTAAGAATTTTGGATCTGGTGAAGCATTTGGTGAACTAGCTATTCTGTATAAGGCGAAACGATTTGCTTCGATACGATGTAAGTGACCTGTTTTATTACTGATGTTTACATATCTATAGTAACGGTTAATTTTAGTCTCACTTTACTTCACTAGTCAACAAAATTATTTATTATTCTATTTAATTTTTGTTTAAACTACCTCACTGAGGGTATCGCAACAGCAATTCAGAATATGATTTTGGTTATGAGAATCAAAGCTTAGCTGAAGTCATAACAATTTGAATTTTAAACCGAATGTAATATTTCCCAATTACTCGCTCTATTTGCTTCAAATATAAAACCAATCACAACTCACGATTACAATCTGTAGTCTGTACCTACGGATGACTTGATTTTATGTTTAGTACACAATAAACATGCTCGCATTACGTTGGCCTCCATATTTGTTACATAACAGCTAATTCAAATATTTGCAAGAAAAATATTATTAAATTTTTTAAAGGTATAACAGAAGCAAAAGTATGGACCCTGGAAAGGAGGGTATTCCAAAAAATTATGGTGAGGAGCGGCCGTCAAGAGCAGGAGGACAATATGAGGTTTTTGTCCTCGGTTCCTTTACTGCAAGGCATTCACCCTATCGAACTTGCTAAGATTTCCGATTTTCTAAAGAGGGTACGTATTAATTTCATATTTTATTCGGAAAAATTGTTAGATAGCGCCAATGTCAGTTCCAAAGAACTAATAATAGCGTACCTTATCTCATTTCACCTCTTGACGGTTTGTGACGAGAATTACATTATTGCTTTACACTAAATACCATTCCAATAATAAGTATAATATTGTAATATGATAATAAGAAGATTATACCCATCTTCCTCTAATTAACAACACTATTATTTACATACTTCTAGGAATTCTTTGCAACTGGCACACCTGTAGTCCGACAGGGTGACAAAGGGGATAAGTTTTACATTATCCGTGGTGGGACAGTCGCAGTCACAAAACGTGATGGTGATGGAGGGGAACGCCGCGTTGGAGTTCTTAAGCGTGGGGAATACTTCGGAGAGCAAGCCCTGTTACACGAAGACAGAAGACTTGCCACCGTGACTGCTATGGCCCCTGGGGTGGAATGCTTGACTTTGGAACGAGGGTAGGTACAAATATTATGTAGTTAAATTTGAGTCGACGCTTTTATAACATGTACGCACGAAGGTGTTTGCGGTTTCGCCCAGTTAAATGCTATCGCAGATGAATATAAGGATGCTGATAGTCATATGTATGACTATTAAAAATCCATTTAATTCAATTTGATAAAATTTGGGGGCTAATACCAGCTTCTTCCAACTAATGATTAAGATCAAGATCTCGTCCGATTGGCTCGTGTCTTTGGCATTGCGTAAGGATGTGGGGTGGTTTCAGAATTAAGCCACCGGTCATGATGTCATAATGCGCAATTTAATCCGCACCAGATGTTTGGCATTGATACCACAGCCGAGCGATTTGCAAGAAAAGTCTCTTGTAGCACAGCCACCGATACGACATAGGGAGTTTCAAGGTTATCTCTAAGACCTCTGGTGTAGCAGATGTCAATGGGCAATGCTTGTCATATCACATCCAGTCATACGATCTTTGTATCTCACAAAGTATATTTGAGACAACCAATTTTAAAAGTAAGGTGGACTGGACTGTATCCGAATCGAAGCTGAAAGCATTTTCTCTCTTAAGTTATGATGATGTTAAGGTGACAGGCTGATTGAAATGAAATGTCCTTTTATAACATTGAAATTTTCAGCGAGAACCGCATTGTGATAAGGCAAGCGGTCAAACGCCTTTATTGATTATATATGTTTTGTTATTGAGTGTTCTTATAAGGAAAGATTTTATCAGTCGTGATTTGTAAGCCGTTTATCTGCTGAAAGCTTCTCATATCAAACATTGCTGATATTATCTGTTTTTACAGGCCATTTACTGAACTGCTAGGTAATTTAGAAGAATTGAAAAACATACGGCATGCTGTTCCTCGACCTTCACAACAGAAGAAGACTTCTGAAGTTAAAAGCGGTAGGTTGTAAGCCTCAAATAGTTGTAACTTCTTTAATTACTTCCTCAGACATCATTTGGTTTCTTTTCACTTTATATATATAGGACTCCTCACTGATATAAATATATATATATATATATAAGTGAAGAGTCGTCCGCAAACAATACTACCTTTTTTTTCTATAAATTGGGAAGATCATTTATATAGATAAGAAAGAGAAACAGTCCAAGAATAGACCCTTGTAGTGGAGAGGAGTCCCCGAAGATCTCCTGTCATTATCGTCAACCTGCTGAATTCTATTGTTTAGATATGAAATCAGAAGATCGAGCGGAGTTCCTTTTATGCCATAGTGACATAGACTGACCAGCCTTGAATGTCGAACACAATCAAAATCCTTGGATAAATCACAGAAGATGCCAAGTGCATGCTGCGATTCCTCCCAGGCATCAAAAATATTCTTGATTGATGAACACCTGCATCCGCTGTTGAACGTTCACATATACGTACATAGTTTCGTAAGAAATTTTTAACCTCCCACGGTCACTTTGGCATCTTTTGCATATCTAGACCAATATGAATAACTTTCAAGCTTAGAGCATTCTTCCGCCTCCATAGTCCAACAACGCTATTGCAATGGCCATAGGTACCTTAATTTTACTTTTCATTTGTTTTTTTTTGACAGTAAGCGATGACACGAGCAGGATGTTTCGCTCATGGTAATTGATACGCCCTGCCCATCACAATGCAATGTCACTCAGGATTTTTGAAAAATCCAAAATCTCTGAGCGGCAGTACAATTGCGCTCGTCACGTTCCGACAGAAGATGTTGAGTCTTTTTTGCCCAGTAATTTCACAACCGCGCCCTTAAGAACGAAACACAATAATGCTTATACATTACTGCTTCACGGCAGAGAAAGGCGCCGTTGACCCATAATGTAGCCGGCATCCTGTGCAAAGATACTGGTCTCTTCATAAATTTTAATTTATCTTTTCTTTCAGAATATGAATATATCGGATTAAACGACCTAGAAATCGTCGGTACAATGGGTGTAGGAGGGTTTGGTCGTGTCGAGTTGGTGCAATATAAGAAAGAGCCAAGTCTAACGTTTGCCCTCAAATGTCTCAAGAAGATCGATATGGTGCAACAACAACAACAGGAGCATGCGTTTAATGAGAAAAACATTATGATGGCGTGCAATAATAACTTTATATGCAGGTAATTATTTATCTCTTTAAAGATGCTTTTTATGCAATAATAATATTTTCTTTTATGAGAATAAGGGATGAGACGAGCTGGACGTTCAGCTGGTAGTAATTGATACTGTTCATTATAATGCAGTGCCGCTCAGGATTCTTGAACAACCGAACTATTATGAGTGGCACTGCAATTGCGCTCCTCACCTTGAGACATATATAATTTCACTTGCTACGGCGCCCTTCAGACCAAAACACAATGAAGCTTACACATTTTTGCTACACGGCAGAAAAAGGCGCCTTTTTGGTACCAATAATCCAGCCGGAATCCTGTAAAAGGAGCCTCCCACTGATAAATGCCTCAAGTCGCCTCTTACGACAGCATTTACCCGCGACTTCTCGCGCTCGCAATTGCTACTTTGGGCAGCATTTTTTTTTATATACTCTGCAAATAATACACCACAAACTGCTGTGATTAATACAATTTTATAAGCTACTGACTATAGACCTTTTATCCCCCTTTTTCATCTCCACGCAGATCTAAATTTATTCGATAATAATAAATTATCTTCGATTATGACGAACTTTCATACAAATTTCCACCCCCTATTTCCACCCCGCCTTGCCTTTTATTCGCGATAAAAGGTAGCTTATATCCTTTTCCAATCTCTTGTCTATCCTTGTACTAAATAACATCAAAATCGGTTCAGTGGTTTAGGCGTGAAAGCGTAACAAACAAACTTACATTCACATTTATAATACTAGTAGGGATTTGAAGAAGAAATGTCATGTAATAAAATTAGTCCTTTTTTTCGGCATATACTACAAAACAAAGGAGAGTTACTGCATCTAGACCTATATGTAAATACGTGCTTGCCCAGAGGTTTTGAAAAAGTTTGCAAAGAACGTCTTCGCAACAAAGAACAACAACGCGTCCTCACAATCCGATAAGCTAAGCGAGTTTTTGAAGGCCTCAAATACAGAACTGATGATGCTTTCACCATACAGTCCAGACCATGCACCTTTTTATTGTATTATTATCATCATCATATCAGCCGGAAGACCCCCACTGCTAGACAAAGACCTCCCCCAAAGATCTTTGATTTATATTTGCCGAAAATTAATGATTTGCTAAGGTATACGATAGCCCTGAAAAGACGGTGCGTTCAATGACGTCCTTCAGGAACACTAGACTAAACAATGGTCCCAAAGAATGCAAAAGTGTTTAAATACTGTAACTTACAGTATCACCTAGTACACTTTTTGTCTTAGCGATGTTTTTTATTATTATACTAGCTGACCCAGCAAACGTTGTATTGCCGATATTAAAATCGCGATACAAAAGTAACTGTTGATTGTAGATAGGTGAAAATTTGAAGTTGTATGTACGAGGGGTGGCTGATATAAAATCTACTTTGTTAAAGAAAGTTTTGAAAATCGAACTGGCCACTGCAAAATCATATTCTATATTTATTCCTTTTTCAAAATTATGACGCTTATTTTTTTTCGCTTGCTTTTGTTTTTTTGGCGCTGCTTTGATTTCACCATGTCGAAAGAAAATTGTAAAATGATGAAATTTGAGCATCGAGCAGTGATTAAATTCCTAAGTAAAGAAGGAAATACGCCTACGCAGATCAGAGAGCGCATGTTAAAGGTGTTTGGTAATTCAAGTCCTTCTGAATTCGTCATAAAGTTTTGGTCGAAGCAATTTAAACATGGCCGTGAGAGCCTGGAAGACGACCCACGTAGTGGAAGGCCAATTTCTGCTGTTACCGCAGATAATGTTGAAAAGGTGAAGAACCTGATTCTTGCAGATCGGCGAATCAAGCAGTGGGAGATAGCCAGAGATGTGGGCATTAGCAAGGAACGAGTTCATGAAATTATTCACGAACATTTGGGCATGTCCAAGGTGAGCGCGCGTTGGGTCCCTAGAATGTTGACCCCCTTTGACAAACAAAGGCGAGTAGAATGTTGTCAGGCATTTCTAGACCTGGTCAAAGGTAAAGAAGAAGAGACTATCTCTCGAATTGTGACCTGTGATAAAACTTGGATTCGCCAGTGGGATCCGGAAAGCAAACAAGAGTCAATGCAATGGAAATTTAAAGGAGAAAAGCCGCCAAGGAAGTTCAAGGTTCGGCCGTCGGCTGGAAAACTAATGGTCACCGTATTTTGGGATGTCGAAGGGATTTTGATGATAGATTATTTGCCTAAAAATACAACAATGAATGCTGAATATTATGCAAACTTGCTTGACCAGCTTCGTGAACAAATCAAAGAAAAGCGGAGAGGCAAACTCAGCAAAGGTGTTCTGATTTTTACAAGACAATGCTCCTGTACACACAGCCTTAACGGCGAGGTCAGCCCTGAGCAAAAACGGCTTCACAGAAATTAACCATCCACCTTATAGTCCAGATCTGGCTCCCTGTGACTATTTCTTATTCAAAGATTTAAAGAAAAAATTGAGGGGTCGCAGATTTTCGACGGACGAAGAAATGAAGGAGGCTGTGACTGACCATTTTGACGAGCAAAATAAAAATTACTATTATAACGGCATGATGTCACTTATTTGCAAATGTCATAAGTGTATTTGACTTGCAGGAGACTATATAGAAAAATAAAAAAAAAACTAGCCATCAAAGTCTTTTCTTTCATAGTTAGGTAGATTACTTATCAGCCTCCCCTCGTATTTTTGAATGCTGACTCATAATCGAACAATTTTTAAAAAAATGTCAAAATAAATTAAAAATAAAATTTAGTGTGGACCACCCTTAACATTTAGGGGGATGAAAAATAGATGTTGGCCGATTCTCAGACCTACCCAAAATGCACTCAAAATTTCATGAGAATCGGTCAAGCCGTTTCGGAGGAGTTCAATGTTTAACACCATAACACGAGAATTTTATATATTAGATTACAAAACTTGCAATGTGATACTAGTATACTGTGCAAGATTTCGGAATCTTAATTTATAGGGTATTTTCCTAGTATGACAAAAAAAAATTAAAAAAAGTAAGGCACCTTCGCTGGGCGAGTCCCACTTGCACTTGTCCGGATTTAATTTTATATCTGTGCTCAATATTTAACGGCTATGCGTAGATTGGGGCTAGACAGCGTGTGTGAGAGATATTCAAATATTGTTATAAATAATAATAATAAATGCACACACTTACTGAAAATTACTTAAATTACAAAATTTACAATGTTTATTATGTAATACAAGTTAACTATTTGCATGATTTTATTGTGAATTATAATGAAATTCAACAACAGCTGTTTTGCAGCGATATCAAAAGGAAAGGACCTCTGACCCCGAAACTACTTAAAACTGTATCTTCAGCGGCAGATTTTTTTCAAATGTAAACAAGGAACGAGACGAGCAGGACGTTCAGCTGATGGAAATTGATACGCCCTGCCCATTATAATGCAGTGCCGCTCAGGATTATTGAAAAACTCAAAGATTCTGAGCGGAACTACAACTGAGCTCGTCACCTTGAGACATAAGATGTCAAGTCTCATTTGTCCAGTAATTTCACTAGCTACGGAGCCCACATACACATTACTGCATCACGGTAAAAATAGGCGCCGTTGTGGTCCCCATAATCTAGCCGGCATCCTGTGCAAAGGAGCATCCAACTGGCACAAAAATAGTAATAGATAAAAAAGTAATAGTTTAATTTGTAACAGACTGTACCGCACATTCAAGGACACCAAGTACCTATATTTCTTGATGGAGCCCGTGCTCGGTGGCGACGTGTGGACCATCCTTCAGAAGCAGCGCTACTTCCCGGAGAACATCGCGCGGTTCATGGCCGCCTGCGTCCTAGAAGCCTTTCAGTATCTGCACTCCAAGGATATCATCTACAGAGACTTAAAACCGGAGAACTTGATGTTGGACAAGAAGGGATACATTAAGCTGGTATATAGTATTCATTGTGTTAACAATAATATTATTTTTTTAAAGTCACAACACACAATTCACCCCAGTGACGCATCTATCAATTTTGGTATGTCTAGTTCAACTCTCAGGTTGTGGCTCCATCTACAAGATCTACTTTACAGTCGATAACCTGCTTAACCCCAATAATAGCAAATCTAAACCGAGAGGCGCGGGTTCGAGTCCCGCATCGTCCATGAATTTTAATATGAATTTAATTTGAATATTTAATCCCAGAAGTGAGGTATATCACTTAAAAATAATGAATTATTTTACTTGTCTGCAGGTAGATTTTGGATTTGCCAAAAATTTGTCAACAAACAGCAAAACTTGGACGTTTGCCGGTACTCCTGAGTACGTTGCACCAGAAATCGTCCTCAACAAGGTATCAATACCATCTAATCTATATATTATATATATATATATATATATATATAGGCTATTATACTATCCAATTATAGGCTTTAAGCCTAAACACATGATCAGATTTGGTACGGTCGAAACATCGGAAATGGTCCGGTAGATGACCATATTCGATGGTATGTCGTATTGTCAAATCTACTATAATTTGTATGTCTAGATAGTCTGTTGCTGTTAGACAACCGATAAAAACAGACCAGGAATATTAGTTTGGTGCGCGTGACAAGATACGTCTTACACTCGCGATTTGTATGACATTTTGTGTTAGTGTGCGTAATATCCTCAAAGTAGAGGTTAGTTTTAAAGTCTATTTTGTTTCAACGTTTTCACAGCTGTCATCGTCTATCTAGACCATAGTTTCTCAACCTTATTTTGCTCACCGCCCACTTTGAGAATATGTTTTTTTTCTAGAGTATTGTCGTGTATTTTTTTTGCCTTTTTAGACTATATTTTTTAATCTACCCACGCCCCATCTGCGCCTTTTTAATGCACCCTAATTTTCTCTGGGTCTTCTACTGCCCCCCCGAAAGTCTCAAACGCGTTATCGCCCACGTTGAGAACCTATGATCTAGACGTATAGATGATCTAAGCTCAAAATTATATTATTACCGTCGGGACCGTACCTAGTACGACGCCGGTTTAATTGGTATGCTCACGCCGCGCCTGACCGTGCGATAGCCCGGCCGTACCAAGACCGACCATGTGTTTAAGCTATTACATTATCGAACGTCTCGCAAGTGTGGCTGTAACTGTATAGATATAAAACGTTGTATAATGATAATGTAACCGCTCTGGCTCGGAGTCGGTAGATAATATGTATATAGATCAAATAGTTCCGTAATATAACTCTCATATTAATTTATAACTAAGTACTTATAGGTTGAAGTATAATTGTATCGCAATATACTCTTCAAGTATTTATTTGTACAAACTTAATAGGGCTACACTACTTATAATTGTATGTTAGTAATTGTTTCTTAAAGGCAGGCATAAAAGTCATTTATTTTCTTAAAATTGATTCCTTTAGAATTCTTTTTGATGTCATTTCTAATATACTAGATACTACTACCGCTTCGGAAACAAATGGCGCTCTGAGAGTGAAGAAACGGCGCAAGAAACTCTCCCAGCATTCCTTTTTTGCGCTCTTTTCAATAAAAATATACAATATTGTACAGTCATTTTTATCGCTATAAAATAATCACAATTTAGTCCCAGGCTTGCCCTGTACTTTCCCCGGGGCATAAAAAGAATAGGGAAGTCCCAGGCCCATCGGTGTCGTAAGAGGCGACTAAGGGCTTTTTCGAAGTGGGAGAGTCACGCAGCCGTCTTTTGACGTCAGCACAATCGGGCCAGACTCCGGGTTAATTACCACACTCGCACAGAATACCGGCGTGAAGTAGCGGCCTAGTGCCGCTATGTTTCGTATAGGTTAGTGTCGAGGACCGGAGGCCATTTACAACCGTGCTTCCAGATTTTTTAAGCGACAAATCGCCCGTGCAAAGTCAAAACACGTCGTCAAAATCGGCGAGCAGCTTTCCAGTTACCCGACCGGAACACGCAAGTTCTGGTCGTTGTCGAAAGCTGCTCTTGGTAACTTCAGCCAGCCGTCCATGCCGCCGTTGCACATGAGGAATGACACCCTGGCCCATACGGCAAAAGAGACTGTGCGCTCTTTTCGCCTCCAACTCGACTCTTGACGACAACGGAAAAACACCGCCGAACATCCTGCGGTGTCAGAGCTCTATGCCTGAAGTACAGTTTAGACAGAAAACTGTTAGGCGAGCTCTGTTTTCGGTGGACGTCAGGAAGTCGAGCGGGCTGGATGGCATTTCTCCAATCGTGCTTAGAACGTGTGCCCCTGAGTTGACGCCGGTGCTAACGCGTTTATTCCGGCACTCTTATTCCAAAGGCGTAGTCCCTGACTCATGGAAGTCAGCCCTTGTCCATCCGATCCAAAAAAAAGGAGACAGTTCGGATCCGGCAAACTACAGGCCTATTGCTATTACCTCCCTGCTCTCCAAAATCATGGAGAGCATAATAAGCCGTCAGCTCTTGGTATACCTAGAGGGTCACCAGTTGATCAACGACCGACAATACGGCTTTCGCCATGGTCGGTCGGCAGGTGATCTTCTGGTATACCTAACACATAGATGGGCCGCGGCTATTGAAAGCAAGGGGGAAGGCCTGGCAGTTAGCCTGGATATAGCGAAGGCCTTTGATCGTGTATGGCACAAGGCGCTCCTCTCTAAACTTCCATCATTTGGGCTTCCCGAGAGCTTGTGCAAGTGGACCTCCAGCTTCCTACCTGGGCGCAGCATACAGGTCGTTGTCGACGGACATTGCTCGAACCCGAAGCCCGTGAATGCTGGAGTGCCCCAAGGCTGTGTGCTATCTCCTACGCTGTTTCTTCTGCATATCAATGATATGTTGCACACTTCCAACATTAATTGCTATGCAGATGACAACACTGGTGATGCCGTATACACGGGCCATGCACGTCTCTCTCGGGAAATCGTCGACCAGTGCCGGGAGAAACTTGTGTCTTCTATCGAGTCCTCTCTTGAGAAGGTCGCAGAATGGGGTAAATTGAACCTTGTCCAATTTAACCCCCAGAAGACTCAAGTTTGCGCGTTTACCACTAAAAAAACCCCATTTGTCGCATCACCGCTCTTCGACAACACTTCCCTAAAAGCCTCGCCTAGTATCGGGATACTGGGTCTCGAAATCTCGAGCGACTGCCAATTCCGTGGCCATCTGGAGGGCAAAGCCAAATTGGCTTCAAAGAAACTGGGCGTCATTAATAGAGCACGGCAATACTTCAAGCCGGCCCACATTCTAGCGCTGTACAAAGCGCAGGTCCGGCCACACATGGAGTATTGCTGTCATGTCTGGTCTGGCGCACTGTGCTAAATATTCGGTGTGATATTAAAAAAGAGCGGGATTAAAGAGAAACTAATTCCTATGGTCTAATTACTATCCATCATGCACACACACACACACACACACCACAGTTTTCAGAATTGTTTTAATTGTGGCGATAGTTGTAAAATTTGGTTTTTAGTCATTTTTGTTTATTTCTATATTGTTTATCAAGTATTATGTATCCGCTAAGGAAGTGCGAGATATTTCCAATACAAGTGTCCTAAGACAATTTACTGGGAAGTCTCAACCACTAAAATGTATATGAAATCTTTGAAATAAACGAAATTTTTTATTATTTTATTATTATAATATGTTATTATTATTATTATTTTATGAAAATAAGGGACGAGACGAGTAATGGTAATTGATACGCCTTGCCCATTACAATGCAGTGCCGCTCAGGATTCTTGAAAAACCCAAAAATTCTGAGCGGCACTACAACTGCGCTCGTCACCTTGAGACATAAGATGTTAAGGCATAAAAGGCATTTATTTTCTCAAAATTTATTCCTTTAGAATTCTTTTTGATGTCATTTCTAATACACTAGTTACTACTACCGCTTCGGAAACAAATAGCGCTCTGAGAGAGAAGAAGCGGCGCAAGAAACTCTAAGTCTCATTATATATGGATTTAAACCACTTTTGTTTATCCAGGGTCACGACCGTGCGGTGGACTGCTGGGCTCTCGGCGTGTTCATCCACGAGCTGCTGGTCGGCAAGCCACCGTTCCGCGCGGCCGGTGGAGACCACATGAAAACTTACACGTTGATACTGAGGGGCATCGATGCTGTTGCATTCCACCCGCGAGTTCCGAAA
This sequence comes from Leptidea sinapis, assembly GCF_905404315.1. Classification (NCBI taxonomy): domain Eukaryota; kingdom Metazoa; phylum Arthropoda; class Insecta; order Lepidoptera; family Pieridae; genus Leptidea; species Leptidea sinapis. Next base: position 1,892,063 of record NC_066285.1, on the reverse strand, counting down.
TCAGCACAAATGCTCATCAGGAAACTATGCCGCGCCGTCCCCGCTGAACGGCTGGGTTACTTGAAGAACGGCATAACGGATATTAAGAATCATAAGTGAGTAATAATATATTTTGACTTACTTGCGATTGCTGCTCATGCTTTGAAAAGTTCTGGGGCCCCGCCTGTGCTTCACTTCTTCAAGCCCGGTATCCACCAAAGCGGACAGGAGTGGAGTCGAGAGGAGACATGCCACGAAGCTGTCAGGTTATTTCCGAAGCGGAGAGTTGTTAGCTGTGCTTATAACAACGCTTTTGCGTGTGCGAGGCGCGGGGAGAAGGCAGCAGGGAATACGCTACGCGCATCTCCATGGCACGCGGCACCAAATTCTATAGACAAATGAGACATCTCCTCTCCTCTCCGCTTGATCCATTTCTACCGAAGCTAAGCGGAGAGGATATGTGGAAATAACGAAATCTGATTGGTTATCAAAATACATCTCGTTTCCTCTCCGCTTTGGTGGATACCGAGTCTCATTTACCTATGTACCATCACCGTCGTTGATGCTGTCACAGACGCAACTCTCACTCAATAAACACTATGATACTTTAGCTTACTTTAAATATCAATTTTCATAAGATACTAAATTTGATTTTAAATTAAAACAAAGCTCACGTTACTATTTGTTGACAATGTAAAATTGTTTAATCTATTTACCTAAGGTTAAGGATATTTCAAAATCGGCTAAGAAGTTTTTTGAGTTAAGGTATCCATTATAAACAATTTGATTTTTTAAAGTGTTATCCCTCACATCTGGGATTAATTATTATGCAAATTAAATTTGTACCCAAAATTTATGAACGATGCGTGAATCGAACCCGCGACCTCTCGTTCCCTCCAAGCGCTCTTACCAACTGAGCGAACCGTTCGAGTGGATCATAAATGTTGGTATATCTTGTTCAACTCTCAGGTTTAATTTGTATAATTAAGGAGAAAAACGAGAAAGAGGTGGTTTTCTCTTCTTCTTGGAGTTTAGTGAGTGCCAATTTGTGATTATACTGTACCGCTATTTACCCTTGATACTAATGATCCTTACCTATTTTTATATAATAAGAAATGGTAACGACAAAATTTTCTGAAAAGAATTTTCAACAAAAAAACAACGGACTTCAAATTCTATTCCAAAACAATAGATATAATATGCACTAAAAAAATATAAAAATAATTGCGTATTTTTATACTATCTAAATAATTAATCTAATTCTAGATACCATTATTGTTATTTTTGGAATCGGTGTCCTCCCGCCGCGGCCCCGCTCTCACCTCTCACCTCATCACGTCGCGCGTGAGACACAAGCACATCTCACTTATAACTATGTACATGTAGATACAAACCTACCTTGGCTGACACCGACTAAGCAATCACGCTTGGAATTGGTAGATTAATTAGGAATACGGCCATGTATGACACAGAATTGTGTAATCATACATTTAATACTAAACGCTAAATGCGATACTACCTAGCATAGCATGTCTAATTAACATTTATTGTGTACGGTGGTTTTCTCGTATGATTTTGTATAGTAGAAATTGTATAGTTTTTTTCCTTGTCCGCATAAATATTTAGTGTGGCAAATTTATTTCTGTATTTGTTGTAAATCATTAATTATTGTTAGAACACTGCGGGCGCGCCAGACATTAATTAAAATTCAATTAATTATTGACATATTTTACTATGAAGTAATAAAACGTTAGATATAGGGGCTAACTACCGCATTACATTCTAGTTGGGCTATGATCGTAGTTTGTAACCTAGATCATGAACATAATATCTCGACTATGGGATTAATTTTGATGAAATTATTATTTTATGATACTTGTCACTTTTTTATGCAAGAGAAGGACAAATGAGCATACTGATCAACTAATATACTTAGCATTGTCACGACCGCCCACATTCTCTTACATCATCAGAAGAATCACAGGAGCCAGGAATCAACTGGATCGTCCTGAACTAGTTGGGTCCAATACGTGATTATTATTTTTAAATTAAAAACAAGCATTAAATGAAAACTAACGATTAGACAAATATTATGACGCAATCAAAAAATTAAAGCATAATACATCGAATCTTTTTATCTGACATCATTGGCGAATTTACCAGCAGGCTGAGTAGGCTGGAGCCTAGGGCGGCAAATTTTAAGGAGCGGCAAATTTAGTTCACAATTTTTATATTTCGATTTACAAATTGTAAAAAAAATTATACACACACAAAATACGATTTTCGAAAATTGGAGAGAAATAAAAATATTTCACAAAAATCGAAATATAGTCCTATAAACAATGCTAAATAATAAATATCTCTAAATAAACAATTGCTAAACGCTTTATTAATTAAAATAACAATTTCTCGTTAATCCGATATGAGTCTATCTATGACAACGAGAAATGTGTTAACCCTGAAATAATATCGAATCGCTTTTGTGTTATTCTAAAAATTCATGATCTAACACGGTACCATAGTTCTCAATGATACTAACCATACGGGAAAAGTTGATGTAACGAGGATGATGAAGCACAAATCATACAGTTGGAATTTTCTTGATAGAAAATTGATATGATTTTGTGGACTAAGATATCAAAATTTTGAGGCGGCAAAAATTTAATAGCCTGCGGGCGTCAAATCTGTAAATCCGCCACTGTGCGACATTGATGAGAAAAAAGACGCATATATTCTACAATCATACTCTATGCCTACTTATACTACCCTGTGAATGAGGAATTTTTGGAATGTTGTCTTTAACTATGGGGCGGAGCAGAATGACAGAAGTTAGTTTAAATATACCCAATTTAAAATATGTGGATGCTAAAAGTCATTTTGGATATAGGTATGTTCCTACTGTTCCAATAAAGTATGTACTGTTTCACTGTAGGTACTATTTGTATCTCGCTGGGCTTGGTGTCATTAAAAAGGTTACTGTCATGTAAAATAAAACACGTCCGAAAACAACACAATATCTCGTTACACGTCCAAAGTTCAAAAGCTAAATGAAAATGGATGAGGAGTGCTCAAAGACACAAGGACATTACGTGCAAAGCACCACCCGCATCCCGTTGACGTCTGGCATTCCACAGCCGCGCGTTTTGCAAGAAATTTCTTACCTTTCACAGCCACTTTGTGGAATCAATTACCGGCTGCGGTTTTCCTGAACCGATACGACTTAGGGACCTTCAAGAAAAGAGCTTACTCCCACTTTAAAGGCCGGCTACATATCTCTTGACATCTGTTGTTGCGGATTGCCACCCCGTGAGCCTCTTGCCCGTTTGCCCCCTCTTATATATAAAAAGGGGGTAAGCGCAGCAATTATCAAAACTTATTTTGAATAATTGAAATGAAAAAATAAAATAATACTGACATCTGATGAAGAATGGGCCCAAGGTCACGAGCGGTAGAGGTGTTCTGTAATATGACATTCATAATAACCCGTAACTTGTCAACCATGGCGGCCAAGTGATTGTCCGCAGCCTCCACTCGCATCATTAAATCTCCACTCCAACGCATTTAAGTAGCTTGAAAACAATAAAACATTGAATTAGTCCATTAATAAATCCAACAAATATTCTTTTTAAACATAAGCTGTCTTATAAACGCAATGAAGTTACTCCAAGTTTAAAATTACTTCTAACTTTGCGTTTATAAATAAGACAGAAGTAATCTTTGGACGCTACTTGCGTCGACACTCTGGCTCCTTCTCATGTCCAAGTTACGTCAGTTGGTGCTGGGGCTGCTGCTTCGACTGCCGAAGACAGTAAGCGTCGCAAATATGTTGGTCTCAGTGAGTCATACATCTTTGTGCCCTTTGGTGTCGAGACACTTGGCCCTTGGGGCCCAGAGGCGCGGAGAATGTTCAAAATACTATCTTCGCGCTTCAATAAGGCTACTGGAAACCCAAGCGCTGGCAGCTATTTCAGTCAACGGATCAGCCTTGCTATCCAACTCGGTAATGCTGCCAGTATTCTTGGTACGCTTCCACGTAATGATAGTTTTAATTATTTTATGTAGTCGTAGTATTGTAAATATAGTTATAAGATTTGTCGTGTAACTGAAGTAAAATATATATTTTACATCGTTAATTAAAAATCTTTGAATGTGATTAACACACACTTCCAATTCCAAAACATTAAAAAACGTCCAATTGAAAAGATATATAGATCACTCGCGTTGTACACACACGATAATAACAAATATATTGGCGCACACACCAAATATTAATATTATAAAGGGGTAGGTAAATTTTGTGAGATTTTAGTGGGTAAACTCTGTTTTATACTCAATATATGTTCTGTTTAATAACTCACTATTTTGTATGGCAATATTATAAACAAAATTTATGAACGATGTGGGACTCGAACGCGCGACCTCTCGCGTTCCGAGCACTCTTCCAACTGAGCCAACCGTTCGAGTGACGCATCGTTGATAAATCTTTTATGCCTTGTTCAACTCTCAGGTTGTTTCTTTATCTACATGATCTACTTTAGAGTTGAAAACCTGCTCAACTCCAATATTTGCATATTAGGAATTAGAAGTGAGAGTTATCACATTAAAAAAAGTACAATATTAAAAATACAAATGATTTAAGTTGTTAACTACACGAGGCATCCTCAGGACGTGTTGTCTCGCCAAAATTTGGCACGAGAGTCGGGCCAGATTTTAAATAAATTAATATAAAATATATAGATTAATTAAATATTGGCGGAATTAACACTAAAGAAAACTTAAATCATTTGCATAATTATGGATTTCCGCAAAGTAACGCCTAATTCAATAAATTTTCTTAATATTAAAAATGTTAACAAGCAATCATTAGTGAGGAGTTGAAACCAATTATTTCAAATATGCAGGGAAATGGGTTTTAATTTATGACCTGCGGTTATCCATACTCTGCAGATATGACCAGTGAGGAAAACAATAAAATATATAAATTGAATACGTTAATGTTTAACCTGACATATAGAAATAGCAACTCATTTATATTATTTGATATTTACCTATTCATTTTTAATTATTATAAGTTAATTATCCTTAATTTCAAAGCCGAATGAAAATCAAATTGAAAGTCAATCCAATGTTGTACTTGCAGTTTTTTTCTAGAATCTTCTAGCTTTTATTTGAATAAACTTTCAAAAAACCTAATACTAAGAAAGGTTTACCAAAACGGCAATTTCATACTTAAACCACTAGTACAACAAACATCGTTCTCCAATTTTTAGTGTAGTCCATTGAAATTATAATTTAAGGACCAAATATTGCATTTTTTTTTATGGAATAGGAGGACAAACGAGCGTACGGGTCACCTGTTGTTAAGTGATCATCGCCGCCCACAATCTCTTGCAACACCAGAGGAATCACAGGAGCGTTGCCGTTGCCTTTAAGGAAGGTGTACGCACTTTTTTTGAAGGTACCCATGTCGTATCGTCCCGTAAACACCGCACAAGGAAGTTCATTCCACAGCTTAGTAGTACGTGGAAGAAAGCTCCTTGAAAACCGTACTGTGGAGGAACGCCACACATCCAGATGGTGAGGATGATATCATAACTTGTGGCGTGCCGTGCGAAGATGGAATTCGGCGGCATGAATCAGGTTAAACAGCTCTTCGGAACACTCCCCGTGATAAATGCGGTAGAAGACACACAATGAAGCGACTTCTATACGCAACGCCAAGTGATCCAGCCGTTCACAGAGCACTGGGTCACCCACAATTCGAGCTGCTCTACGTTTCACGCGGTCAAATGGATCGAGCTGATACTGGGGTGCGCCAGACCAGAGATGACAGCAATACTCCATGTGTGGCCGGACATGCGCTTTGTAGAGCGCTAGTATGTGGGCCGGCTTGAAGTATTGCCGTGCTCTATTTATGACGCCCAGTTTCTTTGAAGGCAATTTGGCTTTGCCCTCCAGATGACCACGAAATTGACAATCGCTCGAGATTTCGAGACCCAGTATTTCTTGGAGGACGTAATTTTATTTAAGGGACATGTGTGGGGGGTCAATAGAAGCTTAACCCCAAGTTTGTGGGATTGCCGCCCTTGCCTTACGGCCGCCATCTTGGAAAAACCATTTTGTAATATCTCGGAAACTATGCGTCTTAAAAAAATCACTAACAATTTTTTTAACAACTTTTTTGTTCTATAACTTTTTTTAATTTTAAATTTAGGTAAAAATAAAAATAGGTAAAAAGTTATATGAACATATTTGTAGGCAAAGAGATTTGCTACAAATTATGTCTTTACAAATATTTGTAAGACGCATAGTTTCCGATTGCGTCCTCTAAAAATGTAAAGCTCATGTAACATTTCAATGCACTAGTGTTAATTTGATGAAATTGGCCTTCTAGAGTAAATTAGATCAGGAACAAAATAAAAATTGGAATTTAACTTCAGACTTGGATAAGCGAGAGAAATTTATGAAAATTGTAATCATCTAATAACATGACATAAATTCATTCATTCATTCATTCATACACTCACGCGTTGTTCCCGTCGGTAGGCAGAGACAATAGAATGCCACTTGCTTCTATCCTTACAAACCTCACGCGCTTCCTCAACATTCATTACTCTTTTCATACATGCTCGCCGGTTGCGGGTGCTTCGGACCTTTCCTTTTCTCAAAACGTCCCCAATTTGGTCGACGAATGTTCTACGAGGTCTCCCGCGACCGACTTGCCCACACACACTTGCCTTATATATTTGATGCGTCATTCTTTCTTCACTCATTCGCTCCACGTGTCCAAACCATTTCAGCATTCCTTTTTCAGTCCTTGTCACATCTTCTTACAAACCACAGCGCGCTCGTATTACCGCATTCGGAATTCTATCAGTCAGTCTCACCCCACACATACTACGGAGTGATCGCATCTCAACTGCGTTAATTCTGCTTTTATGCTTTTTCTAATATAAAATGTAGATCAAATTAAGGTTTTTCAAATAAATATATATTATTTATTGTTTACAGATGGTTTCTCGGTTTCGACTGGGAAGGCCTACGTGAAGGAAAACTGAAGGCCCCGCTGATTCAGCCCGTAGCCAATGATCTGGATCTTTCCAACTTTGAGAAGTATCCCAAAGATAAACTACCTCCAGATGAGACTTCTGGATGGGATATTGATTTCTAAATGTAATTATAGCATTAGACTTATTAAACAGAACCTACTTTAAACTGGAAATTCACCCACAAAAAAGCAGTGGAACAGCCTAAATAAAAATGAATCATTGATGTAATTTTGTGTCCAATGACGTCATATGCAAGTTACTTAATGACGTCACATAATTTATTACATAATACTGTGGCTAAATTACATTACAATTATTCTATAAATAAATATAATTCAATTAAACATGGCTTTTATTTATTTTTTATTCATTGTTACCCGTATTGACACCGTTAATTGTATTAAGGCATCAAAATATGGTCGTAGGCTTAGATTAAGGATTGGAGACTATGACGGCTGTGAAAACGTCGAAAAAAATTGTGTTTATGAATCGCAGGAGCGTTGCGGGCCTTTAAGGAAGGTGTACGCGCTTTTTTGTAGGTACTTACCCATGTCGTATCGTCCCGGAACATCGCACAAGGAAGCAGATTCCACAACTTTGTAGTACGTGGAAGAACGCTCCTTGTAAAGCGCACAGTGGAGGACCGCCACACATCCAGATGGTAGGGATAATATCCTAATTTGTGGCGAGTCGTGCGAAGGTGGAGTTCAGCGGCAGGGTTCAGGTGAAACAGCTCTTCGGAACACTCCCCCTGATAAATGCGGTAGAAGACGCACAATGTGCAACGTCTCTACGCAACGCCAAGTGATCCAGCCGTTCACAGAGCACTGATTGTAAGTCAATGCTTAAAACAGCACAAGGGGTGTGTATCATAATGCATTAATAATAATATTGACACGATAACATTACGAGAGACACGGTAGCCCTTTTCACACGTGTCCCATTTTAACTGAGACCTGTGTGAGCAGTTTTCTCGCCCCCCACTTACCACACGACTGCCGTCTAGACGGCTCCGTCGGACCTTTGTGTGAAGTGTCGTTATTCCTTAGGTACTCTGTAATAGTAGTTAGTTACTCAACTAGCTACAGTTGCCAAGCGTGTTTATCCTTCAATCTGACCATTGTCTATACTATTTCATTAACATTGTCAAATACTAACAATATTATCTCCACTTGTATCTAAATATCTCTTTTTAACATAGCCCATATCCAGTATGAAATAAGTTTGAATCGATCGGTACATTTGTAATGCTCAGTTCTAGAAAGATCCTTATTTCATTTTATAAAATAACTAGCTTATATCCCGCGACTTCATATACGTACATACAGGGCTGAGCATGTAGTAGCGACATCTCAATTAAATTTAAAAAATAACTCTTATAACATACTAGCTGACCTGGCAAACGTTGTTTTGCCATATAAATTATATATGTAAACCTTCCTTGAGCTTCAACGAATCTATTACAAAAGATTTCATTGAGATCGTACGAATAGTTTAGGAGTTATTAGGGAACATACAAACAAACATTCTCTTTTATATATATAGATAGATTATGCTGTCGCAACACTTTTCGTAAATAATGATGTCTTCTGCAAAGTCGTAGTACATTATTTTATTGAATCATCAAAACTTTTCGCAGCGCCAGTGATCTAAAGAATATTTTTTAAATTTACTCTTCTGAACATATAATATAGTCTTTGTCACCCGGGGATAATTTACCTTCCCAGCAGTGAAAGAATTTTTCAAATCACTTCAGTAGTTTTGGCGCCTATTCAATGCAAACAAACAAACAATATATAAATCTATCCTCTTTATAATACTTATTTAGTATAAAATATAAGAGATTTCCACGTACATAGTCACTCATCACGATATCTCTGGAACCATTAGAGCTTAAGACCTGAAATTTGGTAGGAATATTCTTTTCACCGAGTAGAGGTCAGCTAAGAGCGGATTTTACGAAATTCCACCCGCAAGAGTTTTTTTTTATTAGGAACAGAACAACGTCTGTCGGGTCAGCTAGTTTAGTATAAATGAGAGCGCGGCCCGCAGCAAGCTTATGTATTTAAAAACAAGACATGCTTGAACACCCATCTATGAACCGTTACTCTGACCTTGTTTTGACACTCACTTAAATCAGACTGAGGTTCATATACAAATAGAATTTCATTTTAAAAGTACAATTTAATGCTGGCATTTATCGACCCGTGAACTAATACGTACCAACTGCTGCATCCAGCTTGCATTGGAATACTGTAACTCATATAACTCAAGCGTAACGCAGTCCGCAGACTCGAACAAAAAAATATATTCAACATCTGACTGCTGACATCAGTTCAGTGCTAGAGAGGCGACGCGACAGTACGTGATGGCGCTCTTTGCGGCCGATATCACGTACGCATAGTGACTATCAACGAACTAGCGAACGAAACAACCGACGAATAAACATTGCAATGCTATAAACGACGCGGTTTACAACACAATGGACAATTAAAATTATATATACATACGGGAGTGATCACTAGTGAATTTGTTTTGTGCTCACAAGAAATATTGCAGTTAAAATTTTTGGTAAGTACGTAATTTTATCATTTAATCTAAATACATACCAATTTATAACAGAAGCACGATTTATGGTGATTGGTGTTGTATTTAAATTATAAGTAGGTAGATAAAAATCTATATGCCCTTTTAAGTAGGTACCCATTTAATTATTAAAATTATGTAATATAATATGTAGGTACTTATTGAAATTGTAAACAACATTTATGAACAATGCCGGATTCGAACTCGTATGAATTTAATTTGTGTAATTAATCCCAAAAGTGAGGGTTATCACTTTAATAAAATAATAAAAATTGTTATAGTTAATGAAGTTTATTTCTTAATACAAGTATATGTTACTTACGTTTTACACCTAATACAGAAGAGAAAGTTACTGACTACTGTCTACCTACTTTCATTACTTCGAACCTGGTTGCCACTTAATTCAAAACAATCGATTTTCTTACAAAGGTTTTCCAACTGTTAATAATTAAAGATCGCGATGCATACTTAAACATATGTTCATTGTTAAATAGTCCAACATTGTGGTTAATTATAATGTGCTATGTAATACTTACTATAACGGTTAGCGGACATATTAGTTAAAATTAAAATGTTGATGACTAACTAACCACATTTAAAATAGCAATGAAGCTATATAAACTACACATATATACATTTAAATGTGGGTAGTTGTAACATTTTATTTATCATTTATGTGTAGGCAGATTAAGTTCAATTTTCATCGGAATAGGCTGCGAAGAAGAACATTAAAGTATGTAAAAATTAATATTAATTCATAGACGGATTATAATGTAACCAACAATCAATTTATACGTCTAGATAGATGTTAGACAACCGATAAAAACAGGCCTGGAATAATAGTTTAGTGTGCGTCACAATCTACGTCTTACACTCGCAATTTGTGTGTCACTTTGTGTTAGTGTGCGTGAATTGCTCTAAATAGAGGTTAGTTCTAATGTCTATTTTTTTCGACGTTTTCACCGATATTTATAGTCTATAAATGTTCAACGCATACCTAAATGATCTAAGAATTTATATATTAACTATATCTAGATAAATCGTAAATGGAAAATTTAAAATTACATATTTAATCGAAAGTATTAAATTTATTCTAAAAATGTTTTTGCTAGAACCTGTGCCAAAGAATATATAATAGTGCCTGTACTTACAATGAAATATATTATATTAGATAGGTACTATATTTATCGAGTTATTAGCTGGTACTATCTGAACAAAATTGAATTGAATTTGTATATTTCATATTTCAATGTTTATACTTCTTATGTAGCTTGACAAACATGATTAGAATACCCTCTACCTATGTACTTATTTCTAAAGCATTTATTTATAGTAGTTAACAACCGCGTAAGATCTTATTTATTAAACTTGTAATCTAATTAATTAAGTTAAAAGAACTCGTTATGGTAAATATTGAGGATAACTACCGAAAAAAGACGATCAAAGATTTTGTGAAGTATGAATCATTAGAATGTGTCATTGTTCTCTTGTCACGTAGGCTTTCGATTTAATTGATGAAATAAACAATAATATAATATGGGAATATCGATATGCATTACCATCAATAATTTGCATATATATACCTATACAATGAACGACCCAAGAATAGAATTACCTACCTTATTTTAAAGACAAGTCGTTTATTTAATCGACTATTTAGATCTTGTGTATCAATGATTTATTTCATATGTAAGACTTAATAAATAACAAAGGATTGATTTTGATTGAATGATTTTATAATTGGTACTGCTTACGCCAATATGTCAATTTGAATAGTTTATTGCAAATATCTCAATTTCTTTTGCAAACACGTTAAAAGTGATTGTAAACAATTTTTTGACTATTTTGAGATCTACAATTTTTTATCTGATTTTTTTATATCTTTTTGAATTTTTAAGATATTTTCGAAAGTCATTTTGGGGTGGTTTTTAATTTTTTTCTACCCTCTAACAACAGATTTTTTTAACTATCGATTCTTTTTATCTTTATAATGAACTTAAAACAAAAAATAAAAATGCAGGCTTGCTACCCGCGTGGTAAATATCCAATAAATAAATCCTAATAATAAATCCTGATTTTACTGGACTGATAAGAATACGGACTTTTTTGTAAAATAAATCTCTTTGAGTACAATTCTGGTACATTTCGATACAGCAAGCACATTTCAAACTAATGAACTTTAAAACAGCAAAAATACCTGACGATTATATAGATTGGCTATACCTATTGGCTTGTGGGTATCTTATCTAAGAGGTATCTTTTTCTTACTGTCAATAAACGGCGATTCAGTTAATGGTTGAAGTCTCCTTGAATAAAGATTATTTGAGTTTGAAGTTTATTTGTTAGGCGAAATAGTTTAGCTTATTATTATATTTTAGGTTGAGCTGGTTGAAGATGGAGGCGATATGCGAAAGAGGGAACGGTGTCTGTCAGGCACGTGCTTTGGCGACTCTTCTTCATTCGCTGAATTTCTACTGCGCCTCAATATCAGCTGCTCTCGTATGTTGCCATGCGTCCACACGATTGGCCTGGTCAGAAGATTTTAATATTTTTTTACTGTACCAGTACGGCTCCTTTGCACCGGATGCCGGCTAGATAATGGGTACCACAAAGGCGCCTATTTCTGCCGTGAAGCAGTCATGTGTAAGCATTACTGTGTTTCTGTCTGAAGGGCGCCGTAGCTAGTGAAATTACTGGGCAAATGAGACTTGACATCTTATATTTAATATATGTAGTTTTTGGGTTTTTCAATAATCCTGAGGGATACTGCGTTGTAATGATCAAGGCGTATCAATTACCATCAGCTGAACGTCCTGCTCGTCTCGTCCCTTATTTTCATAAAAAAAATACTACAGATGTTTTAGAAAGAGAATTCTGCAATTCTATTTCTTCCATATTCCACTTTGTACTTTGGTCTATACCTAGCGGTGCCCCATTCGCTGGGCAAAAATGAATTCAATGAATAATTAGCTCTAGATTTGTTCCATCGATATACACAATATGTACTATAATTATTTGTTCCATTGTTTTTCGAGAAATATGTTTTTAAAGTCAACATTTACCGAGAGAAATTAATTTTAATTACATAAAACAGGAACTTATCCTTGATAATTAGGGCTACATTAGATCTATCGATATCTGTTGTTACTTTCGATCTATCTCTTCCTGTTAAATGAATTTCCTTAAAGGAACTTTCTTTACTTTAAAATTTCATAATATAAAATAAGTTCATACAGGTAGTTGGAACTCTCTATTAGACTAGTTAATTAGATCTAGATATTAATATAAAATTCTGGCGAAATTTTTACAACCCTTAATATTCATTAAAAAAAGTGTGTGTGTAAAAATGTATGCACGCAAGAAGTTATACTTCTTTGGCGTAACAAAGCAAAAATCCTTAAACTTATTTATTCCTGGTGCTATTATACGTTTGTTGAAAGAACAATATTGTTAAAATCTTGCAACGATGGCTTTGACAATTCATTATTAAATAACGAAAATGGCTGTACGGGCTTGAACCCTTTGTCTATCCTAATAATGGACGAAGAAACCAAAAAAAAAACAAATGTCGCAAACTTCAGTAAATTTTAGGATCCAACATCACCCTGTTACTTTTGTGTTACAGTGATGCGCGCGCATCTTAACATTTCACTCTCATTATTTTTTCATAATGCGCCTTAAGAAGTATAACTTCAAAAATATAGCGATTCACAATCTTTTTACGTAAAAATAATATAAGTAGTTCATGTGTCATGGATGGAACAAATCTAGAGATAGGCACCGCTAGGTATACAAATACTAAAAATACTGTACCAATCTTTCAAAAGGCTTTCAAGTTAATTTACAAATCGAATGGTACCATTCGATGTGAAATTTTTGGTTTATGGTTACTTATTTTTCGAATTCCAACGTTCCTTACTTTTAAAATTCGCCCAGCGAAGCGGGTGGGAACGGCTAGTTTATTATATATTATATAATATTATGAGTAATATCAACGCAGGAATATCTCTCATTTTCCTTGTTACATCTAAATTTAATAAATTATTAAAATTATTATTTTTCGTTACTTACCACAAAACAAACGTATGTATTTCACATACCTACTCAATTGTGTGATATATATAATTAAAACATAATTGGCACACAGGAAAACCAGCGCATGGCGACATCAAGATCTGCGCGGTGTGGCCAGCATAGTGGTGGGGATGGCGTGGTGTTGTGGTGCTACAGCCGCGGCCTTCCTTCGTTCAGCCGACACGGTCTACCTGGTCATGTCTCTGATGTCGACCCTCGCTTGGGTGGCGGCCGCTGTTCTCCACGTGGTGTTGTGGAACCGGCGCTCAGCGTCCCCTACGCTGTACCTGGCTGTCTACTGGTTACTCACGGCCGTTTCTTCATCAGCGGTACTCTTTGAACACGTGAAGCAAGGTGGAACCTTCACCACTATTGAAGTGTACATCCAATCAGTCACAGTGATGTGTGCTGTAGTGGTGTCCGCTGTTGACTTTCTAAGTTTTTATGACGAGGTAGTTATTAATATTATCACTACATACTATAAAACACCTCCGCCGCGTCTGTCTGTCTCTTCGTGATAAACCCAAAATTACTGCACCGATTTTCATTCTGTTTTTAACAATGGATAGCGTGTTTCTCGAGGAAGGTTTTAGTATATAATTTGATAAGTTTTTGTATACCTATTTATATACATTAACGATATTTATTGGAGGTGTCAGAAAAATAATCAGCCTGGGAACTTTCAGCGAAAACGCTGTCTAAACCCTTTCAGATATAGAACTAACTGTATGAAAGATGCTCACCTCCCTCCAAAACCTACTCCATGAGGGGCCACCGATTGACCTTCAGAGATCTTCCATATTAACTAAAACTAACTCTGAAAAGTGTATAACCCACACTTAATGGCTCCCACGTACGTGAACGGTGATGCGTTGCCAAGTTGGAATTAATTAAACCTATCCCCCACATGAAATATACTGATTTAAGGCGTAGGTCAAAACCAAACCTTCAATATAACCAATGACGTCGGGGTGAGTCCTCGGTTACTCCAGGAGTTAGACCCTGTATGTGGCTACTTCTATTACCGTAGTTGACACTTCTATTCTCCTCGAAAATGTACAAAAATTCAGTATGTGTTGAGATATTGAAAATAGTTGATTAAAAATGTTTGCGTAGGTAAAAAATAAAGGTTAAAATATAGCATAAATGATTATCCCACACCGTGAGAATAGAGTGATCGCCTTCAGGCTATGTGATAAATAAATTTAATTGTAACGCAATTTTATTAAAAAAAAAAGGATTGTGTAGTTTTATGAAACCACGGTAAAAGTGAAACTTTTTTTCACATTATAGACATTTAACTAAAAATTTTTGGAATAACATTCCATTACGGGTATATAAATCGCTTTATCAATCTTAATTTTATACTTGGAAAATTGGAATGATAAAAACAAACAAAATAGCGTGGAGCACTGGCACAAATGAGTAATAGTCAATACATTACACGGTCAGCTGCTGCGAACTATAGGCGCAAAAAAAATAAAAAGTTTGAGACGATGTAATAAAAGTTTCACTTTGAAAATCTGCCGTAGGTTGGAGTGATGTAACATCCTATTTTGAATAAAAATATGTGAATTTTAATTATATAGATATAAAGTTCGTTATCACTTGAAATATTTTACGTAGATATGTAAGGTATATATATATATATATATATTTTCGATTCACAGAATTAATATGCTATGTTCCCCGCGGAAATCGACCCACTAGAGAATACACGTTCCTTGATAAGCAGACACATGTCAATGTTCAAACAGGTTCATGAAAATGTATGTTAACTCATGAATATCCACTAACTTCAAGCGAATGCAAAATATTTAATTCATTAAATCGAGGTGACTAAAAAGTGAAAAATAAATTTCCTTATACAATAGTTTTATATACCTAATATGGTATCAAAATGAAATATATAATATTTGTCACCAGTTTAGAAATATAAAAATATAAAACGTTGTTTGTAATCCTATAAAATTTGAGATAGATCCGTGCATATAGATCAAATATTTTTCAAAAGGGCCCATAAACGGCAAATATATGAGATAACAAACATACAAAAAATACAGTCGAATTGAGAACCTCCTCTTGGCAAGCCAAATAACAACATATTCTTTAGAACAAGCAGTATTAGAATATATTAGAACATAAACGAAATCTGTTTAAATGTAGTCATAACTCAATGACCAACATACAATACAACTCGAGTGGAACGAACGTAGCCATGCGAGATGTTTTCAGTTGTGAGAGGATGTTAACCCTCGCACATTAGTCAGGAAGATTGGTCACAGCGACAGACGGGCGCAGCTCGCTGGCTGGAGACACGGGTGATGGACCCCCGGCGTCTGGCCGCTGGCGCCACAAGCTTGTATAATTTCATACAAGCTCCCGCCCTCGCCTTGCGAAATAAAATATCCTATGAAGTAATAATAGTAGTTTTTGCACTCCCAACATATTATCACTAATTTTATTGAAAATAAAATTTTCTTCGTTGATAATTCAGCTTTTCGATAGTTTTTTGAGATTATATTTTATGTAACCATATCACAACAAAGGTACAAAATCGTTTTTTTTAAATGCGATCCTCTTCAAATTGCCTTACTGATGATATAAATGCATGTTGCCATGGGGCAACCCCGTGCCATATCGCTTAAACCGAAATTGCTTAAACAATTGCAAGGAATTGTTATTTTTCAACCGGACAATTTTTTTATGTTCCTTATTAATATACAAATAAAAAAGGTCCCATGATAAACTTAATATTTTGTCTATTATGTAATGTCATGTTTTTAATGGGTAAAATTATGCCTATCAATGTAATAAAGAATTATTGTTAATATCTTTTTACAATTTCAACAAATTTTACAGGTTACTAAACGTTCCGACGATCTGAAATCATCTCAAACAACATCGAACGTTTCATATAAACATTATGAATCATACTTCTATTCAAGAATCACCTTTTTCTGGTTAAATTCGTTCTTTTATAATATATACGACAATCACATAGAAGATTTAAGTTTAGGAACACTCCCCGAAGAGGAGAAAACAAAGATATCTTATCAAAGACTGAGAAATATATCAAATTATCATGAGGTAAGAATTGCTTTTGTTTTTCATTATGCACAAATAAAATTTGAAAACCAAAGTTTTATGAACGATGCGGGATTCGAACCCACGACCTCCGGCGTTCCGTGCCGTTGCTCTAACTAACTGAGCTAACTGTTCGAGTACCGCCTCGCTATAAAATTCTTTTTGCTTTGTTCAACTCTCAGGTTGTGGCTTCCCACATCGTTCATAAAACAGTGAAGTAGGTACTGATTTCGTCACAGCAATTAAATTTTAAACATTCACAAACACACTTTAGAAATTAATAACATTTTTTTACCAAGCTTGTAAAGATTCACATCCCCAAAAATTATTTAATGAACACTCTAAAGCTAACTTGTAACTTGCTGTTGCATAACCGATGAAAACAGGCCATGCTTATTACTTTAGTGTGCGTGACAAGCTACGTCTTACACTCGCGATTTGTATGTCACTTTGTGTGCGTGCATCGCTCAATATAGAGGTTAGAAGTCAACCTCCATTTTTTTCGCAGTTTTCACACAGCTGTCACAGTCTATTCTACATGTATAAATGATCTAAGTTAATGTCATTATATAATCTTATATATAAAATTCTCGTGTCACAATGTTAGTTACCTTACTCCTCCGAAACGGATTCACTGATTTTTACCAAATTTTATATGCATATTCAGTAGGTCTGAGACTCGGCTACTATCTATTTTTCATACCCCTAAGTGATATGGGTTGTTCACCCTTAACATTTTTTTTTAATTTTTGGACATAATTTTTTGTTTTTATTTTATTATGATTCAGCATTGAAAAATATATACAACTTCAAATTTTCGCCCTTCTACGATCGATAAATCGAATCGAAAATAATTCAACTATTTTTGTATCGCTATTTTTACATTATTCTGTTCCATCCACAAAACCGGTATAGGGTTGCAAGGTAGCAATCGAATACAATAATTGAAGTACGATGTATTTGGTACGTCTGAGAAACAGTTGCATCTATTTTTTATACTTAACTAAATTTTTTTTATTATTGATTTTTTTTTAATTACTTTATATGGCAATACAACGATTGCCTTGTCAGCTAGTAATATATAAAAATAACATGAGACGCTTGTAACTTTGCGTACTTGATCCCATTTACCTGGTATTGGGGTTATCACGTGGCTAGGTCACATCTGTACCGCTTTATTGAATGTGTGCCCTTAGCAGACCATTTAAGGTTGTCATTCCAATATTTTATGAATGATACATAACTTAACATATACTTAGTACAATTTCTAGATTTGTTTACAAGTTAGCATTGTATTTATATAACCACATATAGTAACAGCTACCGACAGTATTTACCTTTTAGAACTGCTTGTATATAAAAATAGTTTGAAAAAACTAAAATACACGCTTTAATTGAAAAGATGATGGTTGAAATTTAAAATTAACATCAATTCCTGCCTTATTCATGATAGATGAAAATAATATATTAATTAACAAAAATCTTAATTTGCAAATAAAAAAATAGAATAATTTTACCAAATTAATGTATTGTTATCGGTCCTCGATAAATCTACGAAGTTTGAACGAAATCTGGCCGTTATAACTGGGCCCAAATGAGTCGGTTACAAACAAACATACATATACAGGTGAAGCTAATAAAAAGCGTGTAAAAAGTCAGGCAAGAACATATTGAGAAATTGAGGCTAATCTTTATTTTGTTTTTTTTCTTCGTCTTGATGATTCAAGGGAAAGAATAAATCAAGGTAAATATCTCCACCACTTACATCACATACAGTATTATATATATATTACTTAATATACGACACAACTTGATATATTTTGAACGTTAGGTAAAGATATTCATATCTATAAAGAATTGATTAAGTAATTATCCTTATTATATGTTTACGTAAAGATGTTCATTCCAGTGGGAGGCTCCTTTGCACGGGATGCCGGCTAGATTATGGATACCACAACGGCGCCTATTTCTGCCGTCAAGCAGTAATGTGTAAACATTACTGTGTTTCGGTCTGAAGGGCGACGTACCTACTGAAATTACTGGGCAACTAAGACTTAATATATGTTGTCTCAAGGTAGTGCCGCTTAGAATTTTTGGGATTTTCAAGAATCCTGTGCGGCACTGCATTGTAATGGGTAGGGCGTATCAATTACCATCAGCTGAACGTCCTGCTCGTCTCTACCCTTATTTTCATAAAAAAAAATCGATCTTAATATTATTGTACATTCTAGGTAGCTGATAGAAAAAGAAGCCTCAATCTGTGGAAATGCTACTTTACCTTTGTTTGGCCCAATTTTTACGTGGCTGGGCTAATGAAACTAATCGGTGATTTATGTGGAATAATAGTGCCACTTAGTTTCGCTATAATAATACAGTTTATAGACGAACCTGTGAAATATAATAATAATAATGAAGAAGTATCATTAAAGGAATTTCTTAATAATGGCTATACAATGTTAGTCGTAACCGTGCTGGCTTTGATTGTACAAGCACTTCTATCACAATACTCAACGCATCTCGTTAATGTAGAAGGGACCAGATTGAAAACATCTTTACAGGTAAGTGAACAGTTCGTTAAACATAGTCTGTGTTAATTATAAACTCGAAGTAAAGTTATTCTTTTTGTCTCTATCTTACCTTTGTAGACCGGAAAGAAACTAAAAACTGGAAAAAAATAATGGTTCCATGCAACCTATTGGAAAAGGAAGATAATATAACAAAAATTAAAGGAAAAATTTATTACGGGTGATCTGAGGTCGGGAAGTGGATAAGGGGGGTGTTTTACTTTTTATCATTTTCAAAGGCTTCAGTACTGATCTATTGCCACTACAGAATTACCTACATGATAGGGAGAAGTAATTTTAAACTTGCAATAACTTTACATTGGGTTTATTAATTAGAGATAGTAAGTCAAATTATATCAGCTTTAAATAAGACGTGTTGCCTTGTAACTCATACTGTTTATTAATTTTATATTTATAATTAACTGACTGAAAACTAAGAATTAAACTTTAAGTTGAAAAAGATCAAACAAACATAGAATCCTATCATAATATTATTATGTTGTTGTTATTGTGTATTATCTGACTAACGGCCGAAATTTATAATATTTCTGTAAACCAATATAAAAATTTATCGCAGATATTTGCCTATCTGTGGATCGACCTCCAATAATCCATATAAATCCATAAAGATATGTCATTGACCCGCTCAAACTGTCATTTTCAAACAGAGGTAATCTGTTATCTATGATCCTTCCTAGCATAGATATATTGATTTTAGTGATTACAATTTTAATCCACGGATTGTATATTGGCACACATAACTAAAGACTAGGATTATATTTTTTATCGAAAATCCGAAGATTAAAAATTAGATTGAATATTTATTTCGGCCTTAACTTTACTTCCTTTCTCTATGAGCAATCTTCAACAGGCAATTGCGGCAACTTCTATAGACAGACATATTTTATCATGTACGAAAATTGCTTTTATTACACCTGGCTGCGTAAAGGCTGCGGCCATGTGTGCAACTCCAACAATCTCTTTTCATGTGTTCTAGATAATATATTTATGTAAAGTGGAGTATTATTAATTTTAATAAAAAACAAAATTGTAATAGTGGCCAAATATTAAATGGCAACCTGGGAAAACCATATTCTCCTATTTATGATATATAAAAGTTAAATTTTGATTGACTACTTGATGACCGTAATAATTTTCAGTCGAATCTCGCACTATGAATTCTCTCTAATACGTAATTAAAATTTCTTTCTTTTCTTTTTATAATAAGGGAACTAAATGCTTGCGATTTTTTTTAAAACAACATTTTAATAAAAAAATATCTTTTTTTTATTTTAGAATTTGTTGTTTGACAAATGCATGCGGTTAGCTTCATGGTCAGCTGCAGAGAAGGCAGTCGGGGAGCGTTCTCCGTTACTGTCAGCCCCTCACCGTGAAGCCGACACTCAGACAGGAATGCTGACGAACTTGGTCACTCAAGACACCTACAATATAATGTCGTGTGTTTGGATTTGTCATTACACATGGGCAATACCCCTCAAGGTCAGATACATTGTAAAATTTAAACAGAATATTATGCTTACTACGTTCAATCCAATTAAAATACTGAACTCAAGAAGATTAAATTTAGCTGTAAAACAATACGACACACACGTTGCAGAATAAATACGATTTCAAGAAAATAAACAAAAAGAAATTATAGTTTTTAATTTTATTGCAGGTCCTGGTAATACTATATGTTTTGTACACAAAATTAGGAGTGAGTGCTATTATTGGAGTAGCAACAAGCATTTTCATCATAACACCATTACAATTCTTCATTGGTAAGAAAATTTCAGACAACTCAAAGAACATATCGAAATGCACAGACCACAGAGCGTCGATTATGTCTGAGATATTAAACGGCATTAATGTTATCAAATTGTATGTGTGGGAGGATTTGTTTAACGAAAAGATACTACAATTTAGAGAAGTCGAGCTTCAACATTTGAATAAGGACTCCATCTACTGGTCTTTCTTGAGTAAGAATTTTGCATTATGTTTCTAAATCATCTATTTGTGTATTGTATAAGTTAACAACATTGTAATTTTCAGCATTGAGTGCCCAGTTTTCAACAGTCTTAGTATCTGTGGTGACATTTATGCTGCATTATTATCTGAACAGTCCGACTAATTTGACGGCTGTAAATATATTTACTGGACTTGCCCTGTTCAATCAGCTCAGTATACCATTGCTTATATTACCCGTCACAGTTCTTATGGTTATTCAGGCAATGGTAAGCACTCATATTATTTTACTTTTACACATTTTACAAAAGTGCCTTCAAGGTAGCACTAACAGTGATAAAAAGGGTGTTACAGGTAAGCACGAAGAGGATAAACGAATTCTTGGACCTTCCAGAATCAAATAACATTAAAGAAAATAAAGATATTTATACAAACACCACTGAATATGCAGCAGATTTTGCGCATGTTCCATGTGAAAATCCACTTTGCGAAACTGATGAACATAATGACGAATGTGGCGAACTTATGGATCGGTTTAATAATGAACAATTGCGAGATCAAGACCATTTGATAGTAATTAATAACGCATCATTTTCATGGAGAGCAAATGATAATGTTTATTTAGAAATTGAAGAGTTATCTATTCCAACAGGTTCGTTAACATTATAACTATCGTATTGTCTAAATTAGAAGGATCATTTTAACTTTTGTCGCTCGTACCAGGGACTGAAAGCGAGCTATTCATCCAGGTGGGAAAAAAAATCGTAACCGCGCCACGTGAGATATGTAGGACATTGTCACCGCAATATTCCGCGGGTGAGAATGACCTACTTTTCTGCCTAAGTGCGTGATATACTATTTCGCAAAGTGCTACAACGTCTTGACTGTACTAAAAACGACTGAAAAAGGAAATAAAATATTTTTTTCAGGAAAATTGATAATGGTCGTCGGATCATCCTGTTCAGGAAAATCATCTCTACTATCCGCAATATTGGGAGAGATGCAACTAGAACAAGGACAAGTGAATTTAAATAAGTAAGTATTTGTAATATTCACTGATATAATATAATTTCGGGTAACTAAATTTGCAAGGGAAAATCCTAACAACTCCTAAATGTTCATAAAGTACAATTTTAGGAACACCTGATAAAGCTTTAGATATCGTAATATATTAAATCAGAAGAAATAAAAGTAATGCATTTAATTGAATGTTCAGCGATTGTTCAATGTGGTACGCTGGTCTACCACCCTGGCTACTTGACTGGTCGATACGCGACAACATCCTCATGGGTAGTCCATGGTGCGCCACGAGATATGCTCGCGTCATCAGAGCAACCGGACTGAGGGCAGATCTACAACTGTTACCCGGTATGACATCATCATAATTAAGTATAGACGCTTTCGTCATTTTTAGAAATAGAAATAGAAACATTTTATTAACAGTAAAACACACACCTTCAATTTACAGTATAAATTTAAATTTAAATTTTATGGTTGCTATTGTTGAGTATTTTGGTGCCTTATAATTATGACATAGTAATGAGTCTAATAAAGGACAACACTAAAAAATCGGCTATAGGTACAATTTACCCACATAACTTATTTGTAAACTTAAACGCTATTCACATAACGACCATGAGTCCTAGGTCCGTATTACAAAGGGCTTCTCAATAATTGTAATAATTATATTTTATTATAATGATGGTTTGGAAGACAGTGACAATACGCTTTTCCTAATATTTGTTATAAAAAAGTTAATCGCAAAGTAATAATGTTTTTAAAAAATTAAACAGATGGTGACAGAACAGTACTGGGAAATCACGGCACGCCTCTGTCCGGAGGCCAGCGTCTGCGCGTGTGTGTAGCCCGCGCTTTGTACTCGCGCGCCCGCCTCGTAGTGCTCGACGAGCCGCTCGCCGCGCTTGACGGGCCGCTCGCCAAACATGTAGTCACTCGTGGTTTGGTGCCCGCTGCACACTCTGGTAGAACCATCCTGCTGGCTACAAACAGATTGGAGCTACTACACTATGCCGACCTGGTATGTACATGCAAAACAATATAATTTTTACATTATAAATTCAGTGGCGTTACGTCGGCGTTGTGGTACCGACCTAAATGCCATTCTGTGCTAGCCTCCCAACTGGAAGTCCTCACGGATGGGTATAATAATAAATAAACAAGTAACTTTCTGTAACAGGTAATAGTCATGGATAATGGTCGTATAAGTGGGGTCTGTACGCCAACTACAATGAAGGAGGGACCGCTGTGTGACTGGTGGCAGTTAGCTTCTGAGGCCCGAGCGAATGTGGCCAAGAGTGGAGCCGGACCTCCAGGAGGGACTGCGGAAGAACGGTCTACACTCGCTCGAACATTGAGCAGAGTTCAATACCAGAGAAGTGTGTCTGAAGACAACATCGTAAGTTCTTTGTCATTGACAAATCAAATAATTTAATATTATATTTTTATATACAAAATTTTACACTGTGGTAATAAGCCTTCAAGTTTATTTCATTCGCTTAAATAGTCACTTATATGATGTTCTTGATGTTAAAACCTCGATATATCGACTCTGTTACCGACGCGGGTTGACTGTCGAAACGCAAATATTTGGCAACAATCTTTTTGAGTCTTTTGTTACACTTATTATTCAAATTTCGATAAGAATTTCTATAATATACTATGACATATTTTTAATACTAGATATATGGCCATAAAATATTTACATTCACGCACACCTGTCCTTTGGGGGAGGCCTTTATCCAGCATTAAAGCACGTCAATTTCACAAATGAACAATAACACGAAAGTTACTCTGATCTTGTCCGGCGTAAATATGAAAAAAGGTTTTCGATTCAAAAATTGTAACCTACAAATTTGTAGACTTAGAAATATTTAAGTCTATGGAAAAGGCTCCCTGTAATACATCTGTCGCTTCCAAATTGCATTATTTGAAACATTTTTTCCTCCCGTCTATTTATAACATCATATCAATAACCAACAGAACAAAATTCCACTATCTTTCACGTAGAAAGGCGTATTTCCACAACAATGGATATCCTAGCAATTGTGCGTCTTTATTGGCTAACGTGCGTCATATTTGCGAAATGAAACATGTTATCATTATTTGTGAGATTCCATCAGCTAATTATGTATGTCATTGTTTCGTTAGCCACCGTAATACACAGTTATTTAATAATATAAACGGAAACACCCTGGCGGTGAAATATACAGACAAATAAAGATCGAGTTAACTAACTAACGCATATAGACGGCAGTCCAAGGTAACATTCATCCGGTAAAAAAAATATATGTATACAAGAATAGTGGTTTATTGACGGTCCGTTATCCGGGGACAAAAACGGACGTCTACAAGCGCTCTTACGTTCTGTGCAATCTTGTGGCGATTGACCCAATCATTCGGGACCAAGCTTACAAAGCTAGTGGCCCAACAGGTGCAAGAGTTTTTATTAGGTAAAAATATTATATATTTAGATAATTTTGTCTAAATACATAACTCGGAAACAAATACGAGTATGTATGCATTTTGGAAGTATTTTAAATACTTGTCTATATTGTTGTCGAACACACATAATATGCTTGGTTTGTGGCCCGTAATTCGTGTGATAGTTCGCCAGGATCATTTATACCTACATTATGAATTCTATGCGACTTCATAATATATTTAGGCCTCTTAAAGAGGTTACACTAAATGTAGTGTAACTTCTTTAAGAGGCCTAAATATATGCAAACGTAAGTCGCTTTCGTTAGTAGTTATCGTCAGATCAACATCAACGAAGCTACGTGTTGTTTTCTTTCTTCTAAGGACATTCATCCTATTGCTTATAATGATGTATTGACCTATAAATTCACGGATTTCGGGATTCCTGCGCCTCCAGGCCCCCGTGGCAGTTCAGCGGGACATATGGACCGCTGAATTATCGCATCGGTGGTAAATCTTGTTCTATACAAATATATAGAAAGAGTTTATCTTAATGATTTTTTTAAGTTGTTATAAGAATTTATTCAAACAAAACAAATCTTATAACTATATTTACAATACTATGGCTACATAAAATTAAAACTATAAAATTTTGACACAAATATGTTTTGTATAGAAGTGGGCATTGAGATCACAGGGGAATAAAGTTCATCGACATGTACGTGTCATATGCACATATTGTCTGTATTTGTCCACAGATAGACATTAACGAAGCGACAGGTGCGCACCTGCTCGCGGAGCTATCGACATGCGCAGGCTCGGGTATGACCTGGCGCCGAGCACCGCGGAAAGTTCGCACGAGTTTGTCAAGGCAGCTTTCCTCTCCGCCGCCACTGACGCATAAGCAAAAGTAATACATTCAATTTGTTATTTTTTAAAGTGATATTCCTCTATTCTGGGATTAATTATATTAAATTATTGAGGTTGAGCAGGTTATCAAGTGTAAAGTACAGCCTGCAGATAGAGTTGAACAAAACGTCACTCGATCGGTTGGATCAGGGGACCCGTACCTTTATTTAAAAATATTAAATATACCAATTTTAACAAAAAAAAATTATTAAAAAAAGTTCCCAAATTCGTTCTCTGCACCCTCGAAAACCTCGGATTTGATATCCATATTGTTGAAATCATAATTTTGCGCGATGGCCATCTTGGATTTCAAAAATGATCCCAAAGTCGTTCTCAGCTGCACCCTCGAGAACCTCGGAATCGATATCCGTATTGTTGAAATCATAAAGTAGCGCGGCGGCCATCTTGGATTTAAAAAAAATACCTACACGATACAAGGCTAGTAGGGAAGATGTTCTACTTACTAGCGGCCGTGCGCTAAACTTGCTCGATACCAGACTAGTAGGGAAGCCCCAGAGTAAGAAATACTCTTCCTCAATCGCTCTCTCACTTGAACAAATACCTCCTCCTCTTCTGGAACAAAAATGTCTAACATTTTCGTGACGCTTTATTGCGTTTCATTCACAAAAAATTCAATAATTATACCCTCATGCGTCTAAAGAAGTTTCACTTCAAAAATTTAAATATACCAATTTTAACATCATAACATTCTTCAGATCTGTTTTATTTAGTAAGTCTATTTTTTTATTTCTTCTTCCCGAGACTACGCCTACCTGAAACTGCGCTTCTGGCAGGAGCGTATCAGTCTTCAGTCCTAACCCAGAACTCATCGTTGTGACTGAGTCAATACAAGTTTTAATCAACATCGGTTGAGTAGTTAAGTCGTGAAATTATAAAGACAGATATTCAGGTACTTTTATTATTACTTTATCAATAGCTGAATTTTACAATAGGTAAGTACAAGACGAAACTTACTTGTACAAAACTAAATTAAAATAAATGGCAAGGATCAATGAATCTTATATCCGATCAAAATGGTTCGAGTCCCTTCCCGATGGCATATAGAAGTTGCTATGTAATTGAACCTCAAATCAAGGCAGGCATTATTTTTTAAATCGTATACGATTATCCAATCTGCAATGCAGATTGATAGATAAGATATAGAAAAAATAATAATATCATATTATATCTTTGACTTTTGAATATTTGTCCACTTTTAAAATAACTAATTGATTATGTAGTTAAGGTTAAATATTGGGTCATTACACGATGTTATAAAGAAACAAACACAATAAAATTTTTAGGCATTATATTAGATTGCAATTGTAACTGGAAAGCTCAATGTGATACAGTGGCAGGCAAAATAAATAAGTTCGTTTTCGCTTTAAGAAGGCTCAGACAAACTGTATCCTTTAATGCTGCACTTACTGCATACCACGGTTATATTGCGTCAGTTTTACGGTACGGGTTAATAGTATGGGGAAACTCCACTATTATTTCAAATGTTTTTCTGGCACAAAAAAAATGTATAAGAGCTTTATGCAATGTCAGTCCTCTAGAATCGTGTAGACCATTATTCAAAAAGCACCGTCTGTTAACGCTTACTGGTCTATATATATTAGAAATTTGTATGTTCATTAAAAAACATGGTGAACTTTTTAAACCAGCAAAGGACTATTCCATATTAGGATTAAGAGATCCAACTCGCCTTCTGATGCCATACTGTAGAACAGCGCTTCATCAAAATAACGCAAATGTTATGTGTATTAGGGTATTTAACCACCTTCCAAAGAATAATAGAGAGATGCCTAAAACATTAATGCATAAAAAATTAAAATTATGGCTAATAGATAAATGCTTTTATAGTTTAAAAGAATTCTTTAGCCAAAAATAATAGTATTCAAATGTAATTTTTGAGAGGTACCTACAAACTAATGTTTATTTTATATTATCTCATTGGATTAAAGCTATGTAATGTGTATTAAGAACGTATAAGTATAAATTAAATATGATATTCCAATATTGACAATCAAATATTTGTATGCCGATATATTGGCGAATTGTGCTGTACACCAATTAATTGTTAACAACTATGTTACCACGATTCATACAAATAAATCATTTCATTTCATTTCATTTCATTATGTTTAAGTGCTAGTACGATATATATAAATAAATAAATATTAAAAATGTTGACGCCGTCAATTGTTATGTGACAGGTTACGCTATGAAGTACGTCGGACAGTCAGCGCAGACGCTACAACAGATGGTTCAAAAGAGGCTGGCTTCCTGGGGAGACTGTTGCACTCGCGTGGAACACTCACCAGGTTTGTTTTGTATTTGCACAACAGATGGTTCAAAAGAGGCTGGCTTTCTGGGGAGACTGTTCCATTGCGTTGGACAATCACCAGGTTTGTTTGGTAATGTCACAGCAGATGCTACAACAGATGGTTCAAAAGTGGCTAGCTTTCTGGGAAGATTGCTGCACTCGCGTGGAACACTCACCAGGTTTGTTTTGTATTGGCACAGCAAACGCTACAATAGATGGTTCAAAAGAGGCTGGCTTTCTGGGGAGATTGCTGCACTTGCGTGGAACACTCACCAGGTTTGTTTGGTAATGGCACAGCAGACGCTACAACAGATGGTTCAAAAGAGGCTGGCTTCCTGGGGAGACTGTTGCACTCGCGTGGAACACTCACCAGGTTTGTTTGGTAATGGCACAGCAGACGCTACAACAGATGGTTCAAAAGAGGCTGGCTTCCTGGGCAGATTGCTGCACTCGCGTGGAACACTCACCAGGTTTGTTTGGTAATGTCACAGCAGACGCTACAACAGATGGTTCAAAAGAGGCTGGCTTCCTGGGCAGATTGCTGCACTCGCGTGGAACACTCACCAGGATTGTTTTGTATTGGCACAGCACACGCTACAATAGATGGTTCAAAAGACCTGGTGAGACTTTCTGGGGAGATTGCTGCACTTGCCTGGAACACTCACCAGGTTTGTTTGGTAATGGCACAGCAGACGCTACAACAGATGGTTCAAAAGAGGCTGGCTTTCTGGGAAGATTGCTGCACTCGCGTGAAACACTCACCAGGTTTGTTTGGTAATGTCACAGCAGACGCTACAAGAGATGGTTCAAAAGACCTGGTGAGGCTTTCTGGGGAGATTGCTGCACTTGCGTGGAACACTCACCAGGTTTGTTTGGTAATGGCACAGCAGACGCTACAACAGATGGTTCAAAAGAGGCTGGCTACCTGGGGAGACTGTTGCACTCGCGTGGAACACTCACCAGGTTTGTTTTGTATTGCCACAGCAGAAGCTACAACAGATAGTTCAAAAGAGGCTGGCTTTCTGGGGAGATTGCTGCACTCGCGTGGAACACTCACCAGGTTTGTTTTGTATTTGCACAACAGATGGTTCAAAAGAGGCTGGCTTTCTGGGGAGACTGTTCCATTGCGTTGGACAATCACCAGGTTTGTTTGGTAATGTCACAGCAGATGCTACAACAGATGGTTCAAAAGTGGCTAGCTTTCTGGGAAGATTGCTGCACTCGCGTGGAACACTCACCATTATATATATAGGCACATTGAGTATAATTAAGCAAAAAAAGAAGTATGTATAGGAGAAATACTTTGCAAAAGTTCTAATAATTTGGTCACTTCCGGTTTTGGACTTAGTAGCAGAACTGCGGACAGCCTTAGACTAGATTTAGACCAGCGTAGGACTTGATTTTGATGATAAATATCATTAGCAATCACAAAGTACAATGTTTATAAATTGTATTTTTTATAAAGAGTGTAAAAAGAATTCTCGTAGAGTTTCTTGTGCCTTTTCTTTTCTCTCTATTCTTTGAGGAAATACATTTGTTTCTGAAGCGGTGGTAGTGTTTTAATTTATATCAAAAAATTTAGTTTCATGCCATATTTTCATAACGTAATCTAACAAACGTTCCGAATTTCATTAATTATTAAAACATTTTTCCTTTGAATGTCCTACTGAACTTAATTTTTGAATTGTCACAGATGGACACCGAAGACCTTGCGGCGGTTTATGAGTTCGGATTCCGAAACTAACATCGAAGGTGCCAATGGTATGGTTTGTATACTTATATACCGGGGGCGTCTAACGAGACTTGTAATTACTAAATATTTTTGAATACTTAGTTGTTATCAAATACTGGACCTGCCTTCTTAA
The DNA here is from genome assembly GCF_905404315.1 of Leptidea sinapis. Classification (NCBI taxonomy): domain Eukaryota; kingdom Metazoa; phylum Arthropoda; class Insecta; order Lepidoptera; family Pieridae; genus Leptidea; species Leptidea sinapis. The sequence continues at coordinate 1,862,218 of NC_066285.1, read as the reverse complement.
CAGGACGTATAGAGTTGTATGGAGTATGGAGGAGTATGGAAAGCCGTTGTTATTTGCCTGGCTTTGAGGTGAGGGCTCCGACTCCGACGCAGTATAGTGCGAATGACAATATGCATTTTGATGTGATGTTTTTGTGTGATTTCATAATTAGAAATTGTTTAAATTATATATTTATTTCTAGAGTTAAAGTTATGCAGTTCACACTTATGAGCATTTGTCATATCTTTTCCGATATATATGATCGCCAAATATCGCCTCGAGTACCTGCCGTTAGCGGTCACGCTGTACTTATGACGTTATTCGTTGAGTTTGCCTGTAGTTTTACAATAAGTACTTTTTTAGAATACCTCAATATTATAATTATAGGTATGATCATTTTTTCATTAAGATTTTACTATTTGCAGAGGCTGCATATAAGGTCAACGATTCAACATTGAGCGCACTGTCGTCCAATGGCTTAGAATCGAGCACACTACTCGAGGCTCCACAGGCGGACAGAGAACCTTCCGAGCCACTACTAAATGAGGTAAAGTAATTAACTACTAGGTTGCAATCGTAACCTTATTCAATATAAACATTACATAAAAATATCAAAATATACATAAAAGTATAAATTTTGAATCGGTAATTTTATCGCTTTCATATTTTTTTCTCGTATAATGCATAATACTAATAATAAAAAAACATACTAATATGTTCGAGTAGTATTTTTATGTGTCAATCCATTTAATTAGTTAAAAAAAAATATGTATGAATTTTAATTTTATCAGTATTATACTTATATTATTATCAGATTTTATTTTAATGTAATTATTATTTACAAAAATATTTTTTCTGTGTACATATAGTTGTGAGCCTGTTGATTGATGATTGTGAAAATAATTAAGTACCTACTGGGTTTTACTCACTCTTTAAGTTATAAGACGTAGGCAATACTGTGATTATAATTTTACTTTCGCAATATAAAGTAAATATAGCAAATCATGGCAAATATATAATATGTAATATGTATAACAAACCAAACCCAATCGAAACAAAATTTAATTTTAAAATGAATGTTCTAGAATTCTTTCGGAATACAGCACGGTTCAATTAACTTCAAATAGTCTAAACTCTAAAGCAAACCTGTCAAAGCTTTCGATGTGCTCCGAATATTGATTTATGATCTTGAGTTGACTGGATATTGTAGAAGTAATCTTTTAACTTTGGTTGTTTATATAGTTATGATGGTATATAAAGCATTACATTGATTTTCAATTTTGGTAATTAAGAAGGCTAGTTTATATTTTATTTTCATTTATTTTGGTAATTATTTTCCTACTGGTAGGTAAAGATTTCGATTTTTACTACTAGATAAGAAGTTTGGAATAACAATTGTGTCGCGATTTTGAATCACGCCGCGTGCGGGCATGCTGAGAGGGGAGGACGCATGGTGGTGGCCTTGCCAATCTTTTATTGGTCACTTTAAACTAAAATCCGTGTTAAGGCGCGGACTGACTAGGATTGTAAATGCTACAACTAACGCTACAATATTTGTGTTGATCATGTGGCTAAGCTGCTAATGGGCATTTATTTTACTGATTTTCTTTTGTTTACTCAAAATTTACATATTAAATTGAAAAATCGTTCAGTTTAAGTTTTTGAAAAGTACTAATTCTATTAAATTCTGTAAAAACAGAATGTTATTATAGCTGAAGATTCAGAGATTTTTGACTCCAAAGTTTATTTTGGGGAAGCAAATTCTAAATTTTTTATTGGATATTTCAAATTACCTATAAATATTTTTTCTTTAAGTCCTTCTTTGTGCACTGTATTTTTTGCGTCGGAATATTTTCAATGTGTTATGTTGTAATCGACTCTCTAAGAAACCAATTTTTGTGGATATTGAGGTATGGCCGCGCCTTAATTTGTTCAAAACAACTTTCACGGCTTTCGCATGCTCGCAGTGGACTAAAGTCTATTCAGTCTAAACGAGTTGGGGCGTCGGAACCCGAAGCTAAGTGAGCAATTATTTAAGACCACTAAGCTTGTCTAGTAGTAAGTATGCATAGAAGTCTTTGTTGGTAGGTATATATTGACAATGTTATTATTTATTCACTGTTATGTACTACTTACATTTTATTTTTGTTAACACTTAAATTTTTTCATTCAATTACAATCTATCCCTAGTAATAAGCAATTTGTTTTTAACTTTATTTACTAACTAGAGTAAAACTAAGAAAGTGTATATCAGAAGATTTCTTATACTAGGACTATATTAAGAGGATGTTCGATGTAAATCCATCGAACAGTATTGTATTACCAATATTGCTAAGTAGACATAAAATTAATTGCAATAGTAATAGTTAATAAACCATGAGTGTTGCCTTTGGTAAGGCAGTACGCGTCTAACCATTTATCAGACCGGTCCCAGTTTTTTTATGACATTGAGCAACGACACGAGCAGGAGCTGATGGTAATTGCTATTACAATTCAGCTCATTACAATGTAGTGCCGCTCAGGATTCCTAAAAACCCAAAAATTCTAAGTGGCACTACAATTGCGCTCGTCACGTTGAGACATAAGATGTTAAGTCACATTTGCCCAGTAATTCAGTAGCTTCGGCGCCCTTCAGACAGAAACACAGTAATGCTTACACATTACTGCTTCACGGCAGAAATAGGCTTCGTTGTGGTACCCATACTCTAGCTGGCATGCTGTGCAATGGAGCCTTCCACTGCTTACCAGTATTCGCGTATTAACTCTTGTAATAAGAATTAATTATATTAATTTAACAAGAGCAATAGTCTAGATTAATACGTTATATAAATAAATACTACATACCTTTTCAGAGGATACATATAACATAGGACACGATGTTCTTGTTATCTTTACACTACATATTACATGTTGATAGAATAAAATATGGTGGGAGTACGTCCGCAGCGGAGGCTGGTGGGGCGCCGTGTATCTCCTCGCTGCTGCCACCGCCCAGGCAATGATAGTGGCCGCGGACTGCTGGCTCTCACAGCTGGCTCAAAATAATAAACAAAATCCATTCAATAGTGAACAGGTACGCATGTTTTAAACAGAATTTTTAGTTTCGTAATGTCAAATGTCAAACACTATGTAATTGCCCGCTATGCCAAAAATTGTCAGTGCGCAAGGTACAGCGCCGTGTTCCTTTTGTAACATAATAACCATATCTCACATAATATATAGTTTGTCATGATTTATTGTTAGCAGGCAAACATATAATGTAGTAGTAATGGTTAATTTGTTTGATAAACGTAATGGAAAATGCGTGTCTTACTTATGGGTACATATATTTGCGTAAAGAAAATACTATGCTGCTGGACCAAGGTCTCCCCCAAAGATTTCCACGACGATCGGTCCTGCGCTGCCCTCATCCAACGTATTCCGGCGATCTTCACCAGATCGACGGTCCATCGGTCTTCCGGTACGTGGTCGCCATTCGAGGACTTTACTGCCCCAACGGCCATCTGTCCGTCGAACTATGTGCCCCGCCCACTGCCGCTTCAGTTTCGCAATCATTTTGACTATGTCGGTAACTTTGCTTCCCCTACTATAAAAATTACGAAAATAAATCAATAATGAAATCCTTCGTAGTTACGCATAGATAATAATATGTAATTTAGATCTGGTCGATGTTACAAACGTACGCGTTATGGTGTGTGTCCGGAGTGTCAGCGGGAGCGCTCGCACAAGCTGCGTGCGCATGCGCCGGGGCCGCCGCTCGACGTCTGTTGCACGACAAACTGCTGCGAGCCACGCTCAACGCTCCACTGCATCACCATCACACGACCCCGCCGGGCGCCTACTGCCATCGATTCTCAGCTGACGTATCCATCATTGACAAGGTAGAGTTACATAAATATATAAATATAAATCACTGGGCAAATGAGACTTATCATCTTACGTCTCAAGGTGACGAGCGCAATTGTTGTGCCGCTTTGGTTTTTGGGGTTTCAAAGAATTCTGAGCGGCACTGCATTGTAATGGGCATGGCGTATCAATTACCATCAGCTGAACGTCCTGCTCGTCTCGTCCCTTATTTTCATAAAAAAAAAGTCTTAACTTGAAAATCGATTAAGTGATAAAATTCAAAATTTCAAATATTTTTATTCAAAATAGGATGTGATATCACTTATTGAATATCAAAAACTACCACCCATTCGAAAAAGTATGCCTCAGACCTGAGAAGAACGAGCGCAAGAAACTGAGCGGCCATCTTTTTTTTTGAACTGAAAACTTCTAACGTACAATTTAACATATAATTTAACAGCCTGAGGGCGGTCGCTCCATTCCCGATCTGTGTTTTTTTTTTTTTTATGGAATAGGAGGACAAACGAGCGTACGGGTCACCTGGTGTTAAGTGATCACCGCCGCCCACACTCTCCTGCAACACCAGAGGAATCACAAGAGCGTTGCATAGGTATTATTAAGAAAGTCATTTATGTTATAGTCACCTTTACCACACGAACGTTTTTTAACAATTCTTTTGAATTTCGTAATACATTTGTTTTGAACTTTTTCTCGGATCTTGTTCTAAAAGCATATACATCGCCCCACTAAAGACTTACTAACTCGACTTAGCCGAGTAGTAGGCATTATAAGTTTATGTCTTGTACTGGTGTTAACATTATGGTTATGACAGTTTCTAGCAAATTCACGAATGTGCCTATGAACATACATTACATTATCAAGAATATATTGAAATGCAACAATCAAGATGTTTATTTCTTTAAATTTTGCTCTCTATGATCCTTTAGGACCTAGGTTATAAATAGCGCGAATAGTCTTCTGCAGCACAATAATATTTACTAATGTCATGGTTCTGACATAATTCTGTATTCCGTTTCCCTTAGAGAGATTTTATAATTAGCGCTTCTTTTTAGATCTACCCTGATGCATTAGCATCAGTAGCACTACATTAGTAGTGCTACCTTAATTTAACGAAGAAAAAAAGAAGGACCTCCTAAGGTAGAGGACTTTCCATAGTATTGACACGGGAGTGGGTCAGGGATTGGAAATAATACTCCGCTTATAGGAACGAGTCTTTATTTGCGTTCACTTTTTCTGAACTTGCACTTCGCCGGTCTGCCGCTGTTCCTCTTGTGGGCGGCGGTACCTTCAACGCGTCACACCGCACCGAACACTTAGTCTCTTCTATCTTCTTCTTCTTGGAACACTTCCACTTTTCACTACTTCTTCTTCTTCTTCTTCTTTACACTTTCGAGTCAGAACTAGAACTGCCGTAGGCCACGCTTAGCACGGCTTATATACCCCCGGATCCGTTCCATTTTCAAAATGATTCTCCCATTCCATCTTTAAATTTAAATTGTACTAGAAAATTCTTTTAACTATTTTTATCCTGCTTACACATTTTCCATCCCTTTTTTTCTGTTCGATTTGATCCTGAACTTACTAGAAATTTCCTTTAACTTTACAAAACCCAAAAAAATCCATACACTGGTAGGTGTATCGAACCCGGGTCTACAGCGTCTGAAGTAAACACTTTTCCGCTGAGCTACGAGTATTGCTGACGGAGCTGTTGAAATTAACAATGTCTTGAAGTTTGACAACTCTCGTCATATACTTCGAAGGGTTGCTACGCAACACTGCCCCCTCCCAAGACATGATCGTCCCGATCATCGTTGCTTCCGTAGTACTTAGCCACCCGATCGACATGTACGATTTTCGGGGGACTTCGAGGGGTACGCTGGATCCTGAGAGTCACATCATTTATCCTTGTGATTACTTTATATGGTCCCTCCCAACTTGGTTGGAGCTTCGGAGACTTCCCCTTTCGCCTTACAGGATTGTGTAACCAAATCAGGGTTCCCTCTTCAAAACTAGGAATATTAGCTCTTCGATCGTAGCGGGTCTTCATCCGTTCACTTGCCGTAAGCCCAGTTGTTCTAATTTCCTCGTAGATGTCAACCATCTTTTTCCGTAACTCATCCACATATTCTGTTATACTTTTCGGAGTATCCGATGGACAGCCTGAGAGTAAATCAGCTGGCAATTTCAATTCCCTTCCAAAATTGGCGTACGCAGGAGTCACTGTTGTCGTCTCGTGTATTGCGCTTCTATACGACATAAGAAACAGTGGAATGTACTCATCCCAGTTATCCTGATGACTGTCCACTACTTTTGCCAGATGTCGCTCCAATGTTTGGTTAAACCTCTCCACCATCCCGTCCGACTGTGGATGATATGGCGTAGTTCTGGTCTTATGGATTCCCAAGATCTTGCAAACTTCTTGAAATACTTGTGACTCGAAGTTCCGCCCTTGGTCGCTGTGCAACTCCAAAGGCACACCGAATCTGCAGAAAACTTCATTCACCAGCTTCGTCGCAACGGTAACTGCTTCTTGATTCGGTAGGGCAAATGCTTCCGGCCACTTCGTGAAATAATCCATCACCACCATTATGTAACGGTTTCCAGATTTGGTGACTGGGAACGGTCCGGCCATATCCAGAGCTACTCTTTCCCACGGAGCCCCAACATTGTACAACTTCATAACTCCTCTGCTCCGGGTCTGAGGTCCTTTGACAGCAGCACAACTCTTGCATTTTCGGCACCAGTCTTCCACATCATCACGACAATGCAACCAGTAAAATTGTTCTTTAATTTTTGTGAGAGTTCTTACGGCAGAGCAACCCGTCATGCATCACCAAACTGTTCCATTGTGCCCAGAGACTCTTGGTAGCCGTACTGTGTCTAGCCACTTCTGACCATTTTGGTTTAAGTGATCCACTTGCTAGCCAATGTAAAAGTGGTTGAAGATCCTTATCATTTTCCTGAGCTCTCCTCATTGCATCGTTGCTCCAGTTCCCATCGATCGAATCTGTTCTGATCAGTCAGATTATTGGATTTTCTTTCTCCTCCTGACGAATGCAATGTTTGCATTCCGTCGGACAAGGTCTTCTAGATAAAGCATCTGCGTTTCCATGAGTTTTTCCTCCTCGATGTTCGATTTCAAAGTCATACTCTTGAAGTTGCTCAATCCATCTGGCCACTTGTCCTTCCGGATTCTTGAATTCTAGTAACCACTTCAAGGCGGCATGATCAGTCCTTACGAGGAATTTACGACCCAACAAGTACTTTTTAAAATGTAATGTCTTCACCACGGCCAGTAACTCCCTACGAGTTACACAGTAGTTTCTCTCCGGCTTTGATAAAGATTTGCTAAAGTATGCAATTACAACTTCTTGATCTCCTCTCTTCTGAGATAGTACTCCACCAATTCCAGTGTTGCTAGCATCAGCATCCACTATGAATCTTCCCTCTGTGTCAGGATATCCGAGGATAGGTGATTCACATAGTCTTTTCTTCAACTCTAAGAAAGCTTGTTCGCATTCTTCATCCCAGGAAAAGGCTCTTTTCTCCTCCGTCAGTCGATGTAAGGGCTTAGCAACATCGGAAACCACTTTCACAAAGATAATAAGAGCATAGTCCTAGAAATGCTCTCACATGTGTCTTTTCTGTCGGCGTCGGCCAGTCCTTGACAGCACTTATCTTGGCAGGATCCGTCGCAACGCCTTGCTCCGAGATAACGTGCCCCAAGTAATTCACCTGACGTTGAAAGAAGGAACATTTCTTTGGACTCAACTTCAAGTTGGCACCCTGCAGTTTTGCGAAGACTTTTTCGAGCTTCTTGAGATGATCTTCAAAACTTCGTCCCATAATGATTATGTCATCCAAGTAGACAAGGCAGGTTTCTCCCAACATTGAAGGGCATTGCAACTGCCATAATCCTTTTCCGGTTGAAAAAGCCGTCTTCTCCTTGTTTTTAGGGTCCAGATCAACTTGCCAGTAGCCACTTTTCAAATCCAGAGTAGAGAACCACGTCATGCCACAAAGTGAATCCAAGGTGTCGATCAACCAATCGATTCTTGGCAATGGATAACTGTCCTTCTTAGTAACATCATTCAGACGCCGATAGTCCACACAAAATCTAGTTGATCCATCCTTCTTCTTCACCAGAACCACTGGAGAACACCATGGACTCGACTACGGTTCTATCACACCATCATCATATCCCGAATCATGTCTTCCACTTCTTATTCGCGTGCAAACGGAATACGTCTTGGTCTTTGCCGTATCGGAACAGTGTCTCCTGTGTCGATCTTGTGTTTCACCAAACCAGTTCTGCCGATGTCCCCGTCGTTCTTTGAGAAAATCCCGCAGTAGCGTAGCAGGAAATTTCTCGCTTTTATTAACTGTAGCTTGGTAAGATTGTCCTTACAGCTATCCAGAAGTTTCTGTATGTTCACATCCTGGTTTGCAGCTACGGTCTTCCTCCCTTCTTCACACTTTCTTAACCAAGCTATCTCCTCACAAGCTCCCATCACTGTTCCCTTCCTAATGATTTGCTTGTCCTCATGAGGATTAAACACGGGAACCATCGCAATCTGGGAGTTACCCACAACAGTCCTGGCTGGGATCCATGTCGTGTCCGATGTCTCTCTTTCTATTATAGCGCATTTACAAGGTCTTCCTCTGTCATCCCTTCGCAGGACTACCGGGACTAGGGTCTGCGATCTCGGATTTAAAGTAGTGTCTCTTAAGCACAACACTTTCCCAACAGTTCCGCCTTTTATTGGAATTTCTTCACCTCCATGCTTCAATACACCATGTTTCATGTCAATGGTACACTGATGATTTCGAAGAAAATCCAACCCAATGATGCAGTCATCTGTGATATCCGCGATTACCACTTTTTGCCAATACAACGTATCCCCGATTTTCATGGCCACGATCTTCTCTCCCTGGACTGGTATGCGCTGGCCGGTAGCTGTTGTGAGTGTTAAGTTTACATTTTCTCGCATATGTCGTCTTCCGATGCTCTCTAGTCTTCTTTGGCTAACGACTGTACGTGAGGCTCCCGCATCCAAAGTGAAACGGCAAGATTTTCCATTTATCATTCCTTCTATAACTAAAGTGTTTCCGTCACATGTCTGCTTAACGAAGATCCTTGGGGCTTTGCTTCTACCGGCCAGCGCCCACCCCACTGCCCTGTCCTTTTCCTGCTGCTCCAGCGGTGATGTTGAGACCGCCGCATCCTTCCTACCTTGCGTTATGCTCTCACGCCTGGGGCAAGTGCTTCTAATGTGTCCTCGCTCCCCACAACCATAGCATGCTGGGTTATATGCTTGCCTTCGGCTGGAATCTGCTGGTACAATTTTGCGGAGTCTCAACGCCCGAGAATCGTGGCGAACCGCTTCCACTTCCAACGCATGTGCCACCGCTTTCTTCAAGCTGATATGATGACTCAATCGTACGGCTGCTCTAACTTCGTATTCCATCGATGAAAACTTGGAGCAACATTTCTTCTATTGCAGCTGGCGACGACTGATATGCTTTAAGCACTAGTTTCTGGGCTTCCACGGACCACTGCTGAAGAGTTTCGCTGGCCCTTTGACTGCGGTCCTTAAGTTGCGCCCGGTACACATGTGCGAGGTGTTTATCACCATAGCGTGCCTCCAACGCGTCAATAAGGTCTGTGTAGGTCACTTCCTCCTTCCCAGCGCCGAGTGCTTCCAATACGGAGAGTGCTTCGTCACGGAGCGCTAGTGTGAGGGCAGAGTGCGCTTCTTGGTCACTCCAACCGCAGGCTCTTCTGACCGTCTCCAATTGTAGCTTAAAGGCAGCCCAGGAAGACTTGCCGTCGTAGGGAGGTACTTTTAAATTTCTGCTCGATGTGGTTCCGCAGGAAACTCCTGTGTTGGCTGAAGGACACACGACCCTCCCACTGAGCTGATTAATGGTAACTTCCATCTCTCCCATCTTCCGTTGAAAGTTCTCTTCAACTTTGTCCATCTTCTTTTCCACACTGTCAATCCGGGCGATCTCTTTTTCCACAGCGTCAATACGGGTGGAGTTTTTCTGCACAACGGATAAAATGTCTTTGGAAAGGCCTTCATGCAGGCCTCGCAGCTGCTCCTCCTGTCGGCGTGCTAGTTCCTCCTGTTGGCGCGCTTGCTCGTCTTTCAAGCCCTGCAACTGCTCCTCTTGTCGGCACGCTTGCTCCTCCTGTCGGCGCGCTTGTTCCTCTTGCAAGCCCCGCAGCTGCTCCTCCTGTCGGCGCGCTTGCTCTTCCTGTCGGCGCGCTTGCTCCTCCTGTCGGCGTGCTTGTTCCTCTTGCAAGGCTCGCAGCTGCTCCTCCTGTCGGCGCGCTGCCTCTTGCATCATGGCGGCCATCTGCTGCATGAGCGCGCTGATGTCTACGGCAGGAGCCTGCGGTGCTGACACGGTCGCACTGAGTCCAGAGCCGGATGTTTCGTCCTCTGCCGCTGCAGCTGCTCCCGCTCGCGTGGTCACTCCCTTCTCGTTCCTGGGCACTAATGGCATCTTTCCAATCCCACTTCTGACACCAATTGACACGGGAGTGGGTCAGGGATTGAAAATAATACTCCGCTTATAGGAACGAGTCTTTATTTGCGTTCACTTTTCTTTTTTTCACTTTCTGAACTTGCACTTCGCCGGTCTGCCGCTGTTCCTCTTGTGGGCGGCGGTACCTTCAACGCGTCACACCGCACCGAACACTTAGTCTCTTCTATCTTCTTCTTCTTGGAACACTTCCACTTTTCACTACTTCTTCTTTTCTTCTTCTTCTTCTTCTTTACACTTTCGAGTTAGAACTAGAACTGCCGTAGGCCACGCTTAGCACGGCTTATATAATAATTTAATAATAATAATAATAATTTATTTCTCTTAAAATCATAGTTTACAGCAGCTAGTGGCCGGAGTCACCTTTTAAGCAAATAATGCCTGTACCAGGTGTCTCCGCTCTTCCAATTCAGCAATGTGTTATATTTAACAAAAGTTTTATTGACATGGTGGTGAAATAATAATAAAGTTATGAAATGAATATAAATTTAAAAAGGTTATGAAATGAATATAGATTAACAATTTAAATATTTGGAAAGTTACTTTCGAACACCTTAACAATTACAGCGACAAAGATTTACAATTACGATTTTTAATTCTTATCGAACATGTAAGTCACTTTTATTTATTATAAACATAAATGATAAATATGTGTAACTATGTGTGAGTGTGTGTGTGCGTGCGATACTGTGTGTTTTTGTGAGTGTTGTGTGCGTGTATATATGTTAAGTGCGTGTGGAATATTTTCTGTCTGATCTATGTAAACATTGGATAAGTTATTATACTCTGTACATTATTTAAGTTGTTTAAGTAAAATCTCCGTTGCCTCATAGTCGAGAGACTTTAACCACTTCTCTACGATTTTTTGACAATCGTTATATTGTTTTGAGTGGATATGTAGTTTTTTATTTATTTTATTGTAAATTTGAGCTGAGAGACTATTGTATTGTGCGCTAGCAAACTTTGTTTTTGTTCGAGGGACTTTAGTTACGTTAGGTTGCCTCCTACTTTGTTTATTATTTACGAGATATGGTACTTCTTTATGTTTTTTGATTAAAACATGTTTCAGAAACAGTTTCCTCACAGAGAGTAAACCGCACTCAAGGTAAAGTTGTTCTGTAGAATATCTGTAACGTTTGAAATACATGGCCTTAATCAATTCTCGTTGCGAGCGCTCAATGTCTAAAAACTTTATTTTTGCAGCACCTCCCCACACTGGAATGCAGTAGGTTAGGATGGATTCAACTAGTGCAGTATATATTCTCTTTAGCAGAGTGTTAGAGGAATCACTATCGTTCTCAGATTTGTCATTCTTTGGGACCACGTACCTCAGCGAGCGAAAAACCCATATTAATTTTCTGACTCTTTCAGCCAGTTGCTCAAGGTGAGGGTACCAGGAGAGCCTCTGATCAAGTATGACTCCTAGATATTTGAAATTATCTACTTTATATACCCCCGGATCCGTTCTATTTTCAAAATGATTCTCCCATTCCATCTTTAAATTTAAATTGTACTAGAAAATTCTTTTAACTATTTTTATCCTGCTTACACATTTTCCATCCCTTTTTTTCTGTTCGATTTGATCCTGAACTTACTATAAATTTCCTTTAACTTTACAAAACCCAAAAAAATCCATACACTGGTAGGTGTATCGAACCCGGGTCTACAGTGTCTAAAGTAAAGAGTGTTGCTGACGGAGCTGTTGAAATTAACAATGTCTTGAAGTTTGACAACTCTCGTCATATACTTCGAAGGGTTGCTACGCAACAGTATGAAACGTGCAGTGATTTGACATAAGTTTAAAATAGTTTTAATTACAGTATGGTGATTGGCGACGAAGTATAATCCGGCTAAGTTTGAAAGGAACAGTTGCTTAACGGCCGTTTTCAATAACCTATCCATCCTTAGTTTAACTTACGGATACATTGCTGTCACCGTAAAACGTAGTGGATTTCGGCTATCTCTGTTTTTTACAAGATAATAGCCGTCGTCTGTCAATCTATCAATCTCTGTACGTTTCATACAATCGAGTGAATCGCTTTTTTCTTAGAGAGTTTCACTAGGCTGGTCTAAGTCTAACCTACATCAATAATTTTTTTGCACATGTATTAAAAAATTATTTAAATATTCTACTTTTATTTTGGTTTGAGCTAATAATCTTGATACCAATGCTCTAAATAAAAAGTTCAAAAAAAAAAGATTGAGCTCGGAAAAGAAGCAATGACCGCGTAAAAGAAAGTTATCTACGATGTCGAAACAAACATGATTTAGTTACTAATTATTCTAAATTAACACGCGCTATTTATATTTATTAAAAAATTGAGCCGATTGATCACAAATCACAATAAGTTTTATTTATTTATTTAATTAAATTGCGTAACATGCTACTTAGTTACTAAACAAAATTGTAGTACTAAATAATTATCACATGCATCTCGTAACAAGGCATAGCAATGAACGACAGAGGGGCAGACATTCAAATATATTTTTCCTCTAGGTATTCAATAATTTAATTGTAACACTGCTTTCAATCGAGAGTGATTCGACTGCGAGGTTCTTAGTTATTAAATTTCCAAATCAGCACAAGTGTCTCATATGACGTGTTTAAATATGGCGCCAAATTACAAAAGATTCTTTTTATTGTTTTTGTGATTAATTTTGTTTTGTTTTTGTACACAGACTCAGTTTACCTCGCTTCGCTCAAATATACGTCGCAGCGAAGCGGTACGACGAGCGATTGCGGCATCCTAATAAATGATTATAATACGATTTCAGAAGTTACCAACTGCAGTGAGTCGCTGGAGTCAACTAGCTATGTTGTGTTTGGCAGCGTTGCTCGTGAATATCATTCTCTCTCCGTGGACGTTACTAGCTCTGTTACCTGCGTTCCTCGTTTACATCGCACTGCAAACTGTTTACTTGAGGACCGCTAGGTAGGTATAGTTCTTGTTTTTTATTTACTATAATCGTTCAAATTTGACAACAAGCTGGAAGTATTCGAAATGTGCGTGTACAAACGAAGGTTGCGAATCTCAAGTAGACATCGCGTTCGCAATACCACCGTGTTGAACAGTATGGGAAAGTCCGCAGAGTTACTTAAATGTGTACAAAAGAGAATGCTTAAATATCTGGGCCATATATTGCGAAAAGGAAAGATAAAAGGCGAATGAAAACCTGCCGCGGACAGTGGTTTAATATAAGTTCAAAACCACTATTAGGGGCAGACAGCGGTGAACAAAATCCATTTAGCCGTAATTTTTGCCAACCCCCGATAAGAGATGGCACTAGGAAAAGAAGAATAATCGTTCAAACGACACAATCTGGTTGGTCATCAAAGGAGTTCGTACTCCTTACTAGGTTCATACCTATGATAATTATTGTGGAATGCACTTTGTATAAATGGAGAAATGGTATATTAATAAGTAATTTTATTTGAAGGCAATAAATATTTTTATTAATGTTTATAAAATTATGGATCTGAAAGTGGCTACTGGTTAGAAAGTAATATTGAAGTCAGTTTTATATGAAAGATTAGATGCTAACTATGCGAAGCTCATCGGCCTCGAACAGAGTTCTATTTTAATAGGTACAGGGTAGTGGTACAGAGCTAAAAATATTCCAAATAATAATCAGGGATATCATATTATGCAAGATAAAAATAGATTTTTACCTTATTTGATACGGAATGCTTCATAAGGCGGCACTACTAACTTTATGTGTTTAATTTATAATTATGTGTTTAATATATAATTTCCTATATTTAATTAGTGTATATGGATACACTATGCAGTTTTCTATCGGGTAAATTAACAACTGCTCGATGCCGCTTATTGCTTCGGTTTGCTATAAATATCTTTAACTAAACTAGCGAAGGCATTGTGTATTTCTATGAATCTGCAGGCCATAACCTGGACGAAATCGGAACGGATTAAAGTAAAAAATTGGGTGTGCGCTTAAGATCGTACGGCAGATGTGAAAACTTCATTCTAAAGCCTTTTACCGTCCAGCAGAGCAGAGCAGCTGTCTGTATCTTTCTCGGTATTCCGAGTTCATCCGATCGAGCCATTCACCTCGGAGCGTGACGGATCAGCCTAACTTATTACCCTTTTTTTCTCTTTTTTTTTATGAAAATAAGGGACGAAACGAGCAGCACGTTCAGCTGATGGTTGTCAATTGATACGCTCTGCCCATTACAATGCAGTACCGCTCAGGATTCTTGAAAATCCCAAAATTCTGAGCGCCACTACAATTGCGCTCGTCACCTTGACACGTAAAATGTTAAGTCTCATTTGCCCAGTGATTTCAGTAGCTAGGGTGCCCTTCAGACCGAAACAGTAATGTTTCATTACTGCTTCACTGCAAAAATAGGCGCCGTTGAGGTAGCCATAATCTAGCCGGCATGCTGTGCAAAGGAGCCTCCCACTGGTAAATGCAAGATGGAAACCTATTAAAAAAAGTGTGTGCGGTGAGCCAAAATAAGTCTTCACATCAAAAATATGTTTCGTAGTGAACTGCAGCGCTTGGAAGCGACCAGTGCGGCGAGAGTTGTGTCACTGACGACACAGTGCAGTGTCGGCGCGGGCACCGTACGGGCGGCCAACTTGCAGAACAAACTGCGGGAGATCTTCCAAGCCCGAGTCGATGACAACCACAACACATTGCTGCTTCTGAACTCTGCGAACCGGTGGCTTGGACTGGGCCTTGTGAGTAAAACCGTAGATAGTTTGGGTTAGAAGAAGGTTAAGTTAGATCTCATCTCTCTGTTTTCCACTTTAGCCATCACGGAGGGGTAATAAGGGCAGAAGGTAACCCGTAAGCTCGTAATTTTTATATAGCAAATAGCAGTCATATGCACATCATAGAGATCGCTCGCGGTTACTGCGAGACTTGAGATGAATTACATACTTGTAATTACCGCGGTACAAGAGTATCGTAGTGTACACACACACACACAAGTGTGTGTTGTCAGTGATGACTTACGGTACGCAGGCGTGGTCGCTTACAATGGGCCTTAAGAGAAAGCTCATAGTCGCTCAGAGGGCAATGGAGAGGACTATGCTCGGAGTTTCCCTGCGAAATCTAATCAGAAATGAGGAGATCTGTAGGAGAACCAAAGTCACCGATATAGCATATGTGATTGAGAAACTAAAGTGGCAGTAGACAGGACACATAGCTCGACGGACAGATTGCCGTTGGGGCAGTAAAGTCCTCGAATGGTGACCACGTACCAAAAGACGTAATGTTATTAGACCCCCCACAAGTTGGACCGACGATTTGGTCTAGAGCGCCGGAATAGGTTGGATGAGGGCGATGTTTAGAGGGAGGCCTGTGTCCAGCAGTGGACTTCTTCCGGCTGAAATGACGAATGATGAAAGTATCATTACGTAGCGGCAGGAACCTTCCGAGAACAGTAGGTACAGTGAGCTATACTGATACTGTAACAATTCCAGGACCTGGTGGGTATGTCGTGCGTGCTCACCACCCTGTGCGTGGCTCTGCACAGCGACAGCGCGGCCTCTGTGGCGGGGCTGGCCGGCAGCTACTCCCTGCTGCTGCCCGTGTACCTGGCGCACCTCGCCAAGTGCCGCGCTGACCTCCGCCTGCAGCTCGGCTCTCTGGAGCGGATCTTGACCGATATTAACGCGCCGCAAGAGGACTATAGAGATGAATGTAAGATTCATTTTTAATTAGGAATCGATGATACTATTTGAAACTATTAACCCACGAAAAAGCCTCGAGGGAGGCTTCCGCAGCTTCCTACGGTACTAATTTCAGCCACCAGGTCTCATAAAGACGATGGAGAATCCCCGTCCCGTTACCTAATGGGCTAACTTTAATTTACGAGATACTTATAAATCGAATAACTCTATTATCATTTGCTAACAGGTTCAATTCCATCCGGGTGGCAACGAAGTGGCAAAATTGAATTTCAACAGGTCGATGTCCAACATCAGCCTGACTCACCAATTATTCTCAAGAGCGTCAATCTCACTGTTAACCCTGGACAAAAGGTAAATGTCATAACATGATACTCACCGTAATTATAATACAAAGGACTCTTAATACCAGAACACTACAGGTGAAAGCATAATTGAGTATTTTGAGAGTAGGTATTTGTTTTCTTAAAAGATTTTAACTAGCGAAATATAATTCCTTATTGCTTTTAAGTCTTAGAGAATGTTGTCGATATCAAAAGTCAAAGTCAATTAAACTGGCGCTTAAACGCTTTTGAAAAGTCACTATAAATATTTACCATATGTTCGGAAAAGTTGAGCTCGTGAGAACAACATACAAGAAACTCAAAAGCCACTCATTTCAATCAAATAGAGTATTTTACAATGGCTGTAATCTACATGTAGTCATTATTTTTTAGTAAGGTATATATAAGTGTAATCAGTTAATTGTTATTTAAGCAAATCGGCCTTTGTTCACTAGTAAGTCCCAAAAAACAAATTTAGACTGTTGACTACAACACACGAGCCGAGTGTAGCGTGCCGCGGCAGTGCCAGGGAGTGCCAGAACCGAATCGGCCCTTGTTCACTACCATATCGTCAATAATTTCAGACGGATAATTGCATACACGCTCCGATGTTATTGCTTACTTGCTGTTATTGTTTTATTTATTTTTATTTTTACAATTAATAAAAATTACCAATGAGACCACTACTTTATTCGTGATATACCTACATTTATTATAATATCACTAGTGAAATTGTAATATCACGGCTTTGAATTGCTTTGACTCGTGTTTAAATAATATTAATTATTTCATAAAAAGTAATAAAGAATTAAAGAATTAACTGTATAAATATAAATTATCCTGTATTGGATCCATCAACCTTCAGAGCTTGATATCATTGTTTGTGTAAGGATGCTTCTTGAAAATGGTGGTCGTGATTACTGTCATAGTTAGTAATTGCATCAAACAAATACAATGATTTATTAACTATAACAGATCGACCTGCCATTAATGAATGTAGCACCAAAATATGTAGAGTAAAATTTGATTTGTTAATAATCACTTAACCCTTTATAGTTTCTTACTGAACAGAAAAAAATAAAGTTATGGAAAATCATTTACTTTCTTCTTGGTTAAAATGATAAAAATTGTTATAAATTATATAGATACTTACTAAATACCACGGACGAGTAAAAAAAGAAGGACTCCACGCCGTGATATTAGCAAGTGAAGCATCGTTATGCTAGTGTGTGTGCGGTTACGGGGGATACTAGTTACACAATTTTTTCTCCCTTAAATAATCATATATGGTCACAAATACTTATATAGTATCGTTTTTACACTTTGTCACAACGCACGACGGCATTTTTAAAATATTTTATTGAGACGCAAACTGATCTGTCACAGACGATGACAATTCTCATAATGGCCGCCTATCGGCCTGTAGTAGTGTGTGTGCGTGGGGCTATGTATATACACGTTAATCGGATTGTTTTGGTGCTACACTATTATGTAAGGTGACACGGAGTCTTTATTTTTTTACTAGTCCGTGACAAAATACATATTTTTTTTCTAGATTGCAGTTTGCGGCCGTAGTGGTAGCGGCAAGTCTACTTTGTTGATGACCTGCATCGGGGCAACCACCATTCGAAGCGGTCGAGTTCTGATAGACGGGCAGGACATCACTCGCGTCCCGCTCAAAGCGCTCCGCCATCGTATTGTCGTGTTGCCACAAGAATCTATTTTGTTTTCCGGAACTTTGAGAGAGAATTTAGATCCACTGGCGGTACATACGGATGAAGAGATCTGGCGATGTCTGAGAGTGGTCGGGCTGGTTGACTTTGTGTCGGCACAGTCAGCGGGGCTTGGTGAGTCATCAATGATATGAATTGGCAGTTTCTGAAACTTTAGGAACTCTTATATTAGAGTTCTAAAAGTTTCCGAGAACTTCTACTTCTATCTAGATAATAACTCGGGTATGCTAACTGAAGCATAATAGAGGCGTTGTGACTCCTACGATTGGTTACGTTAAATGCTGGGTGGGTGCTATGAATGTAGAATAGATTCCAAATTAAATGTTCGTTCGTGAGACGAAGTAAGAAGTAATTTAAATATTAGAGAGCGAAGTGGATATAAATTGAATGTGGTTGAATTAGATTAGGTAGGTATATCTAGGTAAACACTATCTACCTACTGAAATTGCCTTGCAAAAGTAACAAGTAGAAGATCTTGTATAAAGTAGATGACGCTAATTGAAGAAGCCAGGATTAGTGTCAGGTTCATAGCAAACCAGAATTCTTTCTACTTGTACCTTAGAAGACCGGTGTGATTGTGAGTACAATAGAACTTTAAAGGAAATGCGCCTATTTAACTTAATTTTGAGTTATTGACGTCGAACACGTACCTACTTAATTTATCGAGAGTTTGACTTATTACTTATATATACATAGATAGATTTATGATTTTTTCGTGTTGTGGAAGTTTCCGATCTTAAGTAGGTAGATATGTATTATTATTATTATTAGTGAAATGAGCACTTAAATTTATAGATCTATTTTGTCCCCTAAATGTGCTCGGACGCACGCTCTAGTGATGACTATGCCAGTTGTGATTGTGTTTTATCCCTTGCAAAATCAGAGTTCTTATTTGTATTTAAATCACATCCTCCAGGCCTAAGTATCCTCAGTGGACACAAGTGGGGTAGGGCTTTGAGGCAACCTGCCCTCATTGCGGAGATGTCTTCACATTCCAGAAGGGTATATTTAGGATCTTCGTAGGCGTCTTGGTAAAATCTACATAGCACGGATTCGCTGAGGCTTTTTCGCCAAGTGACCTTTGAGTTTGCAGTCCCCAGAGTGGTAGCCTGAGAGAGTTCGTAACTGTACAAATGTATGTACTATAGTGCGCGCGGAAGCGCTAGTCACCTTGTGAGGTATGTGGGGGGTGAGACGGAGGAGGGCGCGATTGACAAGACGCACACGATATATATGGTCGACGGCAGAATGAGTTAGCTTCACGTTTGTCCACCTCCCCCGCCCTGCCGCTCACACACCTAGGGCGGTGACTAGGTGTGTATGTTTGCAGAGTGCCCGGTGAGCGGGGCGGGCTGGAGCGGCGGCCGCGTGTGCCGCGTGTGTGCGGCGCGAGCGGCGCTGCACGCGGGCCCGGCGGCCGCGCTGCTGCTGGACGAGCCGGCCGCCGCGCTCGACGGACCCGCGCAGCGCGGCCTGCTGCGGGCCATGGCCGCCCTGGTGCCGCAGACCACCGTACTCACCGTGGCGGTAAGAGTACACACAAACAAACACTACTTGAACTACACTCAAAAAGTTGTTGTTCTTATACCTATATTTAGGTAAGTAATTATATCTAAACAAATTGTTATGTTTTTGTTTTCGTTCTTGATAGTTGAACAAAGCATACAAGATTTTATGACGATATTATACGTCACTCGAACGGTTAGCTCAGTTGGTTAGAGCACTGGCACGGAACGCCATAGCCGTGGGTTCGAATCCCGCATCGTTCATAAAAAAATTTTTTTTCAAATTTTATTTGTGAAGTAATTAATATCGTTTTTAAAAATTACATAAATTTTGAAATTGGACAAATAATTTGGCAGTTAAATAGAGTCGCCACTGAAATTACTTTATAGTCAGAAGACGTTAAAGAACGGGCTCTACTTTTTCCAAACAGATTCACAAAATTAAATATTAGGTACTATTACCTTTTTAAGCTACTTTAATAAAGATTATTTTTATTGTATTGTATACATCGGAAACTTTTTGAAAGCCCATTTCACAAAGGAAAACTTAAATACGTAGGTACGTACTTATCTTCAGTAAAATGTGTGCTGAATCCTGAATATTAATATAAGATATTATTGTAAGCCAAATTAAAAAAAACATTCCATATTATATTACGTAGCATTACTTGTGAGACTAACGATACGCTGACGTGTGTTTAGCGAATATCTATGAAGAAATAATACATTATTAATAAATATTGAATAGTTCACTAAATATCAAAGAATTTGTAAGTAGTTTTTTTAATATAATTAGAATATAAATCGAGTACCGTTTACACTCCCCTTTAATCTCGTTACTTTCTCACCAATCTTAGCGACACCACGATTAAGCTCTTTGCCTCGAGACAAAGTAAATAAATGTCATAGTACTAGTAATTCCACTATCGTCGCGCCCTTGCCTTTTTAAAAGGGCACCATTAAAGAGGTAATTGTAAATAATAAAACCTATATTTGAAAAAACTAAATAAAAAAAAATAAAAAAACCTACATTTCAATTTCCAGCACCGAATATCATCAGTGACAGACTACGACAGCGGTGTGACACTTGACGGTGGGCGCGTGGTGGAACGCGGGAACATTGACACACTGCTATCGGATCCCTCGAGTAGACTATCAAGGATGACAGCATCACCCGCCCAACTAGTATGACACCAACTCCACAGATAACGACAATCTGTAGCTAAACTAAAAAACAAATGAGACTAAACATCGTATGTCTCAAGGTGACGAGCGTAACTGTAGTACCGCTCAGAATTTTTGGATTTCTAAAGAATCTTAACCAGCACTACAGTGTAATGGGCAGGACGTATCAAATACCATCAGCTGAACGTCCTGCTCGTCTCGTCCTTTACTGTCATAAAAAAAAAACAATAATCAATACGTATGAAATTAGGATAACCCTTATTTCATTTTTATTATGTAACTGGTATTATAACCCAAAAAATAGCTACTTAATAAAAGGTACTGTGTAATGTATGTATGAATTACAAATTTAATTATGCAGTAATGCTAGTTAACCAAATATTCTTAACGACTGCCATTTTGCAGTAATTTTTTATCGGTCATGAACTTGTCAAGTACTTACATTAAATATTTTTTTTTCATCATAGTCACAACTGTACTCAAATAATATATTATGTATGTTAATTATTATAAGAATTGTTGGATATAATTTTAAGTTTTAACAGAAAGCCATAAACTGTATGAAATTTTCCAAATCTATGTTTGGCCAGTTTGAGTAATAATTAAGAGACTGATATTATGATTAATATGACAATGAAAATGGCGGCGGTACATTCAAGTGTGGGTGTGACGTTGCCATTGTAATAACACTTGTCTTAATATGGGATGTTCTTTGGGGACCGGGGTGGACAGATACTAATTTGACTACTAATTGAGTGTGGTTTATTTGTAGGCGGAAATTCTTGTATTACTAAACAGAGCAATATTCGGATGTGAAATTGAATGTACCAGACTACTGTATTTAGACAACAATTGAATTAATATTAAGTAAAAAGTTGTTTAATAATGAAGAAATTAATCCAAACTTGAAAAATGGCGCGAAAAAGTGGCTTTTGGGTGCCACTTTTTAACAGCTTCCAACGCATTTAAGCCACGCCTCCTTTCCATCCATCTTGAATCTTATACTATGTATTTTTATTCTCATCATGATTTGTATCTCGTTAATATTCAGTATTATACTCATTAACAGTTTTTTGTTATTTTTAAAGTGATATCCTTCACTTCTCGGATTAATTAAATTAAATTTGTAACCAAAATTTATGAACAATGCGGGACTCGAACCCGCGACCTCTCGGGTTCCGTCCAAGCGCTCTTCCAACTGAGCCAACCGTTCGAATGACGCATAGTTCGTAAATCTTGGTATGACTTGTTCAACTCTCAGGTTGTGGGTCCATCTACAGGATCTACTTTACATCATCAGCATAGTTCATAAATTTTGGTTACAAAAAACTCATTATCCATTTTAATTTCCATTCACCCTAGTCTACTGCAACCTGTGTAATAAATAAAATAAATAAATAAATAATACAACGGCTTAACTTTCATTCAAAACTGTATTTCCGACAGAACAACAATGGCATTTATTACGTCATCTAAGTGTGATCGAGGGGAGGAGATATCCCCCGCACATGCCGTCAGAGACGATACAACATTAACATATCTCTACATAACAATTTACAAACAATAATTACGTTGGCACCGATTTACAAAGATACATTATACAAAAAACATTTGTGTCACCGCACAAACCATATAAAAATATTTACTTAAAGTAACTTATGTAAATATATTTACCTAGTTATCTCTTAAAATAAATCTCGACACATTAATAAATTCTGTTTCGCTTAGACACTAGATTGGTTCACGCGTAGAATGTGGACGGGTCACTGACCTGTATAAATACCACTGGACAGGCTGTTCCTTGAGTTTGACAGCAATTTATTGTGGCTATTTGAAGCGCCACTCGCGATCGTCCAGAGAACTAAATTTGACGTATAATACAAATGGCTGCGAAGGAACGTACAATATTCCGAAATATTTTTGTATTTTGCATTAATTTCGTTCGTTTTCCGTGTTATTTCAAGAATCAACGTAATAAGAAGTAGTATTTTTTTTGTAAATAGTTTCCCACCATCAATCGATGTTTGCTGAGGTTGTCATCACTAGTTTTAGTACCGCAGACTCTCGCTATAGCCACTTTGAGAGCCGCCAGTCCAGTGGTATATAGTAGAGGTCAGTGGGACGGGTGGATCGCGACAGTCCAAATTGTTCCCTTTGACAACTTTACAACAATTTATGAAGACACTCTTTGGTTGACAACTATATAACAGAACAGCAATATTCACAGCTATAAGGCACTATAGACAAGACGGTTATGTGTAAATACAATATATACACTATCAATATTATACAAGTCATTTTACAAGGCTTTACGACCATAGAGGTGACATTATCGTAAAAGAGTTAGCTGCTACTGACTCATAGGTTTAATGACTGCAATCAATGGCGTTCTATACAATGTATAGAAAAATCACGTCGCATAAAAGCACAGCCGAAATATGTAACATGCTACAAATTATACCATAAGCTTTACTGCATTAATACATTGCCGCATTAATATTCTTGGTCGAGAAGCAGCAATGTAAAACATTTATTCAATTAAGTTTAGATTCGGACAGTGACAGTTGACACACGACAAAGAAGAAAACTGTGCCTACATTGTCTTTAAGCACACTTTTGCCCTTCCACTATCAGTCTGCGAATGATATGTCCTTATATGTGTAGAGAATGTCATTGACTGCAATACATTTTAATCTCATTTCTCGTTCCTTTGTCGATATAAATTAGTTTAATGTCAACGTTCATCTGATGGCAGGTGATAGCGCCCAGTGCATTACAATATACAAGTAGCGCTTAGGATTTATGATTGAAACTAAAATTCTTACCGGCACCAAAATCGCGCTCGTCACTTTGAAATAAGACATTAAAGCTCAGTAGTTTCACTCTAGCTCTGACGCCCTTCAAACCCAAACACAATATTAAAGGCATAAAAGGCATTTATTTTCTCAAAATTGATTCCTTTAGAATTATTTTTGATGTTATTTCTTACACTACTACCGCTTCGTAAACAAATGGCGCTCTGAGAGAGAAGAAGCGGCGCAAGAGACTCTCGCCGCATTCTTTTTTTGCGCTCTTTTTATATTATTTATTCTTCACGGCAGGAAAACTCGCCGCTGTGGTATAGCCGATGCATCCAGCTGGTAAATTCTGTTGCGCTTTTCGCTACTAACAAGCGGTATTTCGAATTGGAAATAAGTCTGTGTTTTTGAAAATATTCTCTTCGCAGCATAAGAGTATTAATTCGCTGTGAGACTTCTCGTCCTCTCTGCATACCAGTTGGAATTCTTTAAAAATTAAAGTAGAAGACTTAAGGTCCTCCTAAAAGTATCAAATTTCATAATTTGCAATAGAATCATTTACTGTATTATTGGTCCAACCTAGTGAATGACGTAACGCCAGCGCTCTCTCGACTGTCCACCTTTATGGGTTAATATGGAGCTATCACAAGGATTCACTCGTTTGCTCACGGTTCACAAAACCTGCCTTTACAAATTGTGCGTATTAAGTTCCAATCGCGACACATTCACATAGAATAATATATATTTTATAGCAGAACCTCATCTTCTTAGCTGATTACGGACAAGAATATTATAGTATCTAAATTCTATTTATTGAGTATTTATGTTTCCATTCTGCAAAAGTTTAAATACAAATCCATAGTATTTATCTAATCGTAACATTTTTAACCGCAGCTATAATTTAGAATTTCTGTATAAATATTTCATGTCAAGCCAAAAGTAAATACAGAAACGTGTAAAACCCCACAACGATTAGTTCAATATAATTTATCTAACGTCGCGCGACCACATCGCGATCACGTGATTGATACGAGTCAGGTCGTCTTATCGAAACTGATTAGAACGACATGATATTCTCCACCCCGCCTACTCGGCTGCTAATAATATTGTCCCCGCAGATAAAACATTGTCTGGCAGTACATTATATTATTTTACAATTGCATTAAAAGTACGAATTGGAAATGTTGCAAAGAAATATGAAGACTTGTTACATATTCCCGATATTCTTATGAACGTATTGCACATATCAACTATAAAGTTTTCGCCACAATTCGCAAGCATGGCTCGTGTGGGCGTGGCCTGGGGGCGTGTTGGTGACGTCACCGCGCTAGGTCGGCTCCGTCTTGACGGCCGCGGCGGCCGCTCGGGCTTCTTCTGCCAACCTTTCGGGGTGCGTCAATATGTCCGTAGTTGTACACAGGACACGCAGGGAATTCAACACAGCTGTGAAAAAATACAGTATAGTAATTAATGCCTTAGGTATACGTATAATGACCATAGACGCTATATCTATGCATGTAATAAAACAAAAAGAATAAGGCAAACTGCTTTTTTCATTAGTTATACATATATATCATGAGAAAAAGATATACTTCTGGATGTACATGGAATTGTCGAGCTTGTCGGACATCAAACGATCGGGGACCGGGCTAAGACTATCAACAACGTATTGTATAAAAGGGTTAACTTGAGTAATGATGTAAGGAGCCGGGAAGTGTATCAGGTCTGTTCCATATGGTGTCTGCAATCTCTGCCACGTTGAGAGGATTTTGTTACTTTCACACAAAATATCTATATCCCGAACTAGGCATAGCCTTCCTAGACTTCATAGAAGAGGATAAAATCGAGCGTACGGGTCATCTAACGTTAAGCACGACTGCCCTAATTCTCCCGCAAAAAGGAGCGGAATGAAAGGACCATGGGTGTCGTAAGAGGCGACTAAGGGATTTTTAGAAGTGGGAGAGTCACGCTGCCGTCTTTTGACGTCAGCACAATCGGGCCAGACTCGTCCGGGTTAATTACCACACTCGCACAGAATACTGGCGTGAAGTAGCGGCCTGGTGCCGCTATGTTGGTGGCCATCCCCCCCCCCCCCTTCCCCAACAAAGATTACACCGTCCTTAAAGGCCGGCAACGCTCCTGTGATTCCTCTGGTGTTGCAAGAGATTGTGGGCGGCGGTGAACACTTAACAACAGGTGACCCGTACGCTCGTTTGTCCTCCTATTCCATAAAAAAAAGGAGCGTTGCCAGCCTTTTAGAAAAGTGTACGCGCATTTTTTGAAGGCACCCGTATCGAGTACGATTGTGCTGTTTCCAACTGGAATTGCAAAGTTTAGTTGTATGTGGAATTAAATTCCTTGAAAACCGCACTGTTGAGGAGCGTCAGGCATTCAAATTGTAGATATCATATCCTTGTTTGTGCCTTGTCGTGGGAAAGTGGAATTACCGGCAGAAATTAGTTCAAACAGCACTTCGCAAAACTCTCGTAATAAATGCGATAGAAGAGACAGACACATTGGACCGACGTCTCTACGCAAACCAAGTAATCCGGCCGTTCACTAGATCTCCGAGAATTCGAGCAGCACTGCAGTTTACGCGCAAATGGTTAGTTTATATTGGGTTGCACCAGACCAGAGATGAAAGCAATACCAAATGTGGCTGAACCTGCTCTTTCTAGACCGCTAGAATGTGTGAGCCCGCTTTAAGTCTTGCCTCGCTCTAATTATGACCTGGAATTTCTCAGAAGCCGATTCAGTTTCATTTTACACCTGTTCTATAGTTCCTAGATAACAAAGTTATATGCAGGATCAGGCTTCGATATTGCAAGCCTGATCCATGACTCCTAAACAAAAATTCACCAATTAATACGTAGGTCACACTAAGAGTTTTACATTCAAACATTAACAGACGAGCGGCAGTCTTGCAGAAAGAGAGAACTTTTTAAAATCATAAAAAATCATCGCTCTACAATCTTTTCGACTTAATTCCATTTTCGTTGCGTACGTAGAAATTGATAGGTGATAAAGACAACTGACAAATGATTTCCCGCCAATTGTTTTTTTTATTACTAAGAAGGTTGCAACGTTTAAAAAATAACATTCGAAATTCGAATAGTTCCGATTAGCTAGAAGTGCAAAACTTTAACGGCCGTTCCCAATATACTATCTACAGATAGAGATAAATTACTTCCTTCTACTGTCAGTAATTAGCTGTTAATAATCTGGAGCTGGAGCCAATATACCCGATAAGTCATTCTTATCGCCTTATATTGGGACGCGTGAATTGCAATTTCCATACAAACTTCTATCGCTGGTAAGCTATGGAATACGTCGTCCCATTGACAGGCAGCGTGTACGGATAAGGTGAGTTACCGTCGATAAGTTTATTGGGACAGAAAAGTCAACGATTACGATTTTTATTCCAAGTAAGAGATAGACTGAACATTGGGAACGGCCGTTAGTGTGCCCCATGTTCTCGTCCTCTTACGTCCTTCCTTCTAGGATTCGAACCAGGGACTACTACTCTCAACGTCTCAGTAGAGACTTGTGAAAACTTACCAGGTCTCATCTCGACGAGGGAGCAGTGCTGCTCCGCCCACAGCAGCGTGGTCCTCACCAGGTCGGCGCCGCTGCTGCTGGAGACACACGCGCTGTACGACTCCACTAGTGCGGCGCTCACCACGCTGAACTGATGCCGCTTGTTCAGGAAACTTACACAAACACTTCCGAATATGTCATATAGACTGAAGGGTCTGTTTGTAATTTTATCTACACTCATGCTTTAAATCCTCTATTAAAGATTCTGAAACAGTTAGCTTATTGCCAATATTAAAACTATGTTCTAATAACCATTACATCATCCAAAAGAATGTTGTAATGTTGTACTGAATTTCATAACAGGAGTGTTTCCTGTGTTTTTTTATCCCTTCATGCGCAGAGAGTTTCAACAGACAGCCACATTCTTATTGCTCAATTCGTGGTATCTGCATGAATTTAAAAAAAATAACATTTTCGTTTACGCGCGTTCCACACTACCAGAACGTCGCGCGCTTTTTTCTTACATATTTTTATTGTTTCGTTTACAAAAAATGAGCGATTCATTTTAAACGCTGCAAAAGAACATTATATTCGAGTGAATTTTAATTATTGCACTATGAAAAATGTAAATTACTACTAAAATAAATAATTGTTTCATTAATACTTACTTTATTTGTATATAATCAGTAATGAATGATATTAGGTTACTACTAGGACGGGTGTTTTAATGTTAGCAGTAAGCTAACTGTTCCAGAATCTTTTAGAGGATTTATATTCTAGGTGTAGATAAAGTCTTGTATGCAACTGTTGATAATAAGGTATTAAAACACTCATGTGATATTATTATCACACTCGGCTTCGCCTCGTGTGGTAAATCCACATTCGTGTTTTAATACTCCTTATTACACAACAGTTGCATAAATTACTATTATTTATATAATTAAATTGCGTTACATGCGACTTAGTTGACGGAAGTAACGCTCAGTACTAAGAGTCAGCTAAACAATTTTTTTATCCAATAATAATAATAAGTTTTAAGATATTTTTTAAATTGCTTAGTAATATTTTTTGAAAATCTCCCAGTGTATTTGTTTTATTTACCACTTGTTTTTGTAATAAATATTAAATATTTTTTTAATTATAGCTAGTGATTCTTTTTCTTTTACAAGGTTATAAGAATAATTATCTATATATGATATATTTATATTTCTTTTATATTTTGGATTAAAGTTAATTATTATTAAGTTCAACTCCAATCGCGCACAAATATATAAAGCACTCTTTCTTTTTAATACCAACTTTTCAGTTTTTATCGATCTATCTGTCTTTTGCTATTTCTAGCTAATGTTTTCAGACTGTCACAGGTGGATAGTTAATATAAAAGAGTACAGTAATTTTAATTAAGTAATCAATTATGAAAATAAATTTGCAAACTCGACAGAAACACTAACTCTGAGGATGTGATCAAAATATAATAATAAATAATGACTTTTATTATTCAAAGAAAGTAATCCATATATTTGGTATTAACTGGCGTGTTATTAATATTCAAAGACCCATAGGTTTTATATTTATATGGAAGTTTGATTGTTTACAGTTACTTGATGGTTATTCCAACCCTGATTCCTTGATGCACACAAATAAAAACGGTTAATATATGGTTCTTATTGATACTATAATATTTAGTTTTAGTAAATGTTACCCTAAGTAACCGCGGGCGCATATTTTTGCCGTGAAGCAGTAATGTGTAAACATTATTGTGTTTCGTTCAGAAAGGCGCCGTAGCTAATGAAATTACTGTATAAATGAGACTTAACATCTTATGTCTCAAGGTGACGAGCGCAATTAATGAAACTAATTTTAACTTAAGAAATTAATTTTAAATTAGGTAACCTTATGTAAGTTTATAAGATTTAGATGTAAACCACGTTACTTTTAGTTTCCTACCAGTAAAAAGTTTTGCTTTTATTTTATATCAAATATTTTTCGTGACGTCACAAAATGGCCCAACGGAAGACCAGCGTTGGTTTTCAAACCAGCAACATGCTGAGTTGGGACCATTTTTTGAATCGTATATAAATAATAGAAATGTTTCAGTCTTTTTGTTCTTTGCTTGTTTATCAATCTTAAGTTTATATTAATTTTTTATGTTATGTCTTCGTATAAAACCACTTACTTATACGTTTCAAAATAAAAAAAAATTCTTTCTTTCTTCTTTCAATTGTAGTGACGATTAGAATTTTTGAGGTATTTCAAGAATCCTAAACGGCACTTCAATGTCCTGCTCGTCTCGACCTTTATTGTCGTAAAAAGAACCGAGTGGAGTGGTGTATATGAGACGGTATTTATTTGTAAAGGATACGAGCCAATACTTCCAGTTCTGCGCCGTCCGTTGCGCCACGTGCGCGGCAAACATCTCACGCAGGCGTGATGCTCGACCGCGGGACACGGGCGCACCAGTCGCCGGCAACAGCGAGTGACAGTTACTGCGGTACACCACGATACGTTAAAACCATTTATTTTACTCAAACTTGATTCCTTTACAATTCTTTTTGATGTCATTTCTTATAAACTATAATAATAATAATAAACTTTATTGGCAACATAATTACACTGCTAAAATAGGACATAGTTTATAATATAATAACTTTAACAAACAAGTAATTTTAACATAAAATATTAGATTAAAATTAGAAGTTAACCAAAATTATAAACTTAAACTATAAAAACCACTAAAACATAATTAAAACAGACCTAGTAAAATTAAAATAAATAAAACAATTAGATTGAGGAGCAGTGCAATCACTTTAGTATTGCCAATCGGAGGCCCACTCAGTATACGCCGAGCCTTCAGAGACTCTACACTGATTTTCAGTAGGCATCGTGTTACGCAGCACGGACAGCGACTGCGGTATACAAATACTTTCTACATCTTCAATTACAATTTAAATACATATTTCTACACTAAAAGCAAAATTTTATAACTATATTAGCAAAATAAATAAAATATGACACTATTCTGATGTTTATAAATTTTTATAACACAACTACAGTCATAGTTTATTGTTGAAAAATGTAAACTTCGCGGACACAGGGTATAAAGAGAATAAGAAGAAAGACAACATAAATTGGCAATAGACACGTTATTTGGCCATAACAAAAAGGTAATATTAATCTATTTTCAAATATTTTCAGAATAATTTTAAATAATAATAGTCGGTTTGTACAATATTTATGCATGGGAATAAATATTATAATTTCAATTTGTAAAGATCCAGGGTGTTTCAAGTAATGCTACTTTATGTATTATAAATTGAAGTTACTGTTTTTTCTAAGACTTATGGGTTATTGATTGCTTAATTGTTTCTGAAATAAAAGAGTCTTATATTTTAATTTGAAACTCGAAGTTGTTTTCAGGTCACAGAGAGGAGGTGGCAAGTCATTCCAACATTTAGTGGCTGTAAACTTGAAACTACCCCGGAAAGCTGCACTCCTGTGTAACGGCATTTGTAATCTATACTTAGATGATCTTGTGACGTATTCACTAGTATTATCTTTCAACCAATGTAAATTACTAAAAAGATATGGCGGCACTTTATACTTTATTATATTGAAAAGAAGCGAAACAAAGTGTAAATGCATACGATAATCCATTTTTAAAATTTTTATTTTTATTTAAATAAGGTGTTAAGTAAGCACGCCGTGGAATGTCGAAGCAGTAGCGTGCACATGCGTTTTTCACACGTTGTATTAAATTCTTAGTATGTGCAAGTAAGCGTGGCCCTACTACTGTATTAGCATAATTAAACTTGGATAAGACCAGGGCTTCGCATAGCTTAATGCGCACTACCGGTAAAATAAAATCTCTTATGCGATAAAGAATCTTTAAACGGTAAAAGCAATTCTGAGAAATATTAAGAACGTGTTTTTCGAAACGAAGCCTTTCATCCATTATAACCCCCAGATTGCGCGCCTCGGTAACTCGTTGTATACGCTCTCCCTTTATTTGTATGTCAGGGTCGTAGTGTGATATTGCCTTTATTTGTCGTTCGGTACCAAGTATCATGAATTTTGTTTTACTCGAATTTAAGACTAGGCAATTCGATTCTGACCATCGTACGATACGTTCTAAGTCGTTATTTAGTTCTACCATAGCAGAACGTATATTTTCTGGCTTAAATGAAATATATAATTGTATATCATCTGCGTATATATGATAATTGCAGTGTTTTATTTCCTTTATGATATCCGCAGTGTTAATAATAAATAAGATAGGGCCTAATATAGATCCTTGAGGAATACCTCTTTTAACCACACTACACTCTGACCGATCGACGTTGCCGTTCTCATGTCTTACGTCTACTACTTGAGTGCGATCTTTCATATAACTTTCGAACCATAATAATGTTGCTGTGGAAAAACCATAATATGATAGCATGGACCGAAAGCAACGATACATTTAAACAGTCGAATGCCCTAGTATAGTCCAGAAGCACTAACATAGAATCCTCTCCTTTGTCCTGAGCAGTCAAAATGCCAGTCAACTACGTTAATGAGAGCAGTCGCGGTACCTCTCTATTTCCTAAACCCGGACTGCAAATCTGGTAAGATGTTATTTGATTCCAGATAAGTTCTCAGTTGTTCAGAAACTACTTTTTCTAATATTTTAGACAGGCATGGTAATATGCTGATAGGCCGTATGTCCTTAAGGTTATTTGGGTTATTTGTTTTTGGGATAGGCTTGATGATGGCCTGACGCCACTTGCTTGGAAAAGTACTAGTTAAAATTGACGTGTTCACTATTTTGGTTATTATTTGCAAGGTGTAATCTAGTGTAGCTAAAACCATTTCAAAAGAGATACCATCATGTCCAGTTGCGTTTGAGATTAGTGATTTAATGTGCTTATAGATATCAAGCTCTGTGACAGTTTTCAAGCTGAAGGTGGAGTCCCTAAATTTGTGATTCTTGTAAAAGTTTATATATTTTTCAGTAACATTTTTATTACCAGGCACTGTAAGAAAATGGTTATTTATTAAATTTGGGTCTTTTAAGTTATCAGGCAAAAATGTTATAAAATCACTCTTTTTACTATTAATGAAACAGAACAAAATCTAGATACTACCACTGCTTCTGAGAGAGAAGAAGCGGCGCAAGAAACTCTGCGAGCATTCTTTTTTTGCGCTCTTTTTAATAAAATATACAGCAATGTACTGTCATTGTTATTGCTATAAAATAATCATAACCCCGGCTATCCGATCACTTTAGTATTCAGCTGTTGAGTAGTAGGATTTACGAGGGAGCCATTCTTTAATAAAACATAAAAATTTATTTATAAATTATACCTGAAAAGGGACTGGGACATTATTGTAAAAGTGTATACATTTCCCTCTAAGCTATTATATATTTTATGTTAGGTCACACACCCACTACATACCTTACCATACTCATCAAATAATATACAGGTTTTATTTGTTAAGTGTCACCAGCCTAATATTCCGTTACTATTACAGATAATTTAAAAAAAAAACTAAAAACTTAGAACTGAAACTTATATAAAATAACACTTCGAAGATATACAAATTGAATATGTAACCAAAATCCATGAACGGTGCGGGACTCGAACCCGCGCCCTCTCGAGTTCCGTCCGCTCTTACCAACTGAGCCAATCATTCGAGTGACGCATGGTTCGTAAATCTTGGTATGTCTTGTTCACTTGCAAGACATAATATCTTTAGAGCTTAGTAAATAATCATTATATCATATAATCTTTATTTTTGTAGTTATTCGTTATAAAAAATCGCGAACACAATGGCGCGTATTCTCTCAGTATCTTATTCATATCTCACTGAAAATTGAACTCAATTTTGTAGGATATGCATTGGATTTAATGTAAATATACAGGGTGGCGAAACGTACATATTGCATCATCTTTTTTCGCGGGGTAGAAAGTGCGCGGGCGGGGGGAGTCTGCATCGTTGGGTAGGCGGGCTCATGGAGTTTTAGTCACTATGAGTCACTTCGACGGAAAGCGTCGCGTATTTTGCGTGCGCGCATTTTACGAGAACTCTCGTTCATACATTATACGCTCCTGTGATTCCTCTGGTGTTGCAAGAGAGTATGGGCGGCGGTGATCACTTAACAACAGGTGACCCGTACGCTCGTTTGTCCTCCTATTCCATAAAAAAAAAAATACATCGTTACTAGGCGTTTATATTGTTCTGAATATGGACTACGGCAAATTAGTGAAGCTCCGAGTGCTAATTTAATTAAAATATGGGTACAGCGTTTTGAAGAGACTGGTTCAACGTTTAAACCACAAGCAAAAGGTCATCCAAGAACATCTAGGACCGACGACAATATTGAGAGAGTTATGCAGTCTGTACGAGGAGATCCACAAATGTCTACTCGCAAGAGATCGTCTGTCTTACACTTATCGAGACGAAGTTTGCAACGAATTTTAAACTTGGATCTTAAACTGAATCCTTACAAGCTGCAGTTAACACAAGAATTGAAAGAGTAAGACTTCGGAGCAAGGCTCGCATTTGCTAATGAAATGCTTAATCGATTTTCCAATTTTGACAATACAAGACAACTTTTCTCAGATGAGGCCCACTTCCATATCAATGGGTTCGTAAACCGTCAAAATTGTCGTTACTGGAACAGTGAGAATCCCAAACTCAAGCACCAGAAACCACTGCATAGTCCTAAAGTGACAGTATGGGCAGTAATCTCTGGTAGAGGAATAATTGGACCGTTTTTCTTTGAAAATGCGCGGGGGCAAAACGTCACTGTTAATACCGAACGCTATGTTGCGATGTTGGAAGGTTTTTTGGCTCCAGAGCTTGAAAATTCAAGAATAGTGAATTCTAGGACTTGGTTTCAACAAGACGGAGCTACCTGTCACACATCAAATTACTCCATGGCGGTTGTGAAACAGATGTTCCCTGGCAGACTGATTTCGAAAAGAGGTGATATCCCATGGCCCCCACGTAGTCCAGACGTGACGCCTCCTGACTTTTTTTTGTGGGGATACCTCAAGAACAAAGTACAGAACAGCAATAATCCGAAAAACATCGATCAGCTCAAGGAGAATATCCGTGGTGAAATGGCAGCAATTACACCAGCATTACTGAAGAAAGTTTTCAATAACTTCCGTTTGCGATCAGAGGAGTGTCGTCGAGAGGGTCATCATTTAGACGATGTTATTTTTAAAAAATAAACTTCAGTTATTTCTTAATAATACCTCAGTTTTATTTTAACTATACCTTTTGTATTTATTTTTTAATCAATATTTTAAATATGCACTTTCTATTGCGCCACCCTGTATGATCTTAATAATCATAAGATTTATACTTTCAAGATTCTTTTTTTTTTTGTAATTACAAAAGATTCACTCACGAAATAGAGTTATTCAAGCACTCTATCTGCTGCCGCAAACTCTCCATTTCCTCTTTTATTTGATTCCTCTCTGCTTTCAGTTGTTTTATATACTCTGCCCCCTTCTGCAGCATAGCAGCCTTACTTATCTAAAAATATAAATCATACAATAAAATATAAATATTTGAATAACAATATAAACGAGCAGATGAAACGACTCTTTATTTGTGTATATTTATTAATAGGCGTTCCCGCCAACCTCGCTGGGCGAATTTTAAAAGGAAATAAATTAATGAAGGAACGTTGCAAATCGAGAAATAAGTCGGCAAAAACCATCCAGGATAAATTTCGCATCGAGTTTCATGTCGATACGATCAGTGGTTTAGGCGAGATTGAGCCTCAAACAAAGACCATTTTCATTATACAGGTTGGCCGAGAAGTTGACGTCCAAAGCTACAATTCAAATCACCCCTATGTATGTTCTACGATTTTGCGTAGTTTAGGTGATAATATTTTTTTTCCCCTTTTATCCGCTTTTTTCACCTAATTGTGGTTTAGGACTTTTTTCTAATTTTTTTGAACACTTTTAGTAAATTTTATTGTTGATAATTATTAACTACAGTTGCAGAAACCACATAAGAAACTATGAATAGTTTAGACAATGCGGAACTAGTTAAGAATTGAGTCGTAAGTTCAAGATAACTGCTCCAGGTAAATTTATGATAATGTTCAAGGTATCAAAAAATAAAATGGGGAGCCTATGGCTTCTAACTATTTTTAAAAACTTCCCAGAACATTGGCCAATAAAATGAGCCAAATTCAAATTTCAGCTTTGGACGTCAACTTCTCCGCCACCCAGTATATATATATGGAAATAACTTTAAAAATCGTATATTACGAACGTTCCATTATCTTCAGAATTCAATATTTAAAAATCCCACAATATAATATAATATGACATTAGAATGACATCAACTAATAGCTATGTTATATTTTAATATAAATATAAACACCGGTTTAACGAGTGTGTTCGTAAGGCCATTATTGGTCTCAATTAGATCAATGAACAACGGCGGGGTGTTTATTGAATACAACTACAATTGGCTTATTACATAAGATGTAAAAAATTAAAACTTCGTAGAAAGCTGACAGGGTCTAAGAACAAGTCGATTGTTTCGGCATCTGAGTAACAAATCGACAGACTGATTTGGACAGACAAACAACAAAACTCGATATTATGATCGAATACATGTTTAAAAAAGCAAAAAATCTCTTCTAAATTTATAATAAATATGCATTTGTTTGTTATGCATTCACGCCTAAACCAGAGCCCCGATTTTGATGAAATTTAGTACAGAGATAGACAAGAGCTTGGAAAAGGAGATCTGCTTATACCTTTTATTGCAATAAATATATGGAGGGGGGGGGGGGGGGGGGGGTGTTTCGTTTCTATGCTCTTCTGAGCGCCGGCAGCAGCGGAAAGAGCAGTTTGTATGAGTACTATTTGAAAAGTATTTTAAAAAATAAAAAATGGTGCCCAAAGTAACTAATTATACCACGGACAAAGTAGCGGGTAAAAGCTAGTACAATTATTATACTTCGTAATATTTATTTAGTAGTACAATTTTATTTAGTAACTAAGTCGCATGTAACGCAATTTAATTATATAAATAATAGTTATTTATGTAACTGTTGTGTAATAAGGGGTATTAAAACACGAATATGGATTTATCTAACGAGGCGAAGCCAAGTGTGATAATAGTATCACATGAGTGTTTTAATACCTAATTATCAACTGTTGCATACAAGACTTTATCTACACCCAAAATATGAATCCTCTAAAAGATTCTGAAACAGTTAGCTTACTGCTAACATTAAAACAGCCAGTCCTAGTAGTAACGTAATATCATCCATTACTGATTATATACAAAGAAACTAAGTCTTAATGAAATAATTATTTATTTTAGTAGTAATTTATATTTTGTACAGTGCAATAATTAAAAATCACTTGAATATTATGTTTTTTTTGGAAATTAATCGCTCATTTTTTGTAAACAAAACAATAAAAATATCGAAGAAGAATGGCGTCGATTCGAATAACCTACTTAGATGCCACGCATCGAGCAATAAGAATGTGGCAGTCTGTTAAAAAAAAAATAGGAGTGTCGTTATGAAATTCAGTACAACATTACAACACTCTTTGGATGATGTAATGGTTATTAGAACATTGGGTGTTTTAATGTTGGCAATAAGCTAACTGTTTCAGAATCTTTAATAGAGGATTTAAAGCATGGGTGTAGATAAATAAATAAAAACAATATATATTTAAAACATAAAAATATACACTGTAAAATGTACGAGGCCTACTAGCACCACAATACATTGCCTATTATTTACGCGATCACATATTCTAAATATATACCAATCATCATCAAGACTGGTCAAGCCGTAATTAATTTTCTAGAAATTGTGACATTCATAATGTTAACACGAGGAACAAACATAAACTTGTTGTGCCTACTACTCGGTTGGGTCGAGTTAGTAAGTCTTTTATTGGGCGATGTATATGCTTCTACAATATGATCCCAGAAAATGTACAAAACAAATGTGTTACGAAATTTAAAAGAATTGTTAAAAAACGTTTGTGTGGGAAAGGTTATTATAGCATAAACGATTTTCTTAATGACACCACGGACTGGGAATAAAGCGAACACCCTCAGGCTCTTTAATTATAAATGTTTATTGTACGATATTACATTGTAATCCATATTTTATATTAAAAAAAAAAGCCCGCTGAGTTTCTTGTGCCCATTCTTCTCAGGTCTGAGGCAATATCTTTTGAATGGGTGGTAGATTTTTACGTTCAATAAGTGATTTTAAATCCTATTTTGAATAAAAATATTTGAATTTGAATAAGTTATAAAGTCAAAGACAAAAATGAATAATAATTAATAAGAACTGTAGATTGGCATCGGTGAGTACTGAAACTTATAGTTATCATAAAATTAAAAAAAATATGTACAGACAGAGCGTACAGATTTATAATTATATGAAAATATTATTTGGATAATGATTCATATCTACTATGTATTAATCTGTCTAATTTTATTTATGTTGTTGACACAAGTCGTATGGGCGGAATAAATCAGACTATTAAAAAAACCCGGTAGGTATTTAACTATTAAACTGGCTCAAATTCCATCCGCTATTTGTAGTAAAAAATAATATTAATCATTTTTTCTTCTCCAGTATTGATGACATCCTTTGACCGTAGGCACTTAATATAAAGCAAAATATTTATGTGCTGTTGTCAATTTATATGCGTCTCGGCTAAGACCTGAGTCCAAAGTGACTCAAACCGCGCGGATTTTTTACCGCAGAGCGTGCTATTTGAAACTACTACGCGGATTTAATCCGCGCAAAATCAGTGCGGTTTTAAGCCGCAATGCGTACTAGGCCTAATTATATTGATCTCTATTGATCGGCAGAGCACCTCGAATTGTCAGAGACCCAGTGCTCTGTGAACGGCTGGATCACTTGGCGTAGCGTAGAGACATCGCTTCATTATGTGTCAACTACCGCATTTATCATGGGGAGTGTTCCAAAGAGCTGTTTCACCTGATTCCTGCCTCCGAATTACACCTTCGCACGACACGCCACAAGTCAGGATATCATCCCCACCATCTGGCTTATGACGTATCTGGATGATACGACATGGGTACCTTCAAAAAAAGCGCGTACACCTTCCTTCAAGGCCGGCAACGCTCCTGTGATTCCTCCGGTGTTGCAAGATAATGAAGGCGGCGGTGACCACTTAACACCAGGTGAAACGTACGCTCGTATGTCCTCCTTTTCCATAAAAAAAACATAGACATCTCAATCCAGTGCTATTGTTTTTAGAATGTAAGCGCTTACCTTGGCAGCGGGGTTGATGTTGAGATGCGGTATGAGCGCTTGCAGCGTGTCGAAGCCGTTCTTGATGTTGTAGCGCCGCTTCTGCTCGGCGTGTAGGTGCGTGCGGCGAGGCTCGCGGGGGGACGCGGCGCGGGGGGAGCCCGGGGACCCGCCCGGCGACAGGGACTGCGCCCGGGACTACACACACAGTGTTAACGCAATTAGTAGCCAGCCTTTTTTTATATATGAGAGGGGGCCGGGCAAGAGGCTCACGGGATGGGGAGAGGTGAGGCAACCGCCCATGGACAACCCGCAACAACAGGTGTGTCAAGAAATGCGTTGCCGGCCTTTAAGGTGGGAGTATGCTTTTTTCTTGAAGGTCCCTCAGTCGTATCTGTTCGGGAAGACCACCGCCGGTAGTTGATCCCACAAAGTGGCTGTGCGAGGCAAGAAATTTCGAAAAAAACGCGCGGTCGTGGAATGGCAGCCGTCTACGTGATGCGGATGGTACTTTGCACGTAATGCCCGGTGGTGGAATTCGGCCGCTGGAATCAACCCGAACAGCTCCTCTGAGCACTCCCCGTGATAAATGCTGTGGAAGATGCAGGGATAACCCACATCTCTACGCATTGCTAAAGAATCCGAGCCGATCGGAGATAACTTGATCGTCGATGATTCGAGCCGCTCTTCGTTGTATGCGGTCAAATGGAAGAAGCTGGTATTGGGGATCACCCGCCCAGAAGTGAGAACAGTACTCCATGTGAGGCCAAATTTGCGCGTTATAAAGTTACAGGCGGTGGCTTTTAGTGAAGTTCTGTCTCGCCTTACTGAGTACACCAAACTTTTTAGAGGCCAGTTTGGCCTTCTCTTCCAAGTGACCACGGAACTGAACGCCGCTCGATATATGGATGCCAAGTATGCCAATACAGGCTGTGGCAGTTAGAGGAGTGATCTCGAATCGAGGGGATACGACAAAGGGAGACTTTTTAGTGTGTGTGTCTTCTTGGGGTTGAATTGGATAAAATTTTGTCGGCCTAGCGAAACTCTCTAACGGCTGTTCCCAATATTCAGTCTATCTCTTACTTGAGATAAAAATCGTAACTATCGTTGACTTTTCTGTCCAAATAAACCTACCGACGGTAACTCACCTTATACGTACACGCTGTCTGTCAATGGGACGACGTATAGCTGACCAGCGATAGAAGTTTGTATGGCAATTTCAATTCACGCGTCCCAATATAAGGCGATAAGAATGATTTATCGGGTATATTGGGACAGCTTCAGATTATTGACAGCTAATTACTGACAGCAGAAGGTAGTAATTTATCTCTATCTGTAGATAGTATATTGGGAACGGCCGTTAGAAAAAATCGATTGTATGAAACGTGCAGTGATTGATAGATTGACAGGTGACAGCTATGATCTTGTAAAAAACGGAGATCCACTACGATTTAAGCAACTGTTCGCTTTCAAACTTAGCCGGATTATACTTCGTCGCCATATCGTAATTACTATTTCAAACTTATGTCAAAATTCACTGCACGTTTCATACTAACTAAATTTAAATTTTTACTCAGGCAGCCTCATATTACGTTGTATTTACATCCTCTTTGTTAGTAGCAGTACAACGAACTGTATGTGCAGAGCGTCCGATGCAGTACGTGAGCGCTGCCAGATCTATTTATTCCGTAAAAAAACGCGTACTAAACGTGCACGTGTACTAAAGTGTACCGATCTGAAGGGTGGGAAGGGTTGGTGGAGGATTCAAATAGTATTTTGTTATGGACCTATGATGCAGAGCGTTATTATATCGTTTTGTTGTTGGATACCATGTAAAATTAGTTCAGTTTATCCATGAATTATAAGACTCTATCATATTATGACAATACTTAAAATACCAGTCGGACAGGATGCCGCCTAGATTATGGGAACCACAACAGCGCCTATGACTGCCGTGAAACAATAAAGTGTAAACATTACTGTGTTGCGGTCTGAAGGGCGCCGTAGATAGTGAAATTACTGGACAAATGACGTCTCAAGGTGACGAGCGCAATTGTAGTGGCGCCCAGGATTTTTGGGGTTTTTGAAGAATCCTGAGCGACACTGCATTGTAATGGGCAAGGCAGTATCAATTGCCATCAGCTGAATGTCGTGCTCGTTTTGTCCATTATTATCATAACAAAAAAGATAGGGAAGTGATGGCTGGTCCATGCGTTACGTTCATGAACGAGCTGCACTGCTTGCCATGTTTCTACCATCATTAGTAGTACTTGGCGGAGAAGCATTCTGATTAAAAGTCCTTAATTTTTTACTTAAGAATTATCCTTTTTGTTATAATTGAATATCTCAGTATTTGTATGTTTTTGTTTCTTCCATTTTCCTTGCGCACTCGTTTACTGCGCTGTTACATCTGGCCCATACTTCTATACGGATGTGAGACGTGGAATATTAAAGAAGACCTCAGGAAACGTATAGAAGCTTTCGCAATGTAGGCATATAGACATATGTTGGACTCACAAGATCACGAATGTAGAATTTCTGCGCCGCGTCAATAAAAAACGCGAACTCCTGCAAACCATCAAGATGAGGAAAGTCGCATATTTGGGGCACGTACTTAAGCACGACAGGTACGCCCTTCTACAACTCATCATGATGGGAAAAGTTGCCAGAAGAACAGGCGTAGGCCGCAGAAAAAAGTCTTGGCTGCGCAACATCCGGGAGTAGACAGGAATCGCGAGTGCGGCAGTACTATTTCGCCTCGCGAAGAACAAAGGTGAATTTACAAAGCTGACTTCGCTAGTCGCAGAGACACGCGTAGAAGAAAGGTAATATCATCCTATTTAATCAAGGAACATAATGTTATAATAGAAGGCACATGTTCAATATCTCAATGTAAAAATGAGTAGGTAGGTA
Organism: Leptidea sinapis; assembly: GCF_905404315.1. Lineage (NCBI taxonomy): Eukaryota > Metazoa > Arthropoda > Insecta > Lepidoptera > Pieridae > Leptidea > Leptidea sinapis. The sequence continues at coordinate 1,820,897 of NC_066285.1, read as the reverse complement.
AAGGTGATAAAGCCAAAACTAATACCATGAGGGCTTAAAACATAAGAATATTGCAGTATCTACTCAGAACAATAAAAAATCTAAAATATACAAGCTGATATCTGAATATTGGTTGGCTGGGAAATAAAACATATTTTTGGTTATCTTTAATACTGCCTCCGAGGTCAAGATACATCTATAGAAATCGCTAAAAAGATAATAGTACAATAACTTAAGTGGAGCGTATGAGATAAACAATTATTATAAAATAGGGAATCGTCTGCAATGTCAGTATTTGTTGTACGATAACGTTATAAAGCCTTATCAGCTGTTAAGAGCGAAGTCTACAATCGACTGAGACAAATTTGCACAAGTCGAATGCGTGATACGCGGGAAATATGGCGACAAGTTGTCAGTATCGCGATCCGATTATGATAGGGTTTTTGATAGTGTAGGCCTTTTTATATTGTTTTTGCACAAATTTTTATTCCAAAACGCTTATCGTCAATGAGTTGCTTTCTCTAATATGGTTTGATTCTGTGAATTCGCAGATTATACTTACTTATTTATACTAATATAAAATTGGCGTTTTGTATGCGAGGAATATAAAGTCAATTTTATTTGTAAAATTTATTTAATTAATCAAAGTATGTACCATTGTAATCTATGCATTTTTCCATCTCATAGAAGTTCCCATTATACAAAAACCATGGAGGCGAGAATCAATAAACTCTCTAAAGGCGGTTTGGACTGCCATATCAAAGTTAAATTTTTTCGTTGCAAGAAGTGTTCCAACCAAAAAAATGGTATTCTGTAGGAGCAAGGTCCGGGGAGTACGGTGGATATCGCGATATAGGAATTCCAATTGCAACTCCTCTAATTTAGCGGCCGTCTGATGTACTCGGTAGTCTAGCAGCTAGATCTTCCATTAAGGTTTGCATTTGCGGTCAATAGATATTTGCCGTAATCGTTTGGCCAGATTTTAGAAACTTTAATGAACGACCCCTGTCCACCAAACACTCACAGGCAACTATTTCTTAGTCGATTTATGCTTGGGTCAGGATTTGGCTGAATCTCTTAGGTTCATCAGCCATTACGACGAGAGCTTCCAATTACCTTACAGGGCCATTCATCTTAAAATACCCCCCTCATTGTGCCGGTTAAACAATGTAACGTAGCAGTCGACGTTTCTTCGGTTGCTTCAGTTGGTGCTACGAAATTCTTGAAAAGTATGACGAAGATTACCCGAATGCTGTGTTTGACATCGTTAATTGCTAGCTCAAAACCGGAAGACAACTGTTCAATCGATTTTTCTATTAGAAGATTCGGTAATAATAGAAAAGAAAGACAGAAACCAAACAGATGATTATAGGGATACGATTTGACTTACACATGTTACCTTGCAGTAATTGTGCCAGATCTTAAATAATGGACTATTATTACAAATTGGTATCTTGAAAATGTTTGGCAGCAGCGGAAGAAGTAGTATCCTCCTCCAACATAACGCTCACTCCACATTATTATACAAAATATTTGTCTGCGATAGGTGTGATTAAGAACATTCCAAGAATTTCGTAGCACCAATCCAAATCACATTATTTTTGATTTTTCATGGAATTTTTTTTCATGGAAAAGGAGAACAAACGAGCGTACGGGTCAACTTATGTTAAGTGATCGCCGCCGCCTACATTCTCTTGCAACACCAGGGGAATCACAATAGCGTTTCCGGCCCTTTAAAAAGTATTCACGCATTTTGTGTGTTGTAGGTACCCATGTCGTCTTGGACACACCGCACAAAGAAGGAATTGCTCGGCTTAGTCGTACGTGGAAGAAAATTCATTGAAAACCGCACTGGAGGAACGCCACACATCCAGATGGTGGAGATGATATCGTTATTTGTGGGGTGTCCTGCGAAGGTGGAATTCGGGGGCAGATCAAACAGCTCTTCGGAACACTCCCCCTGATAAATGCGGTAGAAGACACACAACGTCAACACGACGCGAAGTATACACAACGCAAAGTGCTCTAGCTGTTCACAAAGCACTGAATCCTCGACAATTCTAGAAACTCTGCGCTGCACGCGGTGAAATGGTTCGGGCTTATATTGTGGTGCGCCAGACCAGAGCAATGCGTGACCGGACCTGCGCTGTCTAGAGCACTAGAATGTTGACCATCGTTCGAGATTTCGAGACCCATTATTCCGATACTAGGCGAGGCATTAATGGAAGTGTTGTCGAAGAACCTTGACCTAAGGGAGGTATCCATTCGATGCAAAGCTTTCTGTCGCTTTATTGGTTTGCGTAAGTTTTTTAACAGTTTGCACCTACTAAATCAACCAGTATCGTTTCATCAGTTGATAAGGTACTCTTTTATCAGTTCTTAGCAATAGCGGCACGGCGCTCGCGTTATCTGCAATGGAGGCCGTTGAAGGCTGTCCTGGGTGGAAATCGTCGGTGAGATATCTCCTACCACATTGAACTATTTATATTTGACTATTTATAAATCATTAATTGCCAATGGAACTCAACCATAAAACACGTTTATCAGTCTCGCAATCAGGGTATTTAAATTTTCTTTCGACACACAATATACCTCCATTTTATGGTAAGAAATGAGTGTGACTATGTGAGTTCTTTATTCGAAAATATTTTTTTTTTTCGGCACCCTCAAACTAATAGAAGAGAGATTATCATTTAAATAGTGTGAACATACATTTGTGTTTTATATCTAATCCACATGTTCTATGTGCAGGCTGATACGACACTGATGGTCTTCTGTCCGTGCTAAGCCAGTGCGGTTCGCTAGTTATTTATAAAACATTGGTGGTGTTTATAAATATCATTAGAACTTATTTTAAAATATAAAACAATCTAATTTTAAAAAAACATCCCTTAGAGGGATATGGTACCAAAAGAACCTCACACAATTTTACCCACACAGCGAAATTTAAGAGAGTTTGGCTCGATCTCTTGAGAAATACCAGGTTAAAATTTGCTACAATCAAACTATTTGTCGCGATTTTTTTGGTCCGAAGTCCCAAAATGTCTACAGCAACGGATACTACAAAATATGTTGCGTTTTCATATAAAATAAACGGTATCTTATGATCAATATAAATCTTGATATAAAAGAGTGGCAATGAGTTACTTGCTACTTCTTCTCATTAGCTCAACACTTTACGAAGTAGCGGTAGATTCAATAACAAAAAAATTTTTTTGACATTCATAAGTGTCATTTCCGTGACCTACATGAATAAAGTGATTTTGATTTGATTTGATTTAAATATAGTTTAAATAAAAATCTACAAATTACAAGCGGTGGCTGTAGAAGACCCCTTAAGGATTAAGTTATCAATATGTCAACTAAAAATACAGACATTATCAATCAATTTGATGATAAGGTAGCGGACATAAGCTCGCCGCTCGTGTAGTTACGTATTTATGTTCTAACACGTGCCCGCCTCTATCGACAAATTTATGCTAATAAAAATTTTCTAACACAAAAATATCGAAATAAAACTTATACAATACGATGCATCGTGTTTCGGAGAAGGTTTTAGTATATAATTTATGGTCATTACTTATCTGGAACCTATATTTTTTTTTACTTAGAAATACATATTAATACGACAATTCATACAATGAACGGGCGCGGGTTACTTAACCTCCTGTTTTACTGCCACTGAGACCACTGTTTAGTACTCTGTTATAAAGTTAGCACACAAGACATTAATTTATATCGCAAAACAACGCTTGCCGGATCAGTACTTGTATATTTAGGTTTCTCTACCAAATAATAAATCGTAATGCTGTTCTGTTGCGACGAAGAAACAAGAACCTCAACTTAGTTGAAAAAGATACATTACCAGCGGCGCAGGTGCTAATACAACTAAATGTCAATTGTAAAAAAAAAAGAAAATGTGGGTATAATGACATCATTAAGTTTAGATAACTCTTAATATATAAATCCTGTGTCCTGATGTTTGTGTTGTGTTTCCAGTGAACTCCTAAACTAATGAACGAAATTTAATGGGGATTACTTCATGTAGTAAAGTTTAGACCATCTTGAGGGATAGGATGGTTTTATTGGGACCCCTAATTCGTTTTATTTCCAATATTTGTTTTGTATAGACATATTTAATTTATTGACGCACGGTTTGACTGTTCTGCTGATGTTATGAAATATTATTGACAAATTCATAAAAAAACAGTATTTTATGTCGGGTCAGCTAGTTAATATTATATAATCCACAAATCTACGAAGTGTGACGTATGCCTTCAGATAATTGCATAATAGCATTGCAATCTAATCATAAATAAAATGTGACGTTGAATTTGATAACTGCTTGTTAGTTGGCGACTAATTTTTCAAATTATAAAAAATATATTAGAATGGATCTATTCCATAAGACTTCATTTACGGTTCTTCTAACGGCCGTTCCCAATATACTATCTACAGATAGAGATAAATTACTACCTTCTACTGTCACTAATTAGCTGTCAATTATCTGAAGCTGTCCCAATATACCCGATAAGTCATTATTATCGCCTTTTATTGGGACGCGTGTGAATTGCAATTTCCATACAAACTTCTATCGCTGGTACCGTCGATAAGTTTATTGGGACAGAAAAGTCAACGAAAGTTACGTATTTTATCTCAAGTAAGAGATAGGCTGAATATTGGGTATGGCCGTAAGACAACCATTGAATCACAACTAAAAGGCAACAAACTGGGCTTGGTTACAGTTTCATGTTTTTGGAGACTTCTTAAATACTGTGTGATTTAAGTTGATTCGGTCTCTAAATAATCTAGTTCTTTTATAGATAAACTTTCTACATATATGATATGTAACTACACTATTACTTTTAGTTTAAACGAAGTTTTAAAGTAATACATCTGCATTTTATATTAAGATGATGTCGTCTCAAAGTACATATGTTTCGAACATATAACGAAATACGTCTAGGTTGGTATTATGGGTGACAAAAGTTTGTTGACACCGTTCTATGGAGAAATATAGTATAAGAGTAAATATAATAGTACAAATTATTTTGTAAGAGGCTGGAAATATTGGACTGGAGTTATCGTGGAAACAATAAAAACAGTATGAATATAAATTATTTTAGAGCTTGTAACAATAATTGTTGACGCCTTAGATAATTGTTACGCGTAGATCGAGTGTCTTGCTGTTAGACAAACAGGTCAGAAATATTAGTTTAGTGTGCGTGACACATTCGCGATTTGTATGACATTTTCTGTTAGTGTGCTTACAAAATAGAGGTTAGTTCTAAACTTTTTTTTCGACGTTTTCACAGCTGTCATAGTCTATCCAGATATATAAATGATCTAAGATTGACGCATTATTCGCACAAATTATCTAGTCCCAAACTAGGCATTGTATGCTCAATGGTGGCGGCCATATTGCGAAAATCTTCGCATCCGTGTAGCGACTGGTCCCGCGTGCTATCAAAGCGTAAGATTAAATTGAATACCTACATTATTATGTATCTATAAAGTTTTGTATTGGAGCTGTATGTAATATATACGAAACAAGAAATAGATAAGTGCAGTTCTCCCGTGTCATGTTTTAATTTTTATTACTTATTTTTTAATTTGATACTTATCAAGATGAGCTACTTTATATAATGTAATGGAAAGAAACGGTAATGTTTGAACAATAAATAAGATTAATTACATAAATGGAATATTATTTGTGCTTTTGATAATCTTCTTTGAATATTATCTAATACTACAGCACGAAGCCGAAAAAAAAATGACGAATTTTGAAACTTGAAGTAACCTAACCTAACATTGCTCATTTCCCTACACTATGGTGGAAGTTAGACCGAGAAAAATACAGTTTACTACAAAGTTATACTTGCAGCGTTTCATGTGAAGTCGCGTACATGGAGATCAACCTACAGTTGAAACAAACATTGATATTCAATAAATAAATGTTTGCACCTACCTGAATTCAAACCCAGGACCTTTAGACGTCGGGGTCACTAATCCCTTGGCTATGGGGTTGAATTCAGTTCTTTCGTAAAGATGATTGTCGTAATTACTGTCAGGTTTAGGAATAACATCAAAGCAATGCAATGGTGTAATCACTATCAAAGGTCCGTCAATCATTTAAATTACTACAAGTTCACGGGCAGGACGATCGTCCCAGTCACCTGTACTACCCGTCACACCACATCTCCGCAAGCAATGAAAATATTAGCGAGCATGACAAGTCATAATATACTGCAAGAATCATAGGAGAGAATGGAGTAACAAGTAAATTAAAACTTCAGTTTGTTACCATCAACTCTTAACTATTCGAATTTTAACTTTTACGGCTGTACAAATAAACCTAGTATACAGTTATTCCTGTGAATAACCCAAGAATATGCAAAATATTGTATGTAAATGTATACACTTTTATAATAAAGTCCCAGCCACTGTTCAGGCATTATCTATTAATAAATTTAAATGTTTTATAAAAAAAATAGCTGCCGTAAATCCTATTACTCCATAGCTGAATATCTAAGTGATCGGACAGCCTGGGACTAGATTATGAGCATTTTATAGCGATAGAAATGACTGTACAATATTGTATATTTTTATTGAAAAGAGCGCAAAACAAGAATGCTGGGAGAGTTTCTTGCGCCTCTTTTTCTCTCTAAGAGCGCCATTTGTTTCCGAAGCGGTAGTAGTATCTAGAATATTAGAAATGACATCAAAAAGAATTCTAATGGAATCCATTTTGAGAAAATAAATGCCTTTTATTGTTTATGTAGCTGACAACACTGTCAATACAATGATAATTCTGAAGTTTTCTGAATGTCAAGCAGCCTTGCAATTAAACGCGGGAAACGTTATACGTCTGAATAAGCCAATCATAAGCAAAATGTCTATGTGTAAGCATTTTTCATATTCTTGGTTAATTCACAGGAATAACTTTATACTAGGCTTATTTGTAACGCTATTAGAATTTAGAATTCGATTGTTACGATACTTACATGGTGAGGCGACATGATATCACTCCCGATGGGTGACGGCTGTCCCCTCAGCACAGGAGATTTGGTCGGCTCTGTACCCAGAACGTCTTCCGCGCTACTGTTCAGCTTGTACAAGCTTTGAGCTGGAAATATTCATTTCATAAAATTTTGCCGCATAATAAAATATCGAGTCTCGAAAGAATAGGTATTTACATCGGCTGTGAGCTTATCTATAACTAAAAATGTGTTTACATCTATATAAGTAAATATAATATGATGCAATCAGGGGCGTGCATACCATAAAGATAATTAGGCAGTGCCTGACTCATTAAAAACCTAAATGAATATACATCTTAATTTAGTATAGTGTTTAGTATTTGAGAGTTTCTTGCGCCGCTTCTTCTCTCTCAGAGCGCCATTTGTTTCCGAAGCGGAAGTGGTATCCAGAATATTAGAAATGACATCAAAAAGAATTCTAAAGGAATCAATTTTGATAAAACAAATGCCTTTTATGCCTTTTGATTCCTTTATTTTATATCAAAACTTCTTATGTACACCCACCCAGTAATACTTATAAGATCTGCAGTGCCTACCACGCTGGAATAACTATGCAAACACCCCATAATTCAGTACGTATATCTTTCCAAATTATTAATAATTGCGACTTTAAGTCTTTAGTTATATACGCTCAGGTAGCTAGAATTCCGGCATTTGTCAGAATAAAATATGAATGCATACTATGTACATGTGTATGAATACTAACAATGTTGCGCGGAGAGCAATTGCGCGAGCATCACGCTGGCTTGGGGTAGCGCTGGCTCGGAGGCGACGCTCGTGAGCGGCGGAGGTCGACGCAACGTGTTCGGCTTGACGCTCGTCGAGCCGCTCGCTGAGCCATCCGTCGGGCCGCCCGACGACGACCGGGAACGCAAACGTATCGCGCCCGAATTCGACTCACGACCCTGTTAATAGTGTAATTAATGTAGAATATTAATTAATTTATATTGAATAGTCGCCTTTTGACATGAAATGTAACCACACATCTTACGATTGGCCATAATCAAGGAAAAGAAGACAAAGAAACCACTTGAGCACACCCGCATGGTGAGGTGAACTCCAGCCGTCGCCTAGCAAAACGTCAATAGTGGACGCCGCTCATATCGCGAAATGTAAGCCGCCCTTCTAGGCAAAGAAATTGCAGAGATTGATGTCACCCACCTCAATAGAGATGGAAGGAGAAAGGAAGGACGAGAAATGGAGGGAGAAAGAATTATTGCACTAAATGATAACAGTATATTCTTGAAGTGCCTTGAATAAATAAAGGAAAAGTAAAAGAAAAATATTAGCCATGAGCATACTTGTACCCCGAAGACCTGGGCAAATTGATGGCAAGCACTTGTACCAGCAAACCTTATTTCATAGCCCGTAACAATTCCTGTCGTAGTAAAGTAGTTTAGTATATTCTTCTAAAATATATTTTATCCTAAATTATTTAGTAACCTACCCTGGCATTGTGCGTGGCAGGTCGGTCCTGTCCCGATGCTGGTCCGGTCACGACCCAATCCGAAGTGATTTGCGAACCCAGAGGTAAGCTGTGAGAGCGGAACTGCTCTTTGCCCCGTATCGCAGAAGTGCTTACTACACTTGGACCGGGTGCCACCTGCACCTGAACACAAACGGATATTTAAGTGTCATAAGTGATGATTAACTAGTGTTAATTCCGCTAAGTTTCAAAAAATCACTTCAACACGTGAAGACATCACGTGTTCAAATGTATTCTATTAATAAAGGGATATGTATATTTATTGGTTTCTTGACATATTCGTGATCTTTTTATAAAAATATGGAACGTTTCGGATTCGCCGCAGTCTACAGTTTAAGTAAATAATACATCCGCGTGTGTGAATGTGGAACACTCTAGTTGTCCAAATGTATAATATATTTAATGTATGCTTTCAAAAGAAAATTCAAACGGCACTTGCTAGAAGTTCAGATATAATGGTAGAGGTAGACTTGGGGTATTATAAATATTTAATTCTCGAAGTCTGTGTCTCGGTGTCTAGAGATTACCAGCGTTGAGAAGTAAAATTGCCAACATAATGCTGACTAGATACCATTTGGGTTCTGTGATGTCGATAATATTGTTATTAGTAATAAGTTTTCTGTATTTTTGAACCAAACAAACCTTTTAATTATTATTATTACTATTTTCTTAAATCGCGGGCGTGTATATATTTTATAAAATTTGTTAATATATCATTTAAATACCTACAATTGTAGAAAACTATGTGTTGCTATTTGAGCTTTTCTGTACTAATATTTTTTTTTAATTCAATTCAAAGCAGTGTATTAAATTGAATGATCTGATTTGTAGTTGAATTTTTGTATAAGATTAGTATCATAGACGCGGCACAGCAGATGACTGTCATGTTCTTAATTGAATAATGAACTTTGACATTTGACAACTGCCACTATGATATCTTTTGGGTTCGAAGATTTAATTTTAAATAATCAATATTGTTGCGAGACAAATCTTTTGATATAAATCTTTTAGAAGCTTTTTTTGGAGTCAAATTTTAATATTATTTCGTTTTGTGATCGTGAATACGGGAACCATAAATTTGAATACTGTGTCGGTGGCCACTTGTAGATAAGGTTACAGGTCGATTGGATTCGCGAGAATCTTAGTAATGCTAGTATAGTACATAGTGCCGGCCATCGTTGGTATTCCAGCATCTCGTCAAGAAAACTCTTGAAACACTATAATTTCGAGTTCACTCACCTTTCAGACTGCTCTACACCAAACAAAAATCTTAATTAATAATGCATGGTACAACTGTATCTGAAACTTTGGCTGTTAGGAGCTGGCTTTTAGCAGGATAATATTATGAAGTGCAAGAGGGAATTAATAAGTTACCTGCTGCGAAGTGGCTGGCGCTAGCGGCGGCGAGGGTAGTTTGAAAGAACGCGTGTTTACCACGCTGGCTGACGGCTTGATCTTGAAGTCCGCAGGAGCGGGCTGCAAATATTGTATCTGGGATGAGGTCTGGCGAACACCTTGCACGGGCCGGGAGTCTAAGCTCTGCGGCACATGAGCCTGACACTGTACCGGTTGCGAGTACCTCTGGTACTGGCTGCTTGTCATCGGGACATTATAATGACCCAAACGTGGCCTAGCTTTTTCCCTAGTGTACCCTCCTCTACCTTGTATCACTACAGTTGAAGCATACTTCACATTTTGCACGGGCTGTTGCAACAGAGAAACTGTCTCTGGAGCAGTTTGAGATGGCGGTACAGCTGGAAATACCAAATTTATATAATCATTCTACCATTAAAAAAATATCAGCGTGAAAAAGCATTACCTACCTGCATATTTAGAATACTCCGTTTGTTGTAAAATTTTATGTGGTGCATTTAAGTACTGCACAGAACCCGACTTCGACGGGTATATGTTTCCATGGATTTGTTCAGGCTGATTCGATGTTTGTCCATCATAAGTAGCCTGTGAAAATGTTGGTAGCATTTCTTGGGAGTCGAGCATATTGTTTGACATTTCCGATTCGGAATACAACCGCTCATTACTATAAATTCTTATTTGCTCGTTTTTTGACTGTTGTGAAATGGGCATGATTTGAGTATTATTATTGGTACCTAAAATCAAGAAATAGTAAGTATATGGTAAATAATAAAGAAACTATTGATATTCAGCCTGTTAATACCGTGAATAGTCATTTGACTTGTGGGCATGGTCGATGTAGTTGTGTTGTGACTTGAAGATATATAGCTAGGTTGATTGTATGAATCTATTGACATGCTGCTTCTGTACATCGGATCTTCAGAGGGTAACATCGATTCTTCAGGCACGGGAGGTAAACGAGTAGTAGACAACAGAAGATCTGCATTTAAAAAAGCATGGGTGACACAATTGATCGCAGCTATCACAAATAAATATTATGATTAAATCTATGTAAAAGTGAGTTCCTTACCTTGAAGCGGTTCTAGTGTGTCCATAAAGTCATCAAGGTTAGGCTGCAGAGGACCTAAGCTTGGTTGAATGAAGTCAGCTAAGCTTGCTCCCCTTGCTAAAATTAAAATCATTATTTGTATCGATCATCAGATCGTAGGATAGACTGATAGAAAACAATCTATTGTATCAATTTTCAATACCGATCTCCCTGCAATCGGGGAAAGCAAACGGTTGGTGGCTACTGATTGTTGAGAAGAGTGTGTCACTCATGAAATTAAGATAATCCTCATCGGTCAGCATGTTGCCAGCGAGATCGCTGCACTGGGAGTCCACCGTGTCCATATCCGACATCTGAAAACCGGACAGTTGAAACATCTGAAAATGTTGCCTAACTTAGTAAATCAAATGATGTAACTCAAATATTTAATTTTAGTTAGGTTCTATGAATATAATAATAGAATATAAAAGATATTTAAAAAATTTAACTATACAACCGAAGATACTTACAGTGTCCTGAACCGAGGTGTCCCCCTTTCCAAGGAGTCGCATAATATGAAACATGCGCCATTTTTTATATTCTGCAATCACAGCCTCAGCTCTTCTTTTCCAATATTTACCCTCTAATATAGTTGTCTGCAATGGTTAGAGCACACTTAAGGCATGTTTTATATATTCACAGACAAATCAGTAATTGTCATAATAAGCAACTTGGAGGAATCCAGGCATGTACCATACATGAGGACCGTGGCAAATAGACATTCATAATCTCTGCCTGCCCCTGTGAGAGATAGATGTGATAGTATGTATTATGTAAAAACTCTAGTGAAAATCATAATTTTAACAGTCAATTTAAAAAAAGTTTAAAATAATGATACAACATACAAGAGCCTGTGAATAGATAATGATTGCTTATGTAATGTAATGTTAACATTACTAAAAGAGCACAAAAAAGAATACTGGAGATTTTTGTTATACCGTTTCTTCTCTCTCAGAGTCTTACAGAAGTGGGGGTAGTTATATAATTGACATTATAAAATATTCACAGGAAAGGAATCGATCCAGGAAATATAAATGTCTTGTATGAAATTAAATAAAAAACATGCATGGGTCTGAATAAAGTCAAGTTTACCTCTGGTTTTACATGTGTATCTACATCCAACGGTGAAGCAAATTGGCAAACCAATGTATTCTGTTTCTTTATAACTGTAATTATAATAAATTATTAAGAACCTAAATATTGTTATTGGTTAGTTTAGTTTTGTAGTAAAATGTATATGTTGTAACGCAATACTGTTTAACACTTTAATAACTTAATCAAAAACAACTAAATCAAATTTACTTCATTATAATTCAAACGAGTATAGAATATAGACCACAAGTTGAAGAGATATAAAAATGTTGAGTACTCAACCACATGTCTACTTAACCAATTGTAAGCTTATCTCTGAACGAATTTGTAACCTAATAGATGATAAGGGATATTAATGAGTTCTATTGCATCAAACTCCCCATTGTCCATGTCTTGTTGGTGGCATGGTGGCTATGAGCCAACACCTCATGTTATCTTATCCTACAAGGTAACCTTTTAACAATAAAGTAGCAAAAGAGCTCATGATCTGGGTCGTATGAAAATAGATAAAGAAGTTATAATTCTAAAGGACAAAATTTATGTGCAAAAACAATTAAGTCTATGTAACACACAATGTAAACATACATATTCTTAATCTGAGAAAGGCAAAAATAATATTAACCCAAAATGGATATAAATGGTTTCTTGCATTGCTATACAAGATAATCAAAAGTTTTCAAAACCTTAAAATCATGATTGAATTATATAACACATAGGAAATAGAGATCTTAAGAAAATTCAAATAATATCATAGTACTTCACCTTTCTTCTAAATGTTCTATATCCAAACCTGTTCTAATTGTTTGATAATTATTACTTACACTGCATGTGCCAGCATCTCCATATAACATTGTTTAATCTAATCTTGTCCTTCCACCGGAGCTTTATACCTTTGAAACGATTCCATTTGGGTGATGTTAGTTTTTGTCTACAATTTTCATAATTATTAAACAAGTTGATAATAAATCACTTACCATTCCTTTACTTGGGTGTCAAAGACACTTGCTAATATTGCAGTCTACATTAATTAATAAATTAACTATAAGAGTCCTCAATATTAACTGACACATTTTTTGTTGATAAATAAATAAAGCAGCCATATTGCAAAATTAATAGAAAATAAGAAATCACTTCCTATACAATTGTACAGCTTTGGTTGTGTAACTGTACTGTTGAGTGAGAAATAGAGTGAAGTGAATGCCTTATCATTTCCCCTATCAATAAGTGGTGTTAAGCTCATTTTAAATAACTATTTGATAAGAACAAGCAGTATGACTGTATCTTATCTGTGTATCATTTAAAATACAGCCCATATACTACAATTATTAAATTGTAGGCCTTTTACTGAATACTGAAGTAGAAAATTTAAAAATTCACCTGCTTAAAATATTTAGTAATGCAATAAATATATTATGATAATCACAAAAATATATTTGGTATTTTCACATTATTCTGTAAGATCTATGAAAATACATCTAATATATTCAGATGTTATATAATAATGAGCATCATAGAGTAATGTGAGATTTAACATTGCCATTAACCTTCCGAAATCGGCAGTGCCCCAGGGCACTAGATTTTTCAGATACACCAAAATCGAATATGCGGTACAGCACACTATTCGCTCAACAAGTTCTGACTCCTATTTTGTTTATATGATGATTTATTTTACATGGCCTTATCAAATAATATTACATTTACAGAATGCTGTGCAAGCACCAAAATCACTATGATCTGATTCAAACCGCAGAATCAGAGTTTTTTGGGACAGAAAGGTTAATACAATACATGAAGATTAGTTAGATCTATTAAATGTTGACTAAACAACTCAATGTTTTATGTGATTGTTGTGGCCAGTTCTAGTCATAATTTATTAGGTGCCATAAAAATAATTGCCTCTTAGGTATAATAATAATTAAGTTAAAAAAGCAATATGATAGTATAAGCAACATAATGTTCGATTTAATTACAATGTTTAAAATGTACAGACAGAATTATCTTAAACAATATGACCTGTCTTCTGAAGACTTGATGACCTTATGTTATCTCTGTATTCCTAACTCTATAGAAAATTTATTTCCTTCATTTCATTAAATTATTACTGTACAAGTGAATAATAATATTATAATAAAAAAATATACAACATACAAACTATATGATGTTATATTAATTGCATTGTTTCCTTGTTATTAAATACTCTATATCTATATGTAATATCTAGTATATTTATATTATCTATGCTATTGGTTCTAATATATAATTGAATGTAGGACATTATCATTAAATATGAGCTTAGTAGTAAAACGGAAAATAACCAACAGTATGGAGCATCATATACAGTTATAGGTGCAACTTTATAGGGGTCAGTTCAAAGATTACTTATTAACATCAATTTATAAATTGCATTCTGTTATTTATACTTGAATCTTTCATAATGACGGATCCTTACCTGTAGGCTAATGTCATACATTTAAAGAGTTTTGTTAGAGATATTTCGATAGAAAGTTGTTGTTTACTTTCTTCCTTATCAGATAGTTGGAATGTTTCTGTCAAGACTGGTACTGTATATGTTGTCACAACTGACTCTTTTTGTACGTTTTGCTCCTCATCAGGGACGGGAACAGCAATATCATCATAATCATCTTGCTCTTCAGCCTCAAAATGCGACACCATAAAATGTCCAGAATGTATGGATTCTTTTCCTGGTCGAACTTGGCCTTTACTAACGTGTGTCATTTTTATTGATGTAAACATAACTTAACTGTAATGCGAATTTTTCTTGCCGTTTTTAACTATACTAATATTTTAAATTTTCTCAGCCATAATCCATATTTTCACAATTCACATATCACTCACATTGTTTTTTTGATATTTGATATTATGTTCCATGTTCTTAGTTCTTTCAGCTTTCACTATAAAATTTCAATCCAATATTGACAAGAGACAGGTGACATATTATTGACATCTTATTTATACAAAAAATTCTGTAGAACGAGTGTGTTTACATGTTTCATTGTAGAGTATAGACTCTACAATGAAACATGAACGTAAACACACTCGTTCTACAGAATCTCATATCCTATTGTATATATATGAATATCATGTCCTATTGTATGTTGCTATGGGGCAATGCTGCCGACAATAATACAATCTTTGTGCTGCAGAAGAGGGCTATTTGCGCTATTTATAACCGAGGTCCTATAGAATCATTAATAACATTTTAACTGATGATTCTCGATATATTATTGCTATGGGGCAATGCTGCCGACATTAATACAATATTTGTGCTGCAGAAGAGGGCTATTTGCGTTATTTATAACCTATGTCCTATAGAGTCATAAATGGTGTAACTGTTGGTTCTTAATATATTATAGAAAAGAAACTGTCAAACACTAGAAACTGTCATAACCATAATATTAACACCAGGATCAGACCTAAACTTATAATGCTTACTACTTAAGTCAAGTGAGTAAAGCATATACATCACATGCTTTTAAAACAACATCCCACAAACTGTTCAAAACAAATTATAAATGACTCATACGATACCACATATTGGGAATGGAGGGACTTCCGTCAGGCTATTTAGATTTGATTGCAAGCATCGAAATTTTTATAAAGAAAATAAGAATAAGCCCGCTGAGTTTCTTGCCCGTTGTTCTCGGGTTGGCGTTCACCTCCTAATGGGTAGTTTTGGACTTTCAATAATAGTGATTACATGTCCAATTTTGAATAATATATTTGAATTTAATAATTAATAAAATTAAAACCAAAAAAACTACGATGAATGGTACTAGTATGACAAAATGGCAATAGCTCATCTAACTGCAGTCTAGTACTTTTACTTTACCGCAATTCACAAAATAGCGATTAGCATCACCTAGCATCCATGATCATGCAATAAATAAAAAAAAACACTAATGGCGATTAGCGCGTAAATAAGTTGAAACTTGAAAGTGACAAGAGTGAAATTTCAACTTGTGGATATTAGATATATCATTTAAATAAAAACTTAATAGTACTGTTGATAGTACAGTACACAGTAACTAAGATTGTGACTAAAATCTAAATAGTAAATACAAATTATAAAGAAATTCTCCGGAAGACGGAGCAGAGTAGTATAATCAAAAGTAGTCTGTGACCTTCGTTAAGTGGATATAGATGGTGTCGTAAAAACAAAATTTTTGTAACAAAATATTGTTTAAATTAATGTAATATAAATCAGTTGTAGAAGGGCCTCATAATAAATTTACGTTTACGCAAACCATTTCTAAAAAGATGAATGTAGTCATCTCGAATTCTCTGAAGCCTTCTTCCCCGTCCTATAAAAATCTTAAATATAAACAATCACAGTCGCCGGTAGAACTTAAAGCAAAAATTCGAAAGGTACAGAGTTTTTTATTTCCACACGATGTAACGGTCTATGTGTTTACTTGTTCTAAATTCTAATCAAACTGCATTTAGGATTACAGAAATAAGATACGAAATTGTCGTGATTTGCTGCTGAACAAATATCGAGGAGATTTAGAAGGAAACGATCTTAAGGAAACTCTAACACAACTATACAAAGATGCTTTTAAATTTAATGACGATTTTTCTTTTAATATAGAAGAACATGATCAACTTGAAGAGATAAAAAATGAGTTGATACAAGAAGAGTTAGATTGGTGAGGACTAGAATGTTAATCCATAAATTGACATGTCTCCATTTTTTTTTATGAAAATAAGGGATGAGACGAGCAGGACGTTCAGCTGATGGTAATTGATATACCTTGCCCATTACAATGGAGTGTTGCTCAAGATTATTAAAAAACCCAGAAATTTTGAGAGGCTCTACAACTGCCCTCGTCACCTTGAGACATAAGATGTCAAGTCTCATTTGCCCAGTAATTTCACTAGCTACAGCGCCCTTCACGCCGAAACAGTTTTGTTTACACATCACTGCTTCACAGCAGACATAGGCGCCTTTGTGGTACCCATAATCTAGCTAGGATCCTGTGCAAAGGGCTCCATGGCTTTTGTCCTGTAATAGATGTTGTGTTATTTATTATCTGGTATATGTTTATAGGTTTGATGACACAAAATAAAGTTTACTGTCTATTACTTTTAGTACAGTTATTGGTGAATTTTTAGGCAAAATTCATGTACTCTGTTGATATTATACTTTATTGAAATGCAAATTTAAACATACTAAATTTGTAACATTATGCAACTATTTCACAATAATTGTTAAACATGTTGATAACTATGTCTATACATTAAAATGTCTGTGTTCTAATACTATGGAACCACTAGGCTATATTATAATTTCATATGAATATCTGTGAATTTTCAAATTCAAATATTTGATATTCAAAATAGGATATGAAATCACTTATTGAAATTCAAAACAACCAACCATTGGAAAAAGTAAGCCTCAGACCTTAGAAGAACAAGAA
The DNA here is from genome assembly GCF_905404315.1 of Leptidea sinapis. Lineage (NCBI taxonomy): Eukaryota > Metazoa > Arthropoda > Insecta > Lepidoptera > Pieridae > Leptidea > Leptidea sinapis. Next base: position 1,803,401 of record NC_066285.1, on the reverse strand, counting down.
TAATAAATTCAACATTTTCATAAATTAATTTTTTCATTTTTCATTCATAAAAATATAGTAAGAGTGTAATATCATTCAACAACAGTTATTATTTAATAGCCTGATGTTGGTCACTATTACCAATCAATGGAATCATGAAGATAGTCATTTAAGTTATAGTAACCTTTACCACTTAAATGTAGTAACCTTCACCACTTAAATGTAGTAACATTTACTTTAAATTTTCAACATGAAGAGATTTTGATACAACAATTAAAATATGTTTTAACTCTTTCAGGTATGTGAAAGAATATGATAAGTCGAATGGTGAAGATTTTGACTGGTCCTCTTATCAAACTGAAGAAAATGTTATATGCCTTATTTGTCAAAAGAATAACTTTACACTTCTTTCAAATAAACTCTGTTGTGATAATTGTAACATTCAACTTAATACTACCTCATCATTAATTGAAATCAAACGGGACATATATGAGTCAATAGAAAGGCATAACAGTAAATGTAATAATGATATACAATTCTCTTTGGTTCCTGAAGACAGTGATTGCCATATCTTTCTTATATGTGATAAATGTTTAGATATGCAGTTGGTTATTTAAAAATGTAATGTTTTCTTCTCTTTGTATCGATTCTCAGTTGTTATTTATTACTTAAAGCATAGTTGTTTATATATAGTTTCTAAAATTTAATCTAGTACATAACATGTCTAGAATGTTAATTATATTAAAGATTATTAGTCTCTTCCTCTTTCAAAAAATCAGATGACTTAATTTTAAATTTATATGTATATTGACTGCTTTGTGCATGAAGAACATAGAAGTATTACAGAATCTCGACTTATTCACTTCAAGTGAATAATTGACTTAAATAATATCAATGTTCGCATTATTGTACAATAAAATTTATAACACAGCAAGTCTGTATTAATGAAGAATAGCATTTAATAATTGTACTGTCCATCCTATTACAATCGAAAATTGCATTGTTTTTAAATAAATTTCAGTTCTGTTAAATTTGATTACTAATAAAAGTCTTTGATTATTATTTTTGGATAATTTATTTTTTAAAGCGATAACCCTCACTTCTGGAATTAATTACACAAATTAAATTTAAAAAGGAAATTTATGAACGATGCGGGTCTCGAACCCGCAACCTCGCGAGCGCTCTTCCACTGAGCCAACTGTTCGGGTGACGTAAAGTTTATAAATCGTTAATCTAGTGTTGAACAAAGACATATCAAGATTTATGACGCCTAGCTTCATTGAAGCCAATTTGACTTTGCCCTCCAGATGACCAAAGAATTGATAATCGTTTGAGATTTCTTTATTTACAAGCTGACCTGGCAAACGTTTTCCCATATAAGTTATATTGAGCTTCAACGAATCTATTACAAAAGATTTCATTGAGATTTCATGAATAGTTAAGGGGTTATTAGGGAACATACAAACATACATTCTCTTTTATATATATAGATTGCTTTACCGACGGATCAGAGTAGGAAGTAGGTACCCTTATCGTTTCAATTTACCTACCTACGAAGGATAATCTTTTCATCTATTTAGCTTCAACGAACTACAGACGTAATTCATTTGAGAGTTCAGCATTGGCCGACTAGTAATTCGGGCGGATGGTGCATTATTGCATGTAGACTATCAAAACTCAAAATATATTTATTAAATATAAAAAGTTGTGTCAGAAAAGATAGTAATACGAAAATTACCTACATCCATTTTGACGGTGTTTAGCATTAGTTGTTAGTTTCACAAAAAGTTTTGTCGGAGAAGTGCATGTCGGCGTTGCGCCAGGGTTTCCTTGAATTGTCCATCATGAAGAAATACAACACTAAAAATTTCTCGGTTTATTGAAGCACAACTGCTAGTATAGATATGAACCGTCTTTACATAAAACAACTGCTTTTATAGCTTCCGTACAATAGATGAAACAGAGTAGATACAACTTCTCTTAAAACACAAATACAATAAGGTATGGTAAATTAATTTCTTAATACAGCTCAATAAATATATTAGTGAATTTATATAACTTCAAATGATTTATATAAAAGTTTGTTCATTTAATTTGAACAAACAGTACGAAGTAAGAAGATGGCGCTGCAAGCAAGTTTCGAAATACAATTAAGGAAGACTTAATGCATAAAATAATAGAGTTTGATACAGAATAACGATATTAATTCTAATACAAATTAATTTGAACATTCAATTAAGTATTTTAACAATAAATGAAACATGAAACATCTTCAAACAGTCAAAACGGTGTCTATTAAATTAGTTAGACCTTAATAAATAACAGTTTTATGTTTACAAATAGCTATTTGTATTTAAAGCTTATATATTTCAGATATATCTATAATAATATATTCATTTTAACGATAAACTAAAACATAAATATCAATAGTTGCAAACAATTGACGGTAGGTGGCGATTTGCGCCCATACGGCCATACGGACTCCAGCGCGTCCCTTGCGCTGTTTTTATGACAATACTAGACGAGGCTTCACCCATATTGGGATCTTAGCCAAAAAGGCAACACATAGCCAACGCAAGACCAGGTAAGGCATCACTCATCGGATCTAGCCAAAACAAAAGGCAACACATCGCCAACGCAAGACCAGGTAAGGCATCACCCATCGGATCTAGCCAAAACAAAAGGCAACATATCGCCAACGCAAGACCAGGTTTAAGGATACGCATGGTGGCCAGCCAGCGTTTTAGGAAGGTTCTTTGGATAGGAAAAATAAATTTCACGCACACACATTAATAATTACAAAAACTTATCACAAATCACAAATTTTCAACACATATTCAATCATATGGAATCTACATAATCCGCAAAGGAAGTGGAAGCACCCTCGGTCTCCACTGATTTCTCTGCCCATACGGTCCATTCGCCTAAGCGCAATCGAAGGCAGTATCCAATAATATGAATCTCTAAGATGAAACCTTCCTCCAATTGGGGGTGAAAGTGCTTTTAAATAAAACAGCACACATCGCGCTCATGGCAATGCTCCATCCTTTTCCGTATCTGTTGCACATAACACCAGGCAAAGCGGCAAATTCAGGTGCCACTTTGTAACACCAGGAGTCAGTGTCACGCAGTTTGATCCATTGAACATGAAAAAAACAAAAAAAAATCATTAAGTTATTTCGTAAAATGCAACGACATTCTTAACGCGATGCGATTCAACATAATTTATAAAAATTGTTTGAGTCTTGATTATTCCATTAATTCACTATCTTTTAACAAATTTTACGGGTTTATCATCAATAGACTAAACTGATCGCTCGTTCGGTCAATCCTGACCGAAATAAGGAACCCCACTGGACAATGATCACATCTGAATAAAATTTTCAATAGGTTGATATGAAAGATATCAACTACATCACTAA